>NC_073304.1:97638781-98949200 GCF_027595985.1 Sorex araneus | reverse complement strand
CCGGCATCCCATATGGTTTCCTGAGAACTACCAGGAATAATTCCTGAGTGTAGAGCCAAGAGTCACCCCTGAGCATTGCTGGGTGTGACCCAAAAAGCCAACTGAAAAGAAGAAGAGAAGAAAGAAAGAAAGAAAGAAAGAAAGAAAGAAAGAAAGAAAGAAAGAAAGAAAGAAAGGAAGGAAGGAAGGAAGGAAGGAAGGAAGGAAGGAAGGAAGGAAGGAAGGAAGGAAGGAAGGAAGAAGGAAGGAAGGAAGGAAGGAAGGAAGGAAGGAAAGAAAGAAAGAAAGAGAAAGAGAGAGAGAGAAAGAGAAAGAGAGAAAAAAAGTTGAAAGAAAGAAAGAGAGAGGGGGCTGGAGAGATAGCACATCGGGTAGGGCGTTTGCCTTGCACACGACCGACCCGGGTTCGAATCCCAGCATCCCATATGGTCCCCTGAGCACTGCCAGGAGTGATTCCTGAGTGCAGAGCCAGGAGTAACCCCTGTGCATCGCCAGGTGTGACCCAAAAAGCAAAAAAAAAAAAAAAAGAGAGAGAAAGTTGAGAAAGAGGAAGGAAGGAAGGAAGGAAGGAAGGAAGGAAGGAAGGAAGGAAGGAAGGAAGGGAAGGAAGGAAGGAAGGAAGGAAGGAAGGAAGGAAGGAAAGAAGGGAGGAACGGAGGGAGGAATGGAGGGAGGGGATGGATGGAGGGAGGGAGGAAGGAAGAAAGGAAGGAGGAAGGAGAGGAAGGAAGGAAGGAAGGAAGGAAGGAAGGAAGAAGGAAGGGAGGGAGGGAGGGGAGGGAGGGAGGGGAGGGAGGGAGGGGAGGGAGGAAGGAAGGAAGGAAGGAAGGAAGGAAGGAAGGAAGGAAGGAAGGAAGGAAGGAAGGAAGGAAGGAAGGGAGGAAGGAAGGGAGGAAGGAAGGGAGGGAGGAAGGGAGGGAGGCAGGGAAGGATGGAGGGAGGGAGGGAGGAAGGGAGGGAGGGAGGGAGGGAGGGAGGGAGGAAGGAAGGGAGGAAGGGAGGAAGGACAGCGGACTGGCTAGAGGTCTCGGTGAGAGGTCTTGGTAGCAGAGCACCAGGTCCAAGAGCATAGGCAACTGGGATTGCTCCAGCCCAGACTCTTCCTCCGGTGCCTCCTAGGCAGGCGTTTCTGGAGGAGGGGCGGGCAAGCCGAGTGCTCATCCCCGCCTGCCACGACTCAACCATCCTGCTTCAAGTCACCTTTGCTTCCATCAGGCCCCATGGCTGTGTGGTCACGTGGCCAACACTCCCACCCACTTCGCTACAAAGACTCCTGGTTCTCCCAACAGGCGAGGGCTTCTCCCTCCCCAGCACCCCATCCCAGGCCAGTACTGCGGCTGCAGCAGGACTCGAGCAGGAGCTGTAAAGTCACAGCTCCTGGGACCCCACAGAGCTGGGGGCAAGAGGTGGCCTAGAGATTCTAGGAAGGCTCAGAGGAGGAGAGGGGTGCCAAGGGGTCCCATTTCCCTTCTTCTCTTCTTCCTTTAACAGCATCCAACAAGAGTCAGTTGGACCCATCTTATGGGGCAGAAGCAGATGGATTCGCTTGGGTTGGCAGTTGCCTCGATCCTTGGGAGTTGTTTGCCAAAGCTGTGGACTGTGGAACGGGTGGAGGGAAGTGTTCAGCCCCCTGAAGGGAGTGAGTGTTTAGCAGTTTCTGAGAATGCTGTTTCCAAGGGGCAGGCGCCTGTTTCAGTAGAAACAGAGGTTGCCGATAACGAGCTTCCTTGCCTGCTCACAAACAGAATGGGGGACGCTATGTTGTCACTGGGTGATTCTAGAACCCTCCCAGATCTTGTTCAGACCTGTTGGGGGTACAACAGCCAATGACAAGACTGCACAGCCCACTTAGGAACCTTTCCCACGGCCCACCTCTCACAGCCACCCAATAGTCATTCCTCCCCGGCTTGATTTTCCTTCGTTCCCAACACCCTCTCCCAACCTCCCTCGTCAACATAACCAACCTGGGTTAGATCCCCGGCATACCATATTGTCCCCTGAGCACTGCCATGAGTGAGTCCTGAGTGCAGAGCTTTGTTGGCTGTGGCCCAAAGCAAAAAAACATACAAAGTATGGGTAAGATGTAAAGAATCCACCAAAGGCTAGTATAGTACCATAGGACTAGCCAAAGAGAGAAGCCCTCACTGTCTTGTTGAGATAATAAATACGCACATAACAGATACTGAATAAATCTGAATAAATATTGAACAGGTACTGATAACTGTAACAATGATAGCTTGTGGATTCAGAGAGATAGCAGAGTGGATAGTGCCCTTGCCTTGCACACAGCTGGCCTGGTACAATCCCTGCTGCCACATATAGTCCCCCAATCCCTGCCAGGAGTAAACCCTGAGCACAGACCCAGAAGTAGGGACTAAGCACTGCTGGGCATGCCCCCCCACAAAACAAGCGAAAAGGATTGCTTTCAGTTTCTATAACTCCCCAAAAAGCAGAAAACACCCAAAGCAGAACCTTCACAAGTCTCTTGTATGGGCTAGTATGTCTTCTTCTCTTTTTTTTTTTTTTGGCTTCTTGGGTCACACCTGGCAATACACAGGGGTTACTCCTGGCTCTGCTCTCAGGAATTACTCCTGGCAGTGCTCAGGGGACATATGGGATGCTGGGAATGGAACCTGGGTTGGCCGCGTGCAAGGCAAATGCCCTACCCGCTGTTGTATCGCTCCAGCCCCCTAGCATGTCTTCTTGTAAACACACCAATTCAGCAAAGCCTGTCCGCTCTTGGAGGAACAGCACACGAGCTTAGAATGCCTCCTTTGCAAGAGGATGGTCACAAACTCAAATTCCTGAGGCGGGGCTGGAGCAATAGCACAGCGGGTAGGGCGTTTGCCTTGCACGCGGCCGACCCGGGTTCAATTCCCAGCATCCCATATGGTCCCCTGAGCACCGCCAGGAGTAATTCCTGAGTGCAGAGCCAGGAGTAACCCCTGTGCATCGCCAGGTGTGACCCAAAAAGAAAAAAAAAAATCCTGAGGCTGAAGAAACAGTACAGGGTTGAGGCACTTGCCTTGCCTGTGGCCAACATTGTTTAGACTCCCCAGCACCACACAAGTTCCCCCTCTCTGAGCACCATCAGCAGAGGTCACTTCTGAGCACAGAGCCAAGAGCAGCCCCTGAGCACTATCAGGGTCAGCCCAATAACTACTCCCTCCCCAACCCCCCTACGAGAACAACTTCAAATCCTGGGTGCCCCACGTACAAAGTTCAGTGACGACAGCTCTGCTCTTCAGTCTTCAAGCCTGTCGTTTATGCTGCTTGCAAAACTGGCCACCACCAGAAATTTCCAGCTGCACCACACTGAGAGTCCCCGCGAGCATTGCAATGAAATATGTGTGTGAGTACCAGGGCCGAAAAGTGCAACCGCTGGCAAGTGTGTGCAGGCACCACACCTAAGGGAGCACGCCCCACAGTTGAGTGTGTGAGCCCTGGATCTGATGTGTGACCTCCCAGTAGGCACCACCACTAAAACCATGTGACTGGAGCAACAGAGAGAGCTCACTGGGCTGGCCACATGTTTAGCATGTGGGGAACTTGGGTTCAATCCCTAGCACTTCGGGAGTGGCCCTGAGCACCACTGGGTGTGGCCCCCAAACAATGAGCATCACATCCAGGCATGCACACCACCTTCAGCCCCCGCCATCACAAAAATACTAACAACAGAAAATGGGAAGGAGGAAGGAGAATTAAATTTTGAACATTATTATTATTATTATTATTATTATTATTAGGGACCAGCAAGTCTCACAATGGAGATGTTACTGGTGCCCGCTCAAGCAAATTGATGAGCGACAGGATGACAGTGATACAGTGATAAAAGGACCAAACCTGTCAGGGCGCAAGACTTACTCCTGGCTCTGTGCTCAGGGATCACTCCTGACAGGCTCAGGGGACCATACGAAATGCTGGGAATCAAAATATCCACTGTACTAACTCTCTGGCATCCCAATTTTGTTGTTTTGGGGGGTTAACTCTTGATTCTGTGCTCAGGGATCACTCCTGGTGGTGCTCAGGGGACCAAATGGGGTGCTGGGGATTGAGCTTGGGTTGGCTGCATGGAAGACAAATGTCCTGCCTGCTATACTGTCTCTCTGGGCTGGGGCATGAAATTTCTTTTCTAGGTTATATTTTATTTATTTATTTTTTAATTCATGGCTTGGGGGCCACAAGGGCTCTGCTCAGGGCTAACTCCAAACAGAAACTGAGCAAAGGTTTCCCTGCCAGAACCTGAAGCACCAAATATCTATCTCAGTCTCAAAGGATAAGTGGGGAGGAGAGAAAAAGCAGAGGAAATGTTATTCTGTTCAGGGTTTGCAGACTCACTGCCTCCTGTGAGTCTTTAGCATTCTGTGGCGGATCCCCATTTAGGGCATGAAATTTTTATAAATCCTTTCTCAAGAACACTGGGTGCTCGTGCGGGGCTAGTAGAGGTAGTAGAGGACTGAAGAAAAGCCGAGTCCCTCTCAACAGGAGCTCAGGGTTCAACGAGGAGAGAGCAGGGTGGACACTGTTGGGAGGGCGGGGTCAAAATAGGGTCCCTTGGGAATGCAGCAGGGCTCAGACCTGGTCAGTATGGTGAGGGGGCCAGGACGTCTATCATATGCGCAGTTTTAGGATGAGTGAACTGTAGTTCCCAGCAGAGGGGTCAGAATGAAGAGGAATGATGGAGTTGGGGGCAAGGAGGGACATGGAGGCAATAGGACCACAGAGGTGAGCAAGAGATGCTCTAGGTGCCGAGCAAAGGCGTTTAGTGGGGGGGGGGGTTGGTTTGTTTTTTGTTTGGAGGGGTTTTTTTTTTGGTTTTTTTTTGGGGGGTCACACCCCTTGATGCTCAGGGATTACTCCTGGCTCTGCACTCAGGAATTACTCCTAATGGTGCTCAGGGGACCATATGGGATGCTGGGAATCAAACCCAGATCAGTTGCTTGCAACAAATGCCCTACCTGCTGTACTATTACTCTGACCGCAGGAGTTTGGTATATTATCCTGAAGTCAATGGGAGAATGTTAAGGGATTTTTAAAAGGTGAAGTAGGGTCCAAGAAATAGTACTTGTCTTGCACACCATTGACCTGACTTTAAACCCTGATACTGCAAAGTACTTAGTCTCCCAGGACTGTTTTTCTTTTTAGTTTATTATTATTATTATTATTTTGCTTTTTGGGTCACACCTGGCAATGCACAGGGGTTACTCCTGGCTCTGCACTCAGGAATCACTCCTGGCAGTGCTCAGGGGACCATATGGGATGCTGGGATTCGAACCCGGGTCGGTCGCCCTACCCGCTGTGCTATCACTCCAGCCCCTATTATTATTTTTTATTAGTGAATCACTGTTAGGGTACAGTTACAGATTTACACATTTTCGTGCTTGTGTTTCCGTCATACAATGTTCGAGAACCCATCCCTCTACCAGTGCCCATTCTCCAGCACCGATGAACCCAGTATCCCTCCCACCCCCCAATCCCATCCCCCCCACCCCACCCCGCCTCTGTGGCAGGGCATTCCCTTTTGTTCTCTCTCTCCTTTTGGTGTTGTGGTTTGCAATAGGGGTATTGAGTGGTCATCATGTTCAATCTATAGTCTACTTTCAGCACGCATCTCCCTTGCCGAGCAGGTCCTCCAACCACATTTTACTTGGTGTTCCCTTCTCTATCTCCCAGAACTGTTTAAGTGATCTCTGTGCATGGAACTAGTAGTAAGCCCTGAGCACAGTTGGGTGTGGCCCCAAAAACAAAATAAATATATAAATAAATTAATTAAAAGTGGAATAGGAGCCAGAATGATTGTAGGGCAGGTAGCATGCTCAACTTGCATGTAGCCAAACTGGGTTGGATCCCCAGCACCTCATATCATTCCCGGATCCCCACCAGGAGTGATCCCTGAGAACACAGGAGTGGGCCCTGTGTATCACCAAGTGTGACCCAAAACACAAGCAGAAAAGTGAAGTCGTGGGCACAGACCCAAACGGCTGAAATGACATAAGTAGAAAATAATTTAGTTGGTGAGTTTGAGCAACCGTTGGTACTCTTATCTGCTGCTAGAGTGAGTAAAAATGGACCAGCCACCTTGGAGGATATTTTGGTGGGACCCATTTGTGGTACATGGGGCATGTCCATGTAAGCTGTTATTCCACTCCTGGCTCCTACATAGCAGAGACGCACTGAAAACCATCCAGGAAAATCCACAATATGGTGGCTAAGGGCTCACCATAGCCAGGATAGAAAGCAAAACTGATGTGAATCAACAGATGAGTGGCTAAATAAAGCATGGTGTGTTCTTATTACGGTGAAGCACCATCCAGAAAAAAGGAGGAAATATAACCACCCTCAAGACTGAAGCTTGTGAAGAAAACACAGTAACCAGATTCATTTACATTTGGTTGAAGTGGTAATTTTAGGGTGGGTCCGTACGTCTGGTGGTGCTCAGGGCTTAATCCTGGCTCTGCACTTGGGGGATCACTCCTGGCAGACTTGAGTAGTATATATAATATATATACTATATATAGTATATATATACTATATATATAGTATATATATATACTCAATATATATACACAACCATATATATATATACTCAAGTAGTATATATATATATATGGTAATGGTGCCAGGGGATTGAACCCAGATTGGCTGCACGCAAGGCAAGTGCTCTACCGACTGGATTATTGCTCCAGCCCCTGAAATAGTAAACTTTACATTTTATATTTAACATGGTAAAAGAAAAAGTGGGGGAGGACCAGGGAGCTGCCTCAAAATTCTGGAGCACATGCTTTGCACATAGGAGCCCCAGGCTTGATCTTTGACACCACACAGTCTCCCAGTACCACTTAGAGTAACCCTTGAGCACCAAGCCAGGAGCAACAACTGAAATACCACTGGGGGTGGCCAAAAAATAAAAAAAGGCTGAAAGAAAAGCGTGTGTGTGGATGGGGATGTTGTGGAAGCTATAGAACTGCCTGTTCAAAGAGTTTGCCTTATATCTGTTTCATTTTGTTCTGTGTCTTGATTTTGAGTTCTACCTGGCTATGTTCAGACTTACTCCTGACTCTGTGCTCAGGGATCACTCCTAATGGTCTCAGAGGACCATATAGGATGCTGGGCATTGACCCCAGGTCAGCTGCGTGCAAGACAAGAACCTTACCCTCTCTACTATCACACTGTCTGCTCAAAGAGTTCATCTTCATGTAAACTGAAGACTTTAACTATTAGTGATTGAACAGTGCTTGTCTCTCAACATTCATTGTGGTAGATGTGTCACTCTAGTGCAATGTGTTAATAATAGGACAAAGGAGAAGTGAATGGGGAAGGAGGAATGTGGGAGTTTCCTGTATCCCCACTCAGTTTTCCTGTAAACCTAAAACTTCTGTGAAAAAAAATTAAAATCCTGAAGCCAAAGATATAGTATAGGGGTTAAAGGACTTGCTTAGCATGTAGCTAACCCTGGTTTGATCCCTAATGCCACAGATGAGATCCCGAGCACCATTTAGAGTGATCCCTAAGCACAGAGCCAGGGATAAGTCATGAGCACAGTTGAGTGTGGCCCCAAAACAAGGAGGAAGAGGAGGAGGAGATCAAGTGGGAGCATGTGGTGTCACCAGGGATTGAACTGTCACCTTACAGTTACAAAACAATTGCTCTAAACCACTGAGCTCTTTATCCCTTGACGATTTCCTCTTGCATGGGCTGAACCCAGACAGAAAACAGCTTTTCCTTTCTTCTCTGCCTGCCCGGGGACTTCCTAACCTCCCAGTTCTGGCCTCCGTGCATGCTCTCAGGCTGATCTCACGTCTCTCTCACTTTCAGGAATTTAAAAACCTATTCCAAGCCAAAACAGGGTTGGCATCTGACCTCTACTGGCCTCTGAGACACCCCCAAATACCACAGCATGGGAAAAGAAGAAGCAGGTTCTATTTTTGCACCCCGAGTCTCCTGCCTCTTATCACCATCAGGCAAGTAGGAAGGGGGCACTGGAAGAGGAACCAAATACTGCACGGCTGGTGCTGCTGTAACTTCTCACGTGGACTCAGTGTGTGTGTGTGTGTGTGTGTGTGTGTGTGTGTGTGAGAGAGAGAGAGAGAGAGAGAGAGAGAGAGAGAAAGAGAAACAGAGATAGAGACAGAGAGACAGAGACAGAGAGACAGAGACAGAGAGACAGAGAGAAAGAGGAGAGACCTATCGCCAGGTAGTGTTCAATTCCCAACAGAGCTGCTGGACTCTGGCTGACCCCTTGCCTGCCCCCCTGCTCATTTCTACAAGGTTCATCCTATGGCCCATCACAGCTGGGAGCCCCTGATGCAGTGTAAGTCCCCAGCCTTCACCATGTCCAGCCTGGTGGGCACCAATTTCAGCTATGCAGTCTGCCTACCGCAGACCCCTGTCTCAGTCTGTTCACAGATGTCCCTTGGGTCCCTGGGTATGTCTCAGGCCCCGGCGGGGTGGAGTGGTCAGAATACTGTGTTCCTAGAGTCCTGGTCCAGCTCTAGCATATTACATAACTTCTCTCAGCCCTGTTGTAAACTGAGAGTAATATTTTAATCTCTAGCCCATGGGATTACTGAGATTGGATTTTGTCAATACTTGATAAAGCTCTTAGAGTGATATAGTGATATCAACCCGGATGGAGCACGTGCATCAAAGCATGTGGGAAGTAAACAAACACCACCCTCTCTTTCACGGCACCCAGTCCTCTGCACTGATGCCGAGGAGCACTGTCCCCCTCTTCTTTGTGGAAGGGCACTCAAACTCTGAGTCTCTTTGGGACTAGACAGATAGTACAGCAGGTAGGGCGCTTGCTGTGCACACAGCCTACCCAGGTTCAATCCCCAGCATCCCATATGGTCCCTTGAGCACCGCCAGGAGTGATTCCTGAGTGCAGAGCCAGGAGTGACTCCTGAGCATTTCAAGATGTGCCCCCCCCCCAACAAAAAAAGTCTGAATCTCCTGGTACTCCTCTCCTTGGTTTTTCGAGATGTATGTCCTTCCTTCCCTAAGTGAGGGGCAGATCACTGGCTCTGCACTCAGGAACTACTCCTGGCAGTGCTCAGGAGATCCCAGGCATCCTATAAAGGATGCCAGGCAAACGCCCTACCTGCTGTGCTAATACTCTGATATTGGCTGTTTTGAAGTGTTCAAGTCAGTAAACCATAAGAAACAACCCACAACAGTGGATCATCTGATTTTAGGGCGGGAGAGAGTACAAAGGCTAGTGTGTTGGAGACCCAGGTTTAATCCCTGGCTAGTGCATGGTCCCTTGGACACTTCCAGGAGTCACCTCCCCCAAACACCAAGACAGAAGTCGGCCTCTACAAGCATGGCCCGAAAACAAAGAATGAATTTTCTTCATTCACTTCTTTTTCTTTTTTTTTTTTTGGTTTGATTGTTTATTTTTGTTTGGGGTTACTCCTGGTGGTGCCGGGGCTTCCTCCTGGCTCTGTGCCCAGGGAGGGAGGTAAGCAGGGCGAGACTGTCACTGAGGTCTCGAGTGGAGACATGGAGGCAGCTGGAACGTGCCCACCTGGGCTCACAGGGCCTTCGGTGTCACTCCATAGTTGCATTCATTCGGAGGGGACTTGTGCTGCCCTCTGCATCAGGACAGCCGAGTGACCCCTCAGGGCCCAGGGGGCAGAAGGCTACACGAGCCCAGAGGCCCAGTTTCACTCCCAGCCCCTGGCCTGCCCTTGGAAACCCTGAAACCTAGACGTCCCCCAGAACTGGGCATTCCTTCCCGAGACACAGTGCCTTTCCCCAGGAGCCGCCCTCGTCCAGGGTGGTAGGTGGAGCTGAGGGACCCTGGCCCAAAGCCAGGCCCGGGCTTTGATCCTTCCAACTTTATTCAGCGACTTTGTGCTCACGTGGCCAGTCCAGCGGGACCAATCTGGTGGGGGCAGTGTTTATAAAAGACCCCCTGGTCCCGGGGCCAGGAGCTCCTGCCAGCCCCCAAGCCCTGCTGAGCTCCAGCACTGCTCTACAGGTACTTCTCTCGGGCCGTTTCCCGGGTCCTGGGCTTCCCACTGCCAGCTGAGCACTGGGGGCAGGGGAGGGATGAGGGGGCCCAGGGTGAGAGGGAGAAGACCTGGGTTCTAGGCCTTGCTGCTCTGCGGCAGACCTCAGTTTCCCCATTAAATTTATAATTTAATTTGCTGTGTTATTGGGGAGGTGCAGGAAATCCCACCCAGGGCCTCACACATGAGAATCGTGTGTGCTGACCAGAGTCACAGACCCGGGGGCCCCCCTCACCACTTTCAAAAGAGAAACGTGGGCCCTAGAGAAAGGCAGGTGGGGCGCTTGCCCTGGCAACGCAAACAGTCCCCTGAGTCCCTCCAGGAGTGAACTGTGAGCATGGAGCCAGGAGTAAGCCCTGAGCACCACCGGGTGTGCCCCCACCCCAAAAAAATAACGTTTAAAGGAGCAGCTTGGAGCAGACCCTCTCTGAGGAACTTCCTGGGGTTGGAGTGCGAGAGAGGGAGCTGGTGCCCGACCCGTCTCGGGGGCAGGGGAGGAAGAACACTTGATGGTCTTGATTCAGAACGTCAAGGGACGAACTGCAAGGACTAAAAGTTGTGCTTTGCATGGGGGCGTCCCAGGTTCGAGCTCCCGTGCCTCATGATCCCCTAGGCACCACCAGGAGTGACCCCTGAGCACAGAGCTGGGAGTGGCCCCTGCACACTTCAGAGTGTGACTTCCCAACAAAACAAACAAAACAGATCAGCCTGGGTGCAGGACAATGGGTGCTGTTTGCATCAGCCCTTTCTCTTGGCTGTTTTCAGGTGCCACTTTCTTGGCCCCTGGTGTAGCTGGGGGAGCAGTCCTCCCACCTTCCCCAGGGAAGACAGGGAAGTAGCAGGGACACACACAATGGGGGTACACCCTGCTGCAGGCACGCTTCCCTGTTCGGAAACTGTCACTTGCCTCCACTTCAGCCTTGGGATGGAAACTGAGGTGGTGAGAACTTCAGGGACTCCAGCTGGAAGTTTCCAGGTTCTTCTCTAGCCCTAAGAGCAGGGATGCATTCGAGCTGAGTGTCCGGGACCCCCGGGGCATGCCGCCTCATCTTCCTGGAGCCTAGCTCTGAGCCAAGCGCAGAGTGTGTGCTGGGGTCATGAACGTGCGGTGAAGGAAGGCATGCACGCATGGCTCCAGCCTGCTCCTCCTCCTCTTCCTTGGCAGCCCGTCCCGATGGCGCTGTCCCAGTTTCCCCCCTTGTCGGCCACGGAGCTGCTCTTGGTCTCTGCCATCTTCTGCCTGGTGTTCTGGGCCGTCAGGACCTGGAAGCCTCGCGCCCCCAAAGGCCTGAAGAACCCCCCAGGGCCCTGGGGCTGGCCCCTGCTGGGCCACATGCTGATGCTGGGGAAGAACCCGCACCTGGTTCTGTCGAAGCTGAGCCAGCGTTACGGGGACGTGCTGGAGATCCGCATTGGCAGCATCCCGGTGGTGGTGCTCAGCGGCCTGGACACCATCCGGCAGGCGCTGGTGCGGCAGGCAGATGACTTCAAAGGCCGGCCCGACCTCTACACCTTCACCCTGGTCACTGATGGCCAGAGCATGACCTTCAACCCAGACTCGGGCCCGGTGTGGGCCGCCCGCCGGCGCCTGGCCCAGAATGCCCTGAACACCTTCTCCATCGCCTCCGACCCGACATCCTCATCCTCCTGCTACCTGGAGGAGCACGTGAGCAAGGAGGCTGAGGTGCTTGTGGGCAGGTTGCAGCAGCTGACGGCCGAGACCGGGGGCTTTGACCCCTACAGCCAGGTGGTGAAGTCAGTGGCCAATGTCATCGGCGCCATGTGTTTTGGCCGGCACTTCCACCAGAGCGAGGAGATGCTCAGTATCGTGATGAACAGCCACGAGTTCGTGGAGACCGCCACGTCGGGGAACCCCGTGGACTTCATCCCCATCCTCCAGTACCTGCCCAACCCCCCGCTGCAGAGGTTCAAGGATTTCAACGAGCGGTTCCTCCGGTTCCTGCAGAGAACAGTCCAGGAGCACTATCGGACCTTCGACAAGGTGAGGCTCCCAGGTCACAGGTAGGGAGGGAGCCCCTGACACCCCCCACCCTCAGGACCAGGCCTTCCCACCCCCTCCAGGGTGCTCTTCCTGGCTGTGGTGTCTCTGGGACGCCGCAGACCAGCTGGAGTCTATTTCTTGTCCTCTTGAGCCTCAGCTTCCCCATCCTCTAGTTTCCCTCTCAGGACTGCCCAAAACCCCAGAAAGATCAGGCTGGCCCTGGGGCCTCGGTGGAGACTTCCAAAGAAAAGAGATGCTGTTATTAAGGAGGAGAAGGCAGGAACCTGAGCCCCCGAGGAGGCTAATCCTTAGCTCGGATGTCGCTTTGCTTCCCTGTACTCCGGGCAACTTCCTCCTTTGCAACTGGAGCCCTGTGGGTATTGGGAGGCAGGCGGGGGGCTGGGGCGTGAGGAGACACTGTGAGTCCTGCTCAGAGTTGCCACCAGCTCCCCCTCTCCCCCCAGGAATCCAGTTCACTTCCTGGAGGCCAGATGGGGTGGGGAAAGGTGTTGTCTTGGGCTTGGAAGTACCAGGGACCCCTAACCCTGTGCCTCTTCAGGACAGCGTCCAGGACATCACGGGGGCCCTGTTCAAGCACAGCGAGAAGGGCTCCAAGGTCGACGGCAGACTCATCCCCCAGGAGAAGATCGTCAACCTCGTCAACGACATCTTCGGGGCAGGTAGGAACCAGCGCCCGGTTCTTCTGCCCCCCCTCACCGCAGCTCTCCAGAGGGCGCAGGGCACAGAGACGGGTCACACAGGGTCAGGCTTTAAGCCCAGGCTGTGCCACCAGCTCCCAGGGACTCAGCTGCCCTGTCTGAGCAGCCAGGCTTCTCTGGAGGCCACTGAGTCCCAGCAGCTAGTTAGGAAATCAGCAACTCCAGCTTGGGGTGGGGAGAGCCAGTCTCCACGCTCGGGAAACTCAGGGGGCTGGGGGGCAAGGAAGAGGGGCCTAGGAAGACATAGAGTGGGGGCCCCTCCCCAAGGGCAGGCTGATCCCATCTTGCCTCCTCACCTCATCCCTTGCCCAGGGTTTGATACAGTCACGACAGCCATCACCTGGAGCATTATGTACCTTGTGAAAAATCCCAGGATACAGAGGAAGATCCAGGAGGAGCTGGGTACGTACGTGGTGTCCCCCACGCTCTGGCAGAGAGACCTCAGGAGCATCAGGTGATATATTCAGTGCGGGCCTGTGCTGTGCCCACCATGCAAGCCCAGGACGTGTAACTGTGCCCACACTGGCCCTGAAGATGCTGGGTGTGGGAGGGGTGGCGAATGGATCTCAGAATACCAACAGACGTGAGGGACCAGGTGGCAAACAGGGCACAGGGCGCTTGCCTTGACCCGGGTTCCAATCCCGGCACCCCCTGTGCTCCCCCAAGCACCACCAGGAGTGACTCCAGAGTGCAGAGCCAGGTACCATGAAGAGTCAGATCAGGTGTAATGGGGGACACAGAAGCTACAAAGCAGTCAGGGCAGTAGCCTGGGCACGTCTGTCCTCTCTGGCCTGCAGACACGGTGATTGGCAGAGCGCGACAGCCCCGGCTCTCGGACAGACCCCAGCTGCCCTACCTGGAGGCCTTCATCCTGGAGACCTTCCGACACTCCTCCTTCGTCCCCTTCACCATCCCCCACAGGTGAGGCCGCCCCGTCCTCACACCCACACTGCGTCCTCCGGGCTTCTCCTCCCCACTTCCCAGCCGACTGGACTTCCCAGACCTCCTTCCTGTCCATCACCTCTGGTGTCTCACTCTCCCTTGGCCTCCAGCCAACCCCTGTCAAGTGCAAAAACATTCCAACTCCCCTGCTCTCAGAAGAAAACTTACCCTCCTGACCTCAGTTTTCCGGTCATATTCCCTCCACGCGAGCGCCCGCCGCCCGGCGTGGTGGATACCACACCAGCACAGGCCAGTCAGGTTCCAACTTTCCTCATGTTGGACCTTTTTCCTGGAAACTCTGCTCAACTCTGCTCACCCTGCCCTCTCCTAAAGGCAATGCTGACTCCAACTTCCCGGCCGGAGATGTCCCGGGGGTACAGCTGCCTGGTGTGGGATCTCACAGGGCTTATTAAGATCATTTGTCCTTGATTCTGTTCCTGAACTTTAGCAAGGTCAAGAGAGCTATTGAGCTGGGCTGGAGCCATAGTACAGCATGTAGGTGACTCGCCTTGCATGCAGCCCACCTGGATTCAATCCCCAGTGCTTCACGTCGTCTCCAAGCCTGCCAGGAAAAATAACCCTGAGTGCAGAACCAGGAGTAAGCCCTGAGCCCTGTGCTGGGTGTCCCCAAAATACAAAACAAACAGAGAGTTAGTAAGTGTTGGCTTCTGCTCACATGTCGGTCTGGGACTTCCCAGAGTAAGAGACCTGACTCCGCGGCCAAGTTGGGCTCCCCGGGGTCACCTAAGAGCTGCTGTGGCTCTGGAGAACGGCCAAGTGCACAGCTGACCACACACCGAAAGCTATAAACACTTGTAGAAGTTGCAGAATAAGAACTGAGAAAAGGAAAGAATCATTTCTTTCGCTCCTTTTCAGCTCCTGACATTCCTGCCCCAGGGTGGGGTCCAGAGATGGTGGTAAATAAGCTCGTGGAAGGGAGCTTGTTCAGAGCTAGAATCTCCCAGGGTGGGGCCAGAGTGATGGTACTGTGGGGAGCACATTTGCCTTGCACATGGCTGACCCGGGCTTGATCCCTGGCACTCTGTATAGTCCCCAGATCTCTGAGCACAGAGCCAGGAGTAAGCCCTAAGCACTGCCGGGTAAGGCCCAACACCAAAAATAAAAAGAAAAGAAAAATAGAAAAGAATCAAAGAATCTCCCAGAGTTGTGGCCTGGTTTTCCAGTCCTGAGCTGACAGAGTCTCATCCTTCCTAGCACAACAAGGGACACGTCACTGAATGGCTTCTACATCCCGAAGGAACGCTGCGTCTTTGTAAACCAGTGGCAGGTCAACCATGACCAGTAAGTGCACGTCTCCCAGTGGACATGTGTGAAGTTTAGCAGCCAGGACAGCATCCTGTCCTCTCAGAACTGATTCCAACAAAGGAACGGTGTCTTGGTTGCTCCATAGCTTACTCCAAGTGACAAAATTTAGGTCTGTGTTTCTCAACCCTACAAATTAGCGTGCTGAGCCGAGAGATATAGTACAGGGGTTAAGCCGCTTGCCCTGCGTCTGGCCGACCCTATTGCAATCCTGACACGACATGATTCCTTGAGCACTGCAAGGAATGACCCCTGAGCACAGAGCCAGAAGCAGCCCCTGAGCACTGCTAAGTGTGGCCCCCAAACAAACAAATAAACAGATAAATACAGAACCAAGGACCAGAGTGACATCTCAGTATACTCAGCACACACTTTGCATGCAGAAGGCTCGGGTTTGATCCAAATTCTTGCATGGTCTCCTGAGCACCACATAGAGTCAACCCCAAGCACAGATCTGGGAGTGGACCCTGAATACCACCCAGTGTAATCACAAAACAAATAGTAATAATAATTTAATGTTAAAATATTTTTATTGGGGTGAGAGAGATAGTACTACAGGTAGGGAAATTGTTTTGCATGCAGTCAACCCAGATTCGATTCCTAGTGCCTCCACATAGTTCCCTGCGCACTGCCAGGAGTGACTCGAGTGCAGAGCCAGGAGTAACCCATGAGCATCACTGGGTGTGGCCAAATTAAATAGGTAAAATAGAATATGCTTATTTCAAGACTGCCTGTTTTAGAGAACTTTGAGGGGGGAAGAATCAAGTTCAGGGGCTGGAGCAATAGTACAGAGGGTACCCAGGTTCAATCCCAAGTATCCCATATGGTCCCCTAAGCACTGCCAGGAGTAATTCTTGAGTGCAGAGCCAGGAATAACCCCTGTGCATGGCCAGGTGTGACCCAAAAAGCCAAAAAAAAAAATTAAGTTCAGCGAGACCCCCTTCCCACACTCTCCATCCAATCTGTTTGTGTTTGCAACCAAAGTCTGTTGAGAAGTTCCTAGGGCCTTTCCAGCACAGGTCCAGAAATCCCCTATCCTGTGCCCCTTTGCAGGGAGCTGTGGGGTGACCCATTTGAGTTCCGGCCGGAGCGGTTCCTCACTGAGGAAGGCGCCGCCATCAACAAGAACACCAGCGAGAAGGTGATACTCTTCGGCATGGGCAAGCGCCGGTGCATAGGGGAGGTGCTGGCCAAGTGGGAGATATTCCTCTTCCTGGCCACCCTGCTGCAGCGGCTGGAGCTCAGTGTGCCCCCGGGGGTGAAGGTGGACATGACCCCCACCTACGGGCTGACCATGAAACTCCCACACTGCCACCACGTCCAGGCCCGGCTCCGCTTCTCCATTAAGTGACGGGCTTCCGCAGGCCAGGCGCAAGGGGTCCCGGGGGCCTCAGCCCTTGGTCCTGCCTCTCTTTGTAATAGCCGCTTTCCTGAGATGTGATTCACACACCATTCCATGCACAGCCCTAAGCGCGCCATGAATGGCTCGTTTGTCCTCAGAGTTCTGCTGCCTCACAATCAACCGTAGCACCTGCTCGATGCCCACCAGAGAAAGCCCACACCCCCTAACAGTCTCCCAGTCCCTCGAACCTGCCTCTCCGACCCCCAACCGCTTGGTACCACCTTTCTGCCTCGAGAGATTTGTCTGCTCTGGACATCTCACATAAATGCAATTAAACAATAAATAAGTGTCTTTAGCAGCTGGCTTTTGGCTCCTTTGCTTTGCATAATGCTTTCCCCAAAATAATTGTGCTAGTGACCCCTTAAGCCCCACCCGCGAAGGTGGGGCTTCTCTTGGGGTCTCAGAGATAGTACTGCCAGGTAAAGAAGTCACCTTGCTTACCATCCAACCGAACCAGATCAATCCCCGGCTTCGTGTATGGTCCTCCAAGCTCGTCAGGAGTGATCCCTGAGCACAGAATCAGGACTCAGGCCTAAGCATTGCTAGATGTGACCTGAAAACTAAAACAAAAAAAAAAGGAAAAGACATGGAGAAATACAAACTATTGTGCATAAAGTTTCTGTGGAAATGCCACTGAACGTGGGCCAATGTGGGCAGATGCACAGAGAAACTGTAACAGGCCAGAGCGATAGTACAGAGGGTAGGGCATGTGCCTTGCACACTCTGACCTGGTTTTAATCCTTGGCACCCCATATGGTCCCCTGATCCCACCAGGAGTGATCCCTGAGTGCAGAGCCAGGAGTAAGCCCTGAGCACTGCTGGGTGTGACCCAAAAAGTAGTGTGGGGGGGATGGGGGGGAATGTAATAGAGGTTTTCAGGAGCTGGAAGAGAGGAGAAGGGGGAGTTGTTTAATGAGCACAGAGTTTCTGCTTTGTTTGATTTTGGTTTTGGGGCCACACCAGGACGTTCTCAAGGATCACTCCTGGCAGTGCTCAGGGAGCCATCAGGGGTGCCAAGGATCAAACCCGGGTCAGCTACGAAGAGTTTCTGTTTGGGATAGTAAAAAAGCACTAGAAGTGGATAATGTTGACTGTTGCCCAACTTTGTGCATGTACATCAGGCCACTGGAGTATACCCTTAGCAGGCTTAGGATGGCAAATGCTGCTATTTTACCAGAAAGTTTTTTTTTAAAAAAAGGCAAGTAATGCAATAAAATATTGAATGGAATAAAAACAAATGAGCTACGAAAGCCGCAAAAGGACGTGGCAGCACTTTCAATGCTTGCTCTAAAGGAAAGAAGCCAATCTGCAAAGGTTGTGTACTTTGTGATTCCAAATATATGACACCCTGGAAAAGGCTCAGCTCTGAGGCAGTAAAAAGATCAGTGGCTGCCAGAAGTTCAGCGGGCGGGTGTGAGAGGCGGGAGGAACAGATGGAGCACAGCAGAGTCTTAGGGCGCTGAAATTAGTTGGTATGATAATGTGATTATATGGAGACACATGTCATTATAATTTTATATGTACACATTATACATTTAAGCGGCAGAAAGTATAGCAGAATGAACCCGAGTGTAAATGACAGACTTCAGGGGCCGAGAGAGTACGCAGGAGAGCAAGCATTCGTTTCACATGCAGCCAATCCTAGCTTGATCTCAGCTCCCAAGCCCCTCCAGGAGTGATCCCTGAGCACAGAGCCAGGAGTGGCAAAGAAATAAAAGTCTTTATTAATGAACTGGAAGTTTATGGGGCCTGGAGAGATAGTACAGCAGGTAGGACACTTGCCTCGCATACATAAGACCCAGGTTCAATCCCTGGCATCCCAGATGGTCTCCTGAGCCCTGCTAAAAGTAATCCCTGAGCCCAGAGCTAGGAGTAAGCCCTGCACATTACTTGGTGTGATCCTAAAACAAAACAAAATAGCAAAAACAAAGTGTTTATCGAGAGGCATAATTGCTCCAATATTTTGGAAGTAATCAGAATAATCAATATTCTGATTGTTTCCAGAATATTGGCTTGCTGTGACTTTGGGGGTGGGGGAGGACATTTTAGAAAGAAAACCAGGGACCAGAGCATTAGTCCAGTGTGTAGGGTGTTTGCCTTTCAGGCAGCTGACCTGGGTTTGATCCCCGGTATCCCTTATGGTCCCTGAGCACTGCCAGGAGTAATTCCTGAGTGCAGAGCCAGGAGTAGCCCCTGAGCATTGCCAGGTGTGATCCCCCCCAAAAAATAATAAAAAAAAACCAGAGACTGAAGTGATAGTACAGTGGGAAAGGTACATACCTTGCAACATGGTTTGACCTCCAACATCCCATATGGTTCCCCAAGCACCACCAGGAGTGATTCTTGGGGCTGGAGTGATAGCCCAGTGGGTAGGACGTTTGCCTTGCACGCGGCAGACCCAGGTTCAATTCCCAGCATCCCAAATGGTCCCCTAAACACTGCCAGGAGTAAAACCTGAGTGCAGAGCCAGGAGTGACCCCTGTGCATTGCCGGGTGTGACCCAAAAAGCAAAAAAAAAAAAAAAAGAAGTGATTCCTGAGCACAGGTCCAGGAGTAAGTCCTAAGCATTAATAGACGTGGCCCCAAAACAAACAAACGAAAAGGAAAAAATCAACTGGAGTCTGTGCTAAGTCCCTGGGGTACCGGGGGTGTCGCCTTGCTTTCTATGTCAGACCCAGCCCAACCATCTGAGAGAAAACCCGGCTTGTCAGTCACGGGAGGCCCAGTTTTGGCCCTAACGAAGCTCCATCTGTGGAAGACCAAGTCCTGTCTGAGAACTTGAGATGGATGGACATGAACCTGTCCTGACAGGAGTGAGGACACACGCCCTGGCTGAAAGGAAGGGCCTGGCCCAGGGCAAGATGAGCCCTCTCTGAGTAGGGGGATACAGCCAACCCTGGGTGTGTCAGGAAGCGTGACCCTGGCTGAGGGGGGAGACATGGTCCAGTCTGAGGGAAGAGGCCCAGCCTCAGGTGAGGAGCCTCAGTCTGAGGAGGGTCTGGTTCTAGCCCTCCGAGGCCAGAAGGAGCGGGGTTTGATGCACCCCAGAGGTCCACACGGCAACAGGCAGACATGGCCACACTCTGTCAATCGGCCAGGCCCAGGTCACCCAGCGGTCACTGCCCCATCAGGTTTGCTGTGGTCAGGAGTTGGCCCGAGCTTCTCACGCACACCTGGCCAATCTTTAACTCACTTGGGCTGGCTCAGGGCTCCCTCTGGCCAGAGCCGCGAGGAGGAATTGGACACAGAGACTTTGGCCCCCACTTGACAGGCTGGAGGCAGACAGGGACACAACAGGTTTTCCCACAATGAACTGGGGGGGTGGTGCAGGGCTGGGCCTCATGGTTTCCTTCTGAGAGATGAGGGACCTTGGGGCCAGAGAGACAGTGCAGTGGGGAAGGTGTTTGCCTTGCACGTGGCCGGCCCGAGTTTGATCCCCAGCTTCCCTGAGCAGTGCCAGAACAAATTTCTGAGTGCAGAGGCATGAGTGAGCCCCGAGCATCACCAGGTATGACCCCAAAAACAAAAGGGGTGGGGGACCCAGGTGTCTGGAAGTGTGAAGTAGGACTGGGTAAGAGAGGGGATTGGTCTGTGTCCCACCCACTTGGGACACAGGCAGCACAGATATGCAGTGTGGTCAGAAAGCTTGTAGAGGGGGCCAGAGAGCTAGTGTAGCAGAGATGGCACTTGCTTTGCAAGTGGTTGACCCAGGTTCCAACCACATATGGTCCCCTGAACACCACCAGGAATGATCCCTGAGCACAGAGACAGGAGTAAACCCTGAGTAACCCACTGAGTGTGATCTCAAAACAAACAAAAATCTTTTGGAGGAAAACGTAGAGCTTGTATAGTGGGTAGGGTGCTTGCCTTCTGCAGTCAACCCAGATTTGATCCCTGGCATCATATATAGTCCTCCGAGCCTCAGCTGGAGTGATCCCTGAGCACAGAGCCAGGAGTAAGTCCTGAGTACTGCTGGGTATGGCCCAAATCCCAAAAACAAAACAAAGAACAAGGGCCAGAGTGAGAGCACAGTAGGTGAGGTCCTTGCCTTGCACGCCACTGACCTGTACCCCATACAGTTTCCTGAGCTCTGCCAAGAGTGATTTGTGAGTGCAGAGCCAGGAACAGCCCCTGAGCATCTCTATGTGAGTGATCCAAAAACCAAACCAAACCAAAACAAACAAACAAACAAAAAAAAAAAACACCAAAATATGGAGAGTGATATTAGTGAGTAGGGCACTTGCCTTGCACTGGGCCAACCCAGGTTTGATCTCCAGCATCCCATATGGTCCCCCAAGCCCCACCAGGACTGTGAACACAGAGCTAGGAGCAAGCACTCATCACCACTGGCATGCCCCAGAATCCAAAAACAAAGTGAATTGTGTAGAAGGCCCAAGAGATGACACGAAGGGCTGGAGCACATGCCTGCCGGGGCACCGGGTTCTACTCCAGGCACCACATGGTCGTCCATGTACTGCTGAGGGCAGCCCTGGTAGCCCCTAGCACTGTTTGGAAGCCTCAGAGAGCAGAGGGAGAATGGAGCACGTTGGGCTAGAAGGGAGGGCCCTGGATTCAGTTACAGGTGCACAGCCACGGGCAGGTGCCATCTCTTAGACCCCTGCGTCAGCCACCTCAGAGTCTTCACAAATCTGAGAGCTGGAGAGATAGGACAGGGGGTAAAGCACTTGCCTTGCATGTAGCCAAGCGGGTTCACGCCTGAATTGTTCTGCCAGTTTCCCCTAAGTCTGTGGGCAAGAGCCAGGGCTGGGAGGGTCAGGCAGGCGTGGAGAAGACGTGCATGGGGAAGGGCTCAGTTTAAAAATTGCTTCCCCCTAACCCCCTCCCCGCATTGTTTTTTGAATACACCCAGTGATTACTCAGGGGTTACTCCTGGCTCTGCACTCAGGAATCACTCCTGGCGGTGCTTGGGGGACCACATGGGATGTCGGGGATTGAACTTGGGTTGGACACATTAAAGGCAAACACTGTCCCCTCTGTACGATTGCTCTGACCCCTAACATTGTTTTTGACTCTCTCCTTTCGTGCTGTTTTTACTTCTTTATTTTTTCTTTTTCTTTTCTTCCATGGTGCCAGAATCAAGCCCAGGCCCTCACATACTCCAGGCCCCATACCTCCAAAATTTCATTTGCTTTTTGTGTTTGGGGGCCATACCCGGCAATGCTCAGGGCTTACTCCTGGCTCTGCACTTAGGAATCACTTCCGGCAGTGCTCAGGGGACAAAAGGGTGCTGAGGTTCAAACCCAAGTCAGCCACATGCAAAGAGACAGTTCAGTGGATATGGCACTTGCTTTGCATGTGGTCAACCGGGTTTGATCCCCAGCTCTCCATATGGTCCCCCGAGCCCCATCAGGAGTGACCTGTGAGCACAGAGTCAGGAGTAAGGTTAAAAAAAATACCCTACCTGCTGTCCTTCCACTCCAGCCTACCTCCAAACGTTTTTGTCTGGTTGTGTTGGTTTTTAGGTCACACCAATGGTATCCAGGGGCTGTTCCCAGCTCGTGTCGGGGTTTGGAGCCTTGGCTCAGTGCGGTGAGCCTCCTTCAGCTGGGCTCAGGCCCATGAGAGAGTTTATTGGGTCAAGCAAACTTTTCACTGGGGCCTGGGGAGCCACAGCCGGCAGTGCTCAGGGCTCCCTCCTGGCTCTGTGCTCAGGGTGAGGCTCAGGGGATCATATGGGGTGCCCTGCCTGCTGTGCCCAAGCTATCTTTTAGAGCCATGCCATGTGGATCAGGGTCATTGGTGAGTCAGGGGTCATCTCCCTTTGGAAAAGGGTCCTTGAGGGTCTCCACACTAAGCCCTGGAGAAGGATATGGGGCTCCCTAGGACTCGCCCCCCACACACACTGATCACGCTCCTGCCTGCACACCCTCAGGGTCAGCAGTGCTGCCATTCCCCTCTGTGCCCCCTGCACTGCCAGGCTGAGCCTCCTGACCAATGAAAGAGGGAAGGTGACTCAGGTGCTGAGCACGGGCCCCGAGAGCCAGTGCAACAGAGAGGGCACTTGCCTTGCACTCGGCCAGCCTGGGTGTGGTCTCTGTACCCCACCAGGAGTTGACTCCTGAGTGCAAAGGAGGGAAGGAAGAAAGGAGGGAGAGAGGGAAAGGAGGGAGGGTGGGAGGGAGGAAGGGAGGAATTGCCATGTGTCTTCCATATTCCTGCCTTGGTCCCTGTCCCTGGAATTCTCACTCTGGGGCTCTCAGTGACCCCTTCTGGTCCTGCACCTCAGCCCCCTGCCCTGACACACCAGTTCTTCCGGGTCCTCCTGTAAGGGGCTCACAGAGGAGCATTGTGGGGGGGAAGGGGTTCTTGGACCTCCTGGGACAAGGGCCACGTCGAGGAGGAGTGTATGTCCATTGCTCCCCTCTCGCTAAGTGCCTGGGCAGCTGGGGCAGCGCCTGGTTTTCCCTGGGACCCCCTGGGCCCTGCACACCGGTGGGTGTTTCCGGTTTTAGAGGGGAACAGGGCAACACTGGATGTGTGTCCTCACCTCCGCGGTGCCTGGTCTGTCCTGGGCAGGACCTGCTGACCCAGAGCAGCAATCCCCAGCAGGGAACAGGAAGGACAGACGGGGCTCACTCGGGGCTGAATCCCAGCTGGCCTCCCTGCCTGCTGCAAAAGTCTTCATGTTTGCATGTTGTTGCTCCATATGGGGGTGAGAACGCCCTATGGGGCTAAGGGTGGGGGCATAGTGAGAGAGTGGAGAAGGCCAGCAAGCAGGTCAGCACTGGACACACACAAACACACACGCACACACACACACGCACACACGCACACACACATGCACACATGCACGCACACACACGCATGCACATGCACACATGCACACACGCACATACACGTGCACACACATGCACGCACACACGCACACAATGGACACACACGCACACAGAGGCACCCCCACACAGCACCTCACATATGCTGACTTACACCCAATCGCTTATACCCACGTCTACACCTGCACACACACACCTCTCATGCTCTCACTTTCACCAGCTGGGGCGGGGGGTGTGCTGGGGGAGCCCACCCAGAGCACGAGAGTGTGGCTTGGGCGGCCTCCCCGGATCCCACTGGGGTCTGGCCAGGTCCGGGCTCAGCCCACTTCCTTCCACTGCTCCCCTTCCCAGAAGCTGGGGCGAGCTGGGGGATGCTGGCGTGCCAGCGAACAATGGGCCCCCAACCCTTCCGGCCCGTTGCGTGAGAAGGAGCAGCCGGAAGGAAACACCTCCCAGAGGGCCAGGCCACCTCAAGGAAGCCCGGAGACCCCCCAGGCTGCTGGGAGCCAGGAGACGGCCTGGCTGCAGGCCCCACCCCGTCTCTGTACCCTCCTTACACCTGCTGGGCTGCCCGTCCCTTCCCCCAGGAAGGCACGACCTCCCCCAGGGGCTGGCCTGGGCTCGTGCCAGGATGGGGCCCTGTTCTCACTTGCCCGTGTCCACAGCGTGCGGCGTGGAGGAGGTGAGTGAGGGGCTGAGAGCACCAGCAGGTCCCAGCACGTCCCCGAGCCACGCCAGGAAAGGGGGAGAAGGAGCCAGCCTAGACTCGGCCAGGACCCCGCCACGGCACACAGGGCTCAGAGCTCCTCCCGGAGCAGAGCCCCCAGCTCTCCTGCCGAGCCCTTCCAACAATCAGCTCCACTTGTGCAGAAGCACCTCTGCCCCCAGCTTGCTCGCTCACTCTCTCCTCACACTTCCCTTCTTCCCAGGCGGGCCCCGAGTCTCCACCATCAGACTGGGGGTTCTTGGTGGTGGGGGTGAGGGCTGGTAGAGGGGAGGGTTGCCCTCCACTATGCCACACCACCACAAGGTCTCAGAGAGCTCCTGCCAGGTGACTGCTGACTCAACACACCTCCCTGGGCCTCAGTTTCCCTGCCTGACAGCTATGTGCGTGGGGAGAGAATCAGAGGAGATGGCCCCAGTGAGGTCAGCGGCATCCAGCTATGCTCCGTCTCCGCCACAGGGCCCCAACCTCTGGGCAGGGCCTCTGCTCCCCCCGTCCCAGGGTTGGTGCCCCGGGTCCGAGATGCAGGTTCTCACAGTCACCGTTGCCGAGGAGCAGGGCCAGAGGGATGTCGCAAACCCGCCTGGTGAGGCCTCCCCGGGCCCCACCCCGTCAGAAATGCTGCTCTAGGACTGGACTGAGTTATCCCAGGAAGGTCCGGCCGCCACCTGGCCCAGATCTCTGGACCCTAGGCGGGATACGGTCCCCGCCCTGACAAAGGCCCAGTGCCCCGCCTGCCCACACCCAGCTCCCGACGCTGCTGCCAGAGAACTGGCTTCAGAACTATCTCAGTGAGGCAGAGACACCTGCAGCTGGTCGTCCCAGCTCCAAAGCCCCTGACGCCCGCGGCAACACCCCCAGGTGCCACAGAGCCCAGGAGAAACAAAGTCAGATGGGAAAATTGAGAAGTCGCTAAGCTCATTGAGGGGAAACAGTAACCTAGAAGGCCCGACTCCCAATAGCAGCTCAGTAAACCCTCAGGACACGACTTCAGGGCACCATTACGAGATAAATCTTGTTTGTTTGGGGTTTTTTGTTTGTTTGTTGCTTTTTTGGGTCACATCCAGCAATGCTCAGGGGTTCCTCCTCGCTCACCATTCAGGAATGACTCCTGGCAGTGCTCGGGGGACCATGTGGGATGCCAGGGATAGAACCCAGGTTAGCCATGTGCAAGGCAAACACCCTATCCATCAAACTATTGCCCTGGCCCCACGAGATATGTGTGGTAATGAGCAATATAAAGCCAATTAATTAGTGTCTGCTAAGGGAGCAGGCTTGGGGAGGTGGGGTGGGAAACTAGGGACACTGGTGGAGGGAAGGGCGCGTGGGTGGTGGGAGCGGAGGTGGGACAGCGAATACCTGAAACAGCTGTATCGTGAGCAACTTTGTAAGCCGCGGTGTTTAAATCAAGTTGAAACAGCCACCCAAGAAAGGCTGCTGTGAGGCGTGAGAGACTCCTCCATTCCCACGGCAGGGGGGTGGGTGGCAGGCCCGACACGTGAGCTGGCAGCTCCCAGGCCCCAGGGCTCAGGAGATGACAGCACACCTGCGGACACACACCTGGCTGCTAGCACGCACATTCCTGGCTGCCGTGCGGAGCCAGCTGCACGCAGCACCTGGCCGACGCACGCACAGGCCCACCTGACCACTCGGAGCCACGCTTACCTGCGCGCATGCGCCACGGAGGCCTCTCAGCCTGCCAGTATGCGAGAGGCACGAAACCCTCGGATCCCCTCCCCCTGCTTTTCTTGGCCGGGCCACCCCAGGAACCCACCTGCTTGTGGGTCCCACATCGCCTTCCCTGGGGAGGTCCAGAGGCTGTTAGAGCGGGGGCGGGGCCTTGGAAATGAATCCCAGGCGGGTCCCAGGCTGCGCGGTGAGGCCCAGTGCTGGTGACAGTGCTCCTGCATTCCCAGCAATGCGACCAAATTCACCCACGTGCTTATTACAGTGGATAGGGCGTTTGCCTTGCACGTGGCCGACCAGGGTTCGATTCCTCCGTCCCTCTCGGAGATCCCGGCAAGCTACCGAGAAAGTCTCACCTGCACGGCAGAGCCTGGCAAGCTCCCCATGGCGTATTCGCTATGCCAAAACAGTAACAACAAGTCTGACGATGGAGACGTTACTGGTGCCCGCTCAAGCAAATCGATGAGCAACGGGACGACAGTGATACAGTGACAGTTTATTAGAAAGTGATAGCTAATGTGCCAGGGAACGAGGCAGAGCTCACGCCTCGAATATGTGAGGAGATGAGTTTGATTCCCAGCCATGCCTGAGCCCCTGAGCATCGCCACAACAATAAAAATGAGAAGTTTTGGCCAGGGCCGGAGCGATAGTACAGCAATTAGGGTATTTGCCTTGCACACGGCCCACCCGGATCCCATCCCAGATACCTCACATGCTTCCCCAGGCACCACCAGGAGTGATTCCTGCGCTTAGAGCCAGGAATAAGCACTGAACATTACTGAGTGTGGCCCCACCACTCCCCAATTTTTTCCCTAGAGAGATAGTACATTGCCTTGCATCCCTCCAGTCCTGGTTTGATCACTGGCCCAGAATATGGTCTTCTGAGCACTGCCAGAGATCACCCCGGAGCTCCCCTGGGTGAGGTCCAGTCCCCCCCAAAATAATTTTTTTGTTTTAGGGCCACAAACCGGCAGTGCTCAGGGGCTTACTTCTGCCTCTGTGCTCAGAGATCAATCCTGGCAGTGTTCAGGGGACCATATCGAGTGTGGGGATTGGCCTCATGCAAAGCTAGTGCCCTTTCCGCTATAATATTGCTCCAGCCCGTCTCTCCAAATAATTTTTTAATCTGGGGAGGAGACAGAGAGATAGTACGGAGGTTAAGGTGCTTGCCTTGTATGTAACTAACCCCAGTTCAACCTCCAACACACCACATGCAGTTCCCTGAGTCCCTCTAGGAGTAACCCTGAGCACTGCCAGGAATAGCCCAACATCCTCCCATCAAGTGGCCATCAAGCACATGAAAAGAATGTTCATCATCACTGATTATCAGAGCATTGCAAACCGGAAGGACAATGAGCTGCTGTCTCATACTAGCAAGAAAGGTCCACATCAAAAAGTTGCCAAGTGGTCAGGACTGAGGGGGCTGTGGCCAAAACAACTCATCCACTGTGACAGGTGGACTGTCGCATGATTCAGCGTCTCTGGAAAACAATGTGGAGACTTCGTGAAACTTGACACGT
The DNA here is from genome assembly GCF_027595985.1 of Sorex araneus. NCBI lineage: Eukaryota > Metazoa > Chordata > Mammalia > Eulipotyphla > Soricidae > Sorex > Sorex araneus. The sequence continues at coordinate 98,922,075 of NC_073304.1, read as the reverse complement.
AAAACTTCCGTACAACTCAACAACTCTAGTCCTGGGAATCTACCCTAAGGACACAAAAAACATTCATCTGAAAAACTATAGGCACACCTCGTTTCTCTGCCTCATTATTCACACTAGTCAAGATCTGGAAACAACCCAAGTGCCCACAGCTGATGAGTGGATAAAGCATCCGTGGTCTACACGGATGTCGATAAACAGTGGAATATTAGTCAGCTATGAGAAAAGAACAGACTCTTGCTCTTTGCTGCGAATTGGATGGTATCGGAGGAAGTCAAGGTCAGTGAAATGAGTCAGGAAGAAAAAGACAAACACCAGATGATCTCATTCATATAAGGAGTATTAAAAACCAAAACAAATATTAGCCAATACCCAATAGAAACAACCCTGAGATAGAGCCAACAGAACTGGGATTCTGACGGTGCTGGAGGGGACGGCCCTGGGGATAATGGGGGGACCTTTCCATGGTGTGGTGTAGTGTAGCTCTGTGATTCTCCACCATACAGCCCCTGTGTGTCCCCAGGATATGCCACAGAGGTCACCGGCGACAATCACACAAATGGGGGGCTACAGCACACAACTGGGAAGCTGGCCAGTAGGAGCGGGGGCCCCACAAGAAGTGAGCAAGGCTGGAAGGGGGCTGGGGGGCTGAGAAAGTTGGAGAAATATGGAGGAAGTAACCTTGCGTGCATGAAACATTCATATTGGTATTGACATTTAAAATAATAATTAGAAATAAATAAGCAATTAAATGTTGAGGTTGATGAATAGTACAACAGCCAGAGTGCTTGCCTTGCATGCGGCCAACCAGGGTTGGATCCTGGCATCCCATATGGTTCCCCAGGCCCTGCCAGGAGGGATCCCTGAGTGCAGAGCCCTGAGCTCCTGATGTGAAAAAAAGAAAAGGAGGAGGGGCTCTCCTCTAGAATGCTCCTGTTCCCTGTGTGCGTTTCTCTCCGGCGTCTCGGTGTGTTTATACTGCAAACCCCTGAGGTCTACACTCATTTGTCTTACTCCATAGTAAGAATTGAACCCCGGGGTTAACCTCATGTGGGAATGCACACCTCGTCCATGTGAGATCCCTGTACCACTGGCTCTGGTGCCACTGGGTGTGGCTCCTATTGCAAAAGGAAATGGATTTTGTTTTGTTTTGCGCCACACCTGCTGGTGCTCAGGGTTTACTCCTGGCTCTGCGCTCAAGGATCACGCCTGGCAAGGATCAGGGGACCATATGGGGTGCCAGGGATTGAACCTGGGCCTGCTGCATGCAAGAAAGGCATCCTACCCGCTGTGTTATCACTCCGTCTCTTCAATAGGAATGGATTCTGGGTCGGAGGGCACTGCCTTGCATGCGGCCAACCCCAGTCCCAGCGTTCAGCGCTGCATAAGGCTCCCCTTTAATTTTTTTATTTTTTGCTTTTTTTGGGTCACACCCGGCGATGCACAGGGGTTACTCCTGGCTTTGCACTCAGGAATTACTCCTGGCGGTGCTCAGGGGACCATATGGGATGCTGGGATTCGAACCCAGGTTGGCCACGTGCAAGGCAAATGCCCTACCCGCTATGCTATCGCTCCAGCTCCGGCTCCCCTTTAATTTTAAGAGAAAAAATAACCCTCAGGCTGGAGTGATAGTACAGCGGGTAAGGGTAAGCCCTGGACACCGCCGGGACTCATTCCTGAGTGCAGAGCTAGGAGTAACCCCTGGAGGGTGTGACCCAAAAAGCCGAAAAGAAGAAAAAAATGAAAGAAAGAATTTAACCCTCAAGACAATTCTGTGGGGCACACATCCTTATTTACCCCTTTTTACATATGAGAAAACTGAGGCCCAGAGTCCCCCCAAAATACTTTGCCTGACAAGAGGCAGGAATCTCAATCCCAGGGAAAGGGGGACAAAGCCCCTGACTCAAGCTGACCTTAATATATAAACAGCCTCTTGGCAAGGAGCCTGGGGAAGCAGGACAGTGGGCAGAGTGCTTGCCTTGCACATGGCCATGTCAGGTTCGACCCCCGGCATTCCAGACGGTTCCCCCAAGCACTGCCAGGAGTGATGCCTGAGTGCAGAACCCGGAGTAACTCCTGAGACTGTGACCCCAAAACAAAAGCAAAACAAGTCTCATGACGAACATGGGGAAACAGGCCCACCGGGCAGCAGGCGTACGGCGGGGCTAAGAAGCCAGTCTTGGCCAGGACAGGTAGGACAAAACCTAAGCCACTTGCTTGCGTTCAGTTGGCCCCAATTTGGTCCCCAGAACCACGCAGTGCTTGCGTCATCACCAGCAGTAACTCCTGAGTGGAGTATGTGCCACAAACCATGGACTATATGCCACAAACAGCAACCCAGTAAACAGCTTTGCTCCCCAAGCCAGCCCCCTCCCCCCTGCCAGAATTCCCACAAAGCTGCCAGTGGGCAGCAGGGGGCGCTGGACAGGGTCGGCTCTTTGCCGACCCGGGGTCTGGCTGAATTCTCTTTCCTCTGCACCCCCAATTTAAAGCCCAAGATTCTGCCCTGCACCCCGGAACACCAAGGATGAATCTAACAAGGTGCTGCCTTCTCCCCAAGCTTGTCCCCCCCGTCACCCAGCCTCCTCAGAGAGGGCCCGGTCCCTGCTCGGCATCCTTTCCTTGTCCTGTCCCAGTGGTGCCATCCGGCCGGGGATGAAGCCAGGAGGACTGGAGAGAGCCCTGCCTGCCAGCCTGGGCCCCCAGTCCCGCATCACCCGCCAGCTCCCTACATTGTCTGAAGCAAGCGCCCCCTCCCTTCCCACCCTCCCGCTTGGACCCGAAGCAGTGAGAATGCAGCCTGGCCCGCCCCCTCGTGGCCACTTGGGGAAGCACACGCTGCCAGTGGCCGCTCAAACTGCCGGCTGCCCTGGGACCACAGACTCTCCAAGGAAAAGCCAGTGTTCTTTTACAAACGTAGCTTCAAGTGTTCAGGGGCCACAGTGATAGTACAGCAGGGAGGGTCCTTGCCTTGTACACGACTGACCCGGGTTGAATCCCTGGAATTCCATATGGTCCCCGAGGCACCACCAGGAGTCTTTCCTGAGCAGAGTCAAGAGCAAGCCCAATGCATTACTGGGTGTGGCCCCCAAACAGAAGCAAAACAAGTGTTGAATCCTTCATGTTCAGAAATTCTGGAGGGGGGCTAGAGTGATAGCACAGCGGGTAGGGCATTTGCCTTGCACACGGCCAACCCAGGTTCGATTCCCAACATCCCATGTGGTCCCCCGAGCACCACCAGGGGTAATTCCTGAGTGCAGAGCCAGGAGTAAACCCTGTGCATCGCCAGGTGTGACCCAAAAAGCAAAAAAAAAAAGAACCCAGAAATTCTGGAGAAGTCACTGGGTGGCCAGAGGCCTCCCCTTTCTCCTCTCTGCTCCTTGGATCATTCCCTGGTCTTCAGACTCACCTGAAGTTAAAAGTCCCTGTCCAGCTCCTTGCCAGGAGTTCGACTGTTATCTTACTCCCAGGGCCAAGGAGCTCACTACCCCACAGGCCGACCAGCATCTCATCTACACAGGGACAGGGGAACAGCAGCGGCGTTCACCATCCCTGACAGCCTAGGGCCCCGGCTGTGCTCTTACCTGGCACAAGAGCAAATAAGGGAGACAGGTGCACAGAGCCCCGAGTGGAGAGCAGCTCTCTGGGCTCTCCACCTCAACCACCTCTTCCCAAGGAGCCCCCTCAGTTCCTCAGAGGAACAAAGTCCAGCTCTCCCCTAGATTCTCTGTTTGAGACCCACAGACTCCCCCGAGCACTTGCTCTCTGTGGAGTTTCTTTGCCCCCCCTGAAGGCAGAAGCTCATGTCCACTGAGAAACAGAGGCCCCTCCCCAGGGCCACCCCCAAATCACTGCAGAGTTCCTGGGAATTCCCTGTGCCCAGGCATGACACCTGGACTAGGCGTGCGGGGAGGGTCAGCAGATGGCTGCCCAGTCTGCCCCTTAGTGCTCCTTCCCCCCCTGCCCTTCCATCCACTCCCATTGTGGTATCCTCCAAGACCTCACCCCCTGCCTGTGCCCCCCACACACACCGTTTCCCTGGAGCTATAGTCAGGAAGCAAATCTCTCCCACACATACTTTTCTGTTGTCTGGTTTTGGGTTTTGGGTCAGACTCAGCAGTGCTCAGGGGTTACTCCTGGCTCTGTGCTCAGGGATCACTCCTGCTGGTGCTCATAGGACCATATGGAGTGCTGAGAATTGAACCTGGGTTGGCTGCGTATAAGGCAAGCGCCCTACCTTCTGTGCAACCCCGTGGGCCCTCTCCCCCACATCCTTCCATGGCAAGAAAACCTAGGACCCAGGGCCTGAGCTCTGAAACCATCCCCAGTGGGAGAAGCAGCCCAGTTTCTGGGTGGTTTTGCTGATATTCAGTCTGGTTCACCCTCTGGGGGCCTTCCTTGCCATACAGATTCTATGAACGCTGGGCTAGAAGATGACCAAGGGCTAGAACATACGCTTCGCACGTGGGAGACCCAATTCCATCCCTAGAGCACTGTTGGGTATGGCCCCTCCAAAAAACAACCCCCCAAAAATTTTGAGGCTGGAGCAATATCCTTGTAATATATAAGGTAAGATGCTTGCCTTGCACACACCTGACCCAGATTTCATTCCTGGTACCCCATATGGTCCCCTGAGTCTGCCATGAGCAATCCCTGAATGCAGAGCCAGGAGTAACCCCTGAGCACCACTAGGTGTGAGCCAAAACCAAAAGCAATAATAAATCTAGGAGCCAGAACAATAGTTCTGTGGGGAGGGCATTCGCCTTGCACACAGCTGACCCAGGTTTGATCCCCAGCATCCCATATAGTTCCCTGAGCACCTCCAAAAATAATTCCTGAGTGCAGAAACAGGAGTGACCTCTGAGCATTGCCAGGTGTGACCCAAAAATCAAAATAATAATAATAATAATAATAATAATAATAATAAATCTGGATGCTACATTGATCCTTCAAGATAGTGATGGGGGGGCGCTGGAGCGATGGTACAGCGGGTAGGGCGTTTGCCTTGCACTTGGCTGAACCAGGTTCGATTCCCAGCATCCCATATGGTCCTCCGAGCACCGCCAGGAGTAATTCCTGAGTGCAGAGCCAGGAGTAACCCCTGAACATAGCCGGGTGAGACACAAAAAGAAAAAATAAGAAGATAGTGATCAGGGCCAGAGAGACAGTTCAGTAAGTAAGTTTCTTGCCTTGCACACAGCTGATCCACGTTCTAGTCTTGGCACCAAATAAGGTCCGCTAGGCACTATTAGCCGTAAGCCATGAGCATTATTGGGTATAAAAACAAAACAAGAATAAAAAAGATAAATTTCAAATTAGATCAAATGCTCATCTAGCTGGACATAGCAGATGTCTGCAAAGGTGCTGTCCTTCTTGCCCCCATTGGGTGGGGGTAGTGTGGACACACCCTAGTGCTCATAGCATACTTCCAGCTCTGTGGGGTTGGAGAATCATGTGAGGAGCCAGGGATCAAACCCAGGTCCCCCCATCCAACACAAATGTCCTACCCACTGTACTGTCTCGACAGTGCCTCTCACCCTGTCTTACTCTTTATGTTGGTTTTTGTTCTCGGGCCATACCAGGGACTGTTTGGATGTTACTCCCAACCCAGTGCTCACAGATTGCTCTCCCCAGTGCTCCAGGGACCGTATACTTGTTCTGTGTTGTTTTGGGGCCACACCCGGCAGTGATCGGGAGTTACTCCTGTGTCTGTGCTCAGGAATCACCCCTGGCAATGCTCGGGGAACTGTAAGGGATGCCGGGGCTCGAGCCCAGGTCCACTACGTGCAAGGCAAACTCTCTCTCCGTGGTGCTGTCATCTCGGCCGTGCAAGGCTGGGAATTATGTGGTGTCCCTGTCCTCTAAGCTACCTCCCAGCCTCCAGCTCTCTTATCAGGCAAAATAACTGCAGTTTGGGGGCTGAGCCATAGTACAGGGTGTGGGACGCCTTCCTTGCATGCAGCTGACCCAGGTTCGATCCCCCACATCTCCGACGGTCCCTGAGCACTGCCAGAAGTAATTTCTGAGTGCTGAGTCAGGATTGAACCCTGAGCATCGCCAGGGTGCGTCCCAAAAACTAAAGAAAAAAAAAAGAATCATGCCAGTGCTGAGGCTGACATTGGAGCGACCTGAGGCAGGTGACGGGGACTCCTGCAGCCCCGTGCGCTCCCACCAACGCCCCTGTAGAGAAACCCTGCAGAGCCGCGGGGAGACCCAGGATGAGCTAAGGACGGGTTCTGGAAGGTTCTGTTTTCTGCTGCTCAGAATGACCAACCAGCCAGGCTTGCAGGAAGTGACCTTATCTCCGCTCCTGCCGGCTGTCTTCAGTCCCTTCGGGGGAGGGTCAGCTGTGGCTTGAGCCAAATTGAGTCCTGGGCGGGGTCCCCTCCTGCAGAGCCCGGGAGCTCCCGCTCTCCAGCTGTGGCCCCAGCGCCACCCCATACAGCCGCCAGGGGGCGCTGTCCCCCTTGCCCTGCCGAGTCCGCGGGCTGCACCGTGGACCAAAGGAACCAGAGGCCCCAAGGCCAGTCCACCGCCGACAGCAAGCGGAAGACAATGGCCTTTGTCTAATCGCCACCGAGAATCGAGCGCTTCCCACGCAGGACCTTGTCCTCCGCCTCCGAGCTAGGGCTGGGGGTTGAGGAGCCGGCGGCTGGGTTCTAAGTCACACACAGAACCGGGCCTCCGGCCGCCTGCAGCCACCGGCCTTCGCGTTCACAGGAGAGTGAGAAAAAGCAAGAGGACCCACCGGGGAGGCGGCCCGGGGGAGAGCTCCGGGCTGGCCTCCCGCTGCACTGCACAGGCCCCTGGCCTCAGCGCCCCAGCCCCCCCCCCCCCAGGGCAAAGCTGCCAGGGTCCCCTGAGCCCAGTGAGTGGCCCTCGCCACACCCCTGCATCATCGCTGACTCATGTTCCTTCCACCCCACCCAGTCGGGAAGGCAACGGGCTCCTCCTCAGCCCTGGACCTGCCACCCAGACCGTCACTCTGCAGGCCTGACCTGCCCACCTGCCATGCCGGAGTGGCCGGCTGTGAGTTGCAGGGGTGCCGCCACCCTCAGACTGGAGCTGGGGCAGCGGGGTTCTGTGAGCCCAGGGGCACAGGGTGGGGTGGGCAGACAGAGGCGGAGCCTTGGGACAGAAAAAGTCCCTTTTAAGGCCGGGAAGTGGCTCTGAGACAGGGTTACGTGCAAGCTTTGCATACAGAGCGCTGGGTTCCAGACCGAGCACGGCAAGCTTCCCCCAGCACCTCCAAGTGTGGCTCCAGGAAGCAAACAAACCCCAAAAAAGGGCAGCTCCGGGCTCAGGGCTGCGGGTGTGACTCGGTGCTAGCCCAACTGCCTTGCAGGTGCAAGGCTCTGGGTTTGATCCCTGCTCTGGGGGGGCGGGGAGGAAACAAGACCATCTTCACAGCCAGCTGGCCTCGCAAACAGACAGGTGATCTGGGCCTGCAGACGCTGCCCCGGGTTGAAGCGCATCACTGAAGACCCAGAGGCTAGGGGTCCAAGCAGACGCGCTTGGGGGACAGACAGTAGGAGGCAGGCTAGACCCTCCTCCTCAGATGGGGGCTCCAGACCCCAAGAAGGAGCGGTGGGGCTCGACATGCATTTACTGCCACAAGCTGGGGGAACAGAGAGAAGAGCCTCCCTCTGGCCTCACTTTCCAGAGTCCCCCCGCCCCCCCTTTCCAGAAAAGACCCCCAGTGGCCTCCCTGCTCCAGAGTCCCCTGAAGGAGGCTGTGGCTCCCGCTCCTGACCCAGGGCCGCCCCACCCCCCGCCGAGTGAGAAGCGTTTCAGAGCTGATACCACACCCGGGCGGGCGAGAGGATTTGCATGCGATTTGCAGAAGCTGGAGCTCCCAGCTCAGCCGCCCTCCCTGCAAGCCCAGCCAGCCTCCACTCACTCCCCCGCCCGGACTCCGCTGCCCAGAACCCCGGAGCCCCTCAGCCCCCAGACAGTGCCTAGCAAACCGGAGAAGCACTGGCTGGGGCTTCCAGTCTGCAGGGCGAGCTGAGCTGGAGCCCTGGAGGTCGGGGCAGACCTGCGGGGGGCCACAGCCGAGAGCTTAGGGCCCGCAGCGGGGAGGGGAACAGAGGCCGAGGCAAGATGTTCCCCTTGGTTAACAAGTGGGTTAGGGAGCCAGACTTGCATGTGGGAGGCCCAGAGTTAGGGCCCCCCCACATACACATCCCCCACACACACACATACACACAGCTGCTGTGATACCCAGAACCACAACAAGTGTGTGACCCTCCATGCACCACAACCAAAGGTGCCACTCGGGGCTATCACAACAACAAGGGAAGGGAGGGAAGGACAGCAGCTACTGTTTTTCTTGTTGTTTGGGGCCCTGCCAGAGTACTCAGGAGTGATCACTCCTGGAGGGACTGGGGGGCCACATGTGGTGCTGCGGATAGAACCCGGGTCAGCTTACTAAGGTAATAAGGCAGGCGCCTCCCCACTCTGTGTCTCTCCAGCACAGTAAGCACTGTTTGGCGGGCTTTTTTTGGGAGTTTCTTTAGGGAGGTGGATTTTTTTTCTTTTTCTTTCTTTCTGTGTGTGTGTGTGTGTGTGTGTGTGTGTGTGTGTGTGTGTGTGTGTGTGTTTGGACCATACCCAATATACTCAGGAATTACTACTGGCTCGGTAGTCAAGAATCACTCCTTTTTTTTTTTTTTTTTTTTTGCTTTTTGGGTCACACATGGCGATGCACAGGGGTTACTCCTGGCTATGCACTCAGAAATTACTCCTGGCGGTGCTCGGGGAACCATATGGATGCCGGGGATCTAACCCGGGTCAGCCACGCACAAGGCAAATGCCCTACCCACTGTGCTATCGCCCCGGCCCCAGGAATCACTCTTGGTGATTCTCGATGCATCATAAGGGACCACTGAGGATGTTGGGGATCAAACCTGGGTTTGTCTGGCTGCGAGTGAATGGAGGTGAGCTTTGGGCCCAGACACTGAGGGTTGGTTACTCACACTTAGTTAGTTTTATCTTGTTTTCTTTTGTTTTTCAGTTTGGGGGCTACACCCAGCACTGCTCAAGGCTTACTCCTGGTTCTGTGCTCAGGGATCACACCTGGTGGTGCTTGGGGGGAAGTGGTGCTGGGACCATGTCCTTGTCAGCCACATGCCAGGCAAGTACCTTGACCTCTGAACTCTCTCTCCTGCCCCTCACCGAAGAAATTTTAATGCAACCCTGGATATGCAAAATGGGCAAACACCACATCAGACGTTTCTTGTATCATTTGTATCACTTGTCATCCCATTGCTCATCGATTTGCTCAAGCAGGGGCCAGTAACGTCTCCATTTGACCCTGTCGCGTGCTAGTGTAGCCCAATGGCGTCTGCTCGCTCCAGGAACATGAAGAACATCGAACCGTTCGTTCAGGGTCTTGACGAAGAAGTTAGACCACCTCTTAGGTGGGCAGCCAGGTGTTCTTTTGTCATCCCATGGAATCCAGTCGGTAGCAGCTCTAGTCCAGCAGTCATCTCCATATTACATGTCTGGCGCATATGATTTTCAATGGCTTGGCGAACGAGACAGCGTCCCTGATCCTCGATCGTCGACAGAGGTTGTCAATTAAACATTTACTAACTATAAACCATAAAATTGTATTTATGGGGCTGGAGTGATAGCACAGCGGGTACGGTGTTTGCCTTATACGCAGCCTACCTGGGTTCGATTCCCAGCATCCCATATGGTCCCCCAAGCACCGCCAGAAGTAATTCCTGAGTGCATGAGCCAGGAGTAACCCCTGTGCATCGCTGGTTGTGACCCAAAAAGAATAAAAATTATATTTACTTTGTTTTGGAGCTCTACCTGGCAGTGCTCAGTTCTGAGGCAGGTGGGGGGTGGGGGACTTGCTCCTGGAAGTGCTTGGTGATGTTAGGGATGGAGCATGTGCCTCCACCCCCCACCCCAAAGCATGCTCTCCAGTTCACTGACCTGTCTTCCCAGGACCCATGCATTTATTATTTGGGGAGCAGGGGAGAGAGAGAGTGCAGGTGCTAAGGCACTTGCCTTGTGTGCAGCCAACCTGAATTTGCTCCCCAGTACCACAGCTGGGCCCCAGAGTCCCACTAGGTGAGACCCTCGGGTGCAGAGCCAGGGGTAAGCTCTGAGCACAGTCAAGAGTGGCCCAAAATACAGATATAACAGAAGACCACTTCTACTTCAGGATGCAGAATTGGCTGGCTCCTCACGCCCAGGAAGCTGCAGTGGTTCCCAAATCCAGCCGAGGCCACCCATAACCTCCTGCTGGCCCTCAGGGTCCCTCTCAGGCCCCCAGTGTGGGCTGCCCTGGTGCAGTTTCCTGACCCCGCTGGAAGCCAACATCTGGAGCTCAGCTGCATTTGAATGATGAGAAACCTGAATTTTAATTAATAGCAACCATAATCATCATCATAAGTAGCAAGGCTATAATAAAAGACAATAGAGTACAGACTATTATGTCACATAAAATTCTAACATAATAATACATCACGCCAGGCCCTATCCTAAACACTTGACAATTAAGGGCCATTAAATATTCCCAGTACGTTCAGGAGGCATCATTTTGTTCTGTTTGGGGGCCCCACCTGGCTATACTCTGGGCTTACTCCTGGCTCTGCACCCAGGGATCACCTGGCAGAGCTCCAGGGACCTCAGGTGGTGCTGAGGATCAAACCCAAGACAGCCTTGTGCAAGGCAAGTGTTGTGTACAATCTCTGCCCCCCACCCGGCATGATTTTTTTAACTATTATTGTTATTTAATTGAATCACCGTGACAGACAGTTACAAAGTTGTTCGTGGTTGAGTTTCAGTCATCCAACAATGTTCCAACACCCATTCCTTCACCACTGCACATTTCCCACAACAAACATCCTAGTTTCCCTCCGCCACCACCTGTCCACAGCCTGCCTGCGTCTCCCTCCCTCTCCCTCCCCACCCCCTCCTTTTAGGCACTGGCTTGCAATACAGGTACTGAAAGGTTTTCATGTATATCCCTTTACCTCCTTTCAGCACTCAGGTCTTGTCCAGACTGGTGACTTCTAACTGTCATTGTCATAGTGGTCCCTTCTCTGTCCTGACTGCCCTGCCAACCTCACTCCCATTTGGCAGGCTCCCTATCCTGGACCATGGGCCACGCCCCTGGCCAAGGCGTGACCTTTTTCAGAGCAAAGACACAGTGAGTCCAGCAGCCCTTCAAATAGCAAGACCCCTCCTCAGAGGAGAACCAGGGTTTGGGCAGTTCTGGAGGCCTGTGGGTTTTCTCACCCTGCTGCTGGGCCCAGACCCCTCCCCATGGCCCCTCCAGCCACTCCTCAACCCCAGGCCAGAGCTGGTCCAAGGGAGGGGGCTGCTCCTTCTTACACCCTCATCCCCTGTGTATCCCTCCAGGGGCTGTGTTCACCTCGTTTCACCTCCATTCTGTGGTCCCGCTAGACAGGACCTGCGGGGAGAGAAACTTGTGCCCCAGGGAGGCACCAAGACAGGTTCAGTGACTGGGACCAAGACCCACCCTGGACTGGGCTCTGCCTCTGGCCGCCATAGGGGACCACCGCTTCCTGACCTTTGAAGTCTGGGAGCAGCCTGTGAACCCCTGCGGTATGGTGGGAGAGATCCCATATGCAGACCACCGGGATGGCGCCCTCCAGCTCCCAGTAGCCTCTCAGTTGAGTCACCACCACCACTAAAACCAGCAGGTACGAAACCGCCAAAGCATCCCCACCCAGACCACCACTGCCAACACCGGAGAATAAGGCAACCTCCGAGGAAATCCCCAAGGGCCAAACTGCTGCTATAAAGGGCAGCCCTGAAGCTGATTTTTTTTTCTTTCTGGGCCACACCCAGCGATGCACAGGGTTTACTCCTGGCTCTGCACTCAGGAATTACTCCTGGTGGTGCTCAGGGGACCATATGGGATGCTGGGAATCAAACCCAGGTCGGCGGCGTGCAAGGCAAACACTCTACCCGATGTGCTGTCACTCCAGCCCCCCCCAGTGGAGCTGATATATTTAAAATACTGGCCAAGGGGGCTGGAGGAATAGCACAGCGGGTAGGGCATTTGCCTTGCACGCGGCCAACCCAGGTTCGAATCCCAGCATCTCATATGGTCCCCTGAGCACCGCCAGGGGTGATTCCTGAGTGTAGAGCCAGGAGTAACCCCTGTGCATCGCCGGGTGTGACCCAAAAAGTAAAAAAATAATAATAATAAAATAAAATACTGGCCAAGAGATAGTTCTGCAGGGAAAGCACTTGCCTTGCACACGGCAGAACAGTGTTTAGTCCCCAGCACCACATTTATCCTGGAGCATCACCCGGAGTGATCCCTGAGCACTAGAGCCAGGACTGAGCCCTGAGCACAGCAATGTGTGCGCCCCCTCCCCACAAAGGCCAATAAAATCCTGGTGCAAGTGGCAAAAGCCCGGGCTTCATCTCTAATATAACACAGTGCCCAGAACACTGCAGTGGGCAATGCCCGGACCCGTCCCCAGAGCTGCTGGGTGTGGCGGTGAAAAATAAATAAAGAATAACAGAAAATTCTGGTGCAGGGGCCAGGGATATGGCTCAAGTGGCGAGACACCTGCCTACCACGTGCAAGGCCCTGAGTTTGACCCCTGGCACCTATTTTTGAAAAACAGGTGGGCCGGGGCTGGAGAGATAGCACAGCGGGTAGGGCGTTTGCCTTGCACGCGGCCGCCCTGGGTTCAATTCCCAGCATCCCATATGGTCCCCTGAGCACCACCAGGGGTAATTCCTGAGTGCAGAGCCAGGGTGACCTCTGTGCGTCACCAGGTGTGACCCAAAAAGAAAAAAAAATTAAAAACAGGTGGGCCAGAGAGATAGTGCAGGGCAGTTAGTTGCCTTGCACACAGCTAGCCCCCAAGCACGGCTTGAGTGAGCTCTGAGCAGATCAGGGTAACCCCTGAGCATGGCTGGGCCCGAGACACCCCACCACCTGCTTCAAAACCGAGAAATAATTAAAATCCTGTGTACTATAAGTGCTTGGTGCTCATACATCAGTGAGCAGCATGAGGTCCCCTGCACACTAGCTGCTCGGTAAGCGCTCATGTCCGGCCTCAGGGGGACGCAAGGCAGGTGGCTGCCACCTGCCGGCGCCCCACCTCCACCCCCAGGACTGGTGCACAAGAGGTCAGCACCGGCAGAGGTCACGAGGGCCTACCGGAGGCCCAAGTGGGAGGAGCTGGCTAAGGTCAGAAGCCAATCTCGCCCACACCTCCTTGTTGAGGGAGACTCAGCCTCTGAGGGGAGGGGCTCAAGGTGTGATGCCCCCCAGTAGACTGGCCATAATAACCCCCGGGTGGGGGTGAGGGCTCAGAAACCCCACAGAGGGAGGGCATTTGCCTTGCATGCACCCCACCTTGGTTTGATCCCTGGCATCCCATATGATCCCCTGAGCACCGCCAGGAGTAATTCCTGAGCACAGAACCAGGAGGAACCCCTGTGTGACTCAAAAACTAGAAAAGAAAAGAAAACTGGGGCTGGAGAAATAGCACAGCGGGTAGGGCATTTGCCTTGCACGTGGCTGACCCGGGTTTGATTCCCAGCATCCCATATGGTCCCCTGAGCACCACCAGGAGTAATTCCTGAGTGCAGAACCAGGAGTAACCTCTGTGCATCAGCGGGTGTGACCCAAAAAGCAAATAAAAGCAAAGCAAAGCAGAGAAAAGAAAAGAAAAGAAAGGAAAAGAAAAGAAAAGAAAAGAAAAAAGAAAAGAAAAGAAAAGAAGCGAAAGAAGCCCCCGAGGGCTGCAAAGGCCTAGCATGAGGCAGGTGGACGGACAAAGGGCCCACAGGAGCCTGCTCCTCGGACTCAGGATGGAGGCCTCGGTCCAGCCCAGTGGCTCTGGCTCCGTTTCCAAACCCTGCCCCGGGCTCTGAGCCCCAGCACTGGCCTGCTCTCCCAGCAAACCCCCATTTCGTTTACTTTTTCTTTCCTCTTTTGGTGTAAGGGCTACTCCCGGCTCTGTGCTCAACGGTCACTCTGTGCTCAAAGGACCACGTGGGGCTGGGGACGGACTGGGCCAATTGACTCCTGTCCTCTCTCCATGCCCCGCACCGCCGCCTTCCTTCTCCTCTTTGCCCCCTCCGTGTTTCCACCCTTGGCTCCCCCCCAGTCATGGAGGGCCTGGATCAGTGTGACACCTTACCCCGTGCCCTGGCCCTCTTGTCCTTGTGCCAAAGGTCCACTTAGGTGCCCCCTGGTGCCATTTCCTGTCAGTGCCACCCCAGCGACTCTCTGCCTGACCACCTGGCACTTGCCACCGCCTCTTTCTGCAGAAGGCTCCTCCCAGCTGGGGGTGGGGGGCCCAGGTCAGCTGCCACCCACCTCTGCTCACAGTCGCCCACACTGGCCCAGCGGCACCTGCTAAGCTGGCAGGAAGTAGAAGGGGACTTTGCTGGAAATCTGCCTTTAATCTTGGCTTCCTGTTTTCTGCCCCGGGGGACCGCCCAGGCCTGCGGAGTTTCAAACCATTTCACACCAGTTTCTCTAAACTGTCATCTGAGAGCAGAAGCAGGGGGGCAAGAAGAGGGGGAGAAATCAGGGAGGGGGGAGCCCCTGGGAGCCGCCTTCAGTCTAGGAAAGGGTGCTACACCCTGGCTTCCTGAGTACCCAGAACCCGTTCAGTTTTGCCAGCCCGGGTGGCCAAGGTCAGCGTTGAACCGAGGGAGCCCTGGGCTTTGCTTTCTTCCTTTCTCTCTGTCTTTTGGGGACAGGGCTTGAGCCTGCCTGTTTGGGACAGGGAACCTCTTCAAATTCCTCCCAACTCCTAAAACCTCAGGTCCCTTCTCTGTAGGACCCCTTCCCTCTCTCCCCTCCCTCCCTCCTCTCTCCCTTCCCCTCCTCTTCCCTTCCCTTCCCTCTTCTCCCCTCCTCTCCCCTTCAATTCCCTCCCCTCCCCCTCCCCCTTTTCCTCCCTTCCTTCTTTCCTCCCCTCCCCTGCCCTCCCCTTCTCTCCCTCCCCTTCCCTCCAATTCCCTTCCGTTCTTTCCCCTCTCCTCACCTCTTCCCCCCCAGCTCTCTCTCTCTCTCTCTCTCTCTCTCTCTCTCTCTCTCTTAGGTCTTGGGCCTATACCCTGCAGTGCTCAGGGATCACTCCTGGTAATACTTATGGGAACCAAGTGAAGTGCCAGGCATTGAACCCGGGCCAGCAACAGGCGAATGAGGCGAATGCCCTACCCCCTCTACCCTCTCTCTTCCAATGAAGATTTTTCTTTTTTTGAGACTCGGGTGGGTTTGGGCCCCCTCAGCAGTGTTAGGCACTGGAAGACACTCCTGGCCCAGTGCTTAGAAGGTTGCTTCTGGCCGCTTGGGCAGCCATGCGGTGCCAGGAAGCAAACCCAGGCCTCTTGCCATCAGAGCTGATGCCCGCCTCTGCAGCCCTCCCCAGGCCCGCTGAGACTGTCCGGGGCTCCAGGCTTTGGAGATTCCAGGTTTGAAGCAGACCCTGGAGGTGGGACCCCAGGACCCCAGGGAAACCTTGGGGGCTTTCCCTGTCAAATGCCAATTCGACTTCTTCATGGTCTAAGGTCTCAGGTTGGGACTGAAGCAGAGGGTGGGGGGTGATAGAATTGAGTGGAAACTTTATTTGAGAAGAAAAAGAGAAGCGGGTGGGGCAGAACAATAGTGTATCCCTATTAGGGATAGAATAGTGTATAATAGTATATAATAGTGTATCCCTGGCGGGTAGGAGGACGGGTGGAGGGTTCGCCTGGCCTGTGGCAGACCCAGGTTTGATCTGGCTTCCCATGTGGCCCCTGGGTGTGGCTCAAAAACAAAAACAAAAGGAAGGGAAGGAGAGGGCAGGGAAGCTAGGATATCTATCCTAGAGTAGGAAGCCTGGGGAAGGAGGAAAATCTCTTTTGTTTTGCTTTGTGCTGTTTTGGGGCCACTCCCGAGGATGCTCAGGGCTTATCCCTCTGTGCCCAGAGGCCACTCCTAGCAGGCTCAGGGACCATATGCTGGGGATCAAACCTGGGTCAGGCAGGTGCAAGGTCAGCTCCCTCCCCGCTGTCCTGTGGCTCTGGCCCCAATATCGCTGCTGCCCCCTAATGCCTGCTCTCTGCTTCTCCTTGCTCTTGTCACCTGGGCCCTTTGGGTCTCTCTCCTGGGTTCCTGTTACTCTCTCTCCTGTGTGGCTCTTGGCTGACCTCGCCCTGCCTGACCCTTTGGAGCAGGAGCCACAAATCATCTTACGTCCCGTGCACCCAGCGCTGCAGAGGTGCTAGGATGGACGTATCAAGGGAGTAAAGAAACGGATGGATGGATGGATGAATGACGAGGAGGGGAGCTAACAGCTCCTCCACGGGAAGGTGGCTCGTCGATTTATCTTCTGTGGCCAGGGTTCAAGGAAGTTGAAACATCGATTTCTCTCCTCTGTGAAGAGGCGGAGCTGGGATTCAAACGGCAAGGCTGTTTGACTCCAAAGGTCACACCTGCGGCCACCTCAACCCCAGGGGAAAGGTCGGAGCTGTCTGGGGGTTAGAGAAAAAGGGCCTTGGTGAAACTGACACTGGAATGGCAGCACTAGAATCGGTTCCCTTCCCCCCAATATCTGCTTCGGGGAGGCGAGCTGTCAGCTTGCAGGTTTTTTTAAGAAGCAGAGCCGCTGAAGCACTTCCTTCCAGCTCAGAGGTGCCCTTTCTTTGGGCCCCACTTTATCATTTCATCTTGACCACGGGAAAAGAAAGGGAAACCAGCAGAACTGAGCGAGCCCTTGCCTCCCTTACCCCCAAACTTGCTAAATCTGTACCAGCCGTCTCTCTCTCTCTCTCTCTCTCGTGAATGTGGGTTCCAAGCCAGATATTACAAAGGAAACATAGACCTTAAGTAACTAGGCCCAAGTAACACAGCTAACCAGTGTGACCCAGCTGAGATTTCACTTTGTTTTTGTTTGGGGGCCATGGCTGGCAGTGCTTGAGGCTTACTTCTGGCTCTGGGCTCAGGAATCACTCCTGGAGATGCTTGGGGGTACCATATGGGATGGTGGGGATCGAACCAGGGTCCCCCGCATGCAGTGCAAATGCCCTATCTCTATCTCTCCTCCCCTGAGATTTCATTTGAGACTCGAACCCTGAAATCTATGCCTTTTCCCATTTCATTTCTGTTCTCTCTGAGACTTTCTCGATGCCTCCTCTGAGGGCCGCGTCGCGACTCTGTTTCCCTCCCTTCCGGCCCCATATTGAGAAGCTTGGCCCAGGGATGCATTAGGACAGAGGGCCAACTGGGGGACTGTCTGCAGAGATGCCCCTACTCTCGACCTTTGGGGGCTCTTGCAATCTGTAGCCCCTGCTCCCAGCTTCCCCTTCAGAGAGCTCTTGGCCACCCCCCCTGCCCCTGGACCTCCTCCTTTATTTTGCATTTCAAGACTCTGCTGTTCTGCCTCACTTCCCCACCAGAAAAACCCCCAAATGTCTGTCCACAGACCTCAGGGCTGGGGTGGGGTTGGGCCACACCTGGTGGTGCTGGGAAGAGTTTATTCCTGGCTCTGCACTCGGCCCCCCCACCCAGGGGACCCAGGGGACCCTATGTTGCCAGGATTGAACCCTGGATGGATGCCTCTTAGCGCCTTTATTCTCACTGCAGTCCTGCTCAGGCCCTCTTGACTGTCCCTTCAGGCCCTGCAGTGAGAAGCCGCCCATGCCGAGACGGTCACTAGTCTCTGAATTAATACTACTACACCTCGGAGCAGACTGTATCTCCGCTCCTCATTAGCAAGGCGGCCCCACTGACCAGGGGCTTGCCACTGCATACTAAGCACTTAAAAGTATAAACTCATTTCCCTGCCAGAAAACCTTACGAAGCAGTTATTTTCTCCATTTTACCAAGTGCGGAAACTGAAGTGCAGAGAGGTTAAGTAACTTTCCCAGAGTCACACAGCCGACAACTTCCTTATTATTTCCATGCTAGAAACAAAGTCCAAGAAAGTGCCACAGTGTTCTTGGGATGGCTTTGTCCCGTCCCGGCGGCCAGGAGGGACCCAGTCTGCCCCCACTGCAGCTATTTCCAGTTCCACAGCCACTAAGCTCCCTGCCCTTGTCATACTATTCCTTCTACTTGGGGTCCCGGGGCTGTGAAGTCTGCGCTCTAAACCTGCCCCCTCTTTTCTGTTTTGGCGGGACTGGTACCCCACCACCCCACCACTACCAGTCATTTTTTTGGGAGAGTCTAGCTAGGGAGTCAGTTCCCTTTGGGGGGGGGGCACACCCAGCGATGCTCAGGGGTTACTCCTGGCTCTGTGCTCAGAAATTACTCCGGGAGCCCTATGGGACGCGGGGCACTGGGGCGGGGTCCCCGCGGCGCGGGGCTGTCGCGCGGGCCCGGGCCGTCAGTCCGCCGGGGAGCGCGGAGACAGTCGCGGGGCGCCGCTGGCGCAGCCCGCTGCCGGCGGCAGGAAATGAATGACACTTCCTGGCACGGAGAGATGGCAGCACGCTCACTCCCGCGGGGTCGGGCCGTGCGCGCGGCGGCGGCGGGCCCCGCGCTCAGCTCGGCGGGCCGGGCGGGCGGGCGGGGAGCGGCGGGGCGGGGGCAGGGCGCGGCGCGGACACACCCCCCTGCGGGGCGCGCGGGCGCCGGCAGGGGGCGCCGGCGGGCGGGCGCCGTCGCGCAGGCGCGCTGCGGCGGGCGGAGGATCCGGGCCGCGCTTCCTCTCGCCGGGCCTGCGAGCTTCCTCCCGGCGGAGCCCCGGGGCCAGCCGAGCGCGGCCGCCGCCCCCGACCGCGCCGCGGCCCTCCCGCTGCCGCGCAGCCCGCCGGGGAGCGCTCAGGCGGGGCCGAGCCCCCGGCCAGCCGGTCCCCGCAGCCCGCGGCCGCCCGAGCGCGCGGGGCGGACGGCGCGGGCTCCCCCCGCGGGCGCCCCCGGATCCCGCGCCCGGGGCAGCCCCCCGGGCCCCGCGCGACCCTCGCTGGCGGCGCCGGGAAGCGGAACTGTGCGGCGGCCGCGCCGGCTACATTGTTTCCTCCCCGCGCCTCCCGCCCGCCCCCTGCCCCCTCCCGCTGCCCTCGCCGGCCCGGCCGGCCCCAGCCCCGCGCCGGGACCTCCGGGGCCCACCCCCGTCCCCGGGGACCCCTGCGCCCCGCCCCTGCCCCGCGGCCGCACGGACCGTCCCGCAGGCCGCTGATGCTGCCCGCAGCGAGGTGGCCCGGACCGCAGTGCCCACGAGAGAGGTGAGTATCTGGCGGGCCCCGGGGGAGGTGGGGTCCCAGCGTGCTCCCGGGTGGCGGGTCGCGGCCCCGCGTCTCTCGCAGCCACTCCTGGAGGGGGCGGGGGTCCTGTCCGCCCCCCACCGCCACAGCCGGGACCCCTTGTGTGTCCCCCCCGCCCCCCGCCCCGTTCTGATTCTCCCGGGAGTTCCTGTCATCCGGGCTGGGAGCGAGCGCACAGGGTGGGGGGAGCGGTGGGTGTAGTACCGCGCGCCACTCCAACCTGACCCCCAACTTTGCCACCCGGCCGTGTGGGCCTGGAGCAGGGGGCCGCGGTGGCCAGTGCCTAGAGAATGGGCAGCTTGCCACTCCCAGTAGGACCCCCTGCAGGCTCCTTGGGCCCCTGGTGGTTTCCCCCACTCCAGCACTGCCAGCAGCCCAGGGCCCGGCCACTCCCTGGAGCTTGTCACTGCGGCCTCCCAGGCCAGAAGGCCCAAGCCAGGACACCTCTGAACCGTGGGTGGGGACGCTGGCTAGAGCCTCTGCCTTGGGTGGAGGTGACACCAGGCATTAGTGCTGTGCGCTCCCCCAGCTCTGCCGGCCACTGTCTGCCAGGTGCCAGTGAGGGGTGTGTCCAGCCTCCGATGGGAGCTTCTCCAGGGCCTCCCGCTGCCCATTTAGATGGGCTTGAACTGAGCTGGAACAGGGAAGTGGTCATCCCCGGCCTCTGGCAGAGTGAGACTCTTGCCCTCAGTGCCACAGAACTGGCCTGCTGTGGGTGGAGAGGACCCACCTGCACCTTCACCCCCCGGGTACCCCTCCCTCCAGCAGCCTAGAGGAGGGGGGCCTTGGAGCACGTGCTCCCCTGCAGGGCCCGAGAGGATGGGGCGGGCTTCCGGCCCCCTGCTCTGCCTGGGTCCCGGCTCAAGGCTGCATGGGCCCAGCCCTGAGGTTTCCCCCGGGCCTGAAACAGCTATCCTCCCCCCCAGGGCTGTGCCAGGTGTGTTGGGCAGGGGGACCCTCGTGGGAGCCCCCAGATCAGTGGGGAGCAGCCCCATTGAGAATGTGATGAAGATCAGGAGGGGGACGGCCAGAATCCTGTTGCCATGGGAGAACTTAACAGCCTTGGCAGAGAGCCCTGGAGATTGGGACCCCGGGACCCTGGTCCCAAGCCCCACAGCCTAGGGGTCCCAGTATCTGTCGTGTCCCCAGCAGCCAGAATGAGGTGAAGGCAGCTGGAAGCTGGAAGGGCAGCAGAGCCCCTCTAGGTCACTGGCACATCCGTGGGGACCATTGGCATTCGGTCTTTTCTGTCCTGCCTGCCGGTGGGAGGTGGGGGAGCCTCCATGCAGCCCCAACTTTCCTTCCAGCCCGAGGGGCCCTCGGCTTCAGACTGGCGCAGGCCAGTGTGTGTTCGGGCCCGCCGGCCAGCGCCCCCTGCCCCCTTGGAAAGATCCTCGCACCCTCAACACTGAGGGTCAGGGTGAGGCAGGACCAGAGGTGGGTCGCGGCCCGTGGGCGCTGGGCCACACCCAGCTGAAGGCTAGTGCTGGTGCAGGAACAGGCCTGGCCGGGGCCGGGGCCCGGGCCCTGGTGTGACGCGCTGTCCAGTGTAACCGGGCCCCATCCTTGGAGGGAGCAGGGAGCACTGACCTTTGGTGCCGCGGAACAGAGGGGTTTTGTCTGGGTAGGAGATGGGGGAGCGGCTGGGGGTCTGAGCAGTGGCTTCCTGGAGCCGAAAGGCCATGCCCAGATCAGTTTCCTGCCCCGGCCCCGGGGCCCTGCTTATAAGTGCCCCCGAGACCCTTGTAGGTCCGAGTTTCCCTAACTTCGGGAGGAGTGAGCTGGTGCCGCGGGAGAGAAAGGAAACAGAACACGCCTCGTGCAGGCAGATGGGAGCTCTGGTGCCCCGGGCGCCCTTCCTCCCCCTGTCACTGCTGTTGTCACTTGAGGCTATGTGTGTCCCGACACCGCTCTCCACCTAACGTGTCTGTGGCATCATGTGAAGCTGTGGGTGAGCCTGTGCGAGGTAGCCCCCAGGAGCTACAGAATATTCTGGGGCTCTGCCCAGTGACCACGCCCTCGGTGTGTGTGGGGGTCATTTTCCATCTGTCACTCTTGTGTCTACAGGTGAGGTGATGGTGCAGTGGGCAGGACACCAGACCTCACCGGGCGTGGGCTCCAGACCCACCACTGCCCATCAGGCCAGAGTGGAGGGACCCGTCTGGGACAGGTCACCTTGGAGCCGGAGTTTCTCTCTACTTGTGGCCGGCGGTCGGGGGGGCATTCTGCCTCGGAGGCTGGGGGAGTGGGCGTGTGGGCTGACCCCACAGGTGCAGGCCCCTGCCCGCTGGCATTGCTGACGGAGCCGCTGCAGGCCAGCCCGCCCTGGGCTAGGGCTCCTCCTGGAAGCCCTGTTCACGTCCTCTTCCCCAGGGTCCAGGCCCCTGCCTGCGTCCCCACTGCGCGCTGGGTGACCGGCTGGCCCGGCTGGCCTGGGAGTGACTAGAGATGGATGGCCCGCTGGCCGGCTTGTGGGTCTGGGCCCCTTTGATGGAGAGCAGAGGCAGAGGTGCGCTTCTGAGAGCCACACCTGCCCGGAGAGGCAGAGGCTCTTGGCCACCCCCGGGGAACCGAGACTAGAGCGAGGACACAGGTTCCGGACCAGGCACGACCTGCCAGCTCCGTCCTCCCAGGTTGGGACACGCCGCGAGGAGTCGGGCCGGTGTGTGGGTCCCTAGGAACATGGTCCTGGGCTCTGCTCCTCCCAGGCAGGAGCCCCAGGTTCGGCCTGAGTGTGTCCTGACACACTCACTGCTCTGCCTGCTGGCGGCCCTGCAGGGGGACCCAGTCTCAGCGTAGCCCTCAGCGGCCCCAGATGACCCAAATAGGCAGGGCCCTCCCCAGTGGTCCGCAGACCCGCCATCCTGCGGGCATGTGACCCTGCACGCTGCTCCTTCGCCTGCAGGGGATGGCGGTGCTGCAGCCGCCCTTCTGCCCGTCCACGGCCTGGGTGGCAGTGAAGTCACAGGGCGGGGACTCCGTACTACAGCACTACTTTGGGCTTTGGGGGCGTGGGGGGGCTCAGGCGTTTCCCAGGTCCCCCGCATGGTTAGGGACCGGCCCTGAGGCCCAGAGCACTGTCCCCCGCCCGCCCTCCTCTCCTGCAGGGCCCCTTCATCCGAGGGCTGGAAATAGAATCCGCTAAGTAATGATTAAAGTCAAATTCAGACCTAAAAATAAAGAGCTGGTGGAGGAAGAGCTGGTGTGCTCCCGCGGCTGGGGGAGCCGCCCGCGGGCGAGGCTGGCTCGGGTACTCCCCTGCGTCCAGGAGAGCCGGGCCACGGCGGGGAGAGAGCCGCTGTTCCAGCCGGAGGGGGCCCGGGGGCTTCCTGCTAGGCAAGCTGGGACCAGGAACACCATCGCCTTTTTCTCCCATGGGGAAACCGAGGCTGGCGAGAGCGAGGTGGTCTGTCCAGCAGCTGAGGGCCGCCCTCGGCGGAACCCCCAGACATCTCAGGGGCCCCCTTCAGCCCCGCTTGCCCTTTCTGTCTCTCAGTTTCTCTTCCTGGTTTTGAGGTGCTGAGCCCGGGAGCTTCGCAGGGTGCACGAGCGAGCTGTGTGCGCCTCACGGGGCTGGGCCTGTGACCGCAGCTTCCCCACAAGCCCCCCACCCGCTTCCGTGGTCTGAGCCCGGAGTTGAAGGAAGCAGCTAGGAGGCGGCGTGTCGTGTCCGCCCCACCACCCCCCCGCACCGGTGGAAGCCTTGTGGGTGGGTGACAACCTGGGTGTCAGCTGACTCTTGGCTGCCCAGCCTGGCACCCTGTCCTGACCCGGGCCGAGCCTTCGCACATGGGAAGACAGACAGATGTGGGGAGAACAAGAAAGGAGCCCTGAGAGCACGCTGCTGGCCCGCGGAGGCAGCCGGCCTCCGAGAAGGGCCCGAGAGGGGAGACTGTGGTTCCGACTTCCTGGCAAGGCTGGTGGCGGGAGCCCCGAGGCTGGGGCTGCGTAGGTTGGAGCCACTGGAGGGCTTCCTGGAGGGGAGGACCCTGACAGCCCAGCAGGGTGGAAGCAAGGGTGTCCCCAGGACACAGGGGCCTCTGGGCTGTGTGACCTGTGCCCCCCAAGCCGGAGGTCAGGCCTGGCCGACCTCCACCCCTTCCAGCCGTTGTCCCAGCGCACAGGGCACTGGCCTGTCCCAGGGCTGGCCCGGTCTGTTTTGTCCGGATCAAGTCTGGACAGGTGCGTGCTCCCACCCCTGCTCTGCTGCGGGGAGCCGGGCGCCCTCCTCAGGGCCCCTGCACACTCCCCCGCCCGCAGCCGGGCTGCAGAGGCTGAAGTGACCAGGGCGGCTGGGCAGCTGGAGGCAGGGGGACACCCTGTGCTCCCCCAAGTGAGGGGCAGGCCCGTGTGATCTCGGGGCGAGGGGGTTCAGCCTGACCTCGTGAGCCGTGTGTTGGGGGGACCAGCGTTCCCGACAGCTCAGCACACCGGCACCTGTCAGGGACCAGGGCTGGATCCTGTGGGAAGGTGCCCAGGAGCCGCTTGTCGGTGTAGGCAAATGGAGATGCAAAACCCGGGGCCTGCGCCTGGGTGGGGGATCTTGCCCGGGGAGGCCCTGCTCCCCGCTGCCCAGTGTGTGCGGTTAATTAGGCTCCTGAGCGGTAATTAGAAGCTCTTTCTGGGCCAGGAGTGAGGCAGCAGCCGTGCCTGGGGGCGGGGCCCCGCCTGCTCCAGCGCCTGCCCCCACCACTCCCAGACCGCTAGGCGGGATTTCCGGTCCCGCTGAGGCTGGGCCAGGAGAAGAACACACACACACACACACACACACACACACGTGCGCTTACACACACACACAGAGACACACACAGACACACATGTGCCTGCTTGCACGCACACAGAGACACACATGCTTACACACAACCCAGGGAGCTGCTCGGGCCAGAAGAAACACACACACACACACACACACACACACACACACACACAACCCAAGGAGCTGCTGTAATTAGGCTCCTACAAGTCCGGCCCAGGAACACCTCCCCCCACCCCCCGAGACTGGGCAGCACCACCCAGAACCCAGCTGGGACAGCGCCTTCCACCCTGTCCTCACCCCCTGCCCCTGCCTCGCCAGCCTGGTGTGTGGCAGCGCCTTCCCAGTGCCCTTTGCTGAACCTGGGGCTGGTTTTCTCGCTGCTGAACCTGCCAGCCCAGCTGCTACTGGCCGCCCCGCCCTGCCCCGCCCGCTCAGGTGCCTGGCTGGCAGAGGGCAGGCCCTGGTGGCTGCCTCAGCCGCTGCTGGACCTGCCAGGAACTTCCGGGCTGGGTCAAAGGCTCCGTGGAGTGGATTTCCGCCTGGCGCCTCCGCTGCGTCTCTTGGCTCACTCCAGACCACATTTTGGGGTCTTCCCCTTGGTCGCGGCTCCCACCTGCTTACTGGGGTGGGGGGCAAAACCCTCAAATGGCCCCCCCAGCTCCCTTCCCTCCTTCCTAGGGGAATCCCCGTCTCTCCTGCCTGTTGATTCCCGGGCACTGGGGCACTGTGGGCCCCCAGGAGTCAGCAGAGGGTGGGGTTTTTGTAGGAGGCCCAGGGATTAGAGTTCGTGGGGCTCCCTGGACACAGACCTCCAGGGTCCCCCCGTCCACTGTCCTGCTCAGTTCGCCAGGGGCTGCCCACCAGGGAGGCTGGGGAGACTGGCTCGGAGGATGAAGGAAGCAGCTGGACCTGCCGCGGCAGCGCCTGCGGGGCCCGTTCGAGGCTGGTCTCAGGGGGCCGCGGCCCGAGTTCCCCAGGTCTCTCGTGCACTTCCCTTTTCGGCGTGTATTTTTAGCTGGGTGTAAACAGTTTCTGAAGGCTCCCACGCCCCACTGAGCAGCCAAGTTTTGGTGAGGGGGCAGGGCAGGAGCCCCTCGGCCTCCCCGGGCCCCCAGCACGTGCTTGCTGGCGGGGTCCGCTGCTGTCCTGGGCAGGGCGACGGCAGCCCGGCATGGCTGGCCCCTGCTCCTCCCTCACCCCCCACACTCGCCAGCCTGGTCTCCCAGGAAAAGCCCGCCCGAGGCCGTGGCCTCTGACCTCAGCGCCCGGGCACAATGCCCAGCCTGTTCCCGGGACCCCGGCGCGAGGGCTGCCGGGAGCAGAGTTTGGGGCAGGAAGTGAGCAGAGAGTAGAAGCTTCGGCGCTCCTGAGCCCCTGCCTGCCGGCCCCGGGGTGGGGGCACAGCTGCTGCCTGCGGGGTTAAATATAGTGCCGGTTCGGGGCCCTCCGTGCGGTGTGGCAGGCTGACCTCGCCTTTGTTCATTCATTCTCCCCGTGACCGGGTGCCCAGCACCCCAGCTCTCCCCCGCACGGCTCCCGGGCCGGCTGCCGGAGACGCGGCTGGGCCACCAAGAGAGGCTCCCAGCGGAGGCGGCTTCCCCAAAGTGACATTTACCATCTTATATGTATGTAGGGGAACCAGGGAGGGCGGGAGTGGGTCTTTCCCAGAGGTGGGAGAAAGTTTCAGACCAAATGGCGAGCCCCTGAGTGTGATCCCCGGTGCCGCCTGCCTGGCCCTCAGAGCACCCCGGGGGCCCCCAGCACCTCCAGGGGTGCTGACACTGGATCAGCAAGCAGCCTGCGCTGAGCGCCCCCAGGAGTGGCCCTGGCCTTCCGCCCCTGCCCTGCAGGGTGTCATTTCTATCAAAATAGTAAAAGAAAGGAAGGGCAAAATGACAAATATGCAGCGAAAAGCAAGTTTCCCTTGAACTTGATACTCGGTCCCCACTTCCCCTCCCCGAGCCCGTCCGCTCTCGGGTTTCGCTTTCACGTGGAACCATGAGCCTGAGCAGAGCTGAGCCCGGGACGCCAAGAGCCTTCCCTTGAAAAGCACAGTCCGTAACAGTAGATGGTCACGGCCGTTCACTTCCTCAGTCCCTTGTAATGGACACGAAGGGTGTCCTGAGCCTTGCTTTTTCCCCCCCACTGCCTTTTATCTTCTGTATTTCAAGCCGATCAAATGGCTGGAGTAAGAGAAGGCTCCATGTACCCTTCGCCCAGATCCACCGCTGCTTAACAGCTGTGCCCATCGTGGCACCTCCGAGGCTCCTCCTCCCTGTCTACCTGGATGTTGGTGTGTATGGAGTATTTTTTTGGTTCATTGTTTTGGGGCCACATCCAGCAGTGCTCAGGGCATACTCCTTGCTCTGTGCTCAGGGCATACTCCTTGCTCTGTGCTCAGGGATCACTCCTGGTAGAACTCGGGGGACCATATGGTGCCAGGGCTCAGACCCGGGATAGGACCTGGGCTGGGGGACCAGAGAGAACACGGCAGGTACGGTGCTTGCCTTCCACACAGCCAACCTGGGTTCAGTCCCTGGCACCGCCTGGCGCCAAGAGTGATTCCTGAGTGCGGAGCCGGGGGTAAGCCCTGCGCACCACCAGGTGTGGCTTCCTGCAATGACAATAATACGGGGCTGGAGAGATAATACAGCAGGTAAGGGCACTTGCCTTGCACGTTCCTGACCTGGATGCAGTCCTTGGCCCATGTGGTTCCTGCCAGGAGTGGTCCCAGAGTGCTGAGCAAGGAATTAGCCCTGGGTGTGGCCCCCCAAAAAATGAAAGGAAGGAATGAAGAATGAACTCAGCCCTGCAAGGCAAGCGCCCCACCCACCGTGCCATCTCTCAGCCCTGTGTGATTCTGTCCCCATCCTTCACCCCTGCTACTCTGAGTGAGGGTCTCTCACATAATCAATGCCTCGGTCACACTTAAGAAGATTAGCAGTTGGCCGGAGAGAGAGCTGGGCAGGCTGAGCGCGTGCTCCCCACGCAGGAGGCCTAGGCCTGAGCCCCTGGGCCTAGCATTGCCAGGAACAGCCCCCAACACAGAGAGCAGCATCCACGGCACTGCTGGGTGTGGCCCCAAAAACAAGATCAAGGAAGGGAAGGCGAACACCAATTCCATCTGTTTCCTAGAAGCTCCGTTTCCCTAATTACCTCCCGCGCTTCCTACAGCGCCTTCCCCGGGATACGGCGTCTGAGCCTGGTCTCAGCCCGTGTGGCAGCATCATCTTGCCTTTCCTCCGCCCCCAGCTTTATTGAGGTCTAATTGACCTGTAACACCGTGTATGTTTAAGGGGTCTGATGTGCTAATTTAATATACAGGCTCATTGTGAAAGAGTTACCGCAGCGAGGTTTGTGCCCACAGCCTCCGCCTCGCCTAATTAGCATTTTGTTGTTGTATCCTAGTTTTTTACTACCCTGTTTAATCTGGAGCTGTCCCTGGCCATGTCTGTTACACGTCCTGGATGACCTGGATCACAGCCACCAGGCCAGGCCAGGCCAGACCAAGGGAGAGAACACCAGTGGGGCAGGCTCTGGGCTCAGACATGATGGACCAGGGTTTGATTCCTAGCATTTCCCACACACACACACACACACACAGGAAGAGTCCAGGCCATTTGTTGAGGTCCTGTCCATGGACATTCTTTGTTTGCTTTGGGGCCACACCTGGCAGTGCTCAGGGCTTACTTCTTCCTGATTCTGTGCTCAGGGAACCTCAGGAGTTGCTGGGGGCAGAAGCAGCATGCAGGGCAAGGGTCCTACCCATCACAGCTCTCCGGCCTCAGGAGCATCTTCTCGATGCCCTGGAACACCCTAGCCCCCCGCCGAGGACTCTGCCTTGCTCCCTGCACCCCAGTGGGGCTCAGGTGCCTCCCCGCCTGACGGGACAGGTCTCCCTCCTGGCAGGTGCTTTTGTTCCTATCGGTTTGATACTTGGGGTCCCATTACCGTCCTGTCCCCCAGCAACTTCTGCTCCATGTGGTTGGTCCTTTTTACTGAGCCCATCCTGGGAATGTTCCAGTTAGAGCTCCTGGCCCCCGACTGCAGGGCCGTGCGCCTTCCTTCCAGGGGTCTGCCCCAGGGGACGCAGGGTCTGCATGTGCACTGCCTGTCCAGCCCCGCGGTTTGGGGGTGTCCTGAGGTGGCTCTCAGCTGCCCCTGGCGGGCAGCATGCAGGCTTCTGGGATGGGGCGGGGGGCGGGGAGTGCCAAGGAGGGGGCGCTCAGGGGCCAGAGGGCCCGAAGCTCCCAGGAGGGGCCGGGGCTTTCCCAGGGCCAGATCCACATCACCAGCTCACCACTGGGCAGCCCTGCTGCCAGCCTGGCCACACTGCAGGACTCTGCACCCCAGGCCTGGCGCAGGGTGTCCTCTGGGGGCATCGGGAGAGGACCCAGCGGCTGGGTGACCTTGCACATGAGTCCTGGGCAGCGTCCTGGCCCGGCCTTGAGGTGGTGCCCCGTGGGACGGGGTGGTCAGGCGGTCTGGGGGCGGCAGCCAGGGTCGCCCTTCCCCAAGCTGGGGCTCGTCCACCCCCGCCCTGACTCAGGCCTGGCCTTGCCCTCACAGCCCCGGGGGCACCCGAGCTCAGCACTGGCACAGGGCAGGGGCCCGGGCCTGGGCGTGACCCCGACCCGTGCAGGATGCCCACTGAAGCGTCCCCTCTGCCCCCTGGTCTCTCTCAGCCTCCATCTGTAAAATGGGGGTGATCGTAGCCTCCCTCGGAGTTGCCAGAGGCGGTGACGAGCCGGGGATCGGGCCTGGCACACAGTACGTGCTCAGAAAACAGGGCCTGTTATTATTTTTATTATTATCATCAAGTCGCCGGGGGAGGCCGCGGCAGCTGCAGGCCTGCAAGGAGTGTTTGCAAACTGACAGACTGACAGCCCAGAGGGTGACTAAGGGGACCCAGCCCCCGCGCCCTCCTGCGGGGAGGAAGGAGGAGGCCTGGGGCACGGGAGCCCCGCTCAGAAGGTTGGGGCACAGCCCACCCAGTGCCCCCTCCCCAGCTCAGACCCCGGGCTGCCCCCCTCCAGACCCCACACCTCCAGGCGAGCTCTGGCAGGAGTCCCAACTCCAGTGTCTGTGAAATGGGCTGCCCACCACGCACGCCCCGGGCCAGCCCCTTTTGTGGGCGGTCTTGTGGTGTGAATAGAGGGTGGGGGAGGGCCAGGCTCCTCTCCAGACACAGGAGTTGGGGGCTGGCTGCAGGGGGGTGGGGCGGGCGAGCAGGTGCATCGTCGTCGTGTTGCTCTCCGAGCTCTGCCGGGACTGCTGACTCAGCAGCTGTCTCCCCATGTGCAGAGTGGGGGCAGCTTGCAAGGCTCGACTCCCTCGGCCCCGTCACATGCCTGACAGCCAGGTGCGCCTGACCTTCTCTAAGAGACGTTTGTTGTTTGGGGGCCACACCTGGTGGTGCTCAGGCACAGTGCTCCAGAGTGCTACTGGTGGTGCTCAGGGGGGCCTGTGGTGCTGGGGGTCCCAGCTTCCTGCACAAGCAAAGCCTATGAACCCAGAGCCAAGAACTTGAGGGCCCGACTTCAGAGTAAGGCCCAGACACGGCCGCTCCCTCTTCCCCCTGGCACTGGAAGCTCCTGGCACCGTGCAGGCTTATGCCAGGCAGATGTGCTGAAAACCGTCTCCCCCCACTAGACAGGAGCTGAGGGGCGGACTCTGGAAGCAACCCAGAGAGCCAGCCTGTTTGCCCTGTGTCTGCCACAGATTCCCCTCTAGTGCCCCTTTCTCCAGGAAGCCCCCCTGCACTCTGCCGTCTTGGCTCACTGCACGCCCCAGGGCACTCGCTGACCAGGGAGGGCCGAGGTGCCGGTCAAGGGAGAAGTCCTTGGACTTGGCATCGGCAGACCTGGGTTCGATCCCCGGCATCCCATATGGTGCCCCAGCCCTGCCGGGAGTGATCCCTGAGCAGAGCCGGGAGTAAGCCGAGGCAAGCAGCAAGGAGACAGGAGCCCAGCTCCCCATCCTGAAAGCAGAGGGAGCTTGTGCAAGGACCCCCTGTGACGGCTGCTCCTACATCCCTGTGTGGGGACGCGTCCCCTCCAGCTGTACCACCAGTCCCTGGCTGTGGCTGCACTCAGCCCTTCTCCAGATCCGGCACTGGCGCCTGCTCGTGGGTCCGACTTGGGGCCCGTCTGGCTGAGGCATGTCCTGGTGTGGCTAGGCCCCTGCCGTCCCCACCGGCCAGTGTTCTGTGATGTGACCGTCCTGCCCTGCACTTCTGAACCCGGGGCTCATCGCAGGGGGTGCGGGGGTGCCCAGCAGTGGGGTTCCTGGGCTGCGGGCGGCTGCACACGGGGCTCGGAGACTTGGCCCGAGCCAGGGTTGATGGGTTTTTATAGATGAAGGAGCTGCACAGGGCCGTCCCCAAGTCCCGCGGCACCTCCAGGCCTCTGTCCTGCATGGGGGGCGCGTGCCCCGGCGCTGCACACCCCGCTCCCCTCTGCTGGGGGGCGAGTGCCCCACTCCAGCCCTGCTGGACACCTGTGGCAGCTGCTCACTGGCCTGGGAAAGGAGTGTCACCTCGGGGTGACCCCCCCGGCACCCCTCCTGAGCCCTTTGTCCCCACAGCTCTCATGGTACCGAGTTACAGGCCGGCCTTCTTGTGACACGGGGAAAACAGCCCTTCTGAGAGGATGTCGACGATACAGGTAACCGGGGCCGAGCGGGGGAGTAAAGGGGACCCCGGGGTGAGCTGGCAGCGGAGCCCAATTCTGGGCTGCACTGTTGATTCAGGCCCTCGAGAGGGGCCGTCTCCCCCGGGGAGAGGACTGTGTCCAAGCTCCTGGGCGCCCGTCAGGCGGGGGTGTGCGGGCGGGGGGCGGGAGTCCAGCCAGCTCGCCTTCTTGCCTCCCCTGCAGGCCACCTGGCCGTCCGGTACAGAGTGCATCGCCAAGTACAACTTCCACGGCACGGCCGAGCAGGACCTGCCCTTCTGCAAAGGGGACGTGCTCACTATTGTGGCCGTCACCAAGGTAACCGGGACCCCCTCCCATCCTCCCACGACGAGGGCTCCCCCTGGGTGGGCCTGAGAACCTGTCTGGACTGCCCTTTCCGCAGGACCCCAACTGGTACAAAGCCAAGAACAAGGTGGGGCGTGAGGGCATCATTCCTGCCAACTACGTGCAGAAGCGGGAGGGGGTGAAGGCGGGCACCAAGCTCAGCCTCATGCCGTGAGTACCCGGGAGCGGTGGCCAGGGTGGGCAGAGGGGTTTCCGTGAGGGGCCGTGGGGGGTCAGTACCGGGGTCTCAGAAGCAGAGGGGCCGGGAGCATTGAAGGAGGGGATGTGGCTACTGAGTCGGTGTCTGAACCGGTGGACCAAGCCCTTCGGCAAGGAGGCTGGCGGGTCACGGGCCAGCGCCGTCAGCCACCATGACCCGGGCCTCGCCGTCCCCCAGCTGGTTCCATGGCAAGATCACGCGTGAGCAGGCAGAGCGGCTGCTGTGCCCGCCCGAGACGGGGCTGTTCCTGGTGCGGGAGAGCACCAACTACCCTGGCGACTACACGCTGTGCGTGAGCTGTGAGGGCAAGGTGGAGCACTACCGCATCATGTACCACACCAACAAGCTGAGCATCGACGAGGAGGTGTACTTCGAGAACCTCATGCAGCTGGTCGAGGTGAGAGGGGGACACCCCTCCCCCGCCCCCACACCGAAGGGCTGATCTCTGGCCCTGAGGGCCGCCCACGGAGGCTGCTGCCGGCCCATTTTATAGGCCAGGAAATGAGGGCTCTGAGGTGGGACCGCCTGAGGCCCTCACAGCTATAAATCAGAGGTGCCAGACCAGGCTCTTCGCTGCCCTGCTCAGAATTCCCTTCCGCCTGCCCGCAGAGCAGAGAGACATGGCCAAAAGGTGTCTGTTAGCATTTCCTCGTGAGCTGCTGGCACGGGGCAGAGTCCCCACAGGCTCCTGCCGGGGCTGGGTGTGCCCATAGGGCCTGACCAGCCCTGCCCAGGCCGCACCTGGCCTCCCAGGTGCTGTCACTCTCTCCCGTTTGTCCTGGCCGTGGGGGTCCCTGGGCAAGAAGCTGGTGTCCCGGCTGAGCTGGGGCTGGCCCTCTCTGCCCCGGGTGTTGGGAGGCTCAGAGTGGTAACAGCAGCCTGGCCTCTGCTCTGCACCTGCATACTGAAAGGGCACAGGGCATGGGGCAGCTGTCAGTGGGGGCTCCCCCCACCCCCACACACACATACACAGCTACTGCCCTGCCGGAAGTGGGGAGTCCTCCTCCTCCCCCTCCTCCCCCGTGGGACCAGCCTCTGCTGCCCTCTCGTGGTCAGACGTGGGCAGTGCATGTTCCCTGCTTGTGTTGCCCTGGGACTGGCTCTGAGTGCCTGGCCCCCTCCCCAGCACTACACCTCAGACGCAGATGGACTCTGCACTCGCCTCATCAAGCCAAAGGTCATGGAGGGCACGGTGGCAGCCCAGGACGAGTTCTTCCGCAGTGAGTGCCACCCCTTCCCCAGCTACCCGTTTGCCTATCCCACCTAGCTGGCACTACCCCCACCCACGGCTCCAAAGATCTGGGGCCCAGAGAGAGCACAGGGGATGAGGTGCTTGCCTTGCATGTGTCCCACCTCCCCACCCCCCACCCCCACTCTCCCCTGCACTTCCCTGAGCAGCGCCAGGAGTAGCCCCTGAGCACCCAGGGTGGGGCCCCCCTCAGAACAGAATCACCCACAGGTGCTGCACCCAGCCCTGTCTGCCCCAGCTCAGCCCGGCCTGCTCCCTCCCTGCAGGTGGCTGGGCGCTCAACATGAAGGACCTGAAGCTGCTGCAGACCATTGGGAAGGGGGAGTTCGGAGGTGAGCGGGACGGGGGTGCCCTGGGCAGGCCACCACTCACCTGGCCTGGGCACCAGGCCACCACTCACCCTCTCGCCCTCCGCCAGACGTGATGCTGGGAGATCACCGGGGGAACAAGGTCGCCGTCAAGTGCATCAAGAATGACGCCACCGCCCAGGCTTTCCTGGCTGAAGCCTCAGTCATGACGTGAGCTGGGACGGGGAAGGGGAGTGGGGCCCCAGAGGAGGAGGGGGAGAGTGAAGGCTCTGCGGGCCGTGACCCCCGACCCCTCGCTCCAGGCAACTCCGGCACAGCAACCTGGTGCAGCTCCTGGGCGTGATTGTGGAGGAGAAGAGCGGGCTCTACATCGTGACCGAGTACATGGCCAAGGTGTGCGGGCCCGCCGGCCCTCGGGGCCCCATCCCCCCTGCCCAGGGAACCTCTGTCCCGACTGTTCCTCCTTGCCCTCTGGCCTCAGACCAGGCACACACCCCGCCCGGTCTCTGCTCCCTACTCTGGGACATGGGCTCATGAGGCTTGTGTGAATGAGGGGTTCACACACACAGTGGTCAGTCCGTGAGCCCCAGGACTCACGCAGGGCTGCAGCGATAAGACAGCAGGCGGGGCGCTTACCTTGCACGAAGCCGACCCGGGTTCAATCCTGGCACCCCATGCGGTCCCCTGGGCACTGCCGGGAGTGATTCCTGAGCACAGATGTGGCCCCCGAGACTCGACAGAAATGAAATGTCCTCTCCTCATGCTGCTCTGAGTGGGCGTGGGGGTCCCCAGGCTGGAAGCCAGGTCTGACCTGTGGGGCCGGGGGTGGGGGTCTGTCTGTCCTGCCCAGGGGAGTCTGGTGGACTATCTGCGGTCTCGGGGACGGTCGGTGCTGGGCGGAGACTGTCTCCTCAAGTTCTCGCTGTGAGTGAAGGGCGCCCCTGGAGCAGGGTGGGGGTGGGGTGCCCCAAGGAGCCAGGTCTGAGGGTCCTGCTGGCGCGTGCCCCTCAGGGACGTGTGCGAGGCCATGGAGTACCTGGAGAGCAATAACTTCGTGCACCGGGACCTGGCGGCCCGCAACGTGCTGGTGTCCGAGGACAACGTGGCCAAGGTCAGCGACTTCGGCCTCACCAAGGAGGCCTCCAGCACCCAGGACACGGGCAAGCTGCCCGTCAAGTGGACAGCCCCGGAGGCCCTGCGAGAGAAGGTTGGTGTCGGCCCCCTCCCCGTGCGGCCAGGGGTCGGGCCTCAGCCCCCAGGCCCCAAGCCGACCTCTACCTCCACCCCACAGAGATTCTCCACCAAGTCCGATGTGTGGAGTTTCGGGATCCTCCTCTGGGAAATTTACTCCTTCGGGCGAGTGCCTTACCCAAGAATTGTGAGTGCGGGCGGGGGCAGCCTGGGCAGGGGGTCGGGGTGGGACCCCGGGCGGAGCTGGGCCGCCTCTCCGGCCCACCTGGTGCCCGCTGACCACGCCCCTGCCCCTCGCAGCCCCTGAAGGACGTCGTCCCTCGGGTGGAGAAGGGCTACAAGATGGACGCCCCCGACGGCTGCGCGACCGCCGTCTACGAGGTCATGAAGAAGTGCTGGCACCTGGACCCCGCCGCACGGCCGTCCTTCCTGCAGCTGCGCGAGCAGCTGCAGCACATCAAGACGCACGAGCTGCACCTGTGACGCGGCGCCTTCCCCAGCGGCCGGGCAGGGCCGGACCCCACGGACTGCAGAGTGGACCTGGTGCCCCACTCGCGGGGTCGGACCCGGACTGAGCCCGGCGGCCCCGGGGACCTCAACCAGGCCCGGCTTCGCCCATGGACCTGCCGGAGGGTTGAGGAGCTGGGGTGGGGGCCGGCCACCCTGGGCCCCCCATCTCTCGCCTTCTTAGGATTTTGTCCTTTTCCCCTTTTTTGAGATTCCCCCCTCCCCCACCCCCGTGTGTTTATTTTTTATTATTTTTCAAGATAAGGAGAAAGAAAAAGTTCCCAACTCATGGGGCATTTTACAAGAAGTACGAATCTTATTTTTCCCGACCTGCCCGCCTGGGCCGGCGAGCCCCGCCCCCACCCCTCGCTGCCCTGTCCGTGTCCCGTCTCCCGCGTCGCCTCGGTCGCCCCGTGTTTGCGCTTGACCGTGTTGCACTGTTTGCATGCGCCCGAGGCAGGCATCTGTCAGGGGCTTGGAGTCTGTGTGCTGCCCGCCCACCCCGTCTCCCTGTGAGAAGGATCGTAATAAACCGCCCCCTGAGGACACCGCTGCCCGCCTGGCCTGCCTGCCCGGCCTGCCGTCTGTCCGCCCCTGTCTCTGTCCGCCGGGCTCTGCTTGCCCTTGTGACGGCGGGTGGGGAGCACGGTGGGGGGGAGGTGTATGGCTGCCGCTTTGTGTCGGCTTCATGAGCACGTGTCCTGTGTCTTTGGGGGCGTGGGGGAGCGTGCCCCAGCCCACCCCTCCAGGCCCCCTCCCATGGGGCCCCAGCTGGCTCCGGCCACCCCCAGCTGTGGGACCAGCGTCTCTGACCCGGTGGTCAGGCTGTGAGTACCAAGAGGGGTGGAGTTGGGGTCCCTGGCGGGAGGGATCTGGGTCTGCGGGCCCCAGAGGGTGGCAGGAGGCCCGCGCACCAGCCACAGTCACTGCTCATGATGTCCAGAGCTCAGCCGTCACCCCCAGGGTCTGTGGATGCAGTGAGACCGCCAGGGGAGGGGAATCCCCTCAGGCAGATTCCCTGGGACCCTGGGCAGCGGGGACCCCCTGCAGGGGACACTCCACTCTTCAGAGGCAGGCAGCTAGGGGTCCCCGACAGCCCGCCAGCAGGACTGAGGGTCAGGGAGTTGTTTTGGTTTGGTTTGGCGGCCACCACCAGCGAGTTATTACTGGCTCGGAACTTGGGGATCACTCCTGCTGGGGCTCCGGGGACCTTATGGATTGTGGGGGATCGAACCCGGGCTGGTCATGTGCAAGGCAAGCACGCAGCCCGTCCAGGGAGCTGACTGCAGCGTGCCATGTGTCCCTGGGGTGCAGCCACCATCTCCCCACCTGCCCACGCAGCAGCCTCCTGCCTCCCCCAGTCCCTGCTCTGCACACATCAGGCTCCGCCCTCTGAAACCAGACCATGGGTATTTGAAAGTATCAGGTCTGGGGTTCCAAAAGGGAGGCAAACCCCTTGGAGCTAACAGTTGGGAAGACAGTTCCACACACCATGACAAACTTGACAAATGCAAGGAAGGCATGTATCTGGGCTATATAGATCACGAACCGCTTCCCGGAGGAGGCAGCCTATGAACTGAGATTGGAAGGATGAGCAGGAGGGACAGGGCTGGGACAGGGTGTGGATGTGGCTACTGCATCTCAGAAGAGAGGTGGAAACTGGAGGGAGGTGCTGCTGCAGGCGCCCAAGCCAGATGGAGAACAGTCCCCGGCGAGGAGATGGGACCGGGAGTAGGGGGGGGCACGAGGGGCCATGTGGGTGCTGGGAGCGAATCTGAGTCAGCTGCTGCAAGGCCAGCGCCTGCTGTCCTGTCTCCAGCCCTAAAGGATGAATGTTTAAGGGGACTGAAGAGAGTACAGGGGCATGGTGCTTGCCTTACACGCGGCCAACCCCAGAACGCACGTTTCCCTGAGCACCTCCAAGAATGACTCCTGAGCACAGAGGCGGGAGTAGCCCCTGAACACAACTAGGAGAGACTCACCTCCCTTAAAAAAAAAAAAAAAAAGGACAACGAGGGTTGGCAGTAGTTCCTGGTCCATGGCAAACCTGAGGTGTTGGGGCTGGGCCCCAGATGAAGAGGGCCCGGAGAAGGGCCCAGCAAGGGAAGCCCACGAACGGGAAATGCAGCCTGCGTCCGAGGGTCTGGGGAGCGGGAGGTACAGGGGTGCAGTGGCGGCACTGCAGCACGAGAGAGAAGAGCGTGCGGGAGGATTATCTGCTGACAGCTGGAGGCCTGAGAGAGCGGAGGGGAGGGGGAGGCAGGGAAGGGCGGCTGGGGTCCAGAGCACAGGGGCGAGTCTCCCACCCCCCCGGTTTAGGGGCCACATCCAGCGAGTTGTTACTGGCTCGGAACTCAGGGATCACTCCTGCCGGGGCTCCGGGGACCTTATGGGATGTGGGGTGTCGAACCCAGGTCAGCGGTGTGCAGGCAAGCATGCAGCCTGCTCAGGGAGCTGATGGCAGCGTGCCATGCGTCCTCCCTGCTACTGAATGCGGCTGGGGACCTCTGGAGACCAGCTCTCACGGGCCGGTGCCGCCAGGTCTGGTGCAGAAAGCCACCAGGGTACCCCTCGGCAGGAGGTCCCAGCAGGCTCCCTGGGGCAACGTGACAACGGGAACGGGTGAAGAGGCAGACCCTTTGCTCCTGGGAGTGCACAGGCCTCCACACCCCCATTTTCCTTCACCCTCTCACTTGGTAGAGGCGTGGCCTTGGTTTTCCCCATTTCTGCCGTCCTTGCCTCCTCTCAGGGCAGGCCACAGGCCCATCATGCTTAGACAAAAAGGTTCCTACCTTCAAGTGCGCTCAGACTGATGCGGAACCCAGCCAGGACTCAAGTGGGTGCCCGGAAGGCAGGAGCACCTCACCCCCACCTGCCAGCCCAAAGCCAGTGAGACAGCGGACGGCGGGCAGAGCAGCTTCCCAGACACTGGGGCAGGCAGGGGGCAAGGGTCTTCCTGGCAAAGGGAAGGCACCAGCTGGCCAGAGGTGGGGCGGGGGCCAGAGAGGCCGTGTGGCGGGTGAGTCCCTTGCCCTGCACGCAGTCTAGTTTGGTCCCCAGCACTGCCAGGAGCAATTCCCCAGGCACAGCTAGGTGTGGCCCCCAAAACAAAAAAGACCAGAGCGGAGACAGATTGAAATGGGGCTGGTGGGGGCGGCAGCTAAGCCAAGCAGGAGCTGTTCGTTGCCGGGCGCTGTGGAGAGTAAGATCGGCCGCTTCCCTGGGCTTTCCGCCGGCCCTGCTCTCGGCACCGCAGAGCTGCTATCTCACGGAACGCTCCCACAACGCTTGGAGAGAGACACAGTCGTTCCCAGGGCACAGAGGGCAAGACAGAGGCTGTAGAGAGCGGCAAGAATCGGGGAGTCTGGGGCTGGAGCGATAGCACAGAGGGTGGGGTGTTTGCCTTGCACGCGGCCGACCCGGGTTCGATTCCCAGCATCCCATATGGTCCCCTGAGCACTGCCAGGAGTAATTCCTGAGTGCAAAGCCAGGAGTAACCCTTGTCCATCGCCGGGTGTGACCCAAAAAGAAAAAAAAAAAAGAATTGGGGAGACTGTAGGAGAGTGACTGGTTGCTGACGAGAGTCGGGGGGCTGGGGCTGCCTGAGCTGGAGAGCATTAGATGCAGAACTGGTGTAGGGGCTGCCCTGAGCCCTGAGCCCCGGAAGACGAGATGCCGAAGCCTTTCAGAGTTTGCTTCGGGTGTGTGGTCAGTTACCCAAGCAGCTTTAGACCCTTCACTCACGCCTGCGGGCTGCGGAGAAGCTGCCGAGGTGGAGCTCAGGGGCCAGGGGCCCAGCAGGGGCCCAGCAGGGCAAGCACAGGCCTGAGCCCTGAAGAGGGAAGGAAGGCCGGCAGAGGCTCTGGGAGGCAGAGGTCAAGGGCCCGAGTCCCAGACCAGCCCGGAGGAGCAAGGAGCCCCAGGGGCAGGGCAGAAGGGCAGTAGTACTGGAGGTCACGGAGAGCAGGCTGGGAAACGGCCACTGGAGGACAGAGGTCACTGTGGGGCCTTCCTGGAGTGGCAGGCCAGGAGCTGGGAGGATGGAGACCCGGGGGAGGGGAGGGGGAGACTCACCTCCCCACAGTGAGCAGGAGGTGGCGGCAGGATTAGCCTTAAGAAAGGAAGTTAGGTGGTTTTTTACTTGGCACTTCCTAAAAGTTTCCATTTATGCCCTTGATGTCAATTAACTTGTAGAGCTGCAGTAACTTAAGCCTGCTGGAAATTTACACAGGACAGTGAAGGAGCCAGGGAGATTGTACAGGGGAAAGGCACTTGCCTGGCATATGGCGGTCCCAGGTTCAATCCCTGGCACCTGAGCACCACTGGGTGTGGCCCCAAAATAAAGAAAAATTCCCCAATCACTTCCCTTTCTTTCCAGTTGGTTAGTAAATATTAGGCTCCAAGCAAGCCCACAAGATCCGCCCATCACTGATTTGTTCTGGTCTTTTTTTTTTTTCTTTCGGGTGTGTGTGCGGGGGAGCATACCATCTGGGCTCAGGGCTTACTCCTGGCTCTGCGCTCAGGGATCACTCCCGATGGGGCTTAAGGTGCCAAACCCATGTCAGCCATATGCAAGGCAAGTGCCTCCCTGCTGAACCACTGCTCCAGCCTCCTGTTCTGTCTCTCAGAAGAGTGATGCATGGAGGAAACCAGGCTCTTGGCGCAGAAGTGTTTGAGACTTGGAGAGCAAAGCACTCCTGGGGGTGAGTGGGGTGCAGAGCAGGCTGCCGGGTGCAGGAAGTAAGCAGGATGCCAAGGCTTGTCTGGGTGGGATGGATCGTCAGGGTCTGTCCTGGGACCCCTGAGCCCCCACAGACACTGCTGTAGGTGGAGAGATGGGACAGGGAGCAGGCTGTTCTTAGATTCAGAATCTGCAGTGCACACACATGCACACACACGCATGCATTGGCACACACTCATATCTGTGCACACACATGGGCACACATGCATGTGCCACATACACATGTGCACGTGTGCGCACATGCACGTCTGCATGCATATGCATACACATGTGCACCCACAGGCACACGTGCACAAGTACACTTGTGTGGACACACAAGCACACATGCAGGCACGCACACATGCACACATGCATGCATACACAGGCACACATGCAGGCACAAATGCAGGCACAGATGCACACGTGGAGGTGAGGCCAGGGTAGGGGAGAACAGGATGTGTGTGCAGGGCAGGGAGGGAGAGGACAGTGCCCAGAGCCAGCTCCTGGCTGCTCCCCAGCTCCTCCCCACCCTCCACCCACGGCCCCTCCCAGGCCATACAGCTCCCGAGCCACCTGGGACCCAACACCAGATCCCTTCACCATGCCGCTGGCTGTGGGGGACCCCAGCCCTTTGCTCTGCCTTCTCCTCCTCCTGCTCCTGCTGCCCCACAGCCCTGAGGGGGCCCATCCTCCCCATCGAAGGTTTGAGTACAAGTTCAGCTTCAAAGACCCCCAGCTGGCATCGCCGGGCGCTGGAATACCCTTTTGGAGCCATCATGGAGGTGAGAGGACCTCTCAGAGGATCAGAGGGGTGCTGGGTGCTGGGACTGGGGCAATGGACCTTCCAGCACCAGCCAGCACCCAGGAGGGGACCAGGCCAGGGGCCAGCAGGAGCCTGGCAGCTTATGTGAGTTTTACCCCCACGTGCCATTGCCACCAGCCTAGCTCTTTTTTTTTCTCTCCTTCTTTTTTAAAATTAAGTTGTTTTTTCAAATTATGTTTTGGGGGCTCCTCAGGGGTGACTCCTGGCTCTGCACTCAGGAATCACTCCTGGTGGTACTCTGGGGACCATATGGGATGCTGGGGATCACACCTGGGTGGGCCGAGTGCAAGGCAGACGCCCTGCCTCCCTGCCTGCTGACTATGTCTCCAGCCCCTCATTCCTTTCTGCCTGGGATTCCTTCCCCCGCTTTCCCTGCCTGTGAAGACTCACACGCACACACAGAGAATCCAGGCACTTGTTACGAGCACAAATGCCCACTCTCCTGACTCCAAGCAGGTGGACTTGGAAGCGTCCATGAGAAACAGCGGGGCTGCCCGGAGCAAGGTGTCCTCCCAAGCAGCTGTCTGGGAGGAGGGGGCCCTGCCTTCTCGGTGCCAGGCAGGAGGCAGCACATCTCAGCATGTGAGCGAAGACCTCCTCACCCAGACTGGCCGTCTGCTATGGGTCCTTGTTCCAAAATGATTTTTTTCCTTTTTGGGTCACACCTGGCAATGCATGGGGCTACTCCTGGCTCTGCACTCAGGAATTACTCCTGGTGGTGCTTGGGGGACCACCTGGGTTGCTGGGAATCGAACCTGGGTCGGCCGCGTGCAAGGCAAATGCCCTACCCTCTGTACTATCACTCCAGCCCCAAAATGATTTTTTAAAATGCGTTTCTATTTTATTATTGGTTTTGTTTTTGCTTGTTTGTATTTTGGGGGGCCATAATCATCTGTGCTTAGGGCTTAGTCCTGGCTCTACACTCACTTGTAGCAGTGCTGCTGTTTTTGTTTTTGTTCTTGTTTTTTGTTGTTGTTTTGGCTCTTTGGGTCACACCAAGCTATGCTCCTGGCTCTACACTCAGGAATTACTCCTGGTGGTGCTCAGGAGACCATATGGGATACCAGGGATCAAATCCTGGTCAGCCGCATGCAAGGAAAACGCCCTCCCTGCTGTACTATTGCTTCGGCCCCAACCTTGGCAGTGCTTGGGGACCTTGTAAGTTGCTGGGGATCAAACTGGTGTCAGCTGCATACAAGGCAGGCGCCCTTCCCTCTACTTTATTTTGGGAGGCCAGCATGGTCATGCTCAGGGTCCATCAGTGACACCCCTGCAGGATGGGCTGAGTTAGGGGAGGAGGACGTGGCCATTGGGAATGAAACCCAGAGTCTGAACATGGGTTATGGTCAGGGTCAGGATATGGAATGAGTCCAGGAATATGCTTTGTGTGAGAAGGGATATATCCTGTGCTGCGTGAAGTTTAGTTTCCAAAGATTCTTGGGTGCCATGCAGCACGTTGGTCTGTTCCAGGCCAAATCCAGGGACACACGTGGTGGGAGGGAGCTGGGCCAGGGCCTGGGTCCCAGCTTCCCAGCCACCCGAGCTGAAAGAAGAAAGCAGAGGACCAGACACGGCAGGGCAGATGAGAGGGAAGTGCTCAGAGGGCACCATGCGTGACTGAAGCCAGAACCGGGGCTCTTTGAGATGAGACTCTGGCGACCGGCTCTGTGGGGACAGCGGGGACACAAGGGCTGTTCCTCGCTGCCTTGTGCCCTCCCTTCTCCAGGACCACCAGGAGTGGTCTGTGTGCTGTCTCCATCCACGATCCACTCACTCATTCATCTTTATTGTTAATGTTTTTGTTTTGTTTTGTTTGGGGGCCACACCCGGGGAAGGAGATTCTCAGGAGTTACTCCTGGCTCTGCACTCAGGAATTGCTCCTGGCAGTGCACAGGGGACCGTATGGGATGCCGGGGATCAGACCCAGGTCAGTCAAGGCAAGTGCCCTGTGCACAAGGCAAGCAACATCCCTGCTGTACTATCGCTCTGCTCTTCACCGGTCCTTTTATCAGGTCCCACCCAGGCCCCTCTGTGTCCAGCCCAGACACAGGGCTGAGTCCATTCAAAGAGCCCCTAGTCCACAGCGAGGTTCTCCCTGAACTAGCCAAAGTGTTGCAGCCCAGAGTCACTTCCTGCTGCCAGTAAGTCGCTTCAGATGTATGGTGGCTGGGGGCCAGAGCAATAGTAGAACCGGGAGGGCACTGGCCTTGCAAGGAACCAACCTGGCTTCGATCCTCGGCACC
Source organism: Sorex araneus (assembly GCF_027595985.1). Lineage (NCBI taxonomy): Eukaryota > Metazoa > Chordata > Mammalia > Eulipotyphla > Soricidae > Sorex > Sorex araneus. Next base: position 98,879,830 of record NC_073304.1, on the reverse strand, counting down.
TCATATGGTTCCCCAAATACCGCCAGGAGTGACTCCTGAGTGCAGAGCCCTGACCGTCGCAGGGTGTGGCTCACCACCTCACCCCACCCCCCAAAGGAGAAAGAAAGAAAACAGGTGTACAGTGACTGAGACCCCTGCCCCAGGCTGGGCCTTGCCGAGCAAACAGGGCAGGATTAGCTGTCACCAGGAAGTCCTGGCAGGGACTGGGCTCTGGACCAAGTGCCAGGCTGGCAGGTTGGAGGGTGCAGAGGCCCTGAGCTAGGGCTCCCTCCCCCTGGTTCCTGCCAGGCCTGCCTCAGTTTCTCTTCCCTTTCTTCCTTCCTTTCTGTTCCCCAACCTGTGGTGTTCCTTGCTCTGCTCCCAGCCTGCACCCCCACCCGTCTCTCCTTTCCTCTTCCCACAACACTGTTGGTGGCTCCAGCAGGAAGCCCCAGCCTGTGGGACCCCACTGAGTGACACTCCACATTCCCACTGTCCCGAGCCTGCTCCTCAAACAGAGACGCACAAACACCCGCCCTGGTAGAAAAGCTGGTGCTCTGAGATCAGCTGGAGGCGCCGGGCTCCCGTCTGCTCAGCTCCTTCACCTTCCTAAGCCTCAGTGTACCCATCTGTAAAACTCAGACTATTGTGAGGCTCTGGGCAGAGACCCCAGTTGAAACGGGGTTTCAACTCCGGTTCTTTTTCCTTCCTTGTTTTTGTTTGTTTGGGGGCCACACCCCATGGTGCTCAGGGTGACTGTGCTCAGGAGTGACCCCTGGTGGTGCTCAGATGACCATATGTGGTGCCAGGGATTCAAACCAGGGTTGGCGGCACGCGGGTAAGCGCCTTACCCCTGGACTCTCTCTCTGGTCCTCCAGCTTCTATTCTTCTCTGGATTCTCATTTCAGAGCAGTTGCTTGTCCCTCAAAGGCAGGCTTGGGCCAGAGACAGCCCAGGGATTATGGCACTTGCCTTGCAGGCAGCAGACCCAGGTTCTATCCTTGGTACCCCATATGCTCCCCCAAGTCCCACTGAGCAAAGAACTAGAAGCAAGCCCCTGAGCACAGCTGAATGTGGTTCCAAAACAAAAAATTAATAATAAAATGCAAAAGTAGACCTTGATGTGTCCCCCAGAGCCCAGACCCCTGCAGGGGGAGAAAACTCGGGGTGTAGGGGAGGGTGGGCCCAGGTCCTGAGCTTGCCACCTGCAGATGCCATCCCAGGCCTGGCGGAGGTGCGGCTGGCCCCCTCTCTGCGGAACCAAAGTGGAGCTGTGTGGAGCAAGGAGCCTGCCCTCTTCTCTGCCTGGGAAGTGGAGGTGCAGGTGCGAGTGACCGGGCCGGGGCGCCGGGGAGCCCAGGGCATGGTGAGTGTCCCCCACGCCTGGCCGAGGGCGCGTGAGCCGGGGTTCCACACCAGGAGCCCTGACTGAGCCGCCGGTGCCCGCAGGCTGTGTGGTACACCCAGGACCGGGGTCCGGGAAGCTCTGTGCTGGGGGGACCTGACCCACTGGACGGCGTTGGGATCCTCCTTGACTCCTCGGCAGGGGATGCCCTGGTGAGTGGTGCACTCGTGCCCAACCCCCTCCTCTGTGCCCCCTGTGCCCCCTGCGCCCCCGGTTCACAGCACTGTCACCCCTACAGAGCAGCCCTGCCATCCACGTGCTGGTGGGTGACCGACCCAGCGCCTCTGAGCCACCCCGGTAAGGGTTTGTTGGGACCACTCTGCCCAAACCCCGGGGCCAGGAGGGACTCAGCACCCCCCCATCACAAAGACGATCTCCTGGGCTATACTTGAGACCCCCCCTCCTGCCTGTACTTTCTCGGGCAGGTCCTGAGTTTGGGGTCTCTCCCTGGGAACCAGCCCTTGGAGTCTTCAATTCATTCAATGCAGCAGCCCCAGTACTGGGGGCAGGGTAGGAGGGGACGGGGTTTAAACAAAGCAGAGGGGCTGGAAGGATAGCACAGTGGGGAGGGCGTTTGCCTTGCATGCAGCCGACCCGGGTTCGATTCCCAGCATCCCACATGGTCCCCCGAGCACTACCAGGGGTAATTCCTGAGTGCAGAGCCAGGTGTGTGTGACCCAAAAAACAGATAAGCAAATAAAGAAATATAGCAGGGTAGGGCAGGGTGGGGATTTTCCACACACCGTGGCCCATCTGATCCCCAACACTCGAGAAGGGACGTATGAGAGGAAGATATTGAGGCCCAGTGCGGGGAGGTCTTTGCCTGCTGTCACACAGTGGAGCTGCCAGCCTGCCCGCACCTTTCCTCCCTGTGCCACGTGGCGGCCCTGCCCTCTCAGCCCGCCCCCAGTCGTCAGCCCACTTGGTTGTTGTCTCTCTGCAAACCTGTCTGAGCTCATAACAATTAGAGTAATTGCTGGCATTTATGGAGCGGAGCTGACTGGGTGCCAGGCGTGGGGCGGTCAACAGGCAGAGTGTGAGCGAGCCTCGTAACAAGGGCATGAGCTCATGTCCATCATCCTCTGCATTTTAAAGACTGGGCCAGAGCAAGAGAACAGCTGAGGGACTTCTGCCTTCCACAAAGCTGACCTGGGTTTGATCCCCGGCATCTCACGCCATACCCGTGCACTGCCAGGACCCTGAGCATTGCCGGGTGTGGCCTCAAAACAGAACCGGAAAAAAAAGGGGGGCAAATATAAAAGGGAAATCTAGGAGCAAGTGAGGGGATGGGCCTGAGGCCAGAGCCAGCGCCTGGGTGACTGCCAAAAGTGGCAGTGATGTGGCCACTCTGATGGTCACTCTGTGATCCTTTGGCCTGAGAAACTCGGGACCCCCAGCCCCTCACAGTGCCTCCCCTGTGGAGAGCCTGTCCCATAGGGATGCGGAGGCAAGCAGGTTCTACTGCCTTGGCCCAATGTCCCCTTTACTTTCTCTCTCTCAAGTCTGCCCACTGCCTTCTGGGCTGGCAGAGGGAGAGGAAAGAACAGGGTTCCCCAGGCACGGGAGATGTGGGGCTTCAGGGAGGGAGGGGAGTGGAGGGAGGGAGGTGGGTGATGGGCCTCTGAGACTGAGACACAGCTGGTCCAGCTCTCGGCCCCAGAGAGTCACAGAGCAGCCTTTGGGCCCCTTGAGTGACCCTCGTCCCAGCACCCTGCCTGCCAGTCAGGGCTTGCTCCTCCCTCTTTTCTACGGGAACCCTAGGTAGACCAGAGGGACACGTCCCCTACCAGGTCACCCAGCGGGGGAAGCGGGGGAGGCAGGGGCACTGGCGACGGGCACAACAGCCCTGTGCATGGCCTGGCTGAGTCCCAAGTGCCCACAGGGAGGGAGCCAGCCGGGTGCTGGGCTCCTGCCACAGGGACTTCCGGAACCGGCCATACCCCTTCAGAGCTCGGATCACCTACTGGGGGCAGAGACTGCGTGTGAGTAGCCCCCCTGCTTTTGCAGCTCCCCTGGGGGGAGGGAATGCAGGTCCCAGGACTTGGAACTAGAATTGCATTTCCCAGGACCCTAACAGGCTCTGGCTTTGGATAACGCGCAGCAAGCCTGGCAGACACACCCTTCCCAGACACGCCCCTACAAACATATGCCCCGCCCACAGACAACCCCTAATCGTGCCCCGCCCACAGATATGCCCCTAATCATTCCCTGTCCACATATACGCCCCTCCCATGGACACGCCCCTACATAAGCGCCGCCCACTCACGTGCCCCTACTATCACGCTCCGCCCACAGACTCGCGGAAGACACGCCCGCCCACTGAAGTCTCCGCCCTCCCAGAGCCTTAGTTGCCCCGAACTCTTACTTTGGAGGTCTAACCTAAGATCAGGGCTTCAGGCCCTCACCTCCTTCAACTCCCAGCTCTAGGGCTATCTGTGCTCCTTTAGGATTTGCAGAGCCACTGGGTCAGGCAGGCACACCCCCTGTCCCACCACGAAGGCCTTGGTCTGTCTGTGTCCTCCAGGTGTCTTTGAACAGCGGTCTCACGCCCAGTGACCCAGAGGAGGTCTGCGCCAATGTGGGGCCCCTGCTTTTGGCGCCTGGAGGTTTCTTTGGGGTCTCTGCTGCCACTGGCACCCTAGCAGGTGAGGGCCTTCCCTCTGGTTAAGGGTAAGGTCAGAGGAACTGGGAGGGGGAGATGGCTTCAAAAGGCTGGAGCACTCGCCTCGCATGCGTGAGGACCCAGTTTCCATCCCCAGCACTGCATGACACTCTAAGCACCACCAGATGGCGCTGTGAAAGCCACAGTCCTCACTAAACCTAACTACACCCCATTGCTCCTCCAAAATCAGAGCCCAGATAGTTCAGTGGATCGAGTGCATATGTACGTAACGCAGAGACCTACATTCAATCCACTGCATCACAGGGCCCTGCAACACACTTGAGAGTGAATGCTGAGCTCTGAGCACTCTGGGTATGCTTCCCCCCACACACACACACCAAATTAAAAAATAAAAATAAAAAAGGACCGAGGAGTAGCGTCGAATGAACCAGTTTGTACACACTCTAAGAATTGAAGGCAGGGGGTACCAAGGGAACAAAGGGGTGTACAGAAGATTAGGTACTTGCCATGCATGTGACTGGGAGTCTGAAGGTTTCCCAAGAAGAGACTCACCTGGGCAGAGTCGGGCTGCAGTTGCTTCCGCCTGCCTCTGCCTCAGCTCTCATGGCTGCCACATGATCTATCTCACAGTCCACTCCTCTGCTAGTCTCACCCTCACGCCTTTCCAGCGAAGCGGGCAAGACAAGCGTCAGACTGCCCAAAGTGACCAGTTCTTCCTGGACATCCTAGAGCCTGGGGGATGGGGCTAAATGGCTGAGGGCAGGGTGTCGGGCAGAAACCTCCCCTCTTCTCTGCGTCCCTTTGCAGATGACCACGATGTCCTCTCCTTCTTGACCTTCAGTCTGAGTGAGCCGGGCCCAGAGGTGAGGCCTGCCCTGGGCCGACCCTGAGGGTCCTGGGGGAGACTGCCCAGACCCCTTCTCTCCCCTAGATGCTTCTGCTCCTGCCCCCCACGCCCTGCTTGGAACCCACTCAGCTAAGGCCTTGGGCCAAAGGTGACCCAGAGCCAAACCCCCTCAAGGACCTCTTGGGCTGCCTGGGAGCTGAGGGAGCACAGAGGTGCTAGGGGGTGGCTGGAAGGGATGAGGCCGAAACAGCAGAGTTGCTGCTGGGGTGGGGCTCTGGGCAGGTGGGCCGGGCTGGAGGCTGAGCTGAGGGAACCAGAGGCAGCCATGTGCCTGGCTGCGGGCTGGGAGTGGGGGTTAGGGGGTGGGGTTAGCTCGGGGAATGGATGGGGCTCAAAATCAGCGATGCCGGGTTATAGGAAGGCATTGGATCTCCAGCCCCTTCATATACTGTCTCCTCCCCCAGGCTGCCCCCCAGCCGTTCCTGGAGAAGGAGCAGCTCCGGCTGGAGAAGCAGCTGAAAGAATTGCGGACAAGGCTATCCCTGGACAATGAGGAGGACATGAGTCCAAACCAGAACTTCCAAGGCCAGGATGAGGGTAGGGCAGGGACAGGGACCTAGCCAGGTGGCACAGGGTCCCCCTGCCTAGTGACCCCAGTTCCTTTACCCAGGGGAGAAGGAAGCCTGAGGAGGATGAGCCAAGCAGGCCCTGGGTTCCGGGTGCTCTATTCTGTCCCCTCCCCCAGACACATATTCCCAGGGAAAAATCTTTGGGGCAGGGGGTGCTGGAGAGAATACAGCAGGTAAGATGCTTGCCTTGCGTGCGGCTGACCCAGGTTTGATGCTTGGTACCCCACAGTGTCCCCCGAGCACTGCCAGGAGTGACTGCTGAGTGCAGAGCCAGGAGTAAACTCTGCCTGCTGGGTTACCCCCAAATAAGAAAATGTTGGGGTATTTAGGGGGCCACCAGGTCCCCTAAATAGGGTGGTAGGGAGTCAGGAACAAAGATGTGGGGTCCTGCTTGCCTGGCATGCCCTGCAACCCTCCGAGCCGTCTCCCGCCCTCCAGGGCAGAGTCTGGAAGGCAGAAGTTGGGCCTTTTGGGTGACCCCTTCCCCATCCCTCTCCAAGGAGCCCCCCTTCTCAAACGGTGGCTCTGGAGAACCCTACACCACTGAGCGGGCTGCCTGTGCCCACCCAGCGCTGCCTCTTCCCAGGGGAAGAACGATCCTTCAGCCTGGAGGACACGATCCGCAGACACGGCCGCATCCTGCAAACTCTCCAGGGTCTCTCGAGCCAGCTGGCCCAGGCGGGCAGAGAATGGAAGCAGCCGCTGGGGTCCCCAGGTCAGGTCAGGCCTGAGGGAGTCTGGGTGAGTGACTCCAGGGCATCCCGAGCCCAGCCTGAGGCATGGAGAGGCCCCGGGGCACTGGTCCTTAAGGCACCAGTGGGCCCCTGTGTGCAGAGAGAGGAGCAGATCTTGTCTTGTCTTTGGTCTCTCCCAGTGTGAGAGAGAAAATAGGGCAAGGGTGAAAGGCCGCAGGGCACAGGGAGCTCAGCAGAGCGAGGATACAGCGAGCAGGCAGCTGGAGCTCTGGAGGGAGGAAGGAGATATTTGAATCTGCAGGCCAGGGACAGAAATAGCCAGAGTGCTAATTTGCATGTCGCACCACATGTGATGCAGTTCACTTGCAGCTCGCATCATGCTCAGATGCACCCGGATCCTCATTTCAGCTCCGCTGCCCGGCTGGCTTCACCCATAGGGTGTCCTGGCCCTGAGAGGTCAGCCCCAGGCCAAGACTGAAATGCAGGCAAGATGCTGGCTGCTGGGCAGAGGGCCAGTTGCTCCTGTGTGCTCTGGACCCTGCCAGCCGGGAGTGAAGCTGGGGTGCTGAGGAAAAATCCGGGATCAGTCTCCAAGCCCTGGGTGCTTCCCGCCAGACTCCAGCTGCTATTCTCTCCATCTCTCTCCTGTCAGAAACCCAAGCACTGGCCCCACTTGGACTGTGCCTGCAGGAGGTGCACAGAGGGGTGAGAGCTGGCCACTGCCTCCTGGCACAGAATCGTATTTGGAAAGGAGTGGGACTTGGGTCACCGCTGAGTAGGTGGGCTGTAAGCACCCTTAAAAAGTTGGCTCTTGGGGCTGGAGTGATAGCACAGCAGGTAGGGTATTTGCCTTGCACACGGCCAACCCGGGTTCAATTCCCAGCATCCCATATGGTCCCCCGAGCACCGCCAGGGGTAATTCCTGAGTGTAGAGCCAGGAGTAACCCCTGTGCAGCGCTGGGTACGACCCAAAAAGCAAAAAAAAAAAAAGTTGGCTCTGGGTGACCAGAGTGATAGTACAGTGTTAGAGCACTTTGCCTTGCATGCAGCCACCCAGGTTTCATCCCCCGCACCCTATATGGTCCTTCAAGCACCTCCAAGAGTAACTGAGTGTAACTCCTGAGTGCAGAGCCAGGAGTAATCCCTGAGCTTGCAGTGTGTAACCCCCAAACCAAAATAAATAAATAAAGACGGCTCTGGGGCTGGAACTATAGTACAGCAGGTAGGACACTTGCGTTGCACACAACTGACCCAGGTTCAATCCCCAGCACCCCATATCCCTGCCAAGAGTGATCCCGAAGTACAGAGCCAGGAGTAATCCCCGAACACAGCTGGGTGTGACTCAAAAAACAACAAAAAGGAAAGTCGGGTCTGTGCTGGAGAGATAGCGCTTGCCTTGTACTCAGCACACCTGGTTCTCGGATTCGGGGGTCCTCCCCATTTCCTGCTAGCCCCCCCACCCCACCTGCGTACTGAAAAAAAGGAAACCTCCAAATAACGAGGGAGCCAGGGAGCCGTCTGCCACCAGGACGGCTGCTGTGGCTGTGTGGAAGGCAGGCTCTAACAAGAACTCTGGGCAAGACGCTGTGCTCCTCCAGGACTCTGCCAAGGTCGATGCCCTGCTCCAAGGTCAGCGGACCCTGCTCCAGGCACTGGGGGAGATGCGGTAAGCACACAGGGGGCGGGGCCCCAGGGAAAGGGAAGAGCCGACCCTCTCTACCCATTGGCTTCTCCGAGCGAAGCCCCGCCCCTTTCCTCCGCGTGCACCCAATGGAGGGGGCGGGGGTGCTGGGCAGACTGAAACTTGCAGAGTTGCCAATATCGAAATGGACTCAACAATAGGTTTTGAAAGCCCTAGTTTTCTTTTTTCTTTTCTTGTTTGTTTTGTTTGGGAGCCACATCCAGCAATGACCAGGGGCTACTACCAGTTTTGATATCAGAGGGTCTTCCTGATGATGCTTGGGGAACCTGAAGGTGCTGAGGCTCCAAACCAGGGCTCCTGCAAGCAAACCCTGCTCACTTGGTCCTTTGAGCCATCGTCCTTTGAGCCATCTCTCAGGCCCCTGTTTTGATGATGATGATGATGATGATGATGATGTGCTGAGTTTTGGTTTTTGGTTTTTTTGCCACACCAATGGTGCTCAGAGCTTATTCCTAGCTCTGCACTCAGGGATCACTCCTGGAAGAACTCGGGGAACATTATGGGATGCCTGGGATCAAGCTCAGGTCAACTGCGTGCCAGGCAGGCACCCTATCTGTACTATCACTCCTGCCCTGTTTTTCTGGTTTTTGTTTGATTTTTGAAAGTCCTAGTTTAAAAACCAGTGTCCCTGAACAAGGTCCCTCAGGCTAGCCCCCATCTACCACTTGCTCCCCAGGGAGGTTGGCCAATGGCATCCTGGCTATGGGGACAGCACCTGAAGACATGTTCCAGGAGGCTTGCGGAGGGCACCTAGGGTCAGGCCCAGAAGGAGCAGACAGTCCCCACTTTCACTGTGCCAAATCCAGCTTCCCAGTACCTCTAGCTCAGTCCTGGGAGCAACCCAGACAGCCCTGGGGCCTGGGGTCAGCCTGATGCCATGGGGGAGGGAGGCTTCAGTCTGGAGGCTGGACATGGGGTGTCCTGGCAGACCCCAGTCTGCATCTAGTCGTCTGAGGGTGGGAAGATGCGGGTAGAGAGGAGTTGAATCCCAAGGGGCTGAGGCAGGGCCCAGAGAGCCTGAGTGTAAGCTAGACACTCAGCGTTAGGTGACCTTTGTCTGGGCTGAGCAGTCTCAGGATCCAGGAAGAAGGTTTGGGTCATAAGACCAGCCCCAGGGTCAGAGAGGAAGTACCTCAGCTAAGGTGCCTTGCATGCCACTGACCCAGGTTCTTTTTATTGTATTGTTTTGTTTTGTTTTGGGGTCACACCTGGTGATGCTTGGGGATTACTCCTGACTCTGCACTCAGGAATTACTCCGGCAGTGCTCAGGGGACCATATGGGATCCGGGGAACCTTATGTGTTGCTGAACTGTACGGGAACCCAGGTCAGGTGCGAGCAAGGCAAGCGCCTTAACTGCTGTACGTACTGTCTCCCCAGCCCCTGACCTGGGTTCTATCCCTGACATACCACAAGATCTCTCAAGATTCACCAGGGATGAACCCTGAGCACAATTGGGTGTGATCTTCCCCAAAAATAAACAAAAGAACGGCCTCCAGAGGGGTTTCTTCCTCCCCCACTCAAGGACTTTTCGGGAAAGGTTATGGGACATGGTCAGGGGAGAGTGGATAGTTAGGAAGCTGTCACCATTGGTTTTCGGCCCCCACAGGGATGCAGCTGCTCTCATGGCCTCGAGGGCCCAGGTCTTCTACCTGCCTGTGGGCACCAAGCATCACTTCCTGGAGCTGGCACAGACGCTGAGCCTCCTGCAGAAAGACCTGCGGGGACAGGTGGTAAGGCAGGAAGGAAGGGCGGCAGCAACATGGGGTCCCTCTCTTGGGGCCCAGTCCCCTTCTCTCAGCACTTCCGTTGCCCCGGGCCTCTTCAGGCTCGCCCTCCCCAGGGGTCTGTGTGCATGCTGACACCTGTAGGTGGAACCAGCTCCCTCCTCCCTGCCCCTCCGACTCTCAGCACTAAGAGCCAGAGACCCCACAGTCCCACCCTCAATGACCTGATGGAAATCGGGAGTGGGCTCTGCCCAGGGTCTCCCTGGATTGGGTGTCTGTGTCCCTGCTCCCCCATCTGCCCCTCCCCTTGCCCTCCAGAACACCCAATCTTTTGCTCCGTACTGCCTTTACCTAGAAACTTCACCCCATGCAGTCCCAGGCCCCAGGACTTTCCAGCTCCTCCCACAAAGAGTTGTGGGAACTGGGCAAGCTGGGAGGGGCTGGGGCCTCTGCTCCCCTCATTGCCCAGAGGGAGAGTGGGGCTGCAGCCCCCCGCCTGGGACAGGGGAACAGCCTGCACAGGCCCAGGGTCCAGCTCCCCTCCCTGCTGTGGTCTGAAGCTGACTCAGGATATTTGAACGTCCCATGTTTCAGAAAGCATCAGCCAAGGACGCCCGGCCAGCAGGCCGACCCCCAGGGTCCTCCCTGTGCCTCCGACCCGGCGGCTTCCTGCTCTTTCTGCTTGTCCAGACGGCGGGCTTCTTCTGCTACCTGAACTTCAGGTGCGTCTTCCCAGACCGTTCTCCTGCACTTCCCCCCACAGTGCCTGCTCTGGGCCACAGGCATCCCTCTGCACGCAGGGGCACCCAGGCCATGGGACGGAGGAGGTCTAGCCTGAATCACTGTTGGCAAACAGCATAGCCGAGGCTAGACTTAATTTATGGCTTTGGTGTTTGGGTGCACTGAGGGTCTCAGAAATGAGCTGTGTGGTCTGTGTCAGTGGAGTTTCAAGACAAGATGAATCAACGTGGTCTTGGTGGCTTAAGAGGAGGGGCAGAGTGTGATAAGCTTTAAAGCAGATGGAGGGACAGAGAGATGGCACAATGAGTAGGCCACTGACCTTGTGTGCAGCAGACCGAGGTTCAATCCCTGGCACCCTATAGGGCTCCCTAAGCCCTTCCAGGAGTGATCCCTGAGCACAAGGCCAGGAGTAAGATGGGTACAGCCCAATCTCCCTTCACAATAAGAGAAATAAAAGCAGAGTGGGGCCAGGGAGACGGCTCATCGGTAGAGCAGTTGACTTGCATTGTAAAGCCTGGATTTGATTCCTGGCACCCCCAAAATACAGAGATTAAGAAAGGGGAATGCATCTTGTACTGTAGCCGAGGTACAAGATGGAAATGATGGGGCTGGAGCAATAGCACAGTGGGTAGGGCGTTTGCCTTGCACACGGCCGACCCGGGTTCGAATCCCAGCATCCCATATGGTCCCCTGAGCACCGCCAGGAGTAATTCCTGAGTGTAGAAACAGGAGTAACCCCTGTGCATCGCCAGGTGTGACCCAAAAAGCCAAAAAAAAAAGATGAAAATGATAACAGGACAGGAGTGGGGGTGACGCAGGAGTTCAAAGGTAACCACAGGCTGGGTCAGTGGGACCATGGAACTTTGAATGCCAGGGAGAAACCATGGCAGGCCAAAGAAGCCACAGAAGTTTCCAGAGCAGGGGAGGCTATGGGCCAGTGAGTGTGGGAACCAGATCTTAAGCGCACAGGAGGGAGAAGCCCAGGTAACCTTCTTCTCTCCTCGGGCAGCAGGCAGGAGCTGGATGAGAGCCTTCGAGAGTATCTGTCCTCGGGCCGACTTCCGCTGAGTCCTGCACCTCGAATTCCTAAGGCTCTGGGGATGCTGAGGAGGCAGCCGCCCCCTTCCAGCGCGCATGCATGACCCATCAGAGCCCTGAACGAAGATCTGCTTCCCGCCACCAGGAAGGGCTGGGGGGAAGGGCCTGGCCAGTGCCCTGCTCTTGTGGGCGCCCATCTCCCACCCTAGCTCCTTAGCTTCTAGGGTGCTTCCATTGTATTAAAGGGTATTTCTCACCCCAGCTTCGGTAGACTTGCTTACTTTCTCATTTTACCTTAACTCAATTCTTCCACCTCCTTGGTACAGGAACCCAGGGGCAGGCTCCAACCAGCAAGGAGACCCAAAGGAGCAGAGACACCCCCCTCAAGCCGGAAGGCCAGAGGAAGAGGGAGCCAGAGAGACAAAGCGGGAAGGACGTTTGCCTTGCATGAGCCTGACCCAGGTTCTATCCCCAGCATCCCATATGGGCCCCCAAACCCTCCAGGAGTGATCCCTGAGTACAGAGCCAGGAGTAAGCCCTGAATACTGCCAGGTATGCCCCAACCCCTCCTACTCCCCCTACACCCCCAATCAAATACAAATAAACAAAACCCTGCCTAACTGCTCCCAAATCCACACAGTACAAGGACCGGCGCCTCGAGCCAGGCCGGCAACAGCTGGCGTCACCATGGACAGTTCCCTCCCTCCTCACTCCCTGAGGCTCTCCAGGTCAGCTGAGCCCGGCATGTGACCCAGACCTAGCAGTCATCACAGAGTCGCCCCTCTCTGTCTCCCACCCGACCCCCAGCGCCATGCTCTCTGGGCAGCTGCAGTGGGGGCAAGGGACGTGGGTAGGGCCCAGGGCTAGATTGTGCCCCGCGCTGGAAGTGTCAGTTGAGAATCCTGGTCTGAAAGGAGAAGAAGGGAGGGCAGGGGTGAGGAAGCAGGGTTGCGGGTCAACGTCACTCAGTTTCCCTCGGCCTAGGCGGCCCCCAGCCCGGTTGCCAGCGGTGCCCAGTGGACGCTGGGGCGGAAGGAGGCACGTGGAGGAGGCAGGGGGGCGGGATGCGCAGCGGGCACGTGCTCGGCCCCGTGCATGCCCCGCCACCCCGGCCAGGAGGGGTGCGGGGAGCGGGGGGCGGGCCTGGGCGGGCGGCGGGCGGGGCGGAGTGCGGGGCGCCGCCCGCGGCGGGAGCTGTCCGCGGAGTCTAGTGCTGAAGTGGGAGCGGACGAGGCCGGTGCCCGGAGCGAGGGGCCCTACCTGCACCCCCGGCGGCCGGGTCGGCGAAGACTATGGCGTTCATGGTTAAGACCATGGTGGGGGGCCAGTTGAAGAATCTCACCGGGAGCCTGGGGGGCGGCGAGGACAAAGGGGACGGGGACAAGTCCCCCGCTGAAGCCCAGGGCATGAGCCGGGAGGAGTACGAGGAGTATCAGAAGCAATTGGTAGAAGAGAAGTAAGTGGGGTTCCTTGGGCTCCCCCCCTCCCGTGGCTGTCCCTCCACCCAGAGGCCGTTTCAGACCCCAGCCCTCCCCTCCTTCCCTACAGGTGACAAGGGACTGGGATGTGCCCCTGGGCTGTCCCCAGAGTCACCCCATCCTATGCCCAAGACAAGCACCCCAGTTCCACTCTGGGCCCAGGGGGATGGGGGCAGGGTGTGGGGTGGGAATACTTGCTTTTCCGAGGAAACCAGTAATCCCTTAATCCGATCTGGACACAGCCAGTGTCTCCCCACAGGCCTTCCTCTGAGCCCGAGGCTCTGGGAAAAGGGGTGCCGCTGAGGGGGCTCAGAGCCGCAGAGGCTGAGATGAGAGAGTGTAGTGACCAAGGCCATTTGTGTGCACAAATGCTGGGTCAGAGATGCACTCGGGATCAGGATAGGAGCTGGACTTCTGGCTGTTCAGGTTCCCATCCAGGCTTTTAAATTTACTTATATTTTTTTAAATCTCTGTGACTTTAAGCTACTTTCTTAACCTCTCTGTCCCTCAATTTTTCTCTTCTGTAAAATGGGGATACATGAATAAAGCAATATACTATATAAATCAATATGTTAAAAATTGTTTATTCAGGACTGGAAAGATAGCAAAGCAGGTATGGTGCTTGCCATGCACACAGCCGACACCAGGTTCGATCCCCTGAACCTCATATGATCCCCGAAGCCTGCCAGGACTAATCCCTGAGCACCACCGGGTATGACGGCCGCCAAAAATAAATTTCTTAATGCAGGCAAGCCCCTTCCTTAGTGGCTAGCACCTGGTACATCCCTAAACACTAGCTATGGTTATTCCCTTATAATCCTGATAGGTGGATTTGCTCTCTGCAAAATCTCTCCCATATTTCACAGAAGAAAGTGATTTGCCCTATCAAATTTGGCAGTGGAGCCAGACGTAAATAAGCCCAGGTCTGTTCCAGAATTCTCCTCCCCCTCGCACCTCCACCATCAGGGAGATTGTGGAGGACACAGAGGGCTCGTGTTAGGGTCCGCAGACATGAGCCTCTGCCCAGTGACTCTGACAGCGCCACCCAGAGGCAGCAGTGGCAACGACAAGGGGATCTGCTTCCAGGAGAGACGGGGGAAGTACGGTGCTAAATCCTAGAACCTTCCAGAAGAAGGACAGCACTGCAGTGCTTCACTAGAATGCGGAATATTCCTGTCAGTACCTTGCAGCCCTTCCTGTGCTCTCAACCCACGCCCTGACTCTGTCCCCGGCCCCACAGGATGGAGCGGGACGCGCAGTTCACGCAGAGAAAGGCGGAGCGCGCCACGCTGCGGAGCCACTTCCGGGACAAGTACCGGCTGCCCAAGGTAAGTCAAGGCCAAGGACTGCCAGGCACAGTGGGACCCTGAGCCTCCACTGCCGCACTCACTCAGGGCTTCTCCCAGTCATTCATCCACTCATTCATGCATTCACTCAAGGGTGTCTGGCACAAGGCTTGGCACGGAGAGGAAGCCTGGCCTTGGAGACTGACACGCTTGTGTTTCTGCAGCTGGGCCAGCCCCCTTCTCACCTCCACACCTACTCCCCCCCACCCCCGGGAGTCACACTGCCAGTGGCTGCTTTCACACAGCTGCTCCAGGTCACACGCCAAGGGAATAAGGCTCAGAGAGGTTGGGACTTGACTGAGTGATGGAGCAGCTGAAAGGGGACGTCCCCAATGCCTCTTCAGGCTCCAGAACCTCCTGTCTGCCTGCCCGAATGTGGCATTTGTCCCCAGAGAGCGAAGTTCCCCCGCGGTTGGCCATGCGGCCAGGGTGCTGTCCTCCTGGGTCTCGGCACACACACGGATGCAACCGCTTGTTTTGAGCCCTGAGGAAGGGACTGAGACACAAGTCACTCCCAGTGCCCAGAACTGAGCTAAATGCCAACGGGAGAACAGAAGCCCTGGGGCTGGAGCGATAGCACAGCGGGTAGGGCATTTGCCTTGCACGTGGTCGACCCAGGTTCGATTCCCAGCATCCCATATGGTCCCCTGACCACCGCCAGGAGTGATTCCTGAGTGCATGAGCCAGGAGTAACCCCTGTGCATCGCCAGGTGTGACCCAAAAAGCAAAAAAAAAAAAAAAAAAAAGAGAACAGAAGCCCTTTGCCAGAGTGCTCCTGACTTTGATCTTGCACTTGAACTAGAAGCTCAGATATGCGAAGATCACTTATTCAGCAAATGCTAATTCCCGGGGCTGGAGCAATAGCACAGAGGGTAGGGTGTTTGCCTTGCATGCAGCCGACCCGGGTTTGATTCCCAGCATTCCATATGGTTCCCTGAGCACCGCCAGGGGTAATTCCTGAGTGAAAAGCCAGAAGTAACTCCTGTGCATTGCTAGGTGTGACCCAAAAAGAAAAAAAAGTTTTAAAATGGGGCTGGAGTGATAGAACGGCGGGTAGGGTGTTTGCCTTGCATGCAGCCGACCCGGGTTCAATTCCCAGCATCCCATATGGTCCTCTGAGCACCGCCAGGAGTGATTCCTGAGTGCAGAGCCAGGAGAAACCCCTGTGTATGTGACCTAAAAAGAAAAAAAAAACACAAAAACAAAAACAAAAAAACCCCGCTAATTCCCCGTTGCTCCTTCCAGCTTGTTGTATGGGGGGGTTCTCTCCCAGAAGTACTCAGGGGACCATGTGGTGCCAGGGAGGGAACCTGACCTAGGCATCCCACATGCAAAGCGAAGTGTGCGCTCTGCCCTTTGAGTCATCTTCTAGCTCTGGAGACTTCAGCCTTTTGGAATGTTTGTTTGTCTTTGGATCACACCCAGCAGTGCTCAGGTGTTAGTCCTGGCTCTACATTCAGGAATATACTCCTGGTGGTGCTCAGGGGACCATAAGGGATGCTGGGGATTGAACGTGTGTTGGCCACGCACAAGGCAAGAGTTCTACCCACTGTACTATCCCTCTGGCCCTAAGCTCCAATATTTTGAATGACCAATTCAGTCCAGAAAGCCTACATTTCTGGAGAGTTACCAAGTTAACCCAACTAGGAGTCATTCCTTAAATGTTTGTGCTAAACACGGGAACCCTGAGATCAGTGGGAGAGGAAAGCCGTGACTGTCACTGAGATCAGCTGGAAGGCTCCAGGCCCCAGAGAGGTGGGGAAGCCTGTGGTGTGTCAAGAGAGCATGAATGCTCCCATAGCTTGGTTTTTGTATTTTTGGCGACACCTGGTGGTAATCGGGGCTTTCTCCTGGCTCAGGGATCACTCTTGGCGGTCTCAAGGGACCGTATGGGTGCTAAAACCAAACTCAGGTGAGCCATGTACAAGGCAAGTGCCCTATGCACTGTCCTCTGCCCCCTGTTGGCGTAGCATGAAACCCAGCTCGCCCCTCCCTAGACATGTAGGCAAGTTTCCTGCACCAGTGGGCCGAGTCTCCCTCTTCTTTTTTTTTTTTCCTTTTGCTCTTTGGGTCACACCCGGCGGTGCACAGGGGTTACTCCTGGTTCATGCACTCAGGAATCACTCCTGGCGGTGCTCAGGGGACCATATGGGATGCTGGGAATCGGACCCGGGTTGGCTGTGCCCAAGGCAAACGCCCTACCCGCTGTGCTATCGCTCCAGCCCCTAGGCTTTTCAACTTCTTACCCCTGTGGATTGGCACCAATTCGTGGGCTCGTGGCTGGAAACACCATGGTGTTAAGGAGCAGTGTCTTCCACACACACCAGCAGGTCCTCCCTGCCACCAGTGTGGGGACCATTGCCTAAAAGCCACTGAGTGATCGGGTGGGATCAGGCTGACTCCTGGAGAGGTCAGCCCAAGGCCTGACTTAGAAATAGAGGTGAGGGGCGGGAGCGATAGCACAGCGGGTAGGGTGTTTGCCTTGCACGCGGCTGACCTGGGTTCAATCCTGGGCATCCCATATGGTCTCCTGAGCACTGCCAGGAGTAATTCCTGAGTGTAAAGTCAGAAGTAACCCCTGAGCATTACCAGATGTGACCCAAAAAGCCAAAACGAAACAAAACAAAACAAAAAAAACCCCACACAACAAAAAGAAAGAAAGAAAGAAAGAAAGAAAGAAAGAAAGAAAGAAAGAAAGAAAGAAAGAAAGAAAGAAAGAAAGAAAGAGAGAGGGAAAGAAAGAAAGAGAGAGAAAGAAAGAAAGAGAGAGAGAAAGAAAGGAAGGAAGGAAGGAAGGAAGGAAGGAAGGAAGGAAGGAAGGAAGGAAGGAAGGAAGGAAGGAAGGAAGAGAAAGAGAGAAAAGGAAAGAAAAGTACTAGGAATTCAGGTCCAAAGGTCAAAGAGTGGACTTTGGGAGTGGAAAGATCATTGTGACATCCTAAGAAGCTGGGTGCCAGAGATACAGTACAGCAGATAACGCGCTTGCTTTGCATGCAGTGACATGGTTGGACTCCCCAGCACCGCATATGGGTCCCCTCTGTTCCTCAGCACCACCAGAAATAATCCCTGAGCACAGAGCCAGGAGTAAATCCTTAGCATAACCAGGTATGGCCCCCAAACAAAACAAAAAATAGAATCCGGGACAGGAGTGATAGTACAGTGTTAAGCCCGGGATTCTGGGTTCCCAAGTGGCAAGACGGACAGAGACATGAACAGGATAATGCAAAAGCAGTAGGTGTTTTATTCCAGTAAGCTGGGGTCAATTATCTCACCCACAGAGTATTATCTTGATAGTGACCCCAAATTCAGGCAGCAAGCAATTTATATAGGGTTTGATTACATAAGCAGTACATGCCTTATTGTTTCAGAAAAGAATCTTACTTAGTTACTAAACAAAGGTGCTTTGGCAAGTGTATGTAGCAGTGGTTAGGCAACAATTAAACAATAATTTTCAGTATCAGTACCAATATCATGATACATAGACTTCTTGTTCTTTTAGGGGTAACAAAAAGCAACTTCTGGGGCATTGTGAGAATTGATTAATTGAACCCACTTACTGAGCCCAGGACCTTTCTTAGGAGGGTGAGGTTGGCTAGTTACACATTGTTTTATTGCTGGAAAACTGAATCTGTTCCTTTTGGGTCACACTTGGCAATGCACAAGGGTTACTCTTGGCTCATGCACTTAGAAATTACTCCTGGCGGTGCTCATGCACTCAGGAATTACTCTTGGGATGCTGGGAATCGAACCCAGGTTGGCTGTGTGCAAGGCCCTACCTGATTTTTCTTATTTCTGCCACCTGTCATGGCATCAGTTTCGCCCTTACAACAGCAGGTAGGGTGCTTGCCTTGCATGTGTCAACCTGGGTTTGATCCCTGGCATCCCATAATGTCCCCCCATAATGCACCACCAGGATTGATCCCTGAGCAATCAGGAGGAAGCCCTGAGCACTGCTGACTGTGAGCCCCCACCAAAGAAAGAAAGAGAATTTAGGAGCCTGAAAGGGTTCAGCAGGTCCAGTCCTCCTCTTTGTCCCTAAACTCTGGGCCCTCCGGATTGCCAACCTCACTGCATCCTTTTTCCCTTCCTCTGTCCAGAATGAGACTGACGTGGGCCAGATCCAGCTGGCAGGAGGAGACGTGGAGCTGCCCCGGGAGTTGGCCAAGATGATCAAGGAGGACACTGAGGAAGAGGAGGAGAAGGCGTCAGTGCTCGGGCAGCTGACCAGCCTTCCTGGCCTGGACCTTGGCTCCCTCAAGGACAAGGCGCAGGCCACAGTGGGGGACCTGAAGCAAACAGCTGAGAAGTGCCGCATCATGTGACTCTCCCCTGGGGCTATCCCTTGGGGTGGCCAGGAGGCTGGGTCCCCCTGAGGGTTCAGAGCATGTCCGCTCGCAGGGACCCTGGCCCCATCTCACTTGCTTCTCCCTGCCCTTCACAGCCCCAGGACCCTTGCTGCCCTTATTCGGAGCTTGCTTTCTGCTCTCTCCCTTTCGCCTGTGCCTCTCACCCCTTCCTAGTCAGCCTCGGGGGCCTCCTGTCTTGCTCCCAAGTGCTCGCACACAGAGGGACACACAGGCAGCAGCCCTGCCCCGTGCAGAGGCACGCAGCCTGGCACACTGCGTCAGCTCCCTGGGTCTCTCGTGGCCCTGAGTGGCAGGCTGGGCCGCGTGGGCCTCACGCACTCTGAGACGGGAGGCCTGAGCATCCACTTTTCTTCTCCTGGAAAGCAGTTGGGCTCTCGGGGCCTTCAGTCCTCACCGCTCCCGTGGACACGCCTTTCCAGCATGAGCTCCCCAGGCCTGCGTGCGGCCAGGTGCCCCGGGGGCAGCAGCTCGGGCCCCGGGCCTTCTCTTTCTGTTTGGTTCCCGTAGAACAACCTCCAGATTCTGTAGCTGGATCTCCTCTCTGAGCTCAGTGAAAAAAATAAAAATTCCAAAAATTGTGTCACGGGCCCCCCTACTCCTGCCTCTGGCCTGACCTTTGCCTCCTCACCCTCAGCTTCACAGGAGCGTCAGCCCCTCACAGGGTGTCTAAAGTCTGGGGCTGGCGAGTGAGGCCAAGCGTGGCCACCACACACAAGAGAAGCAGGTTCAATCCCCAGGCCCCCGGGCCCCCCAAGCACTGCCGGGGCAACCCCTAGTACTGAGTCAGGAGGAGCACCTCCAGATGTGCTCCACCCCCACCAGGAACAAAAACATATGGTCGAGTTCTGCCTGCACTCAGGGCGAGATGGGGGCCCCCCATCGGCTGAGCACCAGGTCCAGCTTGAGCGGATGAAGCTGCTCTGGGTTTGAGGACATGGGATGCCCATGCGGATGGATCGAGGGAATAAGAGGCCTGGGACCATTGCAGGAGAAGCCCCAGCTCCACCACAGTGGGCCGGCCCCCTGTACTCCCCTCGGAAATGGACGATGGAACGGATCAGGGATAGGCCAGTGTTCTGCCTGGTGCTGCTGTGTGACTAAGCAGGGTGCTTGCCCTCTCTGAGCCTGTCTGCCCCTGGGAAATGCAGGGCCCCCGAGAGTATTTTAAAAGGTGACTACTGGTAGTGATAGATTGAGAGTTGTTAATTATATATGTGTGTATAGATATTTTATGTTTGTTTGGGGGCCACTCCCACCAGTGCTCAGGGCTTACTCTTGGCTCTTACTCTTGTGCTCAGGAATCACTCCTAGCGGGGGCTGGGGAACCATAGAGGGTGCCAGGGATCCAACCCAGGTTGGTTGTATTTAAGACAATGCCTGCACCCCTGTGCTAGCTCTCTGACCCTGGCAATCCATCCTATTCCTTCTGGCCCTGAGAATTCTTCAAACAAGCAAACAAGCCAAAAACCCAGGATCTGAGAAAAAGCACAGTGGGTAGTCGCTGTTTGATCCCTGCACCACGTATGTGCTGCAGGGGGGGTGAGCACAGAGCAGGAAACAGCCCCTGAGCACTGCCGGGTGAAGTGGGGCCAGGAGACGTTCAAAGGGCAGGTGGGATACCTGGGCTCCACCCTGGCAGTGTGGAAATAGGCTCCTCATGTAGCACCGGGAATGGTCCCCCACACCCAGGCAGAGGCTCCCCCAAGGATGTGAAGAAATCACTGTAGCACTGTCATCTCATTGCTCATCGATTTGCTCGAGCGGGCACCAGTAACGTCTCCATTGTGAGACTTGTTACTGTTTTTGGCATATCAAATACACCACGGGTAGCTTGCCAGGCTCTGCCGTGTGGGTGAGTTACTCTCAGTAGCTTGCCGGGCTCTCTGAGAGGGGCAGAGGAGGAATCGAACCCAGGTCAGCCGCGTGCAAGGCAAACGCCCTACTGGCTGTGCTATGGCTCCAGCCCATATAAAGAAATAATGACTGGGGCTGGAGCGATAGCACAGCGGGTAGGGCGTTTGCCTTGCACGCGGCCGACCCGGGTTCAAATCCCAGCGTCCCATATGGTCCCCTGAGCATGACCAGGGGTAATTCCTGAGTGCAAAGCCAGGAGTAACCCCTGTGCATTGCCAGGTGTGACCCAAAAAGCAAAAAAAAAAAAAAAAGAAATAATGACAACAAATTAAAAAAAAAACAACACAGGAGTCCTTGTAGCTCAGCGGTAGGATACTCGCCTGTCCAAAGTGCTGGGGTTTCGTGCCCCCCTCATACTCCCCACTGTATGGCAGAAAATAAGAGCAAAGAGCCAGATTCCATCCCCCTTGGCTGTGGGAGGGCCAGAAAACCCAGAAGGAGCACGACAAGGGGCCGAAGGAGGGAGGAGGAAGGTACCACAGGACCCGGCTCCCTGCCCGCAGCCCCCGACACTCACCGCCTTGGCAGCCTGTGTGAAGGTGGCCGAGAGTCAGAGCAGGCCCTGGGACTACGGCGTCAGGACGTGGGCGACCTTAGACCTGCTCTGTAGAGCGGGAGGACATAGGGGGACAGGCAGGGGGAGGGAGGAGGGGGCAGGGATGCCGCAGGCGTAGGCGTGAGGGGACCTGCCTGAGGTGCACTCTGGCCTTTCTCCCAGCATCCTGGGGCCTCTGCACTGTTCTGGGGCTGCCGTGGGGTCCCTGGACAAGACCCCCCCTTTCCGGAACTGGAGGAGATCAAGTCTGCCTCAGGCTGGCGGTGATGGTGAGGCCTCGTTAGTGCGTCAGCAGCCAGGCCTGCGTCAGCACTGTCCCCCCCGGGGCCTTCTCCCGGATGGACTCCACAGCCGTTCCTCTGCAGTCACACAACCCTGGAGCAGGGGGCGTGTGCAACACTCACAGAGCCCCCCAGATTGACACCAGGGTGGTGGCCGGGGGCTTGACTCTGGGAGCAGGAGGGAGCTAGGCCCCCCACTGGTTCCTCCTAACACAAAGCCACGGCCTATCTCCGTGTCCTTGGAATATGGGGCTCAGGGGCCCAGAGATGGGCACAGGCCACAGTGCCCACTGGGTGGGTCGTTCTTTCCCCACTCTCTGTGCGTCCGTGGTCCATGGAGCAATAGCACAGCAGGTAGGGCATTTGCCTTGCATGTGGCTGACCAGGGTTCAATTCCTGGCATCCCATATGGTCCCCTGAGCACTGCCAGGAGTAATTCCTGAGTGCAGAGCCAGAAGTAACCCCTGAGCATCACCAGATGTGACTCAAAAATCCAAAAAAAAAAAAAAAAAGCACAACAGAAAGAAAAAAAGAGGGGCTGGAGCGATAGTACAGTGGGGAGGGCGTTTGCCTTATACGCGGCCGACCCGGGTTCGATTCCCAGCATCCCATATGGTCCTCCGAGCGCCGCCAGGAGTAATTCCTGAGTGCATGAGCCAGGAGTAACCCCTGTGCATCGCTGGGTGTGACCCAAAATGCAAAAAAAAGAAAAAGAAAAAGAAAGAAAGAAATCCTGCTCGTCTCACACCCTGCCCCCACCCCTGGCTTATAGCTGTCCCACAGCCCCTCTCTAGCTGGGGGCAGGCCTGGCTGAGGCCCTCCTGGCTCCTGTCCCCCACTCCAAGCCTGTCTGTATTCTTGGAGGGTGATGCCCACCCAGTGTGAGGTGAGGACCACGGAGAAAGCCACTTGCCACCCAAACACACACACCCCCCGCCGCCACCCCCTATGGCTGGGAGCTCTGACCTTCCTGCTCGTGGCCTGTGCTGTGGCCGTGGCTGAAGCCGAGGAAAGCAGCTGGGTCTCCTCGTGGGTGCGGGAGGAAGTTTCTGCAGCCCGCAGTTGCTCTCAGACTGGGGCTCGAGGCATGTCAGGCCTTTCCCACCACCCCACTTCCTTCTCCTTTGCTGTTTTGGTTTGGTTTCTGAGCCACACGGAGAAGCTGGGGGCCTACTCATGGCTGGGTGCAGGGGTCATTCCTGGACTAGCTCAGGGGACCATCTGGGGTGCCGAAGGTCACACCTCACCTGGGTCGGCGTGTGCAAGGTAAGTGCCTTGATCCCTGTATTCTCTCTCCAGTCCCGTTCTGTTCTTTTGTTTTTGGGTCACACCCAGCTGTGCTCAGGGCTTACTCTGCACTCAGCAATTACTCCTGATGGTGCTCAGGGGACCATATGGGACGACCAGGATTGAACCTGAGTCGGCCGCGTGCATGGCAAGCACCCCATCTGCGGTGCTATCACTCTGGCTCCTGTACCCTTTCTGAACCCCAGGGATGGCTCCCTGCTGCCCTTCAGCGCCCCCTGCAGGCCTCTGGGCTCCTTACTATGAGGACCAGGGAAATCCCCGTTATGATTCCTGGCCCTGAATGGCCCCTGGAGCACTGCCAGGACAAAAGCCCAGTGTGAAGCAAGGGTTAACCCCTGAACACTGAGAGATGTGGCCCGACTCCCCAAGACAAATGGGGATTCGGTGAGCTTTGTGGGGAGCCGGGCTCCAGCAAGCCCTTCTCCTGCCTACACCCATCTGGATAGCAAAGGCCGAGAGGGAGGAGCAGGGGCCAGTCCCAGGGAGCTGCTGGGTGGATGATGGGTTTGGAGTCCTGAGGCTTATCCCTCCCTCCCCCAATAGCCAGCCATATGGTTCCTCCTCAGACACTGCCCGCCCTCCTCCCCCTCCTGCCCAGGGGCTCTGAGGACATCTGGGGGAATGTGATTTGCTGGGACAGGCTGCCTCCTGCGGCTGGGTGGGAAGCCCCCCCCCCGCCCCCCCCCGCTAGCCCAGTGCCCCCCGGGGTTATGGCCTTTGTGCAATCCGTGCAGGGTCCCAGCAAACTGGAGTCAGGGTGGGCTCAGAAGGAGAGCAGCCTCTGCCTCACTCAGCAGGAAGCACATGTGTGTGCATGTGCATCTCTGTGTGCGTGTGTATTCACACGCATGTAGGCCCTGGGGAGATTTGGGCATGGGCCTATGAACTCGCCTTGTTTTTTTCTTCCTGGTTTTTGGGCCACACCTGGCTCAGGACAGTGCTCATAGCATACTCCTGGCTCTGTGCTCAGGGATCATTTTTTTTTTTTTTTGCTTTTTGGGTCACACCCGGTGATGCACAGAAGTTACTCCTGGCTCTGCACTCAGGAATTACTCCTGGCGGTGCTCAGGGGACCATATGGGATGCTGGGAATCGAACCAGGTTTGGCTGCATGCAAGGCAAACACCCTACCCACTGTGCTCTCTCAAACCCCTCAGGGATCATTTCTGGCAGAGCTCAGGGGGCCTATGGGGTGCCAGGAATCAAACAGGTTGGCCACCACAAGGGGCTTTGGGACCACAGTGGGCTCTGCTTAGGGATCACTCTTAGCAGTGTTCGCCATGTGGTGCCAGGGACCAGACCAGGAGTGACGCCATGTCAAGCAATCGTCTTACCCCGGTACTGGAACTGTTTTGGGTTGTGTCTGTGTTGCTGAGATTCCATGTCTGTGTGGCTGTGATCTAAGGGCACACTCCCTCCCCTCACACCCAGCCGCAGGCCAGCTCCTGCTCAGAGGGCTGGACAACAGCATCCTTGGGGGCCAGTCAGGGAGAGAGCAGGCTGCATCTGCGCCCCAGAGACGGGGCCAGTCTCAGAGGCACCCCTGCTTGTCACAGGGGGACTGTTTGGCCTGTTTCTCTGTGACCAGAAGCCCTTGATGCCTGCAGGGAGGGTCCCCAGACGTGCAGGGATGTGTGTGTCCTTCCCTTCAGCCCCAGGCCTGGCGTGGGAGGTAAGAGTGTGGGCTGGCAGTGGGAAGGGTGCTCCTGGAGGATCCCAGCCCAGGGGTCCTGCAGGGATGCACTAGAGATGGTGCAGTTCACTGTCCCCGCGGACCCTCTGGGGCGGGACCGTGTGGAGAGGACTGGAGCCCACATTGGTTCGGGGCCAAATGGGAAGCCCCCTGTCACCACTGGTGGTCGTGCCAGGGTCAGAACCCCCAGGCCCAGAAGACAGGGGACCACCAACCCCTGTGGGCATCCCCCTACCTCCCCCAGATTACCCAGCTTTCACTGGGGTCCCTCTGATCCTCGTTTCCCAGGGGCAAGAAGCAAAGCCTAGGTTCAGAAAATAATTTAATTGAGAAACCAAGAACGACATCCACCAACAATGCAGCCAGTACGCGCGGGTGGGCGGCCAGCTCCTGTCAGGGAGGGTTTGAGGTCGCCAGAATCCTCGGACGCCAGCTGTGTCCCTTCTCCCAGCTAAAGTCACTCCATCCCCCTGAGAGCCCCTGCAGAAGGCAGAGGTGGGAGAGAGGAGGGGCCCCGCCCGACATGGGGGGACACGGGCCGGGTGCTGCTACCCTGGCGCTGAGCTGTGTGTGGCCTCTCGGGTCCTGCAGCCCCTGCGCTTCGGCAAGAGGGCAGTCCCCAAGGAGGGACACGGGAGGGATGAGGACTGATGATCCTCACAGTGCTCGGGGACTGCTCCTGGCTCAGTGCTCAGAGGTCACTCCCAGTGGTGCTTGGCGGGACCCCAAGGTGCTGGGGATAGAAGCCAGGCCTGCAGCATGCAGAGGCGGCCCCGATCAGCCCTCGGGGCCATCTCCCCTCGCTCCTGCCCCTGCGCCAGTGGCACCCAGGCCTGAGCTCCTCTGAGGTGCCCTGCCCTGGCAAAAACTCCTACATAAGTCTGGAGTCTCACTTCCAGCTGTGAGGGTGAAGGGGGCCACTCCGGGCTCGGGGGTCCACAGGCACGTGGTCCCTGAGGGTCCTGGTGCAAGCTGCTCCAGTACAAGTAGGGTGGTGGGTCCAGTGAGGCTCCGAGGAGGCTGGGGCTGGCAATGGACGGTACAGCCCCCCACAGGCCCCCCGCACCTCTCCAGTATGGAGCAGGCGCACCCCGCAACCAGCCCGACGCATACCAGCCCCCAGGGAAGGCAACATCGCCCCAGCCTGGCTGCCTGCTCGGCCAGCCCAGGCCCACAGAGGCTCAGGCTGAGTGTCCCGAGGGAGCTAGCTGGGGGCGATGAGGGTCTGAGGGGACCCCGGGGAGCCTGTGTCGGTCCTCTGGGTGACTCGTAGTCTGTTCAGTCCTGGGGTCACTGCAGGGTACAAGCTGTAGGGGGGAGCGGGGAGGGCCAGGGTCAGGGTGGCGGAGGTGCCGGACACGCCGCCCTCGCCCTCGGCCCCCGGTGGACTCACAGCTCCGCACAGACTCCGACAGCGGCTCCTTGTCCAGGGCCTCGGCCGCCCAGCGAGACTCCCTCACCTGCGGGACGGACGGTGGCGGTGAGAGGCAGCAGAGGGGCCGGGGGGGCCACCAACAAAGGGTCTCTGAGCACGGCCAGAGTGAGAGGGACGCAGGGGACCTGGGCCAGGGGGCCCCACGCCTGCTGCCCACCTTGATCTGCTCCTTCAGGTACTCAGCCCGAGCCATGAGATTCTGGATCTGCCGGGAGAGACGAGCCCATGTGTGCAGCCCCTCTGGGTGCCGCCACCACACCAGGACTTCAGAGTTCTGTCTTGGTTTTATTTGGGGGTCACACCTGGTGGTGTTCAGGGATCACTCCTGGCTCTGTGGTTAAGGCAGACTCGGGGAATCAAATGTGCTGGGGATCAAACCCGGGTTGGCTACATGATGAAAGGAAAGTGCCCTACTCGCTATACTACCTCTGGCATTCTGCGTTCTTGACTTGCTCCCTCCTTCAGGAAGCCTTCCAGTAGATTTCCTACCAGTGGGTCCCAGACCCTGCCTGTCGCTCTGCACCCCCACCTCCAACCTCCAGCCTGAATGACAAACCTGGGCTATCCCCCTCCCCCTCCCCCCCCCCGCAAGCCTGATGCCCAGACTTGGACATGGGCCCAGGAAACCTGCAGAAGACCCATTTGGGAGCAGGGAGGGAGAGAGGGAAGAGGAAGCCCCACCCTCCCGGCCCTGGGGGGGCACCTCAGTATGAAGCAGCTCCCGCCTGCGCCCCGGGGGTTCCGCTGCAAAGAGAGGGCAGGACGTAAGGGTGAAGGAGGCGAGGGCAGGCAGGAGATCAGGGCAGGGGAGGAGCTGAGGCCCGGGGAGGAGGTGAAGGCAGACTTGGTTGGGGGTGCGGATAGATGGGCAGGGGTGAGGCGGGGGTGAGGGCAGGGTGGGTGGGAGATGAGGGCTGTGAGGGCAGGGTGGGCAGGGGTGTAGGGCAGGGGTGAGGGCAGGATGGGTAGAGGCTGAGGGCAGGGTGGGGGGGTGAGGGCAGGGTGGGCAGGGGTGAGGGTGGTGGGGTGGGCGGGGTGAGGGCAGGGCCGGCTGCAGGAGGGGCGGCGCCTCACCTGCCAGCAACAGCAGCAGCTCCCCCAGGCTCTGCTGGTACAGGTCCAGAGAATCTTGCTCTGCACTAGTCTCCTCCTCCTGCAGCCACCAGACACCCCCCACCCCGAGCCCATGGTCACTGAGGGTCACTCAGGGACACAACCTGACCCCCCCCCCCGAAACTCCCTGTGGGGGGCATACCTTGGCCATGGCAGCTGCGGCCACATCCAGTGCAGCAAGCATCCGTGGCTTGTCCCGGGCCATCTCTGGAATGAGGGGCAGGGGCTCAGGTGCTGGGGCCAACCTGTGTCCCAGGAGCCCCCAACCTGCCTCTCCCCAGGGGTCCTACCTCGAAGCAGGTCGCGTGTGGAGGCCCCCTGCTTCAGCAGGGCCTGGTTGGAGGAGGAGACGAGGACCTTGAGCTCCTCGGCCCGAGAGACGTACTGTCCCACCTGCGGGGGGCGGGGCTGAGGGAGCTGCAGGCTGGGGACCCCCTTCCCAGGACAGAGCTGCGGAGGAGCCAGCTTGGGTCCAGGCGCCCACCCGCCCACTCACCTTCGCCTTGATGGCCTCCTTGCGCTGGGCATCCACCTCATCTGCAGAAAGGGGGGTCTGGTGAGGAGCCCTCGCCCCTGGCACGGCCCCCAGCGCCCCCCCCCCGCCACCCGGTATGTCCAGGGGCCTGGACACTCACAGTGCAGTGCGGGCACGAAGAAGTCCAGCGCCTGGCAGTACAGGGACAGTGCGGCCGCCGCGTCGCCCTCCTGGTCCTTCTCCACGGCCTGCACCACCAGGGCGGTCTGCGGACGAGCAGACCCGGAGTCGTACCCGGCCCCGCGCGGGGCGACGGGAGCGACACCGCCCCCCGGGGGCCCCGCTGAGCCCCCCACCTGCCCTGGGGCTGCTCACTGCCTGGGCCAGGCTCTGGGCGCTGGGCATGTGCCGCAGGTCCACCCAGGGGTGCACGAAAAAGTCCTGGAAGGAGATGCGGCGGGCGGGGTCTCGCTCCAGCAGCCGCCGCAGCAGGTCCCGGCAGTCTCGGGAGAGCAGGGGCCGCAGGGGGAGCTGCGGGCGGGGAGGGGACCCCAAGTCACACTTGGCTCCAGCCCTTCAGCCCCGGCCCCGAGATGCTGCAGAGCCAGAGGCCTGGGGGACAGTGAGGGGCCAGGGGTGCTCTCTCGAACTGCCCCTGAGCCCCGTCCTCCCCCTGGCCTGGACTCCGGGAGGCGGGCCTGGCTCTTTCGGGGAGCTGCGGGGAGCCGGCCCACTCCCGTCTAGGGGACGGTGATGAGGTCTCTGAGCCCCACAGGCTCCAGCCCGGTCCGCTCACCTCGATGACTCGGTTGCTCCGGATCTTCTCTTCCAGCTCAGAGAACGACCTGGAGGCAAAGGGGGGCTGTCCGAAGAGTGCTTCTGTGGAGGGAGCAGAGGGCGGGCTGCGAGGGGCGGGGCCGAGCCCAGCACGGCCCATTACCGGGGAGGGAGGCCCGGCTGCCCGGGGGAGGGGGGCGGCTGCGTCCTCACCATATAGGATGACCCCCACAGACCAGAGGTCCACGCGGGCGTCGTACTGCCGCTGGCACACCATCTCGGGGGCCATGTAGAGCGGGGAGCCTCGCAGCACGTGCTTCTCGGTGCGGGGGCACATGTGCTGCGCGAAGCCGAAGTCTGCAGGGGGAGGCCAAGCCGAGGGCTTGTGTCACTGCTCCAGGACACCCTGCTCCACCAAGCGTCCCTCCACACCCCCCCCCCATGTCTTCTGGGGGGGCAGCCTCTCCCCACTCCTGATTCTTATTTTTTTGGTCTTTCTGGGTCATACCAGCAATGCTCAGGGGTTTGAGCATTGCTCTGCTGACTCTGCACTCAGGAATTACTCCTGGTAGTGCTCGGGGGACTATGTAGGATACCAGGGATCGAACCCGGGTTGGCCGGGTGCAAGACAAATAGCG
Organism: Sorex araneus; assembly: GCF_027595985.1. NCBI lineage: Eukaryota > Metazoa > Chordata > Mammalia > Eulipotyphla > Soricidae > Sorex > Sorex araneus. Next base: position 98,851,065 of record NC_073304.1, on the reverse strand, counting down.
TGCCAGCTATACTATCACTCTCCGGCCCCGACTCCTGATTCTTGGCAAGGACGCTAGTCACATGCTCCACAGATAAGGGTCCCCAAGGCTGGGACTCCACACCATCACCACATTCCCAGACTCTAGCCCAGAGTTCACTCTCATCGCCTCTTGTAGGGGCACGGCGGCCCTTCTCATGCACACACCTGACACCACCACCGGGGTCAATCTGGTGCCCCAGTACTGGTTGGTGACACAGGCCCCTGTGCCTGAGCCTGCTGCCTGTCCCCTGTCCTCTGCCCTCTGGAGTCCAGTGTGGGTGGCCTGGAAAGGGTCCAACCTTGGAGGGGAGTGGGAAGGTGTGGGGGAGTTATCACCCCCTCTTTGGCTCCCTGCAGACACTTCGGCAGAGTCTTCAGAAGAACCATGGCGCCGGCCGGCCGCAGGCACCCCCAAACCGCATCCCACACCTCCAGACTCACACCTGCCAGCTTCAGGTGCGGCTTCTCCAAGGAGCTGAGCAGGATGTTCTGCGGCTTCAGGTCCAGGTGAGAGATGTTCCGTTCGTGCAGAAACTGCAGGGCGCTGGCTGCCGAGGGCGTGGGCAGAGAGGGGTCAGGAGCCCCAGCTCCCACCGGTCCCACACACCCCAGCACTCATCTACACCTTTCAGCTTCACAGCCAGGCCCGGGTCCAGCCCGCAAGGCCTTAGAAGCGAGTACAGGCTCCCACCACTCGTGAGAATTTTCTCTGTCCTTTCTGGGCACCCCCATTCTGAGAGGCTTGGCTCTTACTTTTTTCCTTGGCTCAGTGCGTCCTCACCCCCTGGGCCCCAGGCACTGACGAGCACAGTGTGGGGGAGTGGGGCCTCTCCTCCCATCCCTCAGTCTCTATGCCCGGGCTGGACATGCACTGATGGGGCTCCAACACCCCAGGCGGAGGTGGCCAAGTGTTCTAAGAGCTGCGGGGCTGGCAGTGAGTGTGGGGAGGGTGAGGGGCCGAGAGCCCGGGCAGGGGGCAGGCCGGCGGAGGAGGCTCTTTACCCAGCTGCTGCAGGAACACGCGGGCCACCTTCTCGGGCAGGATCCTGCGGGTGTGGATGAAGCGGGACAGGTCGCCCCCCGCACAGAACTCCATGATGAGGTAGATGTTGTCGCTGTCCCACTGCCGGAGAGGGGAGACAGGGAGACGGGAGCTATGGCTGAACGCCCCTTCTCCTGCCCCCTCGGGCGGGCCCCTGTCCTGGCTCCCCACCTGGAAGTCTTTCAGCTGCACGATGTGTGGGTGCTGGATGCCCTTGAGGATCTCAATCTCCGTCAGGAGGTTCTCCACCGACGCCTTGTTCAGACTCTTCTTGGCCACACACTTGATGGCCACCACCTCTCGAGTGTCCTTCTGTAGGAATTTTTTTTTTAATTGCTGTTGTTTTGTTTTGGGGGCCAAACCCGACGGTGCTCGGTATCAGCAATGCTCCTGGGACTATGCAATGCTGGTGATCCAACCGGGCCTCCTGCATGCAAAGCCAGTGAGTGCTCCCGCCCACACCGCCTCTCTTGGGTGCCGGGGGCCAGGGCTACAGAGAAAAAGGGCTCCAGGGGCTTCTCCCCTTCCGAGTTGAAACAGACACCGGGTCGGCCCGCACCCCGTTCCCAGGTCAGCGAGGCCCGGGGTGTCTGGAATCACAAGGCCCATCCAGCCTCGGGGTTCTCTCGGCCTCTGCTCCAGGCCCCAGTGCGCTGTGCTCTGCAGCCCCGGCCTTCAGGACTGCCCACTCCACTTGCTGTCCAGTGCCGGGCTCTGGAACCCGCCCCCCCTCCCCCCGGCGCCCCTTCCCTGCCCCCCAGGTGACGCCCGCCCGCCCGCTGGCTACTGTCGCGGGGGCCACACCCGGAAACGCTCTGCGGTGGCTCTCGGCTCTGCACCCAGGGGCCACTCCCGGCCTCTGGGGCCACTCGGGGCGCCGGCCCCGCGCCCGGGTCCGACCTAGTTCTCCGGGCACCGACGGGGCGAGGTGTCCCTCGACTGCGGGGACCCCCCCGGGGTGCGCGGTCGTGTCCCGGACCCGAGGCCGGCGGGGGCCAGGCCGGCCGCGGCCACCCAGCTGCACGCGGGCCCCCCGCCCCGCACCCACCTTGGCGTAGGCCTTGTACACCGTGGCGTAGGTGCCGCTGCCCAGGCGCTCGGTGAGGATGAAGCCGTCCACCCGCGGCGGCCCCCAGCCCGGCGCCGCCATCCCGGCCAGCCCGGCGCTTCCTGCTTTCCGGCCCGGTTCCGGCCCGGGCGCGGCGGGCGCCGGCTCCACAGCGCCCCCAGCGCCGCCCGCCGGCACTGCAGCGCGCCCGCCCGGTGCGCCAGGGGCAGCCGCCTCACCCGCCGAAGTGCGTTTGGTCGCCTCCAGAGAACGGTCCCTTAGAGAATCATCCCACGCGGGCTCGGGGCATCCGAGAGAGCGCCTAAGGTTTGGGGACGAGGATGCAAAGAGCAGCCCTGCTGAGCGCCCCCTTCCCCACTGAAACATGCCCCCATACCAGCTGCTCTGCGAAGCAGTGGTATCAGGACTAGAAAAAGCCTTCGGGGATGGCGAGACCATACGGGGGTTAAAGGGTTAAGGGCTTGGTGGCCCAGGAACCCTCCTACCCCCACCCCGCACAATTATGGTCCTCCTAAGCCCTGTCAGGAGTAAATCCCTGAGCACCACCTGGTGTGGCCCAACACCCATCCACCCCCGCCCCCACCCCCCAAAAAACAAGGCGTTTTTAAGCAGCCAGGTTGTTTTCCGGTGCTGGGTTAAGGCCGAGTCACTGAGCAGCCGGGAAGGGGGTGTCAGATACAGTATCTCCAGTGTTCCCTAACAGTGGCTGCTCCTTGTCACCACGTCCCCTGCCCCTCTCCCATGGTCCACCCATGTTCGCCCAAGTAGACCAGACTCTGGACAACTGTGTCTAAAATGTCTTTATTTAAGCACAAATATTGAGACATAACATATACATTTGTACATGGAGAACACCAGAAAGGATTTATAAACCCTTGGTCACTGCCGTTCACCTTCAGTGGCTCAGGGCGGGCGGACCAGCAGCCCTGAAGGTCTGGAGCCCGGGAGAGAGGTGGCTGGCCGGCTTTTTGAGAAGCCCTCATGGTTTTTGGAAGACGGGATGGGAACCCCACATGGCAGTAACAGCCTCTGGGGGACCCTAGACTCAACTGAGTGGGGCCTGGAGGACTAGCCTGGGGCCCTCAGGAAGTGGGGGGGGGCCATCAGTCCCAGCTAAAGGAAGTACTTCTGGACTGACTCCCGTGTCCTGATGCCTCATGCAAGCTAGGTAATGGGCAGAGAGGGCACCCTCGGCCAGACAAATGACAGTCCGCACCTCCAGGACGCAAGGAAATGGGCCAAACCAACCACCCCAGGTCAGACCTCACCTTTCGAGAAGGCTGTCAAAGGCTGTGTAAGACAACAGACGACAGACAACAATCTGCCTACCCTCCCTCCCCTACAATCCCAAAAGACCCCATTGCACATTCAGTTAGTCTATGGAGGGAAGGGTGGGGGGGCTCAGGGAGGGCCCAGCAAGTATAGGCTCTGCCCACTGGGGATAGGGGAGGGCCTGTGGGGGCTCCAAGTCTGTGTGTAAGAAACACAGACAGGGAAGCGCCTGGGGGACCAGCGTGAGCCTGGAGACGGAGAGGGTGACATGGAGACAGAGTTGGCCACAGGCCCACGACGGCTCTTCTAAAGGGATGCCCTTCCCGCACATCCTTCCAGGCAGGGCAGGAAGTGGGGCCACCTCTGATACCACAGGCTGGGTCTGTGCAGTCAAATTTAGGTGAGGCCAGACCAGCTGGGCAAGGAGCACAGTCCCAAGACCTGGGCGAAAAGAAAACTCCAAGAGCTCCAAGGCCTGGAGCACAGCTGTGGGAAGCCTGGGTCTGGCCCTCGGCACTGCGTGGTCCCCAAGCACCACTGGGAGTAGCCCCTGAGCACCGCTGCCAGGCGTGTCCCCAAAATCAACAGAAAGAAAACACCGGCTGGGTGGGCCCAGGTCAACCAGGGATCTGAATATGTGCGTGTGTATGTGCATGTGTGCATGTGTGTGTGCGCGCGCACATGTGTGTACTGGGGGGAGCTTAGCCCCATTGCTTTCAGAGAGACAAAAGGACCCTACCAGACCGAACTGCCACCAGAGGAGGAAAGACAGCTTTGTTCCTTTCCTTCTCTCTTGTGGAAGACAAGTGCCAGGCCCTCCCTCCCGTCCCCCTGGGCAGAAGGGAGAGGCAGCTGAGGAAGGAGCAGGAGCCACGGCCAGATCCACCCGGGGTCTGTGCCGGGCTGCACCCCTGCTTAAGGCACCCATGGAAAGTGCAGCTCAGAAGGCAGGCGAGGAGGCTGGGGGAGGCGCCCCAAAGGCCTAGTTCCCCTGGAAGGCGCCCCGGGCAGCTGACGAGGCGGTGCTGCGGAAGGTCCTGCTGCTGAAGATGCCCTGCGAGAACTCCTCCTGGGCCTGCTGGAAGCTGGCCCCCGTCCTGCGGTACAGCGAGTGCACCTGGGGGTGGGGGGTGGGGAACGAAGTGAGAGGAGCCCCCCTGGCAACCTGCCCCCCTCAAGGTCAGCCGGGACCCTCACACCCTGCCTGACCGCCCACCCAGAGCCTTGGGGAAAGCCCGCTGGACGTGGGGGGGACCAGGGCAGGAGTTGCCTCGGACGGCACCACTCACCCGCTTCAGCAGGAAGAGCGAGAGCACGGCGCAGAGGGTGAAGAAGCTGGCCACCACCATCATGATGATGGACACGGCCAGGTCCTCCTTCACGATGGACAGGGCTGCGATCCAACCACTGCAAGGACAGGGGAAGAGGGCGGAGTGGGCGCAGCCCCCAGGAGGGGTCTTCTCCTGGGCCCACACCCCCACACCCCTGAAGGTCAGGGCTTCAGGGGCTGTGAGCGCCCTGCTCTGCCTGCAGGAACCTGGGTCCGCTTCATTTCTGGGTTCGGGTGCGTGGAAAATGGGCTGCCTCGGGAAGCCCCCACCGCCCCCTGCTGCAGGTCTCAAACATGCCCCACCCGGGCCATTCTCAAGTCACGAGTGCAGTCTGGGGTGTCCATTCTCCACCTCTACATGGCTCTCTTTCTCTCCTGTTGTATTCCTAAATTAAGCTATTTTACTTAAAAAATAAATGGAGGCCAGAGAAGTCATCCAGCTGTTAAGGTGCTTGCCATGCATATGGCCAACCAGGTTTGATCCCCGGCCTTGGAGAGGGTCCCAAGCACCCTCTCAAGAGCACAGAAACAGGAGTGAGACTCAAAAGCCTTGCCAGGTATTGTGTGAAACAAAACGAAACAAAACAAACTGGGGCCGGAGAGACAGTACTGGAGGAAGATTCTTGCCTGCACATGGTCAACCCTGGTTTGTTTCTGGCATCACGTAGGGGGTTCCCCGAGCCACCAGAAGTAGCCCCTGAGCATGCCCTGGGGTGGCCAGAAACCCTCCCCCAAAAGAAAATCCAAATCAGGAGCCAGAAAGGTAACACAGAGGGCAGGGAGCTTGTATTGCAGGCAGTCAAACCGGGAACCCTCATGGTCCTACAAGCACCACCAGGAGTGATCCCTGAGTGCAGAACCAGGAGTAAGCCTGGAGCACTGTTGGGTGTGGCCCAAAGAAAGTGGGGAGGAAACACAAGAGAAGGTACAACGCAGGTGAATCTTGAAAATATTACACCAAATTCAAGAAGCCAGATACAAAAAGGCAAAGGCTGTACTGACTCCACTTGTAGGAAACATCTAGAATAACCTAGAACAGGTAAATCACACGCAGAACGCCATAGGCTGCTGGAAGAGACAGAATGGAGACGCGGAATACTAAGGGCTGCTGAGCAGACAGCGGAACACGCTTCCCCTCTGCAGAGAGGGAACGGTCCTGAGGGTCTGAGAGCACTAGGGCTAGTACGCAGGATCTGTGTACGGGAGTCCCTTTCTCCCCTGCATCATCAGCCAGTGATCCTTGAGCACTGGGTTGGGAGCAAGCCCTGAGCAGCACCTAGTTTGCCCTCAAACCTTTAGCTGTCCCAGTCAGGAATATGACTCCAAGCACTATGAATGTACTGAACTGGATCATGTGAATGGCAAATATGAGCTGAACTGTCTATGTGAAAAATAAGATGTTATTTTTGGTGGTATTACTTTGGATCACACCAGCAGTGATCAGGGCTTATTCCTGGCTGTGCGCTCAGAGATCACTCCTGGCAGATTCAGGGGACTGTATGGGGTGCCAGGGATTGATCCTGGGTCGGCCATGTGCAAGGCAAACAAACACCCTAGAAGCTGTACTAATACTCCCCGCATGAAGCACAGGTGCCTCTGAAAAAGCCACAGCTTGGGAAGGTCTGCAAAGGCCAAGGCAGCCCCTGCAGCGGCCCCGACCCCAGGGCCCATCTGAGCCAGGAGCAGCTGCCTCTAGAAGGATGTGAGGAACGGGAGAGGCACTGTCCCACGCGGGGCAGCAGAGGGCTGAGGCTGCGTTCACCCACCGCCCCAGAGGGAAGAGAGCAGCGGCCCCGGGTCAGAGCCCCTGCCCTGCCCTGCGGGAGCCCCACTCCCGGCCCCACCGAAGCTGCATTCCCTGAGCACAGCCCGGGCCTCACCTGTCCCCCAGGCCAGGGATGCCGACCAACTGGATGATATAGATGCCTATCTGACAAAAAAATATGAAAAAGAACACAAAGAAGCTGAAGGAGTTGTCGGACCTGTGGAGAGAGGGAGACAGAAGTCACAAGGGGGCTCGGGAGAGACTCTCCTGCCCTGGAGGTAGGACAGAGCACGTGTCCGGGGACCAGCCACTCACCCCACGCGCGCAGGCCCAGACACCCACAGCCATAGTGTAAAGGACTTCCCTGCTCTGCCCCACAATGGAAGGGGCCAATATTTCTGGTGTGGGGGGGTCACCTGGCAATGCTGGGGGCCACCACGGGGACCCCTGGTACTGGGGGCAGAGGAAAATGTTGGAAGCATCACGTGGTGCTGAGTATGGGGCTCTACCCCGAGCCACATCCCCAGCCTGGGGCCAATGTCTGAGCCCATCCTTGCACAAATGATAAAGGTGTTCGACACATGTCCTGTCTCCTCGGCACTTATCTACACTCATAACAGGCAAGACAATCTGAGTCAGAGCCTTTTAAAATTATTACTAAGACCACGGGCCTAGGTGACAGAAAACATACTGAGGTTTAAGGGACGCAGGACAAAACCAGTGCCATGAGCACCTCCATCTCTGCACCGCACTCCTTTTTACTTTTTTTTTTTTTTTTTGCTTTTTGGGTCACACCCAGCGATGCTCAGGGGTTACTCCTGGTTTTGCACTCAGGAATTACTCCTGGCAGTGCTTGGGGGACCATATGGGATGCCGGGGATCGAACCCGGGTCGGCCGCGTGCAAGGCAAACGCCCTACCCGCTGTGCTATCGATGCACCGCACTCCTGAGGGCTAACTTGGGGTGCAGGCCTGCCTGTGATGTGGTCACAGGGTCCAGCTGTGGCCTCTTCCTGGGAGCATTAATGCTGAGGCACAACTAACTCCCAAGGCCCAAGGGGTCTGTGAGAGACCCACTGACGTTCACAGCATCAGGCGGGAGAGGCTGCCAGGACTGAGCACATACTTGGGGAAGCTTCAGGCTCCAGCCCTGGCCCCACAGGATCCCTCAGACAAGCTGAGTGTAGCAAAAACCCAAAACACTAGAGTCAGAGATGTGTCTCAGAGGGGAAGCACATGCCTGCCATGCTGGAAACCCGGAATCACTCCCCAGCACCACAGACAAACATGAACTAAAATAAAATACTTTGGTTTCTAGTCTAGGTCACCAGTCAAATTCTGCCACTGAGGGACAGCTCAGAGCTCGGACCATCGCGGACATATCCGACCATCTCCTGTGCCCACTCCCAGAGCAGACCTCAAGCCCAAGAGGGGAGGAAAAGGGCGGTTCACCCACCCCCTCAGGGATGAACAGGGAAGAGCCCAGCAGACACTTGGATGGGGCCCCTGGGGGTTTGGCCCGTGGCCAGATCCTGATCCCCACTCACCTGAAGGCCTTGTAGATGGGTCGGTACCAACACAGGAAGGCACAGGGGGTGAAGATGAGAAACCACAGGATCGAGAGGCCAAAGTCGACCCCCTTGCTGGTGTCCACCAAGAACCAGGCGAGGCAGGCGAGGAGGTTCAGAAACAGAGTCACCGAGTGCACTGGGGACAGAAAGTGGGCTGGGCTGGCGCAGAGGCCAGTGGCGTCCCTCCACGCAAGCCCCGCAGAGTGGACGGCGCTGGGCTCACCCCTTGCCTGCTCGCTACCTTGGCAGGGAGCGCCCAACCCTGGCTTTGGGGTGCCTCCAAGCCAGGGCCCGGCTTAGTTCCAGGGCTGACAGCACATGCCGGGGCAGGGCCTCGGAATCGTGTTCCTGCCCTGGATAGCTCCTCCCTGGCCCTGGGGGGCCCACAGGGGACCCGGAGCTGTTTCCGGAGTGGGAGTTTGGGGGCACACCTGGCAGTGCCCTGGGGATGACACGCAGTGCCAGAATTTGAATCAGGGCTGTGGCTGCCACAGCTGAACCCAGCAGACACCTCACCTCCCTCCCCTCTCTAGCCCCGACCCCCAAGCCTTCCATCCTCATGGTCCCACACCGAGAGGGCAGTGCTGGGACCTCACCTCAGAGGCCCGTTAGTGCCATCAGCTCCGCAGGAACTCCTCCCCTCCCCTGACCCGGGCTGCCCTGCCCTCTGCAGAGAACCCAGGGCAGGGAGACGGCCAGTCATGGGGGCTGCGGGTCCCCCACACCAGCCCTGCAGACAGGTGTGGGCATGTACGTGCACTGGGGGAAGCAGCCTGAGCCCGGACAGTGCCCACCCTGGCTGCCCACTCCTGGGGAGCGCCTGCGGGACTCACGCATCCAGAGATAGTAAAGCATCTTGCAGATGCGCTGGTAGTCGGCCGGGATCTCTGTGGAGAAGTCCTGGTAGAAGCAGGGCTTGACCGGGCACCAGGAGGGCAGGGGGGGCCAGTTGTTCTCCCTCACTGTGTGGGAAGGAAAAACAGGTAAGGCCAGCCTGGGCAGTAGCATGGCCAGGGGCCAAGGGCACAAGTGGGCCAGGTCACGGGCCTAACCAAGGCGCCCTGAGGGATGACAGTAACTGGGGGCTCAGGGTCTTTGGGGCTGAGCTGGGCAAGGGTGATGGGTCAGGAAGAGACTCCCCCAGACACTCATGCCAAGAGAATCCATTCTGAGTATGCTGGGAAAGACACAGCCGACGTGACAGCTGTGGGGTGGGGTGAGGGCTCCCACACTTTGCAGCTGTGCTGGGGAAGGCAGTTGGTGGAGCAGTGCCAGGGAGTGAGCCCAGAGCCTGTCACACGCAAGGCCTGCATCCGACCGCTGACCTACGCTCTGAGGCCTCTATGTGATAATTTTTGCTTTGCTTTGTTTGAGGGCCACATCCTGTGCTGCTCGGGGGACCATGCGGGGCTGGAGATAGAATCCGGGCCCCCCACATGCAGAGCAAGAACTGCAGCCCCTGGGTGGCATCTCCATCCCTGGCTCCCAAGTGTGTCTGTGGTATCAGGGGTCATTCTCAGGAGTGAGGAATCCCGGGTCTAGGACCCCCCGTGCCCGGTCCCACGGCCATGCGGAAGGTGCTGCTGGCCCCCTCACCCTCTGTCTTCCTCGCCCCCGAGCCGGCCCTCACCGTGCAGGCTGGCCGCCGTGTTCTGCAGCTCCCGCTCCTTCCGCTCCAGCTCAGCTGCCTTCCTGTCCAGCTCCTCCTGCTGCCGCAGCAGGCTGGCCTGGGCCGCGGAGGCCACAGCCTGCAGGGGGTGGCCAGACACGAGACCAGAGGGAAGTCAGAGGGGTCCTGCCCCAGTGCGGCGTCCCAGATCCCTGGGTCTGGGGGACTGGAAACCACCACAGGAGACCAAGGGGACTTGTGTCCTTCTGTCTTGACAGCACTGCTGGACCCTCAGCTGGACCAGGACCTGTTTCTCCTTTACCTCTGCACCGGAGATGGCACAGCCAGAGACCTGGCGGAGTTTGGGGGTGGGGAGGTGGGCTAAGGGCAAAGCGGGAGCTCCCGGGAGAGTCGGCCAGACAGAAACCCAATGCCTCACAGAAGAGTCTGAAGATGTGGATGAGATGACTTGCGAGCACCGAGTGGGGAGAGTGGACCGGCTAGACTGGAACATCAGGGGATTGGGTCCCAGGGCGCACCGGCACTGTGGCAGATGCACCAGGACAGCCCCTCAAGCTGCAGAGTCCGAGCTTCCCCAGGCAGAGCAGGGCTCTGGGTGGGCACTGGGAGCACCGCTGAGGCTGGGCAGAGCTTGGTCTGGGCCAGCCTTGCACCCAGGGGTCCTGCTCTTGGGGCCAGGCCTATACACACATCTGCAGACCAACTTCTCCAAAGAGCCACGGGACCCTCCAGAAGGAAGACCCAGCACTGGGGCAGAGGTGGCCCCAGGACTGACTACACTATCTACCACACTGAGGGGCTCAGCCTGCACTGCCCAAGGCTAGGACTTCAGCTGAACTTGGGCCCAGCCCGAGCCGAGTAAGAAAGGCTGCTGCCCAGAAGCTCGCCTCACCTCCACAGAGCCCTATGGCCCCGGGAGGGGCCCAAGAGGAATAACACGTCCAGAGCAGGCCCGGGCACATAGTCTCATCACAGACCCTTGGTGGGAGCCGCCTGGGACACCCTAGAGGGCTGATGTAGCGTAGGCACCAGGTGCTGGTTCTCGCTGCAGTTCTGCCTACCTTCATATGCTTTTGCATGGAGCTGTCTCTGAGAATACTATCTCCTCCCAGCAGCCTCTGCCTCTCCGAGAGCTCGCTCACTGCCAGGAATCAGATAGGCAAGAATTTGCTTGCCTGTCTAAGATGCTGTAATATACAACTCCACTGTGGTCATGCGCCTGCGGGGCCAGGAAGGTACGGGGGCAAGGCAATGCGGTGGTGGAGAGCAGTGTGGATAAAACCCCGAGTGTCTGGTGAAGGGGTTAGACAGAAAAGCGTATGGGTAGGAGGATAGGTGGGTGGCTGGATGGGTGGGTAAGTGGATGGGTGGGTGGACTGACAAATGGGTGGGTGGGTAAGTGGATGGATGGATGGGCGGATGGAGGGATGGATAGGTATATGGATAGATGGGTGGAAGGACGATGGATGGGTATATGGATGGGTGGACGGATGGATGGATGGGTATATGGATAGATGGGTGGACGGATGGATGGATGGGTATATGGATAGATGGGTGGACGGACAGATGGATGGGTATATGGATAGATGGGTGGACGGACAGATGGATGGGTATATGGATAGATGGGTGGACGGACAGATGGATGGGTATATGGATAGATGGGTGGACGGATGGATGGATGGATGGATGGATGGGTGGATGGATGATGGATGATGCAAGTGATGATGGATGAACAGAAGAATGGGCGGAGGGATGGATGAGTAAGGGATAGATAGACAAGTGGGTGGGTGGATAGGTGAATGGATGGATGGATAAATGGGAAAAGAGGTCAGTGAGTGGGTGGGTGGGTGGGTGGGTAGGAATATAGACAGGTGGGTAGGTGGCTAGATCCTGGGGTCTGAAAGAATAAACCAAAGGCCCCAGCTGGGACTTGAACTGGCACAGCAGAGGCAAGCCTGCTCTGAAGAGCACAGGCCCAGGCTAACTTTTGGTGTGCTAGTGGGCTGGGGCTGGGACCTTCCACTCTGTAAGTTTCACTTCAGCTCCAAAGAGATGAGCAAGGGGGGCCCTGAAGGAGCACCAGGGTTTACAAGGCTCTGTGCCCCTCATGCCCTCTCTCCCCCAGCTCAGGCTTCAACCATTAGGGGCGTTTCCCTCTCCGGATAGGAGGTGCCAAAGGTGCCAAAGGGCAGTTTCCCAACGGTACCTGGGGGCTTGGCTGGGTCGGCTCCACAGAGGGCTGGAGCACAGCGGGCTGAGAGGGTCCAGGGAGCTGCGTGACAGGAACCGTTGTTGCTGCATTTGTCTGCAAGGGGCAGAGAAAGGAGGGAAGTGAATGCGCACAGGCACCCTGGTGGGCCATGTGGCAGCAGGTGAATGACAGCCCACCTTCTGGGCTCCCTCTGCAGCTCTGGGCCAGCCAGTCCAGGTGTGCCGGCACCACTGGCTTACTGGACCCAGAGCTGTGGGTATCACCTGCCCTCTTCAGGGAGGGCCCAAGGGGAGAATCAATGACCTCCTGTCCTTAACTCCTCACCCCAGTTCACAAGAGAACCATCCCTTTGGGGACTGCAGCCTTGCAGAGACCCCGGGCCTGCCCTCGGAGAGAGAACTCATGAGAAGGGGGTGCTCACCCACCTCGGAGAAAGGGTTGAATTCCGAGAGGCCGCCCTGCGGGGCACTGGTCAGCTGGGTCACAGATGGATCCTGGGGAGGTGAAAAGAGCCATCAGCTGGGAAGCAGAGAACCGGTCAGCTCAGCCGGCCCACCCCAGGCCTAGCAGTGACGCCAGGGATGAGGGTGCTCATGAGGGTGCTCACTGGGGGCTGCTGGCATCTCCCCCAGTGCCCTAGGGAGCCTCCGAGGAAGGTCCTGTGTGTGCCGGCCCAGGCTGCAGTGGGCTGCTCGCTCCTTCCCCTTTTTGGAAAGGAAGGGGCATTCCGGATGAAACCTATGCTTTTATCTCCAGAAAGCGGGCTCCTGAGCTCCGTTTTTCAAAGTGGGCGGGGGAAGAAGGGGTGTGTGTGAAGGCTTGGGGAACTTGGTGCTGCTTTTCTGTTTTACAGGCAGCACGGATTCCTTTGATTTCTCTTAAAGGATCCTTGAAAGCAGCTGCCGGCTGCCAGGACTAACTTGATGCCATCAGACACACCTGCTAGGAAGGAGGCTGAGTGTCCACTGAAAGGCCAGAAAACGCTGGTGGCTTATTTTCCTTTCTGGACCCTTTTCAAATACATGCAACAACGTGCTCGGAACACAGCCACTCCTGGGCTCCTCAGTTCCCCTCCCAGCGGATCTCAGCTGGCAGCCAGGGACCTGCCATCTTCGCCCAAGCAGCCTCCCTGCACTCTGCCTCTTTTATTTGTATTATCATTGCATGTATATGGTTCTGGCTCACTCCTGGTGGTGCTCAGAACTTACTCATGACTCTGCACTCAAGATCACTCAATGCGCAGTGGGGTGCCAGGGATGGCACTTGGGTTGAACGTGTGCCAAGACAAGTGCCCTAGGCACACGACCCGTGTGACATCTCACACTCTACACCACTGATAACCAGGAGTCGCACAGCACACAGTAAAGCAGAAGGCACCCAATCTCGATTAAGAGAATATGAACGCATAAGGCTTAACCTGTAACATGTAAGTAACCTCTTATACAGGGGCATTGTGAGTTCATGGTGAGATACAATAGTCACACACTTCCTTCTAAGGAAATATTTTTGTTTATCATTTTTAGCGAGTTATTTAAAACAATCAATACAAAATAAATTATTCAGGGCTCGCTATAAGGGCAGGCTTGAGGGGTGGTTGGGAAAACTGTAAATAATAGTGGTGGGAAGGTACAATAGTGGTGGAATTGGTTTTGGAATACTGAATGTAATGAATCATCATGTACTACTTATAAAGATAGCACTGTAGCACTATCGTCCCGTTGTTCATCGATTTGCTCGAGCGGGCACCAGTAATGTCTCCATTGTGAGACTCCTTCTTACCGGTTTTGAATACCCCACGGGTAGCTTGCCGGCCTCTGCCATGTGGGTGGGATACTCTCAGTAGCTGGCCAGACTCTCCGAGAGGGACAGAGGAATCGAACCCAGGTCAGCCACGTGCAAGGCAAATGCCCTACCCGCTGTGCTATCGCTCCAGTCCAATTTTAACAAGACAAAATATTAATTTTCAAATATTTATAGTTCAAAGAGGTATTAAACCTCTCCCCTTATTTTCATTGTAGAGTATTATTTCCATATGAAAATTTCCTAGGCAACCAAATTTTATTAATTTCATTTGTACTTTCCCTCACTGAATATCCAAAGTAGAACACCAGTTTGAAATTTTTACCTATACATTGCTATCAAGGAATTCTAATTTTCTCATCAGAGTTTAATTATTTTAATCATCATTAAAATGATTCATCTTTCTCAACAAATTTAGTAACTTCTTTAATCAAGATTTTTATTGCATTTGGATTAAAAACATTCTTTACCACAGTTGCAATATATTTATAGCATGGTCCCTTAGTTTCCATGTTATAAAACATTAATAGGACATTATTTAGGCTAGAATAGAATTATTGAATATTATTAGATACATAGCTAAAACATCATACAATAGGTAGTGCTATATAAAACTAATTTTTGACTTTGTGTCTTTGTTTGGGGGCACAACAAGTGGTACGCAGGGGGAACTCGGCATACTTTTAAAGATAAGTCCCCTTCCCACTGTACTACCACTCCGACCCCAAGTCTCTCTAATTTTTTTTTTTTTTTTTGGTTTTTGGGTCACACCCGGCAATGCACAGGGGTTACTCCTGGCTCTTCACTCAGGAATTACCCTTGGTGGTGCTCAGGGGACCATATGTGATGCTGGGATTAGAACCCGGGTCGGCCGCGTGCAAGGCAAATGCCCTACCCGCTGTGCTATCGCTCCAGCCCCAAGTCTCTTTAATTTTTAAAGTGGCCACAGCCATTGGGGCTCAGGGGCCTTGGGATCACTCAGGGTGATGCTTGGTCACTGCGGGTGATGTCTGGCCTTGCCCTCTGCGGCCCTCCTCGCCTCCCCAGGAGGTACAATGTGGCATTCCCCACCCGGAAGGCTCCTGTCCCAGGACAGAGTGCCAAGGGGTGTGCTGCTGCATCGGAGAGGGCTGAGCCCCACTCCGAGTCTAGGTCTGTCCCCAGACACGATGCAGTGGCAGACAGGGGCGGGCTCGACCCAACACCTGGAAGGAGGCCTGACATCCCTGACAAGGGCCATGTGACCAGGCGGCTGCTTCTGTGCCTTTGCCTCCGGACTTCCGAGAGCAGATTCCCGTGGAGGAAATCCCCAGGCAGGCCACAGGTGGGGCCTTGAGGACCACACAGCTGGCCGAAGAGGGCTGGGGTTCCGGTGGCAGTGGGAATACAAGAGCAGCTGCAGGGCGCTGGCTGGCTCAAAGTGGGTCAGCAAGGTTTCAGAGGCAGGGAAGAGCTCAGTTTCACCTCCTCAAAGAAGAAACCTAATACCCTCCTCCTCTCCCTCCCCCCCACTCCTAGCGCCTTCTCCTCCCGCTTCTCCCCAGACTCCAAGGAGGAGGGCGGCTCAGGCCCTCTGCCAACTCCATCACAGAGAGTGTCACAGCTGAGCTCTGGTCACTCAGCAAACAGTCACACAGTGTGGGGACACACCCAGACCATCAGGGTGTGGCTGCTACCCTTCCGCTGTCCACAGTTGGCATGAAAAGCCTGGGTTCCATCTGTGACACTTCACCAGTCCAGTTCTACCAGTAGGGACCCCAGGGCACCCAGCACCCCAGCTCTGCTGGATTGGTTCCCTCCACAAAAGGAAAAAAAAGCAAACAAAAACATACACACACACTTTATTTTTTTGCTTTTTGGGTCACACCCAGTGATGCACAGGGGTAATACTCCTTCTGGTCGTGCTCAGGGGACCATATGGGATACTGGGAACTGAACCCAGGTCGGCTGCGTGCAAGGCAAATGCCCTATTCGCTGTGCTATCGCTTCAGTCCCAATACACACACACTTTAAAATTCTGTTTTGGGACCATGACCAACAATGCTGCGGGCTACTCCTGGAACAGTGCTCAAGGACCATGGACACAGTCCTCTGGGCACCACCATTCAGTGTTAGCCCATGATGCTGGGCTCAAACTCAGAAGCCTGCACAGCCGAGGGATGTGTTCTGCCACGTGAAATATCTCCCCAAGCCCTCAACATTTGTTTTATTTTATTTTCAGATTTTTATGCCACACCCGGCAGTGCTCAGGGCGTACTCCTGGCTTTGTACCCCTCAACTTTTATTTTTATTTTTAGGCCACACCCAGTGATGCTCAGGGGTTATTCCTGGCTCTGCACTCAGGAATAACTCCTGTAGTGCTCGGGGGATCGAACCAGCATCCCATATCACGCCAACCCCTTGACATTTATTTCTAAAGGGAGCTGTGGATGTCACTGTAGTGATGTCTAGAACCCTCTAGAAAAATGGCTTTCAAAGGACCTGGCCTGGCACTTGAGGCTGCCAAGACTCCTTTCAACACTCCTTCCTGTCCTCACAGACTCAGACACTCGCCATTTCCTTCCAGTTCATCTGTTCGCTCCCTACACAAACCAGCCCTACCCAGCACAGGGCAGGGCACCAAGGAAAAGCCACAGGCTGGCCCTTACAAGAGACAATGCCTGACCAGGTGGAGGCAGCACAGTCAAGAGGCCAAGACAGCCAGAGACAGGCTCTGCTGAACCCGAGAGCTGGGAACTGAGAGTTGGGAAAAATTTAGCTAGGACTGAAAGGAGAGGCAAGAACCACATAAAGAACACACCCATAGGAAGAGCGAGGCTGGCTACAGACAGGAACAAGGAGTTTTACACAGAGACAGAACTTCCCTTTGTCTACGGAGAATTATCCAGGGCATAGTAGCAACCATGCTACTCAACTATCTGAAAGGCATCTGGATGGATCCTCAGGAGATAAGTTAGCTGAACTTGAACTTGATGGTTTTAATAGACTTTTTTTTTTTTTTTTTGCTTTTTTTGGGTCACACCCAGCGATGCACAGGGGTTACTCCTGGCTCTGCACTCAGGAATAACTCCTGGTGGTGCTCGGGGGACCATATGGGATGCTGGGAATTGAACCCGGGTCGGCGCGTGGAAGGCAAATGCCCTACCGGCTGTGCTATCGCTCCAGCCCTTTAATAGACTTTTAAAGGCAAAATAAGCAAACCAAAAAAAAAAAAAAAACCCACAAACAATCCCAACACACTTGGGCTAGAGCTGAAAGCTTTTTGTGAAGAGGCCCAGGTTTGATCATTAAGTCAGGAGTAGTCCCTGAGCACTACTTGGTGTGGGGAGGGAGGGAAGGAGGAAGGAAGGACTATTTATTTTTGAGTCATACCTTGGCACACAAAGGCCTTAGTCCTAGCTCTGTACTCAGGGGTCACTCCTGGTGATGCTCAGGGGACCAGGGGCGGTGCCTGCCAGGGACAGAACGAGAAAGGCCCCGGGCAAAGTCAGCACTTTAACCTGTACCATCTCTCTGTCTGCACCCTCTCCCCACTCGCCTGTAAGAACAGAATCCTTTAAAAACACTGTGGGACCGAGTGATAGTATTGGGGTTAAAGCACAGAGCCAACCTGGGTGGACCACGTAGGACCCCAGGAGCAAGCCCTAAGCACCGCTGGATGTGGACCCCAAAGTAACACCGTAAGGCCGGGGCTAGAGCACATACAGGGCACCATCGAAATACAGACACAGAAAGGATAATTACAGGTGGTCAGAGAACAGTGGGAGGCTCTGGAGAGACTGGGAGGGACTGAGTGAAGGGTCAATAGTGCCACCAGGGGCCTTTACGGTAAGTGATCCTGAGGGGCTGGGGATGTGGCTCAGAAGCCAGCATCTGTCTGTTCCTGGGTTTGGTCCCCAGCATCGGTCCAAAAAAAAAAAAAAAAAAAGAAATGAAAAGGAAAGAAAGGAAAAGAAAAGAAAAGAAAAGGAAAGGAAAGGAAAGGAAAGGAAAGAAGCAGGTAAAAGACCATGGAAGAAGGGAACGGGTTTTTCAGGAATGGGTGTGTGGGAGCAGGGAAGGATCTGAGAAGACACTGAGTCAGCCGGGGAGGCCCAGAGAAAGGGCCTGGTGGGGATGGCTGGGAAGCTGAAATAATGGTGTGCAGTGCAGGAAAGGTGACGGGCGAGTCCTGAGCGGAGACCACAGGTGAGTGAGTGCTGTGGGGCCAGAGAAGTGCTAGAAGTCTCTATTGTACAAGGTGAGCTCAAGAGACCAACTACAGGGCCAGAGCGATAGGTGAGGTGCTTGCTTTGCACACGGCAGGCCCGGGTTCAATCTCCGGTATCCTACATGATCCCCAAGCTTGCCAGGAGTAACTTCTGAGCATAGTGCCAGGAATAAGCCCTGAGCATTGCCGGTGTCCTCCAACCCCCCCACAAGAACTGAGTCCCAAGCCAAAGTAATAGTACTGGGTACCTGCCTGACACATGGTCCACCAAGCTCAGTCCCCGGGACCTCAATGGTCCTCCACGCCCCACCAAGAGTGATACCTGAGTGCAGAGCTAAGGAGTAAGCCCTGAGCACCACCAGGTGTGACCAATGAAACAAAACAAAATCAAACAACAACCCCAAACAAACTGAATTCCAGGATATCCTGAAACATACAAGCCAGGCAGTGACAAGGCCCTCATGTTCCAGTGGAGAAGAAACAGGAACGGGATCATGGATGGCCCCTTGCCCGCACACCTGTGGGCCAGGTTCCATCCTGGCACCACTTGGGTCTCTGGGGTCAGCCAAGAGTGACTCCTGAGCACAGCCAGGTGTGGCCCCCCAAAAAATTAACCCAAAAAATAGGCAAGAAAGTAGACTCTCAGAGAAACTTGCCAAACAAGGGTCCCAAGGGGCAGATGCGCACGAAGCTGAGAGTCCCAAGCGAGTCTGGGGTCTCGGTGGGGAGCAGCGGGTGGCTGTGGTGATGGCACTCACAGCAGCAACTCTCCATTCTTTGGGCTCCTGTCCTGAAACTCTCCTCTCACTGACCTGGCTCCCATCCTGTCCACTTCAGCACCAACTGCCCAGGCGACCCACTCTGACCATGCTCACCGCGCCACGGAGGGGACCCCTTGACTGGGTATGGGGGGAGGCAATGCTCCTGCACATCAGAGGCTCCCACAGGCCCAGTGAACCAAGCCCTGGCCAAGGCTGAGGAGCAGCAGGGGCCACGGGGAGGTGGCAGGGACTCGAGAGGTCCTGCTGTCCGGGCCACACCCTACTCAATCTGAGTAAGCAGCAAGAACCTCCCGCTGTTTTCAGATCTCACGAGATGATGCTCCTGTCTCAGGAAAGTTTTGCCTAGGGCCTTGGTAGGTCTGGGATGCTGGGCATTCCTGCCCACAGCAGCCACCTTCCCGGCAAAAGGCACAGCACAGAGACTTGGTGTAATTCTGCTGAAGTCTGACCATGGTTGGGCCACCTCTTTCTCCATATCCAGGAGAGAGATGCCTGGAGTCCCAGGATCTCAAAGCCTCCCCACTGAGATTAGTTTTTAGCTCCAAGGGGGTAGCGTGTGCAAGTGATCATATGTGATGGGGCGGCTCACAGACAAGGCAAGACGCCCTGCAACCAGTCCTGGTGCCCTCAAGACCCTGGTCTTCTGTGTGGGATAACCCGGCACAGACACCTGGGAGCCAATCAGCCCTGGCATCAGCCGGCCCATCTTTGTTTGAAGAGGGGTCACTAAGACAGGAAATGGTCCAGACTTTCGGAGAACCTTTGGGAGCAGCGTGGTGGACTCAGTCCTGAGTAGGCACCCACATACCAGGAGTGTGCAGTGCAGACACACCCCAGTTGGTAGCAGGGTTGGGGAGTGCCAACGGAGGTTGTGCAAAGGACCACACTGTGGGTGTTTCCTGCTTCCTCCCAGGAGTTGGTCAAACCCTGACTGCACCTGAGCGACTTCACTTTCCAGCCTCAGGTCTTACTGGGCAGGAAGTTTTCTAATAATCCTGAAGTGAAGCGTGTGCAAGGAGGAGGTCATAAAAGTCGTGCCACTAAATGGAATGGAGGTGGCAGGCTGGTGGGGTGGGGCAAAGAACACAGACAAGGAAGTTGGCTGGAAGTCACACTGTAGATTTGGGGTTTTTATGGTTAACAAGATTTGTATATCTTCACGGAAAATGGACTAAGAAATGATTCTGTTCTTCATTTAAAAATGTTTTTGCCGGTCAGGGATCAAACCCAGGTCTCATGCATGCAAGGAATGTGCTTTACCCTTGAACTACACGCCTGGACCTTGACTGACCACAGACCCGACTTTCAGAACTGGTATGACTCAAACACTTTAGAAGATGTTGCCTTAAGACGACAGTACGGGGGGCTGGAGCGATAGCACAGCGGGTAGGGCATTTGCCTTGCATGCGGCTGAACCGGGTTCGATTCCCAGCATCCCACATGGTCCCCTGAGCACCGCCAGGAGTAATTCCTGAGTGCAGAGCCAGGAGTAACCCCTGTGCATCACCAGGTGTGACCCAAAAGGGAAAAAAAAAAAAAAAGACAGTATGGGGGCTGGAGACAGTACAGGGCTCAAGGCTTGCATGTAGCTGACCCCTGTTCCATACTCAGCCCCATATACAGTTCTCGGAACATAACAAGAGTGATCCCTATGCACAGAGCCAGGAATAGCCCCTGAATCATGCTGGTTATGGCCAGACCTTCTCCCAAATAAATAAAATAAAAATAAAAAGCAGAATACAAGTCAGAGATATGGCTCAGTGACAGGGCATATGCATCACAAGTGTGAAGATCCTGGGTTCAATCCTTGGCACACCACCATCTGTTAATATTCCATCTCTGTGCACGGGAAAAGTAGACTGGCTAATGCTAATTTATTTCTTCCACCAATACAGAGAACACTTGTAATGAGAACCCTGGGTATGGCCCAAAGCCCTTGTCCAAAAAAAATGGTGTCAGTGGGGGTGCTTTCCTTGGTTATCCTAAAATAACCCCGGCAGACCACACACGCCTGATCCCAACAGTGGGCTCCCAGACAGCGCTGTCCCGGGGCTGTGAGCCAGGTCTGGGCCCTGCCTGCTGCCTCTGGCACGTCCCAACCTCCAAGGGCTGTTGCTTCCTCCATCTCCATATGGAAGGGTCAGAACAGATGTCCAGACTGTGTCCCGTTCTAGTCTTTCACCACGGATGCGGAGTGTCCAGTGTGGTCTCAACCCCTCTGGGAAGGCTGGCGCCGGGCTTCCACGCCCACCGCAGCTGAAGAGCTGCTCTCCTGCAGCCACGCCAACACCCTGGGTAAATGAAGCTGCCCTCTCAGCCAGTCACCCGAGGGCTGACCCCTCCTAGTGAGCCAGCCCTGGCAGGCAGAGAGGCAGACTCTGCCATTCCGGGGAGAGGGCAGCTCCAGGAGTGAGGGTTTGGGGTCCCATGGCCAAACTGTGAGCCCTTCTCCCCTCAGCTGTGTGTCAAGAAGAAAACTGCAGGGTATGGGGAACTGGATTGTAGTCAGTAAGCCCTCCAGCCCGTGCAGGCCCCTCCACCAGATACTGTTATAGCCAGGACTTCAGCTGCTTCCTGTTCTGCCACATCCTGGGGCTGCCCGATGGACGGGCTATCTGGCTAGAATGCAGAAGTGACTTCCACAGAGTCCGCACTGTCATTTCTGGGACTGCTGATGTGGTTGAAGACTTCCAAGCTGCTAGTAATTCAAGGCACAATTCGGGCCAGTTATCTTGCCCGCGGTTAGCACGGGGACCAGGCTCCCCACACCTTTTGACAGCTGCCTGCCTCTGGCTGTCAGGCAGCACTAAACATCTTATCTCTGATTCTGACAGGAGCGAAAAATACATTTAAGGAAATACAGGGCAAATCAGCACACAGCCTACACACTGAAAAAGCCTCTCAATCCTCACTCCAGCTCCAGTATTAGACAGCAGTTTTGAGTTAAAACAATCACCAGAAGACACTGGTAGAAACAATGCAAATAGTCTTTATTTGCAGAACTAATACAGATGACTGAGTGCATCAGATAAGAGGAGGTTTCTGCAAAGAGTGTCAATAAAAGTAAGCTGGAAGTTGGGTGTGTAAGCCAGGGTGTGTGTGTTTAAGCTGGGGGGGAGGGTGTGTGTGTGTGTGTGTGTGTGTGTGTGTGTGTGTGTGTGTGTGTGTGTGTGTGTGTGTGTGTGTGTGTGTGTGTGTGTGTGTGTGTGTGTGTGTGATGTGTGTAAGCCAGGGTGGGTGTTTAAGCCAGGGTGTGTGTGTGAGTGATGTGTGTAAGCCAGGGTGGGTGTTCAAGCCAGGGTGTGTGTGTGTGTTATGTGTGTTCAGAATTCCCTGACATTCTAAAGAACTAAGAAACAAACCTTCACTTTCCTGATCCATGAAATTATTTCTTTCTGGTCTCCATAAGTCACTACTCTGACCCTCCGGAAATTGAAGATGGGAAAATTCAAGCTGGGAGAAGCTGGGAGGGTCCCTCCAAGGGCTTCCCTTCCTTCCCTGGCAGGAAACTTTAGAAAGCCGCCAATAACCAAACTCGAACACAAGCAGGACGAGCTCAGGTTCCTGGTGACATCCTGACAGAGCAGCGACCTCAGCCCCACATGTCACCAGTGGGCAACAAGCAAGCTCTCCACAAACTGGTTTTAAGTAGACATAAGATGAGCTTTGGCAACAGGAGGAAGTACCAGCCCTGGCTCGTGCGTTCTCAGTGCAAAGGGAGACAGACTTTGGTGTTGGCTCTCCTCCTCCAGTTTTGCTCGGAAGGTGGGGCCAGCTGACAGCGTGCACAAGTCCCCCACACCAACACTCCCTGTGATTCCACACCCTCCTAGACCCCGGAGCCAGGTGTGGGATTCTTAACAAGGTCACCTTTCAGCTCGGGTTCTCTTGCCACTCCCTCCACGACCGTCCTTCCACGCCCGACCCATCTCTGGAGTCCTCCTATCCCTTTTGCAGGCCAGTCGAGCCTGTTGGGGCTCGAGATTTCCCCCCACTTCTCCATCCTGCTCGGGGCTGCCACTTCCTCATGATGTCGGGGTCCCTACCTCCTAAGGGACTTAGGCAAGTGCCTCCGCAGGACTCCCCCCACCCGCTCAGATGAAGCCTCAGAGATGCTGGGCCCCTGGTGGTGTCTGCCCCCGTCTCCTCCCACAAAACTGTCCCTTCGGAGGGGGCTTCGCGAAGTTAGACGGGCCCCCTCCGCTTCCGAGGCTGCAGAACCCCGCCCCCTCGGCCTTGCCACCTGCTGCTGGTCCCGCCCCCGCGACGCAGCGATAGGCCGGTGCTCAGAGCCCGCTCTCCCTATTGGGCAGGCAGCCCGTTCCTCCTACGCCACGTCTCTCGGCTCGGGCGAAAGAGGCCCGGGCGGCGGCCCTCGGCACTGGGGGGAGAGGCTGTGAGTTAGGAGGCTTTACCTGGAAGGGGTTTACGTCCACGGGGTCCGCGAAGGGGTTGGTGTCGAAGGACGACATGGCTATCGGCGGCCAACGGGCAGGCTCCGCGAGTGCTCCTGCCTCCAGGCGCTCAGACCCAGCAGCGCTCGCCTGCCACAGCCTCCACTTCCGGGAACGAATTGGCCGTTCTGGCGCAGGCGCAGCGACCGGAGGGGCGTGGCCCGTGACGTCACAGACACCCACCCCCGCCCTGCCCACTTCGGAGCGTGTGATTTTTTTTTTTCCTAGCCTTCTCCCAGATTAGAGGACCCTAAACAGAATCAGAACCCTCCCCCACTTGACGTCTCAATGTGATAACTCTCACCTCTGTGTTGGAAATTCCCCAAAGTTGGGGAAGTCTGCATTGGTCTAGGCAAGCCTCTGGAGTGTGAGCCTACTTCTAAGAGATGGGATGCATTCCTGATGGGAGAGGACTTAGAAGCCCTGGGAAAGAGGGGTTCTTTCCAAAAGAACCCACTACAGATGACCCTGCTTTCTGTCGACCTTTGCTCTGGCTAGGACAGAGAGAGAGGGTACACGGTTAAGGCTCTTGCTTTGCATGCTGCACACCCAAGGTGGATCACCCTCACCACACGGTCATCTAGCACTGCAGGGAGTGATTCCCAAGCACAGAGCTCGGAATCGCCCCTGAACACCTCAGGGTGTAGCCCCCTACAAAAAATAAACTTTAACTAGATCTCGCTGGGGCTGGAGGGATAGCACAGCGGGTAGGGCATTTGCCTTGCACTCAGCCTACCTAGATTCGATTCCTCTGATACAGACCTCGCTGAGGGGCCAAGAGATAGGTAAAAAACACTTGCCTCAAAGGCAGCAGACCCGGGTTACATCCTCACACCCCATATGGTCTCCTGAGCACTTCCAGGAATAATTCCTGAGTGCAGAGCCAAGAGTAATGCTTGAGCATCGCCAGGTATGTCCCAAACCTCCCCCAAAAAGAATGCAACTGAAGGGCTTGGAGTGAGAGCTTAGTGGTTAGGGCATTTGCTTTGCACACAGCGAGCCCAAGTTTGATCCCCAGCACCTTAGCAGATAGTTTCCTGAGCCCTGCCAGAAGTGATCCTCAAGCACAGAGCCAGGAGAAAGCCCTGAACTTCGCTGGGTATGTCCCCCGCCCTCAACAAACTAAATAAAAAGCATTGGGAGCCAGAGAGCTAGTACAGAAGTTGAGGTGCTTGCCTTGCATAAGGCCAACTTGGTTTTGATCCCTGGCATCCCCATATAGTCGCCTAAGCACCACCAGATGTGATCCCTAAGCACAGACCCAGGAGTAAGCCTTAAGCACTGCTGACTGTGGGCCCCAAATCAAAATTGATTCATTAATTCAAATCAAACAAAACATTTGTTGGGATCAAAGAACTAGCTCAGTGGTCTGAGCACATGCTTTGCATGCAGAAGACACAGGTTTGAGGCCCTGTACCAGGTGCTCCCCTGAACATTGCCAGGAGAAAACCCTGAGCATGACCAGGCATGGCCCAAGAAACAAAAAACAAACAAAAGGGGGAGAGGAGAGGGCTGATTCATTCCTAATTGATCCCTAGCACTGTATGGTCCCCCACGCATAGCTGGGGGAGCTCCTGAACAGAGCCCAGGAGTGGTCCTAACCCCCATATCCAAAAAAAATAAGAAGAAATATACCCAAATTCTTAGGTTCTTTAAGTCCTGCAAGATCTGTCTCACATGCATATTCCACATTTTATTGGCTGGTCCCCCATGCACCCAGCCTTTCCAGTTGCTTCTCAGGTCCTTCTGTTTCTCCTGCCTCAGGGCCTTACCCACTTACGAGCTCTCTTCCCAGTAAGCTCTTAGCCCACCTTATATCATCCCAAGAGTACCTCCCACTGTTTTTCAGATCCAAGGTCAAATGCCCTTCCTCATCTGAAGGCCTCTAACTGGCCTCTCTCTCTAAGTTAGCTCAGTCCCTTGCCCTGTATTTTTCTTCCATAGTAATTATTGAAGGTGATAAATACACACCTGTACAAGGGGTGTTTGATGTCTGACTCTCCTACTAGACTCTAAACTTTCCAAGGAACAGAGTAGGGTCTGTTCTAGCCAGTGTTACATTTATTTATTTATTTATTTATTTATTTATTTTGTGATCACATCTGTCGATACTCAGGAGTTAATCCTAGTTCTGCACTCAGAAATTACTCCTGGTAGTACACGGGGGAACCTATGAGATACCAGGTCATCTACATGCAAGGCAAATGTACTAACACTCTGTACTAACACTCTGGTCCTGCAGTGTGACATTTCTGGCACTAATATAGCACTAAGCACATACCAGGGATTTAGAAAATATTTACTGTTACCATTGCTTGTTTCTCTTACCTTCCTGTCTAAATCCCAATTATCCTTTCGTCTATCTCAACTTTTCTTGAGGAAGTAACCTCAAGTGGGTGAATGGGAAGGGATCCATGTAGGTGTCCCCTCAGAAATGACCTATGTCTTTTCCCTCACAGAGGAGTGACTGCCCTCTGAGAGGAATGTGAGGAAAAAATGCTTGTGTTTCCCTCATATGCACATGTGTATGTAAATATATATATATATATATATATATATATACATAGTTTGGATTGGAGCGATAGCATAGTGGGTAGGGTGTTTGCCTTGCATGCAGCCAACCTGGTTCGATTCCTCCGTCCCTCTCAGAGAGCCTGGCAAGCTACTGAGAGTATCCCACCCGCATGGCAGAGCCTGGGAAGCTACCCGTGGTGTATTCGATATGCCAAATACAGTAACAAGTCTCACAATGGAGACTTTCCTGGTGCTCACTCGAGCAAATCGATGAACAACGGGACAACAGTGCTACAGTGCTATAGTTTGGGGACCACACCTATAGTGCTCAGGGCTTACTCCTGGCTCTGTGCTTCATGACTGTTCCTGTCAGTGCTTGGAATACCATATATGGTGCTGGGAATTGAATCCAGGTCAGCCGTGTGCAAGGCAAATGCCCAACCCTTGCATGGCCCTCTCCTTTAATATTCACACAAATCCTATAATGAGCTGGGTGGGTGTCCCCCTTACTCTAACCAGTTCTCTGACACTACGTGTATCCTCACTTGCATCTGACACTTTGGCCTCAGGTCCCACATGTGGAGGACTCATTGCTCTCATTACTGATGTCAATCTCGAGTCATAGCTTGCCTCCCACATAACTACAAATCAGCTCTCATGTCAGCCTCTTCATATTCTTGTTAGAACAGCTCCCAGAATTCAATAAACACATTGTTTATCTTATAATCAAGGATATGCTAAAGAAATGCTCCCAAATGCCTCAGTATATACACTGTTTCTTTTCTTTTCTTTTCTTTTCTTTTCTTTTCTTTTCTTTTCTTTTCTTTTCTTTTCTTTTCTTTTCTTTTCTTTTCTTTTCTTTTCTATTTTTGCCTTTTGGATCACACCCGCGTTGCACAGGGGTTACTCCTGGCTTATGCACTCATGAATTCTCCTGGTGGTGCTCGGGGGACCATATGGGATGCTGGGAATCGAACCCGGGTCAACTGTGTGCAAGGCAAATGCCCTATCTGCTGTACTAGCGCTCAGCCCCACACAGTTTATTTCTAATCAAAAATATGCTAAAGAAATAACAGCTAGTTGAACTTTTTTTTTTTTTTGCTACGCCCAGCAGTGCTCAGGAATCACTCCTGGCAAGCAGGGAACCACATGGGATGCCAGAGACCAAACTGAGGTCAGCTAGGTGTGAGGCAAATACCCTACCCACTGTACCACCTCTCTGGCCGAATTAACATCCAGATAAAGAGAAATGATCTGTAAGGGCCAGGTCTGAATACAGGAGATCCTTCCCCATGGGCTTGGGGTCATCACCCTGCAGCCCTGTGATGTGTTCACTAACCCAGAAAAGCTCTCTGAACCCATAGTTGAGGGATTTTTATTGAGCTTCCTTACATGGGCATGCCCCATAGGCTCATTGTTAACTCCGTCTCTTCCTTCTCTTTCCCCTGAGAATGGGAAGTGGGACTGAAGGTTTCAAGCTTCTAATTATGACCGTTTGATCTGCTCCAGCCAAGTTGGCTGCTTCAGAAATTGACAGCCACGTTCCTACCTTTTTTTTTTTTTAATTGAATCACCATGTGAAAAGTTACAAAGTTTTCAGGTTTAAGTCTCAATCACACAAAGACCAAATACCCATCCCTTCACCAGTGCACATGTTCCACCACCAAGAACACCAGTATACCACCTATCCCACCCACCCACCCCCCGCCTGTGTGGCTGATGAGTTTCACTTTACTTTGATTACATTCAATATCTCAACAGAAAACTCACTATTATTATTTGGAATTTTCCCCAAAATATCAGACCTGCCGAAAAGGCATCATTTGATAATTTGTTTTTCCATTGCAAAAGCACATGACGTTGCGCAGCCGCAACAGTGGCCACGTGGTTTTGGATTTTTGGTATTTTAGTAATTAAGTCCAGAGAAATTTCTGCCACAAGTCGCATCATTGCAAGCTTGTACCTCTGTTTAGTGGGCTTTATAAGATGGCGGTCACCACGCCTCTGGGGAAAGGAAAGGCCGAGAGAGAAAAACCTTTCCCCTCCCGGGGCGGCATGGGGCCATAGCTTAGTTTGAAGTCTAGAGGCATTTCTGCAAGAAGCGGCTGGGTGCTAAAAGTAGTTCGTTGGCCTCCGGGATCATGGGCGTTCAGGAATGGAGGAGACGTTCATGTGTGGCTGCTCGGGGTCACATCTGGGCAGAGAGCGATGTTCCTACATTAATGCCTTCCCCTTAGCTGTTTTCCCCCCAAGCCATTCTCTCCTTACCTTCAAATTTGTTTTCCAGTTTTGCTTTTGGAAGTGACATTGGTCTACAGGATAGTACGTGTCTCTCTTATCCCTAGGTTTATTTAATTAAATAAATATTTATAAATATTAAATAATATTTTATATTTAAGTTTTGAGGCCACATATGGCAGTGTTCAAGGAAACACACAGTGCCAGAATCAAACCCAGGCATCTTGTATTCAAAGCCTGTGCTCAGGGACTGGAGCGACAGTGCAGTGGGTAAGGTGCTTGCCTTGCACGCAGACAGCTGGGGTTCAGTCCCTGGCATCCCAAATGGTCCCCTGAGCACCAGGAGCAATTCTTGAGTGCAGACCCAGAAGTAACCCCTAGCATTTAGTGGCCCCAAAACAAACAAAAACACTTAAAACATGTACTTTGACTGTTATACTCTCTTTAATCCCTTGGTCCTAGTTAAAACACCAAAATATTCTATTTTGGGGGGAATCCTGGGAGTACCCACCTAGCGGTACCTGATGATACTTCCAGTTTTCTGCTCAGGGGTTGTTTCCAGGGGCCTTTGGGAGACCATATGCAGTGCTGGTGATTGAAAAAGGTTCAGTTGCATATAGGTCAAGTGCCTTAACCCCTGTACTATTATCTCTCTGGCCCAAAAGTGCCCAAATTTGGGGCCATGGATTGGCTCAGGGCTAGAGTACTTGTTTTGAATCTGTGGTACCCTGGGTTAATTCCTGGTCCTGAACACCTCAGAGAAAGTTTCCCCCAAACACTTCATCTTTCCTTCTCAGTAAGGCCCAGAGCCACACAGCAGCACAGAGCTGCAGGCAGCCTGGACCTCGCCTTGTGGCCCATGGAAATCTGTCTTCTCCGGGGAAGTTGAGGCCACTTGCTATGTCTGAGTTGGTCTCAGCAGCCTCATGCAAACGCTGCTTGGTGGGATGTTGGCGTGAACCAAAACTAACACGGTGGGAATTCCCGAGGAGCCACTTCCACCTTTCCCAGCTACAGCATCTCATGTGCAAAGACACCTGGATATAACAGACTCCGGGTCTGCAGAGAGCTGCTGTGTGTGTGGCATGTTGTCCTTTTTATGTTGAAATACAGTGCATTCATGTAAAGATTACATTAAAAGCTGGTCTGTTCTTGGATGAGTTGTAGCTTGTTTCCTACAGGTTGCCGGGCCACCAGGGCTCCCTGGGGCAGTTTGATGGTCACTGGACACTTGAGGGTCAGCCTCCATAGGGGAACAACGGCTGGAGGTGGACAGGTGTGGAGCATGGTAGGCCCCACCCCACACCTGGGGACCAGGTGTCTTAGAGGGTGTAAGAACCTTAATGAACATGTCAAAAGTTCTTGCCACACATTAGAGTATTTAAAAAAAATAACAAGATACCATCAAGCTTACTCAAAATCCCATTGAAAATAGGGAAATTCTAACCCGGTGCCACATCAGGATTTTCAGGACAGGTCTCTGTGCGCCAGTAGGCGTCTGTAGACGGGCTCCAGTCCTGAGACATGCCACTTCCCTGGAGTTGTTCAACTCACCTCCAGAGGTTGGAAATTGTATTGTAAATCCCTGGAAGAGCCTGGCAAGCTCCCTGTGGTGTATTCCATATGCCAAAAATAGTAACAATAACAGTATCATTCCCCTGACCCTGAAAGAGCCTCTAATTGTTGGGAGAGAGGAGTAAAGAGAGGCTGCTAAAATCTCAGGGCTGGGATGAATGGAGACGTTACTGGAGCCCGCTCGAGCAAATTGATGAACAACGGGATGATAGTGACAGTGATGAAGGCTTATCTAAGCGACCTTTCAAAGTCAGCTAACAGGCACCCTCACACTCTGGAGCTTTTATCTCTCCCTATGACATACGACTTGCCTATTAAGTACATGCCTTTGCCTGTCTTTTGCCAAAATGTAAGTTCTACAAAGGCAATCTCCTTCTCTGATGTTTCTCTAGACATCACCTTTGAGATATTTTACAGATTCTCACTAAGTGCCTCTGGGGTAGGAAAGAATGAACGAAACCCGAGATTGCGGGCTGGAAGCCTTTGAACTGGTAGCGGTTCCTCCTGATAACGGAGAATGGGACAGAGACCCAGAGCCGGAAGAGCATCGCTCCACTCCCTGGGCACACCTGGCTCCGCGGAGGGGCTCCAGGAACTACATTTCCCAGGAAGCTCTGGGCGCGGGGCCGCGGGGGCTGCCGGGAAAAGGCATGTGTGACAGAAGCCACGTCCCAGACCCGGAGTATGGCAGCTCCGCGAGGTGGGCGGTTGGTTCGGGGGTCGCCTTCCGTGTTGGCTGTGCCGGGTGGAGCCCGCATGCGGGGCCCCGGCGGAAAGACCGACGGGTGCAGGGCAGAGGAGGGGGCACCTGCGCGGGGACCGAGCCCTCGTGTCCGCGCAGAGGCGGGTGCCTGGGTCACTTTGAGAGGCGGTGTCCAGCCTCGCCCCCGCGCCCCCCGCGGCCCCGCCGGGCGCGCCCCCGCCTGCCCGCAGGCGCTGCTGCAGCCCTGCGGCCGAGGGAGCCGGGGCTGGCTGAGAAGGGGCCCCACTAGCAGCCGCCCCTTCCTCGCCCGACCCCGGCCCCTCCTGGGTCCGGGTCGGGCCGCCAGCTTCGCCGGGAGCGCTGAGCCCTCTCTCTGCCCGCAGTGTTCCCGCTCTCCTGCGCCGTGCAGCAGTATGCCTGGGGGAAGAAGGGCTCCAGCAGCGAGGTGGCCCGCCTGCTGGCCAGCAGCGACCCCCTGGTCCAGATCGAGGAGGATAAGCCCTACGCCGAGGTGAGACCCGTCCGTCCCGCCCCACCGCCCCGCAGCTGGGGCCTAGGAGCGCCATCCAACTCTGAGCCTCCCCAGCACCCCCGGGGCCGCAGATGTGTGCAGCGTGGCGAACCCCAGATGGTGACCCCCAAAAGGGAGAGAGGTTTTGTTAGTGTAGGCTGGGGTTTCCTGTAAGGTCACTCCCCACCTCCAGACATTCCCAATATTTATAGAATTTAATTTGACAATTGACAGATTACATTTTTATGGGGGGGGGGCGTTGCTGGAGAGATAGTACAGGAGGTATGGACAGATAACATTTTATTTATTTATATATATATATTTTGGGGGGGTTATACTCAGGGATGCTCAGGGGTTACTCCTGGATCTGCACTCAGGAATTACTCCTGGAGGAGCTCTGGGGACCATATGGGATGACAGGGATCGAACCCAGGTCGGTCACGTGCAAGGCAAATGTCCTACCCACTCACTGTACTATGACTTTAACCCAGATCACATATTTTTATGGGGGGCTGCTGTAGAGAGTACAGGAGGTGAGGTGCTTGCCTTGCATGCTGCTGACCCAGGTTCCATCCCCTGCCTGGCATATGGTCCTCGGAGCACAAGGGTCACTTCTGAGCACAGAGCCACCAGTGGGTGCTTCAAACGGTCACTCCCAATAAATAAAATTTATCACTATATTACTGTCATCCCGTTGCTCATCAATTTGCTCAAGCGGGTACCAGTAACGTCTCCATTGTGAGATTTGTTGTTACTGCTTTTGGCATATCATATATGCCACAGGTAGCTTGCTAGGCTCTGCCGTGTGGGCAAGATACTCTGGGTAGTTTGCCAGGCTCTCCGAGAGGGGTGGAAGAATTGAACCCGGGTCGACAGCGTGCAAGGCAAACACCCTACCTGCTGTGCTATCGCTCCAGCCCAAATAAAATCTAAAATTTTTAAATTTCTTTTCAATGGTCCAAGCAACAAACCAAACTTCCTGCAAACACTACCCTACATGTTATAGCCTGGCATCTTTGCTATTACAATAAATGTGTCCCGGTGTTAAAATAAATCTGTCACTGTCATCCCGTTGCTCATCGATTTGTTCGAGCGGGCACCAGTAACGTCTCTCATTGAGAGACTTATTGTTACTGTTTTTGGCATATCCAATATGCACGGGTAGCTTGCCAGGCTCTGCTGTGCGGGCGGGATACTCTCAGTAGCTTGCTGGGCTCTCCGAGAGGGGCAGAGGAATTGAACACGGGTCGGCCTCGTGAAAGGCGAACACCCAACCGCTGTGCTATCGCTCCAGCCCATTAAAATAAATAAAAATAACGAAAGTTTTAAATTCTTTGTTTTTGGGTCACACCTGGCTCAGAGCTTACTTCTGGCTCTACTCTGGGGTCACTCCTGGCAGAGTTTGGGGATCAAACCTTGGTTGGCCACATGCAAGGCAAGTGCCCTGCCACCTACTGTGCTATTGCTCTGGTCCAAGTTTTTTTTTTTTCTTTT
The DNA here is from genome assembly GCF_027595985.1 of Sorex araneus. Classification (NCBI taxonomy): domain Eukaryota; kingdom Metazoa; phylum Chordata; class Mammalia; order Eulipotyphla; family Soricidae; genus Sorex; species Sorex araneus. The sequence goes on along the minus strand of NC_073304.1, from coordinate 98,818,874 downwards.
CTTTTTGGGTCACACCTGGCGATGGTCAGGGGTTACTCCTGGCTTTACACTCAGGAATCACCCTTGGCGGTGCTCAGGAGACCATATGGGATGCTGGGAATCGAACCCGGGTCGGCCGCGTGCAAGGCAAACGCCCTACCCGCTGTGCTATCACTCCAGCCCCTGGTCCAAGTTGTTTTGTTTCTGACAAAAAAGTAATAGGGGCTGGAGCAATAGTACAGTGGATAGGACACTTTCATTGCATGCATCCAATGCATGGTTCCATCCCTGGCACCCCGTATGGTCCTTTGAGCCCACCTGGAGTGATCCCTGAGTGCAGAGCCAGGGGTAAACCCTAAGCACAGCTGGGTGCGGCCCTGAAACTAAACAAACAAAAAAATTTAATGGACCCCCACCCAGAAGTGCTGAGGGGGGAGAAGGGTGTGGCAGGGAACACATGATACCAGAAGTTAAACTCAAACCTCACTTTGACTAACGTTTCATTTTTTTCATTTATTAAATTTTTTGGGCAGTGTTCTGTCTCCCATCCCCCAAATAAGCTTTGGTTTTCCAGTTCTTGGCATTGTGGGGTTGACTGCTTCTTTTTTTTTTTTTTTTTTTTTTTGCTTTTTGGGTCACACCTGGCGATGCACAGGGGTTACTCCTGGCTCTGCACTCAGGAATTACCCCTGGCGGTGCTCAGGGGACCATATGGGATGCTGGGATTAGAACCCGGGTCGGCCGCATGCAAGGCAAACACCCTACCCGCTGTGCTATCTATCCAGCCCCTTGACTGCTTCTATTTAATTGAGGAATCTTTTATTTTTTTTTTTTGGTTTGGACCATATCTGGTGATGCTCAGGAGTCACTTCCTGGCAGTCCGCAGGGGACCATATGGGATACCAGGGATCACACCAGGCTGGCTGCACGCAAAGCAAGCACCTTACCTGCTTTACTATCACTGAAGCCCCAAGATTGGGGACCCCTGGATCTGAGAGGCCGCCCCAGGATTCAGCTGCATGGGGGGGTGCACAGGATAATCTGGGACTGGGATGGGCCAGCGGGTGGGCTGGAGGCCTCCCCTCCCTGCCAAGTGTCCTGTCCTTTCAGCTGTGGATGGGGACACACCCCCGGGGAGATGCCAAGATCCTCGACAACCGCATCCCCCAGAAAACCCTGGGCCAGTGGATCTCCGCGAACCCCGACTGCCTGGGCGCCAAGGTGCAGGCGCGCTTCCAGGCCTCGCTGCCCTTCCTCTTCAAGGTGCTGTCCGTGGACACGGCCCTGTCCATCCAGGCGCACCCCAACAAGGTGGGGCTCGGCGTGGGGCCCCGAGGCCAGGGCCCTCCCACTGTTTTATTGCCTCTGCTTCCCCCACCCAGGCCAGCCTCCAGCCCCGAGCTAAATCCAGGCCTGACTGCTCCCAGTTTAGCTCTGCTCAGGGGCCACCTGCTGTTCACAGGCATTGGCTGTGCAGACTGGTCCCCCCTCCCTCGCCTCCTCCCGGGCACCCCTGGAGTCCCCACTCCTCACATCTATACTTCCACTCTGGCTCTCTAGGGGAGCTCCTCTTTGGGGGCAGGGCTGGCACCCCACCCTCACCTCCACCCTCCCAACAGCCTCTGCCTGAGTCACAGCCAAGCAGGTGTCCGGCACACCCGCCATTTCTCGGCAGGCACAGGGAGGCCCAGAGACAGGGTTCACCCAGAGTCACACAGCCTATGAGGTCAGACGACTCTGGTTTCCTGAGTCACAGCCCAGGCCCAGCCCTCCCACAGATTTGGCCTCTGTCTCCACCCTGACTTATCTGAACCCTGTTTCTGCCTTAGGGCAGGACTGGGCTGGTTGCCAGGTGTGGGTGCCACCGCCCTCTAGCCAGGGGGGCGGGCAGAGAGCAAGGGCTGGTGGCTCTGGTGTCCTGTCAGGGGTGGCCAGGCCTTGACCACCTTGTCTCCTGGCCACCCCACAGGAGCTGGCGGAGAAGCTGCACGCCCAGGCTCCAGAACACTACCCCGATGCCAACCATAAGCCCGAGATGGCCATTGCCCTCACCTCGTTCCAAGGCTTATGTGGCTTCAGGCCCGTGGAGGAGATCGTGACCTTTCTGACAAGTAAGACGGGCACGGCTGGATGTCCAGGGCCCCCGGGCGGAGCTGCGCTGCCAGGGGATCCAGGCTGAATGCCTGGAGTGGAGGGCGTGCTTGCTCAGAATTCTGGGTTTTGTTTGGTTTTGTTTTGGGGCCAGGCCTGGTCATGATCAGGGACCCGTATGGGGTGCTGGGGATTGAAGCAGGGTCAGCTGTGTTCAAGCCCTGTACTCTCTCCAGCCCTACCATTCAAAGTGTTGATTTGTGTTTATGTAGCACTGCACTGTAGCACTGTCGTCCCGTTGTTCATCGATTTGCTCGAGCGGGCACCACACAGCAGAGGCTGGCAAGCTTCCCCGTGGCGCATTCGATATGCCAAAAACAATAGCAACAAGTCTCACAATGGAGACGTTACTGGTGCCCGCTTGAGCAAATTGTTATGTATATATATATCAAGAAAAATGTAGGTTACTTTAATTTGGCTTTTGGGCCCACACCCAATAGTGTTCAGGGGTCACGCCTAGTGGTGCTGAGGGGCCCGTCTGGGGAGCGGGGACTCAAACCCAGGTTGGCTGTGTATAAGGCAAGCACCCGCTCCGTCTGCTTAATGAGAATTCTAGGGGCCACGGGGCTGGTCTGGAAGGACTTGCTGAGGTCTGGTTGCCCTGGGCTGGGGTGCATAGCTTTGCCCGCTAGCTCTGCCCACATGGCTCAGAGCAAGGCCCTTGCCCAGTTCCTCGGTGGGGGAGGGACGGGGACCCCTCCTCCAGCTGCTGGCCTTCCTGCAGAGGTGCCAGAGTTCCAGTTTCTCGTGGGAGCGGACGCGGCCGCCCAGCTGAAGCAGAGCAGGGACGCCGCTGCCCTGCGGAGCTGTTTCTCCCACCTGATGAAGAGCGAGAAGAAGGAGGTGGTGGAGCAGCTCAACCTGCTGGTGAAGCGCATTTCCCAGCAAGGTGGGTGTGCGTGAGGCCTGGTGGGGTGCCGGCCGCCCACCCGGCCCCTCTCCCAGCACAGACTCCGGGCAGTGGAGCCGGGGCTCTCAACGCCTGCCCTTAGGTGTGGAGCAGGCCCGTGAGATGGCCTGGAGGCCCCGGGGAAGAGGAAGACAGGAGCTCCCGAGGCTCCCGCGGGCAGCTGCTCCTCTGCATGCGGCTGTGCTTGGGGCCGGAGAGCAGGAAGGGACAGAGAGATCCCCCCCACCACGCCCAAGGGCCTGATGCCACAAGCTCTGCCGAGACCTTTCCCTTAACCTCTGTTGGTGCCCAACCTCGGGTACCAGAGGAAAACTCAGGGCATGACTGGAGGGCACGGGGGTCTGGCCACCTCGGGGCTGGGAGTCAGTTCCGCCCTGGCTGTGAGGTTATGGGCACGGGTAGTGAGGTCTCAGCCCTTCCGCAGGGCCCCGGAGTTCTGGCTTGCTCTGACACACCTCCCCAGCTGCCCCGAGAAAGTGTTGGTTTGACCCAAGTGTGCCCTATGTCTCCCCCTTGTCTGTTTGCATGCCTCTCCTTTTAGGGCCTCTTGCCTTCCCAGCAGAGCTGATTACTCCTGCCTGGAGTTCCAGTAACCCCCCGTGTGTGTGTCAGGTACCATCGTCCTTAGCGCTGTCATCCTGTGCACCTGCGGCTGCCTCTAGGCCCGGCACCTGTCTCTCTGCTTCTCTGTGGTGCTGGGGCTGAGCCCAGGACCGCTCGCCCTTGTCAGGCATAGTGAGCCCAGCTGCGGAGCCCCACCAGGGCCTCCCCCGGCCCGGCAGCCCCTGTGTGCGCACAGAGCAGGTGGTTGGCGCATCGCTGGGCCCACCACCTGGTGTCTCTGCATCTCAGAAACGGGCAACCTCCCTCTCCGGCTCACCCTCCCCTGCTCCGTCTGCCTGCACAGCCACTTGGCCTGGCACATTCCACCTCCTGTTCTTGGGGTGACTGGCCATCTGGTGAGACCAGTGTGGACAGTGCCCCAAAACAGGAGGAAGGCCTGTGGGTTCAGTGAGACAGCTGGCCCCCTCCGTGATGATGTTGTTCTGATGGTCGGGGCCCCCTGCCTCGCTTTCGGCTGTGGTGCTTGCTAAGAATCACTCTTTCTTTTTTTTTTTTTCTTTTTGGCTTTTTGGGTCACACCTGGCTATGCTCAGTGGTTACTCCTGGCCCTGCACTCAGGAATTACTCCTGGCGGTGCTCAGGAGACCATATGGGATGCTGGGAATCGAACCTGGGTCGGCTGCGTGCAAGGCAAACGCCCTACCTGCTGTGCTATCACTCCAGTCCTGAGAATCACTCTTAGCTGTGAGCTGCAGGACACATTGGGCCGAGGGGCGACCAGAGGGAGGTCTGCACCCCCTTTAATCAGGGAAGCACTCCTTTTTTTAAAATTTTTTTTTCTTTTTGGGTCACACCTGGCGATGCACAGGAGTTACTCCTGGCGGTGCCTGAGGGACCATATGGGATGCTGGGAATCGAACCCGGGTCAGTGCGTGCAAGGCAAACACGCTACCCGCTGTACTATTGCTCCAGCCCTCCTTTTTAAAATAATTTTATTTATTTGTCGGCTTTTTGGGTCATACCTGGCAATGCTCAGGGGTTACTCCCAACTCTGCACTCAGGAATTACTCCTGGCATTGCTCAGGGGACCATATGGGATGCTGGGGACCTAACCCAGGTCCGCTGTGTGCAACGCAAATGCCCGCCCCGCTGCACTATTGCTCCAGCCCCAAGCACTCCTTAAGGCTCACCAGCCGTGGCGGCACTGCTCGCGGGGGGTGCGGTGGTGCTCACAGTCAAGGCGGGTCTTCCCAGCGCCTGCTGTAGTGCTGGGCAGATGGATGGTCCAGGTGGAAGATGGCGTCCGTGTGGACCCGAGGAACAGGGCCGCGACACTCCGGTTTCTGGATTCCTGCTGACGGGGCCAATGCTAGGACTCCCTGGCCACGGTGGGGCTGTGGACATGGCGAGTGTCCCTAAGGGGCCGTGGGGTACTCTGTGACCCCCAGTGGCTGCTGGAGACAAGATGGAGGACATCTGTGGTGAGCTCTTGCTGCAGCTGCACCAGCAGTACCCGGGCGACATCGGCTGCTTCGCCATCTACTTCCTGAACGTGCTCACGCTGCAGCCCGGAGAGGCCATGTTCCTGGAGGCCAACGTGCCGCACGCCTACTTGAGAGGAGGTGGGCCGCGCTGCTCGGGGCTGGGCTGCGCCGGGGGGGGCCTGGGCTCCTGCACACAGGTCCTGGCCCAAGGAGACCTTGTTTAAGGACTCGGCCTGCTCTGGCCCCCCCGGCGCCAGCAGGGCGTGGGCACTGAGGGCATGACTGTCAGTGTGGGGCTGGGCACCGTTCAAGTTCCCAGCGGAGGGCGGTGGGAGCCCAGTGGAAAGTCAGGCCAGCCTCGCCCCTCTCTCACTGCCAGTCAGTCTGCCCAGAGAGGTTGTGTGGAACACACCCTAGAGTGCCTGCTGGCAGGGGCGTGGTCTGGGAGGGCTGGGGACAGCAGCTGACTGGGCGGTGCTTGGGGCTGTCCCCAGCTCCTCTCAGGGGATCCCTCAGGGATCACCCCTGGTGGGGCTCAGGGGACCATCTGGGTGCTGGGCTCCAACCCGGCTTGACCTTATGCAAGGCAAGTGCCCTCCCTGCTGTTCTGTGGCTCCAGCCCTGTGTTCCTGCCCCTCTTACTAAGTCTGTAGGGGGTCCGTGGCCCCCTGGCTGGGAATCCAGCTGCAGGGCTACCTCCATCAGCTGCCCCCAACCCCATCTTCCCTCAGACTGTGTGGAGTGCATGGCGTGTTCAGACAACACCGTGCGTGCCGGCCTGACCCCCAAGTTCATCGACGTTCCCACGCTGTGTGAAATGCTCAGTTACACCCCTGGGCCCAGCAGGGACCGGCTCTTCCCTCCGACCCTGAGCAAGGACGACCCCTACCTCTCCATCTACGACCCCCCAGTGCCGGACTTCACCATCCTGAAGATGGACGTGAGCTGGGGGAAGGAGGGAGTGGGGGAAAGGAGGAAGCGGGGGTTAGGCGGGTATTTGAGGGGCTCACAGCCCCCTACCAGGGTCCTCTGCAACAATGTATGTGCAGGACCCTGGACTGGGTTTCCTCCTTTGAGGCCACTGCTGGCATGGCCACCTGCCAGGGGCCACTCAGGGGCCTCCAGGCTGCGGGCAGAGGGCGGGCCAGCTCTCTTGAACACTGCGCGGGGCTGCTGTGAGCCGACCAGCCCTGCCGTTTCTTCCTGCCAGGTCCCTGCCAGCGTCACCGAATATAACGTCTTGGTCGTGGACTCTGCCAGCATCCTCCTGATGGTGCAGGGGGCAGCGACCGCCAGCTCCCGCTCGGCGCCCTCGGGGACCCCCCTGCGGCGGGGTGGGGTGCTGTTCATCGCCGCCCAGGAGGCCATGTCTCTGAAGCGCACAGGGCCCGAGGCGCTGCTCATGTTCCGCGCCTGTTGTCTGCTGTAGCCGCCAAGGTCACCCCAGGCCGGCCCCCCCTCCCCTGGACTCCGCCCAAGCCTCTGCCCTGCTCTGGCAGGAATGGAGGAATCTGGAAGCATGGCTGCCAAGCTGGCCTGGGCAGGGCACCTCCTCTGGGAGAGACGGCGCCCGGGACAGGCCTCACACACTCCTCAGCCAGGCTCCCGCAGCACCCAGCTGCTGCCTGCCACCCGCCCACAGGCTGCCGGGGGACTGCTCACCCTCCAGCGTCACTCGAAGCCGCGGCCAGGCAGTTCACCCCTAAGAACAAGGTTCTGGCCTGGGCCTGCAGAGGCCTGGGGGGCCTGAGTCACTCACCCTGGCGACTCTTGCTGTCGAAGCAATTAAAGATGACGCGTGTTGGTGTCCAGGCTGCGGGATGGACCAAGACCCCTCGGCCTTCGGCGTCCCCTTAAGGGCCCCCTCCACCACCACAGTGCTGCATCTTGGCTTCCCTTGGTTTGTTTTGGGGGACTGGGTTGTCTGCAAGCAGGGGTCAGAGGGCTGGAGCTACGCCAGACAATACTCAACCCAGTTCTGCTCAGGCCCAGCAGAGCTGGGGGTGACCAGGGCCCACCCCCCAGTGGTGCCTGGGGATGTTGGTGCATGGCTGAGAACTCAGGGCCTCTGCAAGCCGGCGTGAGCTCCAGCCCTCGGAGCCATCTCTCGGGCACCCCGGTGTTTGCTCTCGGTCAGCGCCATACAGGCCCGACTCCAGAGCTGGGTCACAGGAGGCAGGTAGGCTGGAAGCCGGGACTCTCCTCGGGTGGTGAGCTCACAGGCCCGGTCAGCAAACCAAGGCCAGTGGGTGCAGTCTGGCCTCACCCACTCATGCACAGACCCACATGCAGCCTCTGCTTTCAGGCCCCTGAAGCGAGGTTGCGTATACGTGTCAGGCTGTACCTGCAAAGCCCAAAGTACTGGCACTGGCCCTTTACAGAGAAAAAAGTGTGTCACCTACTTCCCCCTGGCACGTCCAGTCACTGTGGAAACCGACTCAGGACAGGACAATCCAGTTTCAGCTGAGCGAAACCTAGCTACTTTTTTTAACCCAGCAGGAATTCCCAGGGAGAGCTTCTGTTCTGCCGGGGCGCCCCTCGAGAGGGAACCCATTTCTGCAGGAGCACTGAGGTTCTGACCACACCCTCGCGCCCTGCCCCCCACACTGAGCCATGGCCCAGGCTGTGGGCTCCTTCCTGTGGGCTGAGAGTTGGTTGCACAGGAGTGTCTCTCTTGGTGGATGGTACACGGGAGCTCCTGCACAACAGAATTCCAGGGAACTGCCTCCAAAAACGCTCTGGCCAGTCCTGCTATTTTTTTTTTTTTTGCTTTTTTGGGTCACACCTGGCGATGCACAGGGGTTACTCCTGGCTCTGCACTCAGGAATCACCCCCGGCGGTGCTCAGGGGACCACATGGGATGCTGGGATTCGAACTCGGGTCCACCGCGTGCAAGGCAAACGCCCTACCCGCTGTGCTATCGCTCCAGCCCCAGTCCTGCTATTTTTTAACAGCCTCCAAATTTTCTTCAAAATAAAGATAACATGCTAACAGGGCCCCCTCCTAAAGATGAGTGATGTGGGGCGGGGGAGATAGTACAGCGGACAGGATAGTTTACCTTGCACAACACCAACTTGGGTTCAATCTCTGCATCCCCTGTGGTCCCTCAGGCACAGCCAGGAGTGACCCCCAAGCGCAGAGCAAGGTGTGGACCCCAAACAAAGCTGAGTGACAAGCCAAGGCCTGTTCTACCCCTGGTGTCCAGTGGGCCTGAAAAGGGCTGCCAGCCTGGCTTACTGGGTTATTTCTTCAGGCTCGAGTTCTGGAGGGGAGTGACCACTGCCAGCCTATTTGCAGGGTTGGGAAAGAGTACAGGGGTTAGGGCATCTGCTGTGCATCCTGCCCACCCCACTTCAAATCCCCTGTACCTCAAATGCTCCCCGGAGCACTACCAGGAGTGATTTCCTGAGCACCTCCAAGTATGACCCACAGGCCAGCCCTTCTGCAGGGCGAGAGAACTCTGGGCTGCAGTCCCACAGGGCATATGCCCGAGGACCTCCAGGAGGACCCCATAGCATCACCGTGCAGCCCCAAACAAGTCCTACTGAGACAGACACATCCACTTGCATGATCGTATTTATTCTCAAACATACAGAGCTGGAGAAACTGAGGCGTGTCCTGCAGTCCTCACACCACCAGTGCCCCCTCCGTACAGGGAACCCACGGCCGCCCTCCCTGCACGATGCCCAGCACTCTGGCTATGGCAGTGGGCACCTTGGTGCCCTGATCGCTGGGGCCCAGCCCTGCCACATTGCATGGTCCCCTGCACAGGGTCCACCAGCACTGGTGTCCAGCAGTGGCTTCCCCGAGCGCTCTGCTCTTGGGTTCACCCCAGTAGCTGCCAAAGGCTCAGGTGACACAACCCATGTCTGAAATCTAGCCCTGCCTTCTGCGCCCCCTCCCCAACACCCCGGGTCTGTGGCCGTGCTGCCCCCGACAGGAGCCATTTACATGGCGTGTTTACCACCCCGTGTCAGGGGGCAGAGGGGCTCCTCACGGACCTGCTGGTCCCCAGGGCACCTGTGCGGTCTCACTCTGGGCAAAGACATGGATCCCCTCTGCGCCCTGCTCCATCTCCCCCGGGCCCTCGAGACTGCTCTACCCCGCAGGAAAAGCACGGGTCGGAGACAGGCGAGCCGCTGCTGACGGGATTCTGCCCTCTGAGGGTTAGCAAGGTGGCTCTGCACCCGGCAAGACTACCGGCCCATCACCTTGGGGTGACGAGCAGCTCCCAGCACCTGCTCCTCCTCTGCCACTAGCAGTCAGGAGAGAAATGAGGCCGAAGACGGGCACTTTCTCTGGAGGGGCCAGTACCTTGTGCTCACTGCCAAGTTCCTCGGCCAGGAGCCCCGCACGCTCAGCTAGCCCTCACCAGGCTGCCTTCTAGGTGACCCCCCTTCCCCCCAGAAGAGAACCATTGAAAATCTCAATTCTGAGGGGGCCAGAGAGACAGCAGTGTGGGTAGGGTTCTTGCCTTGCGTGCAGCCAACCTGGGGTCGATCCCCGACACCCCATATGGCCTCCCGAATACCGGCAGGAGTGATCCCCGAGCACTACTGGGTGTGGCCCCAAACCAAACAAAACAAGAAAAATCCGTTCCAGAGAGGCCTGGCAGACAACGACAACAGGAGGCTCTCTGGGGGGGCGGGGGGGGGGGCTGTGGGAATGTGGGAAGGGTCATCTTCTCTGCCGTGTTCCGGCAGTGCCGGGGGAGGAGGTATAGCCCCCCTCTCTGTCCTGGTGCGCCTCTCACCCAATTATTTACCAACAGCTGAAATAGAGGAACAAGGGGCTGGAGAGAGCCCAAAGTGCTGAGCGTGTGCTGTGCCTGGAGAGGCCCTCCAAGAGAGGCAGGAGTAACCCTCAAGAGCAGACAGGTGTGGCCCAAAAATAAAAACAAGGCTGGAGACAGCTCTCCAGTGCTCCCCCTGCTGGTCGTCACGAAAACCGCAGGCCTCGACCAGTCCCTTCACCCACATCTTTTAAAAAGCTCCAAGATTGCCTGTGAGTCTTTGGTTTGATCTCTGGCCCCACCATGATCCCCTGAGCACTGCTAAGAGTGACAAGCAGCAGCAGGGTGGCCCAACACATGGCCCCCACCTCTCCACTGGAGGAAAAAAATTTAAAAAAGGAAAAGACTCGGTGGAAAAAGTAGCTAAGACCAAGGCAGAGAATGGTGTCAGGGAAAGGAAACCCGCAGTGTGTTTGTAATGCAGCAGTTTCTCTCCAGCCTGACCTGTGTCCCAGGTGGTCACACGGTGGGAAGATATCAGCTCCAGGGATTCTGGGAGGCTGGGCCTGTAGACCCTGGGCACAGGCGGGCACCTCCAGAAAAGGTCAGAAGCGACTGTGTGTGGCTCCCCATCCTTTTCCTTCTTGTATCGTGAGTGGCCAGGGGACAAACTCAGTGTCTGCGACATGCAAAGCCAGCACTACCCCTGGGCCACCTTCCCCTGGTGCTGAGTTCACGCTGACACGGAGATCAAGTAGAGACCCCACGTTGGGGCAAAGCAGAGGAGGAGCATGGGGATGCCAGCACAGCCTCAGGTCAACTCTTTGACAAAGATCCCAGCCACGAGTCCCGAACAGCTACTCTCTGCACCCATACACCAGCAGCCAGACCAGCCTGGGCACAAAAGCTCTTGTTCCCTCCCTGCCAGAGGGGGAGCACCCGCCAGGAGGCCTGGGAGGGTTCTCCTAGCCAACTCCTCAAGAAGCCCCAGGGTTCAGGGCTGGAGCAGAAGTGCAGAGGGTAGCGTGTTCACCTCACTGACCTGGGTTGATCTCCGGCACCTCATATAGTCCCCCGAGCGTCCGCGGGGTTAATTCCTGAGTGCAGAGCCAGGTTACTAAGCCCTGAGCATTGCCAGATGTGACCCAAAATCAAAAAGAAAAATAGAAGACCCAGGGTCCGTCTGTACCTCCCCTCAGATTTCCCCCGCAGCGGAGGAAACGGCAGCCTGCTGTCCCCCTGGGGTGATGGAAGCCCCCCGGTCTGAGAAGCCCCAGGTGAGGCGTGTCTGAGGTCACCGACCTTCCCAGAGGGACAGCAGTGAGCGGCCTGGGGCTACAGCGGTGCTCAGGGAACTCCCCGGCCTATGACGGCCAACAGGACCTGGCTCGGGTTGTGTCTACTGGAGGGTACAGGACGGCGAGTCCCCAGGGCAGCACCAGCAGCAGGAGCACATGGACGAGGCCATAGGCTTGGGGGGGATGAGGTCCAAGTCCTCGTCATCCGGCATCTCGTCCAGGTGGTACCCGTCCTGGAGCAGCTGTCGGCTCACGTCCTGGTTCACCTGCTAAAAGGAGGAGGGGGGGATGAGCCACCTTGCAGAGCTTGGACCCACTTTCCCTCCCAGAGCTTCCTGGTCACAGCCCTGTGCCCAGGCCCACCCACTCGGACCTCCTTTCCTGGGGGCCCTCGGCCAGCTGGGGACCCTGAGTGCCCGAGTACTGTCCCGACAGGCTGCTGTCACTGGCCCAGGGAGAGGCTTCCCAAGGGTTCCTTGCAGGGATATATGAGATTCCAGCTTGTGTCTGAAAATCAATCCGCTGACCCTCCCGCTTCGGAAAATGAGAGGAGCACACGGATGGGAGGGGAGCGGAACTGAGTCTCGGGGGACAGGGTGAGTGGGGAGCAGCCCAGCGGCTGGTCAGACTAGTCAGCCTTCCAATAGCCCAGCAGAGCTCGCTCCCTGCGAGGGGGAATGTCCACCTGGCTTCACCACTTGTGCTGGGAAGAACAATGAGAGGAAACAGTGGCAGACTTTATCTGGATCTTGGCTAAGGGGGTGCATAACTGTGTATGTGTATATACACCTTTTCTGGGTCCCCGCTAATGGTGTGTGTGTGTGTGTGTGTGTGTACTTTCTCTAGATCTCGGCTAATGGTGTGTCTGTGTACACCTTTTCTGGGTCCCAGCTAATGATGTGTGTGTGTGTGTGTGTGTGTATACGTACTTTCTCTGGATCTTGGTGAATGGGGTGTGTAAGAGTGTGTGAGTGTGTGTGTGTACACTTCTTCTGGATCCCAGGTAATGAGATATGTGTGTACCTCCTCTGGATCTTGGCAGATGGCATGTATGCTGGGGACTGGGCACCGAGGGAGGTGCCTATAATTGGGTACTCAGGTGAGTTCCCCTTACAAGCAGCGTTCAAGCAAGCAGAGGCAGGTAAACACTTAGCTAGGATTTATCGGAAGAAATCCTTTCTAAGTGGCAGGCAGGACCAGAAACCTTGGCAAGTTCTTTCTAGCCCTCAGGGTCTGTGATCTGGGTTCCCAGCAGCCCCCACAGACACAGACACCTCTCTCTCTCTCTGCTGGGGGAGGCACTGAGGGTGGACAGGAGTCTCGGCGCGAGCACTGGGCAGGGCGGCCCGAGCAGAGAGGCGCTGTGACTTGCCTCTGCAGAGGAATACCCGGAGGAGTATCTGGATTCCAGCTCCCCATCACTAGGAGAAGAGGGAGACAGTCAGTTCAGAGGCGGCCTCCCGGCGGTTGCTATGGGGGTGGCGCGGTGCACGATGGGAGGCTGGGGTCTCATGATGCAGAGACCACACAGCTCAAGCCAGATGAGCCCGAGCACCAGAGGCTCCTTCTCTTGTGTCCAGCAGCAACAGGGTCACTGTTGCGATCCGGCGGGGTAGGAGCCTGATTCCTCCAGGGCCCAGAGCTCCAGGGCCCCAAGCATCCCTTGCCGAAGGGAGCACCCGTGAGTGTGGTTCCCGAGCAAAGTAGTTCTCCCAATGGCTGAGAGCAGCCCGGCAGCCTCAAACTGAGCCATCCCACACCCCGGCGCTCCGGAGCAGCCTTGGGACACACAGCAAAGGCTCCCAGCCACCTGCAGGTTTACCCGTCACTCCCCAAGGGCTCTTTACAAGGGGGGCACTCACCTGTCAGAATCGAGGGACACCAGGTTTTCATCTGGACTCTGGCTGAGAGCGGTGTAGCCCTTGTTAAACTTCACTGACCTGGGAGGAAGTGGGAGACCACACTGGGACGAGGCACCAGCCTCCTGCCTTGACAAGGGGTGCCTGAGCAACGACAGTGCCAGAAGCCTCCTCCCCTCACCCTCCGACACGTCTCATTTCCTCCTTTGGGGCTCCAGAACCGCCCTCCACCCCCACCCACAAACTTCTTCAAATCAGCAAACAGAAAACCTGCAAGTCTTGGGGCAAACTCCTTGGAGTTCCCGCTGTCATCTGTCAAAGGCCCTCGACCGAGTGTCCCTCCCTACCCCCCCAAACTCCCAGGCTCCTCCCCCAAGCTCAGGCCCATGCGGGCGGGGGTGAGGGGGAGCGCGTCGGCGGGGGAGCGCACGGGTTCACCCCCGCCCAGCACGGAGCTGGGTGCACCGGGAGCACCGCGGGGTGGGGCCCGAGAGAGCACGGCGGGGGGCGGGACTCGCCTCACGCGCAGCCAACCCGGGTCCGACCGCAGAAACCCGCGGACGGCGAGGCCTGAGCAGCGCTGGTGACCCAGGAGCTGCCTGACAGACACCTGCGGGTCTCCCCCGTGCCCACCGTGACCGTAAAGGGGCAGTGGGCCGGGAGGCGCCCGGGCCCCGCCTGGCGCGCGCGAGCCCGGGCCGGCGGAGGGGCGCGTGCGGAGACCTTGTCCCTGGCGAGTCGGGGCGCTTCGGGGGGACCCCCAGCATGCCTTTCCTGCGCAGCGCGGCCTTGGCCAGGTCCCGGTGCTTCTCTGGAAGTCAAAGGGCGGGGTGAGCGCGGCGGGCCCGGCGCCGGCGCCGCCCCCGCGACCCCCGCGGCGCGCCGCACTCACGCAGCTTGGCTTGGATGGAGGGCGCGCGCGTCACCATGTAGGGCCCCCGCTTCTCCACGGCCGCCCCCGCCGCGGGCCCTGCGCGCCCCGGGCCCGCGTGCGCGCCGCGCTCGGCCGTCGCCATGGCCTGGCCGCGCCCCCGCCGGGCAGAGGGCGGTGCGCAGGCGCAGTGCGCCCTTCCGGAGCCCGCCGCCTCCCGCCCGCCCCTCCGCGGCGGGGGTCGGGAGGCCGCGCCGCGCACGCGCACTGCGCCCGCCGCGCTGGTCGCGGGCCACATCGACCGATCCCCAAGGACGCAGGAGGCGCAGAAGGCGGGAGGGAGGTGGTTTTGACGCGCTCCCCTTGGAGTTTCAGGGACCTGGGGGCAGGGGGCACACAAGGCAGCGCCTACGGATGCCCTAACGCCCATGCGCACGTTTATTTCCATCACTGCGGCGCGTGTGACCTTGGACGAGGTCTGCCCTGCTTCGACCCTTATTTTTCTGTGTGTTTGTTTTTTTGGCCACACCCGTTGGTGCTCAGGCCATTCTCCTGACTCTGCACTCAGAGATCACTCCTGGTGGTGCCAGGGGACCAGATGGTGTGCTGAGGATCAAACCCCAGTGGACCGCGTGCCAGCCAAGCACCCTACCCTCCGTACTACGGTTTGGGGCCTGCCTCCACGTTTTAAATTGGAACTAATTTCACTCCCATTAGACAGCAACAAACGAACAAAATAGGCCTTTCAAAGAAGGGTGGGAGTACGCCTGGCCCTTGTCTGTGTTGGAGGGCTCAGCTGTCATGGCTCTTGACTTGTCTGGTCCCCAAGGGATGTCCCTGTGGCCCTGGAAAGCAGCTCCAGACCCTTGTAGAACTGCCAAATAGCATGCAGCAGCCCCAAGGCTAATTTCCTGACCTCCCGCTGGGTGGGTCAACAATGTGTAACTTCTGGGCCACCCAAATAGTTGTCTATGCTTTAAGGCCAGGGTTGGAGAAGAGAATTTAGGCTGGAGATTGAGGGAAATCAAAAGCACAAAGGAATGGTCACTACTAGAGTAGTTTCCACTTTGTTTTTGACCACCAGAACAGCAGTTTTTTTTTTTTTCTGGAGGAGAGAAGTGAACCCCCACCCTGTGGTACTCATGAATCACTCCTGGTGGCGCTCGGGACCCATGGGGTGCCAGGCCCTGAAGGAGTGGGGGTGTGCATGCAAGGCAAACACTATCCCTCCAAGCCCCCAACCATACCCTTGATAAGAAGTGGCACAAACCTGTGCTTTAATATCTCGAGTGATGGGCAATACCACCAAATGAGGGAGGGCAAGATCTCAAACCTAAGAAAAGAATCCAGTCTCCCCGCTACACACTCAATATGCTTCTGTAGCTGCTTTACTTCACATTTCTACCTTCTTTTTTAAGGGGGGCCTGGGGTATGGATGGGTGTCAGGGATCACCCTCATGTCATGTGCGTTTACAAAGAACTCCAGCCCAGGCCTCCATGCTTTGACTTTTGTTTTTCATATGGCCCACACCTGCCAGAGCTGGGGACGAGGAGTAGGGCTAGGCGTGCTTCGCTATCTGAGTCACCTCCCCTGCACCAGAGAAGGGCATGTGGTGTCTGGGGAATCCAAGCAGTTCTCTCAGATGGCAACAGAACCATGAACCAATGGTCATGCACTAGTTCATTTTCTCCTTTGCAGAGCAAATACAACAGGAACAAGGACCAAGACCTGATTTCAGTTCAGACTTGTTTCCCTTTTATTAAAGTCCAAGGAACCATGACATGGATTGGAACTCAATAAAGGAAAACTTGTTCAAAGAAGGTAATATGTTTTCTTCACGTTTCCAGGTGACTCTTTACAATCAAGTAGTAGTAGTATCAGAAATTCTCGAGAAGCCCATCTGTAAGAGAAAACAAATTAGCCAGGAAAGAAGAAAAGGTAGAAATCATCTTTAAAAAAGAAAAAGCTGCTTTCAGACCCGGGAGCACGGGGTGTTAAGGCGCTTGCCCTGCATGCAGTCAACTTGGTTCATCTCCAGCACCGCCAGGGGTCAGTCCTGAGCAGAGCCTGAGCAGTCCTTGAACCCCAACCGCATGTGCCTTCCACATCCCTGAATTGCTACTTCAGAGCTACAGCCCAAGGCACTGCCACAGCAGAGCCTTTTCTGCTTTTACTGGGTCCTGAATTTATATAGACTCCAGATTTATCATTATCATTTTTCATTATTTGTACCCTTGGTACTTCCTGCAGTTGTCTTTTCCAAACACAAAAGTGGCCTTTAAAAGACGTTTTGTTGTCATTTGTTTTAGGGTCACACCTGGCAATGCTCAGTGGTTACTCCTGTCTCTGCACTCAGGAATCACTCCTGGAGGGCTTGGGGGACCATGGGATTCCAGGGATTGAACCTGGGTTGGCCTCATGCAAGGCAAGCGCGTTCCCTGCTGTCTTATTGCTATGGCCTCAACTATAGCTTATTCTTGCCACTCTTTTTAAATAAAGTATAATCTTCAGTAACACAGTAAAATGAGAATCATAACTGTAGGTATTACTTACAAGGATGAAATGACTTCATATTTACAGAGCAGATAAAACCATGCCTAACACAGTTATCCCTTCAACATAGTTATCCCTTCACCATACAGTTAAAATAAAAATAAGTCATTACTCATATATTGTTTTACAAAGGACTTTTTGTAGCCTGCACATATCTAGGTACTTTTGTGACTGATTTTATTATCCAGTTTGTCTATCCACAGAGAATAAGGTATTGTTTGTATTTCTGATGAATAAAATCTTGTAGTGAAATAACGAACAGACATCTGAAAGCACTAATGGTAAATACTTGGTTGATCCAGTGACTCACTTTCAATATGGGTATAATTACATTTATGTTCTATGGTATTAATGCTTAAATGCCTAAACTATGGTATTTAAATTTTTAATTAAGGAGGCTTTGAATAGTTTTCCGTTTGTTCTGGGGTGACACCCTGTAATGCTCAGCGGTTACTCCTGGCTCTGCATTCAGCAACTACTCCAGGCAGTGCCTGGGGGACACAGGGGATGCTGGGGGTCAAACTCAGGCCGGTTACATGTAAAACAAGCACCTTACTTGCTATTTCCCTGAATAGTTTTGATTTTTGTTCACTGTTTTTTAGTCTTGGAGACATATTCAGCTGAGCTCAGGGGTTACTACTGGCTCTGCACTCAGGGGTCATTCCTGGAGGGCTTGGGTACCATACTTAGTGGTGGGGATTGAACCTGGGCCAACTGCTTGCAAGGCAAGAGCCCTACCCACTGTAGTTATCACCTGGGCCCTGAAAATTATTTTTTAAAAAAACCAAAACACCTTTTTTGTTTTTGTTTTTGGGCTACATTGCACAGGGACCACTGGTTGTGAAACCCAGGGCTCCTACCTGGAAGCTTGCATTCTAGCCCTCTGAGTCATTTCCCTAGCCCCATGTCCATTCATTTAGGAATTCATGAACATCCCATACCTTGCCGTCCCTGGATGGCCAGATTCCATGCTCTTGTGTGTGTGTGCTGGGGAGTGGGGGAGGAAGGTGTGCCACATCTGGTGGCTCCCAGTCATTTGCTCCCAGTGACCACAAAGACCACAGGGTGGCAAGAATCTAACCAGGATGTATCGCCCGGCGATGTACAGGGGTCACTCCTGGCTCTGCACTCAGGAATTAACCCCAGCGGTGCTCAGGGGACCATAAGGGATGCTGGGAATCGAACCTGGGTTGGCTGCGTGCAAGGTAAACGCCTTACCCGCTGTGCTATCACTCCAGCCCCGAGATAGTACACTGTTAAGGCGCTTGCCTTACATGTGTCAAATGCAAGGTTCAATCCCCAGCACCACATGTTTCCCTGAGCCACGGGGAGTGATCGGGGAGCCATCCCTGACCACAGAGCCAGGAGTTAGCCCTGAGCATGGCTGTGGCCCCCACAAACAAATAAATAAAAACAAAAATCAAGGGGTCAGGAGATGAATTTGAACTGGCACCCACAAGCATCACATCCCCCACAAAAAGATCTTACTTCATTTAAAAACCGAAGTGGCTCTCCCCCTACCTCCTGAATTTCTTGCCCTCTTTTGTGGCATATTGCTTACCATAGGCTTTATACTTTGTCAAGGCCCAGTTCCTCTGGAGTGGAGATTCCCAGTTCATTTAAAGTTGGTCTAAGTTCCTGGATGACATAGGGGTAGATTTCCTTGTGAGGTCCTGCTTTGTCCTGATGGCAAAGAACATATTCACATTTAACTCTTTGTGAAGATGTCTATACTAACAAAACAAGCGTGAAAATTCTTTTACTCACACATGCAGGGTGGGCTAATAGTACAGAATACAAATCACTAACTTACAAGTTAACTTAACTGTCCAATAAAGAACTACCTGCCTATTCAAAATACCCGGAGGGTCAGAGAGAGAGCATAGGGGCTAAGGTGCTTGCCTTGCCATGCATTCAATCCTGGGTACTGCCAGGAGTGACCACCGAGCACAGATCAGATACAGCCCCAGAACATCACTGGCTGTGGCCCCAGACTAACTCCTCCCAAAATATAAATAAAAATACCCGAGACCATGTAAGTGGGACTAAACTGAGGGGGGGAAAAAACAGCCTTGAGTTACTGGGAAAGATGGTAATGACAGAATTTTGTGAAGATAATTAAACATGCCCAGAAGGCAACAGGAATAATTAAGTTAACACAGAAAAAGTTTTTAATTTGCCTCCAATTTGAGACCCTAAGTGAATTAACTGCTGGTGCTGAATGGATTGATAGCCTACAGAACCCTTAATTATATTACTTGTATTAGATAAGCAATGTCACACTTTCCCCTCACAGACATTGAATTTCTTCCTTTACAGGCCATAAAGACACCACAGAATTTAGCAACACAGAATTTTCTAACACAAAGATAAATTGCAGTTCAACCTTTCTATATAAGCCTTTTCTTTTCCTTTCAAACCTGGGTTGACAGTGAGGACCTTTCCAGAGCCAGGGCACGGCTGTATAATGGAGCCCAGGGCCTTGCTAGTACATCCCTGGCCTGGACATACTTCATTTATTTTCTTCAGATAAATTCTCAATAGAACTTAACAAACAATATCAAATGCCTTTTTTTTTTTTTGGTAGCACCAGACACTGAATTTAGGCCTTCACACATGTAAGGAAACCACTTCACTGCTGAACTATTTCCCCAGCCTCAAACACTTTAGTTTTGGGGCCACTCTCGGCTTAGTGCCTCAGCCAGTGCTTTGGGGACCGACTGGTACTGGGGACTGAACCCTGGGATCCTGAATGGAAGGTGTGTGCTCCAGCCTAGTGAGTTATTTCCCTTCCCTCAACATTCAAGGCCTTGGATAAGTGCAGGCAAACTGCTCTGTAAGACTAACTGCAGGGGCCAGAGAAATAGTGGGTTAAGGTGCTTGCCTAGCACTGGGTGGATCCTGGTTCAAATGCTCGGCACCAAACATGGTCCTGAGCACTGCCAGAAGTGATCCTTGAGCAGAGCCAGGAATGATTCCTGAATATTGCCAAGTGTAGCCGAAATTAAAGAGAGGAAAAAGATAGGGAGTGGGAGCTGGAGTGATAACACAGTGGGTTGGGCGTTTGCCTAACCAGGTCAACCCAGGTTCGATTCCCAGTATCCCATATACTTCCCTGAGTACCACAGGGGGTAATTTCTGAGTGCAGAGCCAGGAGTAACCCCTGAGCATCACTGGTGTGACGCAAAAAGAAAAGAAAAAAGATAGGGAGTGGAATGGAAAGGAAACCTAATGGCAATGTGCATTACCTTTAACCACAGAAAGTATGCTCTCAGATTATTAACCTGAAAACCACAGAATATGCTAATACATAACCCACAGCTGATTGACTTCCAGGACAACTTTAGCAATGTCATTTTACTGACCTTAACAACCTCTAGGATGCGAACTGCACTAGCAAAGTCATTTAACCGTCTGCATGCCCGCAGAGCCGCATCAATGATTTTGGGTTCTGGAACCAGATCATACCCAACAAGTGTGTTCATTCCTGCCAAATTGAAAAGAGAGACCACATAAATATCCTTAGATTCTAGTTATTTACATTTCTGTTGAACCATACATGTGATCTCACCTGCTTAGGCCTCTATGTTCTTATTTATTAGAGATTCTACCATTAACATGTTCTGGAGGGTAAGATCACGGTGAATCTTCCATAATGAATTGGTAGAAAAGAAAAAACTGTGCAATAGCATGCAGATTGATGGGAATTAAAGAGCTTTCTTATATGAAAATACCATTTTCCTAATGGTTAACTGGCCTCTTTTCCATAAGGGGGTCTTCAACTTAACATCTTTTAACTCTTATGATAACCCATATATTTTAGCTATTTTAAATAGTTTTGATTGGACAATAATCTAAAACAGAGAAATGCTTAAGGAGAGAGTCAATGAGGCCCAAGTGAGGCCATTTAGTAGTTATTACAGAAAAACATTAGCGCACAGACTCATTAACATTCAACCAGAAAATGATTAGGTATGATTACTTTTCATTCTGTACAAAATGATGCACCATAAAATTTACGATGCCCTCAAAAAAAAAAAAAAAAAGCCACGCAAAATTTCCGTTCTTTTCATTACCTCTATTTAAGACTATTCAGTAAGAGTTTCCCTGATTGCAGTAAAGTGTATTCATTTTATTCACGCAAAGAAATTTGAAGTACTTAATGCTGCTTGCTTTCATTTAAAATATTTAAACAGGGGGGCTGGAGTGATAGCACAGTGGGTAGGGCGTTTGCCTTGCACTCGACCGACCCGGGTTCGATTCTCAGCATCCCATATGGTCCCCTGAGCACCGCCAGGGATAATTCCTGAGTGCAGAGCCAGGAGTGACCCCTGTGCATCGCCGGGTGTGACCCAAAAAGCAAAAATAAATAAATAAAATAAAATAAAATATTTAAGCAGGGCTGGAGTGATAGCACAGCGGGTAGGGTATTTTGCCTTGCATGTGGCCAACCCAGATTTGATTCCCAGCATCCCATATGATCCCCTGAGCACTGCCAGGAGTAATTTCTGAGTGCAGAGCCAGGAGTAACCCCAGTGCATTGTCGGGTGTGACCCAAAAAGGAAAAAAAAAACAAACTTCATCTACTGTATTACTGTCATCCCATTGTTCATCAATTTACTCAAGCGGGCGCCATTAACGTCTCCATGCGTCCCAGCCCAGAGATTTTATCAGCCTCTCCTTAGTCGTCTTTCCCAACGATTGGAGGCTCTTTTCAGGGTAGGGAATGAGACTGTTATTGTTACTGTATTTGGCGTATCGAATATGCCATGGGGAGCTTGCCTGGCTCTTCCGTGTGGGCAGGTTATTCTCGGTAGCTTGCTGGGCTCTCCAAGAGGCATATACATATATATTTCCCTTTATGATGATGTATCGTGGCCACGCGGTCCAGGAATATGTTCACTCATGCTCACTCTTTATCTAAAATAGTACCAAACTAGCTGTCATGAATGTATGGACTGCGATTTAATGGTTCTATGCAAATTAGGAATAAACAAGTTCTATTTTACTGATAGTTGATACTTAATGAGGGCAAGATAAATCATAATAATAAAGATAATAAAAAACTCCAACTATAACCAAGAGGGTTGGAGAACCAAGAACTATCTGCCATTGCTTATCTGTCTGTATTTTTTTTTTTTTTGCTTTTTGGGTTACACCCAGCGATGCACAGGGGTTACTCCTGGCTCTGCATGCAGGAATCACCCCTGGCGGTACTCAGAGGACCCTACGGGATAATGGGAATCGAACCCACGTGCAAGGCAAACGCCCTACCCGCTGTACTATTGCTCCAGCCCCATGCATTACTTATCTGAAGGAAGGTACAAACCCATCAACCATCCCGTACCCTGACAATTTAGCAGTGGTTCTAAGTCAGGAGCAATCCTGTCTCCTCAAGAAATATGTGTGACTGTGAGAAATGGAGAAGGGGGCGTGCAGAATTTTAGCACCTGGCAGGCAGAGGTTATGGATACCTATACATCGTACCAGAACAGCCCTGGCCACCAAGTATTATCTTGCCCACACCCGGACTGTACTCACTGCCAAACCCTGCCTACCACAGAGGAGACACTATGGAGTTGACCGACGTCCCTAACTGAAAGTTGCTGCACAGTCCTCAGCTTACATAATGCAGGTCTACAGAACAGTTCCTATTTCTGTGTCAAAATATGACAGTTACCTTTGCGCAGTTCCCAGGCATCAATATCAGGCTTATTAAAATACGTCACCCAGCGTGCATCAAACTCCTCATCCGTCTCATGTGACCCATGGGAGTAGCAGCGAGCTGACTGGGTAGCTGCAATGGAGAAAGAGCAATAACCTCATTTACTGAAAAGTACAGCAAGGTTTGTTTGGCTTTCTTTTTCTGTGCAGAAATACATACACATTAAATGCAAATGCACACAAATACATAAACATTAAGTTTGAAATCAACAATGTATATCACAGTAGGGAAATTCTTCAGCAAACGAAACAAATCTTATGTACTGAGAAATAAAATGAACTTAAAAATAAAGCAAAGGACTGGGGTCGGAGTGATGAAACAGCAGGTAGCATGTTTGCCTTGCTTGAGCCAGACCTGGGTTTGATCCTCGGCATTCCATATGGTCCCCTGAACACCACCAGGAGTAATTCCTGAGTGGAAAGCCAGGAGTAACCTCTGAGCATCACCAGGTGTCATGCCCCCCACCCTCCCCCAAAAAAAAGTCAAGCAAAGGGGACCATAGTGCAAAGAAACAGAACATATGCTTTGCATGTGAGAATCCAGCACCAAATTGGAGTAGTCCCTAAGCACTACTGAGTGTGGCGCAAAGATCAAGAACAGAAACAAAAACAAAAATCAAGCAAGGAAAGGCCAGGGAAAGAGGAGTGTACACCTTAATGGGAGAGCACTACCCTTGCATGTGCAAGGGCCTGGGTTTGACCCCCGAAAAACTACCCCCACATACATACACAGTTACAGATAAATAGCTTAATGGTCTGGAAAAAATACTGTGCATACAGCCCCCAGCACTGCACAGTCCCGACACTGAGCTGAGAGTAGCCCCTGAGAACAACCACAATAAAAGAATCAGTAGATGGGGCTGGAGCAATAGCACAGCGGGTAGGGTGTTTGCCTTGCACGCAGCCAACCCGGGTTCGATTCCCAGCATCCTATATGGTCCCCTGAGCACCGCCAGGAGTAATCCCTGAGTGCAGAGCCAGGACTAACCCCTGTGCATTGCTGGGTGTGATCCAAAAAGAAAAAAAAAAAAAAACCAACAAAAAACAACCAACACAGAATCAGAAGAGGAACTTAGGGCCAGCTCAGGACAAAGCAAAGGTCTTGTGTGTGTGAGGCCTTCACGGATGCCTAGAACAACCACAAAGAAAACAGGGGAGATAGCTCAATAAGCTAGAGTGAGTGTAAGACCCAGACTTAATCCCTGGCAATACAAGGTCCACAGAGCACCAAGATGTATGACCTTCAAACAAAATACCAAAACAGAGGAGCCCAGAGAGAGAGCTCGCTGTGCAAAGCACATGCTGAGCATACAGAGTTTAAGCCTGGGTGCCCCATGTACAAGCTACAGGGTCCAAGCACTGAATCTTCACCTTCAGGCTCACAAATGGGCAATGCATCCCCAATAGTGGCCTGAGCTCAGGGGAAACAAAAAAAAACAAACCTAAAGAACTCCAGTATCTGAGAGACGGCCCAAAAGGCTGAATGAAGTGTAGCTTATTGGCAAGAGCTCTGGGTTCAATCCCCACATTTCCTGGCGCCCTGAAAACTGCCAGGAATGGCCCTCCCCACTCCCAAATAAAATAAAGCCCAACAAGGGCCAGAGTGATAATACAGTAGGTAGGGCATTTGCCTTGCATGCACCTGACCCGGGTTCAAACTGATTCCACTCAGGAGTAATCCCTTTAGTATCACTGAGTGTGCCCCCTACCCCACCAAAGAACAAAAACAACTGGGTATGTGCGTGTGTGTATGTGTGTGTGTGTGGGGGGGGGGGGCGCAATGGAGAATTGCTGGAGAAACTGCAAGTAAGGCACTTGACTTGAACTCAGTTGAACCTAATTCAATTCCCAAAACCACATAGGCTCCCCAAGCCTCACCAGGAGTAATCCCCGAAAGCAGATACAGGAATAAGCCCTGAGCAGTCAGAGGTGCTCCGTCACCAAAACAATACAAAACGAAACACAAGAATGGGGGTTAGAGAAAGCTCAACAGAACAAGTGCTTGCTTTGCACGCAAGAGGCCAGGGTTTGATCCCTGTGCTGTATGTAGTTCCCTGAGGAATCCCAGAAGCAACAGCCAAGCTGGGAGTAGCCTCAGAGCATCATTGTACGTGTGTAAGGGGTGGGGTGGGTGGGTGCACACCTAATGGTACTCAGCACTTACTCTGGTTCTATGCTCAGGGTCAGTTCTAGTGAGATTTTTGGGGGGTTATATTGGATCCTGGGGATAGAATCCAAGTCTGCCGCATGCAAGAGATCCACTCTTCCCACTGTACTATGGCTCTGGCCTCAGCACACATTTCCTTGATGATAATTTCCTAAAACTTGTGCCTAGATTATATCCCAAACTAAATTACACATCCTGGTAAGTCTTACCAAAGTAGAGCTGGAAATATGTGGTTCCAAGTGGCTTATAAAGAGCTGGAGCGATAGCACAGCGGGTAGGGCGTTTGCCTTGCACGCGGCCGACCTGGGTTCGAATCCCAGCATCCCATATGGTCCCCTGAGCACTGCCAGGGGTAATTCCTGAGTGTAGAACCAGGAGTAACCCCTGTGCATCGCCGGGTGTGACCCAAAAAGTAAAAAAAAAAAAACCAAACCAAAAAAAAAAAAAAAAACCAAGTGGCTTATAAAAGTTCCGGTTTCCATCCTCAGAACCATATCCCACGAACACCACTGTATTTCCTGCTTAATATAGCTTAATTTACTATAATCAGACAAGCTTAATATAGTTTCCATTTTGTTTGTTTCAGGATCACACCTGGCAGAGTTCAGGGATCATTGCTGGCACTAATCGAGGGACCATATGCAGTGCCAAGGTTTGAACTGGGGTAAGTGCAAGTGAAGTGCCTCAATTCCTGTCCTATCTCTCCAGCCACAATTTCCGTTTATTATTAACAAATCATATTAAAAAGATCTAGGGGCTGGAGCAATAGTACAGCAGATAGAGCGTTTGCTTTGCACACAGCAGAACCGGGTTTGATTCCTGGGATCCCTGAGTACCACCGGGAGCAATTCCTGAGCTCACAGCCTCTACCTAGAGAAGGCCCTATTCTCTCCTGAACGTGTCTTTCATCTTTCTGTCTCTCCCCTCTCACATCTCTCTAAATGTCTTTTAATAAAATACTATTTTGTGGGGCCAAACTGATAGAACGTGGAGAGCACTTGCCTTTGCAATCAGCTGAACTGAGTTCAACCCCGGTACCCCATATAGTCCCCCAGCCCCTGAGTGCAAAGCAAGGAGTAAGCCCTGACCATCCAAAACAAAACAAAACAACAAAAAAAAAAGAGGGGGAGAGACCTACCTAGTATCATTGGCAGCTATTTTTAAAATATTCTAAAATTCAAAATATTAGAAATACATATTCTTAAAGCCATTTCTGAGAGGAAAATGTTTTAAAAAATTAAAAACAAAAAGATTAAAGCTAGGCAGTTCTAGAGGGAATGAACAGTTTTATCAGGAAAAAAAGACTCTCACCCAGAAATGTAGAGAAAGTATATGTTTAAATGAGCATAGAAATTTCCATGACAAGAAGCAGAATAATCTCTAGACCTGAATGTATTTGTTTGTTTGGGGTCACATGCAGCGATGCTCTGGGGTTACTCCTGGCTCTGAACTCAGGAATTCCTCCTGCTGGCTGTGCTCAGGGGGACCATATGGGATGCCGGAGATTGAACCCAAGTTGGCTGTACTGTCACTCCAGCCTCTGACCTGAATCTATCTAGTAAGTGTAAATATTTAATCCAAACTGTAAATCTTGCAGGACTAACATTCACAGTAAATATATCAGAAAACATGATCTATCGTGTTTTCTTCTGCCGTGCTTGGGGAGCCATGAGGTGCTGGGACTTACCAGGAAGTTCCCCTGTGTAAATATGTGCTCCACCCACTAGGCCATCTTCCCAGCCCTGTAACATACATTTTTTTCTCAAAATCTTAAATTATTTTTATTTGGATACTTACAATGCAGCCATCAAATGATACAATCACTTTGGAAAACTGTCTGCAGTTTATTAATTTTAAAATATCTGCAATATTATTCAGTAATTTTACTAAGTATTGACCCACGAAAAATGTAGTTTGAATTTCTCCCCAGAGGTATCTACTAAGTTGACCTTGCCTACAACCAGAAAAGGCTGGTTCCTTGATAACCATTAGCTCAATGCTGGATCTGCCTACGTAACTGGTATTCTGTCCTATTTTCTAATTGTGAAGATGTTGTGCAACAGCAAGTTCAAATCAAGGAGATCAACAAATCTGTCAACTTCCTTCTGGGAGTCTCCATTACAAACTGGTTGTCTCCCAGAAAATCTTTTCTGGAATAAATATTTAGAATAGTAAGGCCAGAGCGATAGTACGGCAGTAGGGCGCTTGCCTTACACGAGGCCAGGAGATATCCCCAGGCACAGAATCAGGTGTTAAGCCCAGATGCCTGTCACCCAAAACAACAAAAAGAAAAGAAAAATCAGAGTTTTTTCTAGAGACTCAATTAAAAAAGCTACTTCTAATGTTGCTTTCTGGCATTTAGTTAAGTATGATGCTAAGATCAAAAGTTAATATATTTTTTTCTAAATATATTTTCTATTTCAAGGGTTCATTAATTCTGTTTTTTTGTTTTTTTGTTTTTTTTTGCTTTTTGAGTCACACTCGGCGATGCACAAGGGTTACTCCTGGCTTTGCACTCAGGAATTACTCCTGGCGGTGCTCAGGGGACCATATAGGATGCTGGGAATCGAGCCTGGGTCGGCCGAGTACAAGGCAAACGCCCTACCCACTGTGCTATTGCTCCAGCCCCTAATTCTCTGGTTTAAATTTGGTTAAACCAGAAAGCTTTCCATTTATCAACTTTTCAGCTTGGAATTAACTAGCTCTAAGAATGAGCATTTTGATGGTAGTAATTCTAAGAGCAAGGGAGAATGAGTAATAGTGGGCACAAGAAAAGACAGAGGCAGAGTTAGCAAGGTTCAACGCTTAAAAGCAGCTGTAAACCCTGTAATCCAAAGGCTGGAAACCTAGAAATTCGGGAGGAGTAGGAAAGAAAGTGGGAAAGTGATTTGAAAATGCAGGGCTGGGAGCAACAGGACGGGTACCTGGCACGTGGCCCCCTGGGTTTGATCCCTAGCATCCCAGATAGTGGCCTGAGCACCACCACGAGTGATTCCTGAGTCAGATCCAGGAGTAAGTCCTGAGCATAGCTGGTATGCCAAATCAAAACTAAAATAAAGCAAAAGCTAAATTCAATGTGGGACCAAGAAAGAGGAAGAGGAAACACCTCTTCCTCTTCGGATAAGGAGGTATGAGTCAGAACTCTGTAGGTTGCCTAGAGAATTTAACTACTATTTAAAATGACTCGATTACCTAATTCAACAGTTGCTGGAAAACTGTTTTGAGTTTGAGGCTTTTTCATGGACAAAATACAGAATTTGGGTTGCTAGTTAACTAGATCAAATTTATTGAATTTGAAGTCTTCTAGATTAACCCCCAGGAACTCCTTCAAGCATTGGCTGACTCATTTGACCCTGGATAACTCCACCTACAAACTTTAATCCTTCAGATAAAACCTGTTGGCTCTCAGTGGGCTGGTGAGGGGCTTGCCCCAATCCAGGTTTGTTTGATCCCTGACACCATATATGTGCCTCACCAGAAGTGAACCCTGCGCATAGGGCCAGGGGTAAACCCTGAGTACCATAAGCTCTGCTGGATACGGTCTCCCACCCCCCTAAAAAAGGTAACAAATCCCACACTAGAATATGCAAAAACTAAATGGGGCAACAGTGTATGAAACACTTAGACAGGCAAAATGCTAAAGGTTATAACAACCCATTCAAACCTCACAATTACCTGATCTCTGAGTAGGCAACTGTTTAAAGGTTAAATAGCATGTCCAAGGTCAGACAGAAAGTAGCTGACCCAGCGGGAAGGCTGCCTCCTTGTGGCAATTCTTCAGGACTAAGACCTCAATGGAAGATTTTGGGTTATAAATTATACCTTAGAAATAGACATTGGTATGCCACTCTGTGCAAACTAACCAAGAGCTCCCTTCATTTACTGATTGACAAAAACTTCCCAAAGTGTTTACCCAATGCATCAATACTTTTATTTTTTATTTTTATTTTTTTTTGCTTTTTGGGTCACACCTGGCGATGCACAGGGGTTACTCCTGGCTCTACACTCAGGAATCACCCCTGGTGGTGCTCAGGGGACCATATGGGATGCTGGGAATCGAACTCGGGTCGGCCGCGTGCAAGGCAAACGCCCTACCCGCCGTGCTATCGCTCCAGCCCCCTATGCATCAATACTTTTAAAGAGGTTCTAAGAAACTTCCCAAAATATGTATGAAAAAATTAAAATAACTATTTGTTTTTTTTAAGAATTGAAAATAGCATAAAATCTGCCAAACATCAGAACACAGACCAAAAATAAGAACCTATGCCAAGAAATGGAAAAAGGTTCCACCACCAAAAAACGCACCGGTTTTCCTCTTCGATCCAATAAGATGGCCATCCTGGGCAGTGTTGTGTATGCCAACCCTAAGGGTCTATGGTAGATTATAGAAGGTACCACCTCAATTGAACATTCCTTAGGTGGAGTCTAAGTGAAACCAACCCCAAAGTAATCTAAAACACCACGGAACAGTAGAGTTGCTAGGCTGTGTTTAAAGAAGCACGCTCAGGGCCGAGAGAGTGCAGCAGGTGAGCAGTGCCCAGCACGGAGCAGAATCGAGGCACATGGTCTTCTCCAGCCCCACCAGGAGGGATCCTGAGCAACACTGGGTGCAGCTCTAAAGCCAAAGGGCACACGTTTAGGGGCTTCATTAGGGGCTGCGTCTAGGACTGAGGAGCAGGATCAAGCTGCAACCACACAGGACTGAACAGCACAGCAATGAACAGTCTCCCGGAATACACAAAAGGGCAAGGTAAAATAAGGCAGGAATAAAATTAGCAACACCCCCCAGCCCCCACTCCCGCGCAGCCCAGAAAGGGGGTGAGGAGTGCTCCCCCACCAAGGAAGGGTGTGGAACCTCTAAACTCACTGAGGGGCACTGCCCAGCCCTCCCAAGGCCACGAGATCCACCTGCGGTCAGCACCTCCGTTTAGGCCGCTGCTGTGACAAGGGACCCGCGGCTCTAGGGTCGAGGCGCTCTCAGGAACACCCCTAGACTAGCAATCAGGCTCCTTTCCCGCCAGGGCCACCGAGCGAAGCGGGGACCAAACCTGCGGCCTGTTGCACGCAAAGACCCGGCCAGCTGTCACCCCTACCGCTCACCTCTCACCTCGCCAGCGAGGTTTCCAACCCGAGGCAATTCCCCTCATTCCTGACCCCGCGCTATCTGGGTGCGGGCTCGCCCACTCTGCCACCCTTGCCCTCGTTCCAGACCCCGTCCCTATCTAGGTGCGAGCTCGCTCACTCTGCCACCCTGCCCCTCATTCCAGACCCCGCGCTATCTGGGTGCGGGCTCGCCCACTCTGCCACTCTGCCCCTCATTCCTGAACCTGCGCTATGGGGGTACGGGATCGCCCACCTCTGACACCCTTGCCCTCATTCCAGACCCCGCACTATCCGGGTGCGGGCTCGCCCACTCTGCCACCCCTGCCCCCGTCCCAGCAGTCCTGCTCCTAGCCTCGCGCCCCGCAACGATCAGCTGAACGCCCGGGGGTCGGAGGACGGAGCCAGAACGACAGCGCGCCGGGGCAGGCGACACGAGACACGCCCGGCCGGGCGCCAGGGTCCCTGTCCCGGGCGCCGGGTGCGACCCAAACGGCCGGTGCCCGCGCGCGCGGCTCAATGTCACCTTCGCCGGCGCGCCGCAGGCCGGGGACGGCCACTCCCTGTCAGGTGGCCCCGGGGGTGGGCGCCGGGGCCCGCGGGGTCCGGCGGGGCGGCGCGGCGTCCCCTGCCCGCGGGGCCCAGCAGCGGTGCCGCCCCGGGAAGCGGCGCGGCGGAAGGCCCGGGGGCCGGGGCGTGGGCGGCCCGCGGCGGGCGCGGCCGGAGGTCGCCGGCCTGCGGGGCAGGGTCTAGGCCGCGGGGGCAGCCCGCCCTCGAGTGGCGCCGGGGGCCCAGGTCACCGCAAGGACACGCGGGCGCGGGCGCGGGCGCGCGCCAGGGACTCACCGGCGGCGGCGCCGGGGACCGGGGCGGGGTGCAGCAGGCCGCGGGGGCCCGCCCGGGCGGCGGCGGCGGCGGCGGCGACCGCGCAGCGGCGGAGAGAGGCGCCCAGCATGACGGCGATGGCGGCGCGCAGGCCACAGGCTGAGGAGAAGCCGGCGGGGAACTCGCGGGCCGCAGCGGAGCGCGCGCGGGGGCCGGACTCACGCACTGACGCACGGAGGGCGGGGGGCGAGGACACGCCCACTGCGGCGCGCGCCTCCGGGGGGAGGGGCGGGTACGGCGGCGCGCTGGGGACACGCCGCGTCGCCGCCGCGCTCCGCGCACCCTCCCGGCCCTTCCCCGGCGGCGGCCATCATGGGAGAAGCGGGGAGGGCGAAGGTGAACCGTGCACTGGGCGTGGCTCGGGAGCAAACGCACCTCAAAATGGAAACGATAAGGTCAAAATGTCACCTTCACCTCACTCGACCCAAATTGAACAGTGAGCCGGGGAGAAGGGCCGGATACCTTTCGTGTTTGCTCTGCAAGCAGCTGACCCAGTTGGGTGCATGGTGTGACATGGTCCCCAAGGCACGGCAGCGGTGACAGCCGAGCACAGAGCCAGTCAGGAGCAGGCCCCCCAACACCCCCTAGGAAAGGGGCTGGGGTTGAAGCAGGCTTTCCGGAGCATGCCGTACTCTTCCTTGCAGAGCGTATGCTTTTCTGGGCGGTGGGTGCGGATGGGCGGTTTGGAGCCCTATCTGGTGGTACTGGGCACTTTCCCAGCTGTGTCCCGGGTTGTTCCCAGCGCTACTCAGGAGGCTATTCAGTGCCAGGGATGGAATCCAGACCTCCAGCAAAGTATGTGCTTAGATCACCTTTGTGACCGTACACGCTGAGTTAACTGTTTCTTTAGAAACAGGGCTCTCTGGGTTATGCCTGCACTCTGATCCTCAACCGCATACTTTGATCTTGCTTTAATAATCAACTTCCTCTATTTCTCCTACTTGCTCTTTTTTTTTTTTTTTTTGCATTTTGGGTCACACCCAGTGATGCTCAGGGGTTACTCCTGGCTTTGCACTCAGGAATTGCTCCTCGCGGTGCTTGGGGGAACATAGGGGATGCCCGGGATCAAACCTGGATTGGCCGCATGCAAGGCAAACGCCTTACCTGCTACTATACTATCGCTCCGGCCCTCCTACTTGCTCTTGAATCCTTTCCTGTGAGGAAGTCAAAAGACAAGCGCCCCCCACGCACCCCCCATTAACCTGGCCAGGAGAAAGGATAAAAATGCTTTTCTTTTGAGAGCACCTGCTTCATCTCCACCAATTGCACTGAAGGACATCTAAGAAGACTTTTTTTTTCTTTTTTGGGTCACACCCTGTGAGGCTCAGAGGGCCTCCTAAGTCTGCACTCCGGACTTACTCCTGGCGGTGCTCAGGGAACCATATGGGATCCCAGGGATTGAACCCTGGTTGGCCAGGTGCTGCCTGGTATACTATTGCTATACTATTACCTGCTATACTATTGCTCCGGCCCCGAAATCTGAGAAAACGTTGACCTCCTTGAATACAATTAATATTCATCAAAGCAGAACTCCAAACTTGGTGTAACTGATTCTTTCCTCTGAGCCTTAATAAGACTGAAAGCAGGATGGCAGTCAGTGGCGTGGATGTTTTTCAGGCGAGAGCCATGGCTTTGATCCCTGGAACCACAGCATTCCCTGAGCCCCAGAAGTGGTCCTGAGCCCTAGCACTGCTGGGTATATTAAAATGAATAATAAGAAAAAGATGTCAGCTGGGGTTTGGTCTCGGTCTCATTCGAAGCTCAGATTTCCTTCTAAGTTTGTTCTGCTTGTTGGCTGAATCCAGCTCCCTGTAGTTGCAGGACTAAGTCCCCTTCTTTTCTTGTGTGCAGTTAGGGACCACTCTCAGATCCTAAAAACTATCGCCAGGGTCTTGCTACATGAGCCCCACTAAAGGCCCTTTCACAATAACCATAACTTTTTTTGGGGGGAGGCATTCTACCTGATGGTGCTCAGGGCTTATTTCTGACCACTCAAGTGCTCAGGGCCTACCCTTGCTCTGTGCTTGGGATCACTCCGGGGAATTTACTGAACCAGGTCAGCTACATGCAAAGCAGGTGTCTTAATCCTTATACCATCTCTTAGGTCTTTATATTTTTTTCTTGTGGAGGTGGAGGGCATGGGGGAGCCACACCTGGTAGTGCTCAGGGCTTACTCCTAGCTCTGCAATCAGGGATCACTCCTGGTGGGGTATGGGGGGAACCTTGTGGAGTGCTGGGAATTGACCCTGGTTCATCTGCATGCAAGGCAAGCACCCTACCTTCTGTACTATCTTTCCAGATCCCATCATCCTCTTTTAAAGACCAATCTAATTAAAGTCAGGCACATCCAGAGTAATCTTTTGATTAATTAAAAGTAAATGGTGGGGCTGGAGCGTTAGCATAGCAGGTAGGGCATTTGCCTTGCACGTGGCCAACCCGGGTCGGGTTTGATTGCCAGCATCCCATATGGTCTCCTGAGCACTGCCAGGGGTAATTCCTGAGTGTAGAGCCAGGAGTGACCCCTGTGCATACCTGGGTGTGACCCAAAAAGCAAAAAAAAAAAAAAAGTAAATGGAGGGCTGGAGCAATAGTGTAGCAAGAAGGGCATTTGGCTTGCATGTGGTCAGCCTAGGTTTGACCCCCAGCAACCATACAGTCCTGGAGCACCACCAGGAGTAATGGAGAGCCTGGAGTAAGCCCTAAGCACCTCCAGGTATAGTCTAAAAACAAATAAAAAGTAAATGGATTATTAGACTAATTTTGGGATTGATATCTAGTCAAAACAGTGATTATACACGGCATGTTCACCGGGAGCACTGATCTTGGGGGACACTCTGTGACTTCACCTGTTACATGACTTAGGTGTGTGTCAGGGCCTACGTGGTCCCAACATTGCATCAAGTTGTGTCCCCAATCACTAGTCTTTTCTATTGCTCCTGGGAGTTTTGTCAAATAGAGTCAGACCAGTTCTCCAGACTCTTGCCTAAGGCCGTTAGACCTGGCGTCTGTGATCGGCACTGAAACCCTTTCCTGTTTTCAGGAGAAGTAGCTCCAGATTTTTGACGCCTTAGGGATGTCTTCATTGATTGTCATTCAGCCTATCAGCTTCCTGTAGAGCCCCACTACCACCACACCCAGAGAGGTGACAAGATGTTCCCTGAGGAGTACTAAGGGGAAAGGGTTGTGCTATGGAAGAGTTTGAGGACAAAGATACTCCAGCTTGTGCATTTCAGAGAAGGGAAGTTCAGGGCCAGGGAGATAGTACAGTGGATAGGGAACTAGCCTTGCAGGTGGCCAACTCTGTTAGTCCACCTTCCATAGGATCCTTCAAGCCTGAGCTTGTCAGAAGTAATCCCTGAGTGCAGAGCCAGGAGTAACTCCTGAGCACTGCCTGTATGACCCTAAAACCAAAACCAAAACAAAACAACAAAAAAAAGGAAGTTTACACTCAAATAGCTCCTACCTTTTCAAGTGGGAATTAAGTTTGGAAAAAGGTATTTTGCATGGACTGGAGCAATAGCACAGCGGGTAGGGCATTTGCCTTGCATGCAGCTGACCTGGGTTCGATTCCTCCGTCCCTCTTGGAGAGCCGGGCAAGCTACTGAGAGTATCTCGCCCTCATAGCAGTGTCTGGCAAGCTACCCGTGGTGTATTGATATGACAAAAACAGTAACAAGTCTTACAATGGAGATGTTACTGGTGCCCACTCAAGCAAATCGGTGAACAATAGGACGACAGTGCTATAGTACATGGCTGTCGAGGGGCTGAGCAGCCTGGCTTTGATCCCCAGTACTACATAATCCCCTGAACACTGCCTGGGAATGACCCCCCAGCTGAGAGTTACCCCTGGCACCCCCAGGACTGACTAAAAACTAAAAACACCTTGCCGTTTTAAGACTGACAGCATGGGGCTGGAGCGATAGCACAGCGGGTAGGGCATTTGTCTTGCACGTGGCCAACTCGGGTTCGATTCCCAGCATCCCATATGGTCCCCTGAGCACCTCCAGGAGTAATTTCTGAGTTCATGAGCCAGGAGTAACTTCTGTGCATCTCCAGGTGTGACCCAAAAACCAAAAAAAAAAAAGACTGACAGGAGTCCTTGGAATTTGTCCTGTATTGCTTTCATTTCCTCAGGTACGGCTTGAGTACCTCCAGTGATGAGGATTTCTTTACTAGACTGTTGAAAATAAAAATGATCCAGAAAAGGCCCCTGAGGTAATAATAAGACTCTATGGGATGCTGGAGATTGAACTCTGGTCAGCTGCGTGCTGTGTAAATGCCCTTTGTGCTGTACTATGCTCTAGCTACACACACATTTAATTGTTAGTCTTTTTTGTTTTGTTTCGTTTTGCTCTTGGGTCACGCCCAGCAGTGCCCAGGACTTACTTCTGGCTCAGGAATTGTCCTAGCAATGCCCAAGCAATGCCCATATTATGTGGTGACAGAAATCATACTAGGGTTGGCCTCATGCAAGGCAAGTGTTTTAATCCCTGTACTATCTCTCCAGCTCAAAATTTAACTTTTTTTGTTTGTTTTTGAGTCACATGTGACTGTATTCAGGGTTTACTTCTGGCTCTTTTTAGGGATTACTTGGGGGGGTGATATGAAATGTAGGGGATTGAACCTAGGTCAGCCTCATGCACGGCTAGTGCCTCCCTATTGTACTATCTCTTTGGAGCCCTAATCATATGTATTTTTTTTTTCAGGAAGTTATCCTGGCAATGCTCAGGGGTTAGTCCTGGCTCTGCACTCAGAAATCACTCCTGGTGGTGCTCAGGGACCATATGGGGTGCTGGAGATCGAACACAGGTGGGCCACGTGCAAGGCAAGCGCCCTACCTATTCTACTAACACTCCGATTCCCGCCCCCGAATCATACTTTAAAAGTACACAATTCAGAGACTGGAGTGATAGCACAGTGGGTAGGGCGTTTGCCTTGCACGCGGCCGACCCAGATTACACCGCCAGGAGTAATTCCTGAGTGCAAAGCCAGGAGTAACCCCTGTGCATCGCCAGGTGTGACCCAAAAAAGCAAAAAAAAAAAAAAAATAGTACACAATTCAGTGGTTTCTAGTATAGTTACTGTGCTGTAATTATTACCACTCATTCCAGAACAACTTCATTACTCCAAAAAGAATGATGCTTCATAATAATCACCCCTCATTCCCCATTCCCCAGGAATTACTCCTGGTAGTGCTCAGGGAACCATAAGGGATGCCAGGGATCAAATCGGGTTCTTCTGCATGCATGGCAAATGAACTATTGCTCCAACCCCACTTCTTCTGTATCTGTGGATTTGCCTGAACATTTTATATAAATAGAATCATACAACTTATTTTCTTTTGTGTCTGGTAATTTACACATAGCATGTTTTCAAGGTTCACCCAGCTGGTAACATAGTTTATTATTTTTAATGTCATAATCATAGAGGTAACTGAATACATTGCTGTAGAGTCATACCCCTCGATGCACAGGGGTCACTCCTGGCTTTGCACTCAGGAATTACTCCTGGCGACATTCAGGGGACCATATGGGATGCTGGGAATAGAACCCTCGTGCAAGGCAAAGGCCCTACCCGCTGTGCTATAGCTCCAGCCCCTATTGCTATTTTTTAACAACTGTGAATAAGGCTGCTATGAACATTCCATACATGTGTTTGTGGGGGTTTGTGTTGTCAGTTCTTTGGGGTCAATATCCAGGAATACTGTCTGAGAAATGCTACAGCTCTGTTCAGTTCTTTGAAGTAGCCCAAATTGTTGCGAAGCAGCCTGTGTTGTTTTACATCCTCACCAGCAGTGTGCGCAGGTTCCAGTTTTTCCATAGACGCGTGGAGTTTTCTTAGTAGAGATGGAGCTGTGTAACCCCAGGAGGACCCACGCCCCTACTGTCCTGAGAGGAAAAGGCTCTGCCGCCCCCCCCCCGCCCCCCCCCCCACCCCCGCCGCGCTTTGCGCGGGGAGCCTGCAGCTGTTCTCTCATTGGCTCTCCGTTTCCCCCAGCGGTTTCCCCCAGCTGGAACCGCCATCTCCCTGCATGGCCTCTAGGGGGCAGCTTGCAACAGCTCTTTTCACGGTCGCTTCCAGAAATTCTTTAAAATGTAGCCGAGTTTGAAGGGGAAAAAAAGGGGATTGAATTTTGTGTCCCTTTCACAAACGCGCGCGCACACAGCGCACACACACTCACACACACATCACATGGAGATCCTAAATAAAATGACTATTTCTAGGTCCTTCCGTGATCTGGAGTTCAATTCTGGCAAAAGTATTTATTTGTTGGCTTGTTATATCATCATCATCATCATCATCATCATCATCATCATCATCATCATCATCATCATCATCATCATCATCTCCTTGATCATGGAATTTCTCAAGCGATCTCAATAACGTCTCCATTTGTCCTAGCCCTGAGATTTTAGAAGTCTCTCTCTACTCGACCTTCCCAAGGATGCCACATTGGAGGCTCTTTGAGGATCAGGGGAATGAGACCCAACTTGTTACTGTTTTTGGGATATTAATCCACCATGGGGACCTTGCGAGGCTCTCCCATGTGGGCAGGAAACTCCCGGTAGTTTGCCAGGTTCTCCCAGAGGAGAAGTAGATTATAAGATATCATGTGGCCGCAAAGCGCCCTGCTTCCAGAAGCTTGCTTTTAAGCCGTGGATGGGATTACACGGGCGGCTGTAGGGGAGGGAGGGGCGTCCCTGGGTGTGACCACCTAGCTACTGGGAAATGGGAAATCTGGGCGGAGGAGGCCCAGTCCTGATCTGAGCAGGCTTGGAGGTCTCAGGCCCGGGTCACACACACCTGGGTTCCTCTGCCAGTACCTTCATGCATGAGGCTCGTACAAACATGTGGAAAGGGGCCTTGAGCATTGCTGTGGCTAGGCTCTGGAGGTCTTCGGCTACTGGGAGCTCTGCTTGGGGCAAGGAGGGAAGCCGGAGCCCATCCAGCTTGTTATATGGTGCCAAGAAATCATCCTAGGGCCTCACATGCAAGGCAAATGCTCCATGGCTCCATGTCAGCCCTGCCTACAATATACATATATTTAATTTGAGGGACACACCAGAGGTGCTCAGATATTTCCTGGAGGGCCTCAGGGAACCATGTGATGCTGGGGTCTGAACATGGGGCTCCTGCATGCAGAGCTCTGGCCACAGAACCATCTCTCCAGCCCCACAATCTAGTTTTGACAAATTTGGTACAGCAGGTAGGGTGTTTGCCTTGCACCGGCAAGGTTCAATGCCCCACATCCCATATGGTCCCGTGAGGGAGGTTCACTGCCAGGAGTAATTTCTGAGCTCAGAGCCAGGAGTAACTCCTGAACACTGCCATATGTGGCCCCAAAACAAAACAGAACAAAACAATCAAGTATTCTCTGTGACTCTGATGATGAACCAAAGAAAGCCTGAGATTATTAGATACCTATCTCCATGGCAATTTGATTCATTTTGCAGACACAGGAGTTAAGGCAAAAAGAATTTTTTAATGTTTTATTTTATTTTTATAATGTAGTTCACAGTATTTGATTACATTTAATATTCAAACACCAATCCCACCTTCATTACACCTTCCCACACCATATATTTTTTTAATTTTATTAGTGAATCACCGTGGGGTACAGTTACAGATTTACAAGCTTTGGGGCTGGAGCAATAGCACAGCAGGTAGGGCATTTGCCTTGCACTGCGGCCGACCCGGGTTCGATTCCCAGCATCCCATATGGTCCCCTGAGCACCGCCAGGGGTAATTCCTGAGTGCAGAACCAGGAATGACCCCTGTGCATCGCCAGGTGTGACCCAAAAAGCAAAAAACAAAAACAAAAACAGATTTACAAGCTTTCGTGCTTGCATTTCAGTCATACAATTATCGAGTACCCATTCCTCTACCAATGCCCATTCTCCACCACCAATGATCCCAGCATCCCTCTCACCACTCCCACCCCATCCCCCCCCAGGGCATTCCTTGTTGTTCTCTCTTTCCTTTTGGGTGTTGTAGTTTGCACTAGAGGCATTGAGTGGCCATTGTGTTTGATCTATAGTCTACATTCCCCACACCATATTTTGGATGTTTCCATCCCACACCCCAAAGCAGAACTGAAATAATTTATTTTATATCATTTGTTATGAATAAACCACTGAAAATTATCCCAAAAAGTTTCCTTAGAGGAAAGTGTATGAAGATTGTTGATTTCGCCCAGGGGCCATTAAGCCCTTCTATAAGAGATTACTAACATGTTAGAGATTGAGTCTTCTCTACTCATATATATATATA
The DNA here is from genome assembly GCF_027595985.1 of Sorex araneus. Lineage (NCBI taxonomy): Eukaryota > Metazoa > Chordata > Mammalia > Eulipotyphla > Soricidae > Sorex > Sorex araneus. The sequence goes on along the minus strand of NC_073304.1, from coordinate 98,780,325 downwards.
TATATATATACATATATACATATATATGTATGTATATATATCTGTAAAAATATATTTCCCTCTAAGATTGGTTGCCTTCTACCTTAAACCCCATCAAATGTGGTGCGCTACTCTTGAAATATTGGTGGTTTGAGGTATGAAATATAGCGCAGCCGCATTTGCAGCCATGTGGTCCAGGAATAGGCTCACTCATGAATGAGGCTTGACCCAAGCATGTGGAGAGGCTGAAGGAACAAAGAACTAACTTGCACCCAGTTAGTCTCTTTTGTCAGTCACCAACCAGTGTGGGTTGGAGAGAGAGTTCAGGGGCCAGGCATTTGTCTTGCATGCTGCCAATAACGGTCCCATCCCTTTCACCGCATCTGGTTCCCTGAGCACCATCAGGAGTGACCCCTGAGCAGAGAGCCATATTAGCTCAAGTCTGTGGAGCTGCAAGCCTCCTTCTAGGGAGCACTGCTAACCCCCAGAGCAAGGACTGTGGCAGCTAGCTCCCACATTACTTTATCCACACATTGAATATTCCTTTCACATATTGTCCACTGAGCAAGGTGAAAGCACTGGTCCTATCAGCTTCCTAGAGCTGCTGGAACAGAGTGCCATAAACCGGGTGACTGAAAAACAACTGATATTGGGGCTGGAGGATACCACAGCAGGTAGGGCGCTTGCCTTGCATTTGGCCAACCTGAATTTGATCTCTGGCATCCCGTATGGTTCCCTGATGTAGGGAGCCATTTTACCTTACTGATCTTATCCTGTCACTATTTGTTTAATCACTAGCTAACCCCATGCCACACCTAGCAAAGGTTGCCACTCCTAATCTTACTGATTTTATCCTATCAGCATTTGTTTATTACTAGCTAAATCCCGTGCCACACCCTGCATTTCTGTTGGGGGTCCTGGCACCACCTCCTCCCAACAGGGAGGTATAAAATACTGTAACTGCCATAGAATAAATGCCTTTTCTCCCTCCTCCGGGCTCTGCGTCTGTTCTTTCGGCTGCGCCCTACGAAGGGTTCTCCCTGCTGAACAGAACGAGACCTCCACATCGACTTCCACACCCTGATCCCTGCCAGGAGTGAACCCTGAGTGCAGAGCCAGGAGTAAGCCCTGAGCAGTGCCAGGCATAGGCCCCAAACATTTTTTTGACCCCCAAACAAAAACAAAACCCAAATATTCTCTCTGGAAATAGAAGTCCAAATTAAGATGTGAGCAGGGCGAATCTCGCTTGTGTTTCTCTCTCTCTCTCTCTCTCTCTCTCTCTCTCTCTCTCTCTCTCTCTCTCTCTCTCTCCTCTCCCTGAAGACTCTTGAAAGGAACAAATGCTTTGTTCCAGTCATCCTTGGCTTGCAGCTGCATATTCAATCTCTCCCTCTATCTTTTTTTTTTGGGGGGGGGGAGGGTCACACCTGGCAATGCTCAAGGGTTACTCCTGGCTCTGCACTCAGGAATTACTGCTGCTGGCGGTGTTTGGGGAATCATGTAGGATGCCAAGATCGAACCCGGGTCTGCTGCATGCAAGGCAAAGGCCCTACCTGCTGTACTATTGCTCTGGCCCCTGTTTTCTTTTCTTTCTTCCTTTCCTTTCCTTTCCTTTCCTTTCCTTTCCTTTCCTTTCCTTTCCTTTCCTTTCCTTTCCTTTCCTTTCCTTTCCTTTCCTTTTCCTTTCCTTCTTTCTCTATTTCTTTCTCTTTCTTTCTTTCTTTCTTTCTTTCTTTCTTTCTTTCTTTCTTTCTTTCTTTCTTTCTTTCTTTCTTTCTTTCTTTCTTTTCTTCTTCTGCCGCCATCATCTTTACATTTTGTTCTTCCCTCTCTGTATCTTTAAGAATTCTCAACACGTTGAGTTAAGGGCCCCTCCAATTTCAGTATGACCCCAGCGTACATACAAATTTCACCTGCAAAGACCTCATTTCCAGGTCAGGTCATATGAACAGATACTGGGGATTTGTGTGCCAATATCTTTTTGTGAGCACACAATTCAACCCATTATATCTCATGATGATCAGGAGATATTAGACACAATATCAGAAACTTCAAGTTTGAGGCTGGAGTACAACAGGTAGAAAGCGTGCTTTGCACGCGGCTGACACAGATTTGATACCCAGCATCCCATAGGGTCCCCAGAGCCCCACCTGAAGTAATCCCTGAATACAGAGTCAGGAGTAAGCCCTGAGCACCACTGGGTCTGATCCCAAAACAAACAAACAAAAAATGTAAAAAAGAAAAAGAAACTTAAGCTTGATAGGCAAATCCAGTCACCATGGTGACCGGAGCCTTTCCCAGGGACAGGTAGGACCTGGGAGAGAAGGGCTCAAAAAAGAAGAAAGGCTGTGGCTGGGAGAGGGGACATTTTTTACCACATCCAGAGAGCTGTAGGATTAAGGCTTTGATGTGGCAACAGGACAGTTCAAGAACACGCCTGGGGGTTGGGGCATATGAGATGCCGGTGATCAAACCTGGGTCAGCTGTGTGCAAGGCAAATGCCCTACCACTACGGCTCTGGCCCCAGTTCTTGCACTTTTGTTTTGGACCCACACGTAGCAGCACTCAAGGCTTACTCCTCGCTCTGCACTCAGGGATCACACGTGGTGGTGCTGGGGAATCAAATTGTGCAAGGCAAGCCCCTTTCCCCCTGTACTCTCGTTCCAGCTGAGACCTTTCTCAGCCTTTCCGTGGACAGCTCTTTGGGGGTTTCCTGTGTGCCAAGAGCTGCACAGCAGCAAAGCAGGTAAGCTCCCTTCAATCATGGCTTATGATTTATTGGGTGACTGACAACAAAGGCTCACACTGCTGAGAGTACAATTACAAGCTAAGATTTCAGCTCTGAGGAGAAGACGGGGCACCCCCAGCGGACTCCCCAGAGACTGGCAGTGCTCTCTTCCTTTTTCTCTCTCTCCTCCCTAAGTACTCGGGATACCTGAGGAGTCATTTTAGTGACTCATAGGGGATGAGAATCCCTAGTGGCCAATGCAGGGATTGCAATGACCCACACTGCAGAAGAAAGGGGTATACCTGGTAAGGCTGGAGATGGAGAGAGGGAGTGGGGATGAGTGTAAAGGGGTCAGGTGGGGGGGAAGTGTGTCTGACTCAGGTCTTCCCTTTCTGTACAATGACCATGCCCTGGCAGAGTCATGGCCAGTGGACCACAGCTCCTAAAACCAATTTGAAGATATGAACACCCCTGGGCCTCCACCCCCACCATTCTCTCTGTCTCTGTCTCTGTCTCTCTCCCTCTTTTTCTCCCCGCTTCTGGGCATTATGCTTTACAGTATAGGCACTGAGAGGTTATCATGTATATCCAGATGGGTCTTTCAACGGGGCTTCTCATTCTGCCAACGTGGGGCATCTCTGGGCTGCCCCTTCCTCTCCCCTCCCCCTATCCCAGGACTTGGACTTGTCTCTTTCCTGGGGAGGTTGCCCTGGTTGGCAGGGCCCAAGAACCCCTCAGTGAGCAGGTCTGGGGTGCTCCAGCACCACCTACTGAAAGCCCAGGAACTGAAGCTGCTGCTGGAGCAGGATGCTGGTAAGAAGCAGCCTCATTCCCCGCGTTCTGGCACAGGGGCCAGAACTCTGCCCACTGCAGGGGCAGGCCGGCGTGCAGGAGTTGAAAGGCAGAGTGCCCCTCTCTTCACACCTAAGATGAGGTTTTATTTAGGGGGGCACACCAGGCAATGCTCAGGGATTATTCTTGGTTGTACATTCAGGAATTACTCCTGGCAGTGCTCGGACGGAGACCATCTGGGGTGCCGGGGATCGAACCTGGGTCTACTGTGTACCCTACCTGCTGGACGATCTCTCCAGGTCCTGAGAAGAGTCTTTTGGAGGAAGGGGACTTGTTTACCCACCCAAGCCATCTAGAGTGGCCCTAGCTCCAGTCCCCGGCCAGCATCCGTGGGCACAGTCCGCATGACCCTCAGCTCCCAGCACCAACGGTCTTGGAACGCTGATCTCTCTTCCAGAATCAGCACAAGTTCTGGGAGGCCCAGAACCGCTTCCAAGCTGCTTTAGATGTGGAAATCCAGACCAAGGCATGTTTCCTTACCAGGACAGTTTACAGTATTATTTTTGTGTGGGTGGTTGGTGGGGGGAGTCCCCAACCAACTGGGGGCCACCAGGGATAAATCTGGCGGTACTCAGGAGGCCATTGCAGTGCCAAGACTTGAACCCCCACAAGCTAGCACGCCAGGCATGCGCAGCAGCCCTCTGAGCTCGCTCCCTTGCCTCTGGCATCATCTGCATTCTTTCCACCCTCCCGGCAGATTCAGAGGGAGTCAGACAAGCACAGCCAGACCCCTGAACCCTCTCAGGGACTCGCCAGGGAGAAAGCGGGAGGGCGGCCACGGTCCCAGCAAGTAGATGACAAGGCTCACGGTTCAAAGCTCAAGCTTGGTGGGGAGGGGGTAGGGGGGGTGGAGGGGTGGGGGAAGTGCCTGTCAAAGAGCCCCTCCTGCCGGCCGCAGGCACTTACCTCTTGTCACCAGCAAGAATGAGGTTAGGGTCCTCCCCCAGTGCCTCCTCTGGGTGGGGTCTGCAGCTGAGACTCTGGGGCTCTGCGCCCCCTCCCTGGCTAGAGTTCTCCCAGCACCCGGCACCCTCCTCTGCTCCCTGCTGACTTGGAGCCCGGCCCAGCAGCTTACGAGGCTGTTATCTCCCCACAGACAGCTGTGCAGGGCTGAAGGCAGCAGATTATCAGGGAGCTGCAGTGATTCACGGCCGAGTACCGGCTTCTCTGCTGAATAGTAATTTCCAGCAGGGGATTTGCGCTCGGTCGCTCTCCTCCCCCTCTCCCAAGGGTGTGCTGTCCTTTCTCAGAGCAGTGAAGAGAAACACCTACCCCGGGGCTGGGGGGCTTGGTGCCAGCCTCCTGAGTGGAGCTCGGGCTCCATAGGTCTACACGCCCCAGCAAGCCTGCCGTCCTGGGCAGCGACCCCTGGCAACAGTTCATCAATGCACCCGTCATCCCCCTTCCACAAAAGCAATGGGTGCTCTCCTTCCCAGTGACCACACCCGGAGGGGACACAACCCCCCACTACCCGCCCCTTCCAGCCACAAGCCCCTGGAGTTAGAGCAGCCTGGGAGGGCAGCGGAGAGGGCAGCTGGGGACTGGGCATGGACCCCTGATCTCTGGAAGCTCTCGGTGTTCTGTGCCCCACCCTGAAGATGCCAGTGGGGACCGAGAGTCCAGGGGCCGGGTGCAGCTGGCAGAGCAGCCTCTGCAAGGGGCTAGTGGCTAGGAAAGAACCACGGACAGCGCCATTGTCATGTTGGGTTTTTTATTATTATTATTATTGGAAGGCAGACTCCAGCTGTGGGTTTGAGGATGGGGGTGGGCTGGGGTGCAGGGAAGCTCCTGAAAGGCTCCCTCCAGGCCTAGCTCCGGGATGGGGGGGGCGCCAAAGAGCAGGAGCCCCTGGAGAACGTCATGATTTCAGGGTGCTCCGTAAAAGCAGAGGAATGAGCCAGAAAGAAAACTGTCCTGGGGTGAGGTGCAGAACACGGCCCCCCACAACTCAAGCCCTCACCCCCGCCCGCAGTCCCTTTCTCACCCTTAGTCCTCCACTGCCTGTGCTCCGGGGAATTCTTAGAGCTCCCCTCGAACCCCCACTGCCCAGAACCTCCTCTCCAATGCTCGATGCCACGAACCCTCGGGGGTTCGAGCAAAGCTTGAGCCTCGCTGTCCCTCCCTGAACAAGGTCCCAGAACAGCTGAAGGTGGAACTCGGGGTCTTCAGGCAAAGTAAGAGAAGTAGCAGGGTCCCAGGAGGCTTCCTGGGGGAGCAGAGGGGAGTCCCTCTCTTGTCGCCTTGGAGGTCCACGCTGCCAGCCTGGGGATCTGGGTCCAGGTGGTGGCTCCTGGGGCGCGAGGCGCGTTCTCAAGGTCGGGGCGCTGGAGGGAAGCTCCGGTCCATCGAGCGTCATGCCCTCGGGTCCTCTTCGGCCGCCCCCGGCCCGGGCTGTGGCCGTTTGGCGGAGCCTTCCCCCGCGGCGGGCTCCCCGAGGCTCCTCTTGGCCGCGGGCGGCGCGGCGGGCTGCGACGAGGGCCCGGGATGGGGGCCCGGGGGCTGGTAGCCCGGCTGGCGCGGGTCCAGGGCATCCTTGGACAGCAGGATGGCGAGGCTGGGCACGTTCTTCAGGACGCTGAGGCTGGCGGCGGGCGCGGCGGGCGCGGGGCCCGGGGGCGCGGGCCCGGGCGGGAGGCTCTGCCACACCTCGCGCACGCTCCGGTAGCGCAGCCGCGTGACCTGGTGCAGGCCCGCCAGGCGGCGCTTGAGGATCTCGGCGCACGTGACGGTCTTGGTGGTGGCCCGGCCGCAGCCGCTGAAGACGATGGCGCGCGTGGCCGGCTGCGCCATGCTGGCGGTGGCGAAGGCCAGCAGGTTCCGGATCTTGCTGCCCTCCTTGACCCGCATGTGCACGGCGCCGGGCGCCAGGTCGGCGAAGGGGCCCGAGCCCGCGCCGCCCCCCTCGGCCGCGCCCCCCGCCGGCGCCTCCTCAGAGCGCACCTTACGGAAGTTCTCCATGCGCCGTCGTCGCCGGGGCCGCTGGCTTCGCCGCGGGGCCGCTCAGCCCCGGGGCTGCTGCATGGCCGCGGTCGCGCCGGGCGGCCGGGGCCAGCCCCGGGGAAGGGCGCGCGGGCGGCGGCTCCCACTTCCGCGCGGCGAGCGCGGCGCCCGGAGACGCGGCGGGGGAGCCGGGGCGCCGGGGCGCGGGGAGCCCCCGCCCTCCCGCCAGGCCCCGCCCCGCGCGCGCCGGGCCCGCCCCCGGCCCGGCCTCCCCGGCCCCCGCCACCTCCGCCCGGGCGGCGTGGGGGCGCGGCGGCGCCGCTGCCGGCCTGGCCGCCCCAAGTTCCCCGCCCGCGCCCTCCGCGCTCCCCCGGCGCCGGCCCGCAGCCCGTTTGAAAGAAGCTGCGTCGGCCGTGGCCGAGCCGCTGCAAGCCGGGGCCCCGCGCTCTCGCGCGCTCCCACGGAGAACCGCCCCTGGCCCCCGAGAGATTTCCGAGCGGGGCTTCTCGTCCCCACCCCTTAGGGGTACACTCGCCGCCCTGCCCCCCTTCCCGGTCCCGCCTGCGCCTGAGCCGGTATGCTCGGCTCAAGGACGGCGGGAGCGCGGTCAGCCGAGTGCGGGAGGTGCCGGCCGGGTCTCCTCCCCGAGCCTGTCCTCGCGCGGGGCCGGGGCAGAGGAGCCCCAGCAACCCGGCCCATCGCTAGGCTCTGTCCCGCGCTGCGCCCCCAGCTACCTGGAGAGAGCGAGGAGACCCCTTCACCAAGGGGGCTTGAGCTCGTTGCCCGCTTGCCTGCAACCCCACCGTTAGAGGGGCGTGCTTTAGGGTAAGACAGGCGCTGTGCCCTGCTAACCTGGGTGGAATTATCACCCTACCCCCCAACTCCACCTATCCCCAGCTAATGCGGTCTTCGGGGGGAAAAAAAGAGGGGCAGGTTTGGAGAGGAGTGGAAGTTGATATCGGGGTTCGGGGGACACAATGAAGTTACTGGGGTGCTTCTTTTCGGGAACCGTTATTGGGGGGCCGAGTGGTGAGAATGGGGTTGAAGAGGCGCTGACGGGAGGGACAGGGAGAAGATGCGGGACCCTCTCGAGAACCCTGAAGCCCCAACCTTCATCCTTCCAGCCCTCTTCGACTCACACCATCTGAACCTCTGAACCGAGCGAGACAAAGCAAAACCGGGCGAAGGGGGTGAGGGAATGATCGTGGCGGGGAGGCGCCCGGAGACCCCGAGAAAAACGCTGGGGCACATGAGTGCCAGGGGAAGCTGCGCCCCGACTTTGGCTCCGCTCCTCATGGCTGTCGGCGCCTCCCCGGCACCGAGTAACCCCCAAGTCTCTTGCCTTGCTGTTCAAAACCCAGGGCTGATCTCTTTGTTGCCTCTGGAGTGTCTGGAGTAGGTGGGCCTTTGCGCCCCAACGTACGGATGATCGATCCTCTGCCAGAAATCAGGATTTCTGATTGCGCCCAAACTCTGCGCTGCAGCTTCCGCCCTAGCTGGCGAGGACCGAGGATTCCGAAGAAGATGCACAGAACTGTCCGCAGCGCGGGGCGGAACGGGTACCCCGGGGCCCTGGTGGGGTGTCGCCTAAGCCTGAGAATGCGCGCGACTGCGGGGAAGCTTCCGTGGGACCTGGCTGAGTAGGGAAGAAGCGAGCTCCCCACCTGCTCGGGGAATGCAAGCCTGCGCTGGGCCGACGTTCGTTTGCAGGGGACGCAGACAGTGGTGTGCCATTTGGAGGAAGGGCCCCCTGAGCTCAGGGTTTGCGCAGCCTGATGGTGGGGCAGTTCTATGTCTGCATGGGCTGCACCCCGCGAAAGCGTCTCTACCCACTGCTGCGCCCCGGCTCCAGCCGTTGAAGACGCGGGTTCGCTCCCCTTGGCAATCAGCGAAAGGAGAGCGCCCCCAGGCCCCGCGCCCCTCCTGCGCGCCTCCCGCGCGCCTTCCCTCCTCTCTCTCCCCGCTCCCTCGGCAGCACTTAAAATGTAAATGTACAGCGTGATTAGCCGCGGGGTCGCTAATTACCGCCGGAGCCATTCATTACGCTGTCAGCGCGCGTCCCAGCCCGCCGGCTGTGCGCTCCAGCGGCGCGGCCGAGTGGCAGGGGGCCCGCGGGGTGCGGGGTGCAGGCGGGACCTCGGTGGCTTGGGCAGCTGGAGTGAGGGTAACGAGGTTGGCTGGGAGGACGTGGGGCGGGAAAGGAAGGGGGGTGGCGCGATGGGCGAAGTAACCGGGGCCGGTCCGAGACCGGCAGGAAACAAGCCTGGCGCTGAGAATAGAGACGACGGGGATGGGGCTTGGGTACGGCGGTGGACGGGGTGGGGGTAGTTCGAGAGAAGAAATCGGGATGGGGAGTTGGGAGAAGAGAGGAAACGCAGCGAAGTGGAGAGGAGCCTTGGTGACGGGTGGGGAAGTGTGTGTGTGTGTGTGTGGGGGGAGGCTAAGTGAGTAGAACCCATTGTTGTTTTGTTGTTTTGTTTGTTTTGTTTTAAGGCCACACCCCGCTGTGCTTGGGGCTTACTCCTGGTTCTGTCTCAGGGAGTCAGTCCTAGCGGCGCTCCGGTTGTCTTCAGCGATGCTCTTTGGCTGCGTGCAAGGCCAGCGCCTTGGCCCCTAATGTCCTCATAGCCCAGCCCACCGCGCGACTTTTAGAAACAATAACCGGACCGTGGGAAAGACTGTGTGGCAACCCTGCACACAGTAAGACCATACTCATTTTTTAGGTGCTGGCATCAAACCCAGGGTCTACTGCTGACCTACTTCACCAGCTGCTGCCACACCTGTTTTTAAAGGGCCAACTCTCTGTTCCCGTTTGTGAGTGATTATCCATGGTATTTGGAGGTTTTTAATTGTATTTTCTTAGGGGGGGGCCACACCTGGTGGTGCTCAGGGGTTGCTCCTGGCTCTGCATTCGGGAATCACACCGTGGTTGGCCACGTGCTAGGCAAACGCCTCATCCTCTACACTATTGCTCTGGCCCCTAAAATTACATTTTAGAAAATGCCTGCTAGAGGTGCTGGAGAGATAGTACAGTGGGGTAAGGTCCCCTCTGGGGCCCTGAGCACAGCCGGTATAGCCCTAAAACCTAAAAAAAACAAACAAACCTAGGTAGAAAGCTGTATACTATATCTTTTCTTGGAGGCCACACCCACCTTTTGAGTGTCAGTCTTTTTTTTTTTTTTTGGCTTTTTGGGTCACACCTAGTGAGTGATGCTCTGGGGTTATTCCTGGCTCTGCACTCAGGAATTAATCCTGGCAGTGCTTGGGGAACTATATGGGATGCTGGGAATTGAACCTGGGTCGGCCACGTGCAAGGCAAACCTGCTATGCTATCGCTCCAGCCCCGAGTGTCAGTCTTTTAATAAAAAAACTGCTGGTGGTGGAGGATAGAACAGATGTACGCAGGGTGGGTGCTGCCTTGCAACCGGCTGACCTGGGTTCAATTCTGGGTACATATATGGTCCCCCAAGCTCCTCCAGGACTGATCCCCAAGTGCAGTCATGACTAAGCCCTGGGCACTGCGGGGTTTGTTTTGGTCCCCAAACAAAAAGGCTACTAAAATGAATAGGAAATTGAGTTTTGAAACATTCTGAGTAAGTGAGGTATCAATCCTGAAGCCCTTTGGGGGGCAGTTGACTCAATTTACCCCCTTTTCTAGCTTTACAAGAAGATTAGCACAGCAACCAGCTCCCTAGAATGTTTGTGAGATTCTCAACAGTCTTAGAACCTTGGTTGGCAAGTTCCTAGGAAATGTTGGCTAGTGTATTACTTTTCATATACTATTTGTGATCAAGGTCAGTTTTCAAAATCTGAGAAGGGGAGGTAGGGGGAAATAAATCTGGTGGGAAGGAAAGGAAATGGGGAAAGCCTGGAATATAGCACATTGCCTAAGAGGCTGTGGACTAGGAAGTGGCTATTTTGATTCTTTTTTCCTCAGAAATATAGGTGCTAGGCTTGTGGCCTGGAGCCCAGCACCTGCCCCACTTCTCTGAAGATTCCTGGGACCTTTCTAGCTGTAGATCCCACCCCTTATGGATGGGAAGCCCCTCTCTTCCAAGCCTTCGAGAAAACCCCTGGCTTCCAGCATGTGCCATTGGGGCTGGAGCAGTAGCACAGCGGGTAAGGTGCTTGCCTTGCATGCAGCCAACCAAGGTTCGATCCCCCATCCCATATGGTCCCCTAAATGGACTGGAGTGATAGTACAGTGGGTAGGCTTCTGCCATATGTTCCCCTGAGCCCCACCAGGAGTAATTCCTGAGTGCAGAGCCAGGAGTAACCCCTGAGCATGGCTACTGTGGACCAAAAACAAACAAACAAAAAGACAAACATGTGACATCCTCTGTGCCCAGGTCCCCAAGAGGCTGCCAAACTCCTGTCTTAGTCTCTCTGTCTCTAGGCCCTGTCTTGGGAACAAATGATGGATGTTCTAGGCTGAGAATATGGCTTGGGAGCAAGGGACATACCTTGTGCACAAGAGAACTGGGTTCCCACCCTAGCACCAAACAAACAAACACTGAAAAGGGATCAGAGATGATTAAAGTGTTTGTTTTGCACAAGGTTCACACGCCCTCCTCTTCCCCCCCCATACACACTACACACACACACACACACACACACACACACACAAACACACACACACGATGTCTTGAGCATAGCCAGGAGTGATTTCTGAGCACTGAGCTAGGAGTAGCCCCTGTCCACCTCCAGGTATGACCATTATTACCCCTCCCAAGGGCTGGAGAGAGCTCAAAGGGCCGAGAGCATGTTTTTTGTTTTGTTTTGTTTTTTTTGCCTTTTGGGTCCCACACAGCAGTGCACAGGGGTTACTCCTGGCTCTGCACTCAGGAATCACTCCTGGCAGTGCTGGGGGACCATATGGGATGCTGGGAATCGAACCTGGGTCTACCGCGTGCAAGGCAAACGCCCTACCGCTGTGCTATTGCTCCAGCCCCCCGAGAGCATGTTTTACAGGCAGGAGGCCAGGCTTCAACCCCTGGCAATTTATGGTCCAGTGAGCAATTCTAGAAGCCACCCCCAGCACAGAGCTGGAAGTAACCCCTAGCCCCAGAGCATCACCAGTTGTGGCCCAAAACATCCACCCCACCACCCCCCTCCCAAACACACAGACACAGACACACAAAAGAGTCAGGAACTGATACCAGGACGAGAGGGAACCCATTTATCAGATACTCAGCCCTGGGTCAGCTTCTCTCACCTATTTATTCGCTAGTTCAGTCTTTTTTTTTTTGGGGGGGTCATACCTGGCGATGCAATGCACAGGGGTTACTCTGCACTCCCAGCGGTGCTCAGGGGACCATATGGGATGATGGGATGCTGGGAATCGAACCCGGGTCAGCTGTGTGCAAGGCAAATGCCCTACCCACTGTGCTATCTCTCCAGCCCCACTAGTTCAGTCTTTACAATCTTCTTTCCCATCTTCAGGTTGTCAGATACAGAAACTGAGGCTCAGAAAGTTTAAGTACTTTGCCTACCGGTAGAGAGAGAGGGAGGTGCCTCTTCTATAAAACTGAAATCCAGGTCTTGGGGTCCCGCTCCTCATCTCTGTCCCCACCTCAGTCCAGCTCTTCACCATGGTCATTGCTGTCTCCCTGGGGCCAGCCAAGACAGGACCCAGAGTGGCACAGCAGCCAAGCCTCAGCCTCGGGCCTCTCCAGTGCTGGCTCCAGCCCCACAGACAGGGAAGGTGGGGGAAGGGTTTGTATCGCCCTTGAGCAGTGCCTGGGGAGAGTCATTAATCTTGCAGGAAATTCAATTTCATGCCTGTGGACCTGGAGAGGGGCTATGTGGGGCCTAGACCTAGTGCAGAGAGGAGAGAGGGGTCCGTTGGGCCCAGGAGGCAAGGCAAAACCAGACACTGGCTTTCCTCCATCCCTCAAGAGCTGGGGACTGCTGCCTTTCCCACCCTGACCCCCGGCCTTCCTTCCATACTCTAGCAGGAAGTGCAGGAAAAATCACTGGGCAGAGTGAATTCTCAGGACAGCTTATTGCTTATTGCTTATTGAGTCCTTATTGCTTCCTATCTTTGGATCAACTTTAATCTCTCTCTCTCTCTCTCTCTCTCTCTCTCTCTCTCTCTCTCTCTCTCTCTCTCTCTCTCTCTCTCTCTCTCTCTCTTTTCTTTTTGGGTCACACCTGGCGATGCACAGGGATTGCTCCTGGCTCTGAACCCAGAAATTACTCCTGATGGTGTTCGGGGACCATATGAGATGCTGGGAATTGAACCTGGGTTGGCTGTGTGCAAGGCAAATGCCCTACCCACTGTGCTATCACTCCAGCCTCTCTCCCTCTCCCTCCCTCCCTCCCTCCCTCCCTCTCTCTCTCTCTCTCTCTCTCTCTGAAGGTGACACACCCAGAAGTGCTCAAGGCTTATTCCTGGTTCAGCACTCAAGGATCACTCCTAGTGGTGCTTGGGGTACCATATGGAATGCCGGGGATCAAACCTAGGGATCAAACCTAGGTCGGTTGCATGCTAGGCAAGTGCCTTACCCACTGTACTATCTCTCTGCCCCATAGAAAGTGATTTTTTAAAAAAAATCAGAATGTTGTGGCCAGAGGGTAGGATGTTTGTCTTGCACATGGCTGACCCAGGTTCAATCCTCAGCATCCCATATGGTTCCCCGAGCACTGCCAGGAATAACTCCTGAGTGAAGAGCCAGGAGCACTGTGAGGTGTGATCCAAAAAGTCCCCTTCTCAAAAAAAGTCAGAATATTTGAGGAATTGGGGTCTGGAGCTATCAAGAGGGCTGGGAGAGCAGAGCGTCAGCTGTCACTCACAGCTGACAGTTCATCAGTGCTGCTGTGTGTCGGCACTGCACCAGCACTCATAGAGACTGACTGCTCTCCACTCCTCTCCCTTTGTTCTGGGTCTGGTGGGGGTGAGGGAAGGGGGTGTTGAGCACTGGTCATGGTGTGCCGGAGATCCCACTTACTGTGTACTATTGGGATCCTGTGCTGGGTGAGGGTGGAAACTCGGGATTCAGGCCTGCAAGTAGACTCTCACTGAGCCACATCTCCAGGTCCTGCGCTCCTTTAGAACAAGGAGCACTGTGTGGAGGCTGGCCCCATTTCCATATTACAGGGCATCACACTTCAAGTCAGATGATCCGGGGCCAGAGCCATAGTGTAGCGGGTAGGGCATTTACCTTGCATGTGGCCAACCTGGGTTCTGTCCCCAGCATCCCATATGGTCCCCCAAATATGTCCTCAAAACCTGAAACAAATAAATTACACTTTTTTTTTGGCTTTTTGGGTCACACCTGGCAATGCACAGGGGTTACTCCTGGCTCGTGCATTCAGGAATCACCCCTGGTGGTGCTCAGGGGACCATATGGGATGCTGGGAATTGAACCCTGGTTGGCCACATGCAAGGCAAACACCCTACCCGCTGTGCTATTGCTCCAGCCCCACCTTCTTCTTCAGGGCCAGAGCAATAGTACAGTGGGTAGGGTGCTTACCTTGCATGCGGCCAACCTGGATTTGATCCTGGCACCGCACCCCAGATGGTCCTCTGGACACCATCAGGAGTGATGCCTGAGTCAGGAGTAACCCCTGAGCATCTCTGGGTATTCCCCCACCCCCTGCAAAATATGATCTGACTCCAGAATCTGTGTTTGATCTCCCTCGGGCCACCTGGAGAAGGAAGGGGGAAGGGTAGCAAGGCCTCAGTTCTCCCACCTCTCCATGCAGATGTGCAAATGCCAGCACTTCTGCTTTCTCGGGCACACGCCTGGGTTAGTAGATGCCAGCAAAGCTCCGTGCTCAGATGCTTGGGTTCTAGCTCTGCCACTGCTGGCTGTGCCCTTGCTCTGAGCCCCCGTCTCCTCCCCTGGGAGATGTAGCGGTGAGGATATTATCTACCTGTAGGGAGGCCTCACTTCTCACCCCACCATCCCTGGCATCATCCCTCGCACTCAGTCCCGGGGCCAGGGTCTGCTGGGAGCAGGAAGCTGCGGGCCGTGTTTGATCTGTGTTTGATCTGTGTTTGATCTGAGTGGAGCCCATCAGGCGATGCGTCGGCGTCTGGGGTGGGGGCAGCGGAGCTAGGGGCGCAGTGGAGCTGCGGGGTCCCAGCTGTTTGTTGACAGACGGGCAGGCCGGCCGGCCCAGCAGTTTTATAGCGGTTTTATTTTGCTTCTGTGTGATTTAGCATTTTCCGCTTCATTTCCATGGGGAGTGGCTGTGTCAGCTCTTCTGGATGTTATATTTATAGCGCCTTCTCCCATCACTTCCTGCGGCGTCAGCCTGTGATCAACAATGGGACCTGCTTGCTGGAGAGGGCCCTGGAGTTTGAAGCCTCGGGAAGAGACCCAGAAACACCTCCCTTTTGTCTGGGTCACCTCTTCCAGGAAGTTGCCCCATCCCTACCTTCTCAAAACGGGTGTGGGGAGGCTAGTTGCTCTTGTTCAAAATCTGGGTTGGGGCTGGAGAGACAGTACAGTGGGGAGGCCACTCCATCCTGCTCGCGACTGACCCAGGCTTGATCCCCAGCATGCACAGTGTCCCCGGAACACCTCCAGGGGGGATTCCTGAGCGCAGAGCCAGAAGTAAGCCCTGAGCACTGCCAGGTGAGGCCCTCAAACCAAAACTCAAACCAAGCCCACCAGAGCACTGGCAAACTGAGCCAAATAAATCGGGGTTCTGCCCATTTCCGGGCAGTGC
Organism: Sorex araneus; assembly: GCF_027595985.1. Classification (NCBI taxonomy): domain Eukaryota; kingdom Metazoa; phylum Chordata; class Mammalia; order Eulipotyphla; family Soricidae; genus Sorex; species Sorex araneus. The sequence goes on along the minus strand of NC_073304.1, from coordinate 98,765,147 downwards.
TTGGCCAAATTTCTGTGATGTCCGTTCACTGTAGCCTCCAGATAATCAAGGATCTCTTCCCTGTTCTTTTGTTTCGGACCCACACGTGGTGGTGCTCACGGTTCACTCCTAGCTCTGTGCCCCAGGATCATTCTGGCGGGCTCAGGGGACCATACAGGATGCCAGGGATTGAACCCAGGTTGGCAGAGTGCAAGGCAAACACCGCCCAGCTGTACGATGGCTCTGGCCCTTCTTCAGTCTCTTGAGCTACAGATGAAGGCGACCCAGGGTGCCGGCATCCAGGGTTCTGCGGTAAATCACAAGCTGCTGCTGTCCTCGAAGACACATTTGATGCATTTCCACTGGGGAAAGAACATGATTTGTTTGCAGATTCCTGGGAGAAAGCTCTCTGTCTGCCCAGAAATTAAGCACACTGGCTGATTAATGACAGCCCCCGAGCCTGCCTGGGGAAGGATAATAGAGTTATGATTGGGTGTCCCCTACCATCAGTGCTCCCAGGGAAGGCCAGGGGCACTGGCAGGCACAGCTGCCCCCTCTCTCCGTCTTCTCGTGACCTCTCAGGGCCACAGGGCTGTCACAGTGCTGGGGGTGGGCGTGGGTGGTCCTCGGGGATCGAACCTGGGGCTGGACCCGTGCTCTGCCGCTTGAACCATATCCCTGGCCCGCACCTCCTTCAGACTGTGCCCTGCAGGACCAGGGTCTCACCAGTCAAAGCTCTGAGTTTCTTTTATAAGTGTGACAAGCTTCAGGGTTTTTAACATTTATTTGTTTGTCTGGGGCACACCCTGCAGTGCTCAGGGCTGGCTCCCAGCTCTGCAGTCGGAATACTCCTGGCAGTGCTGGGGGACCCTACGGGATTTTGAGGATCGAACCAGGGTTGGGCTGTGTGCAAGGAAAGTACCTGCCCCACTGTAAAATTGCTCTGGCCCCCTAGATTTTATTTATTTATTTGTTTATTATTTATTTATTTATATTTGACTTGTCACACTCGGCAATGCTCAGGGGTTATTCAGGAGTTACTCCTGGCTCTGCATGCAGGAATTACTCCTGATAGTGCTCAGGGGATTATATGGGATGTCAGGGACCCAACCCAGGCTGGCTGCGTGCAAGGCAGATGCACAACCCACTGTACTATGGCTCTGACCCACTGAGATTTCTTTTTATTTCCCCTAACATTTGTTTTTAAACATTTTTTTATTGAATCACTGTGAGATAGACCCTTACAAAACTGTTCATGATTGGATTTCAGTCATACAGTATTCCAACACCCACCCCGGGTACATTTCCCAGCACCAGTGTCCCCAGGTTCCCTCCCATCACCCCCCCACTGCCTCTATGGCAGGTGCTTTTCCTTTCTCTCTCTCTCTCTCTCTCTCTCTCTCTCTCTCCCTCTCTCTCTCTCTCTCTCCCTCCCTCTCTCTCTCTCTCTCTCTCTCTCTCTCTCTCTCTCTCTCTCTCTCTCTTTCTCTCCCCTTGAGATTTCTTTTAATGCCCTGATGGACTCACCAGCTTCGGTCTGAGAAGTCCAGGCACAGCCTTCCTCAGGCTCACCTTGGTAGCCGGGTGGCCGGGTACACTGAGGCGTCCACTCTGTGCTCGCCTGCTGCCCAGCAGGGACCAGGGAGTGTGTCTGGATTCATCACGCTCCCAGATTCCGTGCGTTGGATTTAAATAGGGCATGGCCATGGCTTATCTCTTCTCCACCATGTCCGCCTTTCAGCTGGAAGGCAAGGGACTGGAATAATCTGAAAATGACCTCATTTGCTTTTCTGTTGGTTTTTGCTGTCAGTTGAAAATCCCCAGGCTCCTTGCAGGCGTTTTCCTGAGGTCTCTCTGTTCGGAATAGTTTGGGCTTCCTCAACAGCCTAGAGCTGGGCTCCAGGGCCCACAGAACGTCTAAGGACAGATGGAGAGTCAGCCTTAAGCCATGCTGCATCTTATTACTCAGCTTCGGGTGCCACTTTTTTTTTCTTTTTCAGTTGCATCCGGAGATGCACAGGGGTTACTCCTGGCTCTGCACTCAGGAATCACTCCTGGCGGTGCTCAGGGGACCATATGGGATGCTGGGAATCGAACTTGGGTTGGCCACGTGCAAGACAAACGCCCAACCCGCTGTGCTATCATTCCAGCCTCTATGCTGCTCCTTTAACTTGGGAAGTTTGTCCCTTAGATGTTCCCTAGAGTAATAGTACAGCAGATATGACAGTTGCCTTGCACATAGCTGACTTGAGTTTGATCCCTGGCATTCATATGATCTCTAGAGCACCAGTAGGAGTAATTTCTGAGTGCAGTGCTAGCAGTAACTTCTTTTTTAAAAAATTTTTTTATTGAATCACCATGTGGAAAGTTACAAAGATTTCAGGCTTAAGTCTCAGTTATACAATGCTCAAACACCCATCCCTTCACCAGTGCACATATTCCACCATCAGGAACCCCAGTATACCTCCCCACACACCACCCCCCTTACCCCCCCTGTGTAGATGATAAATTTCACTTTACTTTTCTCTTTACTTTGATTACATTCAATATTTCAACAAAAAACTCACTATTATTGTTTGGAGTTCACCCCTCCCCAAAGTCAGACCTGTTGAAAAGGAAGCATTTGATAATTTGTTTTCCATTGCTGACAATGAAGAGATATGAGGTTGCGTGGCCGCAATAGTGGCTGCGCAGTTTTGGATTTCTGTATTTTAGTAACTAAGTCCAGGGAAATTTCTGCCAGAAATTGCATCACTGCAAGCTTGTACCTCCCTTTTGCAGTCGTCATAAGATGGTGGCCAGGGCTCAGTTCACAGTCTAGAGACATTTCTGCAAGACGCTGCTGGTGCCCAGCGTAGTTTAGCTGGCGTCTGGGGCCATTGTCGTGCAGCAGTGGAGAGGCCGCACACGTGCGGCCGCTGGGGTTACATCTCAGCGGAGGGCGGTAGCAGTAACTTCTGACCATCACCAAGTATAGCCCCCAAACAAACAAAAAAAAAAGAAAAGAAAAATAAGAGCGCTCTCTCTCTCTCATTTGGGGTTGCTTAGCTTTTATTCCTGGCCCTGTGCTCACTCCTGGTGGGGTTCAGGGGACCATATGGGGTGCAGAGGGGATTGAAATCAGCTGAGCTTTGTGCAGGGCAAGTGCCCTCCCCACTGTACCGTCGCTCCAGCCCTCCTCCCTCTCTCTGTGCCAGGCAATGAGCCCCGGTACCCGTGCCTGGGAGGCGAGCGCTCCACCCCTCAACACATCCCAGCCCTCTCCTTCATCTCCTTTAGCATAGACTCAAACGTTGTTTTCTCCGGGAGACCTGTCTGACCACCCAAATAGAATGATGGTTCCCCTCCTTCAGTCACTCCTCCTTTCATGACGCTTATCGTCACCTCACCTAACCATACTTGTCTCTTGCTTGCCAGCTGAATTCTCCCAGCAGGATGTGGGTTCTGTGCGGGCAGACACTTGCTCTTTGCCCCGGCTGCATCTGAAACACCCGGAACAGTGTCTGAAGCCAAATGGGATACACAGTCTTTTTTTTTTTTTCTTTTTTGGGTCATAACTAGTGATGCTCAGACTGGAGCGATAGCACAGCGGGTAGAGCATTGCCTTGCACGTGGCCGACCCAGGTTCAATTCCTCTGTCCCTCTCGGGGAGACCGATAAGCTACCAAGAGTATCCCGCCCACATGGCAGAGCCTGGCAAGTTACCTGTGGCGTATTCAATATTCCAAAAACAGTAACAAGTCTCACAATGGAGACGTTACTGGTGTCCATTCAAGCAAATCGATGAACAACGGAACGACAGTGCTACAGTGCTACCTGTTGATGCTCAAGGGTCTTCCTGGCTGACTCTGCACTCAGGAATGATTCCTGTTGGTGCCCAGGGGAAGCGATAAAGGAAGACCTCAAAGAGAGAAAAGCAGTAGTGTTGGCTGATGCGGCAGAAGCGGGGAAAAGTATTCGTAATGCTCGCCTGTCCTTCCCCAACTCTAAGACCAAGATGACTGCCCTCCGACGTCCTGATGGATCTATCACATCTTCCAGAAAGGCAATGGAGAGGATTATTCATGACTTCTACTCGGATCTCTTCAACAGCCATGCCCAACCGCCCACATACCAAATTGATATCCACAATGGATATGTCATTCGAAACATCCTCCCTTCTGAAATCCGACACGCCATTTCATCGGTAAAGACACGTACAGCACCCGGTCCAGACAAGGTCAGACCCAAACACCTGAAGAATCTGCTGCCAGTACTCGTCAATACACTGGCTCGGCTCTTCACACATTACCTGTCTGAATGCAGGGTTCCGTTCCAATGGAAAACCATCAGGACTGTTCTATTGTACAAGAAGGGAGACATCCATGACATCAGCAACTATTGCCCAATCTACCTGTTATCCGTCGTCTACAAGTTGTTCACTCAAGTCATCCTGAATAGAATAGGCAGAACACTAGATGAAGGACAACCATGCAAGCAAGCCAGGTTCCGAAAAGGATTCAGCACAATCGACCATATCCACATGGTGACCAAACTCATCGAAGGTTCGTGAGAATTCAAGATGCCACTCTGTCTAACGTTCATCGATTTAAAGAAGGCCTTCGACCATATCCACATGGTGACCAAACTCATCGAAGGTTCATGAGAATTCAAGATGCCGCTCTGTCTAACGTTCATCGATTTAAAGAAGGCCTTCGAGTATGTTGAGACTAAAGTGGTCATCAAAGTCCTAGCCAAACAGGGCATTCAAACTCAGTACATCAAGATCCTCGGTGAGCTCTATTACGGATTCACCACCAGGATCTCACCATTCTACAATGAAGTGATCACTGACGTAAAGAGAGGGGTTCAGCAGGGTGATACCATTTCACCAAAACTCATCAGTGCCACCCTCGAGAACGTCATGTAATGACTGGAATGGGAAGGAATGGGAGTGAAGATAGACGGTTGGCAACTACACCACCTCCGCTTTGCTGATGTCATCATTCTCATAACACCAAACACTAGCCAAGTGGCACAAATGCTGGCTGTCTTCGACTGCAAGTGTGGAAATGTCAGATTACAGATGAATCTCACCAAAACAATGTTCATGAAAAACGAACTAGTCCCTGATGTTCCATTTGCTCTCAATGGAACGAACATCTCCGAATGCAGCAGCTATGTGTACCTGGGTTGAGAAATCAACATGAGGAACTGAGTTCTGGCGCCAGAGCTGCGCAGGAGGAAGAGAGCAGTGTGGAATGCCTTCAAGAGCATCAAAGAAGTGGTTAAGAGGATGAAGAATTTCCGGCTCCAGGCACATCTTTTCGACTCCACCGTTCTTCCTACACCTCAGAGACCTGGGCCCTACGCAAACAGGATGAGAATGCCATTCGGGTATCCCAAAGAGGAATCGGAAGAGCTATGCTAGGAGTATCACGTTTCACTCAAGTGAGAGAAGGAATCCAGAGTTCCAACCTCAGTCGATGGTTAAGAATCAGGGACGGGGCTGGAGTGATAGCACAGTGGGCAGGGCATTTGCCTTGCACATGGCCGACCCAGGTTCGATTCCCAGCATCCCATATGGTCCTCTGAGCATCTCCAGGGACAATTCCTGAGTGCAGAGCCAGGAGTGACCCCATGTGCATCACTGGGTGTGACCCAAAAAGCAAAAAAATGAAAAAAAAGAATCAGGGACGCTGTCTCATTTGCCAAGGCGTCGAAAATCAGATGGGCCAGACACGTAATGCGATTCAGAGATGACCACTGGACTAGAGCTGTTACCAAGTGGATTCCACGGGACGTCAAAAGACCGCATGTCTGCCCATCAATGAGATAGTCAGATTTCTTCGCCAAAACCCTGAATGAACAATTTGAGGCTCTTCCTGTTCCTGGAGTGAGCAGGTATCATTGGGCTACACTAACACACAACAGGGACAAATGGAGACGTTATTGGTGCCCGCTTGAGCAAATCAAGGATCAACGGGATGACAAGTGACAAGTGGTGCTCAGGGGACCATATGGGATGCTGGGGATCAAATCCAGGTTGACTGCGTGCAAAGCAAATGCCCTCCCCACTATACTAAAACTCCAGCTCCCTATAGTCATTTTTTGAGGGGTCTCCAGGCAGTGCTCTGGGACCTCCAAACCTATGCCTGGTGTTACTTTCGGGAGCACGTGGAGGAGCCTGAGTGATAGTACAGCAGGGAGAGTATTTGCCTTGTACACGGCTATCTCAGGTTCGATTCTCGGCATCCAATATGGTACCCAGAGCACTGCCAGGAGGGATTCCTGAGTGCAGAGCCGAGAGTAACCCCCTAACACAGTCAGGTGTGGCCCAAAAACAAAAAACAAACAAGCAAACCAAAATTAATTATATTGGGCCTCGATCAAGGCAGGCCCTTGGACACCTGTATGGCTCAGGTCCCGTGCATGACAACAATCTTTGGTGAGTATGTAAATATAAATGATGAGCTTCCTTCCTCCTCTTCCTTCCTTCCTTCCTTCCTTCCTTCCTTCCTTCCTTCCTTCCTTCCTTCCTTCCTTCCTTCCTTCCTTCCTTCTTTCCTTCCTTCCTTCTTTCTTTTCTTTTTCTTTTCTTTTTCTTTTCTTTCTTCTTTTCTTTCTTCCTTTCTTCCTTTCTTTCTTTCTTTCTTTCTTTCTTTCTTTCTTTCTTTCTTTCTTTCTTTCTTTCTTTCTTTCTTTCTTTCTTTCTTTCTTTCTTTCTTTCTTTCTTTCTCTCTTCAAATATTGAATTTAAGTACTGCAATGTATGTGCACAGTTTTTCCTCCCAGTTTGTATTCACGGGGAACTTAGAATACTGTTATTACCCAAAACTCAGCTGGTTAATTCTGAGTGCAGAGCTAGCAGTAACTTCTGAGCATCACCAAGTGTAGCCCTAAAACTGCACTGTATCACTGTCATCCCATTGTTCATAGATTTGCTCAAGTGGGCACCAGTAATGTCTCCATTGTGAGACTTGTTGTTACTGTTTTTGGCATATTGAATATGCCACGGGGAGCTTGCCAGGCTCTGCTGTGTGGGTGGGATACTCTCGAAAGCTTGTTGGGCTCTCTGAGAGGGATGGAGGAATCGAACCCGGGTCGGCCGTGTGGAAGGCAAATGCCCTACCCACTGTGCCAAAACAAACCAGAAAAAAAAAAAGAGAAAAAGAAGAGCGCTCTCTCTCCTCTCTCTCTCTCTCTCTCTCTCTCTCTCTCTCTCTCTCTCTCTCTCTCTCCTCTCTCTCTCTCTCTCTCTCTTAATTGGGTGATGCACAGGGGTTACTCCTGGCTCTGCACTCAGGAATTACTCCTGGCGGTGTTCAGGGAACCATATGGGATGCTGGGATTTGAACCCGGGTCGGCCGTGTGCAAGGCAAACGCCCTACCCGCTGTGCTATTGCTCCAGCCTCCCCTTTTTTAAATGTGGAGGGCAGGAATCTTGCAAAACTATATAACAATGGTAAGATATATTTTGCCTTTTTCAGTTTTGCTATATCATGAATGTACAGTGGAATTTTCCAAAGGTTACATGATATAAGATGCTCTAACAGATTAAAAGTAGGTGCAGGGGGCTGAAGCAATAGTACAGTGGGTAGGGCATTTACCCACTTGCACACAGTTGACCCAGGTTCAATCTCCGGCATCCCATTTGGTCCCCAGAGCCCACCAGGAGTGATCCCTGAGTGCAGAGCCAGGAGTAAGCCCTGAGCACTGCTGGGTGTGGCATCAAAACAAACAGATTTCAGAGTGGGGATTGGAACCAAGGCCACACACACAGGCATGCCCTTTGCTGCAAGCCACAGGCCCTCGCCCCTGGTGCTGCTTTTCTTTTGGGAGATGCTGGGGGATAAACGAAAGTGAGAAGATGTTGAAGACAGAGACAATGGGATCTCAGGGGTTCAGATACCCGAGAACTAAGAAGGGGCGGGAGAGAACACTGGGCTGTTCCGACCCGGGAGCCTGAGGAAATATCTGCCTGGCCATTAGGGGCACATACGGAATGGACTTATCTCTCAAGGGTTTGGAGGCTGGAGCCAGAGATCAGGCCCCAGGCGGGGGCCTGAGGGCCTTATGCTGACTGCTTGGCACATCCTGTGTGTGGGAGGGACTGAGGAGTGGTTTATGTGTGTGTCTCTGTCTTTGTTTTGGGGCCACACCTGGTGGTGTCCCGGAGTTACTCTTGGCTCTGCGCTCAGGGAGCCTTCTTGGTGGTACTCGGGACCCCACGGTGCCAGGGGTAGAATCTAGGTTGGCTGCATGCTAGGGAAGCGCCCCACCCGCTGTGCTAACTCTCTGGCTGAGGGGTCAGGATTTTTACGGAGGACCAGGGGAGGAGGCCTCAAGGGTCCCGGGACAGACAGTGAGGACAGAGGGGAAGCTGGAGCCGTATCTCGCCCTAACGGGGTGGGGCAGCCTGCTGAGAAGAACCCAGTGGACAATACGGGCAAGTCTCCCCACGGGGCTTCTGCCCACACCACCTTCAAGGACAGCTACAGTGAGTCACTCAGCGAGGAAAGTGACAGTGATGATTCACTCATTCAACAGAGGGCTTGGCTCGGCCACAAGACGGGGGCGTGGGGACATGAGCACAAACAACCTGAGAACAGCTCGGCTGGGTGGAACCTTCTAGAGAAATAGGGATCTCCAGAGTGAGTGTAGGCACCACCACCTCCCTGCCACCGGGTCTCACTCGGGAGCCTGGCGCTTGCCTGGGTCTGCCCACACCGTGCAGCCGTGCCTGGATTGCTCTCCTGGTGCTGGTGTGCTCACGGTGGCAGGAACCGTGGGGACCCACCGCCCCTTTCCTCCTCCCAACACAGGTCTGGTCGAGGAGCCCAGGAGGCGTGCCAGGTTCCAGAGCAGAGCTGTGTCACAAGGCCACTTCCTGGCCAAAGAGGGGTGACATTCTTTTTTTTTTTTTTAGATTTTTTTTTATTTTTTTAAAAATTTTATCACCATGTGGAAAGTTACAGAGTTCTCAGGTTTATGTCTCAGTTATACTGTATTCAAACACCATCCCTTCACTAGTGCCCTTATTCCACCACCAAATCCCCGGTATATCCCCCGCCCCCCTCCCCAACTGTATAACTGATGAATTTCACTTTATTTTCTCTTCACCTTGATTACGTTCCATATTTCAACACAAAACTCACTATTGTTGTGGGAGTTATATCCCCAAACAAGATAACCCTAATAAGGAGGCATTTGATAATTAGTTTTCCATTCAAAGATTGTATGTTTTCAGGTTTTAGAAAAGGTCGCGCGGCTGCGTTAGCGGCCACGCAGCTCGGATGTGTCCCAGTCCCGAGTCCTGGAGCCGTGTTAGTTGCTGCTCAGTGTCGCCAGGGTTCCATCTGGAGAAGGTGTGCTGGCAGCACCTCCTCCTTCAGGCCCCCCGGTGTTGCTGGCCCCGATTCGGGTCCGGAGCATTGTCCGGGCCGCGTTGCTCACCAGAATGCCTGCCACTTCTCTGTGGATTGTGACAGCAAGATGGCGCTGAGGGTGGGTCGAGGGCGTGACTTCCGGCGGCCGGGACCACTTGGAGTTTTGGGCTGGCGCCGCCCCACTCCAGTGCCCAAGAGGGGTGACATTCTGATGAGAGAGACAGACAGACAGACAGATAGACAGACAGACAGAGAAGTGAAATTGGCTTCGCAGGGTTTTCTGGAGAGCGTGTAAAATGGGGGTGCAGAGTCAGCAGACTCATCCTTTTGTCTTTCTTCCTCCCAGCTGCCTGCAGGGCAACCAGCATGCCAGCATGGCTACAGGTGGGAGGCACCAGGAAGGTCTGGGGTCAGGGCTAAGAGGGACAGTACAGCAGGCAGGGCGCTTCCTTGTACACAGCTGGCCCAGGTTCTAGCCCCAGAATCCCTTTTGGTCTCTTGAGTACCATCAGGAGTGACCCCTCAGCACAGAGCTGCAGTAAGTCCTGAGCACCACTTGGTGTGCCCCAACACTCCCCCCTCCTCTCCCCAAGAAAGGCTTAGAGAATCACAGAGACTTGCCTCTGATTCTTAGACTCCTGCCAACTCGCTTTTTCCTGGACATCTCATTATGGGAGAAAAAGGCCAGACAGCGGGAGTGTTCGTACAGCGGGTAGGCACTTGCCTTGCACAACCAATTTGAGCTGGCACCCCATTTATCACCCCATAAGGCCCCCTGAGTCCCACCTGGAGGGATCCTTGACCACTGCCGGCTGTGGCCCCCAGACAACAACACAAGACCAATCTTCCCGCGTCATTGTTTGAGTTTGCTGTACACGGAGCAACGCGGAATCCACACCTGCCACGCCAGGAAGCCGCTGCGTCCGCTACATGCCGTGGCCCTGAGCACAGCGCCCACAGCCGGGAGCAGCCTCCTGATTGGTGGTAGCCCAGCTGCCGCTCGAAGAAACCCACCACTGCGCCTTTGCCAAGGCCACATTGCCCGTGGGCTGCTCGTGAGCAGTGGAGGCGCACAGATGGGGTGTGAGATCAGCCCCTGGGAGGTGGACAGAAGGAGAGAGATCCGGGCTAGCCAGCCTCGGGGCCTGCGCCGAGTCTTCAGAACTGGACAGCACTGGACAGCGCCCTCAGCGGCTTCTCCACCTTCTGCCTCTGGTCTTTGTTTTTGGTTCATACTGGGCGCTGCTCAGGGATTCCTCCTGGCTCTGCACTTATGGGACCATTGGGGTGCCAGGGATTGGACCCAGGTCAGCCGCATGCAAGGCAAGCGCCCGACCTGCTGTGCTCCAGCCCCCTCGGGCCACACTAATAACCTGGTCGCTGCTCTCTCCCAGTGCATGCCTGGCTTCCCAGGGAACTGTCTTGCACATTTCACCCCATTTTGGTATCCCAGCTTCTCCGAAGATCTGAACTGACACATTCCTTAACTAACTTAGACTTGAAATTCTTGCCATTTTATTTATTTTGGTTTGGGGGCCACATCCGGCAGTGCACAGGACTTTTTCCTGGCTCTATGCTCAGGGATCACTCCTGGAAGAATTTGGGGGGACCCAATGGGGCATCAGGGGTTGAACCCAGATTGACTTTGTGTAATGGCAAGTGCCCTACCCACTTTTTTTTTTTTTGCTTTTTGGGTCGCACTCAGCGATGCACAAGGGTCACTCCTGGCTCTGCACTCAGGAATTACCCCTGGCAGTGCTCAGGAGACCATATGGGATGCTGGGAATCGAACCGGGTCGACCGAATGCAAGGCAAACACCCTACCCGCTGTGCTATCACTCCAGCCCCGCCCTACCCACTTTTAAATAGTCCTAATTTGGGGGGCTGAAGTGATAGTACAGCGGGAAGGGCTTTGCATGCTGCTGACCTGTGTTCTATCCCCAGTATCCCAGATGGTCCCCAGAGCACCGCCAGGAGTAATTCCTGAGTGTAGAGCCAGGAGTCTCCCCTGAACATCACTAGGTGTGACCCAAAAAGCTAAAAAAAAATTAATTTCCAAACTTATTTGTAAATCAGAAGACATGACTTTTTTTGTTTGTTTTGTTTTGGGGACACACCTGGAAGTGCTCAGGGGTGACTCATGGCTCTGCGCTCAGGAATTACCCTTGGTGGGGCTCAGGGGACCATATGGGAAGCCGGGGATTGAACCTGGAACAGTCGATGCAAGGCAAACACCCTTCCTGCTATACTGTCATGCTGGTCCTACCTTGACACTGCGTTTTCCTGCTAGTCAATGATCAGGCTCAGTCATGAGTGTCCCTTTAGGAGAATTGTGGGCACTGCAGAAAGTGTGCAGCCCGGTCATCGCAATAGCAGCAGCTGCAAAGGGACGGGAGAAAAGTAAAAGCACGGAAGGGCTGGGAGCGATAGCACAGTGGGTAGGGCGTTTGCCTTGCACGAGGCTGACCCGGGTTCGATTCCCAGCATCCCAGATGGTCCCCTGAGCACCGCCAGGAGTAATTCCTGAGTGCAGAGCCAGGAGTAACCCCTGTGCAACGACGGGTGTGACCCAAAAAAAGCAAAAAAAAAATAAATAAACTATCACGAAAAGTAAAAGCACGGAGGCTGGAGAGCAAGGAAGAGGAGTCACACCAGAGAGAGTCTGGGAGCACGGTGACCCTCAGAGGCAGCGGAGACCTGGGACGAGGTGGGGTCGTGATGGAGAAGGTGCCAGGCTGAGGGGAGACAGTGGAGGTAAGAGCCAGACCTGCCTGGTATCTGAGTGGTGGCTCTGGCAAGTGCCCCCCGCTGTCAGTGCCCAAAGTCAGGCCGCAGCCGTGAAGGGTCTCTGCTCTCCCGGCAACTGCGCGGCGCCTTTGCGTTCTAACTCAGGAGCCGTGGGCGGTGCGAGCTCAGAGCTGAAAGAGGTGGCGGTGAGCTGAAAATGAGCGGCGTGTCGGCCAGCGGGCTCCAGTGCCCAGCGCTCCCCGCCGAGAACCGTGGAGAATGAGCGCGGCGAGTCAGTCCGTTACTCCGTGCGGCGGGCGAGGGTGCCCTCGTGTGGTGAGATGGCTGCACTGCAGGCAGAGGGAGTCAAGAGGGGCGGCTGGGTTGTGGGGGGAGGGGGCTGGGGGAACAGGCAGGAGGCTGGGAATGGTCCTTATTCCCAAGACTCGGGGCCCAAGCGATAGTACATCGTTTGCCTTGCACGCGGTGAACCCTGGCTCGATCCTCGGCATCCCCTACGGTCCCCCAAGCACTGCCAGGAGTCATTCCCGAGTGCAGAGCCAGGAGTAACCCCTAAGCATCGCCGGGTGTGACCCAAAAAGCAAAAAAAAAAAAAAAAAACAAAACAAAACACAAAAACACCTTTTTAATTGAATCTCTGTGAGATACACCCTTACAAAACTGCAATCATTGTTCCAACACCCATGCCCCCACCAGTGTACATTTCCCAGCACCAGAGTCTCCAGGTTCCCTCCCATCACCCCCACAGCCCAATCCAAACCCCCACCCCCGCCTTTTTTTGTTTTGCTTTTTGGGTCACACCCGGCGATGCACAGGGAGGGGTTACTCCTGGCTTTGCACTCAGGAATTATTCCTGGTGGTGCTTGGGGACCATATGGGATGCTGATTCAAACTCGGGTCAACCGCGTGCAAGGCAAACTCCCTACCTGCTGTGTTATTGCTCCAGTCCCTCTGTCTTTTTCTGATGTGTGGATTTTTTGTTCTTTGTTTTTTAGATTTTGAGCCACACCAGAAGTGCTCAGGGTTTATTCCTGGGTCTGCACTCAGGGATCACTCTTGGCAGAGCTCAGGGGTCTGTATGGGGTGCCTGGAATTTAACCCACTGTATTATCTCTCCAGTCCCTTCTCTGGCTTTTTTTTTTTTTTTTTGCTTTTTGGGTCACACCCAGTGACGCTCAGGGGTTACTCCTGGCTTTGCACTCAGGAATTACTCCTGGCAGTGCTTGGGGGACCATATGGGATGCCGGGGATTAAACCCGGGTCGGCCGCATGCAAGGCAAACGCTCTACCCGCTGTGCTATCGCTCCGGCCCCCCCTTCTCTGGCTTTTTAATCACAGCCATTCTAGATGAGGTGAAGTGGTATCTCATTGTGGTTTTCATTTGCATTTCCCTGATGACTAATGATGTTGAGCGTTTTTCATGGATTTATCAGCCATCTGTGTGTCTTTAGAGAAATGTCTATTCAGATCCTTTGCCCGTTTTAAGTGGGTTATTTGTCTTTTTATTATTGAGTCATTAGACTTCCTCATATATTCTACATGCAAGATGCTCTGATACACGCTTTCCAAATACTTTCTTTCAGTCTGTGGCTTGCCTGCGGGGGGTGGGGGAGGGTTCTAGTCTGACTGTGAGAGAAACTGGATCCAGTTAGGGAGTGGGACTGTGTGTGGGGTCTCTGGAGGACTCTCTGAGCTTCTGGGTTGGCCCCTGGCACTGGAAGAGCAGCTCTGACACTGTCACGGATCTGCAGACAAGCCTGTGTCTCGGCTAGTACCCAGAGCAGGAAGGAGGGCCGGGAGGGCGGGCCAGGGTAGAAAGCTTGTCACAAGGGAAGTCGAGGTGGGGAGGCAGTTAGGACAGAGAAGGGGCCACTATGACAATGATAGTTGGGAATGATCACTCCGGACAAGAACTGAGTGCTGAAAGGAGGTAAAGGGACAAACATGACAACAAAACAGTAACTGTATTACAGACCACGGTGCCTGAAAAGAAGTAAGAAGTGGCAGGGTCGGAGGAGGGGGCAGATGGAGAGGGAGGGGGAGAGAAGAGAAGCGTCTGCCTTAGAGTCAGGCGGGAGGAGGGTACGGGCAGCCCCTGGTACCCTATTGGGGACATTAGTGTTGGGAAATGTGCACCGGTGAAGGGATGGGTGTTGGAACATTGTATGACTGAAACCCAAATCATGAGCAATTTTGTGACTGTATCTCATGGTGATTCAATTAAAAAAAATTTAATGGAAAATAAGACTGTGCCTCCAGTATACTCTGGGCTGTGCCATCTGGCACAGGTGCTAAGGGACTTGACATTGCCAAGACCAGGATCATGGGTTGGGAGAAAAGGTACTTAAAAAACTAAAAAAGGTGGGGCTGGAGCGATAGTACAGCAAATAGGGTGTTTGCCTTGCATGCGGCCGACCCGAGTTTGATTCCCAGCATCCCATATGGTCCCCTAAGCACTGCCAGGAATAATTCCTGAGTGCAAAGCCAGGAGTAACCTCTGTGCATTTCCAGGTGTGGCCCAAGAAGCATAACAAATAAATAAATAAACAAACAAATAAATAAATAAATAAATAAGAGGGGTTGAAGCGATATTACAGTGGGGAGGGCGTTTGTCGTGGCCAACCTGGGTTTAATTCCCAGCATCCTATATGGTCCCCGGAGCACCGCCAGGAGTAATTTCTGAGTGTAGAGCCAGGAGCAACCCCTGTGCATCGCTGGGTGTGACCAAAAAAGCCAAAAAAAAAAAAAAAGATATTTCTAGGGCTGGAGTGATAGTACAGTGGCTATGTGACTGACCTGCGTTCAACCCCTGGCACCATACCTGGTCCTCTGAGCCTGTTAGGAGTCATCCCTGAGCACAGAGGCAGGAAGTGCTGAGCATCACTTGGTGTGCCCCCAAATACATTTTAAAATTCATTTATTTATTGTGGGGCTGGGGAAATGGCTGAAGGAGCTGAAACACATGATCTGCATGCAGGACCTCTGGTGTGTACCCCCTGCAGGGCACGGCCCCCCTGACCATGGCTGGGTCGGCCCCCACGGTGTGAATGATTTCTTTCCCTGGCTCTGGGCTCAGGGATCACTCCTGGCTGGGCTCTGGGGACTGTTGGTGGTGTCAGGGATTTGAACCCATGTTGGTCCCGTTTCAGGCAAGCCCTTATACTATCTCTCCAGACCATTATTCTTTTTCCTCTTTACTTTTACTGGGCTGTAGTGATAGCATAGAGGGTAGGGCGTTTGCCTTGCAGACCCTGGTTTGAATTATCCGTCCCTCTCGGAGAGTCTGGTGTATTCTATATCCAAAAACAGTAACAAGTCTCACAACGGAGACATTACTGGTGCCCTCTCAAGCAAATCGATGAACAATAGAAGCAGTCTTAATTAGGAAATATGAGAGAGGGGAGGGAGGACGAGAGAGAGGGAAGGAAGAGAGTGGGAGAGGGACAGGAAGAGAGATATCTACATAGAAAAGAAAGAAATTATTCACTCTGAGTGGAGATGGGGTGACTTCAAAATGGAGTGTCAGTATCGTGGATTTTCATTTGATTTGTTTACTTTCTGCTTCTTTCTTTCCATTTCCTTCCCTTATCTTTTGTTTCTGGGCCACACCTGGCGGTGTCCTGTGCTCAGGCGCCACTCCTAGTGGCCCCTATGAGGGGCCAGGGATGGAGCCCAGGTGGACACATGCAGCAGGGGTCTTCTGTACTGTATCTGCAGGCCCCCTGCCCTTCCCCTTCACAGAGCTGCTGCTATGCCGAGTATTGACCACTAGGTGGCGGTGTTTGAGTGCACTTTGGTTTTGGTGCTGGCTGCAAGAGCAGTGTCAGAGGTCGCTGAGGGCAGGGCGGTGGGTGGGACAGTGCCAGGAGGAACTCGGAGTCGCAGGCCTGCAGACCACCACTGAGACACATTCCTGGGCCCGAGGAGGCTCTTTCTTCTATTTTTTCAGGGGGTGGAGGACAAACACGGTGGCGCTCAGGGGTCACTCCCAGCCGGCCCGTGGATGGCCGTGTGGTGCTGGGGTCTACCCAGGGCCGACTTTGGGCAAAGCAAGCACCTTCCACACTGTCTCATCTCTGACTCCAGGAGGCACTTTTCTTCTTCTTCCTTCTCCTCCTCCTCCTCCTCGGCCTCCTTCTCCTCTTCCTCCTTCTGCAATGCACAGGGGTTACTCCTGGCTCTGTGCTCAGGAATTACTCCTGGTGGTGCTCAGGGAACCATACGGGATAATGAGAATCGAACCTGGGCTGGCGCCCTATTTGCTGTACTATCGCTCCAGCCCCACAGGAGGCATTTTCTTAAGAAAGAAGACTCCGGGGCCAGAGCAATAGGACGGTGGGGAGGTGCTTGCCTTGCGTGCAGGTGACCCAGCTTCAATTTCATCCCCCTAAGTCTGCCAGAGCCAGGAGTAAACCCTGAATACTCCTGAGTGTAGCCCCAAAATAAAATTTTTATCGATAGCACAGCGGGTAGGGTATTCGCTTTGCACGTGGCCAACCTGGATTCGATTTTTCCCCCCCTCTTGGAGAGCCCGGCAAGCTACCAAGAGTATCTCCCCCACATGGCAGAGCCTGGCAAGCTACCCGTGGCGTATTCGATATGCCAAAAACAGTAACAAGTCTCACAATGAAGACGGTACTGGTGCCCGCTCGAGCAAATTGATGAGCAGCGGGATGACAATGACAGTGACAGATTTTAATTTGATGTTTAGCTTTTTGGGTCACACCTAGCGATGCTCAGGGGTTACTCCTGTCTCTGTACTCAGGAGTACTCTGTACTCAGCAGTGCTCGGAGGACCCTATGAGATGCCAGGCTTTGAACCTGGGTAGACCACATGCAAGGCAAACAACCTACCCACTGTACTATCACTCTGACCCCCAAAGTAAAACAAACAAACAAACAAAAACAACATTAAAAGTAAAAAAAAAAAAGGTAAAAAAGGGTCCTAGGCCGAGGGGATGGGGCCAGCAGCCAAGCAGATGTGTGAGGCCCTGAGTGTGACACCTCAACTGTGTGTCTTCCAACACTCTATGCGCCCGTGGGGACCCCTGAGCACAGCAACACCAGAGTGGCTATGGTGCTGCTGGGTGTGGCCCCTGTTCGAGAGAGAGTCTGTATTGCAGACTTTACAATACTAGCCAGTCACCTGGAGCTGCCATGATGCGTCTTGAGAAGCAGACAGACAGACAGACAGACAGACAGACCAGGCCTTAGATCAGCTGTTATCGCCCTGACCCCTTGTTCTTCCCAATGGCAAGCCCCTGGGAATCCCAGCCTGGGGGCTCTCACTGTTTAGTGGGACCTAGGGGATGCTTCTCATGTCTGAATCCCTCACTCTGGATTCAGTTCCTCGCACTGTGTGGACCCCCAAACATTGTGGTGCCCGGAGCGCTGGTGGGTATCCCCCATAACACCCAGAGGCAGGCGGGAAGTGCCTTCAACTCTCAGTATCCTCCTTCCTTTGACAGGACCATGTGCACTTGGCTCTGGGACCCAGACGTCCCCACAGGGTGATGCCCGTCTTCCTGCCCTGGCCAAGAAGGAGCCTGTTAGCCACAGCGCAATCACATGGAACACATGCTCTGCATGCGAAAGACCTGGGTCCAGTCCCCAGCACCCAAGCTCTCCCGGGCACTGCTGGGAGCAACAACCTGGGACTGAGCCAAGACAGCAGCTGGATGTGACCAACAGCAAACCAAACAGAAAGGCCCGAGCATATCGCACCCTGGATTCCTCTCTCTCTCTCTCTCTCTCTCTCTCTCTCTCTCTCTCTCTCTTTCCTTCCTTTATCGCACCCTGGATTCCTCTCTCTTTCTCTTTCCTTCCTTTATTTCTTTCTTCGTTTATTCCCTTCCTTCCTTCTCTCCCTCCCTCCCTCCATCTCTTTTTCCTTCCTTCCTTCCTTCCTTCTTTCTTTCTTTCTTTCTTTCTTTCTTTCTTTCTTTCTTTCTTTCTTTCTTTCTTTCTTTCTTTCTTTCTTTCTTGCACTGTCATCCCATCGTTCATCAATTTGCTCGAGTGGGCACCAGTAACATCTCCATTGTGAGACTTGTAATTTAATTTAAGATTTATGAGAGGGCCTGGAGAGATGGCACAGTGGGTAGGGTGTTTGCCTTGCACACGGCCATCCCGGGTTCGATTCCCAACATCCCATATGGTCCCCTGAGCACCACCAGGGGTAGTTCCTGGGTGCAGAGCCAGGAGTGACCCCTGTGCATCACCAG
This sequence comes from Sorex araneus, assembly GCF_027595985.1. NCBI lineage: Eukaryota > Metazoa > Chordata > Mammalia > Eulipotyphla > Soricidae > Sorex > Sorex araneus. Next base: position 98,746,828 of record NC_073304.1, on the reverse strand, counting down.
GTGTATCCCAAAAAGAAAAAAAAGATTTATGAGAAAGTGTCAGAGAGAGAGAGAGAGCACAGTGGATAGGGTGCTTGTCCTGCAGGTGGCAGCCCCGATACGATCCTGGCTTCCTTTATGTTCCCCTGAGCCCCACCAGGAGTGATCCCTGAGCACAGAGCCAGGGGTAAACCCTGTAGCTCCAAAACAAAACAAAAAAGTGAAATAAACATGAGAGAGATAGAAAGACTGAGAAACAAAGACAGAGAGAGGGGCTGGAGCGATAGCACAGCGGGTAGGGCGTTTGCCTTGCACGCGGCCGACCCGGGTTCGAATCCCAGCATCCCATATGGTCCCCTGAGCACCGCCAGGAGTGATTCCTGAGTGCAGAGCCAGGAGTAACCCCTGTGCATCGCCGGGTGTGACCCAAAAAGCAAAAAAAAAAAAAAAAAAAAAAAAAACAAACAAAGACAGAGAGAGACTGAATGACAGATATCTCATAAAATAAAGGAAGAGAAACCCCCATAGCTGTCTAGGGAAGCTGGTGACTCCAGAACAAAGTGTGCCCTGAATTGAATACTTTCATTTCTTTGTTTCAACTTCCTTCACCCTGTTTCTTGGAGTAAGTGCAGCCAAAAGATCCAGGTTCTTCCACGCCTTGGAAGCAGCCATTTAATTTCCTGTGTAAACCGTCTTATCTCTGGGGCCTTGTTTTCTTCTAAAGGAGAATAAATCAGGGGCTGGAGTGATAGCACAGCGGGCAGGGCGTTTGCCTTGCACACGGCCGACCTGGGTTCGATTCCCAGCATCCCATATGGTCCCCTGAGCACCACCAGGAGTAATTCCTGAGTGCAGAGCCAGCAGTGACCCCTGTGCATCTCCAGGTGTGACCCAAAAAGGAAAAAAATAAAGGAGAATAAATCACACTTAGGGTTTATATTTTTATTTTTAATTTTTTAAAACTTTTTTGGTTACATCCGGCGTTGCTCAGGGGTTATTCCTATCTCTGCACTAAGGAATTACTCCTGGTGGTGCTTGGGGAACCATATGAGATGCTGGTGATTGAACCAGGGCTGGCTGAATTCAAGGCAAACACACTCCCTGTTATACTATCACTCTGGCCCCGACAGCACTTGGGGTTTAGTATCTCACTCAGACACACGAGGGTCTGTCCATAAATACTATTTCCCTTTTCTTATTCTTTCTTTTCCTTTTCTTGGTTTTTGGGCCACACCCAGCAGCGCCCAGGGTTTACTCCTGGCTCTGTGCTTAGCCGTCACTCCTGATGGTGCTTGGGAACCCTGAGGAATGCTGGGAATCAAACCTGGGTTTGCATGTATAAGGCAAGTGCCTTACCTTTTGTGCCATCTCTCTGGCCTCAAACTCCTTCTTTTTGGGTCACATCTGGCAATGCACAGGGGTTACTTCTGGCTCTGAACTCAGGAATTACCCCTGGCAGTACTCAGGGGAACATATGGGATGCTGGGAATCGAGCCCGGATTGGCCACATGCAAGGCAAATGCCCTACCTGCTGTGCTATCGCTCCAGCCCCTCCCTCTTCTTTCTAGCTGTAAACTAGCTATGGATGGTCTCCCATGGACCCCAGCTCATCAGAGAAGGTGGAAGCTGACCGCTGGGTCACTTGAGGACACCCCTGACCTGCTCCCCCATTTCGGGACGATTAAACATCTCCACAGCTCTCAGACCCTGGGTCCTCTCAGAGAGTGTGACTTCCTCTCCTATGCACTGTGCATATGACACGCCTTGGCGAAGCACATGGAAACAGGTGTGACATCTATCACACCTGAGAAGCCTTATAGGGTTTTCTCAGCTTTTATTGTCACTCGGGCTTTCACCTGTCTCTCCAGAAAAGGGCAAGTTCCCAGGGGTCAATGGTGCTGCTCAAGTAGAAGAGCAATGCCTTGCAGGTGAGACCCTGGGTTTAATCAATGGCCCCCACACTGCTGGGTAGAGTAAGGGGACAGAACAAGGACACTGGGTGTGACCTTGGCGGCCTGCTGAACACTATGAACAACAGGATAACAACAAAAAGACTCCCGGTGCCTGGCACACGGGCTGATCTGACACTTACTAAATATTTTCTGGGTACCAAGCAATGTCCTCTGGGTTACATGTGTTCGTTTGTTTTATCTCATGGGTGTGGCGGGTGGAAAACGCAGGCTGTGTAAGGAGGAATGTTTGCCCAAGTTTCGTTGTCTGGGAAGGGGCAGAAAGAATATGTCTTCTAAAGCTCAACATTATCTATTTGGGGGCGGGGGGCTGAATTATAGTGCTGTGGGCAGAGTGTTTGGTTTTGGGGCCATACCTGGTGGTGCTCAGGGCTTTCTCCTGACTCTGTTCTCAGGGATCACTCCTGGTGAGGCACTGGGGACTTTATGGGGTGCTGGGGATTGAAAGGGGTAGGCTGCATACAAAACAATCCCCGAGATCATCATTTAAACAAACTTCTCTTTCTGAGGCCAGAGCAAGAGTGCAGTGGCTAGGGCATTTGCCAATCCGGTTAGTTCCTCGGCATCCCCTACGGTCCTCCAAGCACCACCAGTGAGTGTTTCATTGACAGCATTTTTCCTCTCCCAATAACCAAACCTTTGAAGGCATGATTGTCTGGGCTGCGTCGGTAGTTAGCCTAACGGTCCTGACTCTCCCGCCTGGGGAAATGGCGTCTGCGGCTGATGGATGGGAGCCTGCAACTTTCTCCTGGAGGAGTTGTGGAAGACATGGGCCCTGAGGAAAATTCCAGACCGCAGACTCCTCTGCTGAGGGCTCCTGGGAAGCCCTGTATTAGTTCTGCGGCCTTTTGGGGGCTCCAGCGCGATGCCCCTCTGCAGGTGCCCGGCCTTTGAATCCTGGATGCTCTGCTCAGCTCTGGCACTAGCTCCAGCACAGACAGCAGCAACTCTGGGACAACCAGGAGCAGGACCAACTTCAGGACCTCCTGGCTTGCCCTGGTGCCCCCGAGTCTCCTCTCCCGGTGGCTACGTTATTCCCCACTCAAGCCTCGACAACTCAGAGCTGCTCCGCACTGGCCCTCTCCAGCCCTTGGTCTCTTCCTGCCTTCGTTTGCCCCCTTCCTCCCCCAGCTGTGGGTGTGAGGCCCCACTGCCAGCAGGCTGGCACCGGACAATGGGCCCTTATTCGGGCGAAGAATCCAGGCAGTGTCTCCTGCCCACAGAGGCCCCTCCAGACCCGGGATGATGTGGGCGGAGGGCACCGTGGAGCGCCCGAGCCCTGGGCTGGCAGTGCAGAGGGCAGCCCTGGCTGCAGAGAACTCTCAGGAGTTTACAACGCATACACTCGATCACAGCCTGTCTTACCCCAGCCTGCCCTTCTCATGGCCCTCTCAATCCTCACTAGTTCTGAGTTTTTATTTTATTTTTTGGTTTGGGGGCCACATCCAGTGGTGCTTAGGGCGTATTCCTAGCTCTGTGCTCAGGGATCACTCTTGGTGGTGCCCAGGGACCACATGGAGTGGCCAGGATCAAACTCAGATAAAGCAAGAGCCTGAACCCTGTATTGTCTCTCTGGCTCTGTGTTAATTTTAAAACTTTTTTGTTTTTGGGTTATAATTGGAGATGCTCAGGATTTACTCTGGGCTCTGAAACTCAGGATCACTTACTCCTTAAGGTGTTCGGGGGACCAGGTGCCATGCTGGGGACTGAACTAGGTTGCCTGAGTGTAAGACAAGCACCGTAAAACCCTTGTGCTATCTCTCCTGCTCTGTTACTTTTTTTTTTAAATTTCTTTTTTGGGTCACACCTGGCAATGCACAGGGGTTACTCCTGGCTCTGCACTTAGGAATTAGTCTTGGCCATGTTGGGGGAAAACATGGGATGCTAGGGATTGAATCCGTGTCGGCTGATGCAATGCAAACACTCTACCCGTTGTACTATCGCTCCAGCCCCTCTGTGTCACTTTTTTTAAAAAAAATGTGTTTTGGGCCACAGTTGGAGATGCTTAGGAGTTACTCTTGACTTTTCACGCAGGAATTACCCCTGGTGGTGCTTGGGGAGACCATACGGAATAACAAGGATCAAACCTGGGTTGGCCTTGTGCAAGGAAGGCATCCTATCCACTGTCCTATTGTTCTGGCCCTCTGAGTCACATTTTTAAGCCTGACTTTTTATTTGTGGGCTACCTGCAGTTTTACTCCTGGCTCTGTGCTCAGGGATCCTGGAGATTGCACCTGGAGGGGTCCGGGCCTGCTGCGTGCAAGGCAAGAGCCTTGGTCGTGTGCTATATCTCTTTGGATCTGTGTCGCTTTAGGCTGGTGGAGCCGAAGGATCTTTTTCATCAGTCATTATTAGCTCTGCAGCCCTTGAGGCTCCTCGCTCCTTCCGGGAAGCCCCTAGTGGCCCGCACAGGTCATTCGCCCCAGTTTACAGACTTGGAAGCTGAGGGTCTAGCTGCTGGTCACTGGCTCCCTCCCAGTGCTGGGTCTCCTCCTTCAAGTCCCCGCCGAGGTCTTGTCCCCGCGTGCGCCCGGACCCACCGCCGGGACGGGGCCCGGGGATCTAGCACCTCGGACAGCAGCTCCGGCGGGGGCGAGCGGGCCTCCAGGCTCGGGAGTCTCGCGAGAGCGGCTGCTGCAGGCCCGGCCGGGCGCGCTGGGCGGCGGGCGGGCGCGCGCGGGGCGGGCGGAGGCGCGCGGGCCGGGCCGGGCGCGCGCGCGTGCACGCAGCCCCGGAGCGCTCGGCCGCGGGCTCGGCGCCGCATCGGCCGGTGCAGCGCAGCGCGGCGCGGTGCCTCCGGGCCGGCGAGCTCCAGCAGCCAGTGAGTGGGGGTCCCGCGGGGCGGGCAGGGGGAGCTGGGCGCAGGGCCGGAGCGGGGTCGCGGGGGGCAGCGGGCAGGCCCAGGTGCGGGGGCGCTGGGCAGGCGAGGTGACCTTACCTGCTCGGGGCCGGGGATGCGCTCCCGGGGGCGCCCCGCAAACGCCCTTCCCAGCCCGCAGCCAGCCCCAGCCCCGGCCCCGGCCCCGGCCCCCGGGTCTCGATGACGTCAGAGCCTTGATTCCCGAGCCGGGCCTCGGGCGCCCCCACCCCCACCCCCAGCCCCACCTGGCATCCCCTGGAAACGGGCCTCCTTCTCCCGAGGCTGGCGCGCGCGGCCCGGGCTCGGGGTCGCTGGGGCCACCCCTGGGTGTTTGCTCCTGGGAGGCGCCTGCAGGTGGACACGGCCGCCCGACCTTTGGCTGGCCGGGCTGCGCCGCCTCCGGGAGGCGGGGGAGGGGCGCCCCGACCCGAGCCCCCATCCTCCGCGCTGCTTGGGGGGCGCCGGATGGTCTTCGTGCGGTCGCTGGCTGCATCAGTCACGAGGATGGGGGTGAGGCGCTAGGGGGGGTTGGGGGCTCCTCCCGGTACCTGCCCCGGGAGTTGCTCCACTGGACTTTCGGGGAGCCCAGCGGAGACTCGCACTGAGAATTCATCCTCTCAGGCGGTTCAAACCGGTAAGGCCCCAGCTTGGGGCTGGGGAGAGATCTGAGAGCGCTTGGCCGGCCTTCCTAGAGACATTGGAGAGGGAGGCAGACGTGAGGCTGGGAGACTTCCTGGAGGAGGTGAGGTTTGGGTGGGTGGAGAGGCGGAGAGGGCGGGCCAGGGGAGTGGTCTGGGCAGAGGTCGGTAGTGGGGAATTACGCAGGAGGCGTCCCCTCCCCAGAGCCCGGCCCTGTACTGCCCTTATTGAGAACTCTGACAGTCTGTTTTTGGGGGGTGGGCGGGGGGTGGGGTGGAAACCTGGCAGTGCGCAGGTTCAGTCCTTCTGAATTTAGGGCTCACTCCTGGCGGAGCACTGAGGATATAGACAGTGCCCAGCATCTATTCAGGTCAGGAGAGACTTTTTTTGCAGGGGTATGACTGGTAGAGATTTTTGGGGGACTACACAAGTCTTGTCTTATTTTTGTTGTGTTTTTTTTTTTGGGGGGGGGTTGGGGGTGCAGATGGGCCATACCCAGAAGTGCTCAGGGCTTATTCCTGCTCTGCACTCAGGGATCATTCTGGCCGGGTTCTGGGACCACAGGGGATGCTGCACATCCAGCCTGGGTCAGCCACTTGCAAGGCAAGTGCCCGATGCACTGTGCTATTCCTCTGGCCCCTCCACATATCTTGTTTTTTTTTTTTTTTTTTTTTTTGCTTTTTGGGTCACACCTGGCGATGCACAGGGGTTACTCCTGGTTCTACACTCAGGAATTACTCCTGGCGGTGCTCAGGGGACCATATGGGATGCTGGGATTCGAACCCGGGTCGGCCGCGTGCAAGGCAAACGCCCTACCCGCTGTGCTATCGCTCCAGCCCCCCCTCCACATATCTTGTTACGATTGAATTGGGACTTCCTAGGCTCCCTAGGAGCAAGCTGGGAGTGGACGTCCTGGAGAGTGGACTTGGGTTTAGCCAGGATGCCATGGAGAGTTAATGGGGTCGGGAAGGGGAGCTCCGGCCTGGGGCTCAGCAGCCGGTGGTTGGACCCTGGCAGACCGGACAGCTCCAAACGAATTGGTTCCTCTCCCTGGGCGTTTCTTTGCCAGCTCTTTTCTCTAGGGATGAAGTAATAGGCCTAAGTACTGACCTCCCTTGAGGGCTGCCGGCTCAGCTTGAGAGCGACCTTCCTTCCACGCAGTCCTCCCCTTCCTCTCTGCCCTGCTTCCTTCTGCCTGTGCCCTCTGACTCGTCCAGCTATGTTTCCTCCTCTGTGGTGGCTGCAACTTTGGATTTCCAGGAGGGACTGGGGCTCCCTCGGGGAACAGCAGGGGACAGCAGCTTGGGGCTTGGACTGGCTGGGGGTGCCTGAGGCTCCTCGCCTGCTCCGGGGAAGACACAGGTCTGGGGGAGAGGGTGGCTTCATGGTGCTCTGGAGAAGCGGAGCAGAGCAAGGGTGCCTCATGCGGGGCGTGGGTGCAGGGCCAGAGGTCTGGAAAGAGTTGTGGGAAGTGAGAAAGCAGTAACTCTCATTCAGGGCACGGTGGGCAAGGGGGCCCTCACGTGTGGTGGGTGTCAGCGGGTGTGTCTGGTGGCGAGAAGCAAATGGAATTGGGCAGGAGGTTTGTAGCCAGCTCCTGGCCCTGAAGGCCGTGCACAGGGGCCACTGGCCATGCCGTCAGGCGGCCAGTGCCACTGTGGCTGTTTAATGAGGATGAGTCATAGTCTGGGACTTTGGGGCTGGGGTAGGGGAGTAAAAGGAAGTGAAGTCAGAGGATGCGTCTTTCCTAGTACGGGGGCTCTGCAGGCTGGCATGGGCTGTCCAGGGAGGAGAATGGGAATATATGCAAGGGGTCCTGGAACCAGAGCCCAGACCAGTTCTCTCTGCTCCGCATCCTGCTCTCCTTAGGGAGCCGACTACCCCTCAGTTTTGCTGGAAGAAACGGCTTCCTCAGTTCAGGAGCAGCTGCTGCCTTAGAGCTGCCTAAGGAGTTGCTTCCTTGCTCCTGTATTGGTGGGGAATGACGGACAGACCTTGTAGCTTCCTCCACCAACCCCCAGCTTACAAAAGACTTTCACTTGGGGCTGGAGCGATAGCACAGTGGGAAGGGCGTTTGCCTTGCACACGGCCAACCTGGGTTCGATTCCCAGCATCCCATAAGGTCCCCTGAGCACCACCAGGAGTAATTCCTGAGTGCAGAGCCAGGAATAACGCCTGTGCATCGCCGGGTGTGACCCAAAAAGAAAAGAAAAAAAAGAAAAGCAAGTTGCTATTCTCCTATTTTGGTGTTCAAGAATTTTGGTTTTGTGGGCCAGAGCAATTTTACAGTGGGTAGGGCGTTTACCTTGCACACAGCTGACCCAGGTATGGTCCTCTGAGCACCACCAGGAGTGATTCCTGCATGCAGAGCCAGGAGTCACCCCTGAGCACTGCCGAGTATGACCCATAAAGCCAAAAAAAAAAAAATAAGAATTTTGGTTTTCAGAGGTCAGACACTGTTCTTTTCCTCCCTCTGTCTCCATCTCTTTCTCCTTTCTATTTCTCTCTTTCTGTACCTGTCTTTCTTTCTCTCTGTCTCTCTTTCTCTCAGTGTCTGTCGGTCTGTCTCAAACATCCATAATGAAACAACTAATGCTGAAATGAAGCCCGGAGAGCCGGAGACAGTACCGTGGGCAGGGCGCTTGCCTTGCACACAGCCAACTCAGGTTGGATCCCAGCATCCCTTATGGTTCCCTGAGCCCCACCAAGAGTGACTCCTGAGTGCAGAGCCAGGAGTAAGCCCTAGGCACAGCCAGATGTGCCCCTGCCATCCCCCCCCCCCCAAAGTCTGAGGAGCCTGGAGCCTCAGACTGGCCTAGTTTGGCTGACTTGCTTGTAGACAGGCGAGCGAGCGGCCTTGCCCCATGCTGGCCTGGGCTCTGCCCCTCCCTCTGCTCACACTGGGCGGCCCTTGTCTCTGTGACCCTGGGCACACGTGTGGGAGACCACCAGGACCACTGCTGCCGAGGCTGGAGCCGGGGTCACCTCCTCCTCGAGGCTTCTCCTCTCTAGTCATCCCCACCCTCGCCCTGCTCCCCTTGGGGGTCCCTGTGCCAGAGCTCCTTCCTCAGGGGGCCCGGCCTCCTGCGCTTTCCCAGACACTCCGAATCTTGCCTGGACATGTGGCACCTCTGAAGCCCGTGCCCCGCTGTATCCTCACAGTGCAGGCCCATTTCACCTGCTTGGGGACAGTTCTCTGTTCCTCTGGCACCTCTTCCTGCTGGACTCTCTGATCTAGGGTTTTAGTCATTCCCTGACCCTTTTTTGAAGGACCATGCTGCAGTTTGGGGGGGATGTGTAGGCTACCCCCAGCAGTCTGGGAGCTACTCCTAGCAGTGCTTGGGGCATTCCTGGCTATGCTGGAAATCAAACCCGGGCTCCCACCTGCAGAGTTCGTGGCTGGGTCCTCAGTGACCACCTGTCCTGCATGTCCTGCCCCCAGCCCAGCTCCCAGCTCTGGATTTCACCCCCAGAATGCGGATGTTCCAAGGGCCCCCCCCCCCCGTGCACCCCACAGTTTGTTTCTGCTTCTCTGCTCCTCTTATTTTATGTTTTTGTTTTGGGTCACACCGGGGGATGCTCAGGGATCACTCCTGGCAGTGCTCAGGGACCATATGAGATGTTGGGCATCGAACTTGGGTCGGCCGCGTTCAAGGCAACGCCCTCCCCGCTGTGCTCTTCACTGTGCCCCCCTTCACCCCTTTAGCACTGGGGTCTCCTCCTGTCAGGTGACCATGCCTCTTCCTTCAGCTCCCTGCTTCCTGGGGACAGTATCCCAAACTGGACCAAAACTCTGGACAGGCCGCTGAGGCGGTCTGTGGCAGGAGGGAAGGCCCAGCTGTGCCTCCTGCTTCTCAGTGCCAGCAAAGGGACGCCCTGAGGCCTGGACGCTCTCCGTGGACTTCGGCCCCACCTGTCTCGCAGAGACCAGAGTTCACCCGCTGGTTCCCCGCCCCCTGTCTTCAGTCCTGCCACGGTTTTCCTCCGGACTTTCCGCTCATTTAATAACTATGCTCCTGGATTCGAAATATGCTGGAGTTTCAGATTGGAAAATCCTTTCCAGTCCTATGATCTCTAGCTGCTGTCAGATTTTCTTGTTTGTGTTTTTATTTGGGGGCCACACCTGGCAGGGCTCAGGGCTTACTCTGGGCTCTGAGTTCAGGGATCACTCCTGGAGGAGTTCGGGGTTCATAAGTGGTGCCAGAATCAAACCCGGGTTGACTGTGTCCAAGGCCAGTGCCCTATCTTCTGTATTTCTGTATAATTGAACAATAACTGTATAATCCAAATAATATATATTTGGTCTTAATATGTCACAGTTAAAGATTTTTATCTTTAATTAGTTTTTCTCCAAACATTAGGAAAAAATGTTTTTTTCCTATTGATTTTCAGAGTATATTCAGCAGTGATCAGGGCTTACTCCAGGTTCGGGACTCAGGAATCCCTCCTGGTGGGTTCGGGGGACCATATGAGATACCAGGGGTCAAACCTGGGTTGTTTGTGTGCAAGGCAAAGGCCCTACCAGCTGTGCTTCACTCTCTCCCACATGTATGGTTTTGTCAGAGAAGGTTTGTATGTAACTTTTTATTTAAAAAAAAAAAGGTGTCTCCTGTCTACAGTGGGTAGGGTTCTTGCCTTGCACATAGCCGACCCAGGCCAACCCAGGTTCAATCCCTGGCACCCCACGCCCGCCATGAGTGATCCCCAAGCACAGAGCCTTGTGTCAGTCCTGAGCACGGCTGAGTTGGCTCAAAAAACAAAATAAAAACTAAATACTGAGGGCCAGGGTGATGCTGCAAAGGGTTCGTTCATGTGCTGTGTATGCGGGAGGCTCCATAAGGACACAAGCACAGCCGGGAACAGCCCCGTGAGTGTGGAGCCAGCAATTAACTCTGAGCATCTCCATGTATGGCCTAAAAAAAACAAACAAAGCAAAACAAACAAACAAACAAAAACCCCTGGTACTTTATGTTGCGCTACCAAGAGATACAATATATTAATCCTTTGGGGTTTTACTGTTGTATATGCGTGTTACAATTTTCGCCAAGGGCCGAAGATGGATACAGTATAGCCGGTGAGGTGCTTTCCTGCAGGTGGGCCGATTGGATCTCTGGCACCGTGTATGGTCTCCGGGACTCTGCCAGGAGTGATCCCTGAGTGCAGAGCCAGCCCTGAACACAGCCAGGTGTGGCCCAAAAACCAACAGAAAAAAATTTTTCCACCAAGTAGTTTGAAAGACTCTTTATGCTGGCCTTGGTTTTCTTCGTCTGCCTCCTTGCACGGTCTCTGGCCCTCCCCCACGCCTTGCAGCTGTGACCTCCCAAGGGCAGAGCTGTGGGTACCACACCTCACTGCCCCGGTTCACCAGTCACTAAACAGATTGTGATAACCTGGATTATTGACATGAAACATGTTCAGGGAACTCTTTGCTGCTGAGTGGAAAAAAACAGCTTATAAAGCCGCTGGATAAAGAGTCCCCATGTTTGTCACACATGCAAACTTATATAAACTTTGAGCAAACAGCAGGGGCTGGGGAGTTAGTACAGCAGGGATGGTTGGTAGACCCGGGTGTGATCCCTGGGACCCCATATAGTCCCCAGAGCCTTCCAGGAATGATCTCAGAGCACAGAGCCAGGAGTAAGCCCTGAGCACTGCCAGGTGTGGCCCCCGAAACAAAAACAAACACAAAAAGCATCAGTTCTGTGGTTGTACTGCTATGGCGACCCTTCTGGCTGAGGACATTGTCTCTCTTGAAAACCCCTAATAAAATGCTTTGATTTCCCCCCACATACACACACACACAAATAAGAACCTTGAGATTATAGTTTTGTTTTGTGTTCTTTTTTTTCTTTTTCTTTTTGGGTCCCACCTGGCAATACTCAGGGCTTACTCCTGGCTCTGCACTCAGGAATTACTCCTGGTGGTGCTTTGGGGACCATATGGGATTCTTGGGATCGAACCTGGGTCAGCCACCTGCAAGACAAATGCCCTACCTGCTGTGCTATCGCTCAGGCCCCCGTTTTGTGTTCTTTTGTATTGTTGTTTTATTGTATTGTTTGTGGGCCACACCTTGGCAGAGCCACTTTGGGCAGTGGCCTGGGGACCACCTGGGGGGACCACCTGGCATGGGGTGGGGAATTAAACTCGGGTTCCTGCGTACACTCAACCTCCTAAACCAGCTTCCCAGCCCCAAGATTCTTTTAGTAAGGATAGGGTTTTTCAGGGGCCTGAGCTACAGTTCAGTGGGTAGGGTGTTTGCCTTGCACAAAACTGACTGGGGTTCGATCCCTGGCATCACATATGGTCCCCTGAACACCGCCAATAGTTATTCCTGACTGCAGAGCCAGGAGTAACTCCCGAGCACCACCGGGTATGGCCCAAGAACAAGCATACAAACAAACAAAAAATTAGGGTTTTTCAATGACTTCAAGACCCTGAGGATAAATAAGGCCCTAATTTCACTCTTGTCCTTCAGGGCCTGGAGGACCTTGTTTTCTTCCACCTTTTGGTCCTGTTTTGCCTTTTCTTTCCACTCACAGCTTTGTCCGAATCTATTTTGTTTGTTTGTTTTTATGTTTTTGGACCACACTCATCGGTGCTCAGGAGTTACTCCTGGCTGTTCTCAGAAATCACTCCTGGAGCTTTGGGGGGACGTGCAGGATGCTGGGGATCAAACCTGGTTGAGGCTGTGTGCAGGGCAAGCGCCCTCCCCGCTGGACCACCACTCTGGCCCATCCTTGTTCTCTTTCTGGTTCTTAAGTGGATGCTGCTAGTTGTTTCTGACCTTCACATCTGCTCCCTCTGCGAACCATTTGTTCTAGCCTTTGGCTGGGTTGGCGGGGGGAGGTTAGCTCAGATGTCTCTCCCTCCAGGATGTCCCCCTGGCTTCATCAGGACCTCCCCGGGAGGTGCCGCTTGTTTTCACTGCCTTTCTACTTGCGCCCTCAGAGCGTCTCTGAGGCGGTGCCGGCCTTGCCAGCTGACTTCGCTGGCTTTTCTGCTCCCGCCTCCTCCCTCTCAACTCCAGCCTGTCTCCTGGCTGCCAGCGAAAATCGAAGCAGATACTGGAGCTTCAGTTCTGCAGCATGCCCTGCCTCCACAGGGCCGCCCACACTGCCTTGCGAGGCCCACCCTGTCCCCAGGACCCCCAGAATCTGCTTTTCTTCCCTAGGCAGCTTTCACCCTGGGCTGGTTTTTTGTCTTATTTTGTTTTGTTTTTGAGCCACACCTGGCTGTGTTCAGGGACTACTCCCAGCACAGTGCTCTGGGTGCCGGGGATGAAGCCTGGGGCTCACACACATGGCATGGCGCACCGGCCCTTTGACCCCTCTCCCTGGCCCTGCATCGCTGCCACCACTAGCCTGTTTCTGTCCAGAGCGAAGACTCCACAGCCCAGCCGCAGCCCAGCCGCCCCTCGGCCCCCAGGCCCCACCTCGGTCGGTGGCTGTCTGCCTTTTCTGAGCGCTGACTCCGTCTGCGGCTGCGCTGCCGGTCCCATCAGCCGGCTCTGGGCGCGGCCCGGCCAGCCCTACCCCTCCAGGAGTGCAGGTCCTCCTGCGTCCCACGTGACTTGCTGCTCTGTGCAGTGAGCGTGTTTCTGCCCGGTGTATTCCCTGCCTGCCCTTTCCTGGCATCTGTCACACTTGGCCACGCTCCTGGTTTTCTTCCTGTCTTATTAGTTGCGCCTTCATTTTCCTTGCTGACTTTTTCTTCTTGTTTGTTGTTTTATGGGCCACGCAAGGTGGTGGCACAGGTGGGGCTGCCGCTGGCTCCGTGCCTGGGAGTCATTTCTGGTGGTGGTGCGAGTGGACCCCAGGCCTCCAGCATGCAAAGCATGTGCTCCGCTGATGCTCTCGCCATTTTCTTTTATTTATTTATTTGCTTTTTGGGTCACACCCAGCGACGCTCAGGGGTCACTCTTGGCTCTACACTCAGGAATTATCCCTGGCCGTGCTCAGGGGACCATATGGGATGCTGGGAATCGAACCTGGGTCGGCCGAGTGCAAGGCAAACGCCCTACCCACTGTGCTATCACTCCAGCCCCTGCTCTCGCCATTTTCTTTAATTTCCGCCCCCCCCCCCCAGTTATGGGACCATACCTGGTAATACTGAGGGGTTACTTCTGGCTCTGCACTCAGGACTTACTCCTGGTGGTGCTCAGAGGACTGTATGGGATGCCGGGGTTCGAACCCGGGTTGGCCATGTGAAAGGCAAATACCCACTATAATGTCTCTCTGGCCTCCTCTCCAGCCTCCTCTCCAGCCTCCATATTTTTTCATTTTTAACAAGCAGGTTTTATCATTTTAAACATATTTTAGCACATTTTTAACATTGACATGATTCAAAATTTTTAAAAAAAATTCTACATTTAATTAATTAATTAATTAATTAATTTTTTTTGGGGTCACACCCGGTGATGCTCAGGGTTTACTCCTGGCTCATGCACTCAGGAATCACTCCTGGCTGTGCTCAGGGGACCATATGGGATGCTGGGAATCGAACCCGAGTCGGCTGCGTGCAAGGCAAACTCCCTACCTGCTGTCCTATCACTCCAGCCCCTACATTTAATTAGTTTTAAGATGAATATTTTGATATTCCTGAAAACATTTCAGTGTGTCTTTAAAATGTTGGCATCTTACAAATAGAAACTGGCAATTTTCTTCTTTCTTTGGTAAATAAAATAATGATCTGTTTTAAAATTGTTGATGTCTTGGAGCTAGAGCGACAGTACAGCGAGTAGGACATTTGGTTTGCTCAGTGCTGACCCAGGATCAATCCTCCTCATCGCGTATGACCCCCGAGTCCCACCAGGAGCGATCCCTGAGCACACAGCCAGGAGTCTGCCCTGAACACTGCCTAGTGTGACCCACCCCCCAAAAAAACCAAAAATAAAATTAGTGATGTCTTGGATTACATGGCATAGCTACTGAGTGAAAATTCTGTTCTGCTCAGCCCCTCTGTCCCTTGAAGGGGCCACACTTCTTTTTTTCTTTACAGTTTAAACCCTGTAAAAATTCCTTGTTTCTGTGTCACCATATGCAAATACATATGAATATCTCCATATTTTTGTTCTGAAAAAATTCTTTTTTTTTTTTTTTGGATCACACCCAGCAGTGCTCAGGGGTTACTCCTGACTCTGCACTCAGGACTCGCTCCTGGCTGGTGCTCTAGGAACCGTAAGGGATGCCGGGGATGGAACCTGGCTTGGCCTTGTGCGAGGCCACCACTCTACCCTCTGTTCTGTTGTTCTAGCCCAATTCTTTCTTTCTTTTTTTTTTCCTTTTTTGCTTTTTGGGTCACTCCTGCTCTGCACTCAGGAATTACTTCTGGCGGTGCTCGGGGGACCATATGGGATGCTGGGAATCGAACCCGGGTTGGCTGCATGCAAGGCAAATGCCCTACCCGCTGTGCTATCGCTCCAGCCCCTAGCCCAATTCTTTCTAACTAAACTATTTGCTTGCCAGTGTGATTAAGAAAATATTAACATACAAGGTTTAATCTGTACCACATGTTAGTTATCTCTTATATAGGGGTTGAATGGCTCTGTGGTGAGATAGAACAATCTTCACACACTTTCTTCTAAGGAAATCTGTTTTGAATCATCTTTAGCGAATTATTCATAGCAAACAATATAAAATAAATTATTTAGAGCCTTTGATTGTGACAGGCTTGAGTGGTGGTTAGGAAAATTGGAGATAATGGTGGTGGGAAGGTGCAATGGTTGTGGGATTAGTGTTGGCATATTGAACGTAACAAATCATCATGTATGACTTTATAAAATTAAATAGTTAAAAACTATTTGCTTCACCAAAGAAAAATAAAGAGTGGAAGAAAGGAAGGAGGGAGGGAGGGAAGAAGGGAAGGACGCAAGGAAGGAAGGAAGGAAGGCAGGCAAGCAAGCTTAGCTATTTTGTTTGGGGCGGGGCTTTTTGGGTCACACCAGTGATGCTCAGGGATTACTCCTGACTCTCCACTCAGGAATTACTCCTGGCAGTGCTCAGGGGACAATATAGGATGCTGGGGATCGAACCTTGGTCAGCTGCGTGCAGGCAAATGCTGTACCCATTGTACTATGGCTCTGGCCCCAAGGGAAGCTATCTATTTCATATTTACTATGAAGGATTTTTTGGGGGGTGTGAGGCTCACATGGAAGTGCTCAGGGGCTACTCCAGGCTCAGTGCTCAGGGTCACACTGGCAGTGCTCTGAGACCATATGTAGTGCTAGGGATCGAACCTGAGCCTCCCATGTGAGAGCAAGCGCTCTGTCCACTGAGCCATCTCTCCAGCCCTGAAATTTTAGTCTTTTGGTGTTTGGGCCACACCTGGTGGTGCTCAATACTCACTCCTGGCCCTCTACTCAGGGATCACCCCCCAGCCCCGTGGTGTACAGGGGACCACATGGGGGCCGGGAATTAGACCCAAGTCTCACTATTTTATTGTTCCAGCCCCCTACTGTGTTATGACATTACCACCAGCCTTGGGAAATTTCCCATAGTCTGGGATTGATCCGATTGGCTCTTCCTTGCTAATGTTCCAATGAGCTCGAGCTGATTGTTGTCCTTCTCTGTGTGTGTCACATAGGACATCGTTTCCTCCCATCCTCAGCTATGCTGTTCGGTCCCTGGCATTAGAGATGGGCCCTAGGGACCGGAGCAGTAGCACAGCGGGGAGGGCATTTACCTTGCACGCAGCCGGCCCAGGCTCGATCCCTGGCATCCCATATGGTCCCTGAGCACTGCCAGGAGGAATTCCTGAGTGCAGAGCCAGGAGTAACCCCCAAGCATCGCCCAGTGTGACCCAAAAAGCCAAAAAAAAAAGGGGGAAGAAAAGGTGGAGCCCTCTCGCTGGAGCGGTACCTTTCCCCTCAGGATTGCTGAGGGGTCTGCGAGGATGTCCTCAGGCTGTGGCTCTGCTTCTCACCAGCCGCCTCTCACCCTGTGGTTTCACAGCAACGACGACGTCCCTTTAGGTCAGTTCTTGCCCAGGGGTTGCCAAATGGTGATTTAAAAACCAACGATTCCCTTTACATCTCTAGGCCGTTTCCTTTCCCTCCTCCCTTTGTGATTCACTGTGGCCTCAGGCCTTCTTTCCCTGCGGCGTATTTTAATTTTTAATTTTTTCCCATGCAATGTGTTTTAATCCATTGCTGATGTCACTCATAGTTTCCTCCTTGCTGGGGCGGTCACTCCTTGGGACAGCATTGCCTTGTATGTGTGAGGTTCTGGGCTTGATCCCTGCATGGCAGGGAAAGAAAAGAAAAGAGGTCATGTTTTTCTCCTGATCATATTTTTCTCCAGCTTTCTCCATTTATTTTTTTTTTTAGATTTTTGGGCCACACCTAGCAGTGCTCGGAGGACCATATGGGATGCCAAGGCTTGAACCCAGGTGGGCTGTGTGCAAGGCAAGCTCCTTCCCCCTGGCACTATCACTCGGGCTCCTATTCATTTTTTGGAGTTGTGTGATTTGAGTGATACCTGGTAGTTCTGGGACTGCTCCTGTTTGTGCTCGAGGCTCAGGGGACCACATGGTGCTAGGGTTTGAACTAGGTTTGGCCGTATGCACAGTAAGCACCTTAATCCTGGTACAATTGCTGGCCTATATCTCCTCTCTCTCCCTCTCTCCCTCTCCCTCCCTCTCTCTCTCTCTCTCTCTCTCTCTCTCTCTCTCTCTCTCTCTCTCTCTCTCTCTCTCTCCTCTCTCTCTCTCTCTCTCTCTCTCCCCCCGCCCCCATCCTTCCTCCTCGTCCTCCGTCCTCCTCTTCCTTCTTCTCTCTTCCCCCCCATATTTTGGGGCGGGGGTGGCCATACCCAGTGATTCTCAGGATTTTCTCCTGGCTCTGCATTCAGGAATTACCCCTGGCGGTGCTCAGGGGACCATATGGGATGCTGGGATTCAAACCCAGGTCGACCGCGTGCAAGGCAAACGCCCTACCCGCTGTGCTATTGCTCCAGGTCCGTCCCTATGCAGCCCCACCGACTCTTTTCTTCTTTCTCCTTCCTTCCTTCCTTCCTTCCTTCCTTCCTTCCTTCCTTCCTTCCTTCCTTCCTTCCTTCCTTCCTTCCTTCCTTCCTTCCTCCTTCCCTTCCCTTCCCTTCCCTTCCCTTCCCTTCCCTTCCCTTCCCTTCCCTTCCCTTCCCTTCCCTTCCCTTCCCTTCCCTTCCCTTCCCTTCCCTTCCCTTTTTTTCTCTTTTTGGGCCACACCCAGCAGTGCTCAGGGGTTACTCCTGGCTCTCTCAGGAATCACTCTTGGCGGTGCTCTGGGTACCATATAGGATGCCCGAGATTGAACCTGGGTCAGCTGCCTGCAAGGCCATGCCCTCCCCACTGTACTACCTCTCCGGCCCCCCCCATCTTCACTTTGTTAACATTGAGTAGCCAGGTCCAGCCCCATGAAGACACCCCTGCCCCATGAAGACACCCCTGCCCGCACTGGCAGCACCCCTATGAGTCCACACCCTGCGCCAGTACCTGCACTGCAGTGCACCTGCTAACACATACCCATTCTTGCCAGCTGCTCTGCCTCCATCCTAAGAGAACAGAGTCCGGTCATCAGGTTCCCTGTTCTTCCCTCTGTGGGTTCTCAGCTTGCTGAGAGTTGGTGTCACTTGTTGTTGTTTCTCAGTTTTAGAGTTTGCTTTGCTTTGGGGTAAGTTTTGGAGCGTTGGAGGACATATTTGTACAAAATTATGTAAAAGCTTCCAGACAAGTCTCAGGATTCAGCCGAGCCCTGTCATTTTGTAGGTGTCTCTGCTTCACTCGTACTGTGCATGTCCTTTTACAAAAATTAGCCCGTTTGGGGCCAGCGCAGTAGTACAGCAGGTACTTGCACGCGGCTGACCTGGGTCAATCCCCGGCACCCCATATGGTCCCCTGAGCAGTTCCAGGAATAATTCCTGAGTGCAGAGCCAGGAATAACCCCTGAGAGCATCTCCAGTTGTGACCCCAAAAGCTCAAAACAAAACAAAAAATCAGCCCGTTTAGGAGCTGGAGCTAGTACATCAGGTAGAGCGTTTCCCTGGCAACAGCCAAACTGGGTTTGATTCCTGGCACCCCATATGGTCCCCTGAGCCCCAGAAGTAATACTTTCTGAGTAAGCCCTGAGCACCTCTAGGTGTGGCCCAAAATTTTTTTTAAAAGAGAAAGAAGGAAAGGTGGAGTGTGACCACAATGGTGAAACTTTCAAAGAATTGTCGGTGTTGCTGGGAAAAAGCAGTGTGATGAGGGGTCGGAGAGATAGTGCAGTGGGTATGGCGCTTGCTTCACAGGCAGCTGAGCTGGGTTCGATCCCAGGCACCCCATCTGGTCCCTGAGCTCTGCCAGGAGGGATCCCTGAGTGCCGAGCAAAAAGACAAAACAAAAACAAAAAACAAACCAAGAAAAACTAAGGTACATGGAGATATGGTAGATTTTGTGCCCTGTCATCACAGCAAGTGGGCAGGCCTGGAGGGCTCCCTGGTGGTGGGGGGCTGTGTCAGGTGGGCGTCCTCTCCCGGGGCTCTTCCTGCTTGGGCAGTGGGAGTCCCATCTTGCAGGTTGCTGCCGGCCACGCTGGGGATGAGAACGGGTTGGTTGGCCGAGCAGCAATTCTCACCCACCTTTGGCTTCTCTTTCCTTCCAGTTGAGGACAAAGAGGTGTGAGCCCCCCCGGGCCAGCTGGTGCCACCATGGCGGGTAAGGCGAAGGCGGGCCGTGTGGGAACGGGATGAGAGCGAGTGCAGAGTGGCGTCCTTGTCCCTGGTCCCCCCTTAGTGTTTGGAGGTCAGGCGCCTCTGACTCTTGGTGCCCGGGTTTTCCCTGTCTGTCTCCGGAGCACACTGGCTGGGCCCAGGAGAGGATCCTTGGGCCTGGGCACCTGCTTTACATGTGCTGCATCCTGTGGGCTCCACAGAGCACCAGTTGTCCGCCCCCCCCCCAAACACAGTGACACTAGTCTCTGCCAAACCTCTGAGCTTGGGGACCGGGCATCCAGCCTCCCCACATCCTGGTGGCATCTGGCTCTCTCCCTGCCTCCACCGGCATCATTGCTTCCTAATAAATTCACTTTTTGTGGTTGCTTGGGCCACACCAGGCGGTGCTCAGGGCTTCCACCTGGCCTTGCACTCAGGGGTCACTCCTGGTGGGCCTTGGGTGACCCTGTGTGGTGCTGAGGATCAAACACCCCAAAACCATCTCAGAATATTAGGGAGCGGCCCTACCCACTGTCCTGTCTCTCCAGCCCCAGGTCCCTAATATTCTAGGATTAAAAAAAAAAAAGTCCTTTTTTTGGGTGGGGGAAGCATGCCTAGCAATGCTCAGGGGCTACTCTGACTCTGCACTCAGGAGTCACTCTTGGAGAGCTTGGGGGACCATATGGGATGCCGGGGATTAAACCCGGGCCAGCCACATGCAAGGCAGACTCCCTCCCTGCTGTCCTGTCTCTCCAGCCCCAACTCCTTAATGTTCTGAGATATATATTTTCTGGGGGGTGGGGTGTTGACCCACACCTTGTGGTGGTCGGGGGTTGCCCCCAGCCCTGTGCTTGGTGACCGTGTGGTGCCAGCTGTCAGCTGGGGTCCTCACCATGCAAGGCCAGCACGTCGCCCCTGGACTGCCTCTGGCCCCACGTTCTGAGAGGTATAATTCTGGGTTCTGAGCTGTCCAGTTTTCACAGGCTCCTGTCCAGAATGCCAGAGCTAGAGGGACCTCCAGGGACCATTAGCCTAGCAGGTGCCCTGGGGTGGGGGGCTGGGTAGACTGAAACCTGGAGAAGGGTCCGGGGAAGACTGGTGAGCCTGTGATTTGGAGGAGAGGCCGGAAGCCAGAGCTTCTGCTCATCCCCCCACAACCCCACGCCCCCCCTACCCCCCCGGAATAGGCCCCAGCGGAGGAGCGGGCTCGCCCCAGGGGAGCATTTGTTTTAGTTTTGTCCAGATGTTCCTTTGGGAACCTCCCCCCAGGCCCCTGGAAGTCGGGTCTGGCTGGGGGGTGCGGCTCCGGCTGGGGGAGGCGGCTCCTTTGGGAGACACTTGAAGGTGATGGGTGCTGTGTGCCTCCCCGCAGAGAAAGTGAACAACTTCCCCCCGCTGCCCAAGTTCATCCCTCTGAAGCCGTGTTTTTACCAAGACTTCGAGGCCGACATCCCTCCACAGCACCTCAGCATGACCAAGCGTCTGTACTACCTCTGGATGCGTGAGTGCGGGGGGCAGGGGCGGGGCTGGCACGCAGGCTGCTCTGCTTAGGCCCCCCCTTGCCGCATGCGATAGCCCCCACCCCGCTCTGTCCCAGCTCCACGCCGGCTCCTCTCTCGGCCCAGCCCCCTTGCTGGGCCTCAGTTTCCCCCTGCTGCCCGCCTACTCCTCTGCTGCTGGCTTCCCTCCCCTCGTCTCCCACTCTGTGCATCTGCCCGGGTCTGTCAGCAGCGTCTGCCTCTCTGCCTCCCTCCCCGCTCCAGGGAACTGCTGGGCACGGCTCGACGGAACCCTTTCCTCAGAGCCTCATTTTTTCTGGCTTTCTCTAAAAAACGGCTCAGAGAGAAGCACATTCAGCCAGGGCTGGGGAGCGACACGGGCCAAGCCGGGCTGGTCCTTCCATCGGGATGAGGAGGACGTTGGTGCTCACGGAGCCATGAGGTCCCAGCCCTCCAGGGGGGGCGTTCTCATGCTTTTGGATCCTGAGGGCAGTGTTTGAAAGGCACCCGTTTCTGATACTCTCTGGCAGTTGGGTGGGGAAGGGGCTTGGCTGTGCCCGTAGCTAGCCAGAGGATTTTTTTTTTTTTTTTTTTTGCTTTTTGGGTCACACCCGGCAATGCACAGGGGTTACTCCTGGCTCATGCACTCAGGAATTACCCTTGGCAGTGCTCAGGGGACCATATGGGATGCTGGGATTTGAACCCGGGTTGGCCGTGTGCAAGGCAAATGCCCTACCTGCTGTGCTATCACTCCAGCTCCTAGCCAGAGGATTCTTAGACTTGTGTAGGGCGCAGGCTGTCTGCTGCGTGCTGGGTCTTTCCCACAGGCGGCCTAGACACTCATCGTGTGATCCCAGCTGGGGTTCCCCTTGCCCACAGCCGGGCCTGCCCTTAGCTGCTTTGCACGGCCCAGAAGGGTTGCAGAACGCTGACCCAGCAGTGAGGTCTGCAGAGAAACTGTCCGGGGGTCCCCACACCTGCAGGGTGTGCGAGAATTCCACTCGCTCCTGTCTGCACACAGAGAGCGTCAGGGCCATAGGGCAGGGCTCGGCTCTGCTGGGACCACCCCT
Organism: Sorex araneus; assembly: GCF_027595985.1. NCBI lineage: Eukaryota > Metazoa > Chordata > Mammalia > Eulipotyphla > Soricidae > Sorex > Sorex araneus. Next base: position 98,725,144 of record NC_073304.1, on the reverse strand, counting down.
CACTTCCTGCGCTGCTCACCAACCAGCTGCAGGTCAGCGGGTGCCAGGGCACCCTGACACCTGCCTCGGCTTCGATTTATTGACCAGAATAGCCCCCAGACTCAGAAGACCCGCTTCCCACCACATCACTGAGTCACTTATTTATTTTCATTTTGGGGCCACACCCAGTGGTGCTCAGAGATTTCTCCTGGCTTTGAGCTCAGAGATCACCCCTGGTGGGGCTCAGGGGTCCTCATGTGGGCCCGGGGATTGAACCTGGGTCTGCCACACACACAGCAAGCACCTGACTGGCTATGTTACCACTCCAGCCCCTATTTTGATCACCTGAAGGATCAAATATCTTACTTCCTACAAATCATGGTTTTACACAGGCAGACTCTGCTTTGAGTACCGCTGTGGCCCTCGGGTGGGGAAGGGACTTTTCCAGGTTACACAAGAATAGAAGGGACGGGGCAGCCTGGGGGGGCTGCAGATGACAGGGAGCAAATAAGGAAGTTGCTGCTGCAGCTTCTGTGTTTTCTAGCCGCTGCGATGTAGAGGAAGGGGTGAGGGTGTGGGGAGTGCGATCAGAACACGAGCACGCGGCGACCCCTCCTGCCCCTGAAGGACCTGCCCCCTGAGATGTTCGGGCCATGTGCAGGGCCTGGGGAGGGGCTGCCGTGGATGCACCTGGCACCCTCCATGTGTCTTTCCCGGCGACATGCAGCCAGCTCCCATTCAGACGGGAGTGATGTCTCTGCTCCTGAGTGGGTCTGAGGACGCGCCAGGGAGGGAGGAAGAACGTGGGTGAAGTGAATCATAGGTCTGAGCCAGAGTAAGGCAGGTGGGCGGAGATCACAGCTGGGGGCCGCAGGAGGGTGGAGCGGGATGTGGGTTCCGGTTCCCAGGAAGGCATCGGGCAGCAGCACCAGGGGTGCCATGTCAGGGGGGCTACAGAGCAGGCTGGGAACCATCCCTGACATGGGGACCAGCGGGAGGTAGGACGGCACTGGCCTTGCACATAGCCAATCCGGGTTCCATGCCTGGTGCTGTGTGTGATCCCTGAGCACAGGGCCAGGAGGGAGCCCTGAGCATCTCCAGGGTGGCCCCCACAGGACAGTCACCATCAGTAAGGACACCCCGGTTTTCTGAGAGGTTGGGGCACAGTGAGCAGGGGTGGAGACCGTCCAGCTGGGACACCCAGGAAGACGGCCCCACCTGAGAAGGGGCCCCAAGACGAGGCGACTCAGTCACAGGGTGAAGAGGTCAGACTCAGCAGTACTCGGCCCGACCCTGGGCTCTGGAAACTGTCCCCGAGAAGATCTCGTCAGAGCGGATTTAAGAGCTGTAAATACCCGCTAAGTCCCCCGGGCACCTGTCCACCGTGGCACTGCCAGGAACATGTGCAGACTCGAGATGCTCTAGCGTTCGTTCAGAGGCAGGATCTGCGAGGCCCGGCTGTTCGCGGCTGGGGGAAACCCGCCTTCCTGGGGTTCCACCGCTCCTTGGACTCAGCCTCATGCCCTGGGGCAGGAGCCACTGCGTGTGCGTTGGCACCTGCCGCAGGTCGAGTGTCTTTGAGGTCTCTTCTGTGATTCAGTGATACTGTGATTCTGCGGTGTAGCTGGACTGTTGGGGTGTAGCCTGGTCCTGCTCTGGGGAGCTTCTAGTCTGGTTGATTTGTTCTTGGGCAGTGCAAGTCTGTAGGAGATCAGAGGGTTGGCAGGCGAATGAAATGACAGCAGTGAAGGAGGGCTTCTTGGAGGAGGTGGCAGGCTCATTGTATCAGAGCAGGTTTCACTGATGACGGAGGTCCCTCTCACTGCTGCTGGCTCCATTGATGTGCAGGGTGGATGGGGCTTTGTGTTGAAGAGATGCTGCCACAAGATCTTTTACTTTCTCCTTTTTGTGGCCCTGCCTTGCAAGAGAAAATGAAAGATGAGCTTTTTTTTTTTTTTTTTTTTTTTTTGAGGCGGGGGTCACACCCGGCGATGGTCAGCCGTTAATCCTGGCTCTGCGCTCAGGAATTACTCCTAGCGGTGCTCAAGGGACCATATGGGATGCTGGGAATCGAACCTGGGTCAGCCGTGTACAAGGCAAATGCCCTACCCGCTGTACTATCGCTCCAGCCCCTGAAATCATATGTTTTTTTTCTTTTTGGGTTATACCTGATGATGCACAGGGGTTACTCCTGGCTCATTCACTCAGGAATTACTCTTGGCAGTGCTTGGGGGACCATATGGGATGCTGGGAATCAAACCCAGTTTGGCCACGTGCAAGGCAAGCGCCCTACCCACTGTGCTATCACTCTGGCCCCCCAAAGATGGGTTTCTGGTGCTTAGATTGGGTGATTGTTGTGGGTCTGGAGGGCCTGGGGCTGAGGTCATCCTCCTGGAGATGTGGAGGCCTCCAGAGGGATGAAGGGGGGCATGTAGTGCTGGGGTTGGACCCGGGCCTCCTGCATGGAGTGCCGTGCTCCAACTCCCCGAGTCATCTCCCCAGCCCATAGGTCATTTTTATTTTTATTGATTTACTGGATTTTTGAGCCACACCCAGTGGTGCTTAGGGGCTATTCCTGTCCCTGCTCTCTGGAATTGCTCCTGGCAGGCTTGCGAGACCCTATGGAATGCTGGGCATTGAACCCTGGTCGGCCAGAGGCGAGGCCAATGCCCTCCCTGCTTCCCGTCGCTTTGACCCCCACTCAGGTCATTTTATAAGAAGAAAGCATTTCTGCCTCGGGGCTCTCGGGCCCTTCTACGCCGCTTGCTGTGCGGGGGGGCAGGGGGGGGTCCGGGACCGAGCTGAGGGTTCCTTAGACGCTCAGAACTGGGAGAGGGGCGGGGTGGGGCTGAGCTTCCTCCCAGCTTTCTTTCTTACCGTCTTTACTTCTCTGTGTGTATGTTCCTGTGTGTCTCCGTGTGTCTGTGTGTGTTGGCCCCTGTGGGTCGTGGCTGTGGATCTCTGGGCGTCTGCTTGTCTGTGCCGTCTGCATGTGGGACGCGTGCTGCCGGGTGTGTGTGCGCACCCGCCGTGTGTGTGGGTTCCTGGGGCTGCAGTGAACAGCGTCACGCTGGCTGTGAACCTGGTGGGCTGCCTCGCGTGGCTGATCGGAGGCGGGGGAGCCACCAACTTTGGCCTCGCCTTTCTCTGGCTCATCCTCTTCACACCCTGCTCCTACGTCTGCTGGTTTCGGCCCATTTACAAGGCCTTCAAGTAAGTGACTGCCACAGACCGCAGTCCCACGTCCCGTCTCTCTGCCCATCCCCCCACCCCCGTCTCTTCTCTTTATCTTTTCTCACTCCCCCAATTCTCTTCCCCTTGTTTACGCCCCAGATGTGGGGAGAAGGCAGAGGTAACACAGAACTTGTTTTCCTTCTGACTTGGTCCGTGTGGATCATCTCTGTAGGAGCACGTGGACCCAGCACGAGACACAGTGCCCATGAGATCTTCGGTGTTGTGCCAAAGGGACCGCCCATCCCAACTGGCGCTGCCATGCTGCCCCGGGTTCAGATGGGAAATTTATTTTTTGTGTGCCAATGGGGCTCCTGTTCCCGTTTCGAAGGCTATGATGTGTCCCGGTGCCTGAGGACTGCCCACCATGGGCCATCTGCTCTGGGGGGGAGGGGTCTGTCCATCACTCATGGGGGGGGGGTCTGTGCCTTGTAATGCTGCACACATATGGAGTGTCAACACGTGGAGCCTGGCCGTGGCAATGGGTGAGCACTGGCCTTGTGTGGGCTCCTAATGAAGGCCTTGACATACCTTCTGTCCTTGTATGCCCTTTCCCCGGGCGGCTGGGGTGAGGGCAGGGCGGCCTGGCCCTTCCCCCGGTAACAGCAGCTGGCTCTCGCCCCGCAGGACCGACAGCTCCTTCAGTTTCATGGCGTTCTTCTTCACATTCATGGCTCAGATGGTCATCAGCATCATCCAGGCTGTGGGCATCCCAGGCTGGGGGGTCTGGTAAGAGTCCACAGCGTTGGGGCTCACCAGGGTGGGCCGGGACGACTCCCGGGCTCTGACCTTTGCTCACCGATGTCCTGGCTCGGGGGAGGCTCCTTGAGTTATTGGATGGGGAAGAGGAGGCAGGACCTTGCAGCCAGATGGTTCTCAACCTCTGGCCTGTGCAGGGGGAAAAAGATTGAAAATTGGGACTGGCGCAATAGCACAGCGGGTAAAGCGCCTGTCTCGTACTCGGCGGGCCTGGCTTCCATTCCTGGCATCCCATAGAGTCCCCCGAGCCCACCAGGAGTGATTCCTGAGTGTAGAGCACTGCTGGGTGTAGCCCCCCAAAACACAAAATAAAATAAAACAGCAGGGACTGGGGCACGTGCAGGACCCTGGGGGGGCCCAAAGGAGGGACCTGACCCCTGAGGAGGCGTCTCCTGCGCCCAGCATCAGGGTTTGCCACATGCCCTTTGGGTGCCACAGAAGATGACCCCTTTGTATCCAGTGAGGGATGACCCTCCCTGCTGACAGTGGGGGGCTGCTGGGGGCCCCGCCCCACGCAGGGTGGCCTACAGCTGCGTCTTCTTCCAGCGGCTGGATCGCCACCATCTCCTTCTTCGGCACGAACGTCGGCTCGGCCGTGGTGATGCTCATCCCCACCGTCATGTTCACGGTCGTGGCCGTCTTCTCCTTCATTGCCCTCAGCATGGTACGTGTGAGCGGCCAGAGCAAGCGGGCCGCCGGGAGAAGGGGCGTGATCGGCAAGAGCCCCTCCTTGGTGACAGGAGGAGCGGAGGTCTTCTGGGGCGGGGGGTGGGAGGGGTGGGGGGGCGGTGCTTGGCTCCGAGGGCATGAGTGGACAGAGGCTGACCGCTGGGCGGCCCCTCCCTCCCTCTGAGGCGCTCCTTCTCTTGTTCCTCCTCCCGCAGGTCCACAAGTTCTACCGGGGCAGTGGGGGCAGTTTCAGCAAAGCGCAGGAGGAGTGGACCACGGGGGCGTGGAAGAACCCGCACGTGCAGCAGGCGGCCCAGAACGCGGCCATGGGCGCGGCCCAGGGGGCCATGAGCCAGCCGCAGACGCAGTACTCTGCCACCCCCAACTACACTTACTCCAACGAGATGTGAGCTGGCCGCGCCCGCCAGGAGGCCGGGCCGGGCACCGAGGGCCGGTGGGGGGCTCCGGCCACATCCTCTCTTGTGACCAAGCAGGGTTCCCCTTTCCTTCCTCTCCTCCCCCCACTTTGTACAAAGAATCAGAGTTCTATATATATATGTACATATATACGTATACGTCTCTCCCCGTGGCCCGCCCCCTGGGGTCTGCTCTCTGCACCCCGGGAGCGGTGAGCTTCTCGGGAGCAGGCCAGGGCGGGAGTAGCTGTGTGTGTGTGTCCTCTTGTGAACTTGCGTGCCGTGACGGTCTCTGCTGTGGTGCTAGATGTACGTTTAGAACTAAGCCAGCCCTTCCCCCTCCTCCGGGCTGCCAGCGTGGGGCTCGGCCGGCCCAGGGGCCCCTCGTGGGGCCGGGACCGGAGTACAGAGCCTGGCCCCCTCGTCCGAGCTACAAATCCTTCCTGGAGGGGTCTTCCCGGGAAGAGACGGTGTGGTGGGAAGGGGGGTACGGGGGCTAGGCATGGGATGGCGTCTTGTCCGGCTGAGCTGGGTCTCCTGCCCGCCCCACCCCCCTTTCCTCTCCCCTCCCCCCGGGACCTCTTCTCTTGCCTAGGTGTCAGCGCGCGTGCTTCCTCTCTCCCCACCGACACCCCCCTTGTGACTTTTCCTAGTTCCCCCCAAGCCGAGTAGTCTCAGCCATCTCTCCTCCGGAGACAGCCTTTTCCCAGGCCAAGGCAGCAGTCAGGTGCTCAGCCAGCCTGGAGTACAGGAAGCGGAGGCAGAGGGGCTGGTGGTGCCACGCTCCCCGGGTACGGACTCTTCGGGAAGGGGAATGCAGGGTTTGCTCCTTGGCTCGCCGGCTTGGCCTCTGGGGGCAGCCTCCTCTCCCTGCTCTGCTTCCACCCCCTCCCCGAGGCCCCTTGCATCCCTCCACGTGCTTCCAGCTGTTGTGACCCAACACCCCGATGCTGCTGTTTGGTGTTTTTCAGGTGGCACGAGAGCAGAGCTCACTGCAGCCCCGGGCTGAGGTCTGGCTGACCCCGCCCCTGGGTTGGCTCTAGCATCTCTGGGTGGCCCTTGGCTTCCTGGGAGCTGTAGGATTCCGGTTGGGTCATTCAAAGGGATGCGCTGGGAGGGCTGGGCCTGGAGGGGCCATCAGAGGGAGGCAGGACCCTGCAGGAGGGACTTCCCCACCCCATCTGGGTGGCTCTGAGCACAACAGTCTTCTCTAGTCCCCTAGCTCCACACAGGAGGGGCCGGTGGGGGCGAGGACACCCAGCTTTTGCTCTTTCCCATTCAAGCTAACTTTTGCTTCCCTCCACCTGCTGGACTTGGTTCCTGGCCCGTCCTCACCCTGGCAGTACACCCCACCCCCGCCCAGCAGCCTCATTAACTCCCAGGACAGTGACTCCAGGCCAGTGGGGCTGTTCCAGTCCAAATACCGTGAGGGTGTTGCCGGAAGAGGCCCTGGACCTGGAAAGAGCCCCTCGGTCTAGGCGCTTTCTCCCCTACCTTCTCCCTTACCCCACCCCAACCTTCTGGCTCCCTTAGTCTCCTGTAGCTTCGAGAGGCCCGTGGTCCGACTGCCAGCCCAGGATCCAAGACCTGCTGGGTCGCACACCCCTTCGGCTCCCTGTCCCGGCGGCGCCCTGACTCGGCCCATGGGAAGGCCTGATACTGTGGCGTGCGGCCCAGCCCACCCAGGCCCTGGGGTGCTGCATCTCCAGGCAACTATGCACTTTCCTGGAAAGGAGCCAGTGTGAGAAGTGGACGCTGGGCATGCAGGCGTCTCTGCCTGACAGTCTGCTGTGGGAGACGGGGTGGGGGAAGGTGCAGGTCGGTTCTGGGAATCTCCAGGTCTGTGGCCAGCCAGGGAGCTGGTTCGGCATTCTGCTGGCACCCGCGGTCTCTCCTCGTTTCTGAGATGCTGACTGTCCTCCAGCTGGCAGTGGACGTGCCCGAGCCGGTGTGTCTGTCTGTGGTAACTCAGTGAACCATAATAAAGGGGAACATTATCCTGTGTCTCTCTCGGTGTTGTGGATGTTCCTGGGCTGTGGGTGTGGAGGTGGGGAGGGGGTGCCATGGCTCCGTGTGTTTCCACTGGGGTGGCCTTGCACAGGCAGACAGTGGTTATGGGGCGGAAGGGGAAGTCTGCCTGGGTAGGTGGAGCCCACTCAGCTCTCCCAGATGGAGACCTGCAGTTCTGTGAGCAGCCTAGAGGATCAGGATGGTCCTGGGGCACCTGCAGCTTGAAGAATGCAGCCAGGGGACCCCACCATCCTGTCTCACGCATGGCTGGTGCCGTCTTCCACATGGAGGGCTGTTCTGCTATTGTCCCAGCCTCAGATGATCCTATAGCAACTCTGAGCCGGCTTCCTTGTCCTACTTGTTCAGCTCCTTTGCTTCCTCAAAGAAGACCTCATTCAGTAACTTTCTGTCCCCACTTGTCCTACAAGCAGGGGTGTCTCTGGTACAGCCATCTGCTGTGCACTTACAACACAGAAACGCTGGAGCTGGAGAAATGGTGCAGTGGATAAGGCGCTTGCCTTGCCTTGAACATACTCACTCAGGTTCTTTTCCTTGGCTCTGCACTTGATCCCTACCAAGTTCTGCCAGGAGTGATTCCCTGAGTGCAGAACCACAGGAATAAGCACACACGTGCGCGCGCGCGCGCGCGCGCGCGCACACACACACACACACACACACACACGCGCGCGCGCGCGCGCGCGCGCGCGCACGCAAAAATTAAATTAGGGACTGGAGTGATAGTACAGCAGTCAGAGCACTTGTCTTGCATGCTGCTGACTCCAGTTCTATCCCTGGCATCTCGTCTGATCCCCCCTGAGCTCTGTCAGGAGTGATCCCTGAAAGCAGAGCCAGTAATAAGTTCTGAGCACTGTTGAGTGATGCTTGCTTAAAATCTAAAAGACTAACAAGACCCCCATTAACAATACATCTCTGTAAATGTTCCACTGTAAGTGCCCACTGACGAACTGTGTGTGTAGGTGGACGGATGGGCGTGGAGGGGAGGAGGAGTGGAGATGGTGGTGGTGGTGGTGGTAGATATAAATTCTGATCTGGGGCTAGAGCGATAGTACAGAGGGTAGGGTGTTTGCCTTGTACGTGTCTGGGTTTGTCTCCAGCATCCCATATGGTCCCCTGAGTGCAGAGCCAGGAGCAACCCCTGAACACCGCTGGTGTGAGACCCGCTTCCTCAAAAGAAAAAAGAAGTTCTGATCAAGAGGCCAGTCTCAGGAGAGGGAGCAGCAGAAACACCAAGGAGCAGGGTTCCTCACCAGTTGGGATGGGAGATGCATGCCGAAAGTAGGTAATGGACCAAACATGATGACCTCTCAGTGTCTGTGTTGCGAGCTATAATGCCCAAAAGTAAAGAGAGAGTATGGGGAATATTGTCTGCCATAGAGGCAGGAAGAGGGTGGGAAATGGGGGGCTATACCGGGGATATTGATGGTGGGGAATGTGCACTGGTGGAGGGATGGGTGTTTGATCATTGTGAGATTATAACGCAAACATGAAAGCTTGTAACTATCTCACGGTGATTCAATAAAATTTAAAAAATTAAAAATAATAATAATAATAATAAACTATTTGAAGCACAAAAATAATGTATGTGTTATTAAAATAACATTATTATTTAAAAAAAAAAAGGAGCAGGGTTCCTCTTCAACAGTGACTACAGCTGCCAGCGAGTGGGATGGACTACAACTCCCAGAAGGCTGTGCGAACGCACAGGCCGACCCAGTTCTCGTGATGCTGTGCGCCAATAGAGTCAGCGGGAGTGGAGGTGGCGCTCTCGCGGGACTTGGGGGCTGCCCGAGACGCGCCTGGCGCGGGTGAGCGTTCAAAGTGGGTTTCGCGGCGGGCCCGGCGGGCCCTGACTCGAATGCGGTGCAGGGGTGTGTGTGACCCGGGGGGGTTTGCGCGAGTCGGGGTCTGCGGCCGCGCGAGCGTCTGTGGAGCCGGTGGGAGCGGGCCGCGTCCGAGTCGACCCCCCGGGGGCGCTGGTGCTGCGCCCTGGGCTGCCCCGGCCGCCGGGTCTGGGTGGCAGGCGCCTCGGGAAGGGGAGAGCGCAGGGCCCCAGGGTTGCTTTGCACGCGGCCGGCCCCGTTCGGAGTCATCCCTGAGCACTGCTCACCGTGACCCCCGAGAAACAACAATAACATAAGGCGGTTCTGCACACCTATTCCTTAACGCTAAAATAAGGTTTAAGGAAAAAACAAACCAAAAACATGAACGAAGAGACAGTATAGCGGGTAGGACACTTGACTTGCATGCAACTGACATGGGTTGCAGGAGTGATCCCTAAGAGCCCATGCGTGGCCTGAAAACCAAACCCCAAACCCCAAAATCCCCTCATGAATTTGCTTCCACAATAGCTATCCATTGTGCAAATGATGTTTTTTGCTGGGAGTTGTCACTCGAGCAACTGTGGTGAGGTGGAGGGTGGTTGGGGACCCTAGTGGGGAGTCTTCCCGAGCTAGCAAGACCCTATGTACTGCTTCTTCACCCCTAGACACCCCCCCACCACACCTGCAGGGCTGCAAGACCCCCAGAGCAGCCCCTGGTGAGTGACATCTAAGTGTCAAGGCATACATCTTCCCTGTGCTACTTTCCAGCCCCAGGCTGATTTTCAAAGTCGTTGGTGAACAGGGGTGATGGTCTAGTGGGTAGGGCGTTTGTCTAGCACCGGGAGCTTAATCCCCTTCACCCCATATGACCTGAGCACCACCAGGAGTGATCTCTGAACACAGCCAGGGAGTAAGCCCAGAACACAGTCGGGTGTGACTCTCAAGAAACAAACAAAAGTTTGTTTTCCACCAGCGCCCCTTCTTGTGCCTAACAGCCCTGCTGGCACTGTATGTAATGCTGGCACTGTGTGGTGGCATTTCATCTAGATGTTTGTGTCACTTAGAATATGTCCCCTCAGCGTGTGGCCTTGAAGAGAGGGGCCTGGTGGGGTTCTGGGCTGACCTTCAGGGGCTGCCGGTTAGCATGCCTGCTTCTGGTCGGAGCACAGAGCAGTCTCTGCAGAACCACAGGCCCGTCTGCACTCTGGAAGTGAGTGCATTTCCCCGGGAGGGAGTCCAGTGTTTTTCTTTTTGTGTCACTGTGTTTAGGGGCGGAGTGGGATAGAGCTACAAGTTGTTCATTATTACTAGAACAAGAGAGTACAACAGGATCTTGGGATAAGGGTAGGGATAAGGACAGTGAGAGATTTTATTTTATTTATTTTTGGGCCACACTCATTGGTGCACAGGGCTTACTCCTGGCTCTGTGCTCAGGGGTCACTCCTGGTGGGCTTGGGGAACCATATGGGGTGCTGGAGATTGAACCCAGGTTGGCCGCACACAAGCCCTACCTGCTGTATTACCTACCTATCTGCTTCATTCCTGGGTCTGCTGGCCCCAGGAGTGAAGGATTTTGACTGTAGGCTGAAGGATTCAAGCCTTGAATAGATCCTGATGTATGCTTATCCCTACCTCCGTGTTTTATTCTGCTTTGCCTATGCCCAGAGCCTCATTGTTCTGTTTTTGTTTTAGGATCACACTGGTGGTGCTCAGGACTTACTCCTGGCTCTCTGCATGGCTCTGATGACTATAATTGGTGCTGGGGATCAAACTAGGGTTGCCTCTGTGCTGAGCAAGCACCTTTTTTTTTCTTTTTGGGTCACACCGGCAATGCTGAGGGGTTACTCCTGACTCTGCACTCAGGAATTATTCCTGGCAGTGCTTAAGGGATCATGCGGGATGCTGGGAATCGAATCCGGGTCGGCCGTGTGCACGGCAAACACCCTACCCGTTGTGCTATCTCTCCAGCCCCTGAGCAAGCACCTTTAACCTCAGTACTATTCCTCTGGCCCTTCCTCATTCTTGTATTGGGTTAGGTCATATCCTGCTGGCCCTTTTTAACCCTGCCACTCCCTTGCCCCTACAGTATTTTTGAAATCGTAAATTCTGCCCTAATTAGACTCATTGAAGATGGAGACTGAACCATCACAACCTGCCGCAAGCCAGAGCTCTCAACTCTCTCTGACTTTCTAAAGAGCTGGGAAGCTACTGTGTTTTCAGCTGCGGCTTACTGGGGTGACTGGCACTCTGGAAGCTGGAGGCCCAGTAATCACAGCCTTTGGCCCTTGCCTCTCAGCCTGCCATCCTTCCCACTGCTGAGATTCCCTCGGAGGGAGGTGAGCACAGCCCGAGGAGAGGAGGTGCTATCTACCTGACTGTGCAAATAGATGGATTCATAAGAGTTGGAGAGAAAAAAATAAATGACCTGGGGCTGGAATAATAGCATAACTCATTGGGCGTTTTTCTTGCATGTGGCCAACCTGGGTTTGATCCCCAAGCACCGCCAGGAGGAATTCCTGAGTGCAGAGCCCCAGAAGTAACCCCCGAACAGCACTGTGACCCAACAAAACAAAACAAAACAAAAACAAATGACTTGCTGGTTTGAGATTTTTTTTTTTTCCAAACAAACTCAACTCTTGCCCACTGTTACCTTCCCTGGGACTGCCAGCTGGAACGGATTTGCCTTCATGTGGGTTAAATGATCCGCATGCATGTGCCCCGCCCTGCCTGTCTAGACAGGCAGAAGATGGTCCTTAGCTAAGCTTGCTCAGCAGGCTAAGTGCAAATTTTGAATTCTTCCACCTGCTGCTTTAAGGAAGCTGTTAGATTTAGTCCCTGCCCGGCTTTAACTGACTGGGAGATTCCTGTTCCTTCAGTAACCTGTTCCTTTCTGCTTGTTTTTGAACCATTCTGGTGGGGCTTGGGCCTTACTCTGGGCTCTGTGCTCAGGGGACCCTTAGCGGTGCCAGGGATTGAATCTGGGTCAGCTGTATGTGAGGCAAGCGCCTTCTCCACTGCTCAATAACCTGCTCTAAAGAAATGATATCAGCTTGATGTAGAGGCTCAGAGGCTGCAGAGATGCAGTTCAGCTTCCGGTGTGACAGGAAGCTTCCTGTCTCAGAACCCGTCAGTTGGTGTGGGACAGGGTCAAGGCAGGTAGAATTTACGGATGATTTGAGTGTCCTCCCTCCATCAGCTCCCGTACCGTGGGGACTAACCAGAAGCTGGCGGGTAGCCTCTCTAGTTTTGTGGCTAGTTGTGTTCTTCTGGCCTGCTGTGGACTCAGTTCTGTTCCAGGCAAGCATGGCTCTGGCTGGGGTCCCCGTGCAGAGATTGGGTCTTCCACTAAAGGAACTGGCCTTGTTTAATTGCTGCCGAGAAGGGCCTCGGCCGTTTGCAGGCTTGGGCCTACCAGGTAGAAGTCAGAGAGTGGATCCAAACACGACGCACAGCCTGTATGCATAGGATCAAACCTGCACTAACTGCACGCAGGCAAGCACCCTACCTGCTATATGACTGCTCTAAGCCCAAGTGAGGATGCTTTTGGACCACACCGGACAGTGCTCAGGGATCACTCCTGGCAGTGCTTAGGGAGCCATCTGTAATGCCAGGGATCCTGCCTGGCTCAGCCGTGTGCAAGGTAAGTGCCTTCCTTCCCGTTGTCCTATTTCTCTGGCTCTGTCTGACCTTTTTGGAAGCTGCGTGCTTCCAGTTCAGGCACCACGGCCTCTGAGCTGGGGTCTAACAAGGGGTGTAGCACATTTTTTTTGAGTTTATGAATGAAGAGGTGCTGCTTGTTTTGACAGGGCTTTTGACTTTTGTTTTCATTTATTTATTTTCTGTTGTGGGGAGGTCACACCCGCTGGTGCTTGGGGGCTCCTGGCTCTGTGCTTGGGGGTTTCTCCCAGCAGTGCTGGGGGACCATGCAGTGCCCGGGGGGTGGAACCTGGGCCGCAGCCACCACAGCCTGAGCTCAGCCCGTTGAGCTGTCTCCCCACCCCCAACAGAGCTGTATGGAGCCCCGTCCTGACAGGCTGCCCCGACGCAAAGGCCTCGCAGCCCCATGGAACCGAGAGCCCCGTGTCCGGAGGGCGCAGCTTCGGCGGAGAGAAACATCCATGTCCTCGTGGGCGTCACCGGGAGCGTGGCGGCCCTGAAGTTGCCTCTCCTGGTGTCACGGCTTTTGGCCATTCCCGGCGTGAGTATCCTGGTGGCCAGTTGGCCACCACAGTCTCAGAGCCCATGGTGGGGGCAGTGTGGTGTGTGTGTGTGTGGGGGGGTGTTTCTGTTTCTTTTTTCTCTCTTTCTTATTTTCTTTTTCTGTTTGGATTATGGGCCACAATGGATGGTGCTCAGGGCTTATTCCTCGCCCTGCACTCTGGGATCTTCCTGGGAGCTGAGGGCACCTTCAGGGGTGCCAGGGATTGAGCCTGGGCCTGCTGTGGACAAATGCAAGGCAGTTGCCTTACCTGCTGTACTGTCACTCCGGCCCTGGCCTTGTGTTTCTCAGCGGGGGCTTGCTGACAGCTCTTTGTCCATGGGTGTGTGGTGACCGGTATCAGTGGCTTCCGTCCGTGAGGCCCCGGCCCGGGAGGAGGGCTGGCTGGAAAGGTGGCATGTTCTTGGCCCCCTCCCTTGGCCTGCCCTCTCTGTCTGCCTGTGGCAGCTCTGAGCCTTCATGCACTGGAGCCTCGGGGACGCGCCGGTACCCTCAGCTCTGGGTTCGCACCTTGCTCCTCCTGGTGTTCAGAGATGCCCACTGCAGCCATCGTGGTGGCGGGGGGAGGTGGGGGGGAACTAGCTTCCTGGCTCGCCCACCTCGATTTGGACTGGTTTTATAGATTAGCGTTCCAGACCACATTCTTTTGAAAGGCTTTCAGCAGGGTGAAAGCGGGCGGTTGGTGTGGCCTCCGTTCTGGGGGCTGGCCGGGCCTTGCCCGGCCCCTCTACCTGCTGTTCCCTCCACAGACACTTCTTGGCTGCTCCTGGCCCAGTGGCTTTACTTCCCTTTCCTTCTTTTTGGCTTAGTGGCTGTAAGGAATCTTGCCCTCTGAGGACGAGGCTTAGGAATGGCCTAGTAGAAAAAGTGGTTCAGGGGCCAGGGAGAAAGTGCAGCGGGCAGGGTGTCTGCCTTGCACATGGCTGACCCGGGTTGGATCCCCAGCACCCCACATGGTCCCCCGAGCACCGGCAGGAGCAATTCCCGAGTGCAGAGCCAAGAGGAACCTCGAGCACAGAGGGGTGTGGGCCCCCCACGCCCCACCAAAAGTGGTTCAGTGGCCCCCGAGTGCAGTGTGGTCACTTACTGGGGGATGCAGAACTATCGGGTGCCAGGCACTGGTACGCGGGGGGCACAGTGGGACTGCCCGGCTCAGGCCGGCTGTCCAGCAGGTGGCAGTGCTCACTCGCAGATGGCCCTGCCCGGCTCCCGGGCTTCCTCTCACTTCCCCAAAACTTCTCGGCGCAAAGTCCCGCCTCGCTTCACCGCCCGGCTGGGACAAGCCAGGGATGCCCGCCAGCCCCGCGGGGGGAGGGGAGGGGAGCCACGAGGCCCCTCCGAGGCCCGGCTGGTGTGGCCAGAGCTGGTGGGGAGCTGGCCGCGGGCGGTGAGGGGCACTGCCCCGGGGGAGGGCCCTTTCCCCTAGCCCCGAGCAAGTGGGTTTCCGGCGGGCGGGCGGGGGCGGGGCGCCTATCCCAGGAAACAGATGGGCCGCCCCGGCGCGGGAAGCGCGCCCCTTCCTGCAGGCCGGGCGGCCGGTGGCCCGGACCGCGCCCTCGCACGCGCGGGCGGCCTGCGGGCCAGGGCCTGGGGCTCCCTCTGCGCCCGGAGGAGGCAGGAAGCCGGGGTGCCCGGGACCTGGGGTGGGCCCTGCTGCGTCTCGGACCCGCCCTGGGTGCAGCTCCTAGCACTCGGGGCTCCTGGGCGCATTTACCTCCGGTCCTTCACCCTCTCCTTCCTTGCTGCCCACCCGTGGCCAGCCAGGCAGCACGAGGAGCGGGGAGCTGGCAAGATGGGCTTGGGGAGCAGCCCGCATCCCTCTGCATCCTTCCAGCCCGCACGCCCATCCTGGAGTCCGGGTTGGCGTTGGGGGCCCCCTTATGCCATGGGGCTCACCCTTTCTGCTCAAGGGTCCCCCCAACAGTTGAACAAAGGAGCCCTGGGGGTGGGGGGTCTCCAGGGTGACTGGCAGAGAGGGCTGCAGTCAACCTGGGGGCCCACCACCACTAGCGCAGCCCCCGAAAGTTGTTGCATTAAATGTGGGGAGCTGCCCACAAGTCCCTGTTTCAGGGCCTGGTTTCCTTGTCCCCTGTGAAGAAGCGGAGGGGTGGGGGTACTCTGACCACCGTCTCCCAGCCAGCCCCAGCCCTGGT
Organism: Sorex araneus; assembly: GCF_027595985.1. Lineage (NCBI taxonomy): Eukaryota > Metazoa > Chordata > Mammalia > Eulipotyphla > Soricidae > Sorex > Sorex araneus. Next base: position 98,709,867 of record NC_073304.1, on the reverse strand, counting down.
CGTGGAAGGCCAGCTGTGTGTCCAGGAAGGACAGACACTCAGCTGGTGACAGGGAGCTGGGAGTCCCTGAGTGCTGAGCTGTCACCTGCTCCCTCCCACCCCCCACCCTCCCTAAGTCGTGTCAGGACCCTGAGGGCTGCCCAGGGCGAGGGAAGGAGGGAGGTGGCCAGGCAGGTCCTGCTTTCCTGGGGGCCAGTTGGCAGTCTTGACAGCAGTGGCTCACCTCCCCCCATCCCACCCACAGCTCTGCAGAAATTTCCTGCCTCTTTGCCAAAACTGACCTGGGCTCAACTGACAGTGGCTTTCAACCGTGGCCTCCCCCCTCCCCCACCCCCAGGAAACCATTGATCTGCGGGAGTCAGAGGCAGAAATGTCTGCAGGCCTCGGTTAGAGCCTGGGGTTGAGCCCGTGGCGGACGCTGGTGTCGGGTGAAGGAACGCTTTATTGCACTGTGTGGGTTCAGCATGGGGAGAGCACGGGCTTGCTGACAGCTGTCCCCAGTGTGAGCCCTGAGCACTGCTGGGGGTCACTGGCAGAGCCAGGAGTAGCCCCCGAGCACCACCAGGTATGGCCCCACGCACCCCCACCCCTAGTTTCTTTCAGGACAGAGTCGGGAGCAGTGTTGAGAAGCAGAGCTCAGGTGCCCTTTGGGACAGCTGGGTGCCAGGTTCTAATTCGGAAGATTTGGGGAGGGGTCAGAGGGTCAGAGAGATAGGGTGGCAAGGAGAGCAACTGCCTTGGAGGTAGCCAGCCTAGGCACCTGGGTTCAATTCCAGCAACCCTTATGGTCCTCTGAGCACCACCAGGAGTAATTCCTGAGCACAGAGCCAGGAGTAACTCCTAGGCATTGCCAGATGTCGCCAAAAAATTAAAAAATAAACAACAATAACCCAAATATAATCTATATGGATACACACACATATATGTAGACATAGATCTGTCTGTCTGTCTGTCTGTCTCTCTACCAGTCTACCACCACCCATGTTTCAACCCTGGCTCTGGGGACCTTTCAATAGAGGAGTGAAAATGTCAGAACCAAGTCCAAAGAACTGATGAATCAGATAAAGTGACATCCCTCTAAAACCGGAAAAACTGGCTGAGCCTCCCCCACCCACCACTGGGCTCAGGGCCACTGCCAGGGGCTGCTTCCTGGGGTCAGAGCAGAGGCAGAGGGCAGGATGGCCCCTCACACTTCCTTTGCTGGGACAGAGGCTCCAGGAAGCTCTCTTTTGGCGGGGGGCGGGGGGGGGTGTTGGGCCATATCTGGCGGTGCTCGGGCCTTACTCCTGGCTCTGTGCTCAGGGGTGACTCCTGGAGGTGGTCAGGGAGCCCTTTGGGGTGCTGGGGATGGAGCCCGGGTCAGCTGCGTGCAAGGCAAGATCCCTTCCTGGTGCTGGGTGGGAGGCTGGGCTGGGCCCCTGCTTGGGGCCCATGAGGAGTAGGAATCAGGCAGGGAGGGAGGTGCAGAGGGAGTGAGGGGGAGCGCAGAGAGGGAGAAGGCCCTGAGTCAGGGCCCTACAGCAATCGGGAGCAGTGCTGAGTTGCCAAAGACTGGCCGCCGGCATTGGGTGCTCTAGTCGGGAGGGGACTAGTCTCTTTGGAAGCCGTTTGCCAAATTTCACCCAGACACGCTCAGTGCTGGGAGCCTTCTCCCCGGCCCCTGTGCTGGGCTGGGCCACGTGGCAAATGGTGCGAGTGATTGGGTTTGAGAGGAGAGAGGGTGTCCCGTCGGGGAGGACGGCAGGGAGAGGAGCTGGGGGCGAGGAGGGCGTCTGGGAAACCTGTCGAGGGAGCCGGGGAAACAATGGATCGAGGTGGGGAGAGGTGGCCCAGGGGACCCCGGGCTGGTGTGGACAGAGCCGCACAGCAGGCCCGGCAGGGGCACATAGCAACGAGGAGGACGCTGGATGCTGTCTAGTGTCGATCTTCTCTTCTGAGTTTGAACATGGAGGAGGGACCCGAATCCAAGTTGAGTTAGTCGCGGGGGGTCCAGCACAGGGTCTGTCCTGGGGCACCAAGGTCAGCATTGGTGACCAGCAGGACGTGTGGTGACCGTGGTGGAGGGCTGGGGCTGGAGGGGACACATGTCTGTTTGCCAGAAGGGCAAAGTGGACGGGGCTGAGGGTTCCCGAGCACCTGGGAAAGGTGCCCTGGGCGGGGGCAAAGCATGAGCCCCACACCCCTGGTTCTTGCTTCTGGGTTTTGGGGTGTGCGGGTGGGTGGTGGGGTACCCCAGGCGGTGCTCAGGGGCCACTCCTGCAGCTTCTCGGCTGACCAGGCTAGAGGGGACCGAACAGAACATTTGGGACTCTCCCCACCCCGCAGCCTTTCCGTTTCTCTCTCTGGAACTTAGCCTTAGATTCACATCTCCCTGAGCTTTCTCCCCTCTCTCACCTCTCCGCCACGATCTCCTTATCTTGCTAGGAGGGTCCTTCTAAATTCAGCTTGCAAGGCAAGTACCCTGCATGCTGTACTTAGTCTCTCCAGCCCCTCAAAACGGTCCCCTGAGCCTGCCAGGAGTGATCCCTGAGCACAGAGCCAGGGGTGAATCCTGAGCATGTTGAGTGTGGCCCCAAACCAAAATAGTAATAATGACAGTAATTTGGGGGGGGGGGCACACCGGGCAGTGCCCAGCGTTTACTCCTGACTCTGCCTCAGGAGTTACTCCTGGCGCTGCTCAGGGGGCCACACGGGATACCAGGGATTGAACCCAAGTCGGCCGCATGCAAGGCACATGCCCTACCGGCTGTATTATGGCTCTGGCCCCGAATAAATTTTTAGAATTTAAAAATAAACCTAACTTCAGCCTTTTTTATTTTACTGTTTGTAATTTCAACTTCCAAGAGCTCTTTGTTCCCTGAATGTTCGTTTATTAAAAAAAGCACAGGCCCTTGGTCCTTGTGAGCAACTCTCATCTTGCCTAGACTGCTAATTAATCACAGATTTTGTATTTTTAAGTCTTCCCCTGGTGTTTCTATTTTGTGTTTGTGTATGTGGTTAATCTCTGTGACTGGCCAGAGGCTTCCCTCGCGCGTCTGATAATCCCTGGGCAGCCTGGGCCTCAGCAGCCCAGAGCAAACTGGCCGTGAGAGCTGAGCGGGAGCCCGGTTTAGAATCTGGACGTCTGGGCCTCTGGACCCTCCCTGTGGCGGCCCCTCCTGGGCCGTAGCACAGCGGGGAGGGCGCTTGCCTTGCACATGGCCGACCTGGGTTCCATCCCCGTTACCCCTGGTGGTCCCCTGAGCCCTACCAAGGGTGGTCCTGAGCCAAGCCAGGGCTACCAGGTGTGGTCCAAAAGAAAAACGAAAAGGTGGGATACTGGTGGCTAGCAGGGTGTGTGCCTCTGCTGTGTCAGCTGCCCCCCTCCCCGCCCCGTGTGACCAGAAGGTCAATGTTCTGGCAGGGCAGGAGCCTTGCTGTGATGGGGGCACCCCTGCTCTGAGACCCCCCCTGGCCCAGCCTCTAGTCTTTCCAGGGTTACCGTTAGCTTCTTTAGGAGGGTTTAGGGGGGCTGGCGCGATAGCACAGCGGGTAGGGCATTTGCCTTGCACGCGGCCGACCCGGGTTCGATTCCCAGCATCCCATATGGTCCCCTGAGCACCGCCAGGGGTAATTCCTGAGTGCAGAGCCAGGAGTCATTCCTGAATGCTCACACCTCTGAGCATCACTGGGTGTGACCCAAAAAAGCAAAAAAAAAAAAAAAAAAAAACCAGAAATTACTCTTAGTGATGCTCAGGGTACTGTACAAGATGCTGGGGATTGAACCCTGGGTCAGTTGTGTGCGAGGCAAATGTCCTACCCACTGTACTCTCTGGCCTCTGCACCTGACTTCTTACAAAAATTGTTGCTTTGGGACTGGAGCGACAGTACAGTAGGTAGGGCATTTGCCTTGCACACGGCCGACCTGGGTTCGATTCCCAGCATCCCATATGGTCCCCTGAGCACTGTCAGGAGTAACCCCTGAGCATCTCCAAGTGTGACACAAAAAGCAAAAAAAAAAAAAAATTATTGCTTCAATCACTGCTTTCCCATTTGCTATTCTTGTTTGTTAACTCTCAGGTTGGGGGGCCTCATGCTTTAGTTCCCCCTCCCTCTCCCTCTCTCCCCCTTCCTTCCCTCCCCTTTCCCTCTCCCTCTCCCCCTCCCCCTTCCCTCCCTCCCCTGTCCCTCTCCCTCTCCCTGTCCCTCTCCCTCTCCCTCTCCCTCCTCCCTCTCCGTCTCCCTCCCCCCCTCAGACACACACACACACACACACACACACACACACACACACACACTTTGTTGAGCTCAGCACCCAGCCACTATACTGGCAGGTGTCATGCCTGCAAGACAGGTGCTGTCCCCGAGCCACCTCGCTGGGGTCCCCCACGCCTGCTCTCATCACTGCACTGTGCCTCCAGGTCTCACCCTGCTCATCTGTGCTGGTCGTTCCTATGGCATTGCCTGGGGTAGGTTCTGGAGAGGCAGCAACCAGTTTCTGTGCCATCTTGTTTGGAACCACTCAGAGCCAGTCCAGGACCGTCCTAGCGGCCACTCCAGTGCCAGGGGGAGCATGTTTACAGAGTCCAAAGGTTTGCTGCAAGTTCAGGGACGGAGAGTCGAGCAGACTGTGTCCAACAGACCTCGGGTTCTCCCCCGGCTGCCCCTCCCAGCTTCCCGCTCCATCCCACCAGAGCTTCCTGAGTTCTTTCCCACGCCCTTTGTCCCCTTCTGCATGTCCCACCCGCCTGCCTTGTGTCTGCAGGATTATTGTGGCTCCTAAGGATGGTGGGAAGGTCAGACTGTCCGCCTCCTCCCCGCCCTCTCTCCTCTTCCTCCTCCTTCCTCCCTCCCTTCCCTGAGCTACCTCCTCTGCCCCGGAAAGCCCTGTGGTAGGTCACGCAGGCTTGGTTTCCTGGCGCCCGTCTGCATGTGGGGCCCTCGGGTCCTTGTTCCTAGAAGGATGCAAAGGCACGGCCTGCTTTGTCACCGGGAACTGTGCATGCGTGCGGCAGCCTACAGGCCCAGGGCTGCGCCCCGGCCAGCGCTCGGCGGTCGCAGGGTCGAAGTGTGACCCTCTGTCCAGAGTTTCTTCCTGGCCCTCTCAACCTCCCTTCTTGGCCTCCTTCTGCCTCTGTGCAGTGGCAGGAACCTGCAGCTTTATATTCCCCGGGCGGCTGGTGACTCACGCCTCGAGGCCCCAGGCTCGGAAGTGAGCCGACCACACCTGGTGGGCCTGACCTCTGGGGGACAGCAGAAGAAGTTGCGATGCAAATGTGGGGCTCTCGGGAGTCCTCCCCGGCCCTGCCGGCCCTCCCGGGGCTTCTGGGCCTGGGCTCTGCTGACACTTTCTGTCCCTCCCTCCCCTTGATTCTTGGTGACAGCTGGAAGTAGCAGTGGTGACAACCGAGAGAGCCAGACATTTCTACAGCCCCCAGGATGTCCCGGTCACCCTCTACAGTGATGCTGACGAATGGGAGGTCAGTGGCAGGGGGCAGGGCCGAGTTCCATCATGTGTTTCCCCCACCCACAGGACCGAGGCAGCTGCTGACCTCGGGCCCCAGGGGTAGGAGCAGCCGGGCCAGCCTTGAGCCTGCTGGCAGTGGTGGGGTCTGGGCAGGCGATGAGGAAAACATCTGTGTAGCTCTGGCCGTGGGAGGCCTGCCTTCTCCTGCCTTCTCCTGCCGGCTGGCCCCCGGCGGGGCTGGAGCACCCTGCTCTTATCTGGCCGATGCGGGCGGGGGAGCTGTTCCCACCAGCCCCTGACCCGGCTCCGGGTCAGGGCCGAGGCTCACTTCCTTCCCACGCCCGCCCCTGGGGCTGCGGGGGGCCCTCGTGCTCCCCCCCGGCTGCCACCGCAGGCGGGCACCGGCCTGTTGAGCCGAGTGTGGGCCTCCCGCAGCCGCGCTGCCAGGCATTTTCAAACACTCAGCCTAGAACATTTCTGGCTGGCCCGTCTTCCCCACCCGCCCTGGCCGGGACAGCCCCAGCGTCCGCTCCGGCAGCCGGGCCAGAGCTCCCTGCCAGATGGCAGTTCCCTTGAAAACCGCCCAGAAAGGGAATTGCAAGAGAGACAAGGAGCGTTTGTTCCCTTGGGCCTGGATTCTCTCAGGCTGTTGGCTCCCCCTGTCAGTGCTCCCTGTGGAGCGGCCAGGGGGCCGGGCGTGGGCTCTGGCGGGCTCGCTCGGGAGCCCGGCTCCGGTGACCCCGTTCCCTTCCCACTGCTAGATGTGGAAGTGCCGGGAAGACCCCGTCCTGCACATTGAGCTGCGGCGGTGGGCGGACCTCTTGGTGGTGGCACCCCTGGACGCCAACACTCTGGGCAAGGTGGCCAGTGGCATCTGCGACAACCTCCTCGTGAGTGACTCCCGTGTCCCTCCCCGTCCCCGGGCCTCCCCCCAGCTCTGTGGATCTCCAGGCGCCCAGAATCTGAGGGTTTCAGGGGCCACCTTGCTGGGATCATGGTCTGAATGGAACCCCCGTCCCCCTCTCCGGCCCCCGCCTCGCCTCCCAGAGCCCCAGCGGAGGGGCCGAAGCCCGGGGACCCAGTGACCTGCGGGCGCCTTCCTTGGCTCCCCACCGCCTCCCCCATCTGCCCGTCCGCAGGCCTGCCTGATAAGCGCGCTCACTTCCTCGAGGCGCTCTCACGCACGCCTATCTCTGCCGGCACCCTCGCCACAGGCCCCGCTGTGGTTTTCCTGTCTAGGAGGGAAGGCGCTGAGCAGCCCAGAAGCTTCTCCGCTGGGCAGGGTGGACAGTGGTGGGTGGGGCAGGAGGAGCCCAGTGACTTGTGGTGATGGGGATTGTCGGGGGTGGGGGGGGCGGTGGGGCCACGTTCCCCCAGGCTTCCCCGAATGTTCTGGAAGGACTTACACACGCTCCCCCTTCCTTCCTGTCCGAGCTTGCATCTGCTCTGAGCAGGTCTGGTGGCATGGACACAGGGAGCTCGCTGCCTGCAGGCGAGGCTTTGGGGTGCCCCAGACTGGCCAGTAGGGCACATGCTGTGCTGTGGGTGCAGTCAGCCCTTTGACACGGAGCTGCCTCCCCCTCCCTCCCCGCCCACAGCTCCGGGCTCATCATGGACACGCAGTAAATGCTTGTCATTGGGGTAAGGCAGTTAGCGGTTTTATTTTCACAAATAGCCAGGAGCCTCACTACTATGAAGAAGCAGCAGATAAAGTGGGGTGAAGATTTTTTTCTTTTTTTAGGCCCAGAGAGATAGTACAGAAGTTAAGGTGCTTGCCTTGCACGCAACCAATCCTGGTTCAAATCCCCAGCACCATATATGGTTCCCCAAGGGGAGAAGCCATCAGGGTCACCCCTGAGCACTGCTGGGTGTGGTCCTAAAACAAACAAAGTTTAGGGGGCCCCACCCGCAGTTGTTCGGGGCGCCGCGCTCCCAGCAGTTCTGGGAGGACCCTGCAAGCCAGAGTGCAGAGCAAGGCATGTGCTCTGCCCTCTGAGCTCTCTTCCCAGCCCACGGTCAGGATTTGGGGGGCCAAGCAGGAGGTGGGGCCCCTTACATGCTTGGTGAGGACACTTGAAGCTCTTCTCAGAGAATCTGTTCATGATTTGGGCATCATTCGAAGAGCTTGACAACCAAGAGAAGAACAGCAGCAGACTGTGTGGCCGGAGCCAGGCCGGGCAGGGGGCAGGAGTCGGGGGCGGGGGTGGTCACCGATTTCCCACGGGCTGATGTAGTACAGCAGGGGTGGGAGCAAGTGAGTGAGTCGTGGCCCTGGTGGCCATTGGGTCAGCTTTGTATCCCACCAAGCCCCCAGGCTTCACCGGGCTGGCCAGCAGCCACCGCTGGGACCAGCACTCCCCCAGGAGTTACACCCACCCCTGCTCCCTAGACCTCCGCCTCCCTCATCCTTCCAAGTCTTGACGTCTTTGGGGTTCCTACGCCCTGCCCCGCCAGGCCACGGCAAAACCCCAGGATGGCCCCCAGGCACAGACACAGACGTTTCAGGGAAGCTCAGATCTGGCAAAGGGCCTGATTCCGCCATCCCTACCCATGGCCCCATCCTCTCAGAAGAGGTGCCCTTTAAGCCCTGCTCTGCCCCTGCTTCCTCTTTCCCATCTCCAGCCCAGGGTGCCATTCGAGCAGAATGAGGCGGACCCGAGCCATGAGGTGACTTCTCTGGGGCTCCTGCAGGGGCAGGGACCCTCATTGGCCCAGCAGGAGTGACCGACCAGGGCGGCCTCCTGCTGTCAGGAGGTTGGAAGACATCGTGGTGGGGTCAGGCGGCCCCGGGTCCTCGCTTGGGGTGGGGAACTGGAGAGACACTTACATGGGCGTGTTGGGCTTCTGGCTGGCTGCTGTGCTTTGCTTGGTGGGCACATAGCGAAAACCCAGCCCAGCTCCAGCCCAGCACCCACGCAGAGTCCAAGGCCCTTCTAGGCAAACTCCTGCTTCTGCAGAAGCCGCAGGTGGCCCTGGGCCAAGAGGAAGTGAGACAAACCGCCCGTTCAGGGCCCTGCTGGGAGAGACAACTGGAAACTGAGCCTGGGAAGATGCTACAGGCCCAAGGTCGTGTCCTTCCTTCCCGGGCTGGGCCGGCCACCGGCAAGCCTGGGTGCAGGCCCGCTGGCCACACTCAGCTGTCCTGTGCCCACTGTCTCCCCAGAGGCCTGCAGGGAGCGGTGCCCACGCCAGACAGGGCACAGGGGCACGGCCTCCCGCAGCCTTTGCTTTCAAAGCTTTGGAAGCCCCTGGGCAGGGGCACCGTGGGCCAGGAAGCATCTGATGCAGCTCAGCTGGCTGGTGCGGGCAGGGCCAGAACCCAGGGGGTGGTGGCCTCAGCCCTTGACCCCTGGTTCAGGTGCCACCCCTCCTCCAGAGACCTTGGGTCCTGTAAGCAGTTTCCTGGGAGCGGCTCCTTCCCAGGGCCCCAGTGACGGCTTTGCCATGGGGAAGGTGTGCCGTTTGTCTGGGGGCCACACCTGGTGGTGCTCAGGGCTCACTCCTGGCTTCACACTCAGGAATCCCTCCTGGGAGTGCCCAGGGACCATATGTGGTGCCGGAAACCGAGCTGAGTGGGTCGAGTGCAAGGCAAGCGGTACTGTCACCCTGGCCCCAGTGGGGCAGGTGTTGTTACCGCCACTCTCCAGAGACCTCGATATCCAGCCAGTGTCAGGGCAGGCTTGTACGGGGCTGTTCCTTGGCCCCGGGGGCTGCATCCTGTCCACTGCCTCTGTGGCTTCCGCCTGCCAGGTGTGGCAGCTGGAGAAGCCCTTCAGGCCTGGGGAGGGTCTGGAGAGGTCCTGGACCACTGAGCCTGTCAGTGGTCTTTGGAGCCTGTCCGGGTGTGGGCCCTGAGCCGGGGGTTGTCAGGGAGGAGCCCCCTGGGGGTTCTCTGTGCCCGGCATGCAGCCCGGAGGTGGGAGGTGGATGTGCCAGGGAGGGTGGCAGGCCCGGCGGGAGTGGCCCCCCCCACGCCTGGTGCTTCTTGGCAGACGTGCGTCATCCGGGCGTGGGACCGCAGCAAGCCCCTGCTCTTCTGCCCGGCCATGAACACCGCCATGTGGGAGCACCCCGTCACGGCACAGCAGGTGGGCCAGCTCAAGGCCTTCGGCTACACTGAGATCCCCTGCGTGGCCAAGAAGCTGGTGTGCGGAGACCAAGGTGGGCGTCCTCGCCGGGGTGGGATCCGGGCTCAGTGCCCACTGCCATGGCCCGGGACAGATCTGGTCTCTGCGCTCACTCTCTCCCCTGGGGAACGGGATCTGTTCCTCCCTCCGGGTCCTGGCCAGAGCTTCCCAGGTGGAAGTGGACCCGAGTGCCCGGCTGGTCTCTGCCATGTGGTGTGGCCAGCATCACCGCGGTTTCTGGGCTCCTGAGGTGTCTCGGGAGGCTGGGAGGGCTCTGGCCTGGGCAGAACACTGGGGGGCTGGGAGTGTCCCTGGCGTGGACACAGCCCAGCGTTGCTCTCTAGGTCTTGGGGCCATGGCGGAAGTGGACACCATCGTGGATAAAGTGAGAGAGACCCTCGGCATGTGCTGCAGCTTCCCTCAGAGCTGACGAGAGGTTTCCGCCCTCGTGTCCCTCGGTGCCCCCTGCTTTCAGGCCGAGTCGGGAAGAAGGCAGAGTCACGTCCACTCCGGCTGCGTGGGGCCGGGCCTGGGCCGCATCTGGGGCCTCGCCGCGCTGCCCTGCCCTGATCCTCCTTCCCGCCGGAGACCCCGGCTTCCTGGACTCCTCTCCTCTTGGCAGGGGCCGGGGGACCTGGAGCTTGGATCCTACGATGTGCCTAGAGGAACTTCTAGAAACAGCTGCAGCTGGAGACCCCCACATGGCCGGCCCCTGACCGGGAATGTGGAGCTTCCGATTCTTGGGGGCAGGGGCGGGTGCCCACGAGCCACCCAGAGTAAGAGCGGACAGAAACCTAGAGTTTCCACACACTGGAATGTTGGGTGCCGGGGATTAAAGGAGCTGGCTGCTGAGGAAACTGTGTCTGTCCTAAACAGCCCCGTCAGCTCAGGGCTGGGCCTTCCTGTCCTCCCGGCAGGTCCTGCTGCCACCCCCCCCCCCCCAGCTGCCTTCTCAGCGGGCTCCCTACATGGGTGCTAGCACAGACTCTGGTTTAGGGAGAAATGTCACCCAGCCCATGCTTTAGTGACAGGCCCCAGAACCTTCCCGGGGTGACAGTTCCCTTGCCCGGGTGTCCGTGTCCTCTCCACAGCATACATGGATGGGCAGTGGACTCCTGGGAGACTCCAGCGCAGCCCAGAAATTCTCACAGGGACACCAGAGCGATAGTACAGCAGGCAGGGTGCCCAGGTTCAATCCCCAGCATCCCATAAGGTCCCCTGAGCACCACCAGGAGTGATTCCTGAGTGCAGAGCCAGGAGTAACCCCTGAGCATCACTGGGTGTGACCCAAAACAAACCAAAAAAGACCCAAGCAAATAGACAGAAAACCTCATGGCCGCCTCTGGGGTAGCTGTGGTGTGGTGGCTTCCGTGGACAGGGCTCGTGTGCCAGCCGGGACAGTGGACACTGTAGACAGACCCTCTGGGCCCCCCAGGAAGCCTGTGTGCGGGAACCTGAGTTTCCTGCAGCCCCTGAGGGCCTTCATTTGTGCCCGGGGCTTAATTCTGTGACCCTTTGGAGATGGCGTTTGTTCAAAGCACTGAAGAAACTAGGACTACTGGTGTCTGGCTGGGAACAGCCTGTGTAACTAAATCCAGAGATGGTCCTAAATTCACGGAAATAGTTTCCAACTTCCCTCTCCCCCACTGGGTGCCTTCACTCCCATGCCCCCCGCAGACCACTGGGGATTGCAAGACACATGGCCCAGCGCCCGGTGACTGGGGGCCTCCATGGGCCTCCCCAGGGTGGCCACTCCTCAGTCTGCCGCCCTGTTGTTGGGCCCGCCCAGGGCAGAAGGACACTTTGAAACCTGCATCTGTCGGCTGGAGTGATAGTCCAACGGGTAGGGTGTTTGCCTTGCATTCGGCCGACCCGGGTTCAATCCCCAGCACCCCAATATGGTCCCCCAAGCACTGCAGGCAGGAGTAAGCCCTGAGCATCACTTAGTGTGACCCAAAACGCCAAAAAAGAAACAAAAAAATTATTTGCAGTTCATAAGACCCGCTGCTGTGGGGATTTCTCATTGCTGGGACTCCTGGAACCCAGGATGAAAGACAGCCTGCCAAAGCCTAGAGCCAGCCGCCCAAGCCCCTCCGGGCCTCCTTCGCTTCAGTATCAGCCCACCTAAAACACAGGCGGCTCATCCTCCAGCCTCTAGAGGCTTGTGAGACCTGCCCGGGAGCGCCCTCTCTAGTAAGCCGCGTTTCAGCCTACCGCTCCTCTCCTCTTGGACTCCTTCCTGCTCCATCCTGTCGCCCTTTTGTGTGGGGTCTGGAGGCGTGGCCATGAGCTGATGCTGGAGAGCCTGTCCTGCTGTTCCCTGACGGTGGCAAGCTCTTGAAGTTGTCATCACCGAGGGTCAGAATGTCTCTGAATGTCCCTGAGAAAATTCCCAGATGATCCCTGATCTCTCTTTCTCGTCTCTCTCTCTCTTTCTCTCTCTCTCTCTCTCTCTCTCTCGTTAAAAATTTTTGGGTCATTGGGTCACACCCAATGATGCTTAGGGGCTACTCTTGATTCTGCACTCAGGAATTACTCCTGGTAATTACTCGGGGGACTGTGTGGGATGCTGGGGATCACACTCGGGTCGGCCATGTGTAAGGAAAGCTTACAGACTACCTGCTGTAAGTCTCTCCCGCCCTCTTATTTCTGTTTGTGTGAAATTGCAATAGTTTACTTTGTGTCCTTCTAAAATTGGGCTCTTCAGAGGGCAGGAGTTGTCTTATTCTCCCAGAATCGAGCAGGTCACCCCATATACAGAATTATAAAAGAGGGATTGGGGCGGGGAGGTCGGGCTGTTGCTATTTTCTGGGAGCTATAAACGATATACACAACCTGGGAGATATAAAATCAAAGACTGATAAATTTGACTAGTGGTAAACAGTTCTGCCTAGCAATGGCCCACAGGCTATGCCAGAAGGCAAACAACAAAGGGGAAGTTTGTTTAAAAAGGCTTGTTCCCCTCAGAGAGGGAAAAGAGACCAAGAACCTAATATATATATATATATATATATATATATATATATATATATACATACATATGTAGAGGAAAAACACCAGGATGTTTCTCCGTGAGCCATCCCCCAGGACTGGCCATCGTAGGCTTACTTTCTTAGCTGCTTGGGTTCCAGGGCGGCGTGGACGTCGGGACACTGGCAGCTGCCTGCGAGCCAGAGCCCTGGCGGTCAGCCTGCATTGCGACTCCAGGTGACTCCCTGGGCGGCAGCAGGAAGGCAGCGCTGCTGACCGGGACTGAGGGCAGAGGAGTGAGGCAGTCCGAGGGTGGGGGCAGGAGCAGGGCAGAGGCCTGGCGCTGCTGCTGCTTCTGCTGGGCAGCCTAGCCCCACCTGCCCAGGGGCAGGCCAGAGGGGCCTCTGGGCACAGACCCAGTCGGGGCCGCCTGCAGGGATTCCAGTGGCAGAGATGCACTTAAGGGCCTCTGGGTCGGCACAAGCCCAGGGGACTAACAGGAAGGGCAGGCTGGGGTGCGCCCCTGAGCCTACATGGGGCCACGGGGGCCTGAGCGATAGCACAGCGTGGAGGGTGTTTGCCTTGCATGTGGCTGACCCGGGGTTCTATCCCCAGCATCCCACATGGTCCCCCAAGCACCTCTGGGAGTGATTCCTGAGTGCAGAGCCAGGACTAACCACTGAGCATCGCTGGGTGTGGCCAAAAAAAGAAAAAAAAAATTATTACAGGTGTGTAATCACAAAAAAGAAATGATGATCCTCTGGTGTCTGCTGCTGCTGCTGGACACCTGTGTGCGGTCGGTAGCCCTGAGCCGCCTCCCTGCCTCCCCAGGGCCCGCCAACAGAGACACAGAGGGATGGGGAGATGGGGAGGCTGGGGACCACAGTCAGGTGGTGAAAATGGGCCGTTTCATGCAGAGTTGCTAGCATACTTATAGAACATCTGAAGGGGGCTTGAGGTAAGCACAGGTGTGATTGGTCATTTACATAGATAAACATTTGGCAGAGGAAATTCTTTTAGGGAGATCAACTCAAGGAGACACCTATCTCCCAGGGACAACTGCATTGCTTTTATGTTTCCCTCTAATTGTATAAGTTATCGATACTAAAAGTTGTTTGGATAAACACAGTAAGAGACAAAGATCCCAACACTTAGTTCTCTGGGCTGAGAGCAAACAAGGCTTTTAACACTTGGTTGTCTGGGCTCTGAGTGCAAGCAAGGCTTTTACCATAAATCCCAGACTAAGTCCTCAGGCCAGTTCAGCTAGTCCTTCCCCAGGGGGATCCTGTCTCTGAAGTTGTAACAGTTTGTATGAAGACCATGCATTTATGCTTTCTAGAATGTCCCATTTCGATGCCGGGTAGTTTTGCCACTCGCCCCGGCTCCATCCCAGTCCCACAGTGGGACCTCCCCTTTGGGGTGTCAGGAACTACAGAAACTGAAGCCTGAGTCAAGTAGTTATGATCAAGTAATTATGCCCAGGGGCAGATATATTTCAGAGTCAATCACTCCCAAATATTAGGAGCACAGCATTAATGGTCTTTCTGTGTTTAACCAAAGAACATTGCTCTATGGTAACGTATAAAAAGGCTATAGGGGGTGGGGCTGGAGAGAGAGCACAGCCGGTAGGGCGTTTGCCTTGCACGAGGCCGACCCGGGTTCAAATCCCAGCATCCCATATGGTCCCCTGAGCACGGCCAGGGGTAATTCCTGAGTGCAAAGCCAGGAGTAACCCCTGTGCATCGCCAGGTGTGACCCAAAAAGAAAAAAAAAAAAAGGCTATAGGGGAAACAGAAAAGCAAGTACAAATATACAGCACTTCAAATACAAAGCAGTGTCAATACAAGTTCAGAATTACCAGAAAGTTTTATTTTACAAGCAGTCGAGATTAACATGGCGGACTGTGACAATGCGAGGTAAAATACAAGGGAAAGATTACAAATAAACTTTAACTAAATTAGGGATGCTACCAAGGGTAATACAAATTCCTCTAAGAGGAGGAAAGGATACAATACACTGATTAAGCCTAAAGTGCTTAGGGTTAATATCCAACACAAAGGGGAGGTTGAAGACAGACTTTGGCTAAATTAAGGATGTTAGCAAGGGCCTGGTAAGCTTCTCTGGGAGGAGGAAAGGGGCAATTCACTGATAAAGCCTAAAGCACTTAGGGTTGATATCCAACATACAGGGGCTCATGGGGGTGAGAGTGAAGCTCGTGTGTGTGTGTGTGTGTGTGTGTGTGTGTGTGTGTGTGTGTGTGTGTGTGTGTGTGTGTTTTGAGTCACACCCTTCGGTGCCCAGGGCTTACTCTTGGCTCTGCACTCAGGGATTGGGGGGCTCTATGGGAGGGTTGCATGGGGGTGGTGGCAGCCTGCAAGGCAGACACCCTCCCCCTCCACTGTTGCTCCAGCCCCACAGCTCATTTCCTGCTCTTGGAGGTGCATGGCCATGTCACCTGTAACGTTGGAAGTTCTCAGTAGTGAAGCTGAGGTCAGAACATCGCTTTTGGAGGGAAATTGACTTGTTGGGAAATAGGAAGCGAGACCATGGAACTGAACCTCCTGGGAGCTCAGTGAGACCATGTCCTGCGTATTGATCCCCTAGGTGCTGAGGCTATATTAATAGCAGCATCACGTGCTCACCAAAGGAGGTGAAGTTTCCTCCACTGACTCGGACTATCCCAGGGCTGCCTTGATCCTTTCAAACTCCTGAAGTTTGGCTTCTGCAGGGAAGGAAGAGCCCACGTGCTGAAGGATGTATAAAGAGCAGAAGCCTTGGTGCAGGAGTGTGTCTGGAGTCTCTGAGGAGTGCCTCACAGGCAAAAATAGCCCCTAGAAGAGAAATATCCTGGGTTCTGTGGTTTCGTGATGCCCGGAGCACCTGCCCAGCTGTGTGGACAGTCTGTGTTCAGGGTCAGCACTGATGAACACACACTGCACTCTTCATAGCAGATGACTCTGAACTAAAAGAAGAACAACAAAAAAATCACTAAAATTCTCAGGAAACTGTCCTAGAGAGCATCTGAAAAATGACCAAGAAACAGTTATTCAAGAAAACCTACCAGGGGGCCAGAACAAGAGTATAGTGGAAGGGCCCTGTCTGCACACGACAACCTGGGTTTAATCCATGGTACCTCATCATTCCCCGAGCACCGCCAGGAGTAATCCCTGAGTCCTGAGCAGCACTGGGTTTGGTTCCCACCCAAAATCAGAACAAAACTTGCCACTGAGGCACTGTCTATGTTCCAGGCTGATTTTTTTTTTTGCTTTTTTTGGGGGGGTCATACCCAGTGATGCTCAGGGGTTACTCTTGGCTCTACACTCAGGAATTACTCCTGGCAGTGCTCGGGGTGCCATATGGGATGCCGGGAATCGAACCCAGGTTGGCCACATGCAAGACAAATGCCCTACCCACTGTACTATAACTCTGGCCCCCCAGGCTGATTTTTTCCCCTTCCTTCCTCCCTTGCTCTCTCTCTCTCTCTCTCTCTCTCTCTCTCTCTCTCTCTCTTTCTCTCTCTCTCTCCTCCTTTCTGTGAGTTAAGAATGTAGTATTTAGAGAAATGTGAGTGAGAGAGATTACACATCACAGGTCACTGTGACCTGTCATGCAGGTGACGGAGAATGTGCCTTTTTTCTCTTTTTTATTTCTTTCATATTGCTGGAGCGATAGCACAACAGGTAGGGCATTTGCCTTGCACACAGATGACCCAGGTTTGATTCCTCCGTCCCTCTCAGAGAGCCCAACAATCTACCGAGAGTATCCCGCCCGCAGGGTAGAGCCTGGCAAGCTACCCGTGGTGTATTTAATATGCCAAAAACAGTAACAACAAGTCTCAGAATGGAGACGTTACTGGTGCCCACTCAAGCAAATCGATGAACAATGGGACGACAGTGCTACAGTGCTTTATTTCAATTTTTAATTTTTGGGCCACATCCGGTGAAGCTCGGGAGTTACTCCTGGATCTGTGCACAGGGATAACTCCTGGCAGTGCTCCAGGGACTGTAAGGTGTGTCAGGGATCAAACTCTGGTTGTCTGCGTACAAGGCAAGAGTCATAACCCCTTATACTGTCTCTCCCTTTTCAATATTTTTATTTAAATAAAAGTCATATTGGGGGAACAGAGAGATAGTACAACAGGTAAAGTACTTGCTGTCTGTGGAGCCAACCGGGATTTGATCCCTGATACCCCATACAGTCCCCCAGCAATGCCAGGAGTGATCCCCAAGCAAGACCCCGTCTTCTATCTCCCCGTTCACCCCTTCTCTCTCTCTCTCTCTCTCTCTCTCTCTCTCTCTCTGTTTTTGTTTTTGGGCCACATCCACTGGTGCTCAGGATATACTCCTGGCTCTGCACTCAGGAATCACTCCTGGTGAGCTTGACACACCATATGTGATTCTGGGAATCAAACCCAGGTCAGCTGAGTACAGACAAACACCCTGCCCACTGTACTACCTTCACCCCAGCCCCCCACCTCTCTTAGTTGGAGAAAAGATTCCAGCAAGAAAAATCATATTTCATAATATGATCATGAATCAGATCACCATCAGACCTCTCAATAGCAACCTGAGAAGTTAGGAATCCCCAGGGCAAAGCCTTGAAGATGCCGCAGGGGAAATGATATTCTACTGAGAATTCCATCTCTGCCCAAGTACCACTCTCCAGTGGGAGATTAGGACGTCGACTTGCAACACTAGGCAAGGTTAGGTCCTGGTGAGATAGTACATTGGGTGGGACACTTGCCTTGCATGCAGCCCACCCAGGTTTGATCCCTGGCGTCCACACGGTCCCCTGACCACCACCAGGAGTAACCCCTGAGCACAGAGCCAGGAGTAACCTTTGAGTGCTGCTGGGCGTGGCCCCAAGCCAATATATACACAAGATCTACATATTCTTAGGTCCCACGCAGCATCCTTCGATTGCTGCTGGAGGATGTGCCCAGCACAGAGGAGGCCCGGCCATGAGAGAGGGGGGGTCAAGAAGCCTGAGACAAAGAAAGAAAGGAGAAGGAAAGACATTTCGGGATGACATAATAGGAGACTAATCCCAAGGACACTAGCCCTTGAGGACGACCAAGAGGATGGTGGTCGGTAGGAAGCCTGTCTCAGGTGCTGGGCGAGAAGGGGTTGGGATAGAGAAGGGGCCCCTGTGACAAAGATAGTTGGGAATGATCACTCTGGACAAGAACTGCGTGCTGAAAGGAGGTAAGGGGACAAACAGAATAACCCCTCATATGAGTATTGAAAACCGTAATGTCCAAAGAGGGGGGGGGGAGACAGAGACAAAGAGACAGAGACAGAGAGGAGAAAAGTGCCTGCATAGAGACAGACGGGGGGAGAGTGGTGGGAGGGAAACTGGGGACATAGGTGGTGGGAAATGTACACTGGTGGAGGGACAAGTGTTGGAACACTATGACTAACCCGACCACCAATAGCTTTGTAACTCAGTTTCTCGTGGTGATTCAATTAAAAAAAAACAAAAAACACCAGGAGTTTTGGGATGTTGACAAAGGGAAGTCCCCGGGTCCCACTAGGTAGCTTAGCTAGGCAACTGTCAGCTCGGATGGAGGCAGGAGAATCCGTGGGCTCTAGAAGGGAGTTTCTCAGAGGGAAAGTTTTTTCAAAGGAACCAGGACTGTAGAGTGGAGTGATAATAGAGCAGGGAGGGTGTTTGCCTTGCACACCACCCACCCAAGTTCCCGGGCACCCCATATTGTCCTCCAAGCCCCGGCAGAAGTAATTCCTGAGTGTGGAGTCAGAAGTAACCTCTGAGCATCATTAGATGTAGCTCATAAACAAACAAAGAAAAAAAAGGAACTGGAACTGATAGTGAAAATGCATATTGAGAATAATTTTACAGGCAGGATGTGGGAGCTATGGTCAAAGCAAAGACGCAAATAGAAGAAATGAGTCAGAGGGGCTGGAGTGCTAGCCGGACAGGCTGAGCGCATGCTTTGCATGCAGGAGGACCAGGTTCTATCCCTGGCACCCTGTGGTCCCCCAAACACCTCAAAGTACCACCTCTGAGCACAAAGCTGGGAGTAACCCCCCACACACCACTGAGTGTGGACTTAATAAATAAGGCCAAAAGAAACGTCCGAGAGAGGAACGGCGTCTCTGATGAGATTATAGATAATCAGGTTCCACTGTGACTGTGTTTGGCCACGAATGTGGTGTCAGATTCTGCAGGAAGAGGAGAGAACCACAGGGAACCATAGCTACCGGAAGGGGAGGCCGAGAAACAGTACGGAAACTGAATGCCCGAGGTGAGGCAATGAGTGATTTATTGAGCAGATAAACAGCAGGGGCCTGAGGCGTAGTACAGCGGGTAGGGCAGTTGCCCTGTGTGCAGTAGACCCAGGTGCAGTCCTTGGCACCTTATGTGGTCCTGAATCCCACCAGGAGTGGTTCTTGAGTACAGAACCAGGAATATGCCCTGAGCACTGAGGGGTGTGCCACATCCCCCTCCCCCCGCAAAAGAGATAAATGCTAGAAGAAATGATCAAATGAGTTGACGGGGTGTTTGGGTGCAGGGAGAGTGAGTTATTTTTGCCATAACCCTTTAGCATAGTTTAGCTGTATTATTTTGGGAAATTTAATTTAAGGCTCATAAGAAGCCAGGACTGCAGTAGGGCCTCCCTTGTGAGACGCTCCCGCCCTTGGCAATGTCCCCTTTCAGATGGAGCCAAGGGTCACGGTGATAGGACAGCAGGTTGGGTGCTTGCTTTGCACGCAGCTGACCTGGGTTCTTCTCTGGCACCTCCCATGGCCCCCTGGTGGAGCAGTGCCATGCCTGATGGGTTCAGGGGATAGTCCTGGCTTGGGAATCAGGAGTTGTTCCTGGCTGTACTTGGGAAACCATGTAGGGGTAGGATCAGACCTGGGAGTTCTGCATGCAAAGCAGGAGCTCAGCCTGTGGAGTGGGTTATCTCCCCAGTCCACTGAAGAGTGTGTGTTGGAATATCCCACAGCAGAGAGAGAGGATGGGGGGAACTGTCTGCCATAGAGGCAGCGGGAGGGTTGTGGTTGGGGTGGGGATACTGGAGACATTGGCGGTGGAAAATGTCCACTGGTGGAGGGATGGGTGTTCGGTCATTTGTATGACTGAAGTCAAACATGAAAGCTTTGTACCTGTATCTCACAGTGATTCAATTTAAAAAAAATTTTTTTTTGCTTTTTTTTGCTTTTTGGGTCACACCCAGCAATGCTCAGGGGTTACTCCTGGCTTTGCACTCAGGAATTACTCCTGGCAGTGCTTGCTTGGGGGACCATATGGGATGCCGGGGATTGAACCCGGGTCGGCCGCGTGCAAGGCAAACGCCCTACCCGCTGTGCTATCACTCCGGCCCCATCAATTTAAAAAAAATTTTAAAAAGAATGTGTGTTGGATGGAAGGGTGGAAGGATGGATGGGTAGATGGCTGGAGGGATAGATGAGTGGATGGAGGGGGATTGATGGATGCATGGGTAGGTGGGTGGATGGATGAATGGGTGAAGGTGTTGATGGAAGAAAGGAAGGAAGGAAGGAAGAAAGGAAGGAAGGAAGGAAGGAAGGAAGGAAGGAAGGAAGGAAGGAAGGAAGGAAGGAAGGAAGGAAGGAAGGAAAGAAGGAAGGAAGGAAGGAAGGAAGGAAGGAAGGAAGGAAGGAAGGAAGGAAGGAAGGAAGGAAGGAAAGAAGGAAGGAAGGAAGGAAGGAAGGAAGGAAGGAAGGAAGGAAGGAAGGAAGCAAGGAAGGAAGGAAGGAAGGAAGGAAGGAAGGAAGGAGGGAGGGAGGGAGGGAGGGAGGGAGGGAGGGAGGGAGGGAGGAAGGATGACCTTTGAGAAAGCTTCGGAGACACCTGGCTCCACACTCCCCTGTGCCGCACAGGGATTCTGTCCTCCGCCCTCGCCACACGCGGCCGCAGTTGCCGCCTTCCCAGTTCTCTTCCAGTCGGTGCTGAGGTTGACTGGGGCTAGAGCACAGGAGCACAGGAGGCGGGGAGTGGAGGAGGCTGGGAAGTGGTTCCGCTGTTCCTGGTGGCTGCTTGTGGGAAACCACCGGGGGCTCTTGCTCGGGGAGATCTGGGAGGCCCATGGGTGGGGACTCACGCAGGGGGCTCAGGGCTTTAAGTCGTCACCCGAGAAAAACCACAGCTTCAAGAGTGTCAGGGCCCGAAGGAGGGTTG
This sequence comes from Sorex araneus, assembly GCF_027595985.1. Lineage (NCBI taxonomy): Eukaryota > Metazoa > Chordata > Mammalia > Eulipotyphla > Soricidae > Sorex > Sorex araneus. Next base: position 98,689,161 of record NC_073304.1, on the reverse strand, counting down.
AGAGGAGGCTGGGTGCAGGCCGGCTCACAAGGAGAACGCAGACTGTGTCTCGGCTCCAGGGCAGGCTTGTCGGGTCCCCCCCCACCCCACCCCGCCAACCCCCGCCAGCCTAGCGCCTCTGGTGGCTCCCGAACACCACTGGGCAAAGAACCAATCCTCCCACGTCTTTTTGTTTGCTTGTTTCTCTGTTTCTTGGTTGTCTCTTCTTGGGTTGGAGAAGGGTCCTCCAGGAAATCTCCACCTAGGAGTCGAGGCCTCAGCTGTGCCACGCCATCTCTCTCCTGGCTTGTTCCGGCCCTGAGTGTGCCTTCCCAGCACCTCTGTCTCCTGGCTCCCTGGCCCCGGGCAGAGGCCTATGTTGAATTTCTTTCTTTCTCTCTTTCTCTTTCTCTTTCTTTCTTTCTTTCTTTCTTTCTTTCTTTCTTTCTTTCTTTCTTTCTTTCTTTCTTTCTTTCTTTCTTTCTTTCTTTCTTTCTTTCTTTCTTTCTTTCTTTCTTTCTTTCTTTCTCTCTCTCTCTCTCTCTCTCTTTCTTTCTTTCTTTCTTTCTTTCTTTCTTTCTTTCTTTCTTTCTTTCTTTCTTTCTTTCTTTCTTTCTTCTTCTTTCCTTCTTTTTTCTTTCTTTCCTTCTCTCTCTTTCATTGTTTCTTTCTAAACCTTTTTTTTTCTTACTTTTTGGGTTCCACTCACAATGCTCACAACTCCTTGTTCTGCACTCAGGAATTACTCCTGGTAGCAGTGCTTGGGGGACCATATGGGTGCTAAGGATTGAAACCTGAGTCGGCCACATGCAAGGCAAATGCCCTCCCGGCTGTATTGCTCCAGCCCTCTGTTGGGTTTCTTTTCTTCTTTGCAGAAAAATAAATTCTCAGCTGCATGTAAGGAAGGCTGACAATACACAAAGATAATGTATATCTGTGTGTGGGGTGCAGTTGGGTTTGCCACATCCAGTGATGCCGGGGCTTACTCTGGCTCTGTGCGCTGGGACCACTCTTGGCTGTGCTTGGAAGACCGATGGGGTCCCAGAGATCATGCCATGGTGGGCTGTACATCAGGCAAGAGCCTTAATCCATGTTCTATCTCTCTGACCCCCAGCCTTTCTTTTGTTTGTGGATGCACCCGCAGTACCCAGGGATTTCTTCGGGCTCCGAACTCAGGGACCACGCCTGCCGGGCTCGGGAGATCATATGGGACATGGGATTGAACCCAGGTTGGCCTTGTGCACGCACGGCCACTGCCTCACCGCTATGCTATCTCTCCAGGCCTCTGAGTGTCTCTTTATCTTCCTGAAAGGTGATCTAATGCTTTGCATGAAGCAATAAGGCATTTAAGGAATGTGATTTCTGTCATAGCTGAGTCACCATTCCGGGCAATTCCATCATTCTCCTGATTATTTTTGTCTCTTTTTAAAAAGCCTGGTTGACGGGTTGGAGAGATAGTATAGCAGGATAGCAACCCAGGCTCAATCCCGACACCCCATATGGTCCCCTGAGTCTCGCCAGTAGTAATTCCTTTTTATGGTTTTGGTGTTTGGGGGCCACACCCAATGGAGCGCAGGGCTTACTCCTGGCTCTATGCTTAGGGATCACTCCTGGCAGTGCTAGAGGAACAATATGAGGTGCTGGGGATTGAACCAGGGTTGGCCACATGCAAGGCAAATGCCTTATCCACTGTACTATCACTCCAGCCCCATTTTTTTTTTCTTTTGGGTCACAGCCGGCCGATGCACAGGGGTTAGTCCTGGCTCTGCACTCAGGAATTACCCCTGGTGGTGCTCAGGGGACCCTATGGGAAGCTGGGAATGGAACCTGGGTCGGCTGCATACAAGGCAAATTCCCTACCCGCTGTGCAATTGCTCCAGCCCTCCAGCCCCAATTCTTAAGTGCAGATCCAGAAGTAAGCCCAGACTAGGCATGACCCCAAAACTAAAAACAATGCCCCCCAAATTAAAATCATACTTGATTATTTTTAGGAATTATTAAATAGATCCTGAGAAGATGAAAAGTCAAAATACCTTAAGGTTAGGGAAATATAAGATCATTGGTCCCTACCTCCGTGTATTTTAGACTTACCATTTTCATACAGTATTTTTTAAGATAGAATAAACTCCACAGTACCCTAAAACAGTGAAATTTCACTTTGGTTTTTGGAAGACCTCTGTGAAAAAATAAAAGCCAAAAGTTGAGATGGCTTAGTGATATAGCATGTGCCTTGTAGGTGTGAGACGTGGGACTCACTTTCTAAACAACAAAGGGAAGAAGAAAATAAGAAATACATAAATCATTTGAAATAGAACTGCAGGGCTGGAGCAATAGCACAGCAGGTAGGGAGTTTGCCTTGCAAACCGCTAACCAGGGTTTGCTCCCCACCATCCCATATGGTCCCCCAAGCACCGCCAGGAGTGATTCCTGAGTGCAGAGCCAGGAGTAACCCCTGAGCATCACTGGGTGGTGTGACCCAAAAAGCAAAAAAAAGAAAAGAAAGAAAGAAAGAAAGAAAGAAAGAAAGAAAGAAAGAAAGAAAGAAAGAAAGAAAGAAAGAAAGAAAGAAAGAAAGAAAGAAAGAGGGAGGGAGGGAGAAAGGAAGGAAGGAAGGAAGAGGTAGAACTGCAAAAGAAAGGGGGAGAAAGAGAGAAAAAAGAAAGGAAGGAATCACTGTATCGCTGTCATCTGTTGCTCATTGATTTGCTCGAGCAGGCACCAGTAACGTCTCCATTGTGAGACTTGTTACTGTTTTTGGCATATCGAATAAGCCACGGGTAGCTTGCCAGGCTCTGCTGTGCTGGCAAGATACTCTCATAGCTTGCCAGGCTCTCCGAAAGGGGCAGAGGAATCGAACCCAGATCGGCCGCATGCAAGGCAAACGTCCTACCCGCTGTGCTACTGTTTTATACTGACTGAAGTGCTATACTTAACATTTTACTCATTATTTCTTGATTTAACATTAAATTTCAACCAAATCAATAATGATGTCACCGATACTGATATGTCCTCACTTTTTCTCTGAACACTGGAGTCGAACAAGACATTTCTCCCTCGTCTTTCACAGTCTTGCTATACAATCAGCTGAATCTGGCTTGGGCCAAATTCTGACAAAGGCCAACTGAACATGCAATCCGGGTCTCGCGCGTCCCTACTGGGCACGCTCAGCCCTTTCCTCTTGCCGAAGAGCTTCTGGAACAGTGTAGGGCCATGCTGGCCTCTGCTAGGCTGAGGATGCTCCTCAGGCCGCTAGCTAGGCCCCCGCTCCCGCAGCCTCGCCGCCACCCCCGTGAGCGCCTCAGTCATATGTGTGACCCAAAAAGAAAATAAATTAAAGTGGGGTCCCAGGAGAGCTCAGCAGAAGGGCTCTGCCTGCCAGTGTAGCATCTAGGCAATCCCTGTCCCCTCCCCAGGCCCCCCTCATGTCACAGAAGAGCACTGTGGAGGCTTTGCTGCTGGGATCCCTGGTGCCACAACCAAATGAGTGGGGACTGTGAGTCTGAAGTGTGTGATAACGGGGTGACTGCCAAAAATGTGTGCAAGTACCACAACTAAAGGGTCTCATTCTTGGCCATCACCACAACAAAAATTGTTTGGAATAAAAAAGGAATGATGGGGCCGGAGTGATAGCACAGCGGGTAGGGCGTTTACTTTGCATGTGGCTGACCTGGGTTCGATCCCTGGCATCCCATATGGTCTCCCCAGCACCACCAGGAGTAATTGCTGAGTGTATGAGCCAGAAGTAACCCCTGTGCATCACCGTGTGTGAACCAAAAAGGAAAAAAAAGGAATGACAGACCAGAGTGATAGTGCATCGGGAAGGGCACCTGCCTTGCACATGGCTGACACAGGTTCATTCCCCAGCATCCAGTAGGGTCCCCCAGCACTGCCAAAGCAATTTCTGAGTGCAGTGTAGAGTCAGGAGTAGGCCCAGAGCATTGCTGAGTGTGCCACTGCCCCCCTGCCCCCACCAACAAAAAGAATGACAGATAGTACAGCCTTTCACACAGCAGACCCAGGTTTGATCCCCAGCACTGTGTGTGGTTTCCCAAACTCTGCCAAGACTGATCCCTGAGCCCAGAGACTGAGTTTATGGCCAATCCCTCCCTAAACTCCCTCTGTTGCATGAATATTCTTTCGGTTGGTGGCACAGAGACAAGACACGCGAGAGGAATAGAAAGAGCGCAGAGGGCCCAGGCATTGATCTGGCTCAAGGAGAAGAGCAACTGCCAGAGGCCTCCTTTTAATTCTATTTTTTTATCAGTTGCATCCTAATGACTTCATCACAGAGAAAGATTCACTAACAGTTATACACTAACAGAGTACAAACAGTTATAGGATGAGCACTGTCAAAGGAACATCGAGGTATACATTGTCTTGATAAAGCTATGCTGTCAAAGCTATGTTGTTATGATTAAAACGTCAGAGGAAGATATGGAGCTGGAGACGTAGGCATTACAGATTATCCCCACATTCTTGTGGTCGGTTACACGTAGGGCAAAGAGAAGGCTCATACTGGTACTTGAAGGTCAGTCCAGATTACAGATGTGTAAGAGACGGGGAACCTGCTGCCTTGTACTGCCAAGATAATGTATGACCGGGCGGGCATATGAGAGCATGCTGTACTTCTCCAGGTCATCGGACTCACAAGTTTTAGCTTGCCCACTTAATGTGAAAGTGGGGCCTTGGTTCTGCTTCCTGCTTGCAGGACAGTGTCCAGAAGCTCGTCCTAATGTCCTGGTTTAGCACCAACACCCTTCCCTGCAAAAAAAAAAAAAAAAAATCCCCAAGGAAGTTTTTACTGAGGGTCCACTTCCTCTGTCCCCAGCCCAGAGAAGGAGGACTAAGTCTCAATGTGAATTTGTGGATGGGAGAGATGGGCGATGTGCCTGGGGAGGGAAGCCGGTCCCGCCCATCCTCATTCCTCTGCCAGCCACAGAGGCCCAGGGACCCCAGGGAGCTGGAGATTTGGCAGCCCAGGCCCTGCCTCTGCCTAGCTTCGTGGACCGTGGTGGGCAGAAGCGTGGCTCTGGCTGTCACTACTGTGCTGGCAGGTTGTGGGGCAGAGGGAGACAGACCCCGTGGGCACTCCCTGACCTCTCCAAGAGTTGCCCCTTTCTTTATAGGGGGAACAAGGGGTTACACGTGGTGGTGCTCAGGGTTACTCCTGGCTCTGTGACTGGGGATCATACCTGGCGGGTTTGGGAACCATATGTGATGCCGGGATCAAACCCAGGCCGGTGGCGTGCAAGGCAAGTACCCTACCCGTCTTTCTATCTCACTGGCTCGGAGCTGCCCCTTTCAAGCCCCTCCTGTTCAGTCTTTGCCCCCTTCACATTTTCTTTCTTTTTGTTTTGGGGCCTCACCCAGTGATGCTTGGGACTTACTGGCTCTGCCCTCAGGAATGACTCCTGGTGATGCTCGGGAGACCATAAGGGGTGCCAGGGATCGAACCTGGATCAGCTGTGTGCAAGGCAAACTCTCCTTCCCCGCTGTGCTCTATATAGCTCTGGCCACCACAAACATGCTCTTTCTGTCTGCTCATCTCTCCGCTTGGTGGGAATGACCCCAGAGTTCAGATCTGGCCGCAGGCACCCTCTCTCCAGAGTCCCAACCTCTCAGTTTCCCAGAGGACCAGCTTCCGCACGGCTGGGCCCCAAGTGTTGGACGGAAACTTCCACGTCAACGGCGCGAAACTCGGAGCAAAATAGATCTCGTTGCTCGCAGGCCTGGATGGCAGCCAAGGCAGGGCTGTGATCTCTGAGGGGCTCTGCACCCAGGGGAGGCCACATTTGGCCCAGCTTGGGACTCTCACCAAGGCCAGATTCCAAACTTAGGGGCATGGGACTGGATCAAGGAGGAACAGTCTGGCTGGGTCAAGAAAACTGACATCTGCCACTGGAATTGGAGTGCAGGATACAAAAGTCTTTGTGAAAATTTCCCTGGGTTCCTAGCTCCACTCCTAACCTTATGCGTATTTTTAAAAAATTTAATTTGATTTGATTTTATCCCCCAAATTTTATTTCATTAAAGTACTATGAGTTAGAGAGTTATTTATAGTTGGGTTTTTGACATACAATGTTCCATCACTAATCCTGCCACTGTGGTCGACTTCTCTCTACCAGTGCCCCAAGGTTCCCTCTCCTGCCCCCAACCCCAGCCCAGGCCCAGCCCCAGCGTGCCATCTTTTTTTTTTTTTTTTTTTGCTTTTTGGGTCACACCCGGCGATGCACAGGGGTTACTCCTGGCTCTGCACTAAGGAATTACTCCTGGCGGTGCTCGGGGGACCATATGGGATGCTAGGAGTCAGCCGCGTGCAAGGCAAACGCCCTACCCACTCTGCTATTGCTCCAGCCCCCAGCGTGCCATCTTGACAGGCATCTTTTAAGTTTGGTTATTAAAGTTTGAGTCTCGTGATTTCAGTGCCTTGTGCAATGTTTGGGGCAAGACTGAGGGATTAGCAGCGAGCAGCCGCCGAGAAGCAGGAGGGCTAGGCTGACTTCAGAATAATCCCGGGAGCTTCTGGAATTCAGATCCCAGAAAAAGGGAAAGATCTAAGCGAATAGCTCAGAGCTTTGCTATCAGAAGAGCTGCATCCTGGGAGTAAAGGTTACACTCGAGAGCAAGGGCCACAGTGGAATGACATCCCCTAACAAGCCCTTTGACCACGTCACTACACTCTAGGGGGCCCTCTGGTCACCTAAATGCTCACCGGAAGAAACCCTGACACTTTTGAAGGAAGGTAATCCAATTCACCATTCTAGCATGGGCAGGATGGAGAAAAACTAGATAATACGAAGAAGCAGAAAAAGGTGCTACAAAATCAAAAGGTCAGAGAGGCTTGTGGTTGGACTCTGGACGATAGCTCATGCCTGAGAATGCCTTATGGGTCGGAGTTCAACGCCCCCCAGGGCTGCCACATCCGGGAAGTGCTCTTCTGACGGTCTTCTACCGGGGATCCCTGGTGCCTCGAGTGATTTCCTGCCACACCTCAGCCACCTGTGTCTGAGCACCACAATGAAAGGAGGAAGGAATACTTCAAAGATGTGCAAGCATCACAGGCAGGATCTGGGCCCTGGAGAGCCAGTGTGTGAATAGCACAACAAAAAGGGTGCGAACAGGGTTGGAGCCAAAGGACAGCGGGGAAGGCGTTTGCATTCCTGGGTTCCATCCCCGGCACCCCATATGGTCTCCGAGCCCTTCCAGGAGTGATCCCTGAGTGCAGAACCAGAAGTCCCGAGCACCACCAGGTAGAGCCCCAAACCAAAAATAAAACAAAACCAAGTGTGCAACCCTCAGAGAGCACCATGGCCTGGTGTGAGTGTGGTCCTGCCTCCTTCTCCCTCCCTCCTCTCCCTCACCACCATAACAACAACAGCAAGGAAAGGTGAGGGGGCAAGCAGGGCAGGACGGGACGGAGGTAGGAGAAGGAGGTAACAGAATGCAGTGGAGGACGTTCCAGTTCTTAGGTTTCCCAAACAATATTTATTTATTTGTTTGTTTGTTTTTGCCGGGCTGGAGTGATAGCACAGCGGGTAGGGTGTTTGCCTTGCACGTGGCCAACCCAAGTTCAATTCTTCCATCCCTCTTGGAGAGCCGGGCAAGCTACCGAGGGTATCCGCCCACACAGCAGAGCCTGGCAAGCTACCTGTGGCGTATTCGATATGCCACAAACAGTAATAAGTCTCACAATGGAGACGTTACTGGTGCCTGCACAAGCAAATCGATGAACAATGGAATGACAGTGCTATAGTGACAGTGATTAATTTTTGCCAGGCCTGCATGTCTGGAGACTACTCCTGGCTTAGTGCTCAGGGGCCCTGTGGTTCTCAGGGGCTAACTGGGCTTCCCACATGCAAAGCATGCACGTTAGTCTTCTGAGCTACTTCTCTGGCCCGGAAACAGGAATTTTCTTTTATGTGTGGGGGGTGGTCGTGTTTGGGGTTACGCTCTATGGTTCTCAGAGGTTACTCTTTGCTCTGTGCTCAACAGTCGCTCCTAGTAGTGTTCAAGGACTTTATTGTGGTGATGAGGATTGAGTTATTATTGGCCAAGTGCAGCAAAAGTGCCTTAACCTCAGTGCTGTCTCTCTGGCCACCCCAACAGGAAATTTAAAGGGCCTAGGATGTAGCTCAGTGGTAAAGTGCTTCCTCTACATGTACAGGTTTCACAAATTTACCCTTTGGCCATTCAAATTCACCCTTTTGCAGATCAAAAGCATTTTTAAGTCATTGCTAGATTTTATTTATTTATAAAGACACTAAAGGAAGAATTTCAATGTCAAGACAGTTACCCTAGGTGGTAACATGAATCCAAACAAGAAATAGAGTACCAGAACAGGTAACTGTATCACTGTCATCCTGTTGTTCATCGATTTGCTCGAGCGGGCACCAATAACGTCTCCATTGTGAGACTTGTTGTTACTGCTTTTGGTATATCGAATAAGCTACGGGGAGCTTGCCAGGCTCTGCTGTGTGGGCGAGATACTCTTGGTAGCTTGCCGGGCTCTCCGAGAGGGACAGAGGAATCGAACCTGGGTCATTTGCAAAGCAAATGCCCTATTTGCTGTGCTATCGCTCCAGCCCAGGTAACTATATAGATCACTATATAAATTTTTAGTTTCACTATTTTCTTAAAATAGTTTTCTTTTTTAAAAAAAGTTTCTGTTTTTGTTTTGTGGGGGGTGGTTGGGGAGGGGCACACACACCTGGCAATGCTCAGGGCTTACTCCTGGCTCTACAATCAGAAATTATACTTGGCAGAGCTTGGGGGAACATATAGGATATTCGGGAATGAACCCAGGTCAGCTGCATGCAAAACAAGCACCCTACCCTGCCTATCTCTCCGGCCCCCAAAAGAAAATCTTCAAGTTAAAAAAAATTTTAGGGGGCTCGAGTGATAGCACAGCGGGTAGGGCGTTTGCCTTGCACGCGGCTGACCCAGGTTTGAATCCCAGCATCCCATATGGTCCCCTGAGCACTGCCAGGGGTGGTTCCTGAGTGCACAGCCAGGAGTAACCCCTGTGCATCGCCAGGTGTGACCCAAAAAGAAAAAAAAAATTTTAGGGGCTGGAGCAATAGCACAGCGGGTAGGGCATTTGCCTTGCACATGGCCGACCTGGGTTCAATTCCCAGCATCCCATATGGTCCTCCGAGCACCACCAGGGGTGATTCGTGAGTGAGGAGCCAGGAGTAACCCCTGTGCATCGCCAGGTATGACCCAAAAAGCAAAAAAAAAAAAAAATTAAAAATAAAACTAAAAGAGAAAAAATAAGTAGAAAAAAAGAAAATATTAAAAAAGAACTGAAAAAGAGAAAGAGATTTAGTATAAAGAAAGCTATACTGAGACCCATGGAGTTATAAATTGCTGGAAATCAAAGACAAAGCAGAAACTCTTAAAATCCACTACACTCTCCATATGGTTTGGCCACCTGTGCAGGAGTTAGGCCATTTTCTTTTAACCGTCTTAGTCCCATGACCGATGGTAACCCTGTTCCAGGAATGAAGCCAGTGTGTCCTGGAGTTATGACCGAAATACACACGGACTCATAAAACCGCAAACACAATCATTCATCTTGATAGAACAAAGAAGCACATGACAAGTCTCTGGGGGTCTGGCGTCAATAATTCTTCACATAAATCCATCGGTAGTTAGATATTAAACCCAGACATTCTTTGGTTAGGGTATATTTAAGAAGTACCAGAAGGCGGGTGTGGATTTTCTCTTGGACAGACCTGTCTTCCATCAGTGCCAAGATTCCTATATGGAAAGTGTCTTTAATACATTTCTGCATTAGGTCTGGAGACATAGGATAGTGGGTAGGGCACTTGCCTTGCACGCAGCCAACCTGGGTTCAATCCCCAAACCCTGTATGATCCCTCAAGCCCCTTGCTTGCTTTGTATACAGCTGATTTGGGTTCAATCCTTGGCACCACATATGGTCCCCAGAGCACTGCCAGCAGTAAGCCCTGAGCACTGCCAGGTATGGTCCCAAACCACAAAAGCAAAACCAAACAAGAAAGAAAGAAAAACCAGCTGTGTGGATGTTCTGATCATGTCTCCTGGAGTGGAATTACTAGATCACAGGCTGTGTGAACGTTTATCTTCACCAGAGAACATAAAGCTGGGGTTGGAGTGATAGTATAGCAGGTAGAATGTTTGCCTTGCTCAGGGCTATCTCGAGTTTAACCCCCAGCACCACACATGGTCCCCCGCGCCCACCAGGAGTGATCTCTGAGCACAGGGTCAGGAGTAAATCTCCAGCATTGCCAGATTGGCCCGTAGGGGGCTGGAGTGATAGCACAGCGGGTAGGCTGTTTGCCATGCACGCGGCGGACCCGGGTTTGATTCCCAGCATCCCATTTGGTTCCCAAGCACATCCAGGAGTAATTCCTGAGTGCAAAGTCAGGAGTGACCCCTGTGCATCGCCGGGTGTGACCAAAAAAAAGAAAAAAAAAAAAAAGAAAGAAATCTCTGGACCCAGGGCACCTACCACAGGCATGTGGAAGGCACCAGCTCTCGCCCCTGAGGAGCTGCTCCCAGATCTCAGGAGACTCACGCACTAGTTGGCTGCTGCAGCAGGAAGATGGCTGAAGAATGCAAACCACAGGGGAATGGTAAGCACTGCAGGGAGGGTGCTTGCCTTGCACATGGCCAACTGGCTTTGATCCCCAGCACCCCATAGGGTGCCCCGAGCCCTGCCAAGAGTGATCCCTGAGTGCAGAGCCAGGAGTAACCCCTAAGCACTGCCAGGTGTGACCCCCAAAAAATAAAAATAAAAAAGGATGCAAACCAAGGCTAGATACATACATAGGTGAGTCCCAGACAAAGGTGGGAGTGGGGGTCCCGCAGGCAGGGCCTGGAAGCACGGAGGCCCCTCCGTGGGGCTCTGACAGAGGCTTCCTCATACACATGTGTCAATGCACTCAGGGACCATCACGCCAGTCCCACCCGCACCCTCTCTCCCCTTCCTGGAATCAGGGCCAGGACCAAAAGTGTCCCCCTGCTTGTTCCTGGCCATCCGTGTCCTTCTCCCCCGAGTCCAGGTCGCACCTGGGTCCCGCTGGGTCCGGCCCAGGGGAGATGATCCCCAGGCCCGTTTCCCGGGGAGCCGCGGGGAGCCGCGAGGCCGGGCTGGAGCGAGGAGCTGCTCTGCAGGGAAGGGGGGTCCATCCTGAGTCCCCACCAGCCCGCGGCCGGCGCTTTCCCCGCACTCGGGGAAGAACTGCAGGAGACAGAGAGAAGCGAGCGCGGCCGACCGGGAACAGCGGGAGGAGAGGGGACGGGGCTGTCCGCAGAGGGCGAGTCCCGCCCACAGCCCGGAGGGCCGGGCCTTGGCGGGGTTGGGTGCTGGCTTCCCCCAAACTGCCCCCCGGGGGCCCTCCTACTAGGTAAGGATGTCGCCAAGGCGTCACCGGGAAGAGCCTGGAACTCTGGTGTCCACCTTCACGCCCGTATCACACCCCTTTGTTCCTGCTGGAGCCTGTCCGCAGGGGGCCCTGGGACCCACCTGCCCTGCCTGTGCTGGCCCCGGGGAGTTGTCAGGACTCAGTTCCTGTGTCCAAATTATATATATATTTATTTTTAAAAAGAAATTCAGTGCGGTGTGTGCCACCTCTCTGCTGCTGCACGACCATAGCCCCGGAGGCCAGCTAAGCTACTTTGGGCACCAGCAGCTTCTTGCAGAAATGTCTCTAGACTCTGAACTGAGCCCCAGCCGCCATCTTATGACGACCACAAAAGGGAGGTACGAGCCTGCAGTGATGCAATTTCTGGCAGAAATTTCCCTGGACTTAGTTACTAAAATACAGAAATCCAAAACTGCGCGACCACTATTGCGGCTGCACGGCCTCATATCTCTTCATTGTCAGCAATGGAAAACAAATTATCAAATGCTTTCTTTTCAACAGGTCTGACTTTTGGGGGGGAAACTCCAAATAGTGATAATAGTGAGTTTTTTGTTGAAATATTGAATGTAATCAAAGTAAAGAGAAAAGTAAAGTGAAATTTATCAGCTTCACTGGTGGGGGGTGGGGGCGGGGTGGGGGAGGTATACTGTGGTTCCTGGTGGTGGAATGTGTGCACTGGTGAAGGGATGGGTGTTTGAGCATTGTATAACTGAGACTTAAGCCCGAAAGCTTTGTAACTTTCCACATGGTGATTCAATTTAAAAATTTTTTTTTTTTTTTTAAATATAGGAAGGTCCAGATATAAATAGTAACTTCAAGTTCTTGCTGTACTTAAATCATGTGGCCCTTTCAATATTCGAACTGCTAGGCAATGATGTAGTTTCCTTATCTCATAGAGAGTAAACATAACACCTCCAGTCTGTAAAATAGCAGATAATGATATTATTTATGTCTAGCTTAATTTAAGTTGTAGCTATTCATTGGAAACAATTTAAGGCAATCTATATTCACATTGCTTGTGTTATGCTTTTTAAAATTTGTATACATCAGATGTATATTTTTGGTTTGGCGTAAGCTACTATTGTAATTTTTCTTGGCATTTTGTTCATAAAGAACTTTTTGAAGTAATGGTAACTTCTCAAGCATTGTGAATAATAAAATTTTTTATTGTTAAAAATAATAAATTATTTGATTATTAAAAAAAAAAAAAAAAAAAAAAATTTTTTTTTTTTTTTTTTGCTTTTTGGGTCACACCCGGCGATGCACAGGGCTCACTCCTGGCTCATGCACTCAGGAATCAGCCCTGGCGGTGCTCAGGGGACCATATGGGATGCTGGGATTCGAACCCGGGTCGGCTGCGTGCAAGGCAAACGCCCTACCCGCTGTGCTATCACTCCAGCCCCTTAAAAAAATTTTTTTAAAAAAGAAAAGAAATTCCGTGCGAGGCTGGAGTGATAGCATAGTGGGTAGGGCGTTTGCCTTGCATGCGGCCAACCCGGGTTCGATTCCCAGCATCCCATATGGTCCCCTGAGCACTGCCAGGAGTAATTCCTGAGTGCAGAGTCAGGAGTGATCCCTGTGCATCGCCGGGTGTGAACTAAAAAGAAAAAAAAAAGAAATTCAGTACATAACACAGATAGAAAACAAGATGAGCAATCATTAAACTGCCACCACCATAGAGCTCTTTGCTTCTAGTGACAGTCACTGCCTTAAACCCCATCTTGGCTTTATTACATCCCCATTAGCAGGGGCCCGCCCCATCACTCTGCCAGTTCATGACCAGACACCCTTTCCACCTTTATGGTGTGGCAATATTTCCTTTTGTATCTATTTAATTTGTAATTGTTGTTTGTTTGGGGGTTATACTCACTGTTGCTCAGGGCTCACTCCTGGTTCTGCACTCAGGGATCACTCCTGGCAGGCTTGGGGGGGTCATCTGGGGTGCCAGAAATTGAACCCGGGTCAGCCACATGCAAGGCAGATGTATTATATCTCCATAAAATAAAAATTCATCAGAACAAATTTTTTCTTTAAGCCTTGGAAATTCTTGGGCCCTGTTGTGCTGAGGGAGGGGTGGGGAGAGAAAATCACTGGTGCTAAGTTCCACATCACCAAATCCAGTCTTAATACTTCGCTTCATTGTTCTATCAGCCGCTTCCAGGAATGTGATGAGAACCCGTCAGTCTGGAATTTCCTGGTCGAGAAGTTACCCTGGACCCCTGCATTCCCCAGGGGGAAGCTCTCTTGCTAGAAACCCTTCTCTCCCTCTCTCTCTCTCTCTCTCTCTCTCTCTCTCTCTCTCTCTCTCTCTCTCTCTCTCTCTCTCTCTCTCTCTTCCTCTCTGTCTCTGTCTCTCTGTCTCTGTCTCTCTGTCTCTCCGTCTCTCTTTTTTAGGGGATGGGGGCACACCCTGCTGTGCTTTGGACTTTCTCCTAGTTCTGTGCTCAGGGCTCATTCCTGGTAGGGCTTGGGGGACCACATAGGATACCAGGGATCGAACCCTGGTGTGTTGCATGCAAGGCAAGAGCCCTACCCACTGTACTATCTCTTCAGAACCTCCACTCTCTTTTATTCTTTTTTTTTTTTTTTTTTAGGAGGGGGGCACATCTGGTGATGCTCAGGGCTTACTCCTGGCTCTGTGCTCAGGAATTACTTCTATCAGGGCTCAGGGGACCATTAGAGGTGCCGAGGATCAAACCCTTGTAGGCTGTGCACAAGGCAAGTGCCCTACTTGCTGTGCTATCTCTTCAGCCCTCCTTTTTTTCCCTATCTCACTCCCTTCTATCTAGAAAAACCCTCTTTCCACTGAGCTCTCTACACTTCCACCTTGCTAGATGTGAGCAGCCTGACTCCTGATGGCTCAGGAATGAAGCTTTCTTCTTGAATCATATAAAGCCAACTCAGCCTATAGCTGCCCTCGGGGGCGCGGGGAGGCCGTTCAGAGCCAGTCGCATACTTGCCCTGTCTGTGGGTCCTGGCTTAGAGCCCCAGCACCACACTGAAAGAAAGCAAAGGGTTCAGGAGATGAACAGAGGCCAGCGTGCGTGCCTCGAAGGGGCCTGACCCGGGTCGATTCCTACACTGCATGGGCCCGAGCATGGCCAGGTGTAGCCCTGGAGACTCACTGCCACGGGGCCACATCCCAACCCTATTTGCCTTTCTCTTCTCTAGGTCTGCTGCTTCTTCTCTCAGTCAATACCTTTACCCTCCCTCCCTCCCTCCCTCCCTCCCTCATTCCCTCCCTCCCTCCCTCATCCCCTCCCTCACTCCCTTCCTCCCTCCCTCCCTCATTCCCTCCCTCCCTCCCTCCCTCCCTCCCTCCCTTCCTCCATCCCTCATTCCCTCCCTCCACTTCTCATTCCTCTCATTCTTTCCTTCCTCCCTTTAATGTCTGTGTTGGGGATGGTATCCAGATCTTTTTGGGAATGGCCACCGTCTACTTAAGCTCCCACATGGCCTCGTTCCAGAGACACACAAACGAATCTTGGACCCTCAGGAATTACTCCTGGTGGTGCTTGGGGAACTATATGGGATACTGGGAACTGAACCCACGTCAGGCGCATGCAAGGCAAGTGCCCTTCTTGGTGTACTATCACTCCAACCCCTGTTTTTTGTTTTGTTTTCAGGCCACACAGCAGTACTCAGGGCTTATTCCTGATGAGGTTCAGGGGACCATATGGGATGCTGGGGATTGAACCTAGGTCTGCTGTGTGCAAAGCAAGCAACGTACCTGCTGTACTATCACTGGCCCTGGCACTCTTTTACAATCTCCAGAATGTAAGAATTTCAGAAGGTCACTGTTCTCAGTACATTTTGTAAGTTTTGTAAAGCCTTTCCAACTAGCAATGCAATGGTATTGCACAATGGTTTTACTTTCATTTTCCTAATGACTCATGAGATAGTGCATTTACCGTGTGATTAGAATGGGGATGGTGAGGTGGGAAGGAACCTGGGGACACTGGTGGAGCCAAGTTGACACTGGTGGTGGGACTGGTGCTGGAACGTAGTATGCCTGAAACTCAATTATGATGACATTGTAAATCACAATATCTTAATAAAAAAAATTTAAAGTGATTATAAAGTGAATATAGGGCTGAAAAGTTAGTACAGAGAATAAGGCATTTGCTTTGCATGTGGCAGACCTGATTCAATCCCTAGCCCCCCAGAGCACCACCAGGAGTCGTTCCTGAGCACAGGTCAGGAGTAAGCCCCGAGCACCAATGGGAGTGGCCCCAAACCAGACCTAAGAACCTAAGGCACTCTCCTTGCATGCAGCCAACCTGGGTTCGATCTCTGGCATCCTACATGGTCCCTGAGCATCACCAGGAGTAATTTCTGAATGCAGAGCCAGGAGTAACCCCTGGACACTGCTGGTGTGTCCCCTGCCACCCCCCCCCAAAAAAAAAAGTAAAACAATGCAAAGAGTTATCCATAATGGAAGATTTTTAGAGTTGGAAAGAAAGGGGGCTCTACTGCCCACAAAAGATAAGTAGACAGCACTGGAGTGGTACTTCAGTAGGGAGGGTGCTTGTCTTGTACTCAACCAACTTGGGTTTGATCCCCAACATCCTATATGGTTCCCTAAGCCCCACCAGGAATATTTTTTTTTTCTTTTTGTGTCACACCTGGCGTGCACAGGGGTTACTCCTGGCTCTGCACTCAGGATTTACCCCTGACGGTGTTCAAGGGACCATATGGGATGCTGGGAATCGAAACTGGCTTGGTCACATGCAAGGCAAACACCCTACCCGCTGTGCTATTGCTCCAACCCCAGGAATAATTTTTAAGTACAGTGTTAGGAGTAAGCCCCAAACATGCCAGGCGTGGCCCAAACACCCTCCCCCATCCCCTAGCAAAAAAAAAATTGATAATTTCAGGCAGAACTTCCTTCCCTGGAGGCACAGCAGGGAAAGCTTCTGAGATGACCACAACCTGGTCTGCAAATTCCAGACTAGTGGGATTGAGATCTGATCTTCAGGAGAGGCTGTAGGGCCAGAAGGGTGGATGCCATACCTGGGCGGAACTTGGTAGAAGGGTCTTCATTTGGGCTTGTTTCTTTCTTGAATCCGTTGTTCTGGCCAGGGCTGTCAGCTCCTCTGGGTACTGGTCTGATTTCCCTGACCAGCCCAGGGTAGCAGGTAACACTATGGACCTGGGGTGGGGTGGAGTGAGCTACCACTGGGGAGGCGGGGGTGGGGGAGGGTGCTGTGTGAATGGCCTGAGGCAAGAAGATTGCACAACTTCTCTGTTCTTACTCAAAGTCCTCCAGTTTTTCCAGAGTAAATGCTTCTTGATTTGTGGTTTGCCTTTGGTGAATTCCCAGAAGCCCGTAGCAGAGACTGCTGTAGTATAGGTCCAGTATAGGTCCAGTTTGCCAACTTCTTCATGTCCCCACAGCCAAAGCCCCCTTCCAACTATTGGCCTTGGGACTGGAGCAATAGCACAGCGGGTAGGGCGTTTGCCTTGCACGAGGCTGACCCGGGTTTAATCCCCAGCATCCCATATGGTGCCCTGAGCACCGCCAGGGGTGGTTCCTGAGTGCAGAGCCAGGAGTGACCCATGTGCATCTCTGGGTGGTGACCCAAGGAGAAAAAAAAAAACAGCTATTGGCCTTGGAGAATTCTATGTATTCCGGATTCTGGTCCTTTATTTGATACCTGGATTGCAAATATTTAATCCCAGGCTGAGGTTTCCCTTTTTGTCTACTTCATATGTGCTCTGAAGAGCAAAAACCTTAACATTTTCATGGAACAGAACTCACCGATGTTTTTCCTTTATGGGCTCTGCTTTTTGGTAGCATAGCTAAGAAAACGTTGTCTGACTCAAGGTCACAGACATTTCTCCCCCATTTTATTTTAGTTTTTTAAGGTATATAGGGGCTGGTGGGTAGGGCATTTGCCTTGCACACGGCTGGCCTGGGTTCGATTCCTGTGTCCCTCTCGGAGAGCCCAGCAAGCTACCGAGAGTATCCTGCCCGCACGGCAGAGCCTGGCAAGCTACCCGTGGTGTATTTGATATGCCAAAAACAGTAACAAGTCTCACTATGGAGATGTTACTGGTGCCCGCTCGAGCAAATTGATGAACAACTGGACGACAGTGCTGCAGTGGTAAGGTATATAGGGACGGAGAGAGCACAGCGGATAAGCATCTGGCCAATCAGGTTTGATCCAGGCACTGCATCCTAAACAGCACCAGGAGTGATCCCTGAGCACAGCTGAGCATGGTCCACAAATTAAGGGGCCAGAGTGACAGGAGAGTGGGTAGGGCATTTTCCTTGCACACGGCTGACCTGAGTTCAATTTGTGGCATCCCATATGGTCCCCTGAGCACCGCCCGGAGTCATTCCTGAATGCAGAGCCAGGAGTAACTCCTGAGCATCACTGATTATGACCCCAAAGCTAAAAAGAACACAAAAAGCAAAGGCACGCACACATACAAATGAAAAGGGCGGTAGGGGTAAGAGAGACGGTACAGCAGGCAGGGTGCTTGCCTCCCACGGGCTGATCCGTGTTTGATCCCTGGTACTACATGTGGTCCCCCGAGCCCCTCCTGGAGTTTGAACCCTGAGCACAGAGCCAGGAGTCAGCCCTGAGCACTGTCAGGTATGGCCCCCAAATCAAAAAATAAGTTACTGAATTAAATCACCAAGGTGGCACGGGGCTTAGGACACACGTGTTGCACATGCTACTACAGGGCACCCTGAGAGGCCTGGTGTAGTCCTGAGGCCCTGAGCACCTCTGGGGGGGCCCTGGTGGTCCCAGGACTGCAGGGTCTGCGCCGCAGCGCATCCTTGGGCCCTGGCACAGAACTGCCTCCTGAAAAGTGCCGGGGCTGATGCCAGGGGCACCGGGGCATCCCTTGGGAGAGCCCTCCCTCCAAAAGTACCAGCTTCATGGCTTACAGTTCCACGTTTCTGTCTATTGTCCTTAGGGGTTCTACAGTAGAGTGTGAGGTGTATTTGTTCTGTTTTGTTAGTGACTGTCTCAGCACAATCTGTTAAAACAGTATTATTTGTGGGGCCCTGGGGTTGCTCAGTGGTTAGCACCCCCATCCCACGAGAGCAAGATGCCCTCACTAAGCACATCGTGGTCTGACAGCGCAGCCCTCGGTGCCGCCGAGCCTCCTGGCCGCACCACAGTCAGGGACGTGAGCAGCACTCCTCAAGTGTGCAGCCCACCGCACTGGAGCCAGAATGAGCACAAGCAGCACAGCTGAGTGTGAGCCCCGTGAGCACTGTGCAAGCACAACTAAAGGAGTCCACGTGGAGCTGGCACCGTAGCAAGGGTGCGAGCACCTCAGCCAGACATGTAACCCTGGGGAGCACCACAGTGTGTGTGTGAGTGTGTATGTGTGAGTGAATGTGTGCAAGTAAATGTGCGAGTGTGTGTATGAGTGTATGTGTGTGTGAGTGAATGTGTGAGTAAATGTTGTGTGAGTGAGTGTGCGAGTGTGTGAGTGAATGTGCGAGTGAGTGAATATGTGAGTGTGTATGAGTGTTAGTGTGCATGAGTGAATATGTGTGTGACTGAGTGGATTTGAGTATGTGTGAGTGAATATGTATGAGTAAATGTGTGAGTGTGAGTGTGTATGAGTGAATGTGTGTGATTGTGTGTGTGAGAGTGAGTGTGTGTGACTGTGTATGAGTGAATGTGTATGTGACTCAATGTGTGAGTCAGTGTGGGAATGAGTGTGTATGAATGTGTGTATCAGTGAATATGTGTGTATGAATGAATTGTGTGAGTGTGTGTGAATAAGTGTGCATATGAGTGTATGAGTGAATGTGTGTGTGAATGTGTGAGTGTGTATGAATGTGTATGTGAGTTAGTGTGTGAATGAGTGTGTGTATGAGTGTGTGCAGATATGTGAGTGTGTGAGTGTGTGTGAGTTTGTGTGAGTGAATATGTGTGAGTGTGTGTGAGGGAGAGACTGACGTGCTGCTTAATGTGCTAAGGAGGCAACTGGAACAATAGCACAGTGGGTAGGGCGTTTGACCCGGGTTCAATTCCTCTATTCCTCTTGGAGAGCCCGGCAAGCTACCGAGAGTATCCCGCCCGCACAGCAGAGCCTGGTAAGCTACCCGTATTCAATATGCAAAAAAACAGTAACAACAAGTTTCACAATGGAGATGTTACTGGTGCCTGCTCGAGCAAATCTATGAGCAATGGGATGACAATGACAGTGACGGTGTGTGAGTGAATGTGTGTGTGTTTGAGTGTGTGCAAGTGTGTGTACGAATCTGCATGAGTATGAGTGAATGTGTGTGTGTGTGTCTATGTGTGTGTGTCCTTTTTGCTCATGGAAACAACAGAGGAAAAGGAAAGGGGTAAAAAATATTTGTTCATTCATCTGACTTTGTTGAGCTTATTGATGGACTGGAAAATTGCTCGAAGGACTGGAGTGCAGGTTTTGATGCACAAGGCCCGGGTTTGATCCCCAGAATAGCGTGGCCCCCCCAGCACCACTGGGAACAACCCCCAAGCTTGGAGCCAGAGCAGTCCCTGAGCATTGCCTTGTACGGCCTCAGAGCAAAGAAAGCGAAGCAGAACTGAACTGAGTTTACATGTGTGGGTGTAATTCTGGACTCTCAATATCTGGTGTGTGTGTGTGTGTGTGTGTGTGTGTGTGTGTGTGTGTGTAAATAGTGGTTATCAGGGGACAATTCCCACCAGTGCCTAGGAATCTCCTAGTGGTGCTTGAGGGTCCATAGTTGGCAACAGAAACTGCCTTTCCTGCTGTACTTTCTCTTTGGCCCTCAATCACTGTACCACTGTCACTGTCATCCCGTTGCTCATCGATTTGCTTGAGTGGGCACCAGTAATGTCTCCATTGTGAGACTTGTTACTGTTTTTGGCATATCGAATATGCCATGGGGAACTTGCCAGGCTCTGCCATGAGGGCGAGATACTCTGGGTAGCTTGCCGGGCTCTCCAAGAGGGGCAGAGGAATCAAATCCAGGTTGTCCGAGTGCAAGGCAAACGCCCTACCTGCTGTGCTATTGCTCCAGCCCTCAATATCTGTTTTTTTTTTTTTTTTTTAAGCCAGGCCTCAGAAATGCAAAACATCAAAGCAAGCACTTTATCACTGAGCCACACCCGGATACTTTCAGAATCTTCTTTAACTTCTTTAGACTTGTCAGAATATTTATGTCCTCGGCTGGCTTTCATCATTCTGCTCTGTGTAATCCGCAGTCTCTCTCGCCCGGTATATTTTGCTGTTTGAAGATCCTCAGGGCTTGTTTCCAGGAGAGCTGATTGATTTTTGATTACACACTTATATTCCTTGGAGTTTTTTTTCTCTTCTGTGAATTCTTTAAAATCTGTTTTTAAAATAGGTCCTTCCTGGGCCAGAGGGACCGGAAGGGCAGTGGGTAGGGCACTTGCCTTGCACTCAGCTGACCAGGAAATAGCCTCCCTCCCCCAAAACTTATCATTTTGGTGGGGCTGGAGTGATAGTATAGCAGGTAAGGCCGTTAGTCACCTTGCATCTGTCTGACCCGGTTCCATCTCTCTCATCCCAAATGACCCTGATCCCCGCCAAGAGCTCCCGGGGGCAGCGCCAGGAGTAAGTCCTGAGCTTGCCAGGTGTGACCCCTGCAAATAAAGCAAGTTCTCCCAGAGAGGATTTTGATTTGTTTCTGCTGGCCACTTTCTGATACTTTCAACTCAGAATCACTCTCATTGGTTGGGGGGCCACACCGACAGTGCAGGGGGAGGCGCTATCACTCCTGGGGACCCGGCCTGCCCAGGTGCCCACCCTGCAGAGCTTGTGCTCTGCCCTCTGAGCTTTGTCCTGCCTTCTAGAACCGCTTTTTCAGTAAAATTTTAACTTGGGGGCTTTCCAGTCACGCAGGGCATATGACTTGGGGCTCTCTCTGCATTAGGGGTCCTAGTGGGCTCCTTTTGGTCTCTGCATTCCCGCCTGCCCTGAAACTAAGTGGGTGCAGTTAAGTTTTCTATGGGGGAGAGTCATCCCTAGCCCTCCCCATCCCCCATCTACTTTTTAGAAATCCCAGTTTTGGGGAGGGAGGGGCAGTGGTGACCTCAGGCCTGGCCTTCTCTTGCTTGCTTTGTTTTGTTCTCCTATAAACAGAATTTCAGGCAGAGACTTGGCGGATTGATACTAGGGGGCAGGACTGAGGGACTGATGGAGAAAGGAAGAGCCAGGAGCTGGGGGTCACTCCAAAGGCTGTGTGCGTGTCTGCTGTGTGCAGCCCAAGGATTGGGCATTTTGTTTTGTTTTGTTTTGGAACCACACTAGGCTGTGCTCAGGGGTTACTCCTGGCTCTGCACTCAGGAGTTACTCCTGGTGATGCTCAGGGGGCCGTATAGGGTGGCAAGGATTGTACCAGGGTCGACCATGTACAAGGCAAACACCTTCCTTCTCACTATACTTACTATCTCCAACCCTAGAGTTCAGGCCCTCTGTAGAGGGCCCTCAAATACATACATACATACATACATTCATACACACACACACACAATCACACAGAGCAAAAGCCTAAACAAAGCTGCCTTCTCAAGGCGACCTCTTTTATTTCTGACTCTTCCAGAATCTTCTGAGTCTTGTGTGTTGCACCTGTCACCTAGGGTCCCTGGACTTGGGTTTGTACAGGCGTCAGCATCCAACAGGTTCCCGTGGTTCCTGCTTTGTGGAGTCATGATCAACTCAGGAAGTGACAGGTCTTGTGTGCCCAAGGAAGGTGACACCACAGGTTTGCTCAAAGATCACACAGGAAGTCACCTCTGTAGCTGGGAACAAAGGGAGAGCGCCTCTAATTTGCCCTGCTCTGGTCTGTGAAGTCTCAGTAACCCAGGAGAGGAAGCTTCATGCTATAGAAGTATGCCTGTGAATAAAAGACATTAAAATATTACTTGGGGCCAGAGCAATAGTGTAGCAGGTAGAGCGCTTGCCTTGCATGTGACCAACCCAGGTTTGATTCCTACCACCCACTATGGTGACCACAGAACCAGGAATAAGTCTTGAGCACAGCCCTGAGTACACCAAAACCTAATAATAATAATAGCTTTGCAGCCCATCATGAATCTGGGCAATGATCATCAACAGGGGCAAGTTCCCCCCGAAGAGGGACAGGTGATGAGGGTGGAAGCCTGTGTACCGCCCAGGAAGTAGCTTTACAGAATTCTGACCAGGAAACAGGAGCACTTGGCAAGAGTGAAGGCAGCCCCATTTCCTTATGCATGCGGACTTGCCCTGGCTGTTTCCAAAAAGAACTGGAGTGCAGGCCACACCAGGCTTTTATTACACGCTACATTGCTCTGCAGGGGTGGGGTGACAGCTCCCATTTAGCACACACAATGGTTGGTACAATCAACGATGAGCACAATTCGTTTCAAGTTCCAAACAGACATTTACTTATTGTTTCTGCCACTTCCCAGTTCCTGCTCATGCAGCCTGTCCCCACTGGCTCTGTTCTGGTCTTAACTTCGTGATTTATGACCTATTCAAACTCCCCACTCAGCAGCTAGAATGACTTACAAATCCTACTCCTATTTCTTCTTCAATCATCTATTTATTTTTGGTTTTTGAGACATTCCTGGCTGTGGTCAGGGCTTATTCCTGACTCTCCACTCAGGAATCAGTGTGGAGGCACTTGAGTGTTGGGGATTGAACCTTAGTCAGTTGTGTTCAAGGCAAGTGCCTTCCCCACCATTTTTATTTCTCCAGCCCTAGGAAGTCACTTAAACACACCAAGCGTTGGGGGCTGGTCATGAGAGCATATGTGAAATGAAGACAAGACAGAGGGACTCATGTTGGCGCACGATGGACATCCGCTGGCCAACAGATCAAGGAAAAAGCCGCACCGGGGTGTAACCAATAAGGAAGTGAGAACAGGAGCTGACAACCTGTTGAAGGTGCCAAAGATTTCTTCCCAACCAAGAAATCTTTGGCACCTTCCCTAAGGAGTCTAGACCAACGGATAAGTGTTCTGAGACTGCTGACCAAGGTCAAGAGTCCAGCAAATCTATGCGTCAAAGCAGGAGAGCTAAGCGGCAGAGCAGCGGGGTGGGGCTTGCTGGTCCCAGCGAGACTCCCAGCTCCAGGCCCCGCCCACAGGTTGGCTGTCCTTGGGCATGTGGCTGAGGGAGCAGGAGGCTTCCGGGGACCCATGCTCAGGACAAGAGTATGGGCGCGGGATAGGGCATGCCTGACCTGCCCACACGTCTCAGCCTTCCTCAGGCCGCCCACCCACCCACCGCCTCTCAGCCGAGGAACATGATTTTAGCTAGACAAGTGGGAAGGAGGGAAAGTTACTCTATCTGCTTAACAACGGTGTGGATGGATAGCTCTTTTTTTTTTTTTTAACTTTTGGACCACACCCACTAATGTTCAAGGGTTATTCCTGGCTCTGCTCTTAGGAATCAATCCTGGAGAGGGTTGGGGGAACTGTATAGGATGCTGAATCGAATCCAGTCCAGACACATGAAGACTAACCCTCTACCCGCTCGACGACGGCTCCAGCTCATGGATAGTTCTATTTCTGACAGCCGAAACCAAGATCAATAACTCAATCTGTCCTTTCGCTCCGTTCCACCCACGCCCTCAACCCCCAGAAATTCTCAGAACATTCTTCTGGACACTCGTGTGTCTAGTCTGGTCCTCATAAACCTCCCGCAGTCAGAGCGACCTTTTTGCATTTTGTTTTGTTTTGTTTTCTTTGGCCACGTATGTTGGTGCTCAGGGCTCATTCCTGGCTCTGTGTTCAGGGATCGTTCCTGGAGGTGCTTGGGGTGGGAGAGTCACATGTTGTGTCGGGGATGGACTGTAGGTTAGCAGTGTGCTGGGAAGGCCACACCCCTGCACTATGTCTCCTGCCCAGGATGATCTTTTTCATGAGCCGGGCGCCTGGAGTTTTTCTGTTTTAATTTTGTTTGTGTGATCTAATGTGATAAGACAAACATGGGCCTGGGGTATAGTTCAGTTGCAGGGCCACTGCCTTGCATGCATGAGGCCCTGGGTTCGATCCACAGCGCCACAAAAAGGAAAACCAAGAACCTGAGAGATAGTAAGTGTCCAATGGGTAGGAGGTAAGAGGTAGGAGGCTGGGGTTAGCCCAGAGCACTGGACCATCCTTAAAGCATAGTCTTTTAGGAGTGAGTCCTGAGCACTGCACCAGGAGCAAACTGTTAAAACCAAAGTGAAGCCATTTTAGTTGCTTAGTAACTGACGGTTGAACTGGGCCACATCCTGGAACACATCCTGGAAAAAGGAACAAAAATAGACAGAGAGACAAAGGCTTGTGGTATTTGCAGGTGGCGCCAGCCAATCAGTGTGGGGAAGGAACCTGGTGGCCAGGCGATGATGTGGTTTTAGGCTACTTAAACCCTTCCCAGTGGTTGGAGAGGGTCACACTCCTGCCCATTTTCTGTGGGGTGCAGCCCTGACCAGTCCGTCTATAATAACTCTCTATAATAAAATCTTCAAACTCCTTGTGGGTGTCTGTGTCTTGTGTTCAAATCATGGATGCGAACAAACCCTCAGTACCACCAAACGTGGCCCAAACCAGAAACAAAATAGAAATGAAGCCAAACAAAAATAAAAATAAAAACCAGACGAAAATAGAAAACCACAACCGCCCGGACAAGCACGATCACTAAAAAACATGTGGTGGGCCAGAAAGATAGCGCAGTGGGTAGGATGCTCGTCTTGCATGTGTCTGGCTGGGATCCATTCTGGCATCCCATGTGGTCCCTCAAGCACACCAGGAGTGACTCCTGGGTGCAGAGCCAGGAGTAGCCCCTCAGCGTCACTGGATCCAGCCCCAAACCTAAAATCCATGTAAGCCCAGTAGACAGGAGTGTGACCATGTCCCAGGGATGCCCCCTACCCCAAACAAGTGCATATTTGACACCCCCCACCACCACCACTGAAATAGCTACAACAAAGAGACCGGAGACAGAAATAGAAACAGACTTAAAACTAAACAAACATCCAACATAAATTGGCTCTTTTGCCATATTCAGGCTGATGATTCATTTATGTTACGTGTTTTTACATGGTTGTGCAATCAAGTTCCAAAAAGTTAATTATCTTGATGGGGCCAGAGCAATAGTACAGTGAGTGAGTAGGGCAGTTGTCTTGCACGTAGCCAACTTGGGTTGCATCCCCGGCACTCCATGTGGCCCGTGGACTCCTGCCAGGAGTGATCCCTGAGCACAGAGCCGGTAAGTAAGCCCTGAGCACTGCCGAGTGGGAACCTCCCACCCTCCCCTGCCAAAAAAAAAAAAAATTGCTTATCATTTTTCAAAACTGAAACTGTACCTAAAAACAGCTCCTCGGTTCTCCCTACTTCCTTACTCGTGGCCCTTGCATCCACTTTCTGCTTCTTGACCTGCCTGCCTCTTGGCCCTCATCTCCAGGGAATGACTGTATTTGCCTGTGACGGCTTCATTCACTTGGCTGACTGTCCCAGCGTTCAGCCATGTGTTAGCAAGCATCAGAGTTCCCTGCCTGCTTACAGTTGAATGATATTTCATTGTTTCTATGGGCTACATTTTGTGCATTCAAAATTTTGCTTTACTGATCGTGGAGAATGCTGCTGTAATGTGGCTGTGCACCTCTCTTTGAGACCCCACCTTTCTGTCATTCGACTGTATGCCCACAAGCAGTATTTCTGGGTCAAATGGGGGAGGCATACCAGGTGGTGCTCAGAGAACACTCCTGGCTCTGTGCTCAGGGGACCATATGCAGTGCTAGGATTGAACTCAGATCACCTACTTACAAGGCAAGCCCCTTAGCTATTTTGGCCCTTGGACTGTTTCTGCTGTGTAATGTCTGAGGCCTCTCCCCACCATTACTCACAATGCCACACACCATTCTCCATTCTCACTAACACAGCACACACAGTTCCAGTTTCTTAGCAAACCCCTGACATTTATTTTATTTTTATTTTTATAGCAGCCATCTTAATCTAGTCAAGTTTTTTTGGTTGTTGTTTTATTTGGGGGCCACACCCAGCAATGCTCAGGGATTGCCCCTGGTTCTACACTCAGGGATCAGCTGGCGAGACTCAGGGGATCATATTTGGTGCTGGGAATCTAACCTGGGCCGGCTGCAGTCAAGGGCAAGCATGCTACCTGCTGCACTATCGCGCCAGCCTCCTAATCAGATGTTGTTGTTGCTTTTTAATCAAACTTTTAATTGGAGCTAATTTGGGTTCATATGCAATTCCTATGCACGGCAGAGCCTGGCAAGCTACCTGTGGCATACTCGATATTCCCAAAACAGTAACAACGATGGTCCTCATTCCCCTGATCCTGAAAGAGCCCCTAATATGCCATCAGGCTACACTAGCACACGACAGGGACGCATGGAGACTTTACTGGCACCCGCTTGAGCAAATCAAACAACAGGATGACAGTGATACAGTGACAGTGATGCAGTTCTAAGGAATAATAGAGAAATCCTCTTCACTTGCTTCCTAACCCAGTTCCTATTTTGCTTTTATGTGGTGTTGGGATGAAATTGGACTCCCTGAAAGTAAAGCATTTCAATGTTTGGAGCCATCTCCCATCCCTAGTCCCTCCCTTCCTCCCTTCCTCCCTTCCTCCCTTCCTCCCTTCCTCCCTTCCTCCCTTCCTCCCTCCCTCCCTCCCTCCCTTCCTTCCTTCCTTCCTTCCTTCCTTCCTTCCTTCCTTCCTTCCTTCCTTCCTTCCTTCCTTCCTTCCTTCCTTCCTTCTTTTTTTTCTTTTTGGGGTCACACCCAGCGGTGCTCAGGTGTTACTCCTGACTCTGCACTTAGAAATTACGCCTGGTGGTGCTTGGGGAACCATATGGGATGCTGGGAATTGAACCCGGTTCACTGCGTGCAAGGCAAACGCCCTACCCACTGTGCTATTGCTTCAGCCCCTCTTTCTCTCTCTCTCTCTCTCTCTCTCTCTTTCTTTCTTTCTTTCTTTCTTTCTTTCTTTCTTTCTTTCTTCTTTCTTTCTTTCTTTCTTTCTTTCTTTCTTTCTTTCTTTCTTTCTTTCTTTCTCTCTTTGTCTTTCTTTCTTTCTTTCTCTATTTCTTTTCTTTCTTTCTCTTCTCTTTCTCTCTTTTTTCTTCCTTCCTTCCTTCCTTCCTCTTTCTCTTTCTTTCTTTCTTCCTTCCTTTCTTTTTCTTTCTTTCCTTCCTTCCTTCCTTCTTTCTTTTTTCTTTCTTTCTTTCTTTCTTTCTCTATTTCTTTTCTTTCTTTCTCTTCTCTTTCTCTCTTTTTTCTTCCTTCCTTCCTTCCTTCCTCTTTCTCTTTCTTTCTTTCTTCCTTCCTTTCTTTTTCTTTCTTTCCTTCCTTCCTTCCTTCTTTCTTTTTTCTTTCTTTCTTTCTTTCTTTCTTTCTTTCTTTCTCTCTCTCTCTCTTTCTTTCTTTCTTTCTTTCTTTCTTTCTTTCTTTCTTTCTTTCTTTCTTTCTTTCTTTCTTTCTTTCTTTCTTTCTTTCTTTCTTTCTTTCTTTCTTTCTTTCTTTCTTTCTTTCTTTCTTTCTTTCTTTCTTTCTTTCTCTCTCTCTCTCTCTCTCTCTCTCTCTCTCTTTCTTTCTTTCTTTCTTTCTTTCTTTCTTTCTTTCTTTCTTTCTTTCTTTCTTTCTTTCTTTCTTTCTTTCTTTCTTTCTTTCTTTCTTTCCTTCTTTCTTTCCTTTCTGCCAGAGATGAAACCCAGGGCTTCAGATATGTAATGTGTAGTCTACCTCTGAACTACACGCCCAGCCCAAGGTCTCCGTTTTCCCCAAAGGCAGCATTTTATAACAGTCTATATCTACAATCAGAAAATTGGACCTGGGAGGTGCTGGAGTGATAACACAGCGGGTAGTGTGTTTGCCTTGCATGTGGCTAACTCAGGTTCGATTCCCAGCATCCCATATGGTCCCCCAAGCACTGCTAGGAGTGATTCCTGAGTGCAGAGTCAGGAGTAACCTCTGTGCATCACTGGGTGTGACCCAAAAATTAATAAAAAGGGAAAAAGAAAAAAAGAAAATTGGACCTGGGATATAACTCAGCAATAGAGTACTTGCTTAGCACATGTGAGGCCATGGTTTCTATCCGTGGCACCAAACACACAAACAAAAAAGCAACGAGGAAGTTGACTTTGATCTTACCCTAGCATCTTGTTCAGATTTTGACAGTTTACATGGGTAAGAGAGTCGTTTTCAACAAGTGAGTGGTTCACATAAAATTTTTTCCAAAGCTATTCCTTGCAATATTGGCGAGAACTCAACAGGCTGAGCTCATGCTTGGCCCCAAAATAACAACAGCAGCAAAAATTAGTAGAAAAGATGACTGTGTTTTGCATTTTTGTAAATCTCTTTAATGTCTGACTTAATAGAAAACAGCTTGATTTCCATATCTGAGTCTGCATTCAATCTGTTTTGATATACTGTTTCAGTTGGAGCCTATAAAGAAACTGCAGTTGGGGCTGGAGCAATAGCACAGTGGGCAGGGCGTTTGCCTTGCACACAGCCGACCTGGGTTCGATTCCCAGCATCCCATATGGTCCCCTGAGCACCGCCAGGAGTAATTCCTGAGTGCAGAGCCAGGAGTAAGCCCTGTGCATCACCAGGTGTGACCAAAAGCTAAAAAAATAAAAATACAAAACAAAACCTGAAGTGTCACCCTGCTATGCAGTTAGAAAAGGAAGGCATATTTGATGGCCTTGTATGGGCATCCTTCTCCGAGAGCCTATCAGAAATCTACACATGGCAATAAAACTCCAGATGTAGTGTAAAATTCGAAACCATGTCCGTTACACTAATGTGTTCTGTTACATTATAATTTGCCATTCTTGGGACCAGAGAGATAGTGCAGACAGTGCAGTGGGTGCTTGCCTTGCACGCAGCACACAGGGTTTGATCACATAGAATCTCCCAAGCCTTCCAGGAATGAGCCCTGAATGAGGAACCAGGAGTAAGCCCTGAAGGCCTGAGCACTGCCGGGTGTGCCCCCACCAAAAGAGAGAGAGAGTGAGTGTGAAAGAGAGAAAGTACAGTGGGTGAAGCACTTGCCTTGCCTGCAGCCGACCCAGGTTTAATCCCTCACACCCCATATGGTCCTGACCCCCTCAGGAGTTATCTCTGAGCACCAGGCCAGGAATAATCCCTGAGCACGGCCGGGTATAGTCCATATATATCTATATGTATATATATAGTAAAAACAAAATCTATATTTCTGTCCTGTATGTTGATATTTTGGGGTGTTGGGCAGCACCCAGCTTGCTTAGGGACCATATGAGGTGCTGGAAAGCAAATCTGGGTTGGCCACACACAAGTGCCCTAACCCCTGTATTATCTTTCAGCCTTCACCCTGTACATTGAATAAATTAATGAGGGTTTGATTTTGTAACATCATACATTTTCCATTTGAAAACAAATTTACTTATGCAGATATTTCTGTTTTAATCTTTATTTTTTAGTTAGAAGGATTGAACCTGGGATCTTACAGCTTCAAGGCATTTGCTCTACCTATGAGCCACATCTCTGGTCCTAGATCTTTCAAATTTAACTATTTTGTTATACGATATTGAAATATCACATTTGTGAATATCACTGTTCATCTTTTTTTTTAAGCATCTGCTTCTCTTCCACTCCCAACACTGACACCAAATGTTGGGTTTCTCCCATCAACCAATTCTCTAGCTATCATCTGGGTGTTCTGTCACTTGCCTTCAACCCAGCAGCAGGCACAACTCAGAGAGAGAGTATGGGTTCAGTGAAGAACCCCACAAGGAAGTCAGTGCTGAACCTGGAGAGATAGTACAGCAGACAGGATAATTGCCTTGCACAAAACCAACCTGGATATGATCCCTGGCATCCCATATGGTCCCTCAGGCACCACCAGGAGTAGTTCCTGAGCACAGAATCAGGAGTAACCCCTGAGCATCACGGAAGGAAGGAAGGAAGGAAGGAAGGAAGGAAGGAAGGAAGGAAGGAAAGAAGGAAGGAAGGAAGGAAGGAAGGAAGGAAGGAAGGAAGGAAGGAAGGAAGGAAGGAAGGAAGGAAGGAAGGAAGGAAGGAAGGAAGGGTAAAAAACTAAGGCTCGCCGAGGGGCGTGAGCACTCGTGGGCTCTCCAGGTGTGGACTGGATTGTGGAACGGCTGGTTGCTGATTAGTTACCGTTTATTCAATCTTCAATCTTTCTCATCTCCCGCACTCCCAGCTCCGGCCTCTCTCTGGATCTACTGCTCAACTGCTGCCTCTCTCTGGCTTCTCTGTCTCCTCCTCCTTGTCTCTCCCACCTTGCCCTCTAGGCTACAACCAGCCAGGTAGCAAAATCAACATAAGAAAGCCCTTCCTGAGGGCAGGGCACTCCAAAGCCCTTCCTCACTCTTAAGGTTTTTTTCTTTTCCTTAGTCCAGGAACTTATTAACATCTTAATACTAGTTATTTTTGTATGGACATAGCAAGGGATACATTGAGGCTAGCAAGGCAGCTCTCCTGGCAACATCTTGCCACAGGCTCAGACCACAGCACTCAGGCCAGATTAATCATTCCTCACCCTAGCAGGGTCCAAATCTAGTTATTACTGTTTGGATCATGACAGCATTTGTCCATGATCAAGCTCTTAACTTATAGTTAAGCATTAGGCACTTTGGCCAGGCCCATCTCGATGCCAGGGTAGCACACAACTCACCGCTTGCCCTGGGTCCTTCTTGTCCCACGGGACCGTGCTTTGGGGGTGCTAGGAAGTAAGGGCAGCTGAGGCTTAGGTCAAGAGAACAGATGCCCTGGAGGAAAATATCACGTAGAGTCAAATGACTCCCAGGTTACAAAAGCATAACATTTGTTAAGTCTTCCTATGTCCATACAAAAAGGACTTGCTCTGAATAAACTATGCAAAGGACTCAAGGAGAAGAGAAAAACATTATTTACAAGTCAACAGAACACTAAGAAAGAAGCTACAAATAAACAAAGAGGAATATGAGCACTGTAACGGGAGTAACCCAATAAACCTAAACTACTGAGGCTATGTTATCCTACAAGGAAGAAAGGAAGAAAGGAAGAAAGAAAGAAAGAAGTCACAATTAAGTGGGTCACAGAGCGAACACAAGTTTCACATCTCAGCTCATTAAGGGTACAGAAGCCATTTTGTCTAAAAAGTCAATGCACAGACCTTAATTAAACATGGCACAGAGACACCAAGTGAGCAGATACTGCTGGGAAAACAGTGCCAATTAGCCTGCTTGATGCAATGTCCCACAACATGCCTTCAAGTTGTATAAAATGCTGCACAGTCATACCCAACAAAAGATCTGATCAATGACAGACTGAATCCACAGCACTAGCCCAAAAGGCTGTGCCCATGTTTCTCGATCTTTCCATCTCTGTTCCCCTTCTGACCTTTTGTCCTTCCTCTGACCTTGTGTCCTTCCTCTGGGCCTCCTGTCCTACCACTTGACCCCTAAGTCTCATGCCATGGCTTCCCATTGTTGAGATTTTTCCACCCTTGGAGTATCCTGGGGGTGCATAGAGGGCATATGGCCCCTAGCTGAGGCTGAACAACCCTGGGCTCTACCACTCAGGGTCCCGTGATTCCACACCGTGATGCTCACCCCTTAACTCTGAGTCATGCAAACACTAGGAAGTGGATGAAGAGACAGCAGCACCCCGGGCCCAGGGAGACGGTTTCAGGGGCTGAATGTAAGCTCACCTGCAAGAAGCCTAAGTTTGGTCCCTGCAACCACGATGTGTTCCCCTGCACTTCCTGGGGCAACGCCCCGGGCCCCAAATCCAAAAAGAAAGAACAGGGGCCTGAGGGATAGCACCACGGGTAAGGTGTTTGCCTTGCACGTGGCAGACCCAGGTTCTATTCCCAGCATCCCATATGGTCCCCCCAGCACCGCCAGGAGTAGTTCCTGAGTGTAGAGCCAGGAGTAACCCCTGAGCATCGCTGGGTGTGACCCAAAAGAAAAAAAACTTAAAAAAAAAACCAAAAAATGAGTTGGGGGGGGGCTGGAGAGATAGCACAGGGGGTAGGCATTTGCCTTGCACGAGGCCGACCCGGGTTCGATTCCCAGCATCCCATATGGTCCCCCGAGCACCGCCAGGGGTGATTCCTGAGTGCAGAGCCAGGAGTAACCCCTGTGCACTGCCAGGTGTGACTCAAAAAGCAAAAAAAAAAAAAAAAAAGAGTTGTGGGGCTGTAGTGATAGTGCAGCGGGTGGGGCGTTTGCGTTGCATGCGGCCAACCTGGTTCAATTCCCAGCATCCCATATGATCCCCTGAGTACCGCCAGGAGTGATTCCTGAGTGCATGAGCCAGGAGTAACCCCTGTGCATCGCCAGGTGTGACCCAAAAAAGCAAAAAGCAAAAAAAAAAAAAAAAAAAAAAAAAAAGAGTTGTGCCTGAGTTAAAGCTCCTGCCTTTTGTCCTTGGAGTCATTCCACCCCAGGGGTCCTCGGTCCTCGCTCCATGGGCGAGAGGCTCCAGGCTCTGGCCACAATATCATCCCCCAGTTCCCACACCAGCTGGATGTCTCAGGTGGTCCCCTATACTTTATACTTGTGATCAATAAGCCATAAAGCTAGGGCTCCCCGGCCCCCTCTTTGTGTTTGATAATTTGTCCTCATAGTTCACAGAACTCAGGAGAACACTCAGCCCTGCAGGCTCAAGCAGTGACAGATGTAGCACAGGGAAGACCCGGCATTGCTGGGACTCTGGCTGTGATCTAGGGGCGAGCCACCCCCACAACGTCCTGACTCTCTGCCGGCTCTGGGGTCGTCTCTGAGGACTCTGCTGGGACAGGCCAAGAGCCGCCCCGTTAAACAGGAGTTTCAGGGAAGCAATAAATAATCCTACAGCCTAGCCTGCACCACAACCTTGCAGGGCTGTATGCACTGAGGGAGCACATGTTTTGTGTGCAGGTGGTCCGGGGGTAACCCCTGGCCCTGCGGGATTGCCTGAGCACTGACAAGAGCTACCCCTGAGCACTGAGCTGGGAGCAGCCACTGAGGCCTGCTGGGTTTGACCTCCAAAGAGAACCCGAAGCCAACATGGCGTGTTTCTCTGAAGGTCGCAGTTAGTTAACTGAAACTCCTGTCTTTTTATTTTTGTTTGGAGGCCACACCCAGCAATGCTCAGGTGCTACTCCTGGCTCTGTGCTCAGGAATCCTGGTGGTGCCAGGGCTCAAACTGGGGTAAATGGATGTCAGGTGCCTTCGTCCCTGCTTTACCTCTCCAGACCCTGAGGTCCTGTATTTTTATTTGTTTTTGATTTTTGTTTGTTTGGGGGCCACACCTGGCTGTGCTCAGGGATTACTCCTGGCTCTGTGCTCAGGGATCACTCCTGGCAGGTTCAGGGAACCATACGGGGTGCCGAGGATCAAACCTGGGACAGGTGTGTAAAAGGCAAGTGCCCTACCTACCACTGTCCTATCTCTCGAGCCCCAAAGTCCTATTTTTTTTTGTTTTGTTTTGTTTTGTTTTTGCTTTTCGGGTCACACCCAGTGATGCTCAGGGGTTACTCCTGGCTCATCACGAATCATGAATCATAAAATCCCGTTGATCGTCAAGTGGCTCGAGTGGTCTCAGTAACCTCTACATTCGTCCTATCCCTGAGATTTTAGAAGCCTCTCTCTTCTCGGCCTCCCCAACAATGCTGCACTGGAGGCTCTTTCAGGGTCAGGGGAATGAGATTCAGCTGGTTACTGGCTTTGGCATATGGATACACCATGGGAAGCTTGTGAGGCTGTCCCATGTGGGCAGGAAGCTCTCAGTAGCTTGCCAGTTTCTCCCAGAGGGAAAAGTAGGTTATAAGATATCGCTTATAAGATATCGTTTCTGGGAGCTTGCTTTTAAGTCTCTGGATGCTGGCCGTTGATGGGATTACACACACCTGGGTTCCTCTGCCGGTACCTTCATGTGTGAGGCCTGTCTGAACGTGTGGAGAGGGGCCTTGAGCATGGCTGTGGCTAGGTTCTGGTGGTCTTCAGCTGCCGGGAGCTCTGCTCGGGGCGGGGAGGGAAGTTGGAGCCCATCCCCTCTGAGGGGCCCCGGGGAAGACATCCAGGCGTGTGGGCAAGAGACTCTCTGGCTCATGTACTCAGGAATTACTCCTAGCCGTGTTCGGGGGACCATGCTGGGAATCAAACCCAGGTTGGCCGTGTGCAAGGCAAATGCCCTACCCGCTGTGCTATCGCTCCAGCCCCTGTCCTGTATTCTTTTTTTTTTTTTTTTTTGCTTTTTGGGTCACACCCAGTGATGCTCAGGGGTTACTCCTGGCTTTGCACTCAGGAATTACTCCTGGCGGTGCTTGGGGTCCATATGGGATGCCGGGGATCGAACCCAGGTCGGCCGCGTGCAAGGCAAACACCCTACCCGCTGTGTTATCGCTCCGGCCCCTGTCCTGTATTCTTATTTGCTAAATCTGAGCCCATTACCTCACGGCCCCTCACGCCCTCCCTGGAAGTCCCCATGTGTCCAAGCTGCAGAGCTGGGGCCACTCACCCCCGCCCCCACACGGAAGGGGTTTCTCTTACAGCTGAAATCTTCGGGGGTGGGGTACCACGGGATTACAATTCCCCTTCCTTCAGCTCCTCAAAATGCACCCCAGACTCTGTTTAACCTTCCCCGCTCTGCCCCCACTGCCTGCCCCAGTACTGCCCACCCCTCCCGGGAGCACTAAGGCCCCCCTGAGGGCCCCCTGGGAGTCTGGGGGTGCTCTGATCTAAGCTCCGGGGGTGGGGCGGGTCCTCCCTCCAGATCTGCGCTCTCCACGTCCACTGCTGCCTGCATTTCTGTCCTTTTAAGGGCCTCAGGACACTCTCCTTGTGCAGATCCGGGGGAAGGCGGGGGAGGGGGGCCTCCAGATGCTCCAGTCCTTGTTTACTGCCCGTGACCTTGACTTTGAGCATCCTCCGCATGTGGAAGGGTCAGCCTGAGGACCGAGGACCCCTGGGGTGGAATGACTCCAATCTCAATTCTCCTGCGGGGGTGAGGGGGAGGGGGTCGCCCTGGCCCCCCACCCCCAGCAGAGTCAGGGATCTGGAGAGAAAGCAGCCGGGAGAGCCTGCCTCGGCGCACCTCCATGGAGGCAAGGACGGGAGTGTTCTAGAAGGGGTGAAGAGGGAGAGACAGAGCCCCGCCCCTGCCAAGCCCCCTCGCCTTTCCAGATGGAGAGAGGCCCCGAAGAGGGGCCAGGACTGAGTCCAGCCTGGGCCTCAGGACAGGGGCCTCAGGGCCATGCACCTGAAGCTCCTGCCTTCCTGGGTTGGAGAGAGCCTCAGAGCTCTTGGAGACCCCCCTACCCACTCTACCCCCGGGGGGGTGGTTCTCCTGGGCAATCAGAGCCCCCACCCGCACCCCGTTCTGCAGGCCTAACTCAAGTCCATCTGGAAGCAACGGCTGCCTTCTCTCCCGGGACAGGGCTCAGAGGTCTCTGCTCTGAGCTGGGGAGCCAGCGGGAGTGACCGGCCTTCCCGGCAGGGGCCCCGATCGTGGTGGAAACTTCAGCAGTAGGTCACAGGCCACCAGGCTGCCCTACCTAATGCTTTGGCTCCCCCCGGCTCTGGGCCCTCTGCTGGGAGCGCCCAGTGAGTCAGTTTGAAGGGAGAGTCCCAGCAACACTCAAGGGGGCCTCCAGAGGGGGACTTTGGTCCCCCTCACCATCTGACTCAGAAGCAGCCCCCAAAAGCCCATGTATCAAGGCCTGCTCCCATTAGGAGCCACGAGAGAAAGGGAAATGACAGGTCCTGTGTGAAGCCCTGTGTTTGGGGGACACTGTGCCACAGTCACGCTTGGAATTGTCTCGTCATAGGTGTCATCCCAGTTCATGGGTGGGGGGGCAGCCAGGAGGGCTTGACCAAACTCTCCAGACGGGGGCTGGAGTGATCGTACAGTGGGGAGGGTGTTTGCTTTGCACACAGCCGACCCGGGCTTGATTCCTGGCCCCCGGTATTCCCTGAGCACCACCAGGAGTGATCCTTGAACACAGAGCCAGGAGTGGTCCCTGAGCACAGAGCCAAGAGTAAACCCTGAGCACTGCAGGAGTGATCCCTGAGCACAGAGCCAGGAGTAAGCCCTGAGCACCGCCAGGAACGACTCAAAACCCAAAGGAAGAAACCAGAGCCAACCAAACCCTGAGCTCTCCTGCTGCACAGCAGTGGCCGCCCCCAGACCAAGAAGCACCAGGTAGGCAGCGGCCAGGAGGTGACGAGGGCCTTTGTAGACAGGGCCTGGGGTGCAGGCTAGAGGCTTGTGGCCTCGCCGACCTCCTCCTTCAGGCCCGGGGCACAGTTACACAGCCGTGGGCAGGCTGTGCTGAGGAGCCCTTGTTTTCCTTTCCCCCTCCTTACTTTAAGCTATTGCCTCCACCTCCAGGAGCTGCAATCACCCGTGGTTGTGGCCCTCTCTTCTGACTGCCGTGTCCCCTCTCTGGCTGCGTGCCCACAGGGGGCTGCAGTGTGTGGAGATGCATCCTCTGTCAGGGCTCCAGGGCGCCCGGGACCATGCTGGGAGCGTGGAGGCAGCCCTGGGTATCGCACTCGAGACAGCACGCTTGCAAGGCAAGTACGACCTGCCACTGAGCCGGACTGAACACCTGTTTGTTTGGGCTATACCCCGTACCCTCAGGGCTTGCCCCTGGCTCTGTGTCAGGGATCGCTCCTGGCAGTGCTGGGGGACTGTGTGTGGGATGAATCCAGGTCCGTTGTGCAAGCCCCTTATCTGCTGTATAATCTCTGGCCCAACACTGAGCACTTGTTCCCACTATCCTTGATCCTTCACCTACTGCCCCACTTCCGGCCCTGGGGCTTGTCTTCCTTGACTACCTGCAGGTCACAGAAAGCGTGTTCTGGAAGGCGGGGAGGCACCGCATGTCAGCCAGGATCAGAGGGTGTGTTTATTACACTCACTGTTTCCTGGCTCAAAGAGCATTTCCTATGGGGCTGCAGAGACAGTTTGGCAGGTCGAGTGCTTGCCTCGCCAGCCGTCACCTGGCTGTGACTCCCAGCACCCCATAGGGTCTTCTGAGCCCCTCCAGGAGCGACCCCCCAGGCCAGAGCCAGGAGTAACCCCTTAGCATATCCTTGTGTGTCCCAAAAACAAAAATTAAAAAAAAAAATTTCCCTAGAAATATATTTAACTTATCTCTTTTTCCTTTGGTTTGCTTTTCTGGGGGCCATGCCCAGCAGCACTCCTGGCTGACTCCTGGCTCTGCACTCGGGGATCACTCCTGGCAGGGCATGGGGGACCACACGGATGCCAGGGATGAAACCCAGGTCAATCACATGCAAGGCAAGCACCCTGCCCACTGCACTATCTTTCCAGCCCCTACTTATCACTTTTTTAAACAAAAAAGTAACAGTTTGGGGGGCCCCCAGAGAGCCTGAACAAAGGAGAGAGGAGTCCAGAGGTCCTGGATAAACATGCCTGTCAGAGTCTAGTCTGTCCTAGGCCCCCCAAGCCCACACACTCAGCTTCCTTTATCTTTCCACGCCCTGCCCGGGGGTACTGGATGGTCCTGAAGCCCAATGTCCACCACAAAGTGTCTTTTGAAGCCTGGCCGGCCTTGAGAGAGGCGGGGAGAGGCAGCTGCCTCTTATCTGTTTCTTTCTGGGCTGGGTAGCAGGCCAACCTTGGCTTTCTCAGGCTCCTAGTATCTCCTCACAGGATTTGAAAGCGGCTTTTGTCTCTGCAGCTTCTGTCTCAGCTTCTGTCTGCAGGCCCCTCACCCCTCCACCCCCACCCCAGGGGCCTCCTTTCCAGCCCCTGGGTGACTCTGGGTGCAGATTCCCAGCTCCTGGGCTGCTGTCTGGCCCTCCCCAGCTCAGCTTTGATCAAGGCTGTCCAGGTGTCACTGGTGGCTTCTCTGGGGACATCAAGGAGGCAGCCCCATGGAGCCTAGGTGGGGGGTGGGAGGGCGGGGGGCTCACACAATAGCCACTGTCTCGCAAACCACAAAGCTGCTGGCTTCACTTTCATAGATGAATTACCAAAGCATGGCCAAAAGCAACTTCTTGGCCGGTTTGTGGCGAAATGCCAGAGCACACGCTTGGCATGGGGTTGAACCCTGCTCTGCCAGCCCTGGGGCAACCCCTGCAGCGCCCCCAGAATGGCCATCCCTAGCAATGTTATTTCTTTCTTCTTGTTTTTGTTTTGGGGCCTCATCTGACTGTGCTCAGGGCTCACTCCTGGCTCTGTGCTCCGGGGTCAGGCCTGGCTTGTGCTTGGCACCATAGGAGGTGTTGGGGGCCTTTTCTCTCCTCTTCCCCTTTTGGTTGTGGTGATGATTGGTGCTGGACACCTGGCTGCAGTGCTTACTGGAGGTCACCTTCTGTTTTGGTTATGGCCCCAATAGCAGCCTGACCAGGACTGCACCCCGTAGGGGACTGAAATGAAGGTGTCACAACGGAAGAGTTGCTGTACCACTAAGCTGCATTCCTAGACAGAAAGATAACTCCTTTTTACGGGGGGAGGGGGCTTGCACAACTGGTGGCACTGGGAGGGCCAATTCTGGTGATGCTCATGGACTGTCAGGAACCGAACCTGCTGGCGCTATGACTCTCTCCCTAGTTCTTTTTATTCTTTGTTTTTGTTTGGGGCCATACCTGGTGATGCTCAGCGGTGACTCCTGGCTTTGTGATCAGGAATCACTCCTGGCAGTGCTCAGGGAACCATATGGAATGCTGTGTCATCTCTCTGTCCAAGCCCCAGTCCTTCTTATTCTTAAGGAAGAAGAGGCATTTGCATTCCAATGAGCAAAAGAGCTATGTCATATCAGAGGAGTGTGAGGGTCTGAGTAATAGCACAGCAGGTAGGGCGCTTGCTTCACCTGTGGTCGACCTCCAGGTTTGTTCCCGGCATCCCATATGGCCCCTGAACCTGCCAGGAGTGATTCCTGAGTGCAGAGCCAGGAGAACCCTGAGCACCTCTGAGTATGGCCCCACAAACCAAAAACAGATATTTAAAATAGAGGTAGTGTCACCTCACTCCCAGCCCCACCTTCTTCTCAGAAAGAACCAGCATCAGGCCTGAGGCCTGTCTGGGCTCCATCAGTTCCTAGACAGGTAAACTGGAGCACTGGAGCACTGTCTTCCTGTTAATCGATTTGCTCGAGCGGGCACCAGTAACGTCTCCATTGTGAGATTTGTTGTTACTGTTTTTGGCATATCGAATACGCCACGGGTAGCTTGCCAGGTAAACTAAGGCCCAAAATTGAGAACGGAGAGATAACTCTAGGGGTTTAATTTAGGCATTTGCCTTGCATGAGGTCAACTCGGGTTCTATCCCCGGCACCACATATGGTCCCCTAAAGTCTGCCAGGAATAAACCCTGAGCACCCCTGGATGTGGCCTAACCTGCCCTCATCCCCACTCCTCGCCCCTGCCTATCCATGCTTGAGGAAATGTGGGAATTCCTGAGCTTTACCGTCACCCTTCCCTTGCCTGCCTCCCCACACTTTCACCCTCGGCTTCGCGCTCAGCTCCGTGGCTCCTTCCCGGCATCAGCAGACATAGATGTGGGATCCGCCTGGCCCAGGGCACTCTGTGGTCAGCGTCAGTGTCTTGAAATCTGAACACTGTGTTGCCTTGTGCATGGGGACACACCAGTGATGCAGCTGGTGCAGTCTCCGAGACAGCTTCCTTTCTCTTCCTCTCTTTTCTTTTGTCTTTTGTTCTTTTCTTTTGGTGGGAGGGAGGATAGTGCAGGGAGTGGCCACACCCGGCCATACTCAGAACTTACTCCTGACTG
This sequence comes from Sorex araneus, assembly GCF_027595985.1. Lineage (NCBI taxonomy): Eukaryota > Metazoa > Chordata > Mammalia > Eulipotyphla > Soricidae > Sorex > Sorex araneus. The sequence continues at coordinate 98,649,102 of NC_073304.1, read as the reverse complement.
TGCACTCAGGGATCACTCCTGGAAGTGCTCAGCGACCACATGTGGTGCTGGGAATCAAACCAGGGCTGGCTGCACGCAAAGCTGCATGCATACTATCACTCCTTGGGGCCAGAGCGATAGTACGGCTGGTAGGGTATTTGGCTTGCATGCCGCAGACCCAAGTTCAATACCTAGACCCAGGTTTGATCCCCAGCATCCCATACGGTCCCCTGAGCACTCCCCAGGAGTGATTCCTGAGTGCAGAGCCAGAAGTAACCCCTGAGCATCACCATATGTAGGCTAAAAAAAAAAAAAAGCAGGTGTCTTGTAAAAAACTAAGGCTCGCCGAGGGGCGTGAGCACTCGCGGGCTCTCCAGGCAGCTCTGTCTCACCACCCGCGTCCGGTGCCCCGGAACCGTTGTGTGTGCTATCGGTCGAGGGCAGGCGACGGGAAAGAAGAAGGAAGACTGGTTGCTCGATCAGTTTATTTCATTCTCTCTCTCCCCCCACTCTCCTGGATCTGGGCCCCCGTGGATCTGGCCCCCCAACCCACTCTTCCAGTCTAGTTAAATCTCCCCAGCATGAGGGGGTTGGGGCGTACACATAGGTGTGGTCACCATCTATAGGGTAAGGTCCTTTCCCTTAGGGGATGCTTCTCCTAGGACTTAATTCTCTTTCAGCAGGAGGATCCACCCAAGGGCGGAGTCCCATGAATGTGTTTCTCTTCTCCTCAGCCAGCAAACATATAAGAATTCATAATATTAATTATTTTGTATGGACACAATAAGAGATGCATTAAAGCTTATAGAATTGCTCTCCTGGGGCCATCTCAATCTCAGACTACAGTGCTCACGCCAGATCAGTCTTTCCTATCCCTGGCAGGGTCCCAGTCTCATAATTACTATTGGATCATGACAGCATTTGTCTATGATCAAGCTCTTAACTTGTAGTTAAGAATTAGGCACTTTGGCCAGGCCCATCTCGATGCCAGGGTAGCACATAACTCACCGCTTGCCCTGGATCCTTCCCGTCCCACGTCGGGGACCCTGCTTTGGGGTGCTAGGAACTGAGGGCAACTGAGGCTTAAGTGGAGAAAGCAGGTGCCCGGGAGGGAATAATAGTCGAGGCCAATTAATTCCCAAGTTATAAAAACATAATATTGTCTTCTTGTGTCAATACAAAACAGTCATAGCTTTAAAGTAAATTATTCAAAAGGCACAAGAAGAGGAGAAAGGCAATATCAACTTATATAATATAAATTCAGTATCCTAGGAAGTTCTGACCTTACAAATTAGCAGAGTCAGATTAAGGGAAAACCGAGGATTAACTCTTTTGGGGAAGAGAGCATGGAGAAGTGATTACAGCTAAACAACGGGATGGGAGAGATTCGGGAACACCTTGATGGGTGAGACTGGGGTGAGCCTAAACTCCGGGAAAAACCGGGACAAGCTACTTGTGGCAAGCAGGGAGAGGACAAAGTAATGTCATCCTACAGTGTCTTAGCCCCTGTACTTTCTCTCCAGTCCTCCACTAGGACTTTCTGATATTACCCCTGAGACTGAGCCGGATGCCTCCCTGAGTTTGCACAACCCCATGCCCACTCCCCTCTCTAATAGCCCCTGCTCCTTTGTCTGATGCCCCACTAGCCCATGACCCCCGAGAGCCTGGAAAGTGTCTGCAGACGCTCTGCTTGCACAGTCTCTAGCACAAGGAAAGTGCTCTGGCATCAACAGCCAAGTGGCCGAAGGCCTGGCCAGCTTCCTACGTGATTGTAGGGCCAGTGCTGGGCTTCAACCCTTTTGTCTTGTTTTGGGGCCAAAATAATCCTCCCCGATTTTTTCCTGACCAATGGCCAAAGGCCAAGACCAACCCAGATGAAAGCCAAATATAAATTGTTTTTCTGACCTCAGACCCAAATTAATATATTTTGATTTTCCCAAAGGTATGCTAATATTTTTCTAGCGCAGTTAAATCCAGAACAGCAGAAAATTCTTGTTATCCAGGGCTGGATAACAAGAGTGGAATCAGAGGGGCCGGAGTGATAGCACAGCGGGTAGGGCGTTTGCCTTGCATGAGGCCGACCCGGGTTCAATCCCTGGCATCCCATATGGTCCCCCAAGCACTGCCAGGAGCAATTCCTGAGAGCAAAGCCAGGAGTAACCCCTGAGCATCGCTGGGTGTGACCCAAAAAGCAAAAAAAAAAAAAAAAGAGTGGAATCAGAGCAAGGATCAAAATATCGATGAGCCAGAGATAGCGCAGTAGGTAGGGCACTTACCTTGTGCAGGGCTGACGCTGGTTCAAACTCCAGCACCACATATGGTCCCCTGAGCCTCATCAGGAGTGATTCCTGAGCACAGAGGCAGAAGCAAAGCCTGAGTACCCCTGGGGGTGGGACCCCCTTAAAAATAAACAAGTGGCCAGAGCAGGTAGGCTGTTTGCCTTGCATGAGGCCCACCCGAGTTTGATCCTCAGCACCATATATGGGCCAAGACTTCCAGGAGTGATTCCTGAGCACTGATCCAGGAGTCAGCCCTGAATACAGATGGGTGTGACCCCAAAACTAATCAGTCAATAAATATTCCCCAAGACAGATGGGGACCTGCTCTGTTGTGAGGGACTCAAGTTGGATTCTAGACACACAAAAAAGGGTAGGTTGTGGGCAGGCCGCACTTATATTTGTTGGGACAGAGATGATGGTGGGTGCCAAGCCGAATGTGACAGGATCAAAGAAAGGATGGACTATGGCTCTACCAGTTCTTCCGAATCTACCATTCTCCCTTTCATCCCGTCATCCATTCAGTCAGAGGATGTGCAAAGGAGGAAGGAGGGAAGATTCCAATCTTCTTTATTTGGTGAGCAGTGTGTGTACATTGGGGGGTGGGAGGCACGGGGTGACCACACTTAGCAGTGCTCAAGTGCTGTTCCTGGCTCTGTGCTCAGAAGTGACCCCTCGCAGTGCTTGGGAAACCATATGTGGTGCCTGGGATTCAGACAAGGGTCATGGCGAACACAGTCATAGGCAAAGCAAGTGCCTTTCCTCCTTTGCCATCTCTCCGACCCCCCCAGTCCCTCGATGCCTGGGCCCCAGTCCTCTCTTGGAATGAGGCAGAGCATACTGCTACTAAGGGGATAGGAGCTGTGTGGCCCTCTACACTGGACCACGGCCTCACAGAACTCCCCGTGGGCTCTGGCTACGTCTAACTGGCAGGCCTATCCTTGCTCCACAGTCCAGACCCAAGTCCCAAAGCTGGGTCCATGGGACTAGAGAGATAGTCTAGAGGGTAGGACACCTGTCTTGCTCGCAGACAACCTGGTTGGAGTCCCAGCATCCCCCATGGTCCCCAAACCCCACGAGAAGTAATTTTTGAGTGTAAAGCCAAGAATAAGCCCTAGGTAGGGCTGGTGTGACCCCTCCCCAAAAAATTTTTTTAAAGAGCTGGGTCAGTGCCAGCCACTGCCTGAGTTATAAAGCAGCACTGTGCATTGCACTAAATCCCCCACCTCCCATGCCCTTGTCAACCCCCTCAGTTGAGTTCTCATCCAGCAGGTTCTGGCCCTATCTAAGCAGCTAGTCAAGGCTAGACCTACCCAAGGTGTCCTGGCAGGTAGTATGTGAGATTGGCAGTCAGTTGGGTGGGTAGAGGGCAAGGGGGCTGGCAGTAAATTTCAAAAAGCCATAAACTTGGAAATGTTTGGAGAGTCAAAGATACACTCTGAAAAGCAGCCATTCCATTGCCAGTTCGGGATGAAGACCAGGCCCTGTCAAGAGATAATCCATAGGCAGGAGCCATGTCCTGATAAGACTGAGAGAAAGACAAGGCCACCAAAGCTAAACATCCTTCTCGTTGACAACACTCTAGCAACAACCCTTGGCCTCTGTGAGGCAGCTTGGAAAAGGCTCTGTAATCAGCCCCCACTCAGGACACACCATCTGGGGGTGCCTGCACTTCTCTCTGGGTGAAAACTCTCTTTCACTTCATAGTTCACCTTTCTCTGGAGAAGTCCCCGTTCTCCTTTGCTTGTATGTCATCCCTTATTAAAATACTCATTCACGTTATTACTTGTCTTCTGAAATTCTTTTCTGCAATGGAGATAAGGACGGAGACTCTTGCATGAAGGTTGAACTAACTTCTCCTTGTCCTCCTTTCCTCTTCTCCTCTCCTCCTCCTCCTCCTTCCTCCTTTTTTTTTCTTTTTTGGTTGTGGTAGCCCAGCAAGCTACTGAGAGTATCCCACCGGCACAGCAGAGCCTGGCAAGCTACCCATGGTGTATTCGATATGCCAAAAACAGTAACAAGTCTCACAATGGAGACATTACTGGTGCCCACTAGAGCAAATCTATGAACAATGGAAGGACAGTGCAGCGCTACAGTGGTAGTGGTGTGTGAGTGGGGGTGGGGGGCAGGGAACAGAATGGGGGTGGTCACACCTGGTGATGCTCAGGACTTACTCCTGACTCTGCACTCAGGAATTACTCCTGGCGGAGTTCCAGGAACCATATAGGAGGTTGGCGCAAGCAAGTCAAGCACCTAGCCCACTATAGTATATATATAACTCCCCTGCCCTAATTTCTTTCTTTTCTTTTCTTTTCTTTTTCTTTCTTTTTGGGTCTGCACAGGGGTTACTCCTGGCTCTGCGTTCAGGAATCACCCCTGGCAGTGCTCAGGGGACCATATGGGATGCTGGGAATTGAACCCGGGTCGGCCGCGTGCAAGGCAAACGCCCTACCCACTGTACTATTGCTCCAGCCCCTGCCCTAATTTCCTGAGAAGAGCATAACTTCTCCTGGACCTGAGAACCACAGGTCCCCCAAAACCCATGTGCAGGATTGAGCTCCCAGGCTGGACAGATCAAGTGGGTCTCGGATACAGATTCACCCCTCGTGAGGCTGGCAGGGTGGGCAGGGGTAGCTGGAAGGTGTAACCAGTCCCAGAAGGGAAAACCTTGCAGACCGCCCGTCCCCATCATGAGCCACTGAGAAAATCTTCAAGAGAGAAGCATCACGCTGCGCAGATTCACTTCCCGACCAAGTCTGTGATCAGAGAGGGAGATGAAAATGAATGTTTCCGTTCCTTAAGGAGTGGAAGAAAGCAGATGAGTGCTAGACCCAAGTCCCAGGGTAGAGACTTGAACAACTTCAATGACGGGCCACCATAAACCTGGCCCACACAATTAGAGAGTTACTGGCGGAGCCAAGAGCCAGCCAATCAGCAACAGCCTTGCTCAGCTCTTCTGAGAGTCAGCCAATCACTGAGCTGTCTGTGGTCGGGGCCTTATTTAGGACCCTTCGTTCACTCCAACACCTGTCCTTGCAGAGGGGGGTTTGCACCCAGCACTCGGGCCCCCGAGGCCCTGGGAGCGGGTCCGTGGTTCTCCCCTCCCGACCCCCGCCCCGACACAGCTGGTACTGGGGGTCTCACAAACACCCCTCAAGGCCAAGGCCTAGACGAGCCTCCCTGTACCCATGGCAACTTCCCGGGCTGCTGCCACTGCTGTGAAAAACTGGCCTCTTCCTCATTGGCTTCTGGAGATCTGGCCGGCTGTGACGGAGCGGGGCTGGGGTTTGGGGCGAGGGGGGAAGAGAAGCGGGGGGCTCCACAGAGCTCTCTCTTTTCCCGTTTTGGCCACACCCAGTGGGGTCAGGTCACTTTCAGTGTTAGAGCAGGGCCGCTGCTGGTGGATGCTGGGATTGACCGCGCCAGCCTTTCCTGGGAGCTTGCGTCCAGCCCCCAGGTGTTCTTATGGTGTAGCCTTTTGCCCTTTCCCCACAGCCTCAGTCTTCTTTTAGGGCTGAGGATGCAGCACCCAACCCCTCACCTTTCCTGCAGACACTGAAAGAGACCCTCAGGTGTTCTCCAGCATCCGCCCGGAGGCTGATTTGCATAACTGATTTTGCATGTTTTTGCCTGGTGGCTTTGCTCTCTTTTGGGTTGGTTGGTTTTGTTTGGGGGCTACTACTCAGCTGTGTTCAGGGCCCAGCTGACAGTACTCGGTGGCAGGGATCAAACTCTGTGAAAGTGCAGGAAATGCCAGTGTACTATCTCCCGCCCTCTGCACTCTGTTGGGGGAGCTAGGCCTCCTGGGTTTTAGTGCCTAAGAGCTCTACCTGCACCTGCCCGGCCCCTCCACACACACCTTGCTGGCTTGGGGAATTAGATGCTACATTCCTTCCATCTGAAGGTCAGGCCAAAACTGGGTACAAGGGGCTGGAGAGATAGCACAGCGGGTAGGGTGTTTGCCTTGCACTCGGCCGACTCGGGTTCAAATCCCAGCATCCCATACGGTCTCCTGAGCATGGCCAGGGGTAATTCCTGAGTGCAGAGCCAGGAGTAACCCCTGTGCATCACCAGGTGTGACCCAAAAAGCAAAAAAAAAAAAAAAAAAAAAACTGGGTACAGCCCTCAGGATGCCTAGCACAGTACCATCGGGAGTGGCCCTGAGCACAGAGAAAGGAGTAAGTCTTGAGCACAGGTGGGTGTGGCCCTCACCCCCAGAAAAGGTTTGAAACAGGTGTCAACTGTGAGATCAAGCAAGGATTAGAGGAAGCTCCACCCCAAGATTAGAAATGCTGCTGGAGGCTCCTGAGTGACCAGTTGCCGGGGGGGCCGGGTCACCCAGGAGGCCATTGGTATGGAGTTCTGCCCCTAGAAGCCTGAACTGGTGCTGGCTGGGTGCGGAGAGGCCAGGAGCACTGACACAGGAGTTAAACCCCAGATGTCTGATGGGAACTAGTTGTCAAGGTCCTGTCAGCCTGGGAGTGGGGTTCCAAGGTGATCTTCCTCTCTCTGCCCTGCCTGCTCTTGCTCTTCATGTTCCCACATCTTTGACAGGTTTCTGTGGGCACCTCTTGCTTCTGGCACTTCTCTGGTATCTGGGTCCCCATGCCCTGAGTCTCACAGAGATATTTTCTTTCTTTCTTTCTTTCTTTCTTTCTTTCTTTCTTTCTTTCTTTCTTTCTTTCTTTCTTTCTTTCTTTCTTTCTTTCTTTCTTTCTTTCTTTCTTTCTTTCTTTCTTTCTTTCTTTCTTTCTTCCTTCCTTCCTTCCTTCCTTTCTTCCTTCCTTTCTTCCTTCCTTTCTTTCTTTCTTACTTTCTTTCTTACTTTCTTTCTTCCTTCCTTCCTTGCTTCTTTTTTGTTTTTTTTTTAGATGTGGGGAAACCAGACCTCGCAGTGCTCAGGGCTTACTCCTGGCTCTGAGCTCAGGGATCACTCCTGGTGGGGCTTGGAGGACTATATGGGGTGCCGGGGTGCCAACCCGGGTCAGCAGTGCAAGGCAAGTACTACCCACTGTACTACCTCTCCATCGCAAGGTTTCCTTTTTTCCTGTATTTTTGTTTGTTTGCTTGTCGGCCATTCCTATGGTGCTCTAAGCCAGCAAACCCTGTGGGGCCAGGTTATCAAACCCCTGACTCCTTTTCTTTTTTTTTTTCTTTGCTTTTTGGGTCATACCCAGTGATGCACGGGGGTTATTCCTGGCTCATACACTCAGGAATTATTCTTGACGGTGCTTGGGGGACCCTATGGAATGCTGGGAATCAAACCCGGGTCAGCTGTGTGCAAGGCAAATGCCCTACCCCTGTGCCATAGCTCTGGCCCCAAACCCCTGACTCCTGTAAAGCCTTTATTCAGTGCCCAGAGGCATTTCCCCATCTCCCTGGGATCCTGGGAAAGTTGTATTTATTTATTAATGTATTTAGCTATTTTTCGGCCCCCGGAACTCTGCTCAGGTGGGGAGGGAAGCTGGAGGCCACCCCCTCTGAGGGGCCCTGGGGAAGACTGTCAGGCATGTGGGTAAAAGACTCTCTGCTGAAGAGACTCGGCCAAAGACCTCCGGAGCCTAACCACAGCCATGCTCAAGGCCCCTCTCCACACGTTCAAACAAGCCTCATGCATGAAGGAACTGGCAGAGGAACCCAGGTGTGTGGGACCTGGGGCTGAGACCTCCAAGCCTGCTCGGATCGGGACTGGGCCTCTTCCACCCAGATTTCCCATTTCCCAGTAGCTAGGCTGTCACACCCAGGGACTGCCCCCCGGCGCCCTGTAATCCCACCAATGGCCAGCATGCAGAGACTTAAAACCAAGCTCCTGGACGCGCAAGGCTGCTTTGCGGCTGCGCAACATCCTATAGCCTACTTCTCCCTCTGGGAGAACCTGGCAAGCTACCGAGAGTTTCCTGCCCACATGGGAGAGCCTCGCAAACTCCCCATGGCATATTCATATGCCAAAACCAGTAACAATGCTGGGTCTCGTTCCCCTGACCCTGAAAGAGCCTCCAATGCAGCATCATTGGGAAGGATGAGTAAAGAGAGGCTTCTAAAATCTCAGGGCTACGACAATGGAGACGTTACTGAGACCACTGGAGAAATTCAACGATCAACGGGATGATGATGATGATGATGATTTATTTTTATTTTTATTAGGTTGTTCACAATGACTTATTACATTCAATATTCTAACACCGAACCCGTCACCATTCCCCTTACCACCAGCATTATTTTGAATTCTTCCACCACCACCCAAGCCTGCCCCAAAGACAGATCCTAAATAATTTATTTTGCATTGTCTGTTAAGAGTAATCCACTAAAAATGATCCAAAAAAGGTTTCCTTAGAGGAAAGTGTATGAAGATTGCTGTATATCACCTTGGAGCCAGTTAAACCCTTATATAAGAGATTACTAACATGTTGTGATAGGTTAAGTCTTGTGTACTAATATATATATATATTTTTTTTTTGATCAGTTGCCTTCTACTTTATATCCCATCAAATGTGGTTTGCTACTCTTGGTTCATCAGTGACATGGAATATGAGACGTGTGGCCATGAATGCACATACTCTAGGAATTCTAAAATTTTAGATAAAGTGATACAGCTGGAGTTAAATGCATCTCTGCAGCTTGTTGCTCTCTTTCAAGATTTATTTATTATTTATTTATTGTAAATTCCAATATTTATTACATGATCCATCTTTGGATCATGGCCGTTAATGGGCTTCTATGGCTCCCAGAGTTTGTGGGCATGACCACCAGGCTCCCAGAAGAACAGGGAGATGGTGGGAGGTCACCCATTTCTGTCTCCGTGTGAGCTTGGAGATTTTGGTCACAAAACCTCCATTTTTCAGCAGATTCATTCTCATACATGGAGGGCTCATCCCAAGTCCGTGGAGATCATCCGTGAGCATGGAGGCAGTTGGGTTCTGGAGGGTTTTGACTGCCAGGGTTCTGTTGGGGTGAGTGGTGGGCTCAGCCTGGCATGGGGTGTGAGGCATCTCTGCAGCTTGTTAATCGCTTCCGAGATTTATTTGTGAGTCTTGGGAAAGTTTTCTTGAAGCTGAAGAGAGATTGGGCCTGGCTCCCTGGCCTCTGCTCGTGGCTGGGTGCTAGTGGTCTACAAGCATATGGGTGAATTGGGGGTTTCCTGGTGGGTTTTGGGCCTCTTAGGATGGGTTTGGGGAGGATGAGTACTCCCAGATAAGTCCAGCTGGGCCTGCTACCTTCTCTCCACCATGTTTGTGTGCCTGAGCTCATTGGACAAGTCCCATCTGGGCCTCTGTGGGCCAGATCAGGAGTAATTCCTGAGTGCAGAGCCAGGAGTAACCCCTTGTGCATCGCTGGGTGTGACCCAAAAAGAAAAAAAAGTGAAAATATTGAGTAATAGAGATGCTCAGACTCAGAGTTGGAAGGTAAAAAGTTTATTAGAGAGTAGAAAAGGAAAGGAGCTCCTCAAGTGGAGAGGAACTTAGTACAGGACTAAGTTAATTATAGCTTCTCTTATAGGGGGGGTTATAGGAAAACTGTGTCATTGTGTTACAGGGAATGCAGGGAAGTTAAAGAAGGGTTTTCCTTGTAGACTTTTTTAAGTTAAAACTGGGCTCCTAGCAAGTATTACAGACACTTGCAAGGATCTAACATGTCACATGCAACATGTAACGTGTTACATGCAAGGCTCTAACAGATCCTAGTCTGTCTGTTTGCCTCAGGTATTTCCCATTATCCTAGCCTCCCAGTGAGCCTGAAGTCTGGGGCAGAATTTTATAATGGACAATTATTACTCCCTGTTTATCAGAAAACCCAGATATTTACAGGAAATCAAAAATGTAGCATGGACCAGCCCCAAAACAGGACTGTTCGGGGCTGGCAAGGGTAAACTGAGGTTCCCTCTTTTGTCTCTGATGCTATTTCTTCCACTACCTGCCCAGGGGCTGGGGGAGCCCTAGAAGGATCTAGAACTCTCTTCCACCTGACTCACACCCTCCAGTCTGGGCCTGCATCCCTCCGGTGACCAGACACTCACTGCCTGAGGGACCCAAGACAGAATGGACCTGGAGCCAGCTGACAGGTGGCAGCCAGGGGAGGCCTTGGCCCTGATCATAGACCAGAGCCCTTGCAGGAAGCTTTGGTGATTTTGGGCTGGGTCAGACAAGAGAGTGGGGTTTCGGGGGAGAGGTTGCAGCTGCCGAGACTGGGAAGGTCTCAGCTGAGCAGAGTCTGGGGGACATTGATGAGTTTTCCCGGCACTGGAGAAGTGCAAGCAGTGAGTGGCCACAGGCAGGCGGCTGGGGGGCTTGGGAAGTTGCCAGAGACGCACAGGCTGACCCCAGGTCACTCAGGCCTGGGGCTGGGGGCACGGGTTGGTGGAGCCCGGCATTGCCCGGGCAGCCCCCTTAGTACGGTCTCCAGTGCGCCTCTCCCCGCACCTCCAGCTCCTTCGGCCCAGACACCCAGACAAGATCCTCTTCCTAACGGCCAAGCTCACCAGGAAACTCCATACTGGGCCTCACTTTCGTAGAAGGAAATGGGGCCCTCTCTCTGGGACAGTGCTTCCCGGGAAGAAAGCCCTCCTTCTCAGGCAGTGAAAGTCCCTCTCTGCACTCCAGCCCTAGGAGGGACACCCAGTAAGGAACCCGGGGCTGGAAGACCGCCCCACTGCAGACCGCCTCACCCCACCCCCACCCCTACCCCGCCCCCAGCCCAAATTCTTAGGGATTTTCTTTATCTCTTACTTTGAATTTCTGGAGCCCTTGAATGGCTCCAACCTTAGATAACCATCAGGAGTTCAGATATGCATTTTTATTTTGAGCAGGATGTGAAGGATTAAACCTACCCACCAAGACAAAATGCTTTGTTTCTTTAATAATTGCTTCAATATAAATATTTCCTCCATCCAGAAGAGCTTATCTGTCAGAATGGTTTATAAACCGCTATTTTGCATTGAGGGGTTGGGAAGCCGCTAATCAGAACTCTCACTGGTGACTTCTTCCAGGAAGCCCTAATTTTATTTGGGGGGAGCCAGCAGTGTTCCAGGGTTACTGAGGCCTTTCTTGACCAGCTCAGCCTTGAAGGGCTCACCTGACAGTACACACTCACTCACACACACACACACACACACGTATGTGTCCCATCCGAGGATCTGTATAACGGGGTTCACGAGGAGAGGGTGCAAAAGTGATAGGGAGAGGGGAAACAAACACACACACACACACACACACACACACACACACACACACAGAGATGAGCAAAAGCAAAAGAAGAATACTTTATTGTAACACCACAGTGCTTATGTATGCTTAGGCTTCAATCTACTTGCGTCATGGCCCTAAGGTAAAACTAGAAGTAACTAATGGCACCCTGGGCAACGAGGGGAGATAACAGTAGATATCCAGAAGGTTGACCTATCTGTTCCTGTTGGCTAACCATCCTGCTCTTGTAAAAATGTCCCAGTCCTCTGGTTCTTGTAAAATGGCTTTCTCAACCTGTTTATGCAAATGTTTGACCGCAAGCTATATGCTGAAGGCCCGCTCACCACATGCACACACGAACACGCAGGAGCGTTCGTGAATGCCAGGAATGCTCTCCAGCTCTCTGCGTTCCCTCTCGACCAATCCCTAAACTTTAGGTATCTATTTATTGGCAATTAAAAAAAGAAAAGTTAGGGGCTGGAGTGATAGCACAGCGGGTAGAGCGTTTGCCTTGCATGCGGCCAACCCGGGTTCAATTCCCAGCATCCCATATGGTCCCCCGAACACCACCAGGAGTGATTCCTGAGTGCAGAGCCAGGAGTGACCCCTGAGCATCAACGGGTGTGACCCAAAAAAGCAAAAAAAAAAAAAGTTGGAGGGGCCGAAAAGATAGTGCAGCAGATTGTGTGTTTGCCTGGCACACAGTTGACCCAGGTTCGATCTCCGGCATCCCATATGGTCTTCCTGTCAGTGCTTGGGGGACCATATGGGATGCTGGGGATTGAATCCAAGTCGGCCGCGTGCCAGGAAAACGCCCTACCCATTGAACTATCACTCTGGCCCCCAAATAAATAAATATATATATAATATTTTCAAATTTGAAAATATTGAGTAATAAAAAATGCTTAGAGTTGGAAAGTAGAAAAGTTTATTGAAAAGTAGAAGAGAAGGGAGAAGGAACTCCTCAAATGGGGAGGAACTTAATATAGGACAAAGTCATTTCTTACGTTGTCTTTGACTCTGGTTTATTTTGTGGGGATTTATAGGGAAACTGGGTCTTGTGTGACAGAGAATGTGGGAAGTTCAAGAGTGCTCTAGCAGATTTGGGTCTTTCTGGCCATTTGCCTCAGGCATTGTCCATCCTTCTAGTCTTCCCCCAGCCTAAGCTCAGGGGGGTTGTGGTCCTGGGGAACTCCAGGAATGCTAAGACAGGACCTTTGGATGAGGCATGTGTTAGGTCCATAGGTAAAATGGAACTGCTGGCAAGGGAAAATTGAGGTTCTTCCTCTTTCAATATGAAAGGCAAGTGCTCTACCGCTGAGCAGACCTAAACTTTATACTCTAAAAAATTATGTTTTCGGGGTCAGAGGGACAGCACAGCAGGTAGGGTACTTGCCCTGTGTGCGGCCAACCCAGGTTCGACCCCCAGCATCCCATATGGTCCTTTGAACACCACCAGGAGTAATTCCTGAGCACAGAACCAAGAGTAAGTTCTGAGCACCGTTGGATGTGGCCTTAAAGGCAAAAAAATAAAATAAAAAATAATTTAACCCTTTGGACCCTGCTGCGGAGCGAGCATGATGGAAGAGCCCAAGGAAGCGCCCTTGGACTCCAAGCAGCCCACTGAACTAATTCCGGCACGGGAGCGGAGACCCCATGGCGGGCTGAAACAGTGGGAACCGGGCATCCCCCAATTCTCTTAACCTCTCTCTCTCAACCCCTTCCTCCCGAGCACAACGCAGGGTCCGCGGCTTTCTGAGCACAAAATGGAGACACCGAGCCTCTCTCTAGGTTTCTCCATCTTATGAGCACCATAAAAGGGTAAAAGTTTGTAGTGATGTTATTTCTGGTTGTACTTTCCCTGGACTTTATACAGAAACCCAAAACCTAATGTCATCTTAGCATCAGCAATATGTAATGGTTCCTTTTTAATGGGTCGGACTTTTGTGGGAGATCCTAACAAGAATAGTAAGTCTGTTGCTGAAATATTGAAGGCAATCAAAGTGGTAGCCATCTCTCTAGACTGAACTAAGCTATATCCCCACGCCGGCTGAGAAGAAATTTTCTTCTTTCTCGGGAAGAAACGCGGCGTGGCGTCAACTATAGTGTGATGTCCATTAAGCAAACAGACCTGGTGGCGTGGGAATGGGATATAAGGGGAAAAATTATGTACATGGAACAGTGGGACGCTGGTGGAATCTCGAGCTGGAGCTGATACCAGCGCAAGACCTTCGGTTCCAGAAACTGCTTGCAGACACTCTACTAGTCTATCAACTAAGCCAGAGCCCCACGCCTGCTGATGACGGGAAATAACCATCCTTTTCGGTTTTTTTTCCCTTGTCAGGCAGCGTGGCGATTACTAAACAGGCGTGAACTCGGTGGCGCGGGGCAAGGGGGAAAAAGAAAAGTTATGTAACAAACAGCGGGACTTAATATCTCTATATTCTTAGCAGTGGAGAACTATCAAATGCCTCCTTGGCAATAAGACTGTCTTTTTCTTTTTGGGGGGAAACCCCAACAACGGTAGTGAGTTGTGTGTTGAAACATGGAATGTAATCGAGATAAGGCGTAAACGAAGTGAAACTTATCACTTACAAGGGTGGGGACTGGGGAGGTGGGAGGGGGCGGCAGGTATACTGGGGGGGTTGGTGATGGAAGATGGGCACTGGTGAAGGGAAGGGTGTTTGAGTATTGTATAACTGACATAATCCTGAGAACTATGTAACCCTCCACATGGTGATTCAATAAAATTTAAAAAAAATAATAATAATTTAAAATTATGTTCTTAAGGGCAGGTGTTAAAGGGTTTGCCTTGCATCTTTGCTGACCCCAGTTCCAATCTCCAGCACCAGACGTGGTCTCCCGCCCCCACCATCTCCTGGAGTGATCCCTGAGCACAGCCAGGTGTGGCCCAAACCCCTCCCAACCCACCCTGCAAATAAATTTCATCAGTTGCAGGTGGGGAGGGCAGGGAGCCAGAAGGCAGCAGCATCCCTAGTGTTTGGGCGTTTGGTATTTCTGCCCTCCTGCTCTGACCATCTCCACCCCACAGGGGAGTCGGGGGCATCATCTGGTGAAATTGGCACTCGTGGGCCCTAGAGCCCTAACAACCGCCTTGACCCACACTTGATCTACCAACAACAACAACAAAACCTCATGAAGGTTTTAGCGTTTTTAGTGTGTGTGGAAGGGGGCCACAGCCAGTGTTACCCAGAGCTTACTCCTGGCTCTGCACTCAGGGATCATTCCTGGTGGGGTTCAGGGAACCACCTGGGGTGCCAGGGATCAAACATGGATGGGTCACAATCGAGGCAAATGCCCTACCCACTGTGCTGTCACTCTGGCCCCACCTGAGTTTTTGATGAGCTGTGGCCTCAGGGCAGAAGTTCACTCTTTGCTGGACAAGAAAAATCCGTCCCAGGACTGGAGCCATAGTACAGTGGGTAAAGCCCTGCCTTTGCATTTGGCCAAGCCACGCTCAATTCCTGGCACTCCAGATGGTCCCCTGAGCCCTGCCAGGAGTGACCCCTAAGGGCAGAGCCAGGGGTAAGCCCTGGCCCTGAGCACCAGATGGGACACCCCCTCCAAAAATAAATTAATTAATTAAATAACAGCTAGTCTTGATCTCTGCCGGGTTTCCCATGCTAAAGTTTTGTTTTGTCTTTGCAACTTTGCCCCTTTTATTTGCCCCAAAAATTTAGAAAGGACTGCGGGATTAGGACAAGCAATAGCTGACTGGTCTAAGGCTTTAGTTTTAAGCTGTGATGATGTTGGTGGGCTCCACGGGTGGCTTATGTGAAGTGGGGAGGAGAAAGACGGTCACTTTCTTTCCATCCTCCTCTGCACCCGGGACCCAGGCTTACTGGGTTCTTGTTTCGTCTTGCAGAAAAGAATTTCAGGAGTAGACGAGCAGTGAAGTAAAACAGATTGATTTTTTTGTTTTCTTTTTGGGTTACACCTGGCGATGCACAGGGGTTACTTCTGGCTCTGCACTCAGGAATTACTCCTGGCGGTGCTCAGGGGACCATATGGGATGCTGGGATTCGAACCCAGGTTGGCCGGGTGCAAGGCAAACACCCTATCTGCTGTGCTATCACTCCAGCCCCAAAGGAAGTAAAACAGATTTTATTTGGAGAGTTTTGAAGGGAAGGAGAAAGAGAAGTGGGAGAAAGTAGAGAGCAACGTACTCAAGAAACAGCCTGGGCTTCTCGAAGGGCGGAGAGAGCCCCTACCCACACCCCAGCACTAGACACGAAAGCATGACAATACACATCTCAAGAGGGGAGATGCGGGAGACACATGTGCTCGTCCACGTGGGCTCAAGTAGCACACGGGCTCAGGCAGCCTATGTGAGCCCTTTCTTCCGTTAAGGTGGCTTTTCTTTTTTCTTTTTGGATCACACCCGGCGATGCACAGGGGTTACTCCTGGCTCATGCACTCAGGAATTACCCCTGGCGGTGCTCAGGGGACCATATGGGATGCTGGGAATGGAACCCGGGTCGGCCACGTGCAAGGCAAATGCCCTACCCACTGTGCTATTGCTCCAGTCCTCAAGGTGGCTTTTATACGGATTTTCAAACCTGTCCCACATGTGGGGCTTCTACCTAGGTAGAAGTCCGTTGCTAAGGAGGTTGCCAAGGGGGTAGGGAGTGGTGATGGTCTTTGAAATTCCTCCCCTGGCCTTTTGTTTCTGCTGGAGCGTCTCTGGGTCTGTTGCAGGCTCCAGGTGAGGCTCTTATCAGGCCTTAGTTCCTGTTTTCTGCAAGGTTGGCTTTCGCCACTACAGGGCTCTTACTTCCCAGGAAATTTACTGCTATTGCCTAGGAGGCGCCTGCCTACATCAGGACCACCTCCTCTATCTCTGTCTGTCTCTGTCTCTGTCTGTCTGTCTGTCTGTCTGTCTGTCTCTCTCTCTCTCTCTCTCTCTCTCTCTCTCTCTCTCTCTAGAAGCTGCTCCATTGTGTCCTATTGGCTCTGATCAAGCCAGTTCGGGACCTTCAGAGCACCTTTGTGCTCCTGAGAGCCCCAGGCCCCTGCCCGGGCAGTACCAACCTCTAATCCCTTGGTCTTTTCTGTCACACTAAACCACACATCCACGGGCCATGATGCAGTAAGGTACTTGTCTTGCACGTGGCCACATACGGCTGCCTGAGCACTGCCAGGAGTGATTCCTAAGCACAGAGCCAGGAGTAAACTCTCTGCACAGCCAGGTGTGACCCAAGACAAAACAAAAAATAAATTTAAGGGGCCAGACACACAGTGGGTAGCATGTTTGCCTTGTATGCAGCCGACCCGGGTTCCATTCACAGCATCCCGTATGGTCCCCTGAGCACCACCAGGAGTAATTCCTGAGTGCAGAGCCAGGAGTGACCCCTGTGCATCGCCTCGTGTGACCCAAAAAGCAATAAATAAATAAAAATAAATTTAAACACACACACATAAAGCTACAGACCCAATCGCCCTCCCGTTGACATTTTTCTGCCATGTTCTGTATCGGTGACTGTTCTCTGTGCCTCAATCATACTTGCCCACCTTCTCCCTCATGAATGCATAGGAGCTTCCTGACAAGCTGCTAGTATACGGTCAACTGTTTCTCTCCTCTGCTGGCATCTAACCAGGACCACCAGCAGCCCCGCTCTTTGTGGCTCGCCGCCGCCGGGGCACTCTTCCCAACTTTAGTGGTTTCCTTGCCAATGAGGCCGTCCGTTCTATTCAATTGCTGTGCTTTTTCTAGGATGACGCCCAGACTTATTACTCTCATGGGAAAAAACTTCAGGAGGAGAAAAACAGTGAAGTAAAGAAACTTTGTCAAGGGGTCTGAGAAGGGGGAGAAAGAGAGGGAGAGAGAGGAGGGAGTACATCACGTAGGGCACTTGCCCTGCACATGGCTGACTCGGGTTTAACCTCCAGCACCCCATCTGGTCTCCCTGAGCACACTGATGTAGGCAGGTAGACAGGAAAGGCCCCCATGGTAATGGAATTCCCAGGATGTAATATCACCAACAGCCCCCGGCTGCAAAGAGCACACCTTGTGAGCTCAGGCAGAAGGCTTTACCTGGCCAGGAAAGGAATTTAAAAGAAGACCATGGACCACTCCCAACTCTACCCCCTTGGCAACCACCCTAGCAATGGACTCTTACCCAGCTAAAAGATCCATCCATAGAAGGCAAGATGGAGAAACCTATAAAAGCTACCTTGAACAAAGGAAGTGTGCACATATGCTGCCTGAGCCAATGTGCTGCTTGTGCCCACATGGCTGAGCACATGTGGTGCCCAAGCACATGTGTCACCCACATCTCCCCTCTTGAGATGTGTATTGGGTCTCTCCACCTTTGGAGAAGCCTGCATTCTCCCTTGAACATGTTACTCTCTCTCTCACTTTCTCTCCCTCCTTTCCCTTCCTAAAAGCCTCCAGTAAAATCTCCTTTTGAAGTCGGTGGGCCCCCATGGATGGTTTATGTGAGGCCGTGACCAGAGTTACTGGGTTTTGCCTCACAGAAAAGAATTTCAGGAGTAAACGAGGAGCAAAGTAAAACAGATTTTATTTGGAGTTTTTTTTTTTTTTTTTTTTGCTTTTTGGCCATGCACAGATGATACACCTGGTGATGCACAGGGTTACTCCTGGCTCGTGCACTCAGGGGTTACTCCTGGCTCGTGCACTCAGGAACTACTCCTGGCAGTGCTCGGGGGATCATATGGGATGCTGGGGATCAAGCCCAAGTCGGCCACGTGCAAGGCGAATGTTGTACTCTGTGCTTTTGCTCCAGGCCCTTATTTGAAGATTGCTACGAAGGAGGGAGAGAAAAAGGAGGGAAAGTGAGAGTATCATGCTCAAGAGAGAGCACGGGCTTCTCCAAAGGCGGAGAGAGTCTCTACACACACCCCAGCATGAAAGTACACATCAGGCTACACATGTGCTCGGGTGCCACATGCAAGCAGCACATGGACTCAGGCAGCATATGCGTGGCCTTCCTTCGTTCAAGGTGGCTTTTATAGGGTTTTCCCAACCTGTCGTCACTCGAGGCTTCTACCAAAGTAAAAGTCCGTTGCTAGGGAGGTTGCCAAGGGGGTAGAGTTGGGAGTGGCTGATGGCCTTCTTTGAAATTCCTTTCCTGGCCTTTTGTTCCTGCGGGCGCTTCTCTCGGTGGGGGTCCAGCCTCTCTGGGCCTGTGACTGGCGCCAGGTGAAAGTCTTACCAGGCCTAGCTATTGTGCTCACAAGGTGTTTTATTACGTCCTAGCGATCTGCTGCCGTGGGGAGACCCTTTCCTGTCTACTTGCCTACATCAATTTTACTTCGTTTCTCCTCTTCTCCTGATATTCTTTTTTGTGTGTGAAATAGGATAAAAAAAAAAATGTCCTGGAAACTTTGGGTGAGGCCTAGGAGTGACTTTCTCTGCAAACAGCAATTCCTCTCTCTGGCCTGAGTTCACAGAGAGATAGGGTGGTGGGGACCAACTCCATGGGAGACCAACTCCCGTGCCAAGAAGACCAAGTGGCCATCAGGTGTGGCTTGCCGGTCACCTGGTGAGTCTGTTGGGGCTCTGGCCTGTGGGAGCAGGGGCTCATCCCCAGAATTACAGCCCGAGCCTTTCCCAGCTGGTCCTGGGGTGGCACAGGTGACCGTCTCTCTCCTCTCCGCCTCACATAAGTCACCTGTGGGGCCTGACTTTACCATAAGTAAGGACTCCTGAGTGCAGAGCCAGGAGTAACCCCTGAGTCTCCAGGTGTGACCCAAAAGGGGGGGAAAAAAGGAACTTTATCAAAAGGGAGCAAGAAGGACTGGGGAAATAGTGCAGTGGGTAGGATTCTCGCCTTGCACACAACCAGGCTTGATATCCGGTACCCGATGTGATCCCCTGAGCCCCTCCAGAAGTGACTCCTGAGCACAGAGCCAGAAGTCCTGAGCATTGCTAAGTAGGGGGAAAAAAAAAGTGTGGGGGAGAGAGAAAAGGAAGGAGGAGTTTCTCCAGAGAGGGGTGTCCTTGGCCTCGTGGGAAGGCACACCTAGGGATTAGCACATTCTCAGCATGGGTAAGAGGTGTCGGGTGCTGGGAAAGGGGACCATCCAGAGCCTTGGGTGGTCTTTCTTTTCTTATTTTTATGTATTTATTTATTTTTGCTTTTTGGGTCACATCCAGTGATGCTAAGGAGTTATTCTGGGCTCTGCACGCACGGCAGGGCCATGTGGGATGCTGGGAATCGCAAGACAAATGCCCTACGCGCCCTACACGCTGTACTGGCCCTTTGCTCTGGCCCTCTGGATGCTCTTTCATATTCTTCCCGGTCTCTTGAAGTTTCTCTTCTCCCAGGGGTCGGCCTGCCCTGGCCTGTGCTCAGTTTCACCTTCTTCTGACCACACCCTCTCCTGTCTCTTGAATGAGACAAGGGTCTGACTTCTCCAGGCTGACTCAGACCAAGGGGTGCTGGCTTCACCCCTTCTCGGAGTACCCTCACAGGCAGGACCAGCGTCCTGGGTCCTAGGTCCTGGTGAGCCTGCTTGGGCTGTGGGCCCCCTCCCTCCTCCCCAGGGCCTATTCAAATAATATGCAAATCACCCTGCTGCCTCCTCCTGACCAGCCCCTCCCCTTCCTGCCCCACCTAGGGCCGCAGGGGGTCTCAGCACTCACTCTCAATGCCACCCCCCTCAGTTCCCCGCCCCCAGATTCCTCTCTTAGAACTTCTTTGAAGGAAGGACTCAGGGACTGCCTGTTATTATTGGTTGATTTTTTTTTTTTTGGCTTTTTGGGTCACACCCGGAGATGCACAGGGGTTACTCCTGGCTCTGCACTCAGGAATTACTCCTGGTGGTGCTGGGGATGGTGGGAATGGAATCTGGGTCGGCCAGGTGCAAGGCAAATGCCCTCCCCGCTGTGCTATTGCTCCAGCCCCTGGTTGATTTTTTGTTATGATATGTTGGTTTTTGTTTGGGGGCCACACCATGAGGTGCTGGGGGGCTCTAGATGGCAGAGCATACCTGTGGGGGTGGTGCCAGGACTTGAAGCGCTGACACACAGCAGCTGAGTGCAAGGAGCGGAGTGTGCTGGAATCTCTACTCTCTCCCCAGCCCCTGGGCTGGCAGCGCTAAACTCTATCTGTGCTACTGTGTCTTTCTCTGCCCTTCGAGGGTCAGAGTTGTGGACAATTGCGACCGTTGCTGTAGAAGTTCAGCAAATATAAACAATTTATTATGAACAGAATAAGCTTCAGACAAGCACCCTTGGTGACTTGGTCACAGGCTGCCCTTGTTTCTTGGGAGGTCCTCCCATTCCTCTTTTTTTTCTCCCCCTCTTTTTTTTTTGTCATACTTGGCAATGCTCAGGGCTAACTCCTGGCTCTGCATCTCAGGAATCACTCCTGGTGGTGCTTGGGGGACCATATGGGATGCTGGGAATGGAACCCAGGTTGCCCCGTGCAAGGCCAACACCCTCCCCACTGTACTATAGCTCCAGCCCTCTCCCTTCCCGCCTTCCTGCCACTCCGTTCCCACAGCAGGGCTCCAGAGGACTCAGCCTTCCTGCTTCTTTCTTTTTTATTCAGGGCTACACCTGGCTGTGTTCAGGGCCTACTCCCGGCTCTGTGCTCAGGGATCACTCTTGATGGGGCTCAGGGTGATGTCAGCGGGCCCCACGGGTGACTTATGTGAAGCGGGGAGGAGAAAGACGGTCACTTTCTCCCCAGTTGCCTCTGCCACCTGGGACCCAGGGTTACTGGGTTTTTGTCTTGCTCGCAGAAAAGAATTTCAGGAGTAGACAAGCAGTGAAGTAAACAGATTTTATTTAGAGGTTTTTTGAGGGAAGGAGGAAGGGATAAGTGGGAGTGAGAAGAGTAAGAGTAACCACTCAAGAGAGAATGCAGGCTTTTCCAAGGGTGGAGAGAGCCTTGAACGGGCTATTGAGCTAGCTTTTATAGGTTCTTTGCAGCTCCTCTCGATCCAGATCCGGAATATTCTGGAGCGTCCTTCCAGCTGGGTCACTGAAGTTAATCAGATTAGTGGAGAGGTCCGAGGGGAGGGGTCCATCCAGACCCTCAGGGTCTGCCGATGGTCTTATCCAGTCTTTTGTTTTCTGAATCCACAAGTCTTAACATTCTTCTTTGGAGGGACTGGAGCGAAAGCACAGCGAGGAGAGCATTTGCCTTGCACAGGGCCAACCTGGGTTCGATTCCCAGCATCCCATATGGTCCTCCGAGCACTGCTACGAGTGGTTCCTGAGTGCAGAGCCAGGAATGGCCCCTGTGCATTGCCATGTGTGACCCAAAAATTAAAAAAAAAAAAAAAAGATTCTACTTCCCAGAGATTTTGTTAATCTAAGTTTCATTGCCAACGGCTTTTCCCTATCTACCAAGGGGACCATAATGGGGGATCGAACCTGGGCAGGCAGTGCAGCAAGCAAATGCCCCAAATGCCTGGGTTACTGCTCTGGTCCCAGCCTTTCTCAGGGCTGGTGATGTGGCTCAAAGGTCCAGAGCAGGTGGGTGACGCTGGTGAGGCCCCGGGCTTGATCCCCACCACCACAGGCGCCCAGAGCACTGCCCGGTGTGGCCCTGGTGACACCCCCACGGCAGCATCCATTGCTGGGCTGCAGCCGCACTAGTGGCCCCAAGTGTGGAGCCACCTGTCTGTTGAGTATCATTGGAAATAGCTCACAGAGTGTGGCTTGGGAAGCCCCTGAGCATTACTTTGGGTATGGTCCCAAGACCAAAAATAAATTAAAAATTGGGGGTCCAGCTTGCTCTTCAGGTCCTGATTCTCCTCTGAACACGTCTCTTGCCTCCTTGTCTTCCTGTCTCTCTGCGTGCCCATGCGCTCTTTCGAGCTCGCTCCCTCTTGAACATGTATTCCCTTCATCTAAATTTCCTTCAATAAAAACAATCTTGCTTCATCGAGAAAAATGATAAAATAAAATAAAAACTGGGGTCCCTGGGGAGTCAGATGACTTCTGTGTGACCCACCTGTGCAGCTCGGCTGAGGAGGCTCGGCCAGTTCACCCTGTGGAGCAGGCGGGCAGTGCCGGCCTCCTCGGGCTGTGAGTGGCCTGGACGGGCCTTCCCAGCCCAGTGGGCCCCCAGCCCGGCTTCCCCAGTCCTGCTGAGATCCCCATGTGGCTGGCAGCCACTGTCCAGGCCAGAGGCGCCTGGGGGTGTGGAAAAGCCCCAGCTTAGCCCTAAACATGCCCTGATAAGGAGCAGGGCCAGCAAGGCCCCTCA
The DNA here is from genome assembly GCF_027595985.1 of Sorex araneus. Taxonomy (NCBI): domain Eukaryota; kingdom Metazoa; phylum Chordata; class Mammalia; order Eulipotyphla; family Soricidae; genus Sorex; species Sorex araneus. The sequence goes on along the minus strand of NC_073304.1, from coordinate 98,626,461 downwards.
CCAGCCCAGCCTGCTGCACCCTCCCCCTCCCCAGGAGACCCAGAAGTACATAGCTGAGTTGCCAAAACTATTCTGAACCGAAGATCTCTAAGGATCAACATAATGGGCTGGATAAGGCTGTCCTGCAGCCAATCCTGAGCTGGATCCTTGATTGTCTCCGACCAGGAGTGATCCCTGAGCACAAAGCCAGGAGTAAACCCTGAGCGCTCTGGGTATGTTCCCCTTCCCATCCCCACCCCCACAAAAAGAATCAATAGGTGCAGGAGCTATCCCTTATCTGACCAAACACAGAACCTCCCAGAAGAATTCAAATGCCATGAATTCCCTCCCCGGGAATTGCACAATAGAGAAGAATGCCGCCTTCCACCAGAGAACAAGATAAGGACAGACAGGACCAAACTTCAGGATCTTTCCTGAAAGTTATCTCCATTCCCATAGGTGTCCTCTTTCCCCTTTCTTTTCTCCTTCTCCTTCTCCTCCTCCTCCTCCTTCTCCCCTCCACCCCTCCCCCTCCACTCCTCCTCCTGCCCCTCTTCTCCTCCTCCCCCCTGTTCCTCCCCCTTGGCCTCCTCCTTCCCCTTGGCCTCCTCCTCCTCCTCCCCCTCTTCCCCACCTCCTCCCCTCCCCCACCTCCTCCTCCTTCTTTTCCTTGGGCCACACCTGGTGGTGCTCATGGCTTACTTCTTGCTTGGTGCTGAGGGATCACTCCTGGTGGGGCTTGGTGGACCATATGGGGTGCTGGCAGTGCTGGGGAGACCATATGCAGTGATGGAGATAAACCTGGGGTTTGCTGCATTCAATGCAAGTGCCATACCTGCTGTTCTAACTCTCTACCTTGCCCTTTTATTGTTGTTGTTTTTTGTTTTTTGGGTCAGACCCGGGAATGTGCTGGACTTACTCTTGGCTCTGCACTCAGGAATTATCCCTGGCAGTGCTCAGACAACCATAGGGGATGCTGGGAATCTAACCTGGGTTGGCTGCATGCAAGGGAAATGCCCTACCCGCTATGCTATTGCTCCATTTTTGAATTGCCCATTTTTGAATTGAATTGTTTGTTGATATTTTTGTCATTGAATTGTATAAGTTAGTTAGATAGATATTAATCCTTTCTAGATTTCTTTTTTTTTTTAAGTAAACTTTTATTTTTTTTGTTTTGTTTTGTTTTTTTGCTTTTTGGGTCACACCTGGAGGTGCACAGAGGTTACTCCTGGCTCTGCACTCAGGAATCACTCCCTGGCGGTGCTCAGGGGACCATATGGGATGCTGGGAATCGAACCCGGGTCGGCCGCGTGCAAGGCAAACGCCCTACCCGCTGTGCTATCGCTCCAGCCCCTCCTTTCTAAATTTCATTTACCATCTTAACAGAAAGAAGGAAAGGGAGGGTCGGTGTAGCGAGTAATACACTTGCCTCTCAGGGGGCTGAACCAGGTTCTATCTCATGATCCCTTCAGCATTGCTAGGAGTGATCAATCCCTGGGCACAGAGATCGGAGCAAAATTCTTGAGTACTGGAAGTTGTGGCCCAAAAACCAAAATGAAAAAATAGAGGACAAGATAGGGACAGAAAAAAATAATCCCAAGAGCTGGAAAAATAGTACAGTGAGTAAGTCACTTGCCTGGCATGTGGCAGGCCCCAGTCCCATCCCAGGGTCCGTTCCCAGCATCCCATATGGCTCCCTGAACACTGCCAGGAGTGACTCCTGAGTGCAGAGTCAGGAGTAGCCCCTGAACATTTCCGGGAGTCATCCCAAAACAAAAACAATTCCGCAAAGGGGTAAGTGCTGGCACACACGCCTTGCATATCAGTCCTGGACTCAATTCCCAGCATCCTAGATTCTCAAGCCCTTCAGGGGAGCAGCCCCAAGAGCACAGAGCTGGTATCACCCCAGCACTGCTGACGATGGGCTGGATACAACTGTGACAGCAGGACGAAATAGACCTTCTTCAGAGAAGACATGCGACACCCGACAGCCAAGAGGTAAGTGAAAAGGTGCTGACACCCCAACCTCCGAGAAATGCAAATGAAAACCACAAGAACACAGCACTTCCTGCCTGCCATGGTCACCCCAGGACAGACAGGTGACAGGAGTGTTGGGGACCGAGTGCCCTGTGTGCAGAAGCGCAGATAGGGGTGGCCGCTATGGAGAAGGGTCAAGAGGCTCCTGCAAGGGTTAAACACAGCACTAGGATGCGAAGGCATAATTCCACAGCTGGGCTTCAAGCCAAAGGAAATGGAAACAAGCTCTTGGAGAGAAAGCTGCCGCCCGCCGTGCTCACTCAGAGCCGTGACAGGAGCCACGGAGGGAAGCATGCTCAGGGCCCGTCACGATGAATGGGAGAGAGGAGGCCTCTCGAGGGAAGACACAATGGCATTATTCAGTCACGAGAAAGAGGAAATCCTGCCACTGGGCACCACGTGGATGGACACCGAGGGCACTGTGCGACCTGAAGTCAGTCGGACAGAGAAAGACAAGTATTGTCTGGGCGCACTTGCCACTGTGGTTCAGGCATTAGTTTGGATGTACTCGGCTTCTATCTGTTTTTCTAATATTGTCCTTTGTTATTTCAGGATCCAATTCAGGATGTGGCATTATCTGGAACTATCACATCTCCTCAATCTCTCAGAGAACAGTTCCTCCCTCTTGCTCCTCCTAACTGTGAAACATTTGCAGAGTTCAGGTGGGGACTAGGCAGATGTGACGATAATATTTAAAAGTGATCATTTTAGACAAGAACTGAGCATGGAAAGTAGGTAAAGAGATATATATGATCATCTTTGGTATCTGTATTGCAATTGCTCCAGTCCGGGAGTGATAGCACAGGTAGGGCGTTTGCCTTGCACACAGCTGACCCAGGTTCGATTCCTCTGTCCTCTCGGAGAAGCCAGGAAGTTACCGAGAGTATCTTGCCCACACGGCAGAGCCTGGCAAGCTACCCATGGAGTATTCGGTATGCCAAAAACAGCAACAACAAGTCTCACAATGGAGATGTTACTGGTGCCCACTCGAGCAAATAGATGAACAATGGGACGACAGTGCATTGCACACATTGCATCTGTATTGCAAACCATAAGGCCCAAAAGGTGTGTGTGGGTGGGGAGAGAGAGAGAGAGAGAGAGAGAGAGAGAGAGAGAGAGAGAGAGAGAGAGAGAGAGAGAGAGAGAGAGAGAAAGAGAACTAGAGCCATAGAGACAGGCTGGAAGGAGGAGCTGGGTGTGACAGGAAAGAAACTGGGAACACTGGCACTGGAAAATGCGCCCTGGTGGAGGGATGAGTGTTGGAACTCAGTATGACTGAAACTCTTCCATTGTAATGGTCTATCTCACAATGATTCAATTAAAAAAATTATTAATTAAAAGACAAGCTTCCTAATTTGGAGTTTGACAGAGGACATTCTTGATGTATGACAGTATGAGATTGGGCTTATGGGATCTGGGGGGGATGAAACTGCCCTGCCACATCAGAGGTACCTATCAGCGCTTACTTGCTGAAAAAGCTAAAGTGAGATTCTCTGGGGCTGGAGCGATAGCACAGCGGTTGGGTGTTCGCCTTTCACACGGCCGACCCGAGTTCGATTCCTCTGCCCCTCTCGGAGAGCCTGGCAAGCTACCCATGCGTATTGGGTATGCCAAAAACAGTAACAATAAGTCTCTCAATGAAGACGTTACTGGTGCCCGCTCGAACAAATCGATGAGCAACGGGATGACAGTGACAGTGAGGTTCTCTGGGTAATTCAGCTAAAAAGGGGGTCCTATCTGATAGGGATGGAAAGGGGAACAGATAGGGCGATATTAGGGATGTGGCCTTAAGGAAAGAATTAGCAGCTTGGTGGGGCTGGAGCGGTAATACAGTGGATAGGGCGTTTGCCTTGCATGCGGCCAACCTGAGTTCGATTCCCAGCATCCCATATGGTCCCCCAAGCATCACCAAGAGTAGTCCCTGAGCACAGAGCCAGGAGTAACCCCTGCGCATCATCAGGAGTGTTCACCAAAAAGAAATAGCAGCTTGGAAGGTCAGAAAGAGGAAAGATGGGCTTAGATGGTGCCTGATAACCTGGATGACAGCCCTGGGAGCCCAGAAGAGAATTGTCTTACATCCTTTTCTATTCTTCAATGACCCATGTTCCTGGAACATAATAAAGAAATGTTCGCCCACCTTTATCAAAACAGCATAAGAGGGCTTTGGACTTCCTCTGCAATTCTGCTTTAGGAGATTCCATCCATAAACTGTGAATTTTCTCTGCATTCTTTATTTATTTATTTATTTTTGCTTTTTTTTTGAGGGGGGGGTCACACTGGTGATGCTCAGCAGTTACTACTCCTGGCTCTGCACTCAGGAATCAGTCCTGGCGGTGCTCAGAAGACCATATGCAGGGGATTGAACCCGGGTCAGCTAAATGGAAGGCAAATGCCCTTCCTGCTATACTATAGCTCCAGCCCGTTTCCTGGCATTCTCTTCCCTTTCTTTCCCTTACCCTTAAGTAAGCCTTTTCTGAATGGAGCCATTTGCTCCCCAGACACTTGATTTCAATGTTGAGTGCTTCAGTCAAGAACCAGCTAAGTTGGGGCTGGAGTGATAGCACAGCGGGTAGGGCGTCTGCCTTGCACGCTGCCAACCCGGGTTCGAATCCCAGCATCCCATATGGTCCCCCGGGCACCGCCAGGAGTAATTCCTGAGTGCATGAGCCAGGAGTGACCCCTGTGCATTGCCAGGTGTGACCCAAAAAGCAAAAAAAAAAAAAAAAAAAAAAAGAACCAGCTAAGTTGGGTACCTCTGGATTTCTCCAAGAGAAAGGTATCCTTTTCCCCTGTCCTTGCATGACCTGGAAGCAAGTGATGCAATCCAGTCCCTGCTCAAGTAGAGGAGAATTAAATTCCATTTCCTGAAGAGGGCCTACGATCATGTATATAACTTCTGTGAAATTCCTCATAACAGCTGTCCTGCTTCCAATCCATTTGTTTTATCATTTATTTATATCAGTATGTAATTAATGTTTATTCAAGTTATAACTTGATGCCACCCCAAAAGTACTTTCTAGCACTAACAAGATGTCCCAGAATCATCTTTCATCATTTTTGCCCAATCCTGAAATCATCTCATTTTCCAAAACACCCTGGATAACGAGTGTGCCCACTACCATAGTGTTGCAGTTAAATAGATAGAAGGGCCTTTGGTAATGAGCTTCTGGGAAATAATAAAATTTAAGAAATTGCCTGGCCCATGGGGCTGGAGCAATAGCACAGTGGGTAGGGCGTTTGCCTTGCACGTGGCCAACCCAGGTTCGATTCCCAGCATCCCATACGATCCCTGAGCACCGCCAGGAGTAATTCCTGAGTGCAGAGCCAAGAGTAGCCCCTGTGCATTGCCAGGTGTGACCCCCCCAAAAAAAAAGAAAAAGAAATTGCCTGGCCCAGAGGACAAAGAGATAGTACAGTGGGTAGGGCGCTTGCCTTATATGCACCTGATCCAGTGATCCTGGTTCAATCCCACACCCTGTGCAGTCCTGGAGAACTGCCAGGAGTGACCTCTGAGCACAGCTGCTCAAAGTAGCCCAAACCGGGGCTGGAGCAATAATACAGTGGCGAGGGCGTTTGCCTTGCACACACCGACCCCAGTTTGATTCCCAGCATCCCATATGGTCCCCTGAGCATCACCAGGAGTAATTCCTAAGTGCAGAGCCAGGAGTAACCCCTGTGCATTGCCAGGTGTGACCCAAAAAGCAAAAAAAAAAAAAAAAAAAAGTAGCCCAAGCCTATTTCCCTTTGAAATGCAAATCTTAAACTCTTTGGAGAAGGGGAACTGAAGCCCCACCCAGAGGAGGGTCGATCCCTCAGAAAAACTTCAAGAGAATCTCAAGGTCATGATAAGAGCATGAAAGGACCATCAAGAGCCCAAGGATGTCCCTGTGACAAGGTCCAGATGCACTTTCATGTATGCAGAGAACTCCAGGGCAATTTGGAGAAAATGTTTAGAACCTTCTCCCAAAAACTTTCTCTGGGTGCTGAGAGATAGTACAGCAGGTAGGTGGCTTGCCTTGCACACAGTTCGATCCTCGGCATCCCATATGATTCCCTGAACTCACCAGGAGTGATCCCTGAGTGCAGAGACAGGAGTAAGCCCTGAGCATCATTGGGTGTGCAAACCTCTCCCCAACAACAACAACAACAACAACAAGCTCTTCTCTGTTTTTTTCATGCTGGAGAAATTCATGCTCTGTCCTGGACATGTATTCCCTCTTTTTCTTTTTTTTTTATTCCCTCTTTTTCTCCCCTCACACCTGCCTCTCTCTCTCTCACTCTCTCTCTCTCACTCTCTCTCACTCTCTCTCTCTCTCTCTCTCTCTCTCTCTCTCTCTCTCTCTCTCTCTCCATTTCTGTCATTAAAATTTTGCTTCACTATTTCGCCTCCTGAAATTCTTTTCTGTGAGGGAAGGCTGTGGACCTGGACCACATGTGTTGAGGTTGTGTTGGATAATATTGGGTTGTCCTTGCTCCTCCCACAGGGAGCTTAGGTTCATTGAGTTACTCCCACGACAGTGCTCTGGAGTCACACCCAATTCCATCAGGCACTAATAATCCTATATTGCTTTGTTCTTTCCTTTATGTCACTTGCATGGTTTAGCAATGTCCTTTTTGTATAGACACAGGAAGACAGTGATGCTATGCTTTTGTAGCATGGGAGTTAATTGATTCCAAATAATATTTACTCCTGGGCATCTGTCATATTTACTTGACTGAAACCTCAGTTGCCCTTACTTCCTAGTACCCCCAAAAGGAGGGACAAGATGGACCCAGGGCAAGCTGTAAGCTACCCTGGCATTGGAAAGTGTTAAGTGCCATAAGAAATATAATAAGGGGGGCTGGAGCAATAGCACAGCAAGTAGGGTGTTTGTCTTGCACGCGGCCAATCCGGGCTCGATTCCCAGAATCCCATATAGTCCCCTGAGCACTATCAGGAGTAATTTCTGAGTATACAGCCAGGAGTAACCCCTGTGCATCGCCAGATGTGACCCAAAAAGCAAAAAAAAAGTATAATAAGTTAAGAGCATGGTCATGGAACAAAATCTGTCATGACCCAAAAAGAAGTAACTGAATAAGGACCCTGCTGGGAATAGGAAAGAGTAACCTGGCCTGAGGACTGTGGTCTGAGATATAGCGAGATGTCCCTAGGAGGAGCCAACGTTTAAGCTTAATGTATCTCTTACTGTGCTCATACAAAATGACTAGAAATATATATATATATAGATATATATAGATATATATATATATTTTAATGGGGGGTTTGGGAGTTTTTATTTATTTATTTATTTTTGCTTTTTGAGTCACACCTGGCGATGCACAGGGGTTACTCCTGGCTCTGCACTCAGGAATCACTCCTGGCGGTGCTCAGGGGACCATATGGGATGCTGGGAATCTAACCTGGGTCGGCCGCATGCAAGGCAAACGCCCTACCTGCTGTGCTATCGCTCCAGCCCCTGACTAGAAATATTTTAAGAAATAAATTTACTGGGGGCTGGAGCGATAGCACAGCGGGTAGGGCTTTTGCCTTGCACACGGCTGACCCGGGTTCAAATAATCCCAGCATCCCATATGGTCCCCTGAGCACCGCCAGGAGTAATTCCTGAGTGCAGAGCCAGGAGTAACCCCTGTGCATCGCCAGGTGTGACCCAAAAAGCCAAAAAAAAAAGAAAAAGAAAAAGAAATTTACTATGATTCGTTAAATGGCTGAGGAAAGGAGAAAGCAATACACCCTGGATGGACTCCTGCCCTTGAGCAGATCTACTAATAATTTGAACCCTCAGATGAGATCTTGTCCTTGAGCTAATCCCCTAGAACTTCCCCTATAGGAGTGGCTTTACCTTCAGCCCCACCTCTGTGTACCCCCCCTTCGCGATTTCTATATGGGACTACCATAAGGACTGTGAGGACGAGGACTAGGAAACTATGTGACTGGACTGCGACCAAAACTAAACTACGATTGTGCTCTAAGGAGAGATTGGACTATGCTGGGCAGGAGAGAGAAATAAGCTGACTACCAACAGACCTGGGGCCCTGTTTTTCTGTTCCCCCAGTCCTTCGTCCATCTGTTCTTCCTCTGTTCTTCCGTCGCCGTGGGCTGGCCAGGGGAACAGCTCTCAGCCACCAAATGCTCGCGTCCGTTACGCCCCCTCCTCGCTCCTTAGTTGGAACTCACAAGGTTAAACCTGTCTTTCCTTTCCAGTAAAGAGCAATTCCTCACTCCAGCCTGAGTCCAGGGCTCTCTGTAGTCGGGGGCGGGGGTGGGGTAGCCAGCAATGAGTTTTTAGGGGGAAGTAATAAAACCAAGATGCTTATTTTACAAAGTTGTCCTGTCTCTAGTTCTGAAGAAGATAGCACAGAGCTTCAGCACTCTGTGCATGGTCGATCCTGGTTCAATGCCCCAACACCACATATGGTCCCCTCAGCTCCGTGGGAGAGAGTCCAGGGGTTAAGGCAGTGCTGGGGGTCTTTAGGATCTAGCTCTAATCCCCAGCACCACACAGAGTCCTCTGAACACCAGGGCTCAGTCCTGAGCACAGAGCCAGGAGTAGTGCCTGAGGGTGGCATAGTCTAACCCTCCACGCCACCCCCAAATAATAATGCCAGGTAACATTTTCTGAGCACGGTAGCCCCTTGTCTAAATCTTTATATATGGTAAATGAATTTGTCTGGCAGTCACACCGGTGGTGCTCAGGGATGACTCCTTGCCCGTCGTTTGGGGACTCACTCCTGGTAATGCTTGGGGACCAACCACAGAGTGCCCGGCACTCAGAGCAAGCACTCAGCCCCAGAGATAAGCTAATCCTTCCAACAACCCTTTAAGTGGCTGCAATTGTCAGTTCCACTTTCTAATACGAAAATGGAGTGATAAAGGCCAGAGAGATAGTACAGCTGGTAGGATGGAGGCTTGCTTTTCTCACGGCTGGCTTGGGTTTGATCACTGCTACCCAAGAGTGATCCCTGAGCACAGAGGCAGGGGTAAGTCCTAAACACAGCTGGGTGTTTCCCCCCACCCCCAGAGAGAGAGAGACAGAGACAGAGACAAAGATAGACAGAGAGAGAGAGAGAGAGAGTTCAGAGGGTTGGGTTTGAGCCTACCCTATGCCGAGCTCAGGCCTACGAGCTGGAGTTTCTTCTGTCATCCTGGCCCTCAGTTTCCCTTCCCTATTTTTCCAGGTGCTGGGAAGTTCTGTTGAGGTAGAGAGAATTTGCCCCCTCCCCTTCTGATTCTTCTCTGGTTAGCCAAGCAATCAAATGAACATGCGCAGATTAGCGGGACAAAATAGCAAATTTTATTATATCTATATGGAGCCACTGCCTGGAGGTGTGTTCTAAAAACAGTGGATTCAGTGGGGCTGGAGTGATAGCACAGCGGATAGGGCGTTTGGCTTGCACGCGGTCGACCCAAGTTCGATTCCCAGCATCCCATATGGTCCGCTGAGCACCGCCAGGGTTAATTCCTGAGTGCAGAACCAGGAGTAACCCCTGAGGATCGCTGGGTGTGACCCAAGAAGAAAAAAAAATTAATTAGGGGCCGGAGCGATAGCATAGCAGGTAGGGCGTTTGCCTTGCACGCGGCCGACCCGGGGTTCGATCCCCGGCAACCCATATGGTCCCCCAAGCACCGCCAGGAGTAATTCCTGAGTGCAGAGCCAGGAGTAACCCCTGAGCATCGCTGGGTGTGACCCAAAAAGCAAATAAATAAATAAATAAATAATTTAATTTAAAATAAAAAAATAAAAACAGTGGATTCAGAGAGGTCAAACAAGTAGCCCGAGGACCCCCAGGAAGACTGTGGCAGAGCCGGATGGAACCTCAAAATCACAGTCTTCTGTTGACAGCCCCTTTGTCTGCAGTCAGTGGCTTCTTCCTGCAGCGTGACGGTCCCTCAGCTGACCCTAGAGACAGGTCACTTCAAGCTGGTGTCCTCACCTGCCCCAGGGTCTCGTGATGGAGGGTGTCAGGGCCATGGAGGCATCTGAAGGTGCTCACGCAGGCCTTCCTTCCCAAGGGCTGTTCCCTTGGCATGCGGCTGATTTCAGACGAAGGGCAACTGAGGTCCTGCAGGCTCACGAGAAACATGACCATCTCTTAACTACCCAGAAGAATGAAAATTGGGTGTATTACCCAGAATTAGGATTTTTTTCCCCAGAAATAACCTCCCAGTCAGGAAGGCAAATGTGTAGTTACAGAGGGTCTGGTCTTTGTCACATGAGTCACCCTTGTCTCCTCTCACCAGCCTATCTCTGTCTCCTTGAAGTCCCAGGCCCCCAACCCACCCCTGAACGTGGCATCCAAGTGCCCTCACTTGGCTCCATTGCCTGATTTGTTTTTGTTCACCCAGGGCTTGTTTTGACTAGTTTTTTTGGGGGTCACACTTGTACTCAGGGCTTACTCCTGGCTCTATGCGCTGGGGAATCACTCCTGGCGGGCCTTGGGGGAACATGAGGTGCCAGGGATCAAACCAAGACCAGCTGCAAGCAAGGCCAGTGCTTTAATCCTCTCCTGTCTCTCCAGCCCAGAAAAGGGGCATTTTATATTTTAGGAGATTTCAAATCATTCGTGGAAAATTTATGCCTGGACATATCCCATTCCAGACTATGATTTTCTTGTATTGCTTTTTTTTTTCTCTCTTGTTGGTTTTGGAATCACACCTGGCAGTGCTGGGAGAAGCATATGAGGTGCCGGGGATCGAACTGGGGTCAGCTGAGGGTACAATCTCTCAGTCCTCTTCCCCCACCGTTTCCCAGAAGCCACATCCTTGCAGCGTCTCTGGTTAAACATGTCCTTCCCGGGGCTGGAGTGATAGCATAGCGGGTAGGGCGTTTGCCTTGCATGCAGCCGACCCGGGTTCAAATCCCAGCATCCCATATGGTCCCCTGAGCACCGCCAGGAGTAATTCCTGAGTGCAGAGCCAGGAGTAACCCCTGTGCATCGCCAGGTGTGACCCAAAAACCAAAAAAAAACCAAAAAAACAAAAACAAAAAAAAACAAACATGTCCTTCCCTCTTACAATCTGTCTGATGCTGACCTGATTTCTGGAGCATCCCGAGAAGAACCCAGCAGAGCGGGATGTGTCCCCCCTGTGCTGGCACTGCCCAGGGTCTGGCCTGGCAGGTAAGGAGCCCCATCTTAGACTCCCTCTGCCAGTGACCAGTTGGCTTTCCCCTTTGGGAAGGGGCCACTTTCAGAGACATCTGTGATAAATCAGTGGCACCAGCCATGCCCTCTGGTACCCCAACCCTCTTACAAAAAACAGGTGCTGAGCCGAAGTGATGGTATAGCGGGCAGGGCATCTGCCCTGCATGTATCTGACTCAGATCTGATCCCCAGGATCCCACATGGTTCCCTGAACACCACCAGGAGTAATTCCTGAGTGTGACGCCAGGAGTAAGCCTTGAGCACCAGCATGTATGCCCCCCTCACCACCACCCCCAAATAAAACTACCAGGCACTTGCTACCCTGATCTCCCTCTCCTGTTTCTTCCTTGCTGGTAGGGGGACTGCCTTTCCCCGGCGCAATGCACCTCATACCCCTACTTCTGGGGTCTGCAAGTAATACCCTTCTTCCTTTGGGTGGTTGTATTGAAACTGCCTTCAATTAACATGATTCAAATTTCTTTTTGTGTTTTGGGCTACACCCAACAGTGCTCAGGGGGTTCTCATGCACTGTGATAAGAAACTGGGTGGTTCCAGGGATCGAACCTGGACCTCCTATAAGCCAAGCATGCTCCAGCCACTGAGCATCTCCCTGGTCCTCAGAAGGCCCTCATGATGGGTTTCCCTTCCAAAGGTGAGAGCTTGGCTTGTCCCCATGGCCCCGGACATGGAGGTGGTCTTTGGGGTTTTTTTGTTTTTTGGTTTTTTTTTGGGTTTTTTTTGCTTTTTGGGTCACACCTGGCAGTGCACAGGGGTTACTCCTGGCTCTGCACTCAGGAATTACTCCTGGCAGTGCTCAGGGGGCCATATGGGATGCTGGGAATTGAACCCAGGTCGGCCGCGTGCAAGGGAAACGCCCTACCCGCTGTGCTATCGCTCCAGCCCCTGGAGCTGGTCTTTGGAGGAGTCTTAGCCCAGTGCCCCAGTGAGGGTTTCTTACCACACCATAACCCGGCCTGAACCCTTGCGATAGGGGAGCAAGGCCTTATCTGCATCTGCACAAGAGAGCCGCTGAGTAGCACGGTCATCCCCCGGCTCAGACGTGTGGGTTTTATTTTCTTCCAGGTGTCTGCTACTGAGGCCTGACCCCAGAGTCTCACGCACACTCCACAAAAGTGTTCTACAGCTGAGCGGCATCCAGGCCCTTTGAGAGGGTTGCTTTCTCCTTCTCCCCCTCCCTCCCTCCCTCCCCATCTCTTCCCTTTCCCTCCCTCCTTCCCTCCCTTCTCCCTCCCTCCCTCCTCCCTTTCTCCCTCCCTCCCTCCCTCCCTCCCTCCCCATCTCTTCCCTTTCCCTCCTTCCTCCCTTCTTTCCTTTTTTCCTTCCTCCCTTTTTTCCTTTTTTCCTTCCTTCCTTCCTTCCTTCCTTCCTTCCTTCCTTCCTTCCTTCCTTCCTTCCTTCCTTCCTTCCTTCCTTCCTTCCTTCTTCCCTCCCTCCCACCCTCCCTTTCTTTCTCCCTCTCTATTTCTCTCTTTTGGGTTTAGGGCCACATCCAACTGTGCTCAGGGCTTACTCCTGATTCTACACAGGGACCACTCCTGGGGGTGCTCAGAGGATCATATGGGGTACTGAGGATTGAGCCCAGTCAGCCACATGCAAGACAACTGCCTCTCCTCCTGCACTATCTCTTAGCCCTTTGAGAAGTTGCTTTTTTGTGGGGAGGTGGGGAGGCAGGGTTTAGGTTTTGGACCACACCCGGTGATGCTCAGGAGTTACTCCTGGCAGTGTTCACATGGGGTACTGGGGATTGAACCTGTGTCAGCTACATGCAAGACGAGTGTCCTCCCCACTGTGCTTTCACTCCAGTCCCCCCGTGAGCGGTTTTTAGGGCTTTTGCAGGCATCATGCTTAACCACCAACTTTGGCTAATTTGCATAGAGCCCTTTATACAGAGAAGAAGGAAGGGCCAACTCTAACTGAAACTGTGCATGATAAAAACTTATCTCTGCATGTGGAATACTTAGAATATAGAACATCTTTTCTGTTTCGTTATGTTTCGTACTTTTGGTTTTGTGGCCACACCTGGCTATATGTAGGGCTTACCCCTGGCTCTGTGCTCCGGCTCACTCCTGGCTCTGTGCTCCGTGGCTGGCAGTGCGGGGGGTCGAAGGCAAGAGCCTTACCAGCTGGACTCTTATTTCTCTGCCCCCGTATCTTTTTTGTTTGTTTTGGGACCAAACCTGGCGGGGCTCAGGAGATACTCACAGCTCAGTGCTCTGGGGCCACTCCTGGTGTTGCTAAGGGGAGCCGTGCAGTGTCAGGGACTGGGCATGCGCTTAACCCTGGAGCTTCCCGAGTCCTTAGAATACAGAGTATTTTGTAACTTTTGTATGTGCGGTGGATGAAAATTTAAATTCTCATGTCTATTCCTGTTTTCTCCCTCAGCTCCTAAGCTGTTTGGACTTTCTAGAGCAATAGTCTCTCCAGTCCTGAGTTGCTGTGGGTGAGATGGCTCAGACAGATCCCTGAGGTAGTTTCAGGGGGGCCTGGCCTGAGAGCCCCCCATGTGAAGGGGCAACATCACACTCCAGGACCCAGAGGTTGGGCTGGAAGGACGTACACAGTGTTGCGGGGTGCTAACCCAGAGAACTAATGGGCATGCTCTGCTCGCCGGACCCCCACCCCACCTCTGCAGGCTCCCCTGGCACCCTTGGCCATGACCTCCAGCCCACAGAGATTTCCCCGAGCTTCAGTGTGGTCACCCATGAGGACAGTGAAGCTTCCTCCCTGCCTCTTACCGTGCCCTCCGAATCTTTCATTCTCTGCTTTGTTAACATCTAATAAGCCCGTCAATGTCAGCAAAGGGTGTTCTCCAGGTCTGTGAATCAGATAGCCAATTACCGAGTGGGCGTGGGGAACCTCTGAGGTTTTAATGTCTCAGACAGGCCTGTGGGTTTCCTGGGTCCCTTTATTGGGACTGATATGTGAAGTGACGACAGTCTGGTGGGACTGACACCTGTGTAAGATCTCACATGCTCTCCACGTAGCTAGTGACACAGGAGAACAGACCTGAGTTGCTGTCAGGACATTGGTTGTTGGTCCAAGAGAAACACCACTATCAGATGAACACCACCCAGAAGAAAATAGCATCTGCAATGATCAAAGGTGAAAATGAACATGAATGCAGATTTTATTTATTTATATATTTATTTATTTGTTTTTTGGGTCACACCTGACGATGCACAGGGGTTACTCCTGGCTCTGCACTCAGGAATTACTCCTGGCGGTGCTCAGGGGACCATATGGGATGCTGGGATTTGAACCCGGATCAGCCGCGTGCAAGGCAAACGCCCTACCCGCTGTGCTATCGCTCCAGACCCCATTTATTTATTTTTTTACTCTTTGGGTCACACCCGGCGATGCACAAGGATTACTCCAGGCTCTGCACTCAGGAATTACTCCTGGCGGTACTCAGGAGACTTTATGGGATGCTGGGAATCGAACTCAAGTCGGCCATGTGCAAGGCAAATGCCCTACTAGTTGTGCTATCGCTCCAGCTCCGAATGCAGATTTTAAAGCCAGCAGAGTCTGGAGAGAGAGTAGTGGGTGCTGACTACTACTAAGGAAGTAGTAGTAGCTACTTGAGTGCTTATCTTGTACCCCGCGGGCCTCAGTTCAATTCTCCCCTCTGCATCTGGTCTTCTGGACACCCCAGGGGTCACTACTGAGAACAGCCAGGAACAGGCCCTGGGCACCACCAGGTATAGCCCCAAATCCACTGCCCCTCGCCTCTCCCCCCTAAAGAAAAAAGCCAGTAGGGAAGATGGGAGTATCACGTCCTAAAGGAGAGAATGGGATGCTGAAGGCTTGGGGCTGCAAGGCGGCAGGGGCTCTCTTGGTGAGAAGACCCATCTTCTTGGCGTGGAGATCAGATTTGCTGCGGGAGATGTCTGCTGCTGTCTGGGTGGGTTTCTCGGATAGAGAGTCATTTCCAGTTGGGGCCAGACTGGGTAGAGTATTTGCCTTGCACGTGGCTGCAGGTTCAATCGCTGGCATCCCATAAGGTCTGAGCACTGCCAGGAATGATCGCTGAATACAAGGCCAGGAGTAACCCTGAGCACTGCCAGGTGTGGCCTAAAAACAACAAAATATCTGTAGCACTATAGCACTGTCGTCCCATTTTTTATCAATTTGCTCAAGTGGGCACCAGTAACGTCTCCATTATGAGACTTGTTACTGTTCCTGGCATATCAAATGCATCACAGGTAGCTTGCCAGGCTCTGCCGTGCAGGCAGGATACTCTCAGTAGCTTGTGGGGCTCTCTGAGAGGGAGAGAGGAATCCAACCAGATGGGCCTCATGCAATGCAAACACTCAACCCGCTGTGTTATCACTCCAGCAAAAAATCATTTTTGGTAAAATCCTAATCTTGCAAATACACCCACTTTTTGTTCTACTCGGTTGTTAAGGGACTATGGGGCATTTGTCACAAACATGTAAGGCCCCAGTTGGCCATAGCTGAAAATGAGCCACATGTTAAAGTGATAAGTACTGGGGAGCTCAGTCCTTTTTCGTATTATTGTTGCCCCAGCTTTGAATCTGGCAGATACACATCAACATAACACATGATTCTTATTTAATCCTGAAAACAGCCTTCAAGCTCTGCCCCACTTTCCCATTTTACAGATGGAGAAACTGAGGTACAGCTATGGTCTGGGTCTGCCCAGGATTGCCAATAATATCAAGGGCTGTATTAAAAAATTAAATTTTTTTTAATTTTTTGCTTTTGCGGGGGGCCACACCCAGTAGTCCCCAAGATTACTCCTGGCTCTGCAGTCAGGGGTCACTCCTGGACATATGGGGTGCTGTGGATTGATCCCAGGTAAGCCGCACTTGCCGTGCCCACTGTACTATCTCTTTAGCCCTATTAATTGAATTTCTGTGAGAAAGGCAATGAAGAAGACGCTCAGAAGATGTCTATAATTCTTTAATCAGACAGAAGTTCTCAATATGCTTGAAAGTGGTTTGTGGGCATCTGCTCACGGTTCAGGCTCAGGTCCCTGTCGGGTGGGGGCTGACCACAGGCTGTGCCCATAGGGGACAGTAAGGCCCCTCCCCTGTCCTCATGCCCCTTGAGAGTAAGGCCTAGCCTTAGGTCAAGAGGTTTTGAGGCCAGAAGGATGATTCAATGAACACACTCTGCAGGCAGGAGGTCCAGGTTAGATTCCATCATCCTCCAGCTGTGCCAGAACCCAGAGCACCGAGAAGAGAGACCACGAGTCCTCTCATATCTTGCCCACACTGTGCAGCCCTCCTCCTTAGTAAGGTGGCCCTGTGCCCCTGGACCCACAGCACCCAGCCCCTCCCTGCCTGGTTTGAGAAGTGTTCCCTTCAAATATGATTTGTCAGGAAGTGGATGCCTGAGAAGAGCAGAATGATAGTGTAGCAAGTAGGGTGCATGAGGCTGGCCCCGGTTCAATCCCCGGTGTCCCATAAGGTCCACCAAGCATCACCAGGAATGATCCCTGAGCACAGTTAGGAGTGATCCCTGAGCACTGGCCAGATGAGGCTCCCAAACCAAACCAAACCAAACCACCAACCAAGATAAAGCAGTGGCTGCCTGGATCACCACAGCCGCTTCTCTCGAGGGCCCACGCAACCATTCTGGGCCAGGGGAAATCGTTTTTCAAGTCAAGAAGCTGCTGCTTGCAATTTGCTAAAACTGGGTCAATATTCGGTCCACTCCCCAGGACAAATATCACCGTGGAGAAAATTGGTCCAGTTGTGGTTGCTAGTAGGCCAGTGAGCGCGGCTCGTTGGATGGTGTGCAGGTGGGTGCTGGCTCTGGCTCTTGCACTGGGCAGAGGGGTGAGAGGGAGGACCCTTGACCAGGCTGCCCTTGCTTGTATGTTTAGCACATTCCAGCCAAGTTGCACTGCCCTGTGAGTGCTAGCCCCAAGGCAGTTTTGGGGGGAGGGTTCCACCTCTGAGGGAAGCTGAAGGTGAGCCTCTTGGCTACACTCTAAGATCCTTACTTTTTTTTTTTTTCTTTTTGGGTCACACCCAGCAATGCACAGGGGTTACTCCTGGCTCTGCAGTCAGAAATTACTCTAGGCGGTGCTGGGGGACCCTATGGGGTGCTGGGAATCTAACTTGGGTCGGCTGCATGCAAGGCAAACAAATGCCCTACCCTCTGTGCTATCGCTCCTGTTGGAGTGTAGCTCTAAATATTTTAGGATAACATTGATTCGTCCTTCCTCCCTTGCCACAGGGAGCTTAGGTTTAGACATTCCTGGAGACACTCCCAGAGACACTCCCATTCTTTTGTTTATCTGTAAACTCTTCTCTGCACCCTCCTTCCCAACCAGTTAATCACCTTTTCTCTGATCAGATTCTGTTATCTTGTAAGATCAGATTCTTCTAAGGACTCTGAATTTGTATTGTAAGTGTCTTTTGTATAGTTTACCTTAGAGCAATGGCCTTTCTGTATGGACACAGGAAGACAGTTAATAATATGCTTTGTAACTTGGGAGCTGATTGACTCCAATAATATTTACTCCCGGGCATCTGCTTTCTCAACTCAGTTGCCCTTAGTTCCTAGCACCCAAAAAGCAGGGTGCTGGCGAGGGACGAAATGGACCCAGAACAAGTTGTGAGCTACCCTGATATCGAAATGGGCCAGGCCAAAGCGCCACAATACTCAACTATAAGTTGAGGGCATGATCATGGACAATGCTGTCGTGATCCAAAGGTAACGACGACCTTCCTTTGCCTGACCATCTCCATCAGCCTCCCCGGGGTGGGGGAAGCATCCGTGAGACTACCGAATGCGGGCGGCCGGAGAGATAGAGCCAGAGCCCCGCTGGCCCCCTCCTCTTTTGTGTGATCACACAGCTCCAGCCCAGGATCCTTAAATTTCTTTCTTTTCTTTTTGGGATCATGCCTGAAGATGCTCAGGGGTGCTCTGTATTCAGGAATCGCTCCTGGCGGTGCTCAGGGAACCATATGGGGTGCTGGGGATCGAACCCGGGGCGGCCCAATGCAAGGCCAGCACCCTTCCCACTGTTCTATCAATCTGGACCCAGGGATCCTTACACTTTTCTGAAGTTCCTGAAGTTGAAGTTCCATTTTCTCTCTCCCTCTCTCCCCTACCCCTCTCTCTCACTCACTCGCTTGCTCTTTGACTCATTAATTCTGGGCCAGCTTCAGATTAGTGGATTCCAGACCCACATGGTTTAACATACTGGGATCTATTGGTCTCTCTCTCTTTTTATTTTTGGAGGAGAGGGAGAGTTGGGTCATATCCAGCGATGCTCATGGGTTACTCCTGGCTCTGCACTCAGGAATCACTCCTGGTGATGCTCTGGGGACCATACGGGATGCCGGGGATCAAACCCAGGTCAGCCTTATGCAAGGTAAGTATCCTACCCTCTGTACTATTGCTTCGGACGCTCTATTGGTCTTCTAAAAGTCTTCATAATGTTGTCCCTGAACCTGTGTCTTGTAAGAAGCTTAAGCAACCCCAGTCTCTCTGTTTAGCCCTAACTCCTGCACCTCTGCCCGGGACGAGTTCTCACCTGCTGGCTCCATCCTCCTCATCCATGGTACCTACCACACGCCTCGCCCTCCTCTTCCATCCTCCTCCCCATCTTCCATCCTCCCTTCTCCCTCCTCTCCTCCTTCCTTCTCCTCTTCCATTCTTCCATTTTCCTCCCTTCTTTCCCTCCTTCCCTCCTTTTTTCTCTCTTCCTCCCCTCCACCCCCTCACCTCACACCCCATAAGCCCTGACCCTCTGACAGCACTATGATGAGCACCGTGGGGGTGAAAGGGGACTTAGCAAGAGCAAGCCCCCCCCCCAATGCCTAGTGAGCACTTGCAGGGGGGTGGGAGGTGGGTTTCCAGGGCTGCAGGCAGTGGAGTAGAAAGAGGGAAGCTGGGATTCACATCTGCCTGACGGCTGGTGGGAGGGGCAACCCCATCGTGGGCTCCTACAGTGCTCCAGCCTCCTGTGAATGAGCCAGTGCTAGAAGGAAGGTGGCATTTGGTGGCTAGGAAGACCACATGGCAGGCTGAGAGAGGTCGCGGGGAAAGAGCCCGCAGTCCCCTCTTCACTATTGGCTCTTCCAGCAGATGCTGACACATCAGAGGAAATCCGCAGGGAGACCTGCAGAGGACTGAGCCAACTCACTGCCCCGTCCAGGATGAGATGCCACAAGCTTGACAGGGAGCTCGGCCATATCTCAACCATACGGAATCAGACAAGTGCTGCAAAACAGGACACGGACACGCGCACACACACACACACACACACACACACACACACACACACACACAAGCCACGGCTAGCTGTTAAGCAGCAGCAGGCCATCGCACAGGGCACTCAGTCATGTGGGGATCCTCTTCGTCTTGTTATTTTTCCCGGCCAAACTGGACCAGGCCAAGGGGGACCCTGCAGAGGCGTGGCAGGAAGTCT
This sequence comes from Sorex araneus, assembly GCF_027595985.1. NCBI lineage: Eukaryota > Metazoa > Chordata > Mammalia > Eulipotyphla > Soricidae > Sorex > Sorex araneus. The sequence goes on along the minus strand of NC_073304.1, from coordinate 98,606,873 downwards.
GAGGACGAAAACAGCTTACTAAGGGCCAGGCGCCGGTCCAGGGCATTCCATCATTGCTGCGGGGATGAGGAGACAGGCTCTGGGTTCTCAGGGCTCACCCAGACCACACAGCAGGACAGCTGTGGAGCTGACAGCCGGGCTGGACGCCTGGACTGCAGAGCTGCACGGCCTGGCCCTGCGCAATGCCCAGCCCTGGCCTCGCCCTGCACGAATAAGTGGACATGGTGTGTGTGTGGGGGGCTCTCAGAAGAGGAGGGCATGGGAGAGCTGGGGTAAGCCCCATCTCCCAAACCCGGACTTTTGCCTTTCCCCTGCTTTTGATTTCAGGGCCACATTTGGCTGTGCTCAGGGCTTACTTCTGACTCAGGGGACCATCTGTGGTACTTTGTGCCCGAGTTTCGGATCCCCAATTGCGGAGAGACCAAGTCCACACATGATAATGCAAAAGCAAAGGAACTTTATTGCTAGCTACTGCTAGCTCTAGCTAGGGTTCCAGTCTCATCCAACGCAGTGGAGCCTTGACAAGGACCCAGCTCCAAATCACAAGCAGTTTCTATAGGGTTCAGAGATAAGAGGCAATTTATATACTGTCTATTTTTAGCATCGGCCCTATGACAACAGTGATCAGCAATTAGACAATAGTTTCCAGTACTAGTTAGTGACAGTTTCTAAGGAGGGCACAGTGACCCCTCACAACTGGCCAGATCCAACTGCCCAGTTCCTTATCTAGGCAAATTACTCAGCTGGGAGTTTACCAGAAACTGCAAGTCCTGCTCCAGGGAAACAGAAACTGAGGCCTAGCTGAGACTTAATGTTAGCTGCAGCCTGTCCGGGCATCAGTTTCGCCCCGACAGTACCAGGGATGGAACCTGGGCTAGCTGTGTCCAAGGCAAGTGCCCTGTCCACTGTACTTCTGTCTTCTGCCTGCATCGTCACAGCCTGCAAGAAGAAGCCCCAAGGAGGAGAATGTTCTGGGAGCCACAGACTCACAGACTAGATCAGGGGCACAAATACTTGCTAAGCTTAGGACCACCCAGACATAATGAAAGAATAAGTTGCGGGGGGGGGGGGGGGCGTTGGAGTGATAATACAGCAGGTATTAGCATTTGCCTTGTATGCAGCCAGCCCAGGTTCAATTCTTGGCACCTCGTCTGTTCCCCCCAGAGCCCTGCAAGGAATGATCCCTGAGCACAGAGCCAGAAGGAAGCCCTGAGCACAGGTGGCATGACCTCAAAATACCACAGGATTCAGATGGGCTGGGAGGGGAGCAAGTGTATTCCTTCTCCCTTTAAAGCCAGAGCGAAGCCGCTAGGAGGCCTCGGAGCCCCTTTCTCTGCCACCTCTGTAGAGGGGTCTGCCTTGTGGAACAGCTGGTCACCAACTACCCTCTCTGTCTGCAAACAGCCCAGGGCGTTGACCCCTCGGTCCAGCTGCTGCGGAAACGGTCCCCAGAAGGAAAACACGTGCCCCGAGGGCCAGGGCACCCAGAGCAGGAAGTGGAAGGCAGGGCTGGAAAACTCACCCCGACACCAGCACGTCCCTCCCTGCACCGTCTGCTGCTCTCCACTCGGGTGTGACCCTTGACCCTCACCCGCCCGGTTGAAATTATGCGTCCTTGGCGGCTGCTTGTGCCCCTCCTCAGGCCAGATCTCTGGCCCCACACTTCTCACAGTGTGTTCTCTCTCCTCTCTGGGGGGAAGTTCTTCTTGTCAGTTTGTTCTCTCCCATCTGTGGGGGAAATTCTCTCTTCTCATCTCCTGATAAGGGAGCCCTTCCCACCCCACCCCTTCTCCAAAAGCTTGACTCCTGCCTTGGCCAGCTCAGACCTAGCCTCTAGCCCAGGAAGCCCTCCAGGACTGCCACTTCTGCATTTGTTCTGGTCCTCTGAGGAATAAGAAAGCGAGCCTGGGAGGCTGAGCGGCTCAGGTCTCTTGCCAACTCTGTTACTAACACTCAGGGTACTCGAGGGCTCGCTTGCTCCCTCTGAGCCTCAGTTCCCGCATCTGTACTCAACCCAGGGAGCTGAGAGTCTAAGTGGGAAGCCCTGGCTGGGGCCTTCCTGTCAGTGTAAGCACGGCCTGCCCTGACCTCTGGCCCTGCCCTCCCTGGAGCGGGGCAGACCCATGTCTGTCAGTGAGGTCAGCTGGGGGTGGCATTAGCCCAGATGCTCTCTGCCTGGCTGCCCCAATGACTCAGGCCTGGTAAGGGGCCAGGGGAGGGGCTGCAGAGACAGCCAGAGGCCCCAGGGACAGAGCGGACAGAGGCACAACCTGTAAGCAGCTCTGCCCTTCAACCCCGATACCTGCTATGTGTTCACAGCCCGGGCTGGGGCCGGGGTGATAGTACAGTGGGTTGGGTGTTTGCCTTGCACAAGGCCAACCCGGGTTCCATCCCAAGCCTGCAGGAGTGACGTGTGGGCACTGAGTCAGGAGTAAGCCCTGAGCACCGCCAGGTGTAGGGAAGGAAGGAAAGGAGGGAGGGAGGGAGGGGCTGGATAGCACAGCTAAACGCTTTCCGTGTATACCGACAGCCAACCCTGGGGTTCGATCCTCGGCATCCCATACGGTGCTAGGAGTAATTCCTGAGTGCAGAGCCAGGAGTCACCCCCGAGCTGCTTCGGAGGCGCTGAGCATCGCGGCCCAGGTAGCGCTCCCCGGGGCCGGGGGCGGGGCCGGGACCGGGGCGGGGCGGGCCGGGGCCGCCCGTGGCCACGCCCCTCGCCGGTAAACAAGCGGCGGCGGCGCCTGGGGGCTTCTCCTGCAAGCCGGGCGCCGAGTTACATCACCGGCCCCGGGAGCCCCGCGCCCCCGCGCCGGGTCCCCGCGGCCCGCCCTGCCGCCGGTGTCCGAGGAGCAGAGGCTGGCGAGGCGCCTTCCTCCCGGGCCCAGCAGCGCGGGTAGCGCTCTGAGGGCGCTGCCGAGCCCCCCACCCCCGGGACTCGGATGGAAAATGGGGTTCTGCAGGGCACGCGCGGCACCTGTGCCTCAGTTTCCCCGTCGGAGGCCTTGGCTTCCCCGGGAGGGGAAAGGAGAGCTGCACCCTGAGCCCGGGATGCGGGAGAGAGGCGAGGCGGTCCCTAGGGTGGCGGGGGAGGCGGGGGCCGGCACTCAACTGGCCTTGACTCTGGAGGTGGCCTAGGTGCCCGCCAAGCCACGTGTCCCAGGGCGCGAGGTCGCCTCGCGGCACCCGCGCCCGGCTTGCTGCAGAGGCTGCGCGCGTCGCGAGAAATGCAGAAGCCCGGGTCTCCCCGGCGTTGTGCCAGGGCTTTGGGAAAGGTGTTGCGACACCGGAAGGAGGTTTCCGCTCCCTGTCAACAGCTTCCATCCTTGCAGGCGGCCTGAGGGTGCTGCGGGACCGGCCGGGGCCAGAGAAGCGCCAGGCCCCGGGTGCCAGGTGTGGTGACTGCAGCGCCACCGTCCAGTAAGCCGGTCACGAGGGCCGGTGGAGCATGGAGACGTGGTGGGACCCGAGTTGGCAGAAAGATGATTTTTGAATTTTTAGACGGGAGCTTCGAGCCATGCAGGGAAAAGCCTGATCCAAGCACACTTGTGTCCTCAGCGCAGAAATAGCTCCTGCAGGAAAGCGCGGGACCCTAAATCCCCTCTCCATGGGGGGCTTTATAGCTCTGAAGAAGTGGGAAAATCCACCCCTACTGCACAAATATTATCACAGACTTTACCTTCCAACCCTTCTCAAAACCCTTCTCTCACCTAATAAATCTATTTGCTTTCCGCGTAGAAGCCGTCCCCCACCTCCCTGCCTTTCGCAACTGAAGTTTCTGTTAGACTTTAACTTAAGTTTTTGCCAGTGCCAGCTACTTCCTGTGCGGGCTCCTCTGTGCACACGAAAGAAACTTTTTGTCTTGTATCCGTTGGTTTGCAAAACCCAGCTTCCAAACTTGGAGCCCACGGGAAGGGGTGGGGAAGTTGCCCCCACCCCCACCCCATTTTGGTAGTAGTCCCCGCCATAGGGAAGATAAATGTGAATTTAGAGGAGTTCAGAGACTTCACACAAAGAGATGGGGGCAGGGGTAAGGTGTTTGCCTTGCAAATGACCAGCCCCAGTTCAATTCCCAGCACCACCTAGGGTCCCCCCATCACTGCCAGGAGTAACCCTGAGCACAGAGCCAGGAATAAACCTTGAGTGTAACTGAGTGTGGCCCCAAAATAAGACAAAGTTTTTATTCAGGGCTTACTCCTAGTTTTCTGTAAGATCTCAGGGATCACTCCTGGCAGGTCTCGGGGGACCATATAGGGTGCCGAAGACTGAACCAGGTTGGCCTGCTGCCCTACCTGCAGTAATATCACTCTGCCCCCTCAACAAAAACTGTTTTTGTTTAATTTTATTTTTTATTGAATCATCGTGAGATACACAGTTGTTCGTGATTGGGTCTCAGTCAATGACAGAAACTTTAAAAACGAATGTGTGGGGGCTAGAGTGATAGCACAGCCGGTAGGGCGTTTGCCTTGCATGTGACTGACCTGGGTTCGATTCCCAGCATCCCATATGGTCCCCTGAGCACTGCCAGGGGTAATTCCTGAGTGCAGAGCCAGGAGTAACCCCTGTGCATCGCTGGGTGTGACCCAAAAAGGAAAAAAAGAAAAAGAAAAAAACTAAAAATGAATGTGGGACTAGAGCAATAGTACAGTAGGAAGGGCACTTGCCGTGCATGTGGCTGACCTGGTTCAATCCCCAGCACTTCATCCAGTCCCCTGAGCCTGCCAGGAGCAATCCCTGAGTGCAGAGCCAGGAGTAAGCTCTGAGCACTGCCAAGTGCGGTCCCAAACAAAACAAAGTAAAACAGATCATTAATCATTTCATATGTTGATACCGAGAGAGAAGACAAATATGTTGGGTAAATCGGGTTAATGAAAGTGTTAACAACTCATTTGTTTCACCTGTGGGTCCTTTTGCTGCCCCTCCTAGAAAATCTTTAGAAATGCATGCTGTGGCTGTTGCGTTTCCATCTGTGGGAACTGCTGCGTGTCAGGTGGCCTTGTTTCTGTGGGTTTGTTTCTCCCAGGCAACATGGACACGGCTCTGTGAACTGAGCGCTTGTGTCTGTGAACAGCCTGGGCGCTGGGGGGTGGAGGATGGGCGGGCACAGCGCCAGCCCTCGGCCGCTGCCAGCAGTTCTTGGCCCCCAGCTCTGGGTGCTCCTGCACTCCTGCCTCCTCGGGACACTAGGGCCAGCCAGAGGCAGGGCAGAGGGCTCCGAGGCCTGCCAGGGCCCTGGGAACTCAGGGAAGGCTCTCGATGCAGGCCAAAGGTTCACAAGACAATGTGGGCAATGGCCAGGAACCACGGCTGGCTGTGGAGAGCCAGGACGGCAGACCAGCCTTCCAGCTGCCCAGCGCTGCCCCGCCTGGATGGAGAACAGGCCGTCTCTCCCCGGCCTGCCCTCCTCCAGGCAGCCCTGCCGGCACTGGCTCCCCAGCTCGCGACTCCCCTGCCACCTCCCATTTCCCAGGCTCCTCTCTCCACTCAAGGGCAACCCTGTTCATCGTTCAGAGAGACAGGACTGGCCTTGGGGCAGAGGAAACTCCCAGACTCAACAAAACTCGAGAGGTCTTCAGCAGCACTTCCGGAACACCAGCCCGTAGCCGGCAGCTTGGAGGGACACTCCTGCAGGGTTTGACCCGGGTTTAACCCAAGCAGCTGATGGGAGCGTGACAGCTTTACGGGCCTGGAAAGCTAACCAGACCTGTGCGTAGTTAAACAACGTTATCTGGCATTCCCTTTACTTCTCCTTCATAAACCTGCTTGGGAAAATAGCCCAGCAGTGTGTACACATGCGCACGTGTGCGGTGCTGGTGACAGAGCCCAGGGCTTCATTCGTGTAAGGCAGAGGGTCCACATGGAGCGACATCTCTAGCCCCCTTGTCAGACTTATGTGCGTTAGGAGTTTTCATATATTTGTTCATTTTTTTTTTAATTCAACTGAATTTCAGGCCCAGCATCAGCTGTGAGTTCTGATTTTTCAGTCACTCTCTGAGACTAAGACTGAGACACGGGAAGACTCTGCAGACTTGCTCGAGGTCACACGGCAAGAAAGAGGCCAAGCAGGGACTGAAATCCAGACGGTCTGGCTTGAATTGTCTTTGTGCCAAATCCCATTACAGAGTTTCTCCCGGGACGCTGGAGAAACCCATTGTGTTTTGTTTCCCTTGACTGGTTCCCTTGCAAGTCGGTTTATGACAAACCTGGATCACGTGTCCACACTGCAAAACATGCGTGATGTTGACTCGGACTGATTAAAGAGTGAGGGAGGTGGGACAGTGGCTGAACTCACAGAGCAGAAGAAAACAGTGTCAGAAGAATTCAGGTTTCCATCCTACTCTGTCAGTTTGCCTGTGGGGGAGACCAGGGGCATTGTCAAGAGAAGGTGCCGTTTCTTTTGTTTCTTTCCTTTTGTGTGATGCCAGGATCAAACCCTGGCCTCTTGAAGGCAAGGCATGTGCTTTACCAGTGAGCCAGCATCCTGGCCCAGCGAGGTATTTTTGTTGTTTTGTTTTTGTTCTGGGGTCACAACTGGTGCTCAGAGGCAACTCCCAGATTGGGGCTTGGGGGTTCCTTCTGGCAGTGCTGGGGGAAGTGGGAAGGGGGTCTTTACAAGTGCCTGGGAGAGACTAGAGCAATAGTGCAGCAGGTAGGGCGTTTGCCTTGCAGGCAGCTGACCGTGGTTCAATCCCCGGCATCCCATGTAGTCCCCCATGCACCACCAGGAATAATTCCAGAGCCAGGAGTAACCCCTGAACATCACTGGGTGTGATTCAAAAGGCAAACAAAAACAAAAACAAGACAAGACAAACAAAACAAAACAAAACAAATGCCAGATATCCAACCCAGGTCTCCTGCAATGCAAAACATGTGTTCCAGCCCTCTAAGCTAACTCCCTAGCCCATCATAGTTTCTTTCATTTCAGGGACAGGGGTTACAACCCGACTGTGTTCAGGGGCCTGGTGCTTGCGCCGCCATACGGTTCTGGAAATAGAACCCAGGGTTTCACACATGCCATTGAGCCATAATTGCAGCCCCAAACAATACTTTCTTTAAAAAAAAATATATATGTTTGTTTTGGGCCACACCCAGCAGTGCTCAGGGCTTATTCTTGGCTGGCTCTGCCCAGCGGTCACTCCCGGTAGTGCTTGGGTGTCAGGGATGGAATTGAGGTCAGCCACATGCAAGGCCTTACCCCCTGTACTGTCTCTCTGGCCCGTGCTCTAAGGTCCTTGAAAGCTCACCTGCAGAGGCCGTAGAGATAGGACAGCAGGTAGGGAACTTGCCTTGCATGGGGTCGACCCAGGTTCAGTCCCCGGCATCCCATGTGGCCCCCCCAAGTCCTACCAGGAGCGATCCCTGAGCACAGAACCAGGAGAAAGCCCTGAGCACTGCCAGGGGTAACTCAGACGCAAACAAACAAACAAACACAGCTCACGGCTTTTGTGACCTGGGCGGACAGGTGCCTCCAGCTCAGGGCAGACGCGGAGGCAAACCTCACTGGGGCCAGAGCAGGTGCTGTCTATGTTGGGAGGCGGTGTGCGGGAGAAGGTGCAGCGGGGAGGTGAGCATAGCTGGTGGGGTCCAGACAGGAGGCCCTGGAGACTTCCAGACATTTCTGCTGAATGGTGCCTGGGCTGAGCTGGCTGCTGTTCCCCGGCTCCTCCTGACCATCAATCCGAGTCTGGCACCGGTGTTGCAGTGCTGAGGGCTGAGGCAGAGGTCCAGCTTGGGGAGAGGGGACTGGGATTGGGCACCACAGGCACAGGGCAACCAGCTTGGGCGGGAAGGCAGCCTGGGGGCCTCAATCGATCTCCGCAGCGTGAGTTACGGGCGTAGGTGCTTGCTCCTGCAAGCGTCCTGCAGAACGATGCATAAGATGTCTCGTCAAAGCAGGGGACCCAGGGGTGGCTCTGGTGATCTGGATGCGACCATATGCTGTGGCTCTGCATGTGTGAGGCCCTGGGTTCAATTCCTTTCTGGGTTCCTCTCCCACCAGCGCCATCCCCTGTGTGGGCGTGGGGCTGCCGAGACACGGGGCTGGGGGTGTGCGGGCTGTGCGGGGCCGCAGAGCGTCTGCTGGCCGCTCCCGGACTGCTCTTCACAAGTGAGCCACTGCCATCATTCCGCCCGGACTGGCTTGTTTTTATTTCGTGGCCACCCCTAGCTGTTCTCAGAGGTCACTGTTAGCTCTGTGCTCAGGGGTCACTGCTGGCTGGGCTCAGGGGGCCACATGTGGTGCCAGAGATTGAACCTGTACTGCTGCGTGGCAGGCAAGTGCCCTACCAGCTGTTCTCTCTCTCTCAGTATTACCTCAATTGTTTAGCTGGGTCACGTGTCCCAGGAGGTGGGGGGGGACAAGGATCCTAATTAAATACCCAGGTAGAGTAAACTGCCCTGGGGGTGTCTTGCCTAAGGCCACGCAGCCAAGAAGGAGCAGAGGCGGATTAGAGCCTGCGGGATTGGGGCAGCATCTCCAGCCCCCACCCCCCACCCCAGCCAGTCCCCAGCCTATGTTTTTTTGGGTGGTGGTGGAGACACCACACCCGAAGATGCTCAGGGGTTACTCCTGGCTCTGCACTCAGGAATCACTCCCGGCCGGCTCAGGGGATCGTATGGGATGCCGGGGATCAAACTGGGTCAAGGCTAGTGCTACATGAAGGCTACTTGCTGTGCTATAGCTCTGGCCCCTCCAGGCCACATTCTTGAGCTGAGGGAGGGAGGGACCTGTCTTGTCTCAGGCTGGGGAGTCCTGCTGGTCACAGTGACAGGGAGGCCCTCCAATCTCACTGGCCCTGGGGTCTGGGGACAGCCAATCAAGGAACCCCTCAAAACCCACAGCGTAGGGCCAGGGATGGAGCTCGGATGCAGAGCACCTGCCTTGCAGGTGTGAGGTCCTGGGTTCTACTGGTCCAGCATGAAAAGGAAGAACGAACCTGGGGCGTGGAGGGCGCAGAGGACAGCAGGGGAAGAGCCGGGCTGGGGAGGCCTTTCCATGCAACCCAGGGTCAGGCTGCAGCTTCACCAGCACCTCACAGCCCCAGAGCCTGGCGGGGCTGTGACAGCCACTCTGAGACTCCCAAGTGCCCTTAGTCCTTCATGCTCCGGAGGCACGAACAAGACCAAGATCACAGATTGCCCAGAGCCGGACACCTCTGCTCACCGCAGGATGCCTTTAGCCCCTGGCTCCCAGCAGCTGCAAGCCTTGTGGACTTCCTGGGGCCACCCTGAGATCATGCTGGGTCAGGAAGTCGGGCAGTGGGCACCCTGGCTGGTCCCCAGGAACAAGGCACCCTGGGAGTGGCTGAGTCCCTTGAACATCCCCATCTCAGGGCTGCAAGAAGATGGTTCTGGGGTGGTCTCAGGGAATGGGAGAACAGGAAGCGGGAGGGGCAGGTGGAGCAGCTAGTGCGCATGGAGCTGGCTTAGGGGCAGGTGCCCACCAGGACCCTCTAACGGACGGATCAGGAAGGAAAGGGCCCTGATGGGGGTGTCATGGTATCCGGACAGCAAGGCAGGGGACTCTGGGGTGGAGCTGGGGCCTCCTCCAGCTGCCGAGTCTCCTGACTGGCCACCATCATTCAGCTCATGGCCCTGGGCGGGCCAGCGCCCTGCTCACACCCTGCAGCCCCAAAGGCCTTTCTCTGTGGCTCTGAGTCTGTGTGTGTGTGTGTGTGTGTGTGTGTGTGTGTGTGTGTGTGGTGTGTGTGGTGTGTGTGGGGGGGGGCAAGAAGCGGTCCTCCGCGCTCAGAGGGTCCTCCCAAAGCATTCTCGCCCCCCACCCACCCCTGTGGCCTGCGGGAACCCAGGAGCTCCCTGCTGACTGGGCCAAACTCAGCCAGGAGCTGCCTGGCCTGGACCCCTGCTCGGTGCCAGGTGCCAGGTGCCAGCCCGGCCACCCTCTGCAGCTCCCCAGCCCTGCCACCCCTTTCCTCTCTCTTTTTAGTTTAATTTTGTTTGTTTTGTTTGGGGGCCACCCCCAGAGGGGCTCAAGGCTCACTCCTGGCTCTGTGCTCAGGGATCACTCCTTGGTGGGGTCCAGGGGTGCGGGGGATGAAATCTGAGTTAGCCACTTGCAAGGCAAGTTCCTTCCTGTTGTACTTTCTCTCTGGCCCCTCTTTTCCTTCTTTTTCGGGGTGTGGGGATACACTTCTAGGTGTTTGGTTCTTGGGAGCATGTGGTGCCAGGGTCACGCCTGGGCTCCTGTGTACGAAGCAAGGCTCCTGCACTTTGAGCTCGCTCCTGGCCCCCTTTCACCTCTTACAGGGGCCAGCTCTGACCCCACAGCCATAGGCTGCTGCCATGGTCCTCACCTCCCTGCAGCCCACCCTGCTTGCCCGGGCAGTGCAGGGGTCCGTGCAGACGTAGCAGTGCAGAGAGGGATGCCCGAGCGGGCTTGCCTGGGTGGGCCTCCACCTCCAGCGCCCCTACAGCCCAGAGATGTTTTTCCGGGTAGCCCTGCTGTCCAGGTTGTGCAGGTGGGACCCCCGTGTCAGGGGCTATTGGGGACGGGGCATAAACTGTGGGGGCAGGGAGGCCAACGAGGCCTTTGCGGCTGCCCCAGGGCCGGTCTGGGCTTGCCAGAGCTCTGGGTCCTGGGTCTGGGGCTTCTGAAGCCCCTTCCCGAGGGAGCTGGAGGCAGACAGGCCCGATGAGGTGCTAATTACCGAGCTAATTGGAGCCCGGTGAGTGAGCTGACTGGAGGGGAGGGGGCTGTGACCCCCCAGGGCAGGGGAAAGAGTGAGGCCCTGGAGGGAGCTGCTTTGTTTGCTGGGAATATTGATTGCCCCGTGCAGCTCCCGGTGTCTCCCAGCTCTCGGCCCAGCTTCCCCTCCACAGAGGCTGTGTGGGACGGCCAGGCGGGCTGCAGAGGGTCGCTGAGGGCAGAGGCGCGCGGCTCAGCTCTGGGAGACGCTGGGGAGCAGGGACCCCCACCCCAGCAGCCTGGCCCTGTCGTGCTGTGGCCCTCTAAGAAAAGCTCTGCCGTGGCCTCGAGCAGAGCAGGGTGGGGGTCAGGGGAGGAGGGCAGAGGCCTTACAGAACGAGAACGCCCGCTGTGGGAGAATGGGGGAATGTCTAACCCCAGACAGAAGGCAGGGAGCTCCGGGCACAGGGCTGCAGGCCCTTCCCTCCTCGCCCCTTCCTGGCCTGGCTGGGGAGTTTCAGCGGCCTGGGACCAGAGGCAAGGGCCGCCCGTCCCTTTCCCCCCACCCGCCCCTTGCTGCCTCCAGGTCTCAGCCTGCCCAGTTTCTGCCTCCTGGCTCCTATGGAGTCCCCACCCCCGCCCAACCCCCAAGCACTCTTGTCTGACCCCAGGTCTTTTTTTTTTTTTTCTTTTTGGGCCACACCCGGCGATGCACAGGGGTGACTCTTGGCTCTGCACTCAGGAATCACTCCTGGCAGTGCTCAGGGGACCCTGTGGGATGCTGGGAATCGAACCCGGGTCGATGTGCGCAAGGCGAACGCCCGCCCTACCCACTGTGCTATCGCTCCAGCCCTTGACCCTGGGTCTTTATTCAGGGTGTGTGTGTCTATCTGTCTGTCTGTCCCATCCTCTCTGCCGCTAAGCCCTCCTCACCACTGCAGACTCAGGGTCCTGCCACTTGTCACTGTGCTGGGACCTTCTGCTCACCTCACACCCCACCTGCCGCCCCATCCCTCCCTCCGTCCTCCACAGGCAGCAAAATCTATCCCTCGCCCCCCCCACAAATGAATGTCTGAGGGGCTGGAGCGATAGCACAGCGGGTAGGGCGTTTGCCTTGCATGCGGCCGACCTGGGTTCAATTCCCAGCATCCCATATGGTCCCCTGAGCACCACCAGGGGTGATTCCTGAGTGCAGAGCCAGAAGTAACCCCTGTGCATTGCCAGGTGTGACCAAAAAAAAAAAAAAAAAAAAAAAGAATGTCTGAATGTTTGTCCCCCATCTGTCCCTGCCATGCTCTCAGATGAGGGCATGACAGTCTTCGCTGTAGTAATCACTGTGATACTAGTCACTTCAGTTTTTGTTTTGTTTTGTTTTTTGTTCCTTTTTTTTGGTGAGGGGCACACCCAGCAGTGCTCAGGGCTCACTCCTGGCTCTGCACTCAGGGATCACTCCTGGTGGGGATTAGGGGACCCCATGAGCTTCCGGGGACCTGACCTGTGTGTGCGTTGTGCAGGGCTGGGGGGGCCCCCCTGCTGTTGTGTGACTCCAGCTCCTCTCTGGTTCCGTTTTATGGACCACGCCTTCTGAGCTGGGCAAGGGAGGCTCTGTGTGCCATTACCCCCAAAACCCAAAACAGGAATTTAGTTCTTGGGCCACTTCTGGCAGTGCTCAGGGGTCCTCCCCAGAAGTGGGACCAGGTGATGCTGGGAATCTGATGAGCTCAGCCTATGCTAAGTCATCACTCTGGCCGGGTACTGGAACTTTTTTATTTTGAAGGACAGGGTTTGGGCCACGGTCAGCTGTGCTCAGGACTCTGTTCCGGCTTTGTGCTTAGGGATCCCTCCTGGGGAAGCTCAGGAAACCATTATGTGGTGCCTGAGATCAAATCTGGGCTGTTTTGTTCAATAAAGAATTGGAGGCTCAGAGAGGTCTAGCAACTAGTCCAAAGTTGCACAGTAAAGGACAAGCTGAAGCATCCAGAGTCACTTCCCTCACAATGGGGGGGGGATTGTTATTTTTTGCCAACCTGTTTCCTTCCCCCTTTCCCTCCCTCCCTGCCTGTTATCCTCTTCAGGGTGAGTCTGCAGCATTACTAGGCCCCAGAGGTCCAATTAGAGGCCCCTCCCAAGGGGGCTGACTGAGGCAATCCCTGCCCCAGGGGACCACCCCAGCAGAAGTTTTAATTAGCCATCACTGCTCTTCCTGGGACTCCAGCCCGCAGCTTGTACAGGGAGACTGGGGTGGGGGGACGCGCAGCCTGGTGTGTGTGTGTGTGTGTGTGTGTGTGTGTGTGTGTGTGTGTGTGTGTGTTGGGGGCACCTCAGCATTACCTCATTAATCCCTTAAATGGAGTAATAAAACAAATGGATTAAGTTACCTAACCCATTAAGCAGATAAAGCAAATTAAACAGGTTAATATTTGGAAAGCATCCTTAAAATGTTTTTGTTTTTGTTTTTGGGCCACGCCCAGTGGTGCCCAGGGCTGAGTCCTGGCTCTGTGCTCAGGGATCATTCCTGGCGGTGAGCCACACTCGGTGCTGGGGCTCGAACCCAGGTCCTGAGTGCAAGGCAAATGTCCTCCACTCTGGTTCTGGAAAGCGTGTTAAACAGCACCCTGCACATTGTAAAGGTTATACTTGTGCTTGTAAAATTAAAAACCAATCAGGGGGCTGGAGAGATAGTACAGTGGATGTTTGCCTTGCAGGTGACAACCAGGGTACAATCCCCAGCAGCCTGTATGACTCCCTGAGCACTGCCAGGCATGATCCCTGAGCACAGCTGAGTGTGGCTCAGAGATCAAATCTCCATATACATATATGTATGTATATTTATATGTATATATATATACATATATATATATATACACACACATCACTGTCACTGTATCATTGTCATCCCGTTGCTCATCGATTTGCTGGAGTGGGCACCAGTAACGTCTCCATTGTGAGACTTGTTGTTACTGTTTTTGGCTTATCGAATACTTGTAGCTTGCCAGGCTCTGCCATGCAGGCGGGATATTCTCGGTAGCTTGCCGGGCTCCCTGAGAGTTTCAGATATTTCAGATATATATATATATATATGAAACCCAGCCAGGTGGGCAGGCTCTCCGTGGGCAGGACGTGGCACACAGCTGGGCCATGGGAAATGCTGGCGGGGGGGGCTGTCAGCCTGTTTGGGCTGTGAACCTGTCCCCTCTGCAACATGGACAGCTTGGGGCTGAGTGTTGGAGGACAGAGATGGGCAGAGAGGAAGTCCTGGACCAGGACGGCCCCTGAGCGCGCACTAGACTGTGCCCAGTCTTGCAGAAGGGGGTGACACCCACCACCCGCCACGCTACAGCCTGGCGGAGCACGGATGGGTCAAGGTCACGGAGATTGAGAGGCCAGGCAGGACTCAACCCCCAGCCCTGGGAAACCTGATCCCTCGCGTCCTCCACTCAGCTCCCAGCCTAGCGGCCAGTCAGGCCTCCTGGTCACTCGCCCCAGTCCCCAAAGAGAGAAAGAGCCTCTCTGCTTCCCTCTTTCTTCCCTCAATCTCCGAAAGGGGTGTGCCGTGGGCGCCCTAGAAACCCCCGCCTGGCCAGGGGTGTCTGAGCTGACAGGCCCCACCCCCTGGGCTCAGCCATCTCCTGCCCCCGCCTCCCGGACTGTGCCAGGCCCAGCCAGAGCCCGGCCCTCAGCCGCGCTGCCAGGTAACCCGCATGAGGGGCCGGGAAGCCCCGGCAGGGACTAATGAGGGTCAGTGCCGGCAGCTGGCCCAGCCAGCACTGCCCACACCGGCCGCACTGCCCCTGCCCGCCCTCCAAGGAAGGTTTCCAGGACGGTTCTACGGGCTGAGGGGCCCAGGCAGGGTCAGACCTCCGAACTGGGGAACTCCTGCTGTAAATCCAGGAGTCCGGGCTGTGGTGACAGCCCGGCCAGGCCCAAACCACAGCTCTGGAAACAGCTGTGCGGCTCAGCCCGAGCCCAGAGGCCGGGGGAGGGGGTCCCCAGAGAGAGGCCCTGGATGGGGAAAGGAAAGGAGGTGATTAAGGAGCCTGGCTGAGGTCCAGCTCAGGCGAGGGGAGCAGCCTCCTGCAACACTGGGGGAAAATGCATCAGCCTCTCCCTTTGCACAGGGGTACCCGGGCCGGGGAGAGGGGCCCTCAGGAGGGGGCTGTGCAGGTGGAACCCTGCCAGGTGTTTTTGCACCTGAGGAGGGGAGTGAGGGGAGCAGGGAGGGAGGGAAGAGTCAGTGGACAGAGCAGGCCCTCGGGAGACCCAGGTCCGCTGCCTGGCCTGCACCTGGGCCCAGCCACCCTGCTCTCGGCCCACGCTGGAATAGGTAGGGGAACAGTGCAAAGGGCTGAGTGCAGGCTCTGCTTGCAGCAGACCCAGGTTCGATTCCCGGCACCTCATAGTACCCTGAGCACCATCATAAGGTGCTCCTGAGCATCAAGCCAGGAGTAGCCACAGAGCACTGCCCAGTGTGGCCCCCAAACCAACAAAGAAAAAGAAAAGAACTAGGAGGTGGCAGTGCCCCGGCAGCTCAGGGGCGGGCATTGTGTCATGATTCCTGAGCAGCAGGGGGCTTTGGTGGAGGGGGGCCCAGGGGAGGGCTTCAGGGGAACTCTAGAAACTGGAGCTCCCTTTGGGCCTTCATCTCTGGCCCGAGGAAGATTCCCTGCCCCCTTTCCTTTCAGACAGCCTGCGTTCCTAGGGCTGGAGGGATCCACAGCGGGGAGGGGGTTTGCCTTGCATGTGGCCCACCCAGGTTCGATCCCCAGCAACCCATATGATCCCCCGGGCACACCAGAAGTGACCTCTGAGCAAAGAACTAGGCGTAAGTAAGTGCTCAGCACTGCTGAGTGTGGACCAAGAAACAAAAGTAAACTAAAACAACAACAAAACCAAAATAAGAACCACAATCAAATAGCCTGAGTTTCAGAAACCCAGGAGACATGCCTGCCTTGCTGCCAGCCCGGCTCAGACCTGTGTGGACACCACCCGGGCCAACCCGGGCCCAGCCTGGATGAGGGTCCGCCTCCCCTAGCCAGGGTCAGGCTGGGACCAGGCAGCCGGAACTCAGAATACTGAGGATGGGCAGAGCCACAGGACAGCAGGGAGGGCGCTTGCCTTGCATAGGGAGGACCTGGGTTCGAGCCCCAGTACCCTAGACAGTTCCCCGAGCCTGCAGGGGTGATCCCGCAGTGCAGAGCCAGGAGTGAGCACTGAGCAGCACCGGGTGTGTACCCCAAACAAACAACAATAACAAAAGCACAACGTGCAGATGTGCGGCTCAGCAGGAAGCCGGGGTGCCTCAGGGGCTAGAGTGGGGGAGCAGGGCTGGGGGTGTGGGCAGGGTCACCTCCAGGGACAGGTGGAGAACAGGTAGAGGCCAGAGGAGCTCCCTACAGCAGAGGCAAGGCGGGACAGATGTGGAGGAGAGGGGACATTCAGTGGCTCACAGCAGCCAGCAGACCCCACGGGGGCCTCCGCATGCTGCACTCCCCAGATTCCTCAGGCGCCCCTGGCCGGAGCAGCTTCTCAAAAGGCCCCAGACAAGCCCCCCACCTTTCCAGCTCTTTGGGGATCCCTTCTGAGTGGCTGGTTTCCTTTGAAGGTGGGAGGGTCTTCCAGAGCTCCGGGTCTTGAACCCCGTCCCCAACCAGGAGAACAGCAGGTGACTTCCTGCACCCTGAAACCCCAGGATCCCACCCAGGCCCTCACCAGGGCCGACCTGTGCTCTGGGCCGGCTGCGGGGAGAGTGAGTGCAGGGGGGATTTCCAGCCCCCCTCCTGAGTGGGGTGGGCCTTCGGCTTCCCCACCTTCCACCAGAGCAACTACTGGTTCAGGGCTTTCCAGAGAGCTGTCACGAGCCCTGTGGCCTGCTCATAACGTTCCCATTTGCTGGATGAGCAAACCGAAAGGGTAAGGCACACGTGGCCGAAGTCACGCAGCTTCAGTAGCTCAAACTTTTTTTCTTTGGGGGCTGGAAAGAGCACAGTGGGTAGGGCACTGGCCTTGCATGCAGCCAGCCCGGGGCCAATCCCTGGCATCCCACAGGGCCCCCCAAGCCCTTCCAAACTGATCCCTGAGCACAAAGCCAGGAGTAAGACCTGAGCACCACTGCGTGAAGCCCAAAAACTTAAAACAAAAATAAAACCCCATGTTCTTTTGTTTGTCTTACTAAACTCCTGCCTGGTGAAATGGTTGTGAGGGGCCGGAAATCAAGGGCCGGAGAGATAGAGCAGCCGGTCAGCACTTGCCTCGCACGCAGGGTTAGATTCGTGGCACCAGATAGGGCTCCTGGGGCCCCACAGCAGGGCTCCCCGAGTACAGAGCAGAAGTATCCAACACTGTCCCCCCACCAAAAAAATAATGAAATAAGTTTCTTTCTCCGCCCTTCCCCCTTTGGCTTTTTGGGCCACTCCTGGCTCTGCACCCAGGAGTTACTCCTGGAGGTGCTTGGGGGACCACATGGGATGCCGGGGAATCACACCTGGGTCAGCCACATGGAAGGCAAGTGCCTAACTTGTTACCTGCTGTGCTACCATTCCTGCCCCAATATGATGTCCCTTAAGTGACTGACACATGACCAGATCCAAACAGGAGCTCGTGTGTGTGTGTGTCTGTGTGTGTGTGTGTGTGTGTGTGTGTATGGTTCTGGTTTTGTTTTTTGGAACATACCTGCAGTGCTCAGGGCTTACTCCTGCTCTGTGCTCACTCTTGGAGGGGCTTGGGGGACCCTATAAGGGTTCCAGAGATTTTTTTTTTTTTTTTTTTTTTGCTTTTTGGGTCACACCCGGTGATGCACAGGGGTTACTCCTGGCTTTGCACTCAGGAATTACTCCTGGCGGTGGTGGGGGACCATATGGGATGCTGGGGATCAAACCCAGGATGGCCATATGCAAGGCAAACCCCTACCCACTGTACTCTCACTCCAGCCCTGGTTCCAGAGATTGAAGGTGCTCCATGAGCAATGTCCCTGCTGTGATGGGGACATCAGGTGATGTCCCCTGATGTGCTATCTTTCCAGCCCAGTAAAAGCTTTATTAAGAAAATGGAGAGAGAGAGAGAGAGAGAGAGAGAGAGAGAGAGAGTCCACATTGCAGGTGTGATCAATGCAGGCAGCAGGAATTGCACCCCAAGGAGAAGTAACCTTCCCAGGGCTACCAGCCACCTGCACCAGCACTGGGCTTAGTCCTCCGGAAGGGGTGAGGGGAAGGGAGAGGCAGGAGCAGCCCTGAGAGCTGCCAGGAGCCTCCCAAGAGGCTAGGTCTAGAGACCAGAGAGAGCACAGAGGGAAGGGCATTTGCCTTGCCTACAGCCAACCCAGGTTTGATCCCCAGCACCCTACTGGTCCCCCAGTCCTGCCAGGAGTGATCCCAGAGTGCAGAGCCAGGAGGAAGCCCTGAGCATCACCAGGTTTGGCCCCCAAAAAACAAACCGAAAAAGGAGGCTAAGTCTACAGCTGGGCTGAAAGGATTGGGGGGAGCTTTGCTGTGTGTCTTGGGGAAAGGTGCTGCACCTCTCTGTTTCTCCACCTGAAAAGTGGCTGCCAGCCTGGCGTCTCCCTCCTACAGGGCAAGCAAGAGCTCTGCTGAGGAACTGAGGAAAGAAAGAGACTCACAAGGACTAGGTATGGCCTCACTAGCATCACAGGGTCATTGATAACCTAGGAGGTAGCAAGCAGCAAATCTGAGAGCTGACATTTCCCTCCATTCCCAGCAAGCCAGGAGGGGCTCTTGGGGTCTGGGCTGGTGCCTCCCTTAGCCCTTATGAGGCTCCTGTTCACTAGCCCAGAAAGCCCACGAAAGGGCTCACTTCTGTGTATGTGTTGGGTGGGGGGAATGTTTGGGTCACACTTGGCAGTGCTGGGGGTCAACTCCCTCTGACTCTGTGCCTGGGGAAGGCTCCTAGTTCTGTGCTCGGGGGACCCTATGTGGTGTTAGGGATCGAACCTGGGTGAGTAGCATGCAAGGCAAGTACCTTACGCCTCACGGGTCCCATTTTGCAGATCAGAAAGTGGAGGCTTGGGAAGGAATAAAGGTGGCATCTGTGCCCAACAGGGATGGGCAAGACACTGCTTCAGAGGGCCACACCAGGGCCTGGGGGACAGCTCAGCGGCTAAGGTGCTGGCTGGCCTGGCGGGCACAAGGTGGTGAGATCAGACCCTGGTGCCGCCACTGGTGCTGAGGTGATCGGGACTGTCCTGCTGTTTGTCATCCCGGGGGGGGGGGGGGTGGGAGAAAGGAGCAAGGGGTGCGCCCTGCGCCCTGGAGCTAGGCCAAAGGGCTGGACCTCAAGCTTTCCATGGGCCCCCAAGCACCCAGAAATGCATCTAGGCCCTACCGGGTGTGGCCCTCTCAGCCCAAAACTGGGTGCGTGTGGGGGCTACTGTCTTTGTAAAGTGAATTAAACTATGACTCCGAGGGGCCACAGAATCCTGACAGACTCCTCAGGCCCTCTCTAGCCTTGTGTGGCCCCCATGAGCTCTGAGAGAAGCCGCAGAGTGCCCTGCACACACAGTTGGGGCCCCTGGCCCCCAGGGCCTCAAGCCTCCCTTCTCCCAGCCCCCAGCAGGAGATGGGGTGGGGGCACAAAGGCAGAGGTGGCTGGAATGTGGGGAGAGCAGCCCGTGCCTGGGGGGCCGGGACCCCAGGTCTCAGCAATCAGATGTGAAGTGGGAGGCCAGTGATACCCCAGTAGGCAAGACTTTCGCCTTGCACACTGCAGACCAGAGTTTGATCTCTGGCACCCCTCAGGGTCCCCGAAACATGGCCAGGAGTAATGCCTGAGCACCAAGTCAGGTGTAAGCCCTGAGCACTGGGGGGAGTATGTCCCAAACAAAACTAAATACCAAAACCCAAATCAAAATACCACCTTCCCAATCACCTCCCACCCCCCACCCCGCCAAGAAAAAACAAATAACAAAACCCAAAACAAAAATGCCAAAAGCCAAGGGGCCAGAGCGATAGCACAGCGGGTCGGGTGTTTGCCTTGCATGTGGCTGACCCAGGTTCGATCCCTGGCATCCCATATGGCCCCCCAAGTGCTGCCAGAACTAATTCCTGAGTGCAGAACCAGGAGTAACCCCTGAGCATCGCTGGGTGTGACCCTAAAGAAAAAATGCCAAAAGTCAAAACAGCATCAGAACCAAACAGATGCTTAAGTGGGCGGCCAGAGGTAGTTCCCAGGGTGGGACATGACGTGGGTCTCCACAAGCCCTGGTGCCGGGTGGCCCTGGAGAGCCCATCCTGAGTCTGCCTCGCCATCTCTCCACTCTCCATCCTCCACTTCCTGTCCCGCCTGCCCAGTCCCTTCCTTCCTCCTCAGCGCCAGCTGCTTCCTGATTCGGCCCACTCCGCCCCTGACTGGGCAGGCCTGACCTTTGCCATGGAAGAAGGTGACCTGGGAGGTTCTGGCCCCTGACCCTGCTCTGACCCTGGGTGCTGTTCCCTGATCCTGCGCTTCCACTGCACACACACACCTGTCCCCAGCCCCTCGGCAACCCCAGGAGCTGTGAGAGGCCTGATTTTGGGGGGCGGCAGAACCCTGGCAGATGGGGACAGCCCCTTGCCCCTACCCTCACCTCTTTCTCTGCAGTTACCACCCAGCTGCGTGTCTCCCCAAATCTCACACCACCACAGAGTTCCCACACTCGGTTCTGTCTTACCGAGGGGGACTATACTTGGCAGTGCTCAGGGTTTACTTACTCCTGGCTTTGTGCTCAGAGGTCACTCCTGGTGGGGCTCAGGGGACCATATGGGACGCCAGGGATTGAACCCAGGTTAGCTGCCGTGCAAGGCAAATGCCACATCTGCTATATCATCGCTCCACTCCAGATCTGTCTCATAGTGTGTTGTTGGATAACATTAGGTTGTTTCCTTGCTCCTCCCGCAGGGAGCTTAGGGTTAATCCACAACAGTGCTCCTGAGGCACCCCCAATTCTATCAGGCACTAATAATCCTATACTGCTTTGCTCTTCCCTTTATGTCATTTGCATGGTTTATTCAGCAATGTCCTTATTGTATAGACACAGGAAGACAGTGATGTTATGCTCTTGTAACGTGGGAGTTAATTGACTCCAAATAATATTTACTCTTGGGCATCCATCATATTCACCTGACTTAAGCCTCAGTTGCCCTTAGTTCCTAGCACTCCAAAAGCAGGGTCCCGACAAGGGACTGGAGGGACCCAGGGCAAGCTGTAAGCTACCCTGGAATCGAAAATGGACAAGCTAAGAACCATAAGTATAATAAGAGCAGTCATGGGACAAACTCTGTCATAACCCAAAAAGACATAACTGAATAAGGAATTTGCTGGGGATAGGAAAGAGTAACCTGGCCTGAGGACTGTGGTCTGGGATATGTAGCGTGATATCCCCAGGAAGAGCCAACCTTTAAGCTTAACGTATCTCTTACTGGGCTGGAGCAATAGCACAGCAGATAGGGCGTTTGCCTTGCATGGGGCTGACCTGGGTTCGATTCCTTCGCCCCTCTCGGAGAGCCCAGCAAGCTACAGAGAGTATCTCGCCCGCAAGGCAGAGCCTGGCAAGCTCCCTGTGGTGTATTCAATATACTCCACGTTTTTGATATGCCAAAATGTGTTCTTGATATGCCAAAAACAGTAACAAGTCTCACAATGGAGACATTACTGGTGCCTGCTTGAGCAAATCGATGAGCACCGGGATGACAGTGATACAGTGACAGTGATATCTCTTACTGTGTTCACACAAGATGACTAGAAATATTATAAGAAGTAAATTTACTATGGTTGTTTAAATGGATTACTAGCAGAGGAAAGGAGAAAGCATTACACCCTGATGGAATCCCGCCCTGGAGCGGATCTCCTAGTAATCTGGAGTGCTGAACCCTCAGATGAGAGCTTGTCCTTGAGTTAATCTCCTGGCACTTTCCCTGAAGGAGGGGCTTTATCTCTGTTTGTTGTTATGACAGTGCTCAGCCTCACCTCTGTGTACCTCTCCCCTTCACTATTTCTGTATAACTACGCTGTAAGGGAAAGAGGGAACCAGAAGTAGAGGCCTTTGGGGTCTACGAGGAGACTAGGGGGTGGGAACTATGCTGACCGACCCACGACCTAAACTACAACTCTACAACTACGATTGTGCAGTGAGGGAGAGGGAGGAGAGAGAAGTCAACTGACTACCTATCAGCCTGGGGCGCTGTTCCTCGGTTCCCTGGGTCCTGCGCCTGTCTCACCAGGGGCCAGGGGAATGGCTGTCGGCCACCCACGTGCCTTTTCCTTTGAAACTCACAGTGTGTGTGTATGAGTGTGTGTGGGGTGTCGCTAAAGGCTCAGCCACTGCCACCAAGGTCATTTTTCCTGCTCCAGGACAGGGACATTGCCCCTTCCTGGGCAGGTGCCTTAGTAGGAGTGGGCCATTGGTCTGGCACTCACCCTCACTGGCTGCAGCTGGGTGAGTGCACAGACTGGGTGTGGCTCCCCACTCTGTCCCACGCAGTGCTGGGTCAGAACACCCCTGCCGTCCTGGGTGTGTGGTGGGGAGCCCCGGGGAACCCCATGGCGCCCAGGAAAGGACCCAGGCCTCCTGCCTGCAAAGCCAGCACCCCAGCTCTCTGAGCTGCCTTCTGGCTCCTTACTATTCTACTTCACTTACAGTTTTTGTGACTGGGGGCTAGAGATACAGTGCAAGCTAGGACAGCAAGTCAGGCACTTGCCTTGCGCGCAGTCGGCCCGGGTTCGACTCTTGGCCTTCCCTATGGTTTCCCCTGAGCACTGCCAGAAGGAATGCCTGAGTGCAGAACGAGAAGCAAGCAACCCCTGAGCATTGCAGAGTGTGGCCCCAAAACTAACTAATGAAATAAGTACATCGTGGGCCACACCTGGCAGTCCTCAGAGCTTTCCTTCTCCGGGCTCTGCACTCAGGGGTCACTCCCGACGGTGCTGGGGGGAGTGCCGTTTGGGACGCGGGAGATAGACCCCGGTCACCCTTGTGCTAGGCAAGCACGCTCCCCGCTAAGCCATCCAGCCCTCCCAATGTTCATGCCACCTCCTCTCAGCCTCTCCAGGCACCCGCTAGGAGGGAGATTTCAGGCCAAGTTTAAGCAGAAAAAAGCAAAAAGCAGCCCACTGAAGTTCAGGGCGGTCAAGTGCCCGGCCGCGGGCTAGACAGCGGCAATGAACGGGAGGTCTCGGCGACGCGGGGCAGCGGCGGGCGGCGCGGCGGGCCGGGCCTGGCCACCCCGGGCCCCCCGGGAGCGCCGGCTCCAGACGCGCGGCCGCCCCGCCCCCGGCCCGCCCCCGGCCCGCCCCGCCCGGGCCGCAGACGGCGCCCGGCGGCGGCGCGAACGGCTGCGAGGAGGGCGGCTCCGGCCTTGGTGCTCAGCCCGCTTCCCCGCCGGGGCCCGGCGGGCCAGGACCCGCGGGTCGGGGGCGCCGGACCATGCGGCCGCGGCCGGACGCAGCTCTCGGGGATCGGGCGCCCTGCAGGTAGGCGCTGGCGGGCGCGGAAACTTGGGCCGAGTTGGCGGACGGCGGGCGCGTGGGGCAGCGGCGGGCGGGCTGCCCCTGGGCGCCCCTGCTGGCCGCCGGGCCCGGGCCGAGCCGCGGGGGCCGAGGGGCCCGCGCGCGTCCGCCCGCCTCCTTCGGGGGCCCAGCGCTCACGCGGACGGCCCGGGCGGGGGTGAGGGGCCGGCGGGGCGGGGGGCTGGGCGCGCCCTGCGGTGTCCCCGCCGCGGCTTGACTCACCCGCTGGCCGCAGCCCAGGCTGGCGGGATCGCCGCGGGCGCTGGCCGCGGGCACTCGGAGGCCCGGCCGCCCCCCTGCGCGCCCGCCCGCGTGCACACGTGTGCGGGGGCCCGCGGCGGGGGCGGGCAGGGGGCCGCGTGTGCAGACGCGGGAGTGCGTGCGTGGCCGCCGCCCCGCCGGGGGCCTGCCCGGGTGCACGTGCGTTGCCGCGCCGCGGGGCAGGGCTTGTGCACGCCCGGAAGCCCGCGCCCGGGGCCGGGGCCCAGAGCCAGGTGAGCCGAGTGACGGGGCGGGCGGGGGCCGACCCTGCCCGCCAGGGACACGGTCCAGTCGGGTGCTGCCTCCGTGGGGGGGCGGGGTGAGAACTGGGACTGGCGCCCCAGGATCGGCGCACACGCCGGGCACCCCCGGGCACAGGTCGCTCTCTTCCTGGTCTAGCCCGGGCTGCGTCCGGTGCCCTTCCCGGAGGTGGTCCCAGGACCCACACCCTGCCCACACCCGGCCTGGCCTCTTCACCCCCTCCTGAGCTCTCCTGGGGCTTGAGTCCTGCAGCATCTCGGGGTCCTACTCTTCTCCAAGCACGTGCCTGCCCCCTCCCCCCCAGGATGCACCCCCCACTTGGGCCACTGCCTTGCCAAGCGGAGGGGCCTGGCGTGAGAGTCCAGCTCTCCATCACCTATTGGCAGGGAGTCAGGTCACCCCATCCCCTTCATAGCCCTCTGCGGGCTCCCCGGAGCACCTCAGCACCCCCCTCCCAGACTCCTGAGGCTCCCAGGTGGCCTCGCCTCTGTTGGCTGGGCTCCTGGGGGAAGGGGGTGCCTCAGAAAGTCTCCAGGGCAAAGGGCACGCAATGGGCAGAGCCCGGGAGAGTAGGGCTCTCGGGACCAGGGTGGGGCTGCAGCAGGCCCTGAGGACTGGGGAAAGGGAGGTGACACTGAGCTTGTACTTAATTAATCCAGAACTCACCAGGGAGGGCAGGGGGCTTGCACCCCCCCCCACCCAAGTCCTATAACCCCTCGCAGAGTTGCTGGGGCCTTCTGGCTGGCGTGCAGGGCCCTGTGGTTGGCCAGTGCCCAGCGACTGTTGCCCCATGCTCCCTCTGGCCTGGGGGGGGGCGGGAGCTTCCCTGCCCCAGACTGGCCTGAGCGGCAGTCTCTGGCCAGGAGATGAGTGCCTGACTTCTCCAGTCCAGCAGGCGGCCGGCCTTGGTGCAGAGAGGCTGGGGTGGCGTGGTAGTGGTTCCCACGGCTACCCTTCGTGGTTCCCATCCCCGTCTAACTCTGAGCCCCTCATGTCTGTCACTGGCCACCAGCCAGGGGGAGGGGAGGGCTGGAGGGGTGTGCTGGTCTTAGCTTGTTTGCGACACCTGGCTGGGGGCCTAGTCATAGCAAGATGGAACTGATTCATCCTCCTCAGCCACCTGAGGGTTTCAGGAAGGGGGGGCGCAGGGTGCCGGGGGAGGGAGGTAGGTCAGTGGGTGCCTGGAGGGAAGGCCTCTCTGGGCTGGGGTCCCTGTGCCCTGTGGGCCTCGCTCAGGGACTTTCTCAGCTGTTTCATCAGTACAGCTAGCGCTGGAGCCCCTGGGAACAGACCTTCGGCCCCTCCTGGCTCCCCAGTATCCTATGGTGGTGCTGTGCTGCCCCCGCGCGCCCAGAACAGAGATCTTGTCGCTCGCTCGGGGATAGGGGGTGGACGCGGCTCTCCTCCCCTGCACAGCCCAGCCGGTTCCTTCCTGGTGGCGCCACAGCACCATCTGCTGGACACCCGCGGCTCTGCTGCTGGGGGCGAGGTTTGTGCAGTGCCCAGGACGTAGCCCCCTCTGCTGGGGGCCTTTAGGAGACGTCAGCTTAGTGGGAAAGATTAGAGAGGACTGCAGGGACTGAGTCCATTTGGGGCGTTGGAAATCTCTGGTGTTTGGAATAGGAGCTAGCCCGCTGTCTTCCTTCCTTCCTTCCTTCCTTCCTTCCTTCCTTCCTTCCTTCCTTCCTTCCTTCCCTCCTTCCTTCCTTCCTTCCTTCCTTCCTTCCTTCCTTCCTCCCTCCCTCCCTCCCTCCCTCCCTCCCTCCTTCCCTCCCTCCCTCCCTCTCTTCCTTCCTTTTTCTGTTTTTCTATTTGGGTCACACCTGGCGATGCACAGGGGTTACTCCTGGCTCTGCACTCAGGAATTACTACCCCGGCCTTGCTCAGGGGACCATATGGGATGCTGGGGATCGAACGAACCTAGGTCAGCCATGTGCAAGGCAAAACGCCCTACCCGCTGTGCTATTGCTCCTACCCCTTTTTTCTGTTTTTCTTTTCTTTTTTTCTTTCTTTCTCCCTTTCCTCCTTCCTCTCTCTCTTTGGGACCACACTCTGTGGTGCTCTGGGGCCTGTTTCTGACTTTGTGCTCAAGATTGACCGCTGCACCAGAGTGATAGCACAGTGGGTAAGGGGGTTAGGACATTTGTCTTGCACTCTGTCAACCCGGATTCGATCTCAGGGCCCCCCAGGAGTAATTTCTGAGCGTAGAACCAGGAGTAAGCCCTGAGCACAGCTAGGTGTGCCCCAAAAGCAAGACTGACCTCTGACAGGCTCAGAGGATCGTGTAAGGTGCAGATTTCTCTGGGATCACCTTAACCCCTGCACTGTCTGGCCCGTGGCCCTCTTTCATCAGTGTCTGTGACCCTGAATAGGTCCTCTACTGGGGGTGCAGTGGGGGTGGGTGCTGACCAAGGCAAGTGGCCTCCCTGCACCCTGCAAAGTCAGACACCAGAGGGGGCTCCTGAAGTGGGGGTGAGGTATTCTGCAAGAATTCAGTAAACAGGGCTGGAGCAATAGCACAGTGGGGAGGGCATTTGCTTTGCACACAGCCGACCCGGGTTGGATTCCCAGCTCCCCATATGGTCCCCTGAGCACCACCAGGGGTAATTCCTGAGTGCAGAGCCAGGAGTGACCCCTGTGCATCGCTGGGTATGACCCAAAAAGAAAAAAAAATTAAATAAACAAAGGCTCCTGCAGCTTAGGAAGTAAAGTCAGGGGTCAGGGTGGGGGGTAGGGAGATAGTTGAAGTGGCAGAGCACAGACATGCCTAGAAGGGTGAGGTGAGGTTTGTGTTTAGGGCTGGCCCTGGGCTCCCCAGCATGGCTGGGATCGTCCCTGTTAAATTAAAATAAGGCGGGAGAGGTGATGGGGCATGCAGCCGACGGGTTCAGTCCCTGGTACTGCATGTCCAGCAGGCCCTGCTAAGAGTAAGCCCTGAGCACGCTGGTGTGGCCCCAGAACCCAAACAAGAAAGACACTAAAATGAACTGGGGGGCTGGAGTGGTAGCACAGCGGGTAGGGCGTTTGCCTTGCACACGGCTGACCCAGGTTCTATTCCCAGCATCCCATATGGTCCCCTGAGCACCACCAGGGGTAATTCCTGAGTGCATGAACCAAGAGTAACCCCTGTGCATTGCCGGGTGTGACTGAAAAAGCAAAATAAATAAATAAAAATAAACTGGGCTGGAGAGCTAGTACAGTGGGTCAGGCATTTGGCTTGCAAGCAGCCACCCCAGATTCTAGTTCCTGGGTGCCACATGTGGTCCCTCGAGCCCTGTGAGCAGTGATCTCCGAGCACAGAGCCAGGAGTAACCCCTGAGCAGAGACGGATATGGCCCCAGATCCAAACAAGACAGGAACGAAATGGACTTCAAGTCAGGACTCTGCAGAGTGAATGGCTTGTGCCGGTTCCTTCATTACTGTGTGGCCTTTATTACGCATCTGCTAAGTGCCAGGCTGTGGTGGTCACCATGGTGTGAATCCGAGAGCTGGGTGGCGTGACTGCTGACTTAGCCCATGTTCTGACTCCCACCTCTCCCTCCCCGCTAGGTCAGCCGTGGAGTAGCGGGAGCCCAGAGGGCTTGAAGCCTTGACCGTGATGGCCGAGAAGCGGCCGCTGGGCGCCTTGGGGCCCATGATGTACGGCAAGCTGCCCCGCCTGGAGGCCAGCTCGGGGCCTGGCCACAGCCTGCCCCCCTCTGTTGGGAGCCAGGAGCCCTGCGGCTACAAGGGTGCCTACTTCTCCTGCCCCATGGGGGCGCCTCCCAAGGCTGGCTCGGAGCGCTTAACTTCCTGGACCCCGTATCCACCTTTGTACCCTAACGGTGTGGCCGGACCCCCTCTGCGGACGGACAATCTGCTGACCGGCTGCCTGCTGTACCGCTCGACCCCCGATGCCTCCGACAAGGGCCAGGATCCCGGCCCCATGGAGCTCCTCCCCTTCGGCCCGCAGCCTTCGTCCTACCCGGGACCGCCGCTGGCAGCCCCCAAGCCTGTTTACCGCAGCCCCCTCTGCTATGGGCTCTCGACTTGTTTGGGCGATGGGGCAGCGAAGAGGCCATTGGATGTTGACTGGACGCTGGTGACGGGGCCCCTGTTGCCCCCCACCGACCCCGCTTGCTCTCTGACCCCAGCTCCTGGCAAGGGCCAGTCCCTGGATGGCAGCTTCCTGCGGGGGCTGCCCTCCGGCGCACCTGGCAAAGACCCCTCCTCGGTGGGCTTCTCCTCGTGCCAGGCCTTCCTGGAGAAGTATCACGGCCTGCAGAGCAGTACCAGCCTTCTCGCCTCCAAGTGTGCGGCGCCGTACCCTGTGGACCCCAAGCAGCCACTTTCTGAGGGGCCCCCCAGCCCGTGGACCCAGCTGGCCCCTCCCCTGGGGCCAGCCTGCCAGGATGTCGTGCCTGCCCACTACCCCCTGCCCCACCCTGCCCAGGCCCTCCCATACCCCCCAGCCTGCCGCCACCCAGATCGGCCGGGCGGATACAGCCCTGCTCTCCCTCTGCAGCCCCTCGGGGCCCACAAAGGGCCAGGGTACCAGGCCTCGGGGCTGGGCGGCCCCTACCTGAGGCCACAGGCATCTCAGACCCCCTATCTGCCCCCCCTGGGACTGGACTCCTACTCGTACCCCTCTGTCCCCCTCCCCTCCCCATCCCCGGGACTCAAGCTGGAGCCGCCTCTTGCTCCGCGGTGCTCCCTGGACTTTGCCCCCCCGACGCTGGGCTTTCCCTACGCCCGCGATGACCTCTCTCTCTACGGCGCGTCCCCGGGGCTGGCGGGGACCTCCCCGCCCCAGAACAGTGTACCAGCAGCACCTCAATCCAGCGCCTTCCAGCGGGCGTGCCCGGAGCCCGCGAGGCCAGCCGAGAAGCGGCGTCCTGTGGCCCCGGAGCGAGAGGCGCCCTGGCTGCCCAGCTGCGGGAGAGAGCCGCGCCCGGCCCCCGCTGATGAACACCCGGGGGCGCCCATCGTCATCCGCGACAGCCCCCTCCCACGCACCCCACCAGCCCTTCCGCCCTGCGCGCAGGCCCAGGGGCGCCCCGCCCCTCCGCCGCCCCCCAGCTCGCCGCCCATGCCCATCATCGACAACGTCTTCAGCCTGGCTCCCTACCGGGACTACCTGGACGTGCAGGCCCCGGAGGGCGCCTCCGAGCCCAGCCCAGGGCCCCGGCAGGGCCTGCCTGGGGACTGTGGGGACAGCCTGACCGGAGACGAGACCCCCTCGCGGCCGGCCTGCGCTCTCAAGGAGGAGGGGGCCCTGGATCTGAGCGTGAAGAAGCCCCCCGCGGAGGCGCCTGTCCTCAAGGCGCCGAGCCCCCAGGTGCACGTCAAGCCCCCAGAAGTCGTGGATGGGCCCAGCATGGACAGCCTGGTGGCGCCAGAGCTGCCCGACCTGAAAAAGATAAGCCCGGAGGCCTCTCAGGTGCCAGAGTCCGCCGAGGCCACCCCCAGGACCAACTTTCACAGCTCGGTGGCCTTCATGTTCCGAAAATTCAAGATCCTCCGGCCAGCGCCCATAGCGGGAGCCCCGACCCCGGCCCCCTCCGGGTCCACCCAGACCCCTGCGCCCCCGCAGCCTGCCCCACCCATCACGGCAGCGCCCCTTGGGCTGCCGGTGCTCACCCAGCCCTTGCCCATGACCTGCTTCAATCTGGCCGTGCCCAGCCCTCCTGCCCTGGCAGTGGCTGCTCCGGCAGTGGTCCCGGCCCCGGCGGCAGCCGCAGCTCCGACCCCCTCACCCGCCCCCGCCCCTGCTCCTGCCCCTGCTCCGCGCCCCTCCACGCCCCCCTCCAGCATCTCCCCGGAGCAGTGCTTCACCGGGCTGCACGCCTCCTTGTGCGATGCCATCTCGGGCTCCGTGGCCCACTCCCCGCCCGAGAAGCTGCGCGAGTGGCTGGACACGGCGGGGCCCTGGGGCCGGGCGGCGTGGCAGGACGGCCAGGGCGTGCAGGGGCTGCTGGGCAAGCTGCTGTCACAGCTACAGAGCTTCCTGTGCACCCAGTGGTGCCCCTTCCCGCACGTGGTGCGCGCCGGGGCCATCTTCGTGCCCATCCACCTGGTGAAGGAGCGCCTGTTCCCGCGCCTGGCGCCTGCCTCCGTGGACCACGTGCTGCAGGAGCACCGCGTGGAGCTGCGGCCCACCACGCTGTCGGAGGAGCGCGCGCTGCGGGAGCGTGCCCTGCATGGCTGCACCTCGCGCATGCTGAAGCTGCTGGCGCTGCGCCAGCTGCCCGACATCTACCCCGACCTGCTGGGCCTGCAGTGGCGGGACTGTGTGCGCCGCCAGCTGGGTGAGCATGGGGCAGCGCCTGTAGCCACCGCCGCTGTGAGAGCGAGGGACAGGTGTGTGATGTGTGAGCGGTCTCCCCGGGGGCGGGCGGGCGTGGACGGGTCAGACCTGGGCTGGAGCCTGTCGCCTGGACTCTCTGCCTTCCGCCCTCTGCATTTCACGCCTGCCTTCTGGGGCCACTATGGATGGTGTGTGGGTGCTGGGGGGGAGCGTAGGGTGCGGGGGGTGGATGCAGCTCTTCTCTCCCACTCTCCCAGCCCTGGAGTTGTGGTTGCTTCTGCCACCCTTGGGGATCACCCCTCTGGGCATCCGTCCACGCTGCTCCCTACAGCCTCCTCCCTCCTTGGGGCCCTGCCTGGACTGGGCCCATGGATAAACTGGCCTCATTTTGCTATTGTTTTGGCAATGCTCAGGGCTTCCTCCTGGCTCGGTGCTCAGGGCTCACACCTGGCAGGGCTCAGGGGGACCATATGTGGTGCCAGGGGTAGAACCCAGGTTGGCCGCTTGCAGAGCAGACACCCTGCTGGCTGCATTCCACTGGCCGAGAGTGGGCTTTTGAGCCGGCCGGTGGTGGTTCTCACGGGGAATGTGGGGTGCGCTCCCCCTCATGCCCATGCTGCTGCTCTTTGCTGTTCATTGTGGGGCTCCTACTGTATGGGGCTGGAACCCAGGACATGGTTGCTCTCTGTGGGCCCACAGCCTTCGGGGGTGCTGGCATTACGTGGCTTCAGCCGGGGAGTAGCGCCCCCTTTTGTCTGTGGGCGTGTGCGGGAAGGCCCGTGAGTCAGGCTCTGCCATCTGACTGTATGCTCTTTCTTTAGGTGACATGGAGCCTGAGACGGGGTCCGGGACCCTGTCAGAGCCCAAAGTGGCCAGAGAGGAGCCGGAGAGCCTGGCTCGGAAGTCACCGGTCCCCAAGGCCAAGAAACCCGGGAGGAAACTACCAACCCCAGTCCCCAAGAAAGCCGCGGGGGGTGCCCGAGGCACCTCCCCGCCCCCTGCCAGCAGCCCACCCGCCCCTACGCTGAAGGCCCGCTTCCGAAGCCTGCTGGAAACCGCCTGGCTCAATGGCCTGGCGCTGCCCACGTGGGGCCACAAGACCCATGGGCCGGATCGGACTGCTCCCCGTGCTCCCCTGCTGGGCAGCCAGGGTCATCCCCTGTAGCCCGGGACGCCGGTGCTGTTCCACAGCTGACTGTCGGGGTCCCTGTGCCCGGCCTGCCCAGCTCTTCCAGGACCGGAGGTGAATCTCCAGCTTGCCTGTGTCCACAGCAGAGCTGAAAGTCCCAGAGCTCGGGGCCTGCGGTCCTAGGTGGCTGGGGCTCCGTCCTCGTCTCGAAGCAGAACACGCGGGCCCAAGAGCGTCGTGGACGTGGATGCTGGCGCTGGTCCTGCGGCGTGGCTGGGCCAGTGTCCCATCCCCCAGCTCAGGCCCTTTTGTAAGATACGGACAACACAGCCTACCTCAAGGGTGGGGGTGACACCCGACACCCCGCTACGGTTTGCCTGTAGCTAGAAAGTGTGTGCTAGTACTGGTTGGTTTCATGGGGTTTGGGGTGCAGAGCGTGACTGGCCCCGGTCAGGGTCTGCGCTTCACATTCCTGGCACTTGGGGCTACACCCAACCTGGAGCTCCCCGGGGAAGCCTGTCGAGTCGGGACGCCCCTGTACGGCCCAGAAGGACTCCGTCGTGTCCCTCAGCTTCCTTTCCCCGCTGCAGTCAACCAAGAGAGCTGCGCGTGCCAGAGGCCAGCAGGGACGACAGGGCGGGGCCACAGCCCTGTCTTGGGAGACTCTTGGATCTGCAGAGCCCGGGACTGAGCTAGAGGCTGCCCAGCCGGTTGGAGGCCTTTAGCATTAAAGCTTGTAGATGATTTTGCATCTGGGTCTTTGGTGTGTATTTGTGGGTGTCAGGGACCTGGGCCCACAGGCTGCTCCCAAAACACCCAAACAAGAGGGTTGTGTAGGCCCTCATCTGTACTGTGCTCTCTGACCCCCAGTCTGCAGGCCCGCCCGGCTGGATTGCAGAATTACTTTTGTTTGAATTACACCTGGCAGTGCTCGGGGTTATTTCTGACTGCACTCCCGGGATCACTTGTGTCTGGGTTCGGGGGAGTATATGGGATACTGGGGATCGAACCCGGGTCAGCCACGTGCAAGGCAAGCACCCTACCCGCTATGCCGTCTCTCCAGCCCAAAGGGAGGAATTACTCTTCTCAGAAAAAGGAAAATCAGCCCTAGCCTTTGACCTGTCAGCCTCGGGAGGTGAGCGCAGAGGAAAGACGTTGATTAGGGAAGCCGAGGGGAGGAAGCTTCCTGGGGCGCGTCCAGAAGCTGTGGGACAGGCTGTGTGGAGAGCTGCCCGGGTTGCCTTGGCCTTGGCCTCCTGCAGATAGGAGTTGACTGGGCCTTTCATGGGGAAAGCTCTAACTTCTGTTGGTCCTTTGTCCTGTCGTTAGCACAGCCTCAGCCTGCCCCCTCCTCCCTCGGGGTCCAGCCAGTGCGCCTGGGATTCTCCCCGGTCAGGTTTCCACCTCTGCCAAGTCCTGTCTCCCGGCCCTCTGAGCCAGGTTTTCTGTGTTTTCCCTGACACGGCGTGTCTGTTTCAATCCCAGGCTTCCTCCCTGCCAGCTTTCCACGCTGCAGCACCCGAGACGCCCGGTGCTTCCACGCTGGCTTTTCTCTCAAGGGAAAAGCTGTCAGGCCCTGCCAGAACTGCCGCCAGCAGCCCCCCACCCCAGCCCAGGAGGCCGTGGGGAGCATGGGTCTAAGCCACCTTTGACCCGGAAGCCCAGATCTGGTCCTGCTGGTTCTCCCACAGTTTGGGGAACCTTGAAGGCAAGACTGCACGCAGTGAGTCCCCCTGCCTTCCTGTCCGGGTCCAGAGATCACTCCCTGAGGGGCCAGAGAGGGAGCACAGTGGGTAGGGCACTTGCTTGCCTTGCACATGGTCTAGCCCAGTTCAATCCTTGGCATCCCATAGGATTCTCTGAGCACTGCCAAGAGTAAGCCCAAACATGGAGCCAAAGTAAGACCTGAACACTGTCTGGTATGACCCCAAAACAAACAAAACCCACAAAACAAAGATCAAAGATCATGTACTGCCAAAGATTTTTTTTTTTTGGAAGGTGCCAGGGACCTTTTTTTTGGGAAGGTGCCACCTCGAGGGCCCAAGCCTCTGGCTCTTGCATCTCAGTGGGTCCAGAAGCTGTTAAGAGTTTCAGGCTCTCTGCAGGAGACCAGCACAGCTGGTGAGGGTCTGTTGGGGTCTGTCTGGCTCCCAGGCCGCCTCAGCCTCAAGCCAGTCCCAGTCCTCGCTGATCTCAGGGGTCCCACACCTTGGCAGAGCCCGGGTGCCTGGGGTCCAGGGTTTGCCTGGTTCAGCCCTCTGGTCAGAGGCTGGGCCAGGACCTGGCTC
Source organism: Sorex araneus (assembly GCF_027595985.1). Lineage (NCBI taxonomy): Eukaryota > Metazoa > Chordata > Mammalia > Eulipotyphla > Soricidae > Sorex > Sorex araneus. The sequence goes on along the minus strand of NC_073304.1, from coordinate 98,573,511 downwards.
ACCCCAAGGACCCCCGTGCACCCTTGACCTCTGCCTTCTGTTTCCACCTGTTCATCCCGAGCCCCATCAGAGCCTGTTCGGACCCCTCACTTTGGTGACAGTGGAGTTGCCACACAGCCTGCTCTGTGCAGGTCAGCCCTTCACGGTTGGTCACCTGTGGCCCACTGGGGTCTGAATAAAGAACTTAGAACACACAGACCAAGGCCACGCCACAGGCCTTTATTCCGGCCGCTGCTGGCCTTGTTCCCTCAGCGAAGGGTGGGTTCCTCCTGTGGCTGAAGGAGGGGAGACTTGGTCCCGGGTCAGGACTGGCTCTGTCCACCTCAGGCACGCTCGGGGCTCTTAGAAGGAGGATCCCTTTAGGAGGATAGTGGGGGCACTGTTGTACTGCCTGGGGGGGAAGGGCAATGTGTGAAAATAGTCATTTCTCTTCCTGTGGTGCAAGGCTGTGCTCTGAGCCACATCCTGGGCGCCCTCAGCAACTTGTGGCTGACTGCAGCTTGTCACTCGGCTTCCTGTTGCTCCCTCCCTTGGCTTCTGCAGCCCCCCGCACCCCCCAGTGCCAGCTTTCCTCTTAAGGGGATGACTCCCCGCCACGCCGGGCCGGGAGCACGTTGCTGCCTGTCCCCCGCAAACCCTAGCCCTGGGCTCCTGTTTCCTAGTCCTGGAAACAGCGGGGTTCACAGGGGAGCCCCCTGCCAGGTGTGGTGGTGGTGCTGACCCTCGGGGAGGGGGAGATGGGGGAGGCGGGCTTCGATCTCAGGCCCCCACAGCCCTTCTGGGAGTGGGCGGGGCCAGTGGGCCCCCTGCTAGGGGCTGCACACACTGGGAATGATCTACTCTGAGCTCAGGGGGACAGATGTCCCCTGGGGGGTGGGGGGAGCATGGGGCGGCAAGCAGGATGCTGTATACCTGTGAGTGCCCCCTCGCTGTCTGAGGCCACTCTGGGGGGTGGCTTCGGGCCCCCCAGGCAGTGGCAGGCTGGGAGGCAGCCCCTCCCCTGCAGGACCTGGGCACAAAAGTGGGGGGTCAGGCCCAGCCCCTGCCAGCTGGGCCCAAGGAGGACAGGGGCAGGACACTCACGAGGACGAGGGTGATGACACAGAGCAGGAGTCCCAGGACGAGCAGAGCCACGGCGTAGCCAGGGAAGACCGGGTGGGGCTGGGACAAGGCCTTGGAGGGGCGGGCGCCTGGGCCTGGGGGGCAGGTCACAGTCACAGACCACTAGGACACTATGCCAGGCCTGCAGAGAGCTGCCCAGGAGGCTCCACAGGGAAGGGGCAGGGCCCCCGGAGGGCCCCCAGGAGGAGGCAGCCTGGATCCCAGAGGAGGGAGGGTTGCAGGGGTCCGAGGCTGCTCCTCAGAGGAGGCAACAGGTGGACAGGGGGAGCAGGCGGGCACTGACCAGGGTCCAGAGCTGCCATCTCCACCGCCAGGCCCTGGGCCTCCTGCAGGGAGCACAGTGCCTGGAGCACGCCTTGTCGCACAAGCGTGGGGGCCGGGGCGACCCTGAAGAAGGTGACTGTCACCCGCACGGTCAGGGGGTCTGGCCTGGCAGGAGGAACAACGCAGATATCAGGGGTCCGGGGGGTCGTCTCTCCCTGTCTCCCGGCACCCCCAGAGTTCAGCCAGAGCTGGGGACCCCCGCGCCCGACCCTCCTCACTTACCGGAACTCCTCCACCACCACCTGGACGAAGCGCTGCAGACGTCTGAGGGTGGCGGTCAGCTGGGGGCCGGGAGGGTGCCAAGGGGTCACCACGGCTGCTCCCCCGCCCACTGGGCCCCTCCCTCCCCGGCACCCCACTACTTCACCGCTCTGCTCAGCGTCCCCTGAAGCTCCTGGGCCTCAGGGCTGGCCTTGTCCTTCAGGGCACCGCGGAAGGGCTGGTCCTGGACCCGCAGCCACAGCTCGCAGGGCACCAGCGCGGCCTTCTCCCCTAGAGCCGTGTGCACGGTCAGCCCGGCCCCTCCTGGCCGTCCACCGCCCCCAGGGAGCCCGCTGCCTGCCTGCCTGCCAGGTGGGGCCAGAGCTGAGACTGGGGGACTGAGCATGGCAAACGTTCGCATACCAAACATCAGGGGGCAGAGCACGTGTCCACCCTGCACCCCTCCTCCCGCTCCCTCTCCATCACCGCTGGGAGCGGCCCCAAACGTTGGAGTCAGGGGCTGGAGCGATAGTACAGCAGGTAGGGCGTTTGCCTTGCATGTGGCCAATCCGGGTTCGATACTGATTCCCAGCCTCCCATATGGTCCCCTGAGCACCGCCAGGGGTAATTCCTGAGTGCATGAGCCAGGAGTAACCCCTGTGCATTGTCAGGTGTGACCCAAAAAGAAAAAAAAAACTGGCGTCATTATGAAGGGCATATGAAGGTCATGGAGATGTGATTTTCTGTCCCAGTGTGCTGGAGCCAGCCAGGGGTTGTGACAGAGGCTTAGCGGGCCTGGGGAGCCCCGAGTAGTCCCAGGTGACCTCTCTGCAGTCTGTGACCCGGCGGGGAGATGGCTAACAGGCTGCTGAGGGTTCCGTGCCCAGCGCCACCTTGTCCCAGAGCCCTAAGTATGACCTCCAAGCCGGAAGCTGCCTCATATCCCCCCATCCAAAATTAGCGTGTGACCCCCTGTGCAAACCTCTCTAGGGAGCTGGAGCGATAGCACAGCAGGTAGGGCGTTTGCCTTGCACGCGGCCAACCCGGGTTCAAATCCCAGCATCCCATATGGTCCCCTGAGCACCGCCAGAAGTAATTCCTGAGTGCAGAGCCAGGAAGAACCCCTGTGCATCGCCGGGTGTGACCCAAAAAGAAAAAAAACCATGTTCCCTGTCCTAACCTCTCCAGTGGGGAAGCGACACTGTCTGCCATGTGTGCTTTTGGGGTTCCAGTTTTCCTTTGTGCTGCCGAGCTGGGAGCTGTGTGGTGGGGCGTGGCCGGAGCTTGTGAATGAGAACTGCATCCCGCCTTAAGAGAATAGGGCTGGGGTGTGGGCTGGGGCCCAGAGTGGACACTGACCCACCTCACAAGTGCTGGGGCAGGGCCCCATCACAGCATCAGAGAAAAGAAGACAGCAGGTGGGAAGCTCTGGTGTCTGCAGGAAGTGGGTGCCAGGCTCTGGTGGGGCAGGGGCTGAGCCCCTCCAGGGCTGTAGCCTGGGGGTTGGGAGCCAGCAGCCTCAAGGGCATGCCTGCTGACTGGAGCAAAACACTCTTTCTTTGTTTATTAGGGGACCACACCCAGTGATGCTCAAGAGTTACTCCTGGCTCTGCACTCAGGAATCACTCCTGGCGGTGCTCGGGGGCCCCTATGGGATGCCGGGGATCAAACCAGGTTGGCTGAGTACAAGGCAAGTGCCCTCCGTGCTGTGCTATAATCTGGCTCCCAGCAGAACACTCTTGACTGGGTGCTGAACTTTTGCCCCTTTTGGGGTGGCATCGGGGCCCCCAAGGGGAGACCCTGAGCTTCCTGTGGATCGGGTGCAGGGGGACCCTTCCCGACTCACTGAGACAGGTCTTGGCACTGCCCCCTGCCTCCAGCTTCTCTGCCCCACTGCCCATCCGAGGCTTTGCTTCTGCTTCCTGGGGGCCAGCGTGTGGGGAGGGGCACCTGTCTGAACTGATTGGCTGCCCACGAATGATGCAGATTTCCCCCCTTCCTTTTCCTTGGAGAGGGGCTGGGCCACATGTGGTGGCTCTCAGGAGCTACTGCTGGCTTGGTGCTCAGGGATCACTCCCAAAGGGGCTCAGGGGACCCTATGCAGTGCCAGGGACTAAACTAGGATGGGGCACATGCAAGGCGAGTGCCTTACCCACTGTACTATCTTCCTGGACCCAGATGAAGGGATGTTTTATTAAAGAGCTCTAGGGGTATTTTTATTTTGTTTTTGTTTGTTTTGTGGCCACACCCAGTCATGCTCAGGGGTTACTCTCGTGGCTCTGCACTCAGCAATTACTCTCAGCGGTGCTCCAGGGACCAGGTGGGATGCTGAGGACTGAATCCGGGTTGGCCCGGTGCAAGGCAGGCATCCTACCCACTGTTCTATCTCTCCTGCCCTCTAAAGAGCTCTGAAGGGAAAGAGCTTAGATCCTGGGTGCCGCTTTTTCTTTTTATTTTCTTTCTCCCCACTCTCTGTGCTTGGGGGTCATTCCTGGCACCACCAGGGGAGCAAGCAGTGCCAGGTACAGACCCAGCTCAGCCCATTGAGCTTTCTGGCCAGCCCATAGACATTTTTTGTTAAACTTTTCTTCTGGAGCCACACCCAGCGTTGCTCAGGCCTTCGTCCTGGCTCTGCACTCAGGGGATCACTCCTGGTGGGGCTCGGAAGACCAGAGGTGCCAGGAACTGAACCTAAGTCAGCGACACGCAGGGCAAGTGCCCTACCTGCTGTGCTATCTCTCTGGTTCCCAGATTCTTCAAAAAGAATCCATAGTTTTCCCATTTGCCAACTCAACCAGCTTAGAAGGTGATACGTGGGGCCTGGAGCATCTGTAAATTTGGGGGTCTGCAGAGGCCCTGAAACGAAGGCCTGCAGATACACGGGACGAGTCTACATTCGGGGCGTCCAGTGCGATCAGCATGGGGGTGGGTGCCCTGGAGTGTCATTGAAGCCCGTCCATGGGGCAGCAGGGCCACCGCCGTCGGCCACGGCACACAGCCCCTGACTCACCGTTTGCCACGATGCTGGATCTCTGCAGCGCGGGGTCCGTTAGATTCCAGGCCAGGTGGTCGGCCAGGCCGGGGAGGCGGGGGAGCCAGGCCGTGTGGAAGCTGTACTCGAGGTGGACGCCCACCCACCGGTCTGCATCGCTAGAACAAGTGCACGGGAGCGGGGCGTGTTTCTAGAAGCAGGTACCCAGCCCCTGGCACACGGTCCAGCGAGGGCTCCCCTAGGAAAGGGCCGCCCCACTCAAGTCCTCCCCTGCGTGTCCTCACTCTGGCTCGGGAGGGAACCCTGACCCACCTGAAGAGCAGCAGTGGTTCCCCCTGGGGCTGCAGCTGGTAGAAGGCGGACACCAGGGGCGTGACCTGCGTGGGCGAGAGTGGCAGGCGGGCGTGAGAATGGGCACAGCTGAGGACAAGAGTGTCCTCACAGGGACTGACCTGGGTAGGGTGTCTGGTCTGGAGCCTGGCCATGTACCCCTCAGATAAAGCTCAGACAACCCCCTCAGCAGTCCCTCCCTCAGACAGCTTCCTCAGATAGCCCCATCTCTCAGACAACCGCCTCAGACAGCTCCTCTGTCAGACACCCCCCACAGACAACCCCCTCCTTTAGACAACCCTTCAGACAACCCCCTCAGCCAGCCCCTTCCTTAGACAGCCCCTCTGTCAGACAACACCCTCAAGACAAACCCCTCCCTCAGACAACCTCCTCAGACAGCCCCCTCAGACAGCCCCTCTGTCAGACAATCACCTGAGACGTCCCCCTCCCTTAGACAGCCCCCTCAGACAGCTTCTCTCTCAGACAACCCCCCTCAGACAACCCCCTCCCTCAGACAACCTCCTCAGATAGCCCCCTCAGACAGCCCCTCTGTCAGACAACCGCCTCAGACATCCCCCTCCCTCAGACAGTCCCCTCAGACAGCCCCTCTGTCAAACCACCCCCTCAGACAACCCCCTCCGTCAGAAACCCCTCCCTCAGACAGCCCCCCCTAGACACCACCCTCCCTCAGACACCCCCACTCAGGCAGTGTGGCCCCTCAGCGGAGAGGAGCTACAGTGCCTGTCTGTCCACAGGCTCCACCGGACAGGCGCCGCTCACCTGCCGGAGCACCTGCCCTCCCAGCAGCATGAAGGGGCCCGAGCCGGGCACGCCCAGCTGGGGCAGGAAGGGCCGCATGACTGTGAAGTGGATGTGGATGGTCCCCAGGGCCAGGTCGGCCAGGCTGGACCCTGCGGGAGGCGGGTCAGACATCGGGAGGCCCCTCACCCGGGCCGCAGCCTCTGGGGATCCCCCGCTCTCCCCACGGCAGGCCGGGTCCTCACCGTCGGAGGCCAGGCTGCTCTGGTCCACGCACAGGAGCCCCCACCTGCGGCCCGCGGCCTTCACCTTCCGGTACAGGGCCCAGAGGACTTCCCGGGCAGAGGGGCCTGGGCCGGGACCCCCAAACATCAGGGATGCAGAAACAGTGATGGCAGCCGGCCTGTGGGCAGAGGCCGGGCTGTTGGGCAGGGGGCTGGCTGGGCCTAGGGTGGCCTGAGCGAGGGCAGGCACTGGGGAGGCCACCCCGAGCCCCCCATCCCTGGGTGAGTAAGGGCTGGTGACCCCTCTGCGACTCTTCACAAAATGGGGTGAGGTGCTGGAGAGAGTGCAGTGGGGAGGGCATTTGCCTGGCACGCGGCTGACCTGGGTTCAATCCCCGGTATCCCATATGGTCCCCTGAGCACTGCCAGGAGTGATTCCTGAGTGCAGAGCCCTGAGTCAGCCCTGAGCACTGCAGGATGTGGCCCAAAACCAAAAATAAAAAATGACATAAAATGGGGGTGAGCTGTGTGGGAACTAATAGTGCAACCCCCGGAGGGGAGGAAGCTGGCTCTCCGGGGAGCCCGGGGGCCTGGGAGCAGGCAGGAAACATCCCTGACTGTGTCCCAAAGAGCTGGAGACAGAAGAGGTGACAGGGCTGTGGTATCTCTGCCAGCCTGGGGAGATGAACCCGTCGGTCACACCCGGGGGCGGGGGCGGGGGCGAGGGCGGACGGCCTGAAGGGGTTTCTGGGAAGAGACCCGGAGACTGGCAGCATCTGGATCTGGATCTGGAATCACACTTCGCGTCCTGTGCCCGAGTACCTGGCTGGTGCTCTGCCATCCCTGTGTTAGAGACAAAACTTCTCTTCAGGTCCAGGGCGGGGAAGTCATAGAGGTCCAAAGGGGAGACTTTCTAACCAGTGGGGAGTGGGACCTAGAGAGAGGATGAGAGTGAGCTCCCCGTGGCTGGGAGTAATCAAGTCGCTAAATTCCTGCACTGGGAGAAACTTACTTACAGGACCCAGGTGGGGTTCTGGTGATACAGACCTTCTCTACCTTCCTCATGCCCCTGCCTTCCAGGCCACCTCCTGCAGTTTGAATTGGGCTCAGGGACAGCAGGAGGTCACCTAAAGCCACACAGCACAGCCTGTAGCAGAATCAGAGGCCCCTTCTGTCCTCCTCCCTCACCTACTCCTGTAGGGGGGGCATGTGTAGCCTGGGGAGACACACCCGTGACTGACAAGCGGGCAGAGGCCCCCAGGGCTGCGCTCACGCACCTGGAAAACCGGACGCTGACTCCCCGGAAGCTGGAGAAGGCCTCTCGGAAGGTGCTCCGGAGCTGAGGACAGAGGAGCACTGAGGGCCGTGGTGGCGCCCCAGTTCCTGCATCCTCCCCCTGACCCCTACTCCCTGATGTTGACCTTTGACCTGCCCCCCTCCTCCTCCCACCCTGGCCCCCCCCACCCCACCCAGTCATCCTCACTGACACCACTGTCACCCAAGGGTCCCTGCTGCCCCCGCCCCCCAACCCCAGGGCCTCCTTCCTCTCCTCCCCCCTCCTGCCCCTCCCTCCGGTCACAGCCCAGTGTTGGGAGCACAGCGCTGGGCAGTGCCTGTCTCTCCTCCTCCAGGCCCCCTTCTCCTGAGAATCCCTGACCCTGGACAGGCCCTGGGGGCGGGGCGGTCTTGGCCATCCGCAGCCTCTCATAGGACAGCCCTGCCCAGCGGGACTCCACCAGCCGCTGGGAGTAAGGAAGTGTCTGAAGGGATGGGAGTGACTCAGGCACCAACTGGGGCCCTCAGGCTGTTCCCCGCGGGGCAGGCGGCTTTGCAGGGACACACTCAGTGCTCATCCTGCTCCCTGGGGTGAGATGCCCGGGACAGGCCTGGACAGGGACAAGGCCTTTCCGGCACCCACTCCGGGAAGTGTCCCTGGCGGGCTTCCTTCCTGCCGCAGTGACCCAGGGGACAGCCTCTGCTTCCCGCTTCCTAGTCCCCACACCCAAGGAGAGACGCGGGGTGGGCTCATTCACACACGCGCTCACTCACTCACTGACCGATTCGTGCACTCAGTCCTTCACCCGCTCATTCATTCATTCGCGCGGTGCTTTACTCATTCATTCATTCACCCACCCGCCTGTTCATTCTTTCTCTCACCCACCCCTTCACTCACACACTCATTCATTTCAGGCTCCGCGTGTCCCTGCGAGCCGGGCCTGTGCCCCTGGTTGGTGTGTGGGCTGGGCCGGGACAGGAATGCAGGAATGCGTCCTCAGCGCGGCCCCTCGAGGGAGCAGAAGGAGCTGCACACGCTGGGCTTGGAGCGGGTGGGTGTGGGTGCCTGGGGCTGGGGCGGGCAGCTGGAGGGGTGCACACCACACCTGCCAATGGACATTGTCGCTCAGCAGCTGCTGCCCCAAGGAAGCCGCGGAGAAGGTGTCAGTGGTGGCGGTGAAGGTCACGGAGCGGACGGTGTGTCCAGAGCCCCAGTCAGGCCAGGACACTGCCTGGCTGGGAGGAGGCCGGGAAGCCGGGGCCGGGGCGGCACCCTCGGACACACTCGGGGGGCCAGAGGGAAGACGGGGGGTGTGCCCGAGGGAGGCAGTGGAGGATGAGGCCAGGCCCTCGGGCACCCCTGGGCGGGTCGAGGCTGTGACCACCGCTACAGGGTGCGGGCTGGATGCGTGGCTGAGCTGGGCTGCGGTTGCCAGCGGGGCATCGGACACAGCAGGGGATGTGGTTGCAGGGGTGAGGGGGGCTGGGCCAGGTGAGGGTGCTGGGGAGGAAGGTGCTGAGGACAGAGGCGTGGGCTCCGGGGAGGGGCGTGGGGAGTCCGGTGACCGTGGCCGGGAAGGGGCTGCTGCTGAGGGCCCCGTCCACATAGAAACATCACTGCGTGCTGGGCCCAGGCTGGAACCCTCAGCACCACGGGGCGGCACTGGGAGGACAGGGGAGACCACGTCCAGCCCTGACCTCGTGGAGGAGGCAGGCAGAGGAGACCCCCTGCTGGCTGCTGTGCTTGCCATGGGGGGGACCCCCGCTGGGCCCTGGGGTGCTGTGGACTCAGTCCTCTCTGGAGGCCATGGAGCCCCGGGAAGAGGCTGGGAGGTCCTCAGCCCCCAATTGCCAGTCCCTGAGGCTGACCAGCCGCCCAGGAGGTCCGTGTGCCTTCCCGGAAGTGACTGTGGGGCTGCAGCTGGGGGTGGTGCAGGAGTCCCGGAGCCCAGGGATGCCGCAGCTGGCTGCCAGGCTGACCCCGAGGTGACCCAGGCCCTCAGGACCGCCGACACAGGGGTGAGGACTGTCACGGGCCAGCCAGGAACTGCACTCGAGTTGGGCCCCACCCTGTAAGGAGCTGGCCCCAGCGCTGTGTGCACGCCCCCCGTGGGTGTGGGGACCCAGGGCCCGCCTGCTCCCGGGGGCCAGGGCTGGACTCCCGGGGCCACTGGTGGGGCGGGTACCAGGATGGGCCTCACAGTGGCCCCAGAGATTCCCCAGGGAGCAGGCTGGGTTGGGTGCGAATCCCTGTGCACAGGTGAGGTGAGAGGGGCCTTCTGCTCCCCAGGAGCCCTCGGGCCACCCTGCTGGCCTGGGAGGAGCTCGTCCAGGAGGGCGCTCACGGGCAGCTTCTGGCCCAGCACGGCTACATCTCCGAGAGCGGGCGGGAGACACCAGGCCGGAGCACAGAGCAGCAGGCTGGCTGCAGACAGGAAGGGCTCGTCTGGCCAGGCCTGGGGGCACCACCTCCCCACCACAGCCCTTGCCCCTCCCTCCCCCTCCCTCCTTGAGGGGCCTGAGGACGGGCTGGCCCCAAACCAGGGTCCCCGAGGCGGGGGAGCAGGAAGGCACCACGCAGCCCCAGGACAGCCCCTGCCTGCACAGGGCGAGCCAAGAGCTGCCGCGTGGGGTTGAGCTGAGGGGCACCTCTGACACCGGGGGGGGGGGGGTGCCAAACGGCCTGCTGGTGTGGGCAGAGCCCCCCCCAGATCCTGCTCCGTGGCTTTCTACAGGTGGGTCCCCTGGGTACGTCCGAGAGCCCAGGCTGGGGGCCGAGGAAGGGCTCTGGGATCTGTCTCAGGAAGCCCCCACTCCAGGGGGCTGAAACTATGAAAGATGAGTGGGACCAGGAAAACGGGTTCAGTGTGGAAGAGGGCCCCCAGCATGCAGGCGAGTGGTGCCAGGTGTCCTCCCCCCGCCACCCCGCCCTGCCCTTACCTGCCAGGAGGGTCTGAGCCATAGACAGCCGCCGCCTCGCCATGCTGGGGCTCCAGGCCCTGCTGCAGGGGAGCCGTGGTCAGTGCCCGCCTCAGCTGCTCCCCTTCCCCTGTCGTCTCCACCAGAACCCCGGGGCCCCGCAACGCCCTGCTCCCCTGGCTTGGGTACTGGTGCTGGGTGGGGGTCAGCAGAGCTGCAATGCTGGCCGAGGGCTAACACGGGGGATCTGGGGCTGGGGAGAGCACAGTGGGCAGGGCATTGCCTCGCACACAGCAGCAAGCCCGGGGTTGATCCCCAGCACCCCACATGGTCCCGAGTCCTGCCTAGAGTAATCCCTGAGCACAGAGCCAGGAGTCAGCCCCGAGCACTGCTGCGTGTGGCCCCACAAGCAAATCCTGGGGAATGTCTGTGTCCGGGTGGGCGGTGGGATGGGACTGGGGGCCGTGACAGCATCAGTCGGCCCCGTCCCTGCCTGAGTTCAGAGGTTTGGGGTCCTGCTCCCTTGCCTCTAAGGCTGGGCCTGGGGTCTGCTCCCTGCCCACCCTGCCCACCTGCCCGGAAGCCCAGACTCAGGATGCTGCATGTGGAGCTGTTGGCCCCGGAATTCCCGCCCCGCCGGGAGGGGAGCAAAGCTGGATGGTGGGGTTCACTCAGGCCTCCCCTGTCCCACCCACTCCAGCTTTGTACCCCCCCCGCCCAGCCCCCAGGCCCAGATGGGCTGAGTCAGCATTAAGAAGCTCCCAGCACCCCAGGGGTAAAGCACAGGCTACGGGCCAGGCCCTGAGGTGCCCCCACACCCCCTGTTGTGCCCTGAGTACTGCCTCTGCCCTGTCAGAATGGAAGCTTCCAGATGCAGAAGGCAGGCCAGGGCGCCGGGTGCCTCCTGGACTCTCCGGCTCCGAGCTCCCTCTGGGGCAGGAGGCTCGGCCGGGCTCCCAGGCTCTCCCCCAGCTCCGACTGCAGGTACCCGCCCCAGGGCAGGGCAGGCTGCAGAGACCCAGACACTGAACCCCAAAGAGCAGCTGCTGTGGGGTTGGGCGGGGGAGGGGGTGGAGAAGCAAACTGATGAAGTACAGCGGGGAGGGCATTCGCCTTGCACATGGCCGACCCGGGTTCGATCCCCTGCACCCAATACGGTCCCCCGAGCATCACCAGGAATGATTCCTGAGCACAGATCCAGGAGTAAACCCTGAGCACTACTGGATGAACCACTCTCCCCCCCAAAAAAAAAAAACCAGAGCAGCTGCCGAACCCTCACCCCTTGTACCCCTATCTGCTATCTGCACCCCCTCCCCTTTCTGTGGGAAGAAGTGCCCCGAGATGCCCCCGACACACCCAGGCTGCCCTCTGCCTCAGTTGCCCCTCCTGGGTGCTGGGCTCAGCGTCCTGCCGCCTGGGCAGCCGTGTCGAGTGGGGCGCAGCCTCGGCTCCTTCTTGTACAGTCAGAGTTCACTGTTCTCGGCCTCCCCCAGCTCCCCAGCCCCCATGCAGGCCCTGCTCTCCCCGGCTCCCCACTGCCAGCCCCCTTGCTAGGCCCCAGGGTGCCCAGCACCCACCTGGCTCACCTGGAGGGGCCGGGCAGGCTGGTGTCTCACAGAGGAGGGATGAGTCTTGTCAGCCCCTGACCCGCCAGCAGGACACTCCCTCCCTGGTGCCCTCAGGATCAGCTCCTGCTCCCCTGCTGGAGGCTGGGCCCTCGCCCCCGGCCCCCGGCACAGTGGCCAAAGCAGGGCTCCCACAGCTGCAGGTTCCGGCTCTGGCCCCTCTCCCACTCTCCAGGGAAGAACACTGCCCAGGGCGGCCCGAGAGCAAGCAGAGCCCTCCAGGTGCTGGCCCTGCATGCAGCTGGCCTGCATTTGACCCCTGCCACCCCCTCGGGTCCCCAGAGCCCCACTAAGAGTAATCCCTGAGCACAGAGCCAAGAGGAAGCCCTGGCACCACCAGGTGTGACCCCCCAAATCAACGAACAGGAAGAACATTGAGCAGAGCAGTTTCCCTGGGGAACTGGAGGGCCCAGGGGCTTTGAGCGGGGCTGGCGTCTGACCTGGGGGAGAAGCCGCCTCCGCAGGAGCTGTGGTGCTGAGCGTGAAGGTTTCAGCAAAGGAGGGCTGGCACCTTCAGTGATGCGGCTGAAGGCCCTGTGCCAGGACCCCTGGGCCGTCCAGGCCTCCTTCCGCCTGGCTCCCCAGGGAAGGGGCAGAAGGGGGTGCTGTCCTGGCTTCACTTTGGACTCCTGGATGAACTGGAGGAGACAGTGTGGGGGCCCTGTGCATCCTGGGGGACAGAGACAGGAGACAGATGTCATGTCCGGTAGCCGGTAATCCACAGACATTTGCCTAGACACACGGGCCGGGCCAGAGGATGCTCCTTTTTTTTTTTTTTTTTGAAGGGGCTCTTCCTTTTTTTAAAAAAAATTTTATTGAATCACCATGAGATAGTTACAGCTTTCATGTTTGAGTTACAATCACACAATGATCAAACACCCATCCCTCCACCAGTGCACATTCCCTGCCACCAATATCCCAGGTATAGCCCCCCTTTCCCACCCTCCCCTTGCCTCCATGGCAGACAATATTCCCCATACTCTCTCTACTTTTGGGCATCATGGCTTGCAACACAAACACTGAGAGGTCATCATGTTTGGTTCATTATCTACTTTCGGCATGCATCTCCCATCTCGACTTCAGCCATCATTTTTTTAGTGATCCCTTCTCTATTCCATCTGCCTTCTCCCCTCCGCTCATGAAGCAGTCTTCCAGCTATGGGGCAATCCTCCTGGCCCTTGTATGTACTGCCCTTGGGTGTCAACCTCATGTGATGTTATTCTATACTCCACAAATGAGTGCAGTCCTTCTATGTCCCTCTCTCTCTCTCTTTTTTTTTTTTTTTTTGCTTTTTGGGTCACACCCGGCGATGCACAGGGGTTACTCCTGGCTCTGCACTCAGAAATTACCCCTGGCCGTGCTCAGGGGACCATATGGGATGCTGGGATTTGAACCCGGGTCGGCCGCATGCAAAGCAAACGCCCTACCCACTGTGCTATCTCTCCAGCCCCATGTGTCCCTCTCTTTCTGACTCATTTCACTTAGCATGATACTCTCCATGTCTATCCATTTATAAGCAAATTTCATGACTTCATCTCTCCTAACAGCTGCATAGTATTCCATTGTGTAGATGTACCAAAGTTTCTTTAACCAGTCATCTGTTCTAGGGCACTTGGCTTGTTTCCAGATTTTGGCTATTGTGAACAGTGATGCAATGAACATATAGGTACAGATATCATTTCTACTGTGCTTTTTTGGGATGCTCTTTTGCCTCATCCCAGGACAGGCCTCTCCAGGGCCTGCCCCTCAGACTCTGCCCTGATGCTGGAGGAAGGTACCCGGGTCCCTCCTCCTGACCTCAGGCCCGACCTCGCCTTGTGCTCCCTGAGAGGAGCAGGGGGAGGACTCAGAACACTCGACAGGAACCTGCCCAAAATTGAACAGTTTTTAAAAAAATTTTCTTTTTGAGCAACACCCGGTGATGCTCAGGGGTTACTCCTGGTTCCACACGCAGGAATTGCTCCTGGCTGTGCTTGGGGGACCATAGTAGATGCTGGGAGATCAATCCTGGGTCAACCATGTGTAAGGCAAACGCCCTACCTGCTATACTATCACTCTGGCCCAGAAGAGATTTTAAAACAGCACAACTGGAAAGGAAAATAATCCCAACATATTTGAAAAAAAATCCTAAATAGAAAAGTACAGTAATTCATAGCACCATTAGATATTGTTCATAGCCAATGAAGAGAGAATTGGTGAACTGGAAGACAGGCCAGAAGAAAATACTCAAAATTAGACATAATAAAAGACAAAATAATAAAATGGCACCAAAGAGAGGGCTCCAGGGCTGGAGTGCTGCCTGCTTTGCCCGTGAGGTTCATCCCATGCCTGGTTCCCAGGCTCTGAGCTGTCCACAATCTGAGGCCCCAGCAGGCGTGATCCCAAAACCAACATTTAAAAATAAACAAACAAATAAATAAAACATACAGAGGAGAGACTACGAGATACAGAGGATTATGCACCCCGTATACCTTTTTGAGGGGCTATTTTCTTTGGGGGACACACCCAGTAGTGCTGGGGGTGAGGTTTACACCGAGCTTCATGCTTGAGGTATTCCAGCCCGTAATGCTCCGGGGACCAGTGTGGTGACACAGATGGAACCCGGGCCTCCTGCATGCAAAGCATGTGTTCAGCCCCTGGAGCTATTTCCCCAGCCCCTCAAAATATATTTCATAATTTTAAATTGTTATTGTTTTTTGGGGGGCCCATTCAGAGATATTCAGGGCTTACTCCTGGCTCTGTGCTCAGAGATCGCTCCTGGCAGGGCTCAGGGGACCATATTACATGGCAGGAATTGAACCCAGGTCAGCAAGGCAAGAGCTCTTTCTGCTGTACTGTATCTCTGGCCGCATTTAATTGTTAAAAAAAATTCTTTCCGGGGCTGAGCGATAGCACAGTAGGTAGGGCGTTTGCCTTGCACGCGGCCGACCCGGGTTCGAATCCCAGCATCCCATATGGTCCCCTGAGCACCGCTAGGAGTAATTCCTGAGTGTAGAACCAGGAGTAACCCCTGTGCATCGCCGGGTGTGACCCAAAAAGAAAAAAAAATTCTTTCCCCTAGTCCAAAGTCAGCTGTGCAGGGGTCTTACTCCTGGCTCTGTGCTCAGGGATCACGCTTGGGTGGTTACACTAGCATTGAGTTCAGGGATCCTTTCTCTGTAGCTGGCTGCATGCACATGCTCTGTTTTTGTTTTGTTTTGTTTTTGTCTTGGGCCACAACTGCTGATGCTCAAGAGTTACTTCTGACAGTGCTCAGGGGACCAAATGCAATACCAGGAATCAAACCCAGGTTGGCCACATTGGAGGTAAGAGTCCTGCCCACTGTGCCATCTCTCCAGCTCCAGCTCATGCTCTTTGAATCTCTCTCCTTGCTAGTAAACTGCCTACCAGGCTCTATCAGCCTCCTTGGGGCTGCTCTCACGTTGGCAAGGTTGGCCAATCAGGCCTGGGCAGCCCCACCTGTGCCCACCTCTTGTGAGATGAGCAGGACCAGGAGAAGTGGGTGCTCACCTGTGGGTCTTTGAGCCATGCGCCCAGTGGGTCTGCTGTCCACCCGGTGCTCCACAGCCCCTGCATTCACACACGCCGCTCAGATGTTCCGGATGGAAAATAATAAACAAGTACTGGGGCCAGAGAGATGATACAGTGAATAAGGCACTTGCCTTGTACATGGCCAAGCCAGGTTCAATCCCTCTCACCCCATCTGGTTCCCCAAGTCCAACCAGGAGTGATCCCTGAGGACAGAGGCCAGAACACCACTGGGTATGACCCAAAAAACAAAACAAAAGAATAAATTATGTCTAACATATGCTGATGTCTAACATATGCTAATGAACATCCCCAAACTGTTCCCTTTCTCACCAGCTGCATTGGCTTATTAGCATTCTGGATAGATCATTCTTTGCTACCACGACTGTCCTGGACATTACAGGATATCAAGAGTGACCTGAGGGACCGAACAGATGGCACAAGAGTTAAGGCACTTACTTTGTAAGCAGCCAGCCTAGGCTCAGTTCCTGGCATTCCATATGGTCTCCTAACACTGCTAGGAGTGACCTCTGAGCACAGAGCCAGGCATGAGCCTTGAGCACCACCAGGTATGGCCACCCCTGCCCCCAACAAAAACCAAGACAAAACAAACCATTTTGAACAAAAAAGCATTTTGAAGTTTTGCCACAGATAAAACTTGTTAAGAGTTTTTTTGGCCATGTGCAAGGCAAATGCCCTACTCACTGTACTATCGCTCTGGCCCAGAAGAGATTTTATTTTATTTTATTTTATCTTATTTTATTTTATTTATTTTGCTTTTTGGGTCACACCCGGCGATGCACAGGGGTAACTCCTGGCTCATGCACTCAGGAATTACTCCTGGTGGTGCTCAGGGGACCATATGGGATGCTGGGAATCGAACCCTGGTCAGTCGCGTACCAGGCAAATGTCCTACCCACTGTGCTATCGCTCCAGCCTCCCAGAAGAGATTTTAAAGCAGCACAAATGGAAAGAAAAATAAGTCCAACATATTTGAAAAAAAATTAATCCTAAATAGAAAAGTACAGTAATTAATAGCACCATAGATATCGTGGTTTGGAGCCACACCTGAAGTGCTCAGGAGTAACTCCTGGCTCTGTACTCAAAGGGTAATAAAACAATGTTCCGCTTTGCTATAGGACCAGTTAGCACAGCTTCTCCAGGCTCTCTTCCTGCCCTAGAGATCTGCAATCCCCACAAGGGAAGCCCAGGGTCCCTGGGAACTCACTGGTCAGCCCCTCTAATTAGGGACGGGGTGGGGGGGAGGGGCCCAGCACGCTCTCTCACCAGCCCTGTCAGAGGTGATGCATCTGAATTGCTCTAAGTAGCCAAATAATCTCTATTTGTGAAACAAATGCAGAGAGGACATCCCCCCACCCACCAGGCCTGTTTCCACAGTTAAATCATTTCTCTGTCTGACCTTAGCTTAGCTTCTAGCTGTTTTGTTTCTCAAATCCACTATCAACAGTTTCCATCATTCACAATTTTGGGGGAGGGGGCAAAATTGTGAGGGGGCAAAAATCCCTGGCAGTGCTCAGGGATTATTCCTGGGTCTTTTGCTCAGGGATCACGCCTGGTGGTACTTGGGGGACCACATGGGGTCCTGGGGATTAAGCCCAAGTGTACCTAGTGTAAGGCAAACCCCTTACCTGCTATACTATTGATGCAGATGAGGTAGCAGCAGGTCTCTGTTCATTTGCGATTCCCAGGTTCTTCAATATTTTCCTTTTTTTTTAATCTTTGAAGTGCATGTTTTTTATTAAAGACAGTTTTAGTTTACAGCGAAGAAAAACCTACATTTTATAGATTAACATAAAAGTTTCTTTGAAATATATATTATTGAAGACAGTCTTAGTTTATAGTGAAAAAAACCAAGAATATACTGCATTTGAAACACAAATATTTATTTCTTTTGTATGCTTGTCTTTCTTTTTTTTCTTTTTGGGTCACACCCGGCAATGATGCACAGGGGTCACTCCTGGCTCTGCACTCAGGAATTACCCCTGGCGGTACTCCAGGGACCATATGGGATGCTGGAAATCAGACCCGAGTTGGCCTCGTGCAAGGCAAACGCCCTACCCGCTGTGCTATCACTCCAGTCCAGTTCTTCAATATTTTTGAGAATGAAAATATTGAATAATAAAGATAGACTCATAGTTAGAAACTAGAAAAAAATTGTTTTGGAAAGTAGAAAAGAAACTCCCCTAGTAAGGAGGAACTTAGCATAAGACTAAGTTAAAAGGGAGTTTTGTGTGTGCCTTTGTAAGGGCTCCTCGCACTCCTTATCAGTTGGCAAGTGTGTGCAAAAGATGCCGGAGAAGCAGAAGGATGTCTTGCTGGTCTAAATCTTTCTGGGCATTCTTGCCTCTTACTTAGTCTCCTTGTCAGTTTAGGCTCCATGACAGAGTTTTATGGTCCTGGAAATCTCTAGGAATGCTGGGGCAGGACTTTGGGAATGAAATGTGTGTCAGGTTGATGGGGGAAAGGTGTCAAGAGGAAACTGTGACTTCCTTCTTCTTAGGCAAGGAGAAACAAATTTTCCAGGCCTAATTGCCAATTATTTTAGTTTCTTGTCAACCCAGACTCCAGGATTGCCTGTTATCTTAGTTTCCTGTCAGCTTAGACTCCAGGGCAGAGTTTTATGTTCCTGGGAAGCCCTGGGAATGCTGAGACAGAACCCTGGGGATAGTCTGTGTGACAGGCTGATGGGGGAGAGACGGAACATCTGGAGAGAGGAAACTGTGGCTTTCTCTCTCCCTGGCAAGGGGAAACAGGCTTCCTCTTTCACTAGTTCTCTAACCTCCATGATTCATAATTGTAATTTGTTCTCCTTTTTTGGGGAGGGTCACACCCGATGATGCACAGGGGTTACTCCTGGCTCTGCACTCAGGAATTACCCCTGACGGTGCTCAGGGGACCCTATGGGATGTTGGAAATCGAACCCGGCTTGGCTGCGTGCAAGGAAAATGCCCTACCCGCTGTGCTATCGCTCCAGCCCCTGTTCTCCTTAACCAAAATGTTTTCCAAATCTGTTTTCCCTCTCTAATCTGTTGATATGAGGCTCTGCAGTTGAACTGCTCTTACTAATTTTTTCTTTGACATGGTATATTATTTTTTTTCTTTGCTTTTTGGGTCACACCTGGCAATGCACAGGGGTTACTCCTGGCTCTGCACTCAGGAATTATTCCTGGCAGTGTTCAGGGGACCATATGGGATGCTGGGAATCGAAACCAGGTTGGCCGCGTGCAAGACAAACGCCCTACCCGCTGTGCTATCACTCCAGCCCCAACATGGTATGTTATTATTGTGGTTTTGTCTCTAGTTTGCACCCAGAAGTTGTTTGAGTTACTTCTGGCTGGATGTTTGGGGGGTCACACTCTCAGACATTCTTAGGGAACATACAGGAGTCAAATCTGGGGCTCCTGCATGCAAAGCATGTGCTGTTGCTGGCCCTTTGCGCCATCTCCCTGTTCCCTGTGGTATTAAACGCAGTGGACTTCAATATGCAGGTGTTTATGTTTATTTTTCTTTTTTTGGGGAGGGAGGGTCACACACACAAAAAGGAATGAAGAAAACCATCCCCTCTGCAACTGCATCCAAAGGACTGAAACATGGAAGAATATGTTTATCGAGGAGATGAGGCATAGTGGAAATGACAGGACACTATCAGAAGACAGACCGGGCCTGGAGAGATTGCTCTATGAGCTGGGCACAGGCTTTGCTGGCTAGAAACCCAGGCTAGATGCCTGGTTCTGCACAGCCCCCCAAGCACTGCCAGGGGTGACCCCTGATGACTGAGTTGAGAGCAGTTCCTCATTATCACTGGGTCCCTAAAAACCAAAACCACAAAACAAAGCTGGGCAGAAGCGTTGAGCGACTGTATCTCTGAAGAAGAGGACAGACAGATGGCCAAAAGGCATATGAAAAAACGTTTATCATCACTGATCATCAGGGAAATGCAAATTAAAACCACTATGAGTTACTGCCTCACACCTGCCGAGACAACTGACCTCCACAGCAGGTGTGGGAGCGGGGAGTGTGTGAGGGAAAGGAGCCCTTGAGAGCTGTTTGGTGAGAATGAAAAATAGCACAATCATTTTGTTTTGGGGCCACACCTGAAGTGCTCAGGGGTGACTCCTGGCTCTGTGCTCAGGAATGACTCCTGGTGAGCTGGGGGGATTTTATGGGATATCCATAAGGATGCCAGGGACCGAGCCTGGGTCAGCCACATGCAAGGCAAGCACCATATCTGCTGTAGGCCTCTTCAGCCTCAGGGCACAACCACTTTGGAAAGGGCTATGGAGTGTCCTCAGAAATTAGAGAAGGAGGGGCTAGAGCAATAGTACAACTGATAGGGCGTTGGCCTTGCATGTAGCCAATTCAGGTTTGATCCTTGGCACCCCATATGATCCTTGGAGCCTGCCAGGAGTAATCCTTCAGTGTAGAGGCAGGAGTAACACCTGAGCACTTCCAGGTATGGCCCCACCCCCACCCTGTTCCCTTCCCATCCCCTGCAAAGAAGATGGAGGAGGAGGAGGAGGAGGAGGAGGAGGAGGAGGAGGAGGAGGAGGAGGAGGAGGAGGAGGAGGAGGAGGAGGAGGAGGAGGAGGAGGAGGAGGAGGAGGAGGAGGAGGAGGAGGAGAGTTAAAGAAAGAGTTACCATACAGCTAGCCTACTTTTTTTTATTTTTGGGTTTTGGGTCACCTAGTTTTGTTTTGGGGCCACACCTGCAGTGCTAAATGACTTTTATATAGGGGTTACTCCTGGATCATCACTCAGAACTTACTCCTGGTGGTGCTAGGGGGACCATATGGGATACTAGGAATCGAACCCGGGTAGGTCGCATGCAAGGCAAACGACCTACCTGCTGTGCTATTGCTCCAGCCCCTAGCCTACTTTTTTTTAAATGTAGGAGTATTGCTATTTATTTAGCCATTGATTAAGCGGATTGAATTGGGCATGAACTCCACATTATGTTTTTTTAATTTAGTATTAATTTTATTTTATTATTATTTTTATTATCATTTTTTGTTGTTACTGTTTTTGGCATATCCAATACACCACAGGTAGCTTGCCAGGCTCTGCCGTGCGGGTGCGATACTCTCAGTAGCTTGCCGGGCTCTTCGAGAGGGGCAAAGGAATCGAACACGTGTAAACTGCAAACGCCCTACCGCTGTGCAAAAATAGTAACAATAAGTCTCACAATGAGAGCCGTTACTGGTATCCGCTCGAACAAATTGATGAGCAACGGGATGACAGTGACAGTGATCATTTTTTAGTTACCGTGAGATAGTTACAAAACTTTCCTGTTTGAGTTCAGTCATACAATGATTGATCATCCAACCTTCCACCAGTGCACATCTTCCACCACCAAGGTCCCCAGTATCCCTGCCCACCTCCCCCTGCCTCTAAGGCAGACAATCTCCCCCATACTCTCTTTCATATTGCGTGTTGTGAATAGCATAAGATGTTGCGTGGCCGCGAGAGTGACCGCGTGCTCCTGGAATTCTACATTTTTAGGTAATTAGGGTCTGGAGAAATCTCTGCAATGAGCTGCTTGGTCTGGAGATTCTTTTGTTTGTCTCTGGATCATGGCCATTAAGGAGCTTAAATAGCAGCCAGAGGCAGTTTGTGGGCATGGCCTCCAGGGTCCCCTGGGGGCGGGGGGGGGGGGATGAGAAGAACTGGCCCATACCCTATCCCTTGAGGCCTGGAGTTTGCCGTCCCTGTTTCCATGTACCTGGGCTATTCATTGGGTCCTAGAAGTTGGCATCTGCTGGGATTTTTAGGGGGCAGGTGGAGGGATGATGCCTGCCCCCATCTGAGGCACTGCGGTGAAGCCAGAATGGCTTAAAGTTCAGAGGCATCTCTGCAGCGAGCTTCTCGGTTCGGAGATTCTTTTGCATGTCTCTGGATCATGGCCCTTGTTTCCGTCTTTTCCAGAGAAATAAACTGTTTGCTTATGCCCTGCAGGGCACAATGCGCCGCTGGCCCTAATTGCGGCTTTTGATCTCTTTCAAGATTTATGGGTCTCCGAAGTAAGGCCAATAAATGAGCTTGTACAGCTGAGCTGGAGGTGGTTTGTGGGTATGACTTCCACATACCTACCTTTTGGCCGTTTAATTTCTTGGTAAACTTGGCCCCAAGTTGGGGCCTGGCCAAAGGCACAATGGCAATTTTGGGGTATCAGGAAGTCTGAAGGCACCATCAGGCTGCTGATGTACTCGCCCTGCATGTACAGGCTCACCTGTTAGTGGCACCATACCCCCAGCTATCCTACTTTTGAATGTCCATCCAAAGTATGAAAACATTAACACAAAAAAATTGTATCACTTCAATGTTCGATGCATAACTATTTACAAGAACTAAATTATGGAAGCAACCAAAATGTCTGTCCATAGATGGGTGGATCATCATCATCATCATCCCGTTGATCGTCGAATTTCTCAAGTGGTCTCAGTAATGTCTCCATTTGTACTAGCCCTGAGATTTTATTTTTTTAATTATTTTTTATTTTTTGGTTTTTTTGGGTCACACCTGGCAATGCACAGTGGTTACTCCTGGCCTTGCACTCAGGAATTACTCCTGGCGGTGCTCATGGGACCATATGGGATGTTGGGATTCGAACCCGGGTTGGCCGCGTGCAAGGCAAACGCCCTACCCACTATGCTATCGCTCCAGCCCCAAGCCCTGAGATTTTAGAAGCCTCTCTTTACTTGTCCTTCCCAATGATGCCACATTGGAGGCTCTTTCAGGGTCAGGGGAACAAGACCCAGCATTGTTACTGGTTTTGGCATATGAATACACAATGGGGAGTTTGTGAGGCTCTTCCATGTGGGCAGAAAACTCTCGGTAGCTTGCCAGGTTCTTCCAGAGGGAGAAGTAGGCTATAAGATGTCTCCTGGGAGCTTGGTTTTAAGTTTCTGGATGTTGGCTGTTGGTGGGATTACATGGCGTGGGGACAGTCCCTGGGTGTGACCGCCTAGCTACTGGAAAATGGGAAATCTGGGTGAAAGAGGCCCAGTCCCGATCCAAGCAGGCTTGGAGGTCTCAGCCCTGGGTCCCACACAAGATGGGTGGATAAAGGTGTGATATTCCACTGGCAGCAGGGACTACCAACTAGTCAGGCCAGAACTATTGTACAGTGAGTAGGGCATTTACCTTGCATGCAGCTGACTCAGGTTCAATTCCCAGCATCCCATATGGTCCCCTGAGCCCTACCAGAAGTGATCTCTGAGTATTGAGCCAGGAGTAACCCTTGAGCATCACTGGGTGTGCCCCCTATAAAATAAAAACCCCACAAAAAGCAAAACAAAATAAATTAAAAACTGTGATCTGAAAAGAATTTCTGCTGTAGCCCTAAGCCCCAGACTGACCCCAGGTCAAGACTCAGTGAGACCCCTCATGGGTTCATTCAGCAGGAACAAATGCCCTGCTAAGCCTGAAGAACGCCACCAGTTCCACAACACACCCTAGGAATGAACTCTTAACAGCACAGAAAGCCAAGCCAGGACATTGATAGAAGGTTGGTGAAAACAACTTTGCAAAAGCATATGGGGGAAAGGGTGCAGTTCATCTTGGGGTTCCTATGCCACTCTACTCTGGGTGTGCCACTTTCCCCTTCATTGTATGAGACACATGCCACTGTGGGGTTACCCACATCCAAACTTGGGCGGTAGGGACCATATACATCAATACTCAGGGCTTACTCCTGGCTCTATGCTCAGGGGTCAACATTAGTGGGCCTGAGGGACTATAAGTAGTGCCAGGATGAGTCAGCTGGGTGCAAGGCAAAATCTTGACTTGCTGTACTATTTTCCACCTGTATTTGTTTTATACTTGACAAAGTCCTATTTTCTTACCGGTCTCCTGTTTCCTACATAAAGCTCTTCCATGACATTGTCTTCTGAAGTTCTCTGAAGATAGAGAAGGGAACTAGGAAGCCAGATGGAATAAAGTCTTTACTGTCCCAGCCATGTATCAGTTCATGGCACTTTCCTGGCACAGGAAAGTGGTGAGCAGAGCAGGAGGGTGGGCGCTGCACTTTCTTTTGTTTTTGGGGAGTGAAGGGGGCACATCTGGTGATGCTCAGGGGTTACTTCTGGCTTCATGCTCAAGAAATGCTCCTGGTAGAACTCGGGGGACCATATGGGATGTCGGGAATGGAACTCGGCTAGCCAAGAGCAAGGCAAGCGCCCCAAATGCAGTACTATGGTCAGGGCCCTGCACATTTTCCATAAGCTCCCTCCTAGACACGTGGGGCTCCCCGAGCTCCCCACTTGCAAGAAAAGCTTGCCATTCTTTTTGTTTTGTTTTTTGTTGTTGGGTCACACCTGGCGATGCACAGGGGTTACTCCTAGCTCTGCATTCAGGAATTACTCCTTATGGACCATATGGGATGCTGGGATTCAATACTGGGATTCAAACCCGGGTCGGCCGCGTGCAAGGCAAACGCCCTACCCGCTGTGCTATTCCTCCAGCCCCGAAAAGCTTGCCATTCTGGGCAGAATGGACGGGGACTCAAGGGAATCATGAGCAACAAAGTAAGTCCACGGGGAAAAGGCAGGTAGGTATTCGTAGATTTCACCAGTCCGTGCAATACAAGGATAAAAAACTGGAGACTCAATAAAATAAACAGACCCATCAGGGGACACTGACAGCAGAACTAAGGTGGCCGAGGGGAGGGTGGGAAGTCAGGAGGGTTTCATTTGTGCTATAGAGCTTTCCCACAAGCCCGCAGCTGAAAGCAGGGCCCGCAGGGGGAAGGCAGGGAGGGCTGGGCGCCGCCCCCCCACCGCAGCTCCAGCGGCCTCCCTCTCCCCACTGCTCTGCTTCTCAGCTGTTAACTAGCGGGTGGCTCGGGCGTTTCCGGAGAGGCTCCGGCGGGACCGAGCAGAGCGTCCCGCCTCTCCCCCGGGCAGCCGCGGCGTCACGTGACGGCGCGGTCAGCTGACCGGCGCGGGCGGAAGGAGCGGCTCCCGGCGGCGGCGCCGGCACAATGGTGAGCCCTGAGCCGTGGCGCGAGGCGGGCGGGCGTGTGGCGGGCCGCGGCCCGAGACCTCGGTGTCCAGCACAGCCGGGCAGCCGCGCAGGCCCGCGGCTGGGCGTCGGACCGCTTCCCGGGCGCTAAGGCAAACGGTGCCAGACCCCCGTGGCGCCCAGGAGGTGCTCCCCTAGCTTCCCTCTTCCTCGGCCTCCAGGGGCACTTGCAGACCCGGTTTAGAATTCGACTCCGCTGACCGTTCGCAGTGTGCCCGGGCCTGGCCGGGAGCCGTTTGCGGACTGGGAGCTTAGCCGCCTCACAGCCCCTGCATCCTTCGCTCCCCGTGGGGTCCCGCGGCCGCACACGCCGCGTGCCCGGGGGCGACTTAAACTGCAGGGGCAGGGGCGGAGCCCGGGCTGACCACGTGACCTAACTCCGACGTCAGGTTGGGCAGGGGGCTGGTGGTAACTGGGAGTTAAGGTGCTTGTCTTGCATCCCCTGCCCTAGTTCAAACCCCCACATAGTATATGGTCCCCGACCCCGCCAGGAGTCATCCCTGAGCACCGCGAGGTGTGGCTCCCGGACAAAAAGAACGTGCCCCGGGGGGCCCCCAGGGAAAGTAAAAGAATATCACCCTAGTACCGTCAATAGCACTACTGATATTGTCAGATATGAGAGGAACTTTCACAGCTCAGCTCTGGAGAGATTGTACAGCAGGTAGAGGGCTTGCCCTGCACGGGGCCAACCCGGGTTTAATCCCCAGCATCACATATGCACCCCGGTTCCCCAGCAGGAGCTGTTCCTGAGCGCAAGTGTCAGGGGTCTAAACCCTGAGCGCTGCCAGTTGTGGCCTCCCAGCAAATGAAGGCAAGATAAGTGTTCGGACTATGATGGTGGTGAACTCAGCATACAGCTGCTTTGTTGAAGTAGAATCACGCAGAGTGTACAGTTGTTTTGGTATGCATAGACTTGCCAAATTAACCAAAATGATGTGCACACCTACCAGTGCCTGAAATAGTGGGAAGGTCACTATAGAAAGTGGGTTCATGAGGTCCATTGCTGAGAGAACGTTTGAGAGGCCCAAGCAATAAATAGTACAGCGGGTACAGAGTTTCCCTTGCGTGCTTCCCACCCGGCATCCCATATGGCCCCCTGCGTACCACCAGGAGTAATTCCTGCATGCAAAGCCGGGAGTAACCCCTGAGCACTGCTGGGTGTGGCCCCCAAACCAAAAATAAAATAAAAAGTTAAAACAAAACATCCAAAGGTCCTGTTTGAGCAGAGACCAGGAGGGAGTGAGTGGCCAGGCTGCGCCAATGGGACAGGGGACCAAGGGGAGGATGGGCCTGGGGTCACAGCAACAGTGTGGCCAGTGGGGCCCAAGCAAGGTGGGGACTTTAGTCTGTGTTCTGGGATCTGCCACACAAAGGGCTCTCTGGTATTTGTGGGGAAGGTGAAGGCCCGTGAGAACAAGGAAGAGCGGCCCAGTGGGTATCCTCTTCTTGGACAAGGGAGAAACGAACTCCTAAGCCCTCCCACCTGCCTGACCACCTCTCTCTCCCTGTCGCTCAGAGGTTCCGGTTCTGTGGTGACCTGGACTGTCCGGACTGGGTCCTGGCGGAGATCAGCACGCTGGCCAAGATTGTTGAGTGCCTGGGGTCCCGGAATGGGGCGGGGGCAGGGGTGGGGGTGAGGCCCTTTGGGTTGGGGCCTGGGCATTACCCTCCACCTTCTGGTGGTAGCCCCTGCTCGGGGGCATGGCCAGTGGGGTGAGGTGATCCTTCCTGCACCCCCAGTCCTCCGTGAAGCTGCGGCTGCTGTGTGGCCAGGTGCTGAAGGAGCTGCTGGGACAGGGGCTTGACGTGAGTACTGCCAGCAACCCCAGCCTCTCCGGCCCTGGGAAGCACTTTCTGGTGGGCGTGGGGCTGGGGAGGTGGAGCCGCACCCACTGAGCGCCCCTTTTCCCCATAGTATGAGAAGATCCAGAAGCTCACTGCTGATGCCAAGTTCGGTGAGCCCTCCTCAAACCCTTCTGTCTTTGGTGACCTCGGGGACTTGAGTCCAAGGCTGGTGCTTGTGGCTCAGGGAGCAGTGAGTGAAGATCACGGGCAGCAGGAGGTGACTGGTGTGCCCTCCCGCTTGTCCCCGCAGAGTCAGGTGACGTGAAGGCCACAGTGGCTGTGCTCAGCTTCATCCTCTCCAGCGCCGCCAAACACAGCGTGGATGGCGAGTCCCTGTCCAGTGAGCTGCAGCAGCTGGGACTCCCCAAAGGTACCGGGATGAGGGCCCGGGGGGCCCTGGCGTGTGCCCGTGTTCTCGCAGGGGTTGGGCTGGGGTGCTGAGACCTGCCGCCACAGCAGCTGCTTGGTCCTCAGAGCATGCCACGGGCCTGTGCCGCTGCTACGAGGAGCAGCGAAGCCCCTTGCAGGAGCACCTGCGGACCTGCAGCCTACGCAGTGAGTCAGGGCATAGGGGTGGGAGGGTGGGATCTTGTCTCTGTTCTAGAACATTCTAGAAGGTGCTTGCAGCATGCCGGGTGCTGCTCTCAGGACACCGAGGGTCAGATGATGACTCCAAGGCTGGAGAGAGAGTACCGCCGGGAGGGCTGTACTCGGATGTAGCAGCTAACCTGGGTTCAACCCCCAGCGTCTCATATGGGCCCCTGCACCCGCCAGGAGTGATCCTCAAGCACAGAGCTACCCTGAGCACTGCCGGGTGGTGTCCCCCCAAAACAAAGAGATCAAAAGATGACTCAAAGGGCAGCAGCACCTGCTTTGCATGGGGGAGCCTGGGTTCCACCTGCACACAGAGATCACCTGTGTGATCTCTGGAGCCCAGAAAACCAAACCGAGAGAGGAGGGCCAAGGTCATGGCTCCCAGGTGGGACACAGGCTCTGCACACGGGCATCTGCAGCCATCCTCCAGGGCCTTCAGGGGAGTACCAGGTCCCCCTGCCCCCCATTCCCCAGCAGTACCAGGTGTGGTCCCCTCCACAAACACAGGCCCAGAGGGGCTGAGTCGCAGCCAGACCCCTGACGCTAGCGTGCCAGCCACTGGGTAATCTGCTCCCACCTCGGGCACAGGACGCGCGCTGCTCCTAGGACATCGTCTGGAGGGCTGAGGAACTAGGGGGTGTGGCCTGAGACCCTCTCCCCTGTCCCCCACCCCAGTAAACCGGCTGGTGGGAGTGAGCTGGCGCGTGGATTACACCCTGAGCTCCAGCCTGCTCCAGACGGCGGAGGCACCCATGCTGCACCTGCGGCTCCAGCTGGCGGACGCCCCTGACGAGCCCGCCCAGCCTGTCACTATGGCCCTCACGGTGAACAAGTTCCAGGTCCTCCTAGCAGGTAGGGAGGACTCGGCCCGGCTGCACCTGGAGGGGTGAGGATCCCGGCCCCCAGCTCCTGACCGCGGCCCCTCCCCCATGCAGAGCTGCGGCAGGCCCACACCCTGATGGGCTCCCTGGGCTGAGTCTCCACCCTCCGAACCCTCCGAGGGCACCAGGCGACGTGTCCCTTTGGAGAACTGTGAGCTGTGTGGTGGTCATCCTGCTGGACACAGGCTGGCTGCAGAGGTGCCGGTGTACAGGAGATGCCGGGCTTGAGCCAGTGTCATGACACCACACGTGCATACATGGAAAGAACACACACATTCCCCACTCCTCCCCCCAACTCCTGACAGCCAAAGTAAATAAATGCATCCAAGTTAAAGCGTTTGTGAATCGGCTTCTCTGGGGTTCTTCGGGTCAGAGGTCTTGGCGGGAGAGACCAGTGATATATACAGTTTAGCCCAACACTCACTTTTTAAAAAAATTTTTTATTTTAATGAATCATCATGAGATACATAAGATCATGACTTACAGACTTTCATGATTGTGTTTCAGTCAAACAATGTCAAGTACCCATCCCTTCAGCAGTGCCCATTCCCCATCCTCAGTGTTCCCAGTATCCCTCCCGGGAACCCCTCCCCCCTTCCCACCTCCTGCCTCTATGGCAGACATAAACTCTCTTTCTCTGTCTTTTTGGGTGTTATGGTTTGCAATACAGGTAGCAAGCAGCCATCATGTTTGGTCCATAGTCTACTTTCAACATGGATCTACTATCCTGAGCAATTCCTCCAACCATCCCAGCTACCTTTTCCCCTAATGCATGAGATCAGCTATCAAGCCATGGGGCAGTCCTCCTGACCCTTATTTTAACTGTCCTTAGGTGTTAGTCTCCTGTTACTGTATATTCCACAAATGCAACACTCAACTATTTTTGTGTGGGCCACACATTGGCAGTGCTCAGGGCTCACTCCTGGTGGTCTTGGGGGACCATATAGAGTGCTGGGGGTAGAATCGGGGTCAGCCACTTGGAAGGCGAGCCCCCTGCATGCTATACTATTGCTCCACCACGGCCCCTTCCCTGTGTATTTTTAATTTTAGTTTTTAGTTTGGGGGTTGCACCCAGTGGCAGCTCAGGCCTTACTCCTGGCTCTGCGCTCAGGAATTACTCTGGGCGGTGCTTGGGGGACCATATGGGATGCTGGGGATTGAACCCAGGTTGGCCATATGCAAGGCAAACACCCTGCTTTCTGTGCTATCGATCTGGCCCATGTATTTTTTTTTTTTTTGGTTTTTGGGTCACACCCGGCGATGCACAGGGGTTACTCCTGGCTCTGCACTCAGGAGTCACCCCTGGCGGTGCTCAGGGTACCATATGGGATGCTGGGAATTGAACCCGGGTCGGCCGAGTGCGAGGCAAACGCCCTACCCACTGTGCTATTGCTCCAGACCTGGCCCATGTATTTTATTTATTTATTTTTAATTTATTTATTTTTGCTTTTTGGGTCACACCTGGTGGCGCACAAGGGTTACCCCTGGCTCTGCACTCAGGAATTTCTCCTGGCGGTGCTCAGGGGACCATATGGGATGCTGGGATTCGAACCTGGGTTGGCCACGTGCAAGGCAAACGCCCTACCTGCTGCACAATCACTCCAGCCCCAATGTATTTTTTTTTAAATTATTATTATTTTATTATTATTTTTTTGCTTTTTGGGTCATACCCGGCCATGCACAGGGGTTACTTCTGGCAGTGCTCAGGGGACCATATGGGATGCTGGGATTTGAACTGGGGTCAGCCGCGTGCAAGGCAAATGCCCTACCCGCTGTGCTATCGCTCCAGTCCCTGTATTTTATTTTTTGAGGGGACCGCCAAAGCAGTGTTCAGGGGACCAAGGACAGCTGACCGCTCAGTCAGTAGGGTGCTGGGGTCCACCAGGACCATCCTCAAAGGAGCTTGGGGGCCATACAGTGCCAGTCCTTGCACATGCAGCCCTGAGTACCTCCTACCGCCCAACCAGCTCTCTTCCCAGTTCTGGGACTTGTGTCAGAGATGCAAACTAATTTTTAGGGGGGGTTAGGGATCACTTAATCTGTAACGATTTAAAATAGATCTCCCCAAATAAGTGTGTAGAGAAAAGGAGGGAGGCAAAGTTATTTGAAGGGGGCAAACTGGGCTTCCGGTTCAGGCCCCGAGGCCGCTCCGCCTGGATGAGATGCAAACTCCTCCCAGGCCCTCGGCCCGCCGCCCCGCCCGCCCGGCTTCCCGCCCAGGCTGTGTCCCTGTCCCCCTGTCCGCGCGCCTCCCGCTGCTGCCCGCCGGCCGCCAGGGCTCCGCCAGGTGACCGCCTGGGAACTACAGCTCCCAGCAGCCCCGGCCGCCCGGATTAGCCCCGCCGCCGCCGCGCGGGCCGGGCGTGGACCGGGCCCCTGGGCTCCTGCCTTGCACCGTTTTGGGTCCGCGAACGAACGCCTTTGGGCGCTGCTGCCCACACGCAGGTGGGTAAAGGCCCAGCCGGCCGCATGCTCCTTTGCGCCCGGCTCGCGGCACCCCGCACGCCGCGGCCCGGGCGTAGGTCCCGCACTTTGGGGGAGGAGCTCGGGACAGGGTGGGGAGCTGGCGTGCGCCCCCAGACCCCGACCTCGCCCGCGAACTTCCCACTGCCCTGCACCTCGGCGCCGGTGTGCGGGGTGGGGGACCGCGGTGCGGCCGGAGACCCCTGTCCCGTCCTCACCCGACCCGCCGGGCGCAGCCACTGTCAATCCAGCCCCGGGGCTGTAACTGGGGGAGCAGAAGCGTCAGCCCTGGGTGGGAGTGGGGGCGCAGATCCGGGCAGGGCCGGGGGCTCCGAAGGCAAGTCCCGCTGGGTCTCCAGGCGCAGGCCTTGGAGCTCCGCCAGGGAGGACCGGTGTGCCTGGCGCGGGGGAGCGCGGGACCCCTGTGAGGAAGCGAGCCGGGCGGTGGGTCGAACTTGACTCTAGCAGCACCTGGGTTGATTACTGGGCGAAGCTGGTGGAGCGCGTCCTTCAGGCCAGCCCCCCCCCCCCCCCCCCCGAGCCTGCCTTTTCCCAGCACAGCGCCCGCCGGCCCACTCCCCTGCACCCCCACCAAGGCGGGCGGCCCCTGGTCAGCTCCCACTGGTGCCCTCTCCTGCAGGATGCCCGAGGGCCCCGAGCTGCACCTGGCCAGCCTCTTTGTGAACCGGGCCTGCAGCGAGCTGGTGTTCGGGGGGTGCGTGGAGAAGTCGCCGGTCAGCCGCAACCCCGAGGTACCCTTTGAGAGCAGCGCTTACCACATCTCCGCGGCCGCGCGGGGCAAGGAGCTGCGTCTGACCCTGCGCCCCCTGCCAGGGGCCCAGCCCCCCCGGGAGCCGCTGGCCCTGGTCTTCCGCTTCGGCATGTCTGGCTCCTTCCAGCTGGCGCCCAGCGACGCGCTGCCCCGACATGCCCACCTGCGCTTTTACACGGTGCCCCCGGGGCCACCGCAGGCCCTCTGCTTCGTGGACATCCGTCGCTTTGGCCGCTGGGACCTCAGTGGCCAGTGGCAGCCAGGCCGAGGGCCGTGTGTCCTGGCGGAATACGAGCAGTTCAGGTAGGGCCAGGTATGGGGTGAGGGCTGGCTCTGGCAGTGCCTTGAGGCCAGAGGGGCGGGAGGGGAGCCCCCTCTGGGTCTCAGCCACTCTGCCTTTGGTTTTGTGGGGGCTGGGGGGCTCTCAGGCAGTACTCAGGGGCCCTGGCGGCCACTTCTGCCAACACTCAATGAACCATTGCTCGAGCCCTGCAGTGAGAACCATCAGGGCCCCCCCCAGAAGTGCTGGGGGGGGTGGACCGTTGCGTGGTGGCCTGGGAGGTACGCACCCAGGACACACGGGACCAGCAGTGGCCGAGACGGGTTCCCCCAGCACCCCGATGCTGCCAGGCGCCCTCCCTCTTGGCTGAGGGGCTTTCAGGATGAGAAAAGCGAGCCCCAGCAGTTTTAGGGGACAGGAGAGGACCGCTAATTACATGGTTTCACAGCCTGGTTCTTGTGGTCTGCCACTGCCTGGCTGCCCACTGGTCTGTGTCTCTGGTCTCCCCTGGGACTGTCCCCTCTGACTGCACCCCAGGATGTGATGCAGGCCACAGAAGGTGTTCTGTCCCTGCAAAGGGAGCTGCAGGGAGGCCCAGGCGGTCACAGGGGAGACTCCGAGTGCTGAGGTTGTGAGCCTGTGTTTGTTTTGTGTTTTGGGCCATACTCAGTAGTGCTCAGGGATCATTCCTGGCGGGTATTGGAATGCCGCGGAGTGAACCCTGGCCGGGTACATGCAAGTCAAGTGCCCTTTCTGCTGATCTATTGCTCCAGCCGAAAGCCTGTGTGGGCTGGAGGGGGCCTGGCGCTCAGCCTCCCTCGGGGTCACACACCTCTCTTAGGAGACTCAGTTGCCCGAGTGGGTGGGGCATCCCTGGTCAGAGAGGGCAGCAAACTCCTGTCCCCAGGTGCCTTCTTTTCATTTTTTTGTGTGTTTTTTGGGTCACACCCGGCGATGCACAGGGATTATTCCTGGCTCTGCACTCAGGAATTACTCCTGGGGGTGCTCAGGGGACCGTATGGGATGCTGGGAATCGAACCCGGGTCGGCCGCGTGCAAGACAAACGCCTTACCTGCTGTGCTATTGCTCCACCCCCCAGGTGCCTTCTTGGGGAGGCGTTTGTCTGTGGGTCTGAGGACCTCCTGAGGCCTCTCTCCCGAATCATCTCTACTGCTTCCGAAGCCTCGTGCTGTGTCCCCAACAACTATTCTTGGGGATCTACTCCTCCAAGGAAGCTGGCCGCCTGGGCTGACCCTCCACCCCCATACTGTCTGCTGCCCGTACCCGTGCACACCCTTCATGCCCCACCCGTCACTGAGTTGGTACTGCCTTGACCGCCGCAGGGCCACCAGGTGCTCAGTAGCCAGGCTTTCCTGTCCCAGCTGCTCCTGGACAGAGCCGGGCCCTGCCTCAACGTTCAGGGGCTCAGGGCCAGAGCAGTGGTGCAGTGGACTTACACACGACTGGCCTGGACTCCATCCCCAGCACCGCATATGGTCCCCTGGTGCCCCAGCAGGAGGGACTCCTGGCTGCAGAGCCGGAAGTAAGTGCTGAGCACTGCCAGGTGTGGCCCCCAAACAAAACAAAACAGGATGTAGTACGTGCTTTGCATGCAGGAGTCCTTTGTGCCATTCATGGTCCCCTGAGCACTGCCCCAAAAGTACAGTAGTAGTTCCTGAGCACCACGAGATATGGACTCCAAACAAAGTCTTAATGTTTTGGTTGGGGGGCATGTTCAGGTGCTCAGGAACTTCTCCTGCAGAGTGCAGTCTTGGGGGTTGCTCCCAGCGGTACAGGCTCAGCCCTCTGAGCTGTTTTTGGCTCCTCCCTGACCCTGTTTTTACTGTTTACTTAGCCTTGCACTGCCAGGGATTCATGCATGCACATGATTAGGCGCACACGTGCGTGCACACACACAGCCTGAGGCATGGAGGCCTCCTGGTGGTCTGTGTAGGACATATACAGAAGCATGTTTCCTCAGACGTGTTGCCGATTGGCATTTTTTACTTTTGGTAATGAATTAAAATCCTTGGGGTTGGAGAGAGATTGCAGCAGGCTGAGTATGGGCTCTGCATGCAGGGGGCCCAAGTTTGATTCTCAGGAGCAGCCCTCTGCACAGTGGGTGCTCAGGGCTTACTCCTGGCTCTGTGCTCAGAGATCATGCCAGGTGGGGCTTAGTTGACCATACAGGGTGCCGTGGATTGAACATGGATTGGCCGTGTGTAAGGCAAGAGCTTTACCCTACCCGCTGCACTCTCGCCTCAGGCCAGATGGTCCTATAAGGTTTCCATTGGACAGACAGGAAAACAGCTGTCTGCTGCCCCCAGCCTTGGGGAGAGGGACCTGGTCTCTTCCCTCCCTCCAGCCCCTGCTGCCCCGTACCTGGGAGGGGCCAGGGATGTGAGGTGCCCAGGCTGTGTTCCTCCAGGGACAATGTGTTACGAAACCTGGCGGACAAGGCCTTTGACCGGCCCATCTGTGAGGCCCTCTTGGACCAGAGGTTCTTCAATGGCATTGGCAACTACCTGCGGGCAGAGATCCTGTACCGGTCAGTTGGCAGGCCGTGGGCACGGGGCTGGCGTGGGCCGTGCATAGCCATGCTGTCCCCTGCAGAGCGTGGCCTCCTGTCTCCCCCCCTGCAGGCTGAGGATACCCCCTTTTGAGAAGGCCCGCACGGTCCTGGAGGCGCTCCAGCAGCGCAGGCCGGTGAGGGGGGTGCGGGGACGGGCTGCAGACGCCAGCAGGCAGGACCGTGAAGGCTCGCACACCTTTGGGCCTCAGTTTCCCCTTCTCTCTGGAGGGGTGGTGGATGAGCCTCCCAGGAGTCCCGCAGAGCTCGGAAAGGGCTCTCTCCTGGGGGGCTGCCCACGCCGACCATCCTGTCTCGCCCCTGCCCCTCCCCAGAGCCCAGAGCTGACCCTGAGCCAGAAGATCAAGGCCAAGCTGCAGAACCCGGACCTGCTGGAGCTGTGCCACTCAGTGCCCAAGGAGGTGGTGCAGATGGGTGAGCCTGGGGACACAGGCGGCCGCCCTGGCTGCTCTGGACAACTGTAGCCCCCGGACAGCGGCTGCCTGGCTCTGGTGCGACTCCCCCTCCCGGCCGATGGAGAACGGACAGTGTCTTCCAGGCGGCCCAAGGGGCAGGCAGGGCAGGATTCTGAGCCCTGCCCACGACCCAGAGTAGGGGAGACGCTGGCCTGCAGCCACACAGCTGGAGGAGGGAGGGCTTGCCCCCACCCCCCACTCCCTACCCCCGCTCTCCACCACGCCACTCTGTCCATCAGCCTCTGTAGCTGAGGTCAGAGCCAGGTCTAACCAGGTTCCCCACTTCTGCCCGAGTGTACCCCCCGACCTCCACCTGTCCCTCTGTTCCACAGGGGGCAAGGGGTATGGGCAGGAGCTGGGGGATGAAGACTTTGCTGCCTTCCGCGCCTGGCTGCGCTGCTACGGCGTGTCAGGCATGAGCTCCCTGCGGGACCGGCATGGCCGCACCATCTGGTTCCAGGTTCGGCCCTGCCGGTGGGGACCCCACCAAGCTGTGGAGGGGAGGGGGACACCCAGGGGACCAGTAAGGCAGGCTCGGGTTCCTGGCTCTCCAGGGTCACACTGCCCCATGAGGCCCCTCCCTGGGCACCCTAGTTGGGCAACTCTGACATGGAGGGACGCGTTGCTCAGAGACCCCCAGGGGACAGTGGTCTGAAAGGACAGACTCGAGCTTCCTCTCCGGGGCAAATTACTTCTGGCCCAGTTCAGGCTGGCACCTGAATTTTCCTCATTCCATTTCAGGGGGATCCTGGACCTCTGGCACCCAAAGGTAAGCAACAACTTGGGTGACCGGAGAGCGGCAGAGAGGACTGCTCACCAGCTATCCCCACTCCTGTCCCGGGTGTGGGGGGTTCTGTGACATAGGGTCCAAGACTACAGAACCCTCAGCCCCAGGACCCATGTCCTGCAGGGGGCAAGTCCCGCAAGAAGAAGACCAAAGCAGCACTGAGGGGGCCGGAGGATACCGTGGAGGTAGGTGTCCTGCCACTGCGGCCTCACTGGACCCACTCGCACACGGCTGCTGGGAGCCGCGGGGGTGCAGGGTCCTAAACCCCCTCAGCTCTGCCCTCTGTGTGCCTCAGGGACCCCCGTCTCCTCCACCTCCTGCCAGTCGCACCAAGACCCCTGCCCGACCACGCAGGCCACGCCGGGGCCGTCCTGAGCGCGGCACAGAGCAGCAGCCCGTGGCGGCCAGCCCCCCGCCGGCGCCTGCAGCCCCCGAGAAAGGGAAGAGGCGGAGGCGGCCTCCCTCTGCGCCCCGCTCGAAGGCCCTCAGTGCAGGTGGGTCAGAGGTGGTGGGGCCCGGGAGGGGTGCGTCCTCCCGCTGGGCCCTCACTGGTCCTCCCACAGGCCGACGCAGGCCCCGGAGGATCAAGGCTGACACCCCATCCACGGAGCCTGAAGGCAGCCCGGCCTCTTAGCAGGCGGCTCTCTGGGCCCGCTGCTGCCTGTTCCGCTCAGGAAGCCCCAGCCCTGCACGCTGCACCCCTGCCCCTCGCCTCACATCCACTCGGAAAGCGCTTTATTTTTATAAACATGAATTTGGACTTCTTGGCACTTTCTGGCATGGCTGCGTGGTACAAGGCCGGCTGATCGGGGGGCGGCGCCAAGGCCCCCCTCATTTCTCCTGTGCTCAGTCCACGGGCCTGCTCCCCAGTCAGCGCCCACCCCTCGTCCTTCTCCCCAGCCCTCTTGCTGCCCGGCACCCACCCCCTTGGAGCTTCCCGGGCCCAGGCGCACGCAGCAGGAATCCTGAGCGGGGATTTATTGTTGCAGGAGAGGGGGAGCCTGCTTCAGGCTGGGGTGCAGGGCCCTCCCACTGCCCGCCCCGCCTCACTTCAGCGGGGGCTGCAGCAGGAGCAGGAGGGACTGCACTTGGAAGGGAGAGAAGCTGAGCTTCAGGCCGCTGTCCTGCATGGGCAGGTGTCCCTCGGCGTCGTACTGCTCCAGGAGGTCACAGCTGGGGAGAGGAGGGGCTGTGAGGCGGCACCCGGGAAGGTCCTGTGCCCCCCCTCCTCCCCACCACAGGAAAGCCCAGGCCCCCACCCTAATGCCCAGGGCCGTGCTCCCCTGCACCCAAAAGCCCGGGCCCACGCGCCCACATACAGGAAAGCTGGAGGTCCGCACCCCCACACACACCTGAAAGCCCGGCCCTCGCCCACATGCCCAGGAGAGCCCTAGGACCCACGCCCACGCCAGCCCAGGGCTGTGCCCCCACGCCCAGGAGAGCCGGGCCGCGCCCCCACGCACAGGAAAGCCTTCTGAACCGGCAGCTCCGTGTGAAGCCAGCAGTCCACGTGGCTGCCGTGGGCCTCGTAGAGCCGGAGCACCAGCGCGCTGCCGTCAGCCTCCTCGGCCTGCGGACAAAGTGGGCGTGGGCGCTGGGAGTGGGGCAGGAGTGGGGCAGGAGTGGGTGCCGCCCCTGGGCCCCCTGACCTGCTTGACGGTCTCCAGCACCACGGCGGGCGAGGACACCCAGAAGGCGCTCCAGGCGGTGGCGGGCGCCCGGCCCGGGGCGGGCAGTGCCAGCAGCGGGAAGTTGAGGTTGTAGGCGGCCTGGATGACGCCCGCGTCCTGGAAGGCGCCTGGACGTGGACGGGAGCCGGGTGTTGTGCAAAATGGGGTCTGGGGGGAAGGCTCCCCGTGACCCCCGGAACCCCGCACTCACCCTTGTGGGGCATCAGCGCGTAGGTGAACTCGTGGCGCCCCATGTCGGCTGTGGTGTCGGGGGACTTGGGCGCCCGCAAGCTGGGGTGGGAGGTGCAGGGTGGGCTGGGCAGCAGTAGCTGCACCCCCGCGCCCCGTGCCCCACCGCCCGGGGGGAGGGCAGCACTTACAGGGAGAGGCTCAGCACCCCGCCGTGCACCGAGGCGCCGTACTTGCAGTCGTTGAGCAGCGCCAGCCCAAAGCTGTGCTCAGACAGATCCACCCAGCGGTGCGCCCATCCCTGGAGCGGGGCAGACACTGCTCCAGGGGCCACATGCAGTGGCCCCTGCCCGGCCCACCCGGCCCGTCCACCTGCCCTGCTCCGAGCAGTCCTCCCCCCCACACCGGCCGAGCGAGTGGGGCCCGGAGACCCAGCGCCTGCCCCCACCACGTGTCAGACCTCAAATCGGGCCCAGTCCCAGGACGTGTTGTAGTGGGTGGGCCTCTGCAGGTGCCCGAACTGGACCTCGTAGGTGGCCTGGGGGCTCCGCACCCGTGCCGGGAACTCCACCTTCAGGAACTTGTGGGACTCGTGCCAGTGTACCTGGGCGGGGGAGGGAAGGGAGAGACATGGACTTGGGGTGACCCTGCTCGCCCACCCCTCGGGGAAAGACGCCCGCCCCTCCCCCTCTGCCCCGCTACCTCAGTGTGGAAGCGGACGTAGGGGCAGCCGACGTCCAGCACCACCTCCTGGCTGAGCCGACTGTTGGCGCTGAGCTGCAGCATGAACCAGGCGCTGCCCCGCAGCCCGCCCTCGGCACCCACCGCCAGGGCCCCGGGCTGACCCAGCACCGGCTTCCTGTGGGCAGCGGGGAGAGTGCAGAGCGTGCTCGAGGGCAGGGGTGCCTGGCAGCCTGTGTCCCCAGCCCCCAAACCCCGCACACTCGCACCGTGTCTCCAGGTGGTAATCCATGACATCCCACGCATCCCAGTACAGGGGCACATCGTCGAACAGCACGAACTGGTTCCCCACGGCACCCTCAGCAATGGCCTCCCTGGAAGGACAAGGCGAGTGGGGCTGTCCGGCGGTCCCTCCCCATGGAGGATCCAGGGGACCCCTCTCCCAGCCTGCCCTACTCCCGTGTGGGTCCAGTTACGAGCACATGTGTGTGCGCGCGTGTGTGTGTATGTGGGGGTGGCTGTGGCCAGGGGATGAAGGGAGTGGGGTCCAGCTGCCGAGCCTGGGGTGAGGACAGGGAGGGTTTGGCACCTGCCGGAGGCCACCAGCACCAAGGACATCAGGCAGCCTGTCGGGTCCAGCCTCACCCGGAGGATACCGTTGTCCAGCGTCACGGAACCGTCGGTCTTGGTGGGAGGGTCCTTGAGGCTCAATCTGCGGGGGGCTTCCCCCTCCCCCCAGTCCTGCCTCACTCATGCCCTCCCCCCACCCCACACACAGACTGGGACGCGCCCGCCCTCACCTCTTGCAGCACGAACACAGGTTGCTGGGGTGCTGGGGACGGCAGGGAGGTGAGGGCAGGTGCGGGCGCGTAGCCCATGCTGGGCACCGTCACCAGGGCTGGGGAGGAGCCTGGGCGTCAGGGCGGTGCTCAGGGGGCCAGGGGGGCCTGCCTCTGGCTGGCCTGGCCCTGGGCTCATACCTAGGCTGGGGGCCGCACCAGCCCGAGGCAGGGCCAGCACTTCCGTGCGCTTCCAGGGCAGCGTGTTGACGAGGAGCAGACCCTCGGGGCCCGGCTCCCCTGCACACAGGGCGGCCGCGGCGGCGCTCAGCAGCTCACTGCCTTGAGCTCGGATATCTGTGGAGAGACGAGGGGTCTCGGGTCACCACGGGGCGGGGCGGGGGCACACGGCTGGGCCCTGGCCCCACAGCTTCACCTTCATAGTGGGCCATGGCTTCCTCGGCCACCAGCTGGATGCAGCTTCCAGTCACCACGTCGTGGAACTGGTTTAAGAGCAGGAGCCTGTGGGAGGGATGAGGCTGGGGGAGCAGGCGCTGAGGAGGGGGCCGGGGGTCAGGCCGGAGGGTGGGGCCGGCAGCCGGGCTGACCTCCAGAGATGTTGCAGCTGGGCGGCCGGGTACAGGAACTGGGCGCTGCGGGCCAGGGCCAGGCTGCTCAGCAGCTCCACGTCGTGCAGGACCCGCTCGCAGTCCCGGTTCCCCTTCTTGATCTGAGAGGGGGCGGGGGCTCAGGCCGGGTCTGCTCGGGGGGTCTCGGGGCCCCCTCCCGAGCTCCCCCCCACCCATGACCCTCCATGGGCCCCGAGTGGCCGAGTGTGTTCCCTCCCTCCCTCCCGGACCTGGGCGTGGGTGGTGTAGGTGCCGTTGTGCAGCTCCAGGAAGAGCTCCCCGACCCAGGTGCACAGCTGCTCTGACTGGTCCTGCAGCGCCGAGAAGAGCCGCTCGGGAGAGGAGAGCTGCACCCTGCAAGGAGGCGACCGCTGCAGCCCGGCCCCGCCCCTGCCCCCCGCCCCCCAGCAGAGGGAAGCAGTGGCCCGGGGTGGGGGCTCTCTGAGAAGCAGAGGCCAAGCGGGGGCGCAGGCCAGGCCTGACCTGGGCAGCCCGTCGGTGTTGCTGAGCCGCTTCAAGCGGTCCAGCATGGTCTGGGTGGGGCCGCCACCGCCATCGCCAAAGCCAAAGAGGAAGGCGCTGTGGTTGGTCCTCCCCTTGTCCCGGTTGTTGGTCACAGTTTTCAGCACCTGCGGTGGGTAGTGCATCGGCACAGGGCGGCCCGGGACAGAAGCCAGTCCCTGCCCGCTGCCTCTCGGCCCGGCCTCACCTCCTCCACGCTGCCCTGCATCCCGTAGGAGTCCCCGGGGGGGAAGTGGGCCAGCACGCGAGAGCCGTCCAGGCCCTCCCACAGGAAGGTGTGGTGCTGTGGGCAGAGCAAGCCGAGTTGGGTCCTGGGGGCTCCTCCAGAACCCTGCCCTAAGCCAGCCGTGTCCCTTCCCTGCCCCGCTCACCGGGAAGGCGTTCACCAGGTTCCAGCTGAGTTTCTGGGTAAGGAAGAACTTGATGCCACAGCCACGCATGATTTGGGGGAGCTGTGCCGAGTAGCCAAATGTGTCTGGCAGCCAGAACTGGGGGGTGAAAGGGCCTCGGGGTCAGGAAGCAGGGTCTTGGCAGAGCAGCCCTCCCACCCCCACATCTCTAAGGGGTGGGCCAAGCCCCAGCCCCCCTTGGGCGCAGTGCGCCCCGCCTACCTCTGAGCACATCTTCCCGAACTCCTGCAGGAAGAAGTTCTGGCCCTGCAGAAACTGCCTCACCATGGCCTCTCCACTGGGCAGGTTCCCGTCCTAGAAAATCCATGCAGGGGGCCGGGGGTGTCGGGGGCAGAGCGTCCAGGCCCCAGCGCCAGGCAGGAGAAGCAGGGCCCCCCGACACGCGCCTTCTGTCTCCGGCTAGACAGCACCACCCAGGGGCCCAGGACAGGTCCCCCCGGACGCCTGCCCCAGAGCCAGTGGCCTTGGGGGCTGGAGGAGAGGTGCGACCTTGCGGGGTGTGGGGTGAGGGTCAGCAAAAAGTCCCAGCAAAGCCCCGGAGCTAAATGACTTACCATCTCCACCCAGGTGCCCCCCACGGGGACAAACTGGCCCTGGCAGGCAAACTCCTGGAGGCGGGCATACAGCCCTGGGTACTGGCTCTTCACCCAGTCCAGCTGCTGGGCCTGGAGGACAGGCGGGCAGAGTGGGGCAGGGCGGCTCAGCCCCCGCCCAGGCCAAGCATCAGGTCTAAGCAGCGTTTCCCCACCCCCCGCCCCCGCCCACAGCTGCACCTGACCTGAGAGCAGGTAAAGATGAAGTCAGGGTTCCGCTCCATGAGCTGCACAGCCGTCACCCAGCTCCGCGCACACTTGCGCACCGTTTCCTTGAAGGGCCACAGCCAGGCTAGAGCGCGAGGGGACAGCAGGGAGAGAGCGGTAAGAAGGGCATCCCCCATACTGGTGCCCCCAGCAGGCCTGGCCTGGCCTCAGGAGGGGGACGGGAGCCTCCTGTCCCAGCCGTCACTCTGAATTGCTCTGTTGGGGCAGGGAGGAGGCGGGACTGGTTTTTTTCTTTTTGGGTCACACCTGGCAATGCACAGGGGTTACTCCTGGCTCTGCACTCAGGAATCACTCTTGGCAGTGCTCAAGGAACCATATGGGATGCTGGGAATCGAACCCGGGTCGGCCGCGTGCAAGGCAAATGCCCTACCCACTGTGCTATCACTCCAGCCCCCAAGGCGGGACTGCTGGATGGTTCTCCTAGGGGGGAATGCAGGGCACCGCGGCAGCCTGAGGGTCAGACCCTGCCAATGCCCAGGGCCCTGAAAACAGAGGGCAGGGCTGCCCCAAACTCTCCCGAGTCCCCTCTGGGGGCTTCAGTTCCTTCCTCCGAGGCGCCATGACCCTGCCCCGTCTGGGCGCAGCAGAGCAGGTCTCTGTCTGTGGTTCAGACGCTGCAGCACCAGAAGCCTCACCCTTGGGGAGCTTGTTAAAAGCATGAATATCCCCTAAGACCGTGCACTCACCAGGTTCAGATCTGAACTCCTGATCCTCCCCAGGAAACCTTCCCTCCAAACCCCCCGGGTGCCAGCCCCCTTCCCTATGACTTTCCTGTCATTCCTCTCCCAGGACCTGGGAACTCTAGACTCATAACTCATTCTCGGTGTCAAAGGTCACCTCCTCCAGGAAGCCTCTCTTGAATTCCCCCAACCCAGCAGGGCTTCTCAGTCCCCACAAATCCATCAGGACACCAACAGTGCCGGATTCTTGCCAGTCCCTTTAATCCTTCCTCGATGACCTAGCAGGGGCCACAGGAAGCAGCACAGCTGCCAGAACCCCCAGATCAGCCCCGGTGCCTTGGTTTAAAGGTGAGGAGGAAGCAAAGGCCTAAGAGTGTCACAAACTGGGGCCAGAGAGATAGCACAGTGGGTACGGTGCTTGCCTTTCACGTGTCTGACCCGGATTCGACCCTGGCATCCCATATGGTCCCCTGAGCCCCGCCAGGAGTGATCCCTGAGTGCAGAGCCCAGAGTAAGCCCCGAGTGTGACCCAAACACCACACCCAAACAAAAGGGGGTGGAGAAAACCTGCTGAGCTCCCAGGGCTTCCTGGACGCTCACTGCCACCCTACCTGTGTCAATGTGGCAGTGGCCCATGGCATGGAGGGTGTGCTGACTTTCACCTCCGCGTTGGTCAAAGAACCTGGAGGCCAGGGCCTGGGCTTCTGGGAAGGTGTCAGGCTGGGCAGGGTCACACACATTCACGATCTGGTTGGCCGTGTGCAGGGCCTGGAAGCTTCGCTGGTTGTCCTCTCCCAGAGCCTGCAGCAGAGTCTGCCCTCAATGCCCTCTTGCTCAGCCCTGGGCCCGCCCCCCCTACACACACACACACACACACACACACACACACACACACACACACACACACACACACACACACACACACACACACACACACACACACACACACACACACACACACACACACACACACACACACACACACACACACACACACACACACACACACACACACACACACGGAAATCCTCTCAACACACCGGCACAGAACCGGAAACAGCTGCGTAGTGTGGGCCCGAGAGTGCCGAGGGTGTGCGGGGGGGTCAGTACCTTGGCGATGCCCAGCAGCAGCTCCAGATCCACCAGGAGCTTGTGGACGTCCCGGCGGAACACAGCCAGCTCCGCTCGGCTCACCTGGAACGTCTTCTCAGGGTCGGGAGCTGCGATCAGGCTGCCCTTCCCGGCCCCCAGGAGCCCGTTGCAGGCGACTTCCACATAGAGGGTGAGGCTACAAAGGAGAGGCAGCCTCAAGCCGGGGGCTCCCGGTAACCCCTCCAGGAGCGAAAAGGACATCACGTGAGCATGGAGGGTCGGGTTGGGGACAGCGGCAGCACCAGCTCTGCCACAGTCGGGAGAGTAGAAGCCAGGCAGGGCTGAACAATCTTGAATTATGCTGGTGGTCAGCCTTTGATTCCAGAACTGTCCTTTTGTTTGTGGGGGGGGGCCGGGCCCACACCCAATGATGCTCAGGGGTCACCCCCGACTCTGCACTCAGGAGTCACTCCTGGCGACCATACAGGACGCTGGGGAGCGGACTTGGGCTGGCTGTGTGCAAGGCAAGCATCCTTCCTGCTGTTCTATCGTCCAGCCCTCTCGGGGCCGGTTCCCGGAGCCCTGCCCGGCTCCCGGAGCTGTCCCTGCTTACTGAAACCCTGTTCTGAGCTCCCAGGTCTGATCTCTCAAAGTTCCAGCAGCTACTGCGGGGGTAGGCGGGGAGCGGCAGCTGTGCTGGGAGGTTGCTGCTGCCTTCAGAGGGTACACAGGGCGCCCCTG
The DNA here is from genome assembly GCF_027595985.1 of Sorex araneus. Lineage (NCBI taxonomy): Eukaryota > Metazoa > Chordata > Mammalia > Eulipotyphla > Soricidae > Sorex > Sorex araneus. Next base: position 98,530,292 of record NC_073304.1, on the reverse strand, counting down.
GCGAAGCCTGCCCCAGCCCGCCTCCTATTGCATTCCCCAGGTCTGTGGTGGAGCTCCTCTTCTGCGCCCCCAGGGCTTCCTCCTGAAGCCCCCATCAGGGCGGGTGATATGAGCAGGTTTCAGTTCCCATTGGGGACCACATCACTCGGCAGCACAGCCCACTGTCTGGAGACACTGGGCACAGCATCCGATACAATGATAATTGTATCATTGTATACACAGAAGATACAACGATAATGTCTAAGAAGAGTTTTTAATGATACCATAAAATGTCCAAGCAGTATCAGAAAAGGGACAGAGTAGCAAAGTCATGAATCCCATCCAGCAAGAAGCGCTACTGAGATGGCCGCGGAGCCGTTAGTAACAGTCACCTCTGTCCTGGGGAGGGGGCTTCTCACTGCTCTGGGCTTTTCTGCACTCGAGAAGGCAAACGCTCTTCTCCAGAAAAATCCTGCTGTCACCAGCTAGGAGACTTGCGGCTCGTTGCGGGGAGATGGGGGTGTTTCCAAGGTCCCTCGGGGCCTCTGACAACGCCCGCCCCGCCGCTCCCCAGCACAGGGCCTCACTCACCTTCGGGGGTCTTCTTCCCTCAGACTGTCGGTCAGGATGTAACTGGTCTTCTCCCCCTCTTTGGTCAAACCCTGGAGGGAGCGGAACACAGACAGGTCTGAGGCCTGGGGCCAGTGTGGATGAAGGACACGCGGATGGGGGCCAGCCCTGGAGGGCTCCCCAGCTCCGGCTCTTCTCTCCGTGACACGGCTGGAACCCCAGATAGCAAGTGCCCCACACCAGAGGACTAGTGCCAGGACATCAAACGCAGCTAGTTCACAGCAGAAAGACCGTTCACAGCAGAAAGACCCTTGGTCTTACGGGAAGCACCTGAGCAGGGGTCAGGACACGTGGCTGCCACTTCCGGTAGCCTCTGAAGGGAAACTGCCATGTGCGGGGCAGGTTGGCTTCAGCACTCCGGAGAGAGGCACTCCGGAGAGATGTGCTGAACAGGGAGAGAGACGGGCAAGGACAGGGTGGCCCTGTGTGGGTGTTGGGGGCAGAGAGCCCAGACTCAGTGGTACTCAGGGCAACTCCTGGCATGGTGCTTGGGAACCACTCCCAGGCACAGGGCATACAATCCAGCCTTTCGAGCCATTTTCCCCACTTCTTTGCCTTTTTCAGTATGGGAAGTTTTTGCTTTTTTTTTCCCCCCTTTTTGGGTCACACCCAGCAATGCTCAGGGGTTACTCCTTGCACTGCATGAGGAATTACTCCTGGCGGTGCTTGGGGGACCATATGGGATACCGGGGATCGAATCCAGGTCGGCTGTGTGCAAGGCAAATGCCCTACCCACTGTGCTATTGCTCCGGCCCGGGAAGATTTTTTGGGGGAGGGTGGGAGGTCCACACCCAACTGTGCTCAGGTTTTATTCCTGGTTCTGAGCTCACGGCTCACTCCTTGTAGGGGTTGGGGGACCATATAGAGTGTTGTACTATCTCTCCAGCTCCAAGAACAGCCTGGAGCATCACCAGGTGTAGTGTGACCCTACACTCTGCACCCCCCCCCACAAAATACACAGTCAACAGAATTATTGGAATTAATATGGGTGGAGTACAAAGAAGACACTAGTGTTCACAAGTGGGGAATTGTGAGTAGGAGGGAGAGACCTAGTACTGCAGGCAAGTAAAGCTTGCTTTTTAGTTCTCACTGTCAAGAACAGCTTGAAAGAATCCCCTCATAGGCAAAATATATATATATATATACACACATATATGTAGATATATCAATACACATCTATATATAGAAATATATAGATACATATAAAAATAGATATATATGAAATATATATCTGTATATCTATATATAGAAATATATAGTCTAAATGTATATATGAAAAATCAGGGGCACAGAGGAATAACACAGCAGGTAGGACACTTTTCTTACACGCAGCCTACCTGGGTTTGATCCCTGGCATCCCCTATGGTTCCCCGAGCACAGCCAGGAGTACTTCCTGAGTGCAAAGCCAGGAGTAATTCCTGAGTGTGACCCCCTTAAAAACAAAAAACACACAAAATAAAATTAGTTAAATACTAAAAACTGCGACTGGAGAGTTAGTACTGCAGGTAAGGTGCTTGCTTTGGCATGAGGCCTGACCAGGGTTTGATCCTGGCACCCACCCCCCAGCACCACTAGGAGAGGTCCCTGAGCAGAGCCAGAAGCAAGCCCTGAGCACCACTGAATGTAGCCCGAAAACAACAAAAATAAGCCCCCAAACAAAAAAATGAACCTAGAGGCTGGAGTGATAGCATGGCGGGTAGGGCGTTTGCCTTGCACATGGTCGACCTGGGTTTGATTCCCAGCATCCCATGTGGTCCCCTGAGTACCACCAGGAATAGTTTCTGCATACAGGGCCAGGAGTAACCCTTAAGCATCGCTGGGTGTGACCCAAAAGGCAGAAAAATAAAAAGAACCTAAAAATTAGGAGACGGGTCTGCACTTACCTAGCACCTAAGAAAGCACTAGGAAGGGAAGATTGCTGGTTAGCGGCAGTTAGTGAATTGTAATTATGGGAGGCATGTGAGCTACCCATTCAACTTCTCAGTGTGTCAGAGACGTTGCCTACATGGCAACCCAGTTCTAAGGTAGGGCTACCTTAGGACAGGTGGGGCTACCTGCTGCAAGGTGGCTCTGTCCCTGGGGCAGGGCTCCTCACCTGGACAGGCTGCCCATCTCGCCACACCAGGCTTTCTCCATCACTCTCCCAGCAAAAGTGAATTTCCTGACCCACCCAGTCTTCTGGGATGGTCAGCTCCACCTGGAACCAACAGGTCCACCATCTGCAAGAGCCACAGGATGCACAAGAGGTCAAAGCCCGGTTCCTTTGCCCTGCTTTCTTGGATTAACGATCAGGAGCAGAGGGCGTGAGCTTTACTTCGAGCATCTACATGCATAACACGATATTTAATTTTTGTTTGTTTCCGGTTTTTGCTCGCACCATCACACCGGTTGATGCTCAGGGGTTACTCCTGGCTTTGGACTCAGGGATCACTTCTGGAGGTGCTCAGGACTGAACCGTGCCGGCTACAGGCAAGTGCCGACTATCTGGCCCCCGAGGGACTCCGTTTAGCTGTTTGTTATGGCTTTGGGTCACACACCCGGCGGTGCCCAGGGGTTTCCCCGGCTCTGCGCTGGGGATCTCTCCTGGCAGTGCTGGGGGGCCCTACGGGGTGCCGGGACGGACCGGCGGGGGACCGCGGGGTCACGCACGTGGGCCCGAAGCGGTCGCCGAGGCTCGCGGGCCGGAAGCGCTGGCACACGGCGTCTCCGTAGGGCAGGCGCTCGGGGGCCAGGAAGCTGGCCAGGGCGGCGGCGGGCCGGCGCTCCCCGAAGAGCCTGCGGGAGGGACGCGGGACGCGGCGGTGGGCGGCGCCCGGGGCCCGGCCGGCCCCGCCCCTCCCTCCGGCCCCGCCCCGTCCTCACCCCCAGGCCCCGCCCCGGCCGCCCCCGCCCCACTCGCCCCGCCCCGCCCCCGCCCCGGGCCCGGGCCCCACCGGCCGCGGAGGTTACAGTCGGTGAAGTAGAGCGGCGAGATGAACTTCTCCACGCGCTCCAGCGTGCTGCGCCGGTGCTTGAGGGCCGGGGCCGCCATGGCCGCGCGCCGTTCTCCGGAAGGCCCGCGGCGCCCGGGTTCCGGCCCGGACTGCGTTCCGGGGAGCACCTCCGCCCTCCGGGTTCCGGCCCGGACGGCGTTCCGGGGAGCCCCGCCGCCGGGTTCCGGCCCGGACGGCGTTCCGGGGAGCACCCCCGCCCGCCCGCCCGGTTCCGGCAGCGTCGGGCTGCAGCGACGGCACCCAGCGCGGGGAACCTCGTCCGCGGGCCGGCCCCGCCCCCAGTCCAGGCGCCTCCTAGCAACCCCCCAGGCTAGGGGCTCGGCCGAACTGGGAAAGAGCAGAGGGGCTTCAGGGACCACGCTCTCCGCTGGGCGGGTGGAGAATGCGCGAACTACCCGGAGCCTTCCAGGCCGGCAACCGGTTTCCTTGTTACAGACGCATTGCGAGGGCCGGGCGGGGGGCGGGGGGCGGGGCGCAAGCAGCAGTGCTGGGGATGCTCGGGACCGCGCGGGGCCAGGGGCCAGAGAGCCTCCCCAGAGCTCCAGCTCTTGGGGCTACCTCCCCCGCCTGCAGGGTTTGGCCCACTCGGCTAGGTTACCTGTTGCCTAGCCCGTCCGTCACGCGAGATGCTTGGAAACATTTGGAGAGGACAGGTCACAGCCACGGATTCCGCATGTGAACAGTTTCACTACGGGGGCTGGAGAGTCGTCGTAGCGCTAGAAATGCCAGATTCCTCCTGACATTACCCCTTAGAGTCCACAGGCACCTTCCTTCTCCCTAGTACTGCTGAGTCCTTGTCTAGAAAATCATCAGGAAGAAAAATATGTACACAATAGTAGCCCTGATATTTTAATGGAAATACTGACCAAGTTTACAACATTTCAAATCACATGGAAAGGTGACTAATGGTGACTACAGAATATCAAAGATGATTTCAAATAATCTTGTTATCATCCAGGCTGGGTGTAGAGTTTAGAGCTCAGCTGTCAGAAGGCAGAGGAATGAAAACGTTACTTGTGAAAACCGTGGCTCTAGGTGTAGCTCCCCATCTTTTGGTTGCACTGGTGGGGTGGGATTCGCTCTTGAAGTGGCTCTGAAACCCTATCCTGGCCTTTAGGCAGGTACTCTGGACATGACACTACAGTTAGTCATAACTGGGGGTCGGCCCCCCAGTTTCTGCCAGAATTCCAGGTGCATAATCTTTCTCCCGTGAGGAGAGATGTGGGTGAGTTATTTATTGCTGGGAAACGCTGAAGGTCTTTGCATGTCTCGATCTACCCCAGGTCAGGCACTGTCAGCTTAGTCTTCCAACTCCTCCAAGGCCACTCCAGGGTGTGAACTCCAAGTCTCCTGTCCTCTCCCACAGGAAGAGACACTATGAAATCAGAGAAGTCTATCGTGTTTGGAAGTCCAAAGTCTAGAAGCCAAAAAACTGTGTGGCTTTTTTAGTGGTGGTTTGGGGATTTTTAATTCAAAAGCAAATACTGTTATTTTTCAACTAAGACTAGGGTAAGTAAGGGTTTCTGGGGAAAAAAATCCATGTGGAATAGTATTAGGAGGGACTCCTCAGAGTCCAAGTTGGTAACATATGAAGATCTTAAGTCATGTTTATAGGCCCATCAGTTTAAATTTATGTAATTAAAAATATATATTCCATTTGCAGTTGCTAATGAAATATATCAAATCTTCTTGCTCCCAACCCAAAATCATACCACATACCTTATACACAATTCTCATTTAAGTTGTTCACATCTACTTCCAATAAAGATTAAGAAAAAAGAGTGAAATACAAGCTGGGTAATTTACCCAAATATATTTCCAGATAAAACAAGGGAAAAACATGTATTAAAATAATGATATATTCTATTAAAAATTTTGGAAATATTTTGATTTAGGGAAGTGCAACTATTTAGAGCAAAATCCTGTTTGTACCGTGGATGAGAAGCCCAGATCCCTGCTTTACAATAGTTCTCTGGTGAGGACAAGGGACTTGGGTTAACTTTATTCCTTAAGTAAGAACCAAGCTTTATTTATTTACAAAAAAAAAAAAAAAAGAAAGAAAGAAAGAAAAAAAAAGGGGGAAGGTTAGGGTAAGGAGGAAGACAAGTTTTACACAAAAGTACTACAACAGTAACTCCCTTTGGTAAAAAGTGTAATAAATGTCTTGTACATCTGTTCATAGGTACTAAATCTGAAGCCACATAGTACTATGGTACACAAGAAGCTAGAGCAGTTATGCTAGCACATCAAAGCATATTTCTTTTAATAAAAAATTGACAATATGTACATATTTACAAAAAAAAATCCAAGTTAAAACTCTGTGTGTGTGTATGTGTGTGTGTGTGTGTGTGTGTGTGTGTGCGTGTGTGTGTCAGAGTGAAGCTGGTGGATGGCACTAGGGCAGACTAGTAAAGAAGCAGGTACAAAACAGTTCCACGGGAGCTAGAAAGGACAACTGATTTGAACTTGTGGAGGTTGAGAACCAGAGAAGAATACAGGGTAGGCAGCAAAGGATTTGTCAGGAATCAAATCCACAAAACCATCAATCCCAAGGCCAAACTGCAGGTCCCAGATACAACCTACTGGGTGATCTAGATGTGCTCGTGTGACAGGGGAGGGGATCAGATCCAGTTTTTTCCTCTTTGGGGGAGAAGAGAAGAGCAGTGACCGTCAGAGTTGAAATCCATCTGAGAATTAGTCCTTCCCCAGTCTGTGAGTGCACAGCCGTCCAGTCCAAGTAGGAACAGCACGTCGTTCCCTTCACGGAAGGTCAGGCCCCAGGAGACTCCAGTCTCAGCTCTGCATGTTTCTGTGCTTGCATAGACTTCCCTCCCCTTGCAGGGCAAACTAATACTCAAAGCCCTGTGGGAAAAGTTCCAGCTTCGGTTCTGTAAGGTATCCATGTTCCTCATTTGTAGCCCACGTGGTGCCAGGTTGCGTTAGCCACACATAAATCAGGTGGCCAAGTCCCAGAGAGGCCCAGCGAGGCTTGAGAAGGCATCTTCCTTGTTTCTTCAGAGTGTGTGAGTGCAAGTGCCCTCACCCCCACCCCGCACCCCCGCCCCCCTCCACACACACACACACGCACACGCGCGCGCACATACACACACACACACACACACACACACACCCCTCGAGTTATCTGCTCTGGTCTTGCAGTTACGGGGCTTTGAATACAGTGCCATATTTGACACGGTACTTGTTAATGCTCACAAAGTGTAGGGTCTCTGTGTCACAAGTGGTGGTACATGGCACCAGTCCCTCTAGCCCCTCACCCATGAGCCACTTGCTGGTCTCCGCTGCCATTTCACGTGGCACATGCTCCTTGGTCCATTTATCTACCCAGGCTTGGAACCTCTGATGTAGCCGCTTGCTCACACGCTCATGGGACTGCAAAAGAGAACAAAGGAAATGACGTGTGAGCTGGGACCAAGCAAAAAAAAAAAAAAAAAAAAAAAAAAAGAGTGCGCAGTCTGCCTGCAAACTAGTATTAAGTTCTTCATATAAAGAGATGGACCCACCCGACTCCCATTTGCTCAGGCGAAGGGAAAAGCCCCCCAAAAGAATAAATCCTGACAACGATGCAGGCATTTTACCTTCAATTTTTATAATTCCACTGCCTGTTCATATTATATCTCACTTGGACAAGAATGATCTCTGAGTGACCTCTGCCTGTTGGCTGCTATCACACTCATGATCACTCATTCTCCTTAGGGCAGTCCAAGCTGTCTTTGACAATGACAGCCCAGTGCACCGAACAGTCCAAGCCCTACACTGAGACTGAGCATGTGGGCTCTGCACCTTTCCAAGGTTGGGCATCACACTGTCCATTATGGTTCAAGCTACTGTCTTTAGAGCATCTGTTTTTTACTGGGGGTGAAAACAGTAAAAACTATGGGCTTGGGCCATACCTGGCATTCAAGGCAAACTGCTTGTTAGCTGAACTATGTTTCTATTTCCCCCCCACCCCTGACAGCAACTTAAAACATATCAATGCCTTTTCTTTTCCAATCCTTGCTATTTGCTTGTTACCTAGAAAGTAACAGCTCTACCAGATTGGATCTTTATCACTTCCCTGGCCTTGTATCACCTACTTAGAGAGATCTTCCCCAACGAAAGCAGGGCCTATGTGAATGTCAGTTTCCCTAAAAACATGTCAACTAGTTTCTATCTTTGGTTAATACATATATACAACTTTACATGCACTATTCCATGACAATAATCCACAAGTCTGCTATAATATCTAGTACATAAGTGAGACAACAAGTGGGAACTGGTAAGTAGTGTCACTTAAAATGTAAATACAGAAATGCTGGGCTGGAGTAACAACACAGTGGATAGATCATGAGGTCTTACACGTGGCCAATCCAAGTTTGATCCCCAGCACCCCATAAGGTCCTCTGAGCACCACCAAGAGTGATTCCTAAGTGCAGAGCCAGAAGTAAGCTCTGAACATTGTCGGCGTGGCCCCCAAATACCATTCCCCCTTAAAAAAAAAAGCAAATACTGAAAGTAGCTTCCCTAGAAGATGACATTAGCTATTATGAATAATCGAACTCCATGACCTCCAAATGCAGATGCTGAAATTCTGGGGGTTATATAATCCCCAGTGACTGCAATCAGCTAGTTAGAAACAAAGTTACTGGGACTGGAGCAGTAGCACAGCGGATAGGGCATTTGCCTTACACGAGGCTGACCCGGGTTTGATCCCTGGCATCCCAAGCACTTCCAGGAGTGATTCCTGAGTGCAGAGCCAGCAGTAACCCATGAGTACTGCCAGGTGTGATCCCCAAAACAAACAAAAAATAGTTACTGAAAATGTAATCGGATGGGGTCTTAGGCATTAGGGTGGGCCCATAATCCACTGTGAGTGGAATCCTTAAAAGGGGGAAATATGAACATAAACAGAGAAAGTACCAGGTGAACATGAAGAAAGAAATCTCGAGCGAAGAATAAGGCCACCACTTACTATCTGTATTGCAAACCATAACACCCAAAAGGAGACAGAGTAAAAGGGAATGTGCCTGCCAAAGAGGCAGGAGTGGGGGGTGGTGGTGGTGGGAGGGATACTGGGAACATTGATGGTGGAGAACGGGCACTGGTGGAGGGACGGGTACTCAATCATTGTATGACTGAAATGTAATCAGGAAGTTTGTTAAGTCTGTAACTGCATCTCACAGTGATTCATTAAAAAAATATATTAAAAAAAAAAGAATGAGGCCACATCAAGAACGGCAAGGACTAGCAGCAAAGCCCAAGAGGCTGGGAGAGGCGGCAGATTCTCCCACACAGCCTTCAGAAGGCTTCAACTAGCCCTGTCAGCCCTCAGAGGTGAGACTCTGGGCCTCTGGAGTAGTTTCTGACGGTGAAGCCATAATCTCTGGCATTTTGTTTTGGCATCCATAAAAAAAGAATGCTTACTCAATACTTCTCAAACCCATCAAAAGGTTTTCATGAAGGAAGAAAGGTAAGCAGAGGCCTCTAGGCAGGCCAGGTCCGCAGGCAGACAGGGAGATTCTAGGAGACTCCACCTGCCCTTCTCACCTGATGAGCTCGGAGCAAGGCGGTTCTCCGATACATGTAGTCTTCTGACTTGATCACATACACCATCTTGTAGGAGTTGAGTTTGAATCTGCACTCCAGCTTATCTAGGCTCTCCACGTTTTCCATGGTCTTCTTGCTGTTTCCTTCCTTCCCTTCTTTTTCCTGCTGTTCCCGACCACGCTGACACTTTCGGATCCGCCGCAGATTCCTAGAAAGCACAAACGCTCCACAGATCAGAGCTCATCGAGAGGAGTCACAAGACTTTCCCTGAAAGGAGTTTTCCATATCTGCTTCACAGTACTTATAATAGTTATTATATATATATATATACACAGTTCAGTGATTTCATAAAAAAAAAACCAAACACCCAACTTTGGAGGGGGGGGGTGAGTAAAAATTTAAAAATAAAATTGCAGTCATAATACAAAGCACAAGGACACTTGCCTTGCACGTGGCTGACCAGGTTTGATCTCCATAATCCCCATCCCCACCCCCATATCCTGAGCCCGCCAGGAGTGAGTCCTGAGTACAGAGCCAGGAGTAAGACCTGAACATCACCAGGTGTGGCTTCCAAAGCGAAAGAGAGATCTGAGCTAGAGAGAGAGTTTAACAGGCTGAATGCATGTTTTGTATGCAAGAGGCCTGGGTTTACTCCCTGACACCCCCTGAACACCCACTAAGAACTATCAAGAGCAACTCCCAAGCATTGAACTTGGAGTAGCCTCAGTAGCACCAGGTGTGGCCCAAAATCCAAAAACCACAAATCTCCAACCACCTGCTACTACAATTCTTCAAATCTCACTTACTTTGGCAGAAGTAGGCAAGTATTTTGGATCAACTTCCCTCTCTTGTTTTTGGTAGTACTGGTAGCACTTGGGGACTATGTGAGTGCCAGGGATCAAATCCAGGTCAACCACTACGTGCCACCAGGCAAACACGCAACCTACTGTACTCTCTAACGCTGGCCCCTGAACCCACTTTCTAGGCCAGGGCTGGAGACAACAGAGGGGTTGAAATGCCCGCCTTGCATGCAGCTGACCCGGTTCAATCCCAGCACTGCACATGACCCCCAAGTGCACCAACAGGAGTGAGCTGTAAGAACAGCCAGCAGTGGCCCCAAAACAAAAACAAAGTATTTTAGGCCTCTCTCTAAATTTACATATGTGCAATTATTTGCTTTGTGTTTTGGGTTGTTTTGTTTTTGTGTCAAACTTGGTGGGCTCAAGGGTCACTTCCAGGGATGATCGAGAAGTCCAACCCTCTGTGCTATCTCCCTACAGATGGTGAGGAATAAGAAAAAAGTCTAGTGGTGTTTGGTGATCAAACCCAGCGGCTCTGAAATGTAAGGCAGGTCACAGTCATGCCTGGGATTGTTGTTCTTTTAAGATATTTGACGGAGGGGAGTCCAAACACTATTTTGGAGGCATGGCTCAAATCCAGAATGCTCAGGAGCTACTCCCAATGCAATGCTCATGGTACCATATGGCACGGGGATGATCTTGGGAGTATGAAAGGCAAAGCATGCACTCTAGCACCTTGAGCCAGATCCCGAACAAAGCAGGATTACCTTACACACATGTTAAAAAGTTTTTCACCTAATGTCATGATGACTTGCTACTTCACTACACATACATTTGTCTCCTTCTCTTTAAAGATTCTCTTTAAAGGCTGCAGAGAAATGTGCCTTAATTTAACCATTCTTTGACAGAAACCAAGATGTTCTCATGCGAACCACAGAACACAGAGAATTATTGGACTGCTCATTCTTTCAGTTCTCCCAGAGAAAGAACTAGTCCCGTTCTACATCCACAGGAAAGAGGAGAAACTCACATCAACGAACAACAAAAATTTATCTGAAAGGATATAAAATACTTTTTTTTATTAAGCTATTTGATTAAGACCTGAATTCATTCACATATTTTAATCAAACAACAGTGCAGCAAATCCAGTATCAAAACATGAAACCATTAGGTGAATTCCACCAACCGAACAGATACAGTAATCCAATCTGAAAACATGAAAAACAATGGCGCTCTTGTTACTAATTTGTTGTTACTTATGTGTAATGGGTTTAATAGTTATTAAAGCCAGAGAGATCGCACAGCCGGTAGGGTGCTTGCCTTGTATGGAGCCACCCTGGAATTAATCCCCGGAATCTCATATGGTCCCCCAATCCCACCAGGAGTGATTCCTGAGTGCAGATCTAGGTGTTAACCCTCGGCACTGCTGGGTGTGCCCCCACCTCCAAACAGACAAACCTCTACCCCCTCCAATTCATTTTTTAAGAATCTGTGTTAGTGGGTGTGGTGTATGTGTTAGGCCATATGATGGATGGTGTTTAGGGGCTATCCTGAACCTATGCTTGGGATTCCCTCCTGACAGTGCTTGAGGAACCACATGAAATGCTGGGATTGAACTGAGGTGGGCTGCATGCGCATCAAGTGCCTTAAAGCCTGTACTATCTGTAGAACCCTCAATTTTAATTTCTAATGTGGTATATATTATTCACATAAACAAAAGTTTTGGGGGAATAATCTAGTGGAATTCAAGGAATTCCGAGAAGGAAAGCGAGCATGCCTAAGGCCACAAGCACCTTTTGAAAGACAAGCTTACAAGGTTGTTTGTGTTCTGATCTTAGAATTTTTTTCTCCCAAACTGTACTGGGGTCAGAGAGACAATATGTAAAGCAGGCGGGATTCTCGCCTGGCACAGAGTCAACCGGGTTCCAACCCTGGTACACATGACCCCCATACCCTGCCAGGAGTGACCCCTGAGCATAGCTCAGAGCATGCCCTGTGCAACGCAGGGTGTGGCCCAAAATTCCAACAACAACAACAACAACAAAAGGACATACCAACAAACAAACAAACAAACAAACAAAAAACCCAAATCAACTATTTATACAAAAAAATCTTGGCTACTGCCAGGGATATAGCTACTGAAGAGAGCACCAGCTCTGCGTGTGGCCCAACACCAGTCCCTGGGACCATCACAACAAAACTGAAGGGCTGGAGAGGTAGCACAGCAGGCACTGAGCTTCCCCTGCACACAGCTGATCCCTGACACTACAGTGCTCACCAGCTATGATCCCTACGCAGAGTAGGAGTAAACTGCGAGAACCATCAGTGTGACCCCAAACCCAAACAAGAACAAAACTGAAGGAAAGAAAGGGGTCTGGAGAGATAGGACAGTGGGTAGGGCGTTTGCCTTACACGTGGCCAACCCAGGTTTGATGCCTGGCTAGGGGCAGAATAATCCATGCGCATCGTTGGGTACGGCCCTAAAACAAACAAAAAACCTCAAAGAAGGTTTTTGAGGCCCCCCAAACTTAGGGGGCCCCTGGGGAGAAACTCCACCAAACATGATTTATGTTGAAAAACTTGCATTGTGCCTTGAAGACTAGAGTTTTTGATTTATGCTAGGCAAAAGGTACCCATCTGAACACAACAGAACTACTACAAGTCAATAAACCCCCTGGTGGTAAGTCTAATGGGCTTCCCTGGTGGACAACACATTTGTCCTCCGAAAGCATCCTATGTGATGTGTGACCCCACTGGAAAGGACTCAGGACTCAGTTCCTGGCTTCCTTGCTCTTGGCCACAGGCACATGTTTTTCTCTGCTGACTTAGCTTCCTGTCTTTTCACTGCAATAAATCATCATTGTGACTGACTGTGAGTCCTGTGAGTCAACCCAGCAAATCATCAGGACTTGGAAAATCCCTCCCACACATTCCCACGACAGAGGGAAGGTCCTGCTGATTCTTTACAATCTTACCCGCCTACAGCTCTGGCACGAGCTTCAGGTAAGCTGTGGCACATCAGCCATGCAAACCTTCAGGCTGAGAGCTCAGAGGACAAGTGAACAGACTAAGTGAAAACCAAGAATCTGAAAGTCACCTACTCTCCATCCTCTCTCACTACAAGGCTTGGGCTGCAATGACTCACCTTGGGAGAAATACTGGTTTCCGAGCCAGATGCTCACGAAGCTCAGGAGAGGTAGTATCAGAATTCATATATCGCTCCACATAATCTGACCAACGCTGGAAATGAAAACACAGAACAGGACTGAGGAGAGAGCACAAAAGCTAACACCATCCTCACTAGAGAGCCCGGCAAATTCTGTGAGTAAAATCTTTTTTTTTTTTTTTTTGGTTTTTGGGTCACACCCAGCGATGCTCAGGGGTTACTCCTGGCTTTGCACTCAGGAATCACTCCTGGTGGTGCTCGGGGGACCATATGGGATGCCAGGGATTGAACCCGGGTCGGCCGTATGCAAGGCAAACGCCCTACCCACTGTGCTATCGCTCCGGCCCCCTGTGAATAAAATCTTATCAGACATTTTAAGATCAAAAGAATCTGATTCTATAATGATATGCTTTGAAACACTTCTTCAGAAGTCTGTTTCATGAAGAAAACTCTAAAATTTCTTGAGTGAAGGAGGACCAGAGTGATAGTACACTTGCTTTGCACGTGGTGCAACAGGTTCAATCCCTGGAATCAAATGTGGTCCCCAAAGCCCCTCCAGGAGTGATCCCTGGGCAGAGAGTCAGGAATAAATCCTGAGCATCACCAGGTATGGCTCAAAACAAAAACAAAAACAAAAAACCCAAAATTTTAAAAATAAATGAAATTTCCTGACTGAAAATTCCATTGCACTGAAGTTCTGATGCAGCTTCTCTGAAACATGTTAAAGTTATGGAAGTCATAGTTGGGTTGAAGCTCACCATCAAGTTTTATTTCCCCTGTGAACCTTTGCTAAAGAACCAAATGTATGTGTCAAACTATGCGTAGTTTGGAAATCAGGATCTTTCACATTAACAGATTTTTAGCATCAAGAAATACAAAAATACTTAGCAAGTGCAGTCAAACAGGATCACAAAAAAAAACCAAAAACAAACAAACAAACAAAAAACCACCTCCCATCTCCCTGAATATCATATGTAGCAAATATTTCATTAAAATTACCTGCTAGACACACCTATGATAACCATCTTGTGTGGTTAAGACTATTCTGTGGGGTAAGAACTCCGGGTCCATCTATTCCAGTAAAAAGGAATTATGATACATAGCCAAGATAACTCTAGGCAGGGCCAGGGAGATGGTTCAATAGACTAGAGAATATGCTTTGCATGGAGGAGACTCAACGTTAGATCTCCAATAACTTCACGGTCCTGCAAACACCGCCAGGAGAACAACTCCCAAAACAACCAGGAGCAGCCCCTAAGAACGCTGGGTGTGATCCAAACACAAAAACCCAAAGAGGTGGGTGGGAATGATACTACTAGACAGATGGCTCCTCATTTGTTATTTCTTCTGGGGGGAGGGGGAGCAAGCTGCCAACCAAATGATCTCTGAGGAAATGGTTCTGTTAAAAGCAAGGTAGGTAGCGGAAGCTGCCATTAACCCTATCTACCTACCCAGGCAGCTTCCCTCTTCCCTCGAGGAAATGGCCTGAGTGAGCTATGCATCAAGTACCGTGCCTGGCCCTGTAACAAGCCGAGGGCTGTCTTGGTTTCTAGAAGACAATCACTGGGCATACTCTCAGGACATCAGAGGCTTCTCGACATACTCTTCTTACAATACATGTGTCCTTACCTCTGCTTCCACGGGGTCATCAGAGTTCTCCTCCTCAGTGTCCAGAAGCTCAATGGTCAACTGAACCTGGCCTTGGCTCTGGATGAACATAAGCTGCAAATGAGAAACCGGAATGTGAACAAAAGACCATCTTCAAACATATCACCTAGTTCTTTTCCCGGGCTGGGAGGTAAGGAAACAATCAAGTCACAAAACCGTACTCTAAGTGAAGAAATGAACACACTCAAAAGTTCAGAAAGTCAGTCGTAACAAAGACAAAGTTCCAATTTTGCTATCAGAAAAAGCAAATGTCAAAGAAAATTGTACCATTTCATGTCTCATACTTCTTAAAGTAGCACTGTAGTCCCATTGTTCGATTTACTCGAGTGGGCACCAGTAACATCTCCATGGTGAGACTTGTTGTTACTGTTTTTAGCATATCGAATAGACCACAGGTAGCTTGCCAGGCTCCCCGAGAGGGACCAAGGAATTGAACCCGGGTTGGCCGCATGCAAGGTAGCACCCTAACCGCTGTGCTATCGCTCCAGCCCATTTATTAAAGTAGTAAAACAATAACTGAAGCCAATGTAGGCTCAATCCCTGGCACCCCATATGACACCCGAGCACCTCCAGGAGTGATTCCTGAGTGCAGGGTAACAAGTAAGCTTCACATGAGCCAGTCAGGCATAGAATTCAAGCCCAAAAAATAATAAAATACAAATATGGGGCTGGAGGTAGGGGTCTTGCCTTGCACACAGCCTACCGGGGTTCAATTCCCAGTATTCCATATGGTTTCCAGAAGTCCCATCAGAAGTGATTCCTGAGTGCAGAGCCAGGAGACCCCTCTGAGCAATGCCGAGTGTGACGCGCCCCCCCCACCCCCCGCGCCCAAGAACTTGCACTAGGGATACAGCTTAGTGGTAGAGCATTGTCTGAGGTGGCTCTGGATTCAATTCCTGGTGGGGGGTGGTAGGCATGTGTCACCACCTGCCAACCATAGGAAAATGCAGACTTTATCTGGTCTGGTTCTGAAGATTCTCTACCATCTGCAGCCCTTCTCTATACCCACTCCTTGGTGAACATGCTATATACTTCATTCATCCAATAGTCAGCCGAATGCCTAGTATTCAAGCAGGGCAGCGCTCATTGCTTCTAGCTGGAGGAGGCACAATTTAATAAAGGGAACAGGCACTTAAACGGCTGCATTCACATGAGCATGAAACCAACTATGAAAGTACTATTCTAGACACATGCATTATGCTGTGGGAATAAACAATTTCTCAGGAGAGCTGAAAAGATTCCACTTCATTAAAGTGATGCCCATGGGGCACGGATGGATACCAGTTTCAGAGCAGCCGACACACTCCTCATTTTATTCAGGCCATATGTGGCAGTGTCAGGGGCTACTTCTACTTTGACACCTGGGCAACTTTGATATGGTGCTCGGGATCAAACCAAATCTGGGGTGACACCCAGCAGTTTTCAGAGGTTCATTACTTGGTGGTGCCAGTATGGATTTTGGGCTCCCAAATGTCAGCACACACTCTAGCCCTTTGAGAGCCGTCTCACAGGACACAGACTTTTCTTTTTTTGGGGGGTGGGGAGGGCCACCATGAGTAGCACAGTAAACTGTCAAACTAGTTGTACTTTTCTGTACTTTTTATACTTCAGAAGCCTATGGAGTCCAATGGAGTCCCTGGGTCAAAGTACCCTGAGATGGCTTTGACTTCTGGTGAAGCTGAGCTCAACGACTTGCAACGTCATCAGCACAGTCTGTTTCTATGTGATTTTTCGGGTCTCTGAATTGGGGCCAACCCTGTCCAACGCTTAGGTCTGGTGCTGCTTGGCTCCGCCCCACCAGGACCAGGCCCGGAGTTTCTCGGGGGCTAGCTTGGGTCTTAACGAAGAGAGGAGCTCACCTTGAAGCAATTCTCATCTGACATGAGCTGCTCGGCCTTCCTCTGGTACGTCGACTCGAGGAGGCTCCTTGAGGTCTGCGTGTTGAGCTGGCCGCCAGTGGCCCCATTATTGTTTTCCGCCAGGTAGAGGTCAGTCACCTGCACGCAGATCTCATCACTGACGATGTGCTGTAGCTGCAAGCAAACCACATTGCCGTCAGAGAGCCACCTTCCCACTTCTCCCTGCACACACGGGTGTCAGGTGGTCTCGGTCCCTCACCTCAAAGTGGGTGTTTGGACTGGTAACTTTATTTTTTTTTATTAGAGTAACCAAGTCAAAATTTCAATTGTATCACTGGTCCATGACTCTTACCTTTCACACCTATTTAAAAGTAAAGTTTTATAGGATGGAATAAGGGGAAAAGAGAACACAAGTGCATGTTTTGTATGCTGGAGACTCAATTTCAATCTCCTGAGCACCACAAGGTGTGACCCCCAAAACAAAAAACCTTATGGGAACTCAGGTGTGTGCGGCAGGGGTAGCTGCATGGATGGGATAGAGCCCACCATGCAGCATTTGCTTTTGCCCGTGTGAATGTAATTCCACGGTGTGGAGGTGGTGGCATAAGGGCAGGAAAGAGTCCATCACATACCATCTGCCGTGCCTGTGCAAGGTCCTAAGCAACCTGGACACTACAGAAATCAAACAGAAAATCAAACAAGGAAAGTCCCGGAGGGATCAGGGTTGTGCCTCAGGTGGCAGGGTACAGTGGCACGAGGTCTCAGGTTTAATCCCAAGGAGCCCCCTACACATCCGGGCTATCCCTGACCCCTTTCCGACCTACTCCTCTGCAGTGAGACCCTGACGATTAAAAAAAAGTTTTTTAAAAGTCCTAAACAGGGGCCAGAGCGATAGCACATCGGGTAGGGCGTTTGTTTGCCTTGCACGCGGCCGACCTGGGTTCGATCCCCGGCATCCCATATGGTCCCCCAAGCACTGCCAGGAGCAATTCCTGAGTGTAAAGCCAGGAGTAACCCCTGAGCATCGCTGGGTGTGACCCAAAATGAAAATTTCCATAGCTTTCTATTTTAATACTTCTTTAGCACTTAAGGCTTTCACAGAGACTCTCGTTTGGTTCATACAATTACCACGGAATAAGGCTTGAGAAGGGCGCCTGGTCATACTGAAAAAATACAAAGGGGGTGAGAAAGTTCACTGTGTGCCAAGGGGAGAGTGCTAGGGAAGCAAGATCCATGCCTGTACTCTGAGTTCTCGGACAAACTATGCAGCTCATCAGGTACTGCAGCTCCAGAGGACTCGCTGCAGGAGTGTAGGGCCTCCTGACTCACTCCCAGGGCCAGCACTCTTTCTACATTCTACTAGCACAAGTCAATCACAAATAGTCGGTGACATCTGTTTGCTTTGTTTTGGGGCTACACTCAGTGGTGTTCAGGACTGAATCCTGGCCCTGCACGCAGGGTTCACTCCTGGCAGGGCTTGAGAGATCAAATGAGATAGTGGGTCTGTATGGGAAGGACTGTACTACCTCTTGACTCTCATGTGTCTCTAGTGGTGCTGAGACCATACCCCGGGCCTCACACATGGCTGAATTCCACCAGTGAATCCCACTCCTGGCTTTAGAGCTACTTTATTAAAACTAACGGATGACTAGGAAACAATCTTTCAAAGTCCTCATGCTCGCGGGTCAGAATAGTATTTCTACTGTGAAATAAAATTTCCTTAAATGAAATATTACCCATCAAAAATTTAAAGAATGTGACAAGCAGATCAAGAAAGCAAAACATTAACTGCGACAACAATTTGTCTTTAAAATTTTCATTGCACTACTCTATTTTTAGGAAGATACATTCTTTTTGAAGTGCTAGTAACTATGACAACTAATTATTTCTAACATTAAAAAGTCTCGATCCAGAGATGTGGATCAGAGGCAGAGCACTTGAACTTCCATGAGGCCTCAAGTTAGATCCCCAGCACGCTCATACACTGCGTGCCTGCCCAGCGGCAGTCTCTGGCATATTCAAGGGTGTGGAGCTCAAATGCGTGACCCCAACAAGAACTACAAGTATGTGAGAACACAACCAAATGTAGTGACCCCGTCACTACAATGACAACAAAGGAACAAAGGAAGGTGAAATAAAATTGAAAACTGTTTTGGACCATAGCCAGAATTGCTCAGAGGACCATGCAGTTCTAGGGATCACATCTGGGGCTCCCCTATGTGAAGTAACTCCAACCTTCTGAACTCCCTAGTCTTCAAAAATGAAGTCTTAATGGCCTTAATTATCCTTAGATGTACATAGGGGAGAACATGGAGTTATTTGAGGATGGCAGGAAGTGAAAAATGGACATGGTTAAATTACAATTAGTCTAGAAAATGGGATCTGTGAGATCATTAAAATAATGCTAAACAGCTAAGGAAAACTAGAGGAAAAGCGGAAGTGTAAATAAGTATTTCCAAGGCATGATCTCTACCACACAGGTACATTCTGGTGGAGGGAAATACTGCCTCTTGGCCTCATATTTCTACATATTTTAGAGGAATCTTTAGGGTCTTCTACGCATACCAAGTTACCTGCAAATAGTGATAGTCTAAGTTTTCCCTCAAAAAAGAGGGGGCCACATCTGGCAGTGCTCAGAAGACCTATGGGTGGCCAGGGATGGTTCTGGGTCAGTCATATGCAAAGCCAGCAAGCCAGCACCTTAGTATCTTGTTGGTCTTCTTTTCCAATTGGGATCCCTTTAATTTTTCTTGTCAAACTTGCGGTGAGGCCTTTTAAGACTATTAAATAATAGCAGACAGTGGACAGTCTTTCCTTTTACCTGACGTCAAAGGAGGGCTTAATTTTTGGCCAATGAATGTGATGTTGGCTGTGGGTTTGTTGTAGATGTCATGAGGATCTTGTGTAGGTTTCTCCTACCCCCATTTTGCTGGGGCTTAGTCCTATCATGAATGCTCTTATCCATTAAATATTTTAAAATATTCTTCAGTTAAAAAACTTCTTTAAATCTCAGGCCAGAGAGACAGTACAGTGGGCAAGGCACTTGTCTGGCCCATGGCTGACCCAGATTTAGTCTTGGTATCCCCGAGAGTTCCTCTGAGCACCAGCAGGAGTGATTCCTGAATGCAGAGTAGAAACCCCTGAGCATTGCCTGGTGTGGTTCAAAAACAAACCAACAAAATAACAATAAAAATTTTTAAAAACGGGGGGAAAAAAAAAAAAAAAAAGATCTCCAGGCTAAAGAGAATACAGTGGGCGGGGAGGGGGGCTGGAGTGATAGCACAGCGGGTAGGGCGTTTGCCTTGCACGCAGCCAACCTGGGTTTGATTCCCAGCATCCCATATGGTCCCCTGAGCACCTCCAGGGGTAATTCCTGAGTGCAGAGCCAGGAGTAACCCCTGTGCATCTCTGAGTGTGACCCAAAAAGAAAAAAAAAAAAAAGAGAGAGAGAGAATACAGTGGGTAAGGCGTTAACATGGTCCTGTCCCCAGCACCCAATATGGACCGATTCTATCAGAAGTAATCCCTGAGCACAGAGCCAGGAGTAAGCCCTGAGCACTGCCAGGTGTGGCCCCTAAACAAACAAAAAACAAATCTTTTTCTATTACCACTTATCGATGATATCATGTGTTTAGTGTCTTCCAGATCATTGATATCTTAGGCGTCTTCCATTCTGTTGAATTTTATTCTTTTTTTTTTTTTTTTTTTTTGCTTTTTGGGTCACAGCCAGGTTACTCCTGGCTCTGCACTCCGGAATCACTCCGGGCGGTGCTCAGGGGACCATATGGGATGGTGGGAATCGAACCCGGGTCGGCCGTCTGCAAGGCTGTGCCATCACTCCACCCTCTGTTGAATTTTAGCCCTTTCACATATTTGAATGAATTAATTTCACAGAAACCAACCATAAAGCCAACAACAAATCTAACTTAAGAGGGACCCCAGACAATGAGGTGGGTTGCCTACTTAATGAAGTCAGTACACAGAATATTAGCAACTATGAGGAAGGAAATGTTACCTGCTCAGAGATCACCCTGGCAGACGAGAGCAAGGCCAGCAAGGGAAGGGAGTTGGCATCGGAACCAGTGCTCCCTGGCTGCTTTCATGGCAGCCGGCATGAAAGGTGCAAGTGAGTCTCCATCGACAACAGGCTCACACTATATGGAAGATGGAACTACACAAAGGCAGCTAAATTTGGTTACCATGAGAAATCCAAGATGACTCCTCCAGAATCTGATGCTCGTAAACACCGATAAATGAGTAAACAGACCCTCCCTTTCTGACAGAGACCTGGGTGTTTCTCTGTCTGATCTGTCGTTAGAAATAGACTTCTTCCCTCTCCAGCCTCACCAGGGCCTTACCTGTCTGACGATGCTCTGGATGAGTTTGTCCATGGTGAAGGCAATGTAGGCGTGAATGGTGAACATCTCTCTCAGCGAGTCTTCGTACTGCGATGAGTCGATGTTGCCGTCTAGCAGGCTGCGCACCATGTCCAGGAAAGCGGGATAATAATCTTCGACATCCACGTCCACTGTGGGAGAGATGAGCTCAGTGAGGCCCCTCCCGGCTGAGAGACGATCAGGAGAAAGGGCAGGGCAAAACCCACGGCTAGGCTAAAGAGCATCAGAAAGAACAAACCGTCGGGATTCAAAACAGACCCAGCGCGGTCTGCTGCCAGCAAAGGCGGCATCTGGCAGATGGCGGCACCAGTGCTCCCCATCCGAGGGGAGTGACTCTGCAGCTCTTAATGGTGCTTCCAGCATGGACTGACCATACCAGAAGGATCTGTCTTTATAGCAGGGCTGGACTCCACAGGAGAGGAAAGCAAAACGGCCCAGGGGAAAGTTGCTTCACAAAGTGGCTGGCTCCTCTGCCGAGAGGAACCTGCTCTCCAAGCTAGAGAAGAGCATTCCACACACGGTCACTCGCTCATAAAGCAGCTCAATGAAGCAGAAAACACAGAAAGCGCTGGCTCTGGCACGAGGAAACCTCTCGGGAATCGAAAAAACAGAGCACGAACAAAACCTTCTGTGAATAATGAAGTAATCTGCATTTGTCAAAGTTCATTTGTGTAAAAACCAACTTTCAACACTGCACTTCACAGACGCATTAGATGTTCTGTACTCATTGCACATGCACCCCAACCACCAGCTGCACACAGATAACTGGCAACTAGAGTGCAGAAGACACACAGAGAAAGGACGCTGCCGTTAGCTTCCTAAAACAGACCTGCTCACGTAAAGATCCCAAACAGGCAGGCCTGATCCTGAAGAGCTGAAAATGAAGACTGTGGCATGGAGAACCACAAGCCTACAGGTGGGACTTGCTAGGCAGGCGTGTTCATACTGAACAGTCACTGGTTTATATAATCTGGATTCACGTACTTTTCTGCACATGTTACACTTTAGGGAAAAAGCTGACCTTTTTTTGGAGGCCAGGGAACTAGTTCAGAGGTAAGGCATGTGTTTTGTGTATATGGGACCCTGGAATAGATATTGGTATCCTTCCCTAAGAACAAATATTATGAAAAATGAATTATGAAAGAACGGTCTCTGATTGGTTGGCTGCCTTTATATAAAATTTGCAAGGGAGTAAAAGGAAGTGAGAGAAAAGGTGGAGTCCATCTCCACTGATGTGGAACAGTCATTAAAAGACAGACAGACCAGAACGATGACTTAAAAGCAACTGACTTATGCTCCTTGATAATCACTGGGTTATCAAACCTTGCTCAAATTTGCAGCATAGGCAGGGGATGTGTTATCACCATGGAAAATACTTTTATGCCAAAATAAAGCTGTGAGTGCAAGTCACAAATGTGTTACCAGCAAGCTCTGATCAATGTGGCCTGAAGTAACTACTCATGACCAAACTATACAATTCTCAAACCAAGGGACACTCCAGTGATCAAGCCAAGATTAGGTAATTTTGTCTTATTTTGACCTAACCAGATGGAATCACCAATTTATGTCCAGCACTTCTCTTTCAGCGAGGATCGACATAGGTAAAGGTCAGAATTAAGGTCCAATGTTAGCAGCTCCTCACCAAACAGAAGGTTAAGACTAGACAACCACTGTCCCCATCTAAAAAATACCATCCTCCGAACCCCAACCCCAACAGTTCAAGCACTCACTAGGTTCTTTGAGCCGCAGCTGGATGGCAGGACTGTCACTCTTATCTCGTTTGATGCCCAGCACTTCCCGTTCCCACTCCCTCTCACGGTTTTCTTCTTCGATTTGCCGTTCTGCTTGCGAACAAATTCGCAGTAGCCTTAGGCACAGAATCTGGTGCAGCCGCATGAAGATGTACCAGTTGTTATTGACGTAGAAGAGGTTGTACACTTCATCCATTCCCCTTAACTTCTGAGCTGCGGTGTTACTAAATAGCAGCTTTGATTTAGGGGGGCTGCCCCCAACACCATTGTGCTTCTTAGCAGCTCCTGTGGCTTCATCTACATCCATTTCTTCCTCTTCTTCCTCTTCTACGTCTGAGAGATCACCTCTCTGAGCAAAGAGAAGATCTGGAATGAAATGGTGCATGATTTGCTTGATCTTGTACTTGTCCTCTTTTTGAATCCCTGTCTGCCTTTTCACATGGTGAATTATCAGTGCAGCAGCATCTTCCAGGATCTGTTTATCTTCATAGGCGAGGGAAAGGTGTGGGCCAACGGGTACACCCGCATTCTCTTCAGTAGCCTGCTCTTGTCTCTGGGAAGAGGGAGACACAGTACATTACAGAGATGCTTACAGCAACAAACAACATACCTAGGAGACTGGCCCATTATTATTCAAAACAGGGCAAATAAGTTTTATTGTCAGGATAGGAAATAAAAATATTAAGTGAAGAATAAATTTATAAAATGGAGAGGTATGCCCCCTTGCTACTAAATTCTTCTTTTTTTTTATTGACTCACTGTGAGACAGACCCTTACAAAGCTGTTCATGGTTAGGTTCCAGTCATACAGTGTTCCAACACCCATAGTTCCACCAGTGTGCATCTCCCAGCACCAGTGTTCCCAGCTTCCTTCCCATCAACCCCATCACATCACCCTGCCTCTATTGAAGTTTCTCTCTCTCCTTTTGGGCAATGTAGTTTGCAATACAGACACTGAAAGATTGTCAAGTATGTCCCTTTCCCTACCTTTAGCACTCAGGTCTCGTCCAGCACAATCACTTCCAACAATTATTGTCATACTGGTCCCCCTTTCTATCTTACTTACCTTCCACACCACCCACCCCCGCTATACACACACACACTCTCTTTCTCTCACAGTAGTTTCCAACCACTGACCATCCAACTACTGACCAGTCTCCCTAGCCCTTATTTTCCCTGGCCTTAGATATTATCTTCGACTACATATATATGTATGTATGTATATATATATATTTTTGCTTTCTGGGTCACACCCGGGGATGCTCAGGGCTGACTCCTGGCTTTGCACTCCGGAATCACTCCTGGTGATGCTTGGGGGGACCATATGGGATGCTGGGAATTGAACCCGGGTCGGCCGCGTGCAAGGCAAACGCCCTACCTGCTGTACTATTGCTCTAACCCCATGACTATATATTTTTTACATACCACAAATAAATGCAGTCATTCTTTATCTGTCCCTCTCCCTCTCACTCATTTTACAGCATGATACTCTACAAAGAGACTGCACTATTATAAAGCACCGTGGCTTTGTCTTAAATTTTTTTTTTCTTTTTGGGTCACACCCAGTGATACTCAGGGGTTACTCCTGGCTTTGCACTCAGGAATTACTCCTGGCAGTGCTTGGGGGACCATATGGGATGCCGGGGATCGAACCCGGGTCAGCCGAGTGCAAGGCAAACACCCTACCCGCTGTGCTATCGCTCCGGCCCCCCGTCTTGAATTTAAGATCTGACAATAATAGTAATTTTTGGTGCCATTTCTAGAAAAAAAAAAAAAAGAAAGAGATGGTACTTTCTAGACTTTGAAGTCTTGAATAAAGTAATGGTCATGGGTCCGGTCCGATAGTACAGTGGGTAGGGCATTTGCCTTGAACATGGCCGAACTGGGTTCGATCCCCAGCATCCCATATGGTCTTCTGAGCACCACCACAAGTAATTCCTGAATACAGAGCCAGGAGTAACACCTGAGCATCATCAGGTGTGACCCAAAATGCTAAAATTTTTTTTAAAAAGTATACTGTCAGCACTGTGAAATAGTTCAGAGTAGTGAGCGGAAGGTGATAGGTGTCATACAACTGACAAAACAGGACTCAATCTAAGTTGTTTCTCTTTTTCTTTAACCACAACTGGCACTGAACATGGTTTCCTTCTGGCTCTCTCTCTTCTGTGCTCAGGGATCACTCCTGGCGGTGCTCAGAGAAAATGTGGTGCTGGGGATTGAACTCAGGTTGGCTACACGCAAATCAAGTGCATTACTAACTATACTATCTTCCTGGCCCTAACTCTTTATGCAAAAATCTGCTTCCCTACTTTCTCTTTCTTACGCATTCTGACATTTTTAGTTATTTAAAGATCAATGTCACACCACCTTTAGGAATTCTCCCAACCACAACACAGACATTTTTATCCATCCTCTAGAACTGTACACTCATAGAAAATAAGATTGTAATTTCTTTCTTCCTTTTTTTCCCTGCTTTGGCTTCTGGCCCATACCCAGCTGTGCTCAGGGGCTGTTCCTGTAGGGACTCAGGAGACTGTATGTGGTAACGGAGATGGAACCTGGATCGGCTGCATAGAAGACGTTTCTCCTGCTGTCCTCTCTCTTTGGCCCCACAAGATGATTCAAGCTCCCTGACACTCTCTTCCCTGCAGTGTTCTCAGTGCCACAAATATAATCCTGGTCAATGTGTGGAACAGACAAAGATTTTTTTTTTTTTTTCTTTTTGGGTCACACCTGGCGATGCACAGGGGTTACTCCTGGCTCTGCACTCAGGAATTACCCCTGGCTGTGCTCAGGGGACCATATGGGATGCTGGGATTTGAACCTGGGTCGGCCGCGTGCAAGGCAAACGCCCTACCCGCTGTGCTATCTCTCCAGCCCCAGACAAAGATTTTTTAAAAAGAAAAAAAAATTGGTAGATCAACAAAGTATTCAAATTGTGGAAAGTTCAGACAGTCTATTATTAATGTTTCCCAAAGTGGGTATTATTACTCCTTTGGGGTTGTGAGTAGGCTCAGGTGCAATTTGTTGGGGGAGGTGTACTTGGCTCCCTTAAAAAACATCTAATGGGGCCGGAGCAATAGCACAGAGGGGAAGGCATTTGTCTTGCACACAGCCGACCCAGATTCAATCTCCGGCAACCCATATGGTCCCCCAGTACCACCAGGAGGAATTCCTGAGTATAGAGCCAAGAGTAACCCCTGAGTATCGCTGGATGTGGGGAAAAAAATAACAACACAAACAAACAATTCAGTTCCAGTATGGTGCTGAATTAAACGATTTTCCTTTCCTGTCAAGGGAGCAGCAGGCCACACTACTTTAGGAGCTTCTGAGTTCCCTACTACTATGAGGGACACAGGGTAAGAAATGGAAGAGGTGGGTGTAAGCTAAAACAAGGATGATACTGGGCAACCAGTAACAGCTTAGGTATAAAGATAGGCTTAAATTTAAAATGACTGAAACATGATAGTTTCTAAAGCAAGAATCAACAGACGTTGGAGAGTCTCACTTTAATAGAACAAAGACAATTTCTTTTTTTTTTTTTTTTTTTGCTTTTTGGGTCACACCCAGCGATGCTCAGGGGTTACTCCTGGCTCTGCACTCAGGAATCACCCCTGGCAGTGCTTGGGGGACCATATGGGATGCCGGGGATCGAACCCGGGTCGGCCGCGTGCAAGGCAAACACCCTACCCACTGTGCTATCGCTCCGGCCCCAGAACAAAGACAATTTCTAAGATCAAAGCTTTTCAACAGACTCACCTCATCATAAATGCTCTCAATTTCATTGAGTAAGCTCTTCGACCTCAGGACCTTGGTGTCATTCTGCTTGAAGTTGATTCCCTGGTGGTCCAGAGACTTCAAGTAATACTTCTCATTCTGCTCTCTCCACACCTTGTTAAAGCCTCTCTGCGCTTCTCGCCACTCTTCCTCTTTCATCTTCAACCTAGTGGGTGCATTTCAGATGAGGGAATTACATGAGGTCAGGAGTCAAACTCCCTGGAATGCAATTCTGCTCTGCCATGTAAACTGTGTAGTCATATAACTGTTTCTTAGTAATCTGGGGACATAAAACCTATTTTCATAAGGGTTTAGGAGTAAGAAATATGTCAGGTACACCTTGTTTGTAAAATCTGTATGTGTAATAGGTTAAAAAAAAAGGCACCTTGGGCTGTTATTCAAACTAGTCAAATTCTGTTATGTGAAGGGGGGGGAAAAAAATCACTCGCTGAATACGTATCTGGGAAAGTATTGTGTCCCAAACTCAGAAATCTTATCTAGAACAGTTTTTGTGAAACACCATTCCAAAAGATTAACAATGTACCACACAACACCTTTGAAGAGGAGGGTCTCATCCTGCCAACTAAACAAAGTCTAACCTGTGTCTCCTATGAATTCCCGCCATACTTCTGATGAGGTCTCTGCAATTAATGCGCCAAAGACACAGTGTGGGAAGTTCTGTCAAGAGCTGACAGATGACAGTGAAAGTAAACCCAGCACCAGAACCCTACACTACAAGTCCAAAGTTTAGCGCTAAAAAGAACTAAGTTCAATTTGTGGCTGCTCCCGAAGGGAAGGACTGGTGATACCCACACATCTGTGCCCTGTGCAGCACACCGGAACCCCTCCTGCCCAGCAAGCAGAGAGCGACCCAAATCTCAGGGAAGGACTCTGAGTGTGGTGCCCAATCTGCTCTGGCTCTGGCTCCTGCTTGATGCTGACCCTGCATGGGCCAACAGTCCCACTAGCTAGGCTTTTTTAGAGAAAGACTGCTGCTTCTTGGTCACACCTGGCAGTGATCAGAGGGTAACATAGTGCTGGGAATATCAGCCACGCTCTACCACTGAGCCACATCCATGGCCAAGAAAGACTTTTTTTGGGGGGAGGGCAGTGGGGCCCATAACTGGTGGTACTTAGGGCTTACTCTTGGCTCTGTGCTCAGGGATCTCTCCTAATGGGGCCCAGGGGACTGAACCCACTGCATGCAAGGCAGGCGCCCTACCTACTGTACTATTTCTCTAGCCCCCCAAAAGACATTTTTGGTAGAACAGCAAGCAAAGGTTTAAAAATAGTGAGTAAATACATTTCATAGATACATTTTTTTTCTCTTTTTGGGTCACACCCAGCGATGCTCAGGGGTTACTCCTGGCTTTGCACTCAGGAATTACTCCTGGCAGTGCTTGGGGGACCATATGGGATGCCAAGGATCCAACCCGGGTAGGCCGCATGCAAGGCAAACGCCTTACCCGCTGTGCTATCGCTCCGGCCCCTCATAGATACTTTTTTCCTTTTTAAAATTTTTGGATCATGACTGGTAGTGCTCCAGAGACCATGCAGTGCCAGGGACAGAATCTAGGAACCCAGCATACAGAGCACGAACACTAGTTCTCGGCATTCTCCCTAATATCGGAGAGACTAATTTCCCTTTTTTTTTTTAAAAAAGTGTTAATAACTACTGGGTGGCAGGAACATAATTTCCCTTGTTTCTTTATCATATGTAAGTCTCTCTCTCTCTCTCTCTCTCTCTCTCTCTCTCTCTCTCGTGTGTGTGTGTGTGTGTGTGTGTGTATTTTGGAGTCATACCTGTTGGTACTCAGGAATCACTCCTGGCAATCATATGTGGTATTGGTGATTAACCCTCGTGTGCAAGCCAAGTACCTTACCTCTGTACTCTCTATCCAACCCCCAAAATACTCTTAAACACAAACACGTAAGTACTCCATTATGGACTGCAAGTTCATTCTCTACTCTTGTTACACAGAATCTCATCAAGAAACCCAATTTCCCATAGTGAACCCTATTTCCAGTGAACAAGGTTGAAGGAAAATAAGGGTCTCCTGGGATAAACAGGGCTCATGAGGGCCTTATTTCCAGGAACATGGAATCATAAAGCACATAGGGCATTTTCACTCAGGTACCTCTTAAGGACAATTGGGACAGCGATGGAGGGGTTCTTCCTTAGCCCATCAATGATGTCCGCTGCTTTGTCGGCATATATCCTCTGGAGTGCTTTTCGATGGATGACTTCAGATGTGCCCCCAAGGGTGTTATCCAAGCGAAATTTGGCTTGCTCTTCAGCAGATAGCCGAGAAAGCTTCTTCTGTATTGCTTCCAAAACCCGGATTGTTGCCAGATTTGTTTCTAAAACTACATCGAGCTGTAGAAAAAACATAGCATACTAAGTCCTGCACAAGAACATAACTGAGACTGGGAAGGCCGCAATACTAGCCTCTGTCCTATTAGCTGTATAAAACTGTTTCCTTCTCTACAAAACAGGGATAAGACTTATCTCTCCCATATGGTTATTTTCTAGATCAAGCAGTAAATAATTCACATAGGAAAACAAACTCAACCCCTACCCCTACACACACACCCATACCCACACCAAGAAACACCCTATTCAAAAAAAGAAAAGGAAAAAGTTGGGTGCTAGAGCGATAGTATAGGAGGTAGGGCACTTGCCTTGCATGTGGCTGACCCAGTTCAATCCCCAGCATCCTATACAGTCTTCAGAACCCCACTAGGAGTGGTTCCTGAGTGCAGAGCCAGGAGTAAGCCCTGAGCACTGCTGGGTGTGGCCCAAAAAGCAGGGGGAAAAAAAGTGCTCATCTCTACTTTCCAATTTATAATCTAACCTTACTCAACAATGGTAATAAAGAATGCTGTCTTTGAGACTGATAAAAATTTCCCACAGAAGTTAACATGCCACAATTTAGTTTTATGCAAATAGTTAAAACTCAAAAGCACTGTCGAAGAGATGTTCAATCACAGCATTGAGTAGACAAGCAAAAGGTGATGTGTCATTCAAAAACCTGTCTGCAACAGTTGAAGCTAGGTGTGATGCGCCATTAATGGGTACAGAGCTAAACTAGCAAAGATTTTTTTAAAAAAAGATTATTTCCCTATCCATATGCTTGAGCACAACAGGTCAATTTTATATAATACATTAAATAAAATCTAATTTTACCCCTATGAATCACTTAACATCCTTTCCACCTTCTTTTGGGTAAATTGTTGGGAACAGAGGTGGTACTGAGAGTCAGGCATGGTCACTCCAGGTGGTACAGGTGCTGGGAATCAAACCAGGTCCACAGGCAAGGCTTAAATAGAGCAAAGCCAACCCCTTCACATGGTCTTTGTTTGTATCAGTGAACTAACCAGGTAACTAAATGCATCAGGGACTCAGAACCCACCATGACTTCCACTGAGATTCTCCATCAGCCCCTTTATTCACTTCAGATTTTCCCTTCTCATCTACTTGAAAGTTCATAATTTAGGGGGAAGAAAAGGCAGGGAACTGAGGAACTGAACCAGAAGTAACTGAAGAACATTTTGGGCACATGGGTTATGGTAACTGTATACATCAGAATCAACAATGTTAACCCTATTTAAAAGGTAATCTGGAATATCCCTTACCTACTTTTAACCCTCAGATCTTGTCCACTGTGATCATTCCCAGCTATTATTGTCATACTAGAAACTTTTCAGTATCAATATTGCAAACCACAATGCTCAAAAGAGGGGGAGGCAGGGGGTGGGGGGTGATGGGAGGGAACCTGGGAACACTGATGCTGGGAAATGTACACTGGTGGAGGGACAGGTGCTGGAATACTGTATGACTGAAATCCAATCACGAACAGCTTTGTAATGGTTTATCTCACAGTAATTCAATAAAAAAGTTTAAAAGTAAAAAGTAATCTGGGGCTGGAGTGTGTGAACGGGGAAGGGGCTTGCCTTTCACACCACTGACCCAGGTTCATCCCCAGCACCACATGTAATACCTGTGCAACACCCGGAATTGGTCCCTTAAACTATGACAGAAAAGTAACTTGGATGCTGAGCCCTATGCTTGCTACGAATGTGGCTGTCTTCTCTTAGACAAACCAGGGACTGTAGCAAGAGGCAGAACTCTACTTCAAGCAAAGGAGGATTTCTCTGGCTACTCTGAAAACAGGCTGCATGCCTGCACCCATGCTGCTCTGGCCTCTCTGAGGGAAATGGTTCCTCAGCGACAGATCTGGAGTCCCCTCTG
Organism: Sorex araneus; assembly: GCF_027595985.1. NCBI lineage: Eukaryota > Metazoa > Chordata > Mammalia > Eulipotyphla > Soricidae > Sorex > Sorex araneus. Next base: position 98,499,477 of record NC_073304.1, on the reverse strand, counting down.
TCCCTCCCCACCCAGGTTCTGCACTTCAAAAGAGGACACGGGTTTCGTGAAGACTGACTCTTCCTCTACAAATCATCTGTGCCAGGGACACAGTCCCTGCATTAAAGACACATATTAAAAGATGGCTTCTTTTCAACATATAACTCAAAATGAGAAAATAAACATAATGGGGAGGGACAGGGAAAGCCATGGGCTTTAAATTATATTTAATATAATTTAGATCATGTGGTACAGTGTGTTTTGGGGTCATACCCAGCAGTCCAGGACTTACTCCTAGTGATGATGCTCAGGGGGAACTTAGGTGGTTCATGGGATCAAACCTGGGATAAAATACATGTGCACGATCAAGTTCTTTACCCACTGAACTATCTTTCTGGCCCCCAAAAAACATTTAAAAAAGTTAACAGTTTGCAATTTAGGTCTGGCCATTTGTAGCTCAGTGAAAAAGCACCTGACTGGTATGAGGTCACTGTTGGTCACATAAAGCCTTGTATGGAGGCCACACACACTCCTTCCTACCATAAAGTTCTTACTTTGACTTCTTTCACTGGTCACTACCAGATATAAGAAAATACCAGGGGCTGGAGCAATAGCACAGCAGGTAGGGCGTTTGCCTTGCACACAGGCGACCCAGGTTCGATTCCCAGCATCCCATATGGTCCCCTGAGCACTGCCAGGAGTAATTCCTGAGTGCATGAGCCAGGAGTAACCCCTGTGCATAGCCGGGTGTGACCCAAAAAGCAAAAAAACAAAACAAAACAAAACAACAAAGAATTACTATACAACCATCAATGGATAATTCAATTAAAAGTGATAAAGTAGCTCAGAGAGTAATAAGTCCTACCTGTCATACAAGTATTATTAATACATTTAACAAACTCTTAAAACATGGCTAAGTTTGATAAGTATTTGCCACAGAAGAGTTTGAGTGAGGCCCTGGTTTTTCTGTTTTTGCTTTTTGGGTTACACCCAGCAATGCTGGGGATTGAACCTGAGTCGGCTGCATGCAAGGCAAACACGCCCTACCTGCTGTGCTATCATCGCTCCAGCTCCATCTCTGGTTTTCAACCTTGAAAAAAAGCAGACCTTTAAGGAGCTCAGGGTGACAGGTCATGCTTTACCTGGGGGAGGTATGGGTCCACTCACAACTGTCACACCTTAGACCCAAGTATTACTAAAAGTGGCCCAGGGCATCCCTGCTGCTCCTAGCATGGCCTGTATTTAAAACAACAACAGTCTCCACAGATAGGGTTCAAACTTTCTAAGCATTTCCCCAAATTTCAAGTAAAGGAGCTTGCACCTCAAAGCGTTCATCTTCACAACGATAGATGTGTTCTTCATACTGTGTCTTCTTGGAACTAACAAAGGTCGAGTCCTCAGACCAGGAAGGGAAGGAAACCCAGGTATCATTTAAAACCTTAGGGTAAAGGAGAGATCGAACAAAAGTCAAACAAAGCTTTCTCAACAAGCATTCTCAATAAAAAGACAGTTCCTAGGAAGAGAAGGTTTAACACTGATTTCACCTTTAGCAGGCTTACAAGAGCTATTAGTAAGAAAAGATTCTAAACCAAGATTGAAAAGACAATTTCCTCGTTCATATTAACTCTTACTCCCTGGTATCACTTCTTCCTGGAAGAAGTTGTTCGTTTAGGGCTGATCCTTCCAATGGAGCTCTTACCTCTTTACAGAGAGGAGTTCGCCCTGTACACTTGGGCTGCTGGTAACTCTTTGGCAGGGCTCGATAGCTGGAGCCCAACCGTTTACAAGAGGCATAGTCTATCTCCATGGCAATGCCTTCTGTGGCTCGTTCCTTTGGAAAGGTTTCCAGATGCACAGACTCCTTATAGCCCAGAAAGTTTTTAAACCAATTAAACAATTCAGGGAATTTCCTGAAGAATCAAAGCAAAAACGGGTAAGCAATTAGAAGAAAGGTACAGTTATTTTGAGATTATGACAACCACGATTTGGCACTGGATCACTTCTATGTGATGGGACAAATCCCACTAGCAATTATTACTGCCTGTCTAAAAAAGCATTGCTTCCAAGCATCTGGCTTCAACTTTTCTTGTAGAATGTTCAAGGAAGTAATGGAAGAGTTGCACTGATACTCAGCAATAACCAGTCATTTTTCTCATCAAAAATACTGCTGCAGAGCCAGAATGATAACGTAGTGGGTAAGGTGTGTGCCTTGTGCACATCTGACCCAGGTTCAATCCTTGGCCCCCATTTAGTCCCCTGAGCATTGCCAGGAATAAGTCCTGAGCACTGTCAGGTGTGGTCTCAAAAAAAACCCAATAAATACCACCTCAATGTTCAAATAGTTCTTAGGTTGTCAATTATAGTTAATATTCTAGAATCTGGAAGAGATTGGTCTCGACATCTCTAAGACCGATCAGGGAATCAGGAGACCACCTAGTGATGGCCTATCCCTTTCCTTGTCTATTTTCTCAGCTTTACAGTTGGACCTCAAGACTTCCCAGAGCACTCTGCACTGACATTATACGAGCCAACTGACCAGACACAACTGAATCTTATCAAACACCCTCATAAACTTAGTCCATCACTTCACATTCACATCATGCCTAAAGGCTAAACATGATACTACTTACCCCAGGAAAGGAGATACTAGTTGCACAAGTTCAGCCCGAGAAATCACTTCTTGGTTAAAGATAACAAGACAGCGCAGAAAATTTTCATAGGCCTCTGTACTCCGCAAAGCCTTTCGGACCTTGGGGACACCCAAAAACGAAACAGTTAAATGGGGACTCAATCTGGACTGCTTTGAAAAGATTGGGGAAATTTGAACTGATAATACTAAGGAAGAAATCAATGTTAGTATTTTAGATGTGATAGTGTGAGTGTATATACACATGTGTATATATACACATACACACATGTATAAAGAAAAAAACATTTATAAATAAAATAATGTATCTGGGATTTATCTTCAAATAATCTGGGGCAAATGAGAGTATCTATGAACCATTGGCATGTGGATGGGAAGTATAAAAGTGGGAAGGGATATACACCACCTCAGAATTTTGTTTGTCTTGGGGGCGACATCTGGCGGTGCTCCGGCTTATTCCTGGGTCTGCAATCAGGAATTACTAGCGGTGGTGCTCAGGGGACCATATGGGATGCAAGGGACTGAACCCGGGTTGGCTGCGTGCAATGCAAGCACCATACATGCTGAATTTTCTCTCTGGCCCCTTCTCTTTAATTTCATGTTTTTTTTTTAAACTTTCCTATAATAAATACTTTAAAATGTAAGATCCTAAAGTAAATAACACATTTTCCTTCTCATATGTTTGATTCTTGAGGCATACCAGAGTTACCCAAAATTTTATTGTTTCCCTTAACAGATGTTCATAGCAATAATCTTTGTCAATACTCGTCTCACACTCTGATTTTCTTGAATAATGCTCTTTTGATACTTTGACACTCTTTTGATACTTCTGTCCTGACCTGGTCCTTTTCCTTTATAATATTGAACACTTTTAATACCCAAATACTGAAAATGTTTAATGACACAGACAAAGCAAAACTAACCTGGCTAGACTAGATGAGTAACCTGAATTTTCAGTTTCAAAAGTATTTGGCATTGTGGTCCCTCAGTGGAGACTGCAGAGTCCCCCCAAGAAATAATCTTGGGGACGAGAGATGGCTCAGAGGGCTGACCTCACCTCTGCGAGCAGCTCAGCCTCCATCCCCAGCACAGCACAGTCCCCCAACACAGAGCAGAGTCAAGAGCAGCCCCGAAGCACAGACGGGAGTGGAAGGGAGAAACGAACAAGTGGAAGAACTTAAGCGGCCTTTCCCCAGTCTCAGATACTTTCCTTCACAACATATTAGCAGTAGAGAGTACTTTTGGAGTCAAACATAAAAGACATTGCATTTTTTGTAGCATAAGCCACATGTACTTTTTTTTAGCTTTTAAACAGAAACAAAAGCAAACAGAAGTTTAATGAACCCTATGTATTCAGTCAGTTTGATCATATAAAGTCTATGCCATCTCCTCCCAACTACTCAATTTCAAAGCAGCTTTCAGACATTTCATCTTAACATAGTCCTATATTTCAAGATAGGATGTGAGAGAGAGAGAGAGAGAGAGAGAGAGAGAGAGAGAGAGAGAGAGACAGAGACAGAGACAGAGAGGGAGGGAAAAAGGAAAGGGAGGGAGGGAGGGAGGGGGAGAAGTGGGGGAGAGAGAGAGAGAGCGAGCGAGAGAGCGAGTGAGCGCGCCAAAAAAGTAGCCCATCACTCTTAAAATAATTAACTTTGGAGCTGGAGAGATACAGCATAGGGTTTCAGGCACTTGCCTGATATGCAGCCAATCCTGCTTCAATCCCTGGCACCACACACGGCTCCCTGAGCAGAGCAGGAGCAGCCCCTGAGCACCACTTGGTGTGGTCCAACCACCCCCAGTCCCATATTTAACTTAAAAGAACCAAATGCCAAGCAGCCCTCAGATATAGTTCAGATGAGAGCCCGGAATCTGGTTATTTTGCAGGACCACTCACAGAGCACAGCAGGCTCCATAGAGAGCAGGAGGCAGCAATCACCGAGATTCTAAGTCATCTGCCCTTTAGCAAAAACTAAGAGGCACACGGCAGGGTACATCACTGCGCCAATCTAGGTTGGTTCCTGCCATTGAGAAGTTCAACAGCTGACCAGTTACTCCAATGAAAGAAACATTCATCACGTTGACCTCAAGGAGGAAGTAAGACACAGGAGGGAGTGAAACCCAAGTACCATACAACAGAGTTCACACCAGCAGGCTCAACTGACTGCCCATTACAATCACCTGGGAGCTCAGCCAGCAAATCAATTCCCACAAACCCTTTGATGTGACAGCACAAGTAAGTATTACAGCCAATTAGAATATTCTATCAAGTCCTCAACAATTTAGTGTGGGGACTGACATTCCCCCTATAGAAATCTGGGGATTGACAAGAGGAAACTCCAAAACCATAGAGCCAGAGAACCAGACATCATGTTTGTAAACTACTGCTTCCCACCATGGAAAAGGAAGTACTCTGCAGCAAATCACTTCACAAGACCAAAGCAGACTCTGCTATCATTTCTCTTAACTCCTGTAAGAGATGTAATATATTGAAAGGACCCAGAAATCTGAAAATACGTTTAAAAATAGAAGTCCTAATCACCCTGACGTTTTTCAAACAAAATTTTACCAATGAAATCTTCAGGGTGGTCTTTTACTTTTGGCATTTACAGTCCATATAAAATCTAGTTCATTTATTACTTACCTTATCAAAAAATAATGATTCCGTTCCTACACCATGCTTGCTGGCATCTGCCATGGAAGAATCCTTGAGGCTCAGCAATTTGGGTTTCTTCTGTGAAAAAGGAAAAAAAATAAAAGATAAATTCAAAGAATGTATTTCCTGGAATTTTTTTTTTCTTTTTGGGTCACACCCAGCAATGCACAGGGGTCACTCCTGGCTCATGCACTCAGGAATCACCCCTGGCTGTGCTCAGGGGACCATATGGGATGCTGGGATTTGAACCCGGGTCGGCCGCGTGCAAGGCAAACACCCTACCCATTGTGCTATCACTCCAGCCCCCTGGAATTTTATTTTCATCTGTGCTCAACCTGATACACTAATTAAAAATTTGCACAAATGAGAGGCCAGAGAGACAGTACAGTGAGTTAGACACCTGCCTTGTAAGTGTCCAAACTGGGTTTGATCCCTGGAACCCATACAGTCCTCCAAGCCCCACCGGGAGTGATCTCTGAGCACAGATCCAGGAGTAGGCCCTGAGTACTACCAAGTATGGCCCAAAAACCAAAAGAGAAAAAGTAGTAATTCGCACAAATGAGAATCAAGTTACAAAATAACTTTGCACAGATCTTTTCTATTTCAATTTGCCATCTAATTTCTTTTACTCCAGTTGCACAGATCATTCTACTCCCAAAAGTCTATCTATAAATGGTCACTATAAACAGCTTTAGTATTAGAACATGCCCAGCATTTTTCTTGGGGGTCAAAAAGCTTATCTGGAACTTAAGTTTTCTGCCTTATCTCACTTGCACTTAGCTGTGAAGGCATAAGATACCAGAGTATTGAGTGGCTAAAAAACCAACTTCTTAAAAGATTTTTTGGGGATATATCCTGTAGTAAGTGGAGGCTATTCCCAGCAGTGTACAGAGGATCATGTGGTGCTGGGGAATCAAACCCAAGTCTCCTGCATGCAAAGCATTTACTCAGCCTGCTGAAATATCTCTGCCTTAAAACTCATTTTTAACCTGAGGGCTTAAGAAATATACATATATGTATAGAGATATATAAAACACACCTTATTTTTCCTAACAGAAGATTAAACTATCTTGACAGTAACAGTCATTCAGAAAATCTAAGAATGCTCTTTCCAAGAGGATAAATAGGCTAGGGCATAAGGCAAGAGGTTACTTTTTAAAAATGTCACTTCTCAACTACCTATGAAAAAAATACATGAACCTTGGAAGACGCAGCACAATTTACTTTTGCCACCTTAGAGCACACTCTCTCAGGAGCCATCACCTCTGCTCACACACACCAGCAGAGGGGTTTCAAAACAGGAAGGGTTGGGGGCTGGAGCAATAGCACAGCAGGTAGGGTGTTTGCCTTGCAAGCGGCCGACCCGGGTTCGAATCCCAGCATCCTATATGGTTCCCTGAGCACCGCCAGGAGTAATTCCTGAGTGCATGAGCCAGGAGTGACCCCTGTGCATTGCCGGGTGTGACCCAAAAACCAAAAAATAATAATAATAATAAAAAAAAAACAGGAAGGGCACACTACCCCCCCCCAACAGTGTTCCCTCCTGTGGGTCTCAGGGTGGGGGTGGGGGGATACCCCTTCAAAAGTGGAGCCTATTCGATCTGATTCTGGTTATCCATACAATTAACTGAGCAATGTGATTGAGTTCATGCCAACTTGGCTGTGGTACAGCAGACCACGCCTTCGTGCAGCTCTGGCACTCTTTACCAGTACTCAGGCCCGTAGGGCAGTCAGTGTTGGAGATGGATGCTCAGGGCCTCACCAGCCTCAGGCTTGCAAGGCAAGCCCTGTTACCGCTGAGCTATTTGTGGGTCTCTAGGTTTAATTTTCAAAAGGTGGTTTCACCACTAGAAGTTAAACCTACAGGCTGGAAAGCTAGTACGTGGGCACTCGCACACAACAGACCCAGGTTCAATTCCAGGCACCATATATGGTCCCTGAGCCCCGCCCAGAGTGAACATGGAGTGCAGAGGCAAAAGTTAGCCCTGAGCACAGCCAGGTATAGCCCAGCACTCCCCCACCCCTACCACACAAAGAAAATTAAATCTATTACAAACATTAAAATATAGTCCTTCAAAAATAACACCAAACCGGTCATTCTTGGTAGTTTCTTCTTCACTAAGTCACCTCTTACTATGAGAAATTTCACTAGCATTTGTTATTCCTTTAATTTCTGCAAACACATCTGTTTCTTTCATTGATACAGTGCTTCAGAATGCACTGAAGAAAGCTTCAAAACACACCTCGCCTACTCCCTAGTACAACTCACTGCATCAGGAGGACGCTCAGAGTACTCTGTAGGAGATCACCAGGACTTACGCTAACCTGCAGCATTATGTGACAAGTCACCAACTACAATGAAAAATTTCCCTGTTATACCTCAGAAGGTCCTACTTTGGAGACTGATTTTTTTTTTTTTAAAGTAAGATGTGCAGGGGCTGGAGCAATAGCACAGCGGGTAGGGCATTTGCCTTCCACGCGGCCGACCCGGGTTCAATTCCCAGCATCCCATATGGTTCCCTGAGCACTGCCAGAAGTAATTCCTGAGTGCATGAGCCAGGAGTAACCCCTGTGCATCGCCGGGTGTGACCCAAAAACCAAAAAAAAAAAAAAAGAACAAAAAAACAAAAAATAAAGTAAGATGTGCAAGTTTCATTTTATGAGAGAAAGAAAAAAAACACTTATTGGATTTATTATTAAAAGGTTATGTTATCTGACCACAAAAATGTATAAATCTGTAACTGTACCCTCACGTTGACTAATTAAAAATAAACTATTAAATTAAAAACAAAAAAAGGTTACGTTATCTCTAAAAAGTAAAAAGCAAGATGTGGCAACAAAGAACCTTAGGCAGGATAGGTATCTAAATCACAGGTCTTGCACTTCATTGACAGGACAATCTTAGAGACCACTAACTTATTTTTGAAATAATTTTAAACTCATTATTAGCACAACGCAGGTTTAAGACATAGAAGGGAGAATTCAGTTAAGTCTCAAACTCTTCGCAACAAATAAGATCTAGATGATAGCTAATAGCAAATAAGAGAGACTACAGAGTTAGAAAAACTGTATGAATTAAAAACAACACAATTGGGGCTGGAGCAATAGCACAGCAGATAGGGCGTTTGTCTTGCACGCAGCCAACCCCGGTTCAATTCCCAGCATCCCATATGGTCCCCTGAGCATCGCCAGGGGTGATTCCTGAGTGCAGAGCCAGGAGTAACCCCTGTGCATTGCCAAGTGTGACCCAAAAAGAAAAAATAAAAAGGAAAAAAAAAAACACAATAATCTGCAATTAGGGGTATTCTAACATTGTTTTTTGCAAAGCCAGGGAAATTTTGCCTGGAGTTCCTGGTATGAAAGTCCAAGATCGACCTGTCAACCTGCTTCCCGCAGAACAGACTAGCCCAGGAGCACTTGTTGAGTTGCTGATCAAAGCCCGTAAGAGCAGCCTCCGCTCCACTCACCTTCACTGGGGGGGTGGTCCCCGTTCCCGAGTGTCTGCGGATCTGGCAGCCATTCTGGCTTGGCCTCTGTGGCTTATTGTTCAGCTGGGGCTTCTTCACAGTGCCTCCGTGGTCATTTCTCACAGAATCAACCTTCTCAGCAGTTGTTTTGCTTAAAAGCTAATTAAGACACATGAAAGAGATTAAATCTCTTAACAAAGCAACAAAGTACTTAGAAAAAGTCCCCTTCTGATCCCAGCTTCCTACATTAACTAAATTTTGAATAGTACAGTCCTTCTAAGATCAACTTACCACAGAGCTGTTGGCATCTGGTAGAAACTGTCCAAACTCCGACAACAAATCTTCCTGATTTTTAAAAAGACGAGCCACCTGGGCATAGACCTCCTGCTCAGTCAATGCCGGAGTGTAGTTTCCTCCGGCCTCCTTGGCATTCCGCTGTTCTTTCTGGTAGGAAATTGAAAATTAGAGAGTTCAGAGTCACAGGTCGCTGTCTGAATACTCCCTTTACACTGTTTGGGGTGACTGATGAGTGCTAAGCTCTATCTGGGCTGCTCTACAAGGAGGTGGTCTACGCTCTTTGCACCTATCTAACTATAGGCATTTACATCATGAAAGGAGAGACTGGAGAGAGTACAGGGGTGGGGCCCATGCCTGACATGTAGGGGACCCCAGTTCCATTCTGACGCCACATGGTACCCCAAGCATCGCCAAGTGCAGCCCTGGACACACTCGAGCATTGCAAGTCAGGGCAGGAAAGCCTCGAGGACCCCTGTACTGAACTGCTGGCCCCAGTGGCTCAGGCTCCCTGAGCACTACTTGGGACATATCCCATCCCCCAGGATCCTCCCCAAATAAAATGGTAGCTAACAATTCGGTTAAGAAAACAAATAGGCTTGCTCTTCAAGACCGTGTTCATGAAACACATATTTCACTTGCTTGTCTGTTTCTTTGCTTGCCCGTGGCCACTCTGGAGAAGCCTCTCTTGAACATACTCTTCTCCCTTTCTTTCCCCTCACATCTTTCTAGCTAAGTTCCAATAAAACTTTCATGCATCACTAAAATTAAACAGGACAGAATATGTGAACGCTCAGGGGACCACTACCAACTGCTAAAACATTAAACTTCTTCCTTTGGATCATATACACTTAATGAATCATCCTCTAATTATCCCAGATGAACGAGCACTCCTTTCAAAGGCAGTAATGAAACAATGAGACTGGCTGCTATAGTCAGGCAAACCAAACTGGCTTTACCATTGTAGGCTAGCTTCAGAAATGGTTAGGTCAGTTCGAATTTCAAGTTGTTCTTGGGAGAACATCTCCGAGGGGAGCTGAACTAGTTAAGATGGATTAACAGGGCAACTTTCTCACCTGATAGGTGTGCAAAATCTCCAGGAATGCTTTGTAGATGTCTGGTTGGCCCTGGAACCTGTTCTTAATTTTATTAACATAGTTGATGGCATGATTAAACTCCACAGGCTGATTGTTCTGCAAGGACGGGGCCGTTCCCAATGAGATTGTCACTGGAGTATGAGGCTGGACGGGCGGAGAGCGAGGGGATGCATATGGCGGGAGCGGGGGGGTCTGCTGGCTGGCTGGGGTATGTGCTTGTAGCTGGGAAGGCTAAAAAGGAAAAAAGTCTTTATTCTCCGGAAGAACACAGATGGTTTGATATAGGAAAGAAAATCCAAACTAAAGAGAAAAAAGCATTCTGATGACAGAAATCTTTATTCCCTCTGAGCAGACTATTTTATTAGCCCGAGTGTCATCACATGTTCAAAAACAAACATTTCAGTTTTAAATTTTCTCAACATAACTGAAAAGAGGAGACACCTTCAATTATAGGCAAATATTTTTTCTTTTTTCTTTTTTGGAGGGGGGGGAAAGGGGGTTGCACTCAGAGCTTACTTCTGGCTCTATGTTCAGGGATCTAACTGAGGTCAGCCAGCCATATGCACGGAAGTCACCTTAACTCTTGCACTGTTCTTTCTGGCCTCATAGGCAAAAACTTGAATTTTTAAGCTCATTAGCTCAACACATAGAGATGGGAGCGGAAGGGGGTGTAGTTCTTTCTAAATGGATCTCTAGTGTAAAAAAAGACAAATCAGCTGTTGCAGAAACTTCACACAAAATTTTATGAAAGCTGCTTGGCTTTATAGTTCAACCTGTAAGGCACACTTCCCATGTGAGTTCCCAAGTTGAATCCCTCCCACCCTCATGCCCTAAAGCCAGCATCAGCAGCAAGAACAATCCTGAGGTGCTTCCTACCACAGCACCGCTAAACAGGGCCACTTTGAAAATAATTATTTTTTTTTTTGCTTTTTAGGTCACACCCAGTGATGCACAGGGGTCCCTCCTGGCTCTGCACTCAGGAATTAACCCCGGCGGTGCTCAAGGGACCATATGGGATGCTGGAAATTGAACCCGGGTCAGCCACGTGCAAGGCAAACGCCCTACCCGCTGTGCTATTGCTCCAGCCCTGAAAATAATTTTTTAAAAATATTTTATGGGAGGGCTGGAGCGATAGCACAGTGGGTAGGGCATTTCCCTTGCACGTGGCTGACCCGGGTTCGATTCCCAGCATCCCATGTGGTCCCCTGAGCACCGCCAGGAGTAATTCCTGAGTGCAGAGCCAGGAGTGACCCCTGTGCATCACCGGGTGTGACCCAAAAAGAAAAAAAAAATTATGTTATGGGCATGGTACTTTAAAAAACTTTCTGCACTGAGGACTGTGTAACTGAATACTCTGTAACAATGGAGATGTTCTTTATTTTGTTCTATACAAAAGTCACTAGCCATGTAAGGATATTAAAACACTTGAAATGCAGTTGGCACAACTGAAAAACTAAATTTATTATAAAATTAAAGTATGTAGCTAGTGGCAACTCTATGGGACTACAGTTCTAGCTCAACAACACCCAGCCACCATCACTACCACCAATAACAGGATTTTCTGCTTAATTTAGTATGACCTAGCCTGATAATGGAGCAACTTTTGTAAAATGATGTTCGTGTCTGGTCAGTAGCATTCTCTAATGGTAAGAAGATCATTTATCCCTGTGCCATCAAAGTACTATAACACAAAATCATCAAATGTTGGAATGCTCATGGGTTTATTAATAAGTAGAACTTTGGAGACAAAATGATCTCTGTAGGTTGTTGACATGTTGGCTTAAACAGGCATCTAAAGATGTACTGAAGGAGGACCAAAGAGACAGCACACCAGTTAAGGCACTTTCCTTGGCACTGCATGTGGTCCCAGAGCAACGTCAGGAGTGACTCCTCGGAGCACCAGCAGTTGTGGCCCAAACACTCCTGTTCCCCTCTCAAAAAGAGATGAGGCGTGCATATGTGAGGCAAGTGTGACGACTGTCATATTCTCTAATCACTAGAGCCTGCTTTATCTAAATATACTGTTGAAAATAAATGTCAACAGAGGATGATTTCTAAGGCTACATTTTATAGGCTAAATTATACATTGGACTGGAGCGATAGCACATCGGGTAGGGCGTTTGCCTTGCACGCAGCTGACCCGGGTTCCATTCCTCCATTCCTCTGAGAGCCCGGCAAGCTCCCCATGGAGTATTCATGCCAAACACAAACAACAAATCTCACAATGGAGACTGGTGCCCGCCTCAGTGCTACATGTACATTTCCATCACACAGTGCTACACTGCTGCATTTTCTACCAGGCAAATGTTCCTACATGCTCACCTTGCTGGCTTTGGCAGGCGGAGGCTGAGGAGCCGGCTGGGCGGGAGCTGGGGCTGACTGGGCTGAAGGCTGTGAAGGATGCTGAGGCGGTGGCTGAGGCTGGGGCTGGATGCCATGGGTGGGGATCTGATGGACCTGGCCAGGAGTTGTCACATTCACCATGTCATTAGTCTGCACCTCAATCTTGTAGCCAGGGGGCAAGAAGGTATTGAAGCCCATAATCAGGTCAGGATGGCCTTTGAACAGCTGAGACACACGACTGATCACTCCTGGAGTGTCAATGCTGATTTAGAAAGAAAAGAGAGGGCAAGTTTGATAAAAACAGCCTAAACAAAAATAGAACTCACATTCCACTAGATTTTTATTTTAAAAGAAGAAACTAGATAAAAACTAATACTGTGCTTATTGCAAAACTAACACATAAACCTCTTAAATTCCCAAGGCCATCTAGCGTGATCTTAATTTGACAGATTATATATTTATCAAGTAGAGACTCAAGATAGTAACCTAAAACTATAATTCCCAAGCAAGACACAACCATAACCTTTGATAAATCAATATAAATACATATTTCCATTGTCCCAATCAGATACTGTCTGTCGGGGCGGGGATTTGGGCCGCACCTGGGGATGCACAGGACTTACTCCTGGCTCTGTGCTCAGGGATCACTCCTGGCAGTGCTTGGATTGAATCAGAGCCGGCCACATGCAAGGCAAGTTCCTTAACTTCTGTACTATCTCTCAGGCCCCCTAATGGGTTACGCTTTCTTAATAGTTTAAATATGCCAAAATATTAGTGCATCTTAATTCAAAGAACAGTAACTTAGTTATTACCAGCCTACTAGTCTGAGATTAAGTTTGAAGAAAATTCTATTATAAGAAATATACATGGAGAGGGGTTGGAGTGATAGCACAGCGGGTAGGGCGTTTGCCTTGCACACGGCCGACGGGTTCGAGTTCCAGCATCCCATATGGTCCCCTGAGCACCGCTGGGTGTAACCCAAAAAGCAAAAAAATATATAAAATAAAAGAAAAAAATATGTATATATGCATATATATATGGAGAAAAAGTGTTTAGGGCCTGTAAATTTCATCAATTGTAGCAATAAAAGCATGACCCTAAAAATTAAATGCCCTAACAGAGATATCCTTTATTTTTCAGTGGCTGAGAATAAGCTATATACTACCTCCAAAAATCAACATTCCAAGCAAAAAACTTGAGTTCAGTCACATTTAACTTTACCTCTGGGATTTAAATTCTTTCATGATGTCAAGGAAATCATTGTAGACCTGAGGCTGACTACCAAACTGCAGCTTCACCTGGTCCAGATAAGACAGTGCATCCTCCACCTGATGCAGAGATAAAACCCAAGGTTATAATGATAAAATGAACCAGAAACTAAAAATCGATACCAAAGTAAAACTTACACAGTAAATAGAAAAACTTAGTAATATGGACAGATTAAAACCTAGCAAGAACGAATTCCTCATGCTTAAAATAAAAACCAATACACAGAATCTGTAGCCTTACCTTGAATAAGTCAGGAGAAAATGATCCATAAGGAATAACATTATACACCATTTGCTTCTTTGCTCACATATTACGTCTCCTTAATCTAAATCACATGACACCAGGCCCAAAGGGAGGAACGAAGGCTTCAATAAAGCTACATTTCCCTTTCACAGGAGTTTGTTTACCCTGAGCTAGAAATCATAACCACAATAACAGTGAGTTAAGTGAGTTATCACATGGGAAGGGTACTACTCATGACCTCCCTCACCAATCCTGAGGGTAGGAGGGGACAGACAACATATGTGGACAGAAAGGGAAGAACTCCTTAGAAAAGTGTCACCTAAACCAAGCCCTAAGGACGAGTACAAAAGTTAGTCCAGTGAGAGAAAGCAGCACAGGCAAAACTGCAGACAGGACACCACCTAGTTATCTGGGAAAATGCTAGAGATATGAGGCCGAAGTATAAGCAGAACTAGACCTGAACAGCTGTGTAATTGCTGTTAAAAAGCTATTTAGGAGAACTGCACAGTGTGCATGGAGCATGCGTTGAATGTGACCAATGCAGATTCGACTCCCAGCACCTCACATGCCCCCCTTAGTCAGCCAAGAGTGATCCCTGAGCAGTCAGGGATCTGAGTATCGCTGGGTGTGGCCCCCAAACAAAACAAAAAAAACAAACACCAAACCAAATTGGTACAAGAACAGCAGAGACGGAAAAATGACAGAAAGACCATTTAAGTATAAGGCCACTTTGTACAAATAATAGGGGTTTGAATTATAGTACTGACCATAGCAGTAAGAAAATCAAATAGATTTTAGGAAAAAGAATTTGGGGACCTAGTAAGTATGGGAGATAAGGAAGAGGATGTATTCACTACATTGGAAAATTGAGTACTCACAAGGATAAATAAAGTTTTGAAGAGATAGGAAGTTATGAGTCTGATACAGAATAACTTGAATTTTATTCATGAGACATCCAAGGAAACTACTGAATGTTTCCTCTATACTTAGACATTCTTAATTTATCAAAGATCTATAAAATTTAGAAGTAAATACCTGACTTGTTACTATCTGCACTTACCATAATTGTGTAATTTATTATGTTCAAATAAACCATTACGTACAATTTTAAGAGTTCCACAAACTTTTATTATGATACTGGTTGTTAATCAGAATATTCCCATCTCACCAGAGCACAGATGTAAACAGGTTTCCTTGCTTTTCAACAGTATTCTGTGCTAGAGATAGTGAAGTAGATGGGCTCTTGCCTTGAATATGGCTGAGCTGGGTTAGATTCCTGGTACCATATACGGTGCCTTGAGTGATTCCCGAGCACAGAGCCAGGAATAAGACCTGAGCACCACCAGGTATGGCTCAGTAAAAAAGTAGACTATTCCACCTCCATCCAATATTAAAGTGATATATTCCAGGTCAGATAGATCGTATAGGAGGCAAGGTGCTTGTCTTGCTTGCGCCAAACCCAGTTTTGATTTCTGGTGCCACATATGGTAACCCCTGTTCGCCATTAGGAGTGATCCCTGATCCCTGAGCCAAGAGTAAGCCCTGAGCACAATGGGTATGGCCCCCAAACCAAAAATAAACACACGCTATTCCTGCTTGAAATTATTTGATGGGTTAAGTTGGGGAAGACTCAATTATTATTCCATATAAATTAACAGTAACAAAGATTTGAGACGAGTCCTTTAGAAGCTGCAGTTTACGGAAATGCTTGGGAGGATCCTAAGCAATTTCAATTTTCCCACTCACTTCAACAAGCATTTATTTATTAACAGATACACATCCAGAGGCAGGGGACGGAGGAGGAGTCAAAAGACATTTATTACTAAGGGCCCAAGCTTCCCAAGATTTACAATGCTGTAGGGGAGATAACTGTGAAAAGAACTTGATAAATAAGTGCCAAGTATCTGTTTTCCTGGCATTAAGTAAGTACACCACACCAAATATGCTCCAAATAACTCAAATCTTGTCATCGATCTGCCAGGGACAGAAAGAAAGCACATCTACAATGCTGATATTAAAATAACCTAAGCATTCTCATTGGACATATAAACGATTTACTGAAGTTGACTCAAATCCTTATAAAATCATCTTAAGACTGATCCAAAAATGGCAATGTGTGAATACTGGATTAAATTATGTGGAAGAACAAGAAAGCATTTTATCTCTCCTAGTTAGAAGAAAATTCGACAAGTTACTGTGTTCAAGAATCAGAAGAGCTCATAATTAAAGAGAACACAGAAAGAAGTCCTGATTCTACCTGTGACTCACTCCAGAAACGACTCCAGAACCTTTTCCTGCTTCCCTGGCAGCTTCTATAAAACAAAGAACAATCTATATGCTTAAACCCAGGAGTCCCATGAGCAATCGGAATAAAAT
This sequence comes from Sorex araneus, assembly GCF_027595985.1. Classification (NCBI taxonomy): domain Eukaryota; kingdom Metazoa; phylum Chordata; class Mammalia; order Eulipotyphla; family Soricidae; genus Sorex; species Sorex araneus. The sequence goes on along the minus strand of NC_073304.1, from coordinate 98,483,109 downwards.
AGGTGCTGTGCTTTTAATAGGGGAGTTGAATAAAGCCCAGGACACAAGGTTCTTCTTGTTAGTTTTAGAAAAAATTTATCATCTCTTGCAAAATTATAGCACTAGCAGCAATAGTATTAATATGAATAAAAGTCACAATTAAAAAAAATGGTTTGAGGGGCTGGAGCGATAGCACAGTGGGTAGGGCGTCTGCCTTGCAGGAGGCCAACCCAGGTTCAATTCCCAGCATCCCATATGGTCCCCTGAGCACCGCCAGGGGTAATTCCTGAGTGCAGAGCCAGAAGTAACCCCTGTGCATCGCTGGCTGTGACCCAAAAAGCAAAAAAAAAAAAAAAAGAAAAAAGAAAGAAAGAAAAAAAAATGTTTGAGAGCGTTGGTGAAGTGCTAAATTTATAGAAATAATGTATTTTGTTAACAAGCCACCACTACAAGCAGAGTAAAAATGCTGTAAGGAAAAAACTGAAAAGCTTATAGAAATTTTCCAAAAGACAGAGCCGATAGTGATGTTTCAGACCTAAGTAATTTATTCTAATTTTTTTTTTGTTTTGGAGCCACACAGCAACTCCTGGCTCTGCACTCAGGGATCATTCCTGGCAGACTTGGGGGACCACACAGGGTACCAAAGATGAACCTGAAGAGTTGCCTGCATGCAAGGCAAGCGCTCTACCACCAAATGCCATCTCTCAGGCCCCAATCTGTATTCTCTCTAAAGATTATGCTTCATATAGTAAACTCTTAATTACTTAAGGATAACATAAAGTAAATTTTACAACAGTCCTCTCCACAGCGACCTTTCTGTATGCTTTACAGTTTATGGAGCACTGAATTTCCTTAGGTCAGCATTAAACAAGCTCCTTCAAACTCCTATCAATGAAAGCAGAGGGAGTCTGCCCTCAAGAGTATAGTATGAATAACTGCAAGCTAGTTCATAGAATTAGGGTGACTTGACCAAATAAAAATCTTTTTTTTTTTGCTTTTTTTGGGTCACACCCAGCGATGCTCAAGGGTTACTCCTGTCTCTGCACTCAGGAATTACTCCTGGCAGTGCTTGGGGGACCATATGGGATGCCGGGGATCGAACCCGGGTCTGCCGCATGCAAGGCAAACGCCCTAGCCGCTGTGCTATCGCTCCGGCCCCAACCAAATAAAAATCTTTTTTAGAATTTTTTTAATTTCCCATACTTGACTTTCAATTTTATATGGAGGTAAAATTAAAAACGGAAGCTTGGATCATATACATTGGAAATTAACACTCGAGTAAGCAGAGATGTTAGCTGGGAACACAACATGCCATAAGATGCTTGAATTTCAAAGCATAAAACCCTATTGCCCATACTCAGACATAAATATTAGCCCTTCATTACAATTAGTCTTCCCCAACTTTATAAAGGTTCCCCAAAAGAAGCCACGGTGTCTTAAGAATGATGGACCTATGCTCACTTCAGTAGCACATATACTAAAATTGGAACGATACAGAGAAGATTAGCATGGCCCCTGCGCAAGAATGACACGCAAATTCGTGAAGCGTTCCATATTATTTAAAAAAAAAAAAGAGGCCAATTCAGTTACTTATAAACAGGAATAAAGGGGCCAGAGGGGTAGTATAGCAGGTAGGGTGTTTGTTTTTTATGTGTCAGACGCAGGTTCAATCCCCAGAATCCCATATGGTCCCACCTTAGTGCAGAGCCAGGAATAAGCCCTCAGTAAACCGTGGGTGCGGCCCAAAAGACAAACAAAAAAAGTAATTAATTAGAAAGTTGGGCCAGGGCCAAGCATAAAAGTATAGTGGGTAATGCACTCGTCCCTGCAAAAATAAAGTTCTGAAATGTGGCACTGGAAGATGAAAAATCATCATCTCCCCAGGTCCCTCAATCCACCTAATCACACCCAGCACTGCTCAGGGAACCATACATGTGCCAGATCAAACACATATAGACCGTGTGCAAGGCAAATGCCTTAACCCCTACATTACCGCTCAGGCTCTCCATAATTTTTTGTTTTGTTTTGTTCCTGGGTCACATCAGGCTGTGCTCAGGGGTTACTCTGGCTCTGCAGTGGATCATACGGGATGCCGTGGATCGGTCTGACCACATGCAAATCAAGTGCCCCATCTGCTGTACCCCCAAACCTTTATTTAAAACTGAAATACTACTCAAATTTTCACTTGGTAGGAATTATGTGTCACTTTAAAAGTGACAGTATGAGGGGCCTGGGAGACAGTACAGCAAGCAGGGCACTTGCCTTGCATGTGGCCAATTCAGGTTCAATCCCTTGACCTGTCCCCTGAGCCCCATCAGGAGTGGTCACTGAGCTCAGAATAAGGAGTAAGCTCCGAACATCGCTGGTATGGAACAGAGTACATGAATTAGGGGAAAAGAGAGGTGTCGATGACATATGGCCCTATCATTTCAGTGATGTACACCAGAACAGGCCTAAAGAGTGACACCGAGCAATGTCTGCACGCTGAGCGTGTCTGAATGACCCCCATGGAAACCATGTAGAATCACGATCTGCGCTCATCACGGCACAACCAGCACGCCCCGTCTGCAGAGGAAACACACTGCCAAGCACTAGGCAAGTATACCAGCCTACTGCTCACATATATTTCTGAAGGAATAAAAGCAAAACATGAGAGAAAAAACAAGTTATAGTTTGGTAAAAATAATGCAACCCCATCCACATAATGCAAGTATCTTCCAAGCATCTAGATGAGACACTTCAGAAGGATAGGCTGTGTATGTCACTTATAAAATCCTGCCAATGGAAGGAAGAGCACGAGACAAATCAGGAGTCACCTGCAGGGTGACACTGCCGAAAGCATGGGTCTTAGTGAACTTAATGCAGCCCATCGTACATACTGAGATTTAGTGATACATACCTTGTATTCTTATGTCCACTAGAAAATTAAGTTTTGTAGATGACAAAAACCAAACACTAAAACCTTAAGAACTATGTGTTCCAAAGAAGGCATCCCCAAATAGACATTATTTCATATCAAAGTAACAGTCCTCTGGGGATGGAGCAACTGTGCAGTGGGTAGGGTATTTGTCTTGTGTACAGCTGACTTGGGTTCTATTCCCAGCAACCCTATGGTCCCCCAAGCCCACCAGGAGTGATCCCCAGGGCAGTCATGAGTAAGCCCCGGTCACAGCCAGATATGGCCTAAAAACAAACAAATAACAAGTAACAGTCCCTTGGGGTGTGAATCATAGAACAGCCACAGGGCAGTAGGGTATTTGGGTAGGATGTTTGCCTCGGGTTCAATCCAGATCCCCCATCTCCAGCATCCCAGCTGATAAGTCAGGAGTGTTTCCTGAGTGCAAAGCCAGGAGTAACCCCTGACTGAGCATTGCCAGGTGTGGTCCAAAAGCAAAAACAAAAAACCCCAGTCCCTCAATCATGACATGTTACTATATTCCACAAGCACCTCATCAACTATTCTTTGGATCAGGCACTGGTGCTAAGAAGTGAAATCTAAGTTTCAAAATATAAACAAAGTAAGACTTCCTGCTATTCAAGAAGTAAAACCCCTCCTTTGTTAAAAGTTGCAATACCACTACCCACAGACTGCCATCAGTGGTTCCTGCTCAGAGAGAAGCTTTATGATGGGAGAAAAGAAAGTGAACTCCACCTTGAGTCTCTGAAACTGCTGTTGTCCCTGCACTGGTGCCACCGGTGGGGCAGGATGAGCGTGACCCTGGACCACCTGACCTCCATGGGGCTGAACGGCTGTTGGGTGATGATGGCTGCTATGCACCGCGGCTATGGTAGGCCCGTGACTGCCAGAGCTCTGTGGCACAGCTGAAACCTGCAGTAGGCAAAACACAGACAAAAAAACCTCAAGAGTTATGCATTCTTTCCCAAACAGGTCTAAACTCATGCATGCCTATCGATGAACGCACACAAAGATAAATAGAAAACCTAATTTCCTGGGAACTGGAGACATAGTACAACAGGTAGTCTATTTGTCTTGAACACAGCCATCCAAGGTTCCATCCTGTCATCCCATAAGGTCCCCTGAGCACCGCCAGGAGTGTGATTTCTGAGTGCAGAGCAAGAAATAAGCACTGAGCAGAACGGGATGAAGCCCCCCCTCAAAAACAAAACAAAAACAGAAAGACTCCAATGCCCCTCTCCCCCCAAAAATATTTTCCCATAGAAGCAATCTTGACTAATGTCAGAGTCTCTTAAGAGGGTGAGAAACCCTGAGGAAAGGTGACTTAGGAATCATTATTTCATTCTGTTTCTGTTTTAGGGCCATACCTGGCAGTGCTCAGCGCTTCCTCATTTATCTGAACTCAGGGATCACTTCTGGCAGGTTTGGGGGACTACATGGGATGCTGGGGTTTGAAACCAGATTGGCTGCCCAAGTGCAAAGTAAGAGCCCTATCCACTGTACCACAGCTCTGGCTACAGTCAACATTTCTTATTTCATGGGTTTCCCTCTTCTTTATTCTCATTTTCATTCTTGTTTGGGTTTGGAGGTGTGAGACAATCCTGGTGGGGCTCAGGATACTCCTGACTCTGTGCTTGTTGGTCACTTCCAGCAGTGCTCCAATGATCATGTGGTGCCACGGCTCAAGCCCAGGCCCCAGCATGTAAAGAACACTCAGCTCTCTTGAGCAATTTCTACAGCCCATTGATGGAATCATGAACAACTAAAGAACTTTACACAAGCAGTCAAACTGCTCAAAAGTACACTAATTTATGGGGCTGGAGTGATAGCACAGCAGGTAGGGCGTTTGCCTTGCACGTGGCTGACCTGGGTTGATTCCCAGCATCCCATATGGTTCCCCGGGGCACGCCAGGAGTAATTCCTGAGTGCATGAGCCAGGAGTAACCCCTGTGCATCACTGGGTCTGACCCAAAAAGCCAAAAAAAAAAAAAAAGGCAAAAGAAATTACATTTCCTTTACATTTACAAAACAGTAAACAGAGGAGTGATCACTCTGTGTCAGAATGTGTAGTAATGGGGAAATCTAGTGTTATTAAGAATACAAACTGGTGCAATTTTGGAAACCAATTTGATACTGTCTGCTAAAGCCGAAGAGTTACAGACCCTATACCTAGCAACTTGGTTCCTAGATTCTCAAGAAACTACGCCAAATGCTCTCAAATCTCTAATCTGTAAAACAGAGAGTTTGCTCTAGAATAGAAACCAACTACTTATTTCACTAGTAAGCACAGTTTAATTCAGCTCTTTCCTGTGTTCACCATAGCAAAACTCTCTTGGATCCAAAAAAACAAAGTTGATTTAAAATCTGGTACAAGGGGCTGGAGCAATAGCACAGCGGGTAGGATGTTTGCCTTGCACGCGGCCGACCCGGGTTCGATTCCCAGCATCCCATATGGTCCCCTGAGAACCACCAGGGGTGATTCCTGAGTGTAGAGCCAGGAGAAACCCCTGAGCATCACCGGGTGTGACCCAAAAAGAAAAAAAAAAAAATCTGGTACAAGCTTAGTCTGCCATAGACTGCCACTGTGAGTAACACTGCACGAGGGAAACACCTTAGAACATCTACAACAGCTCGTCTATAATAGCAGAATGCTGGAAAGAGCCAACCGTCCTCAATGGAAGTATGGAGAAATAAATACCAAACTGAGTAATTTTGTTGTTTAGAGGGATAAACAAAAATGATTCAAAAGTCAAGGGAATGATAACCACCAAGTTCAGGTTAATGGCCACCTCTCAAGGGACAGCAAAGGAAAAGGAATGGGAAGAGGATAGAGTGACCCCAAAGGTCACAGCAGCACTGTTAAAAAAAAAAAACAACCAAAAAACACAAACAAACCTAAAAACCTCTGAGGGACTGGGAAGATAGCTCACCAGCTGGAGCACAGGCTCTGCATTCAAGGGGGTCCTGAGCTAGGAATGAGCCCCAAACATCGAATCAGGAAGAGCCCCTGAGCAGCTCCATCAGGTGTAACCCCCTAATTTAATTAAAAATCCTCAAGTTAAAGTATGTATAGTAAATATACAAGTGTCGGGGCCAGAGAGAGTACAGTGGGAAAGGCACCTGCCTGTCTGCGGCCAAACCAGGCTCAATTCCTGGCACCTATGTGGTTCCCAAAGCACAGCCAGGAGTGATTCCTTAGTGTAGAACCAAAAGTAAGCCCTGAGCATAGATGGGTGTGGCTCAAAACCAAACAGACAAAATATGTAAGTGTCCACTGGTACACATATTCCTTATAATTCTCTTTATTTTGGGGTGGGGTATGCCACTTCTGCAAAGTTCATGGTACATGGGGTGCTAGGGATCAAACGCAGCAGGTGGCAAACAAGGCAAGCACCCCCCTACTGTATTAACTCCCCAATCCGCCATGTTCCTCTTTATATTCAAACAAATGCTTAGTAAGAACTGCTTCTAACCAGACAGTATCTTATGTCCCTCCTTGTCCCTGGTGGGCCCCAGCTCACCTGATAGCTGGGGGTCACGGAGTACTGAATGCCTGTGGCTGACTGCATGGTCTCAGATACTGCTTCATATACGGGAGGGGCAGGGGCAAGCACCCGATGCTGGTGAGGGAAAGTCTCAGTGCTGCCAGGGATCCGACGCTGCTGGGCTGCATACACCGGTGACTCCTGGTCATCCAAACGGCGCTTCATTCTGCGTTCATGCTCAGAGATACACTATAAAACCTGCAGAAACCCAAAGCAATGACATGTAAACCCATCCTCATTCCAGTATGTGTACTGCTTAAACTGGTCACACAAATTTGTGTAAGACCAAGTCCAGAACTGATAAAAAACCTACTCATTGTAAGAGGTGGTCACTCTGCTGCTTGTTTAAGCATATGATGTGGGGCATATGCATCCTCAGAGAACAGGGTGTCAAAATTGTAGACAAACTTCAGTAAGATTTAATTAATCTAAAATTACAGCTGAAAAATAACTTCAATTACAAAAACAAATGGGGGGGGGGAAGAGAGAGAGAGAGAGAGAGAGAGAGAGAGAGAGAAAATAGCAGATAAGGCATCTGTATTACACACTGCTGACCCAGGTTTAAACTCCAGCACCACATAAGATCCCTAAAGTCCCACCAAGTAATGCCCAAGCACAGCTAGATGTCTAAAAAAATTAAATTGGGGCTGGAGTGATAGCACAGCGGGTAGGGAGTTTGCCTTGCATATGCCGACTCGGGTTTGAGTCCCAGCATCCCCTGAGCACTGCCAGGGGTAATTCCTGAGTGCAGAGCCAGGGGTGACCCCTGTGCATTGCCGGGTGTCACCCAAAAAAAAAAGCAAAAATAAATAAATAAATAAATAAAAAAAACCATCACAAACACATCTTCCTTTTCTTCATTTACTAGTATTCTTAAAAGTCATCATTCCAATATTATTTACACATTCACATGTTACAAAAATATCCTTGTATTTTTTACTCTTCTCAAAACCTGTAACTGTAGTCTTTTTTTTGGTTGTGTTGGAAACTAATCCAAAACCTCACATATGCATGCAAGTCAAGTGCTCTACTGTTGAGCCACATCCTCTGCTGTAGTCTAATATTAAGTAACAATTAAAAAGTTATCAAGGAAAGAACACTCGGGCAGGAGACTTTCCAATTTGTGGAGCGACGTACATAACAACAAATTCCTTAATCCATACAAGTTTCAAGTTTCCCCGGTTATATAAAAAAAGTTTGGAATATATCTGAAAATTTTTTTTCCTGAACTCTAGCATTCCAGAATCCATTAGCTTCAAAAATCCCACTATAAGTGAAACTTTCTTCTTCTTCTTTTTTTTTTTTTTGCTTTTGGGTCACACCCGGCTATGCTCAGGGGTTACTCCCGGCTTTTGCACTCAGGAATTACTCCTGGCGGTGCTTGGGGAACCATATGGGATGCTGGGAATCGAACCCGGGTCGGCCGCGTGCAAGGCAAATGCCCTACCTGCTGTGCTACCACTCCAGCCCCTATAAGTGAAACTTTCTTGCAGAACACAGAAAGTCTATTAATACTAGGCCAGAAATCCAATCCCAACACTGGTATCACTGACGCTTGCTTATCATTGAAATAAGCATGCTTCAAGGGCAGAGAGATGGTACTGAGATTAAGGCACTTGCCTTGCATGCAGCGGACCCCAGTTTGGTTCCAGGCACCACATATGGCCCCACTTACACTGCCAGAACTGACCCACGAGTCCTATGCCAGGAGTATTCCTTGAGTAACTCTGAGAATGGCCCAACCAACCCCAGCTGCCAAAGATTGTTTCAGCCCCCAAAGGGGTTCAGTCCTGCTACTTTTTCAGTTACAAAAAAATATAAAAATAACAATCACTTCTGGGGTCAAGGAGATGACTCAAAAGGGCTAGAGTGCATGTTTTGCATGCAGGATCCCTGAGCATCATGTGTAGTCTAGGGAGAGGAAAAAAAGGACATCGTTCCCCATGATAATAGTATAAACCAAAACACAGAGAACAGGGACATAGCTCAGAATGGAGAATATGCTTCACATGAGACCCTGGATTCCATTTCCGGTACCAAAAATCACATAAAATACATAGTATCAAAAACACTAATAGGGCCAGAAAGATGGTACAGTAGGTAGGGCATTTGCTTGCATGAAGCTGACCCACCTTTGGCCCCTGGAACCACATAGTCAGTCCCTGAGCATTGCCAAGAATGACCTCTAAGCACAGAACGAGCCCTGAACCCATGTTGGCCCCATTACAAACCAACAAAATACCCTAATACTAGGAGACTTCACCCCTACTCAGTTAAGATAAAGACTACCTGTCAGAGGCAGAAACTTTTTTCCCCCAGGGTCATGTGACTATTTCTGAGACCATCTATGGGACACACCATACAGGCAGAGGGCCTGGGGATCTGTTGAGAAGCGTCACTGTCCGTCATGTACCAGGGCCAGACCACCGGATTTCATGGGCTTTATATAGTTCCTGTGCTGACCTTCCCCACCCCTGTAAACTGAGAAAGAAAGATGAAATCTTTCCCTTATTTCTAAGTCCAGCCATCCCCGTCTGTCTTCCCTGGGAGCACATACATCCTCGTGGACACGCAGTTCTCATAAAGAACCCCTAAGGCCGCTTCACCTCGTCTCTGTTCAGTTATCCTGACTTAATCTGCTTGGCATGAAATCGTGTTTTGGGTTTTTCCTCACACTTCACGACCTAAGCTAGATTCTCACAAACAGCACAATGTCACCTGCGAGCCAACCATTTCTCTTTATTTTCTTTTTGCCATCCCCTACAAGTGCTTAGGGCTTACTCCTAATGGACTCAGGGACCACCAGGGGTTGTGGGAACTAAACCAAAGTCAGCTGTGTTCAAAGCAAATACCTTAGCTCCTGTGCTATCCTTCCTGCACTCAAGCTACAAATATTTTTTCTGTTGACTATAACTTTAGATCAAAGATTAAATTTACATGTGATATATGTTGCATGGTTAACTGAAGTTGAACACAAATTCTGACAGATGCCGAATGAAAGAATTTAAAACGTCTCACCTATGTCTGCCTCTCTAAACTTTTCTACTATAAAGTAGTATATTTAACCCAATACTTCAAAACTTTTCAGACATATTAAGAGATCAGAAAAATAGATCTATACCTGCTAGTTGATATTTAAGAGCCATTGGAAGTGACTGAACTCAAACCTCCACCTATTTTTTTTTTTTGCTTTTTTGGGTCATGCCTGGCGATGCACTGGGGTTACTCCTGGCTTTGCACTCAGGAATTACCCCTGGCTGTGCTCAGAGGACCATATGGGATGCTGGAATTTGAACCCGGGTTGGCCGCGTGCAAGGAAAACGCCCTACCCGCTGTGCTATTGCTCCAGTCCCTCCACCTATTTGGGATAAGAAAATGGGGCTAAAAAGTGAACCAAGGGGCTGGAGCTCTGATAGTACAGCAGACAGGGCATCTGCCTTGCCTGAGGCCAATTCGAGTTTGATCCCCAGCATCACCAGGGGTGACCCCAAAAGCCAAAAACAAATGAACAAACAAAAAACCCAAAGAGTGAACCAAGTTAAAGCTGTAAGGATTTTTGTGCTGCTAGGTATACCCATGACCAAAACCAAGGTTGGTTTGGATTCTACTGATTTAAAACTATGGTTGCTTAAACTCACTTGAGATTGATCTCAAGTAACCAAAAGCCAAGTTAGTCACTCAGAAACAGAAAACCACTGCACACCCAGGTACTTAAGTGAAAATGTAAATTCTGCAATTTACTTTGACATACATCAAGGAATTGGCCTAGATTAATAGGTAGAGGGATGGGCACATATAAATTAAGATGTAACTAAACAAGACATAATTAAGATACAATTAAATAAGACTGCAAAAAGAGAGGTAAAATTTAGGCAGTAAATATGTGACCTACCAACTTTATTGTGTATTTGAAAATCTTAAAATCTTGAGAGGGAAAATTAACAATACAAACTAGTTCACAAGTAGTACAAGTAATATAAATTTGGAAAGAAATAAAGGAATTTGTGCATTTGGAAAGACACTACAGAGAAGGTAAATATTTAAGTTGAAAGTTTGGGTTGAATTTGGACAGAGAATATACAGCATGAAATTTAAATGGTATGGTACTAGACATACAGGCAATAAATAGCTATTTACAAATGTTGAGCCTTCAACCATCCACACATAATTCTTTTTTTTTTTTTTTTTTTTTGCTTTTTGGGTCACACCTGGCGATGCACAGGGGTTACTCCTGGCTCTGCACTCAGGAATTACCCCTGGCGGTGCTCAGGGGACCATATGGGATGCTGGGATTTGAACCCAGGTCGGCCGCGTGCAAGGCAAACGCCCTACCCGCTGTGCTATCTCTCCAGCCCCCAACACACATAATTCTTAAGTGTTATGCCTCCACAGGGAACTTGACTGCCAGAATTTCCGGTCTCACCAGTAACCAAGAGTTCTACATATGACTATTATCAGTCATCTAGCGCTCCTCTGAGTACTGGTCAGATGAAGAGACCCAAGGCCCCCTCTTTAGAGAGAAGCTGATACTCAAAAGATATGAAGTGTTTTGTTCAAGGTCACACAATGAGCTAAAGGACCACTGGCAAGATTCTCTCCCACAGAACCTATATAGAATAAACTCTGAACGGAGTATTCTGCCAAGAGAGAAGTAGTTCAGAGCATAAAGTATCCCAGTCCAGGTGTCACGCACAAAGCTACTTCAAGTCCCATGGAGTTGACATGTTCCTCTGCCACCATACTCTCAACTGGAGCTCTCCTACACATCTGCTACAGGTTTCAGAATTGATACAGTCTAAGGAAGACTGGAAGAGGAGGAGAAGAACAAGAAGAGGAGGAAGAAGAGAAAGCAGCAGCATCACTCTAAGGGCTAGGAAGTCCTCCAGAGGACCAGAAATGTGGCTCCAGCGTAAAAATAATTTGCCTTACATACATGATACTTGGGTTTGATCCCCAACAGAATGGAGGGGAAAACTACCTGGCCATGGTTTTAATAAAAAGCTGGAAACCGTTTCAAAATTTTATGCAAATGATTAATTCCCAAACAAAACAGAGTAAAGCAATGCTGATATTTCAGGAGTCTTTTAGAGTAGGATAGACATGGAGAGCAAATTTAATACTAAAAAAGCAAAACAAAGGCTTTCTTATTCTGTTCAGAACAAGAAAAATAAAAATCAATTTCCTAGTTCCCTAATGGGCCTTCTAGCAGTGCTGAGGGCTTACTCCTAGAAGGTATTGGGGAACCATACCACTTAACATTAATTCACACTAGATCAAATGTAGACAACAAAGTAATCTCATTCAACATAAGCTCAAAGTATTTGGGACAAACTGTCCTACTCTGAAAGCCTTTAAGACAGGTAAGCAACAAGATCAGTGATTGTACAGTGGGCAGAGTGGTTGTTTGCCCTGCATGAAAGACCTGGATTCTATCCCCCACACCCCATAACATCCTCTGAGCCCACCAGCAGTAATCCCTGAGCACAGTTGGGACTAATCCCCCGAGCATTTCCAAGTGGAACTCCAAACAAAAACAACAAAAAATCAAACGAAACAAATAAACAAAAAAAGATAAGCATGCAATACTTCTTGAAATGTAGTTAACATTTAGTGGCTCCTAATTTTCTACTGATACAAACTTTGGTTGCTGATGCTATGGTTGTTTGGGGATGCGGAGACACGGTGTGTGGGGGTGGGGAAGGAGGAAGCTATGCTGGGGACTGAACCCAGGACTCCCCACATATAAGAAACTTGCTCTACTAAAGCGTCAGCCAAAACCCAGGCCTTGAAATAATCTTGAGTTAGAAAAAATTTTAACTTTCTTTATTGATCTAAATTGCTTTTGGGGGGGGTCACACCTGGCGATGCACAGGGATTACTCCTGGCTCTGCACTCAGAAATTACGCCTGGCGGTGCTTCGGGGGACCATATGGGATGCTGGGAATCGAACCCGGGTTGGCCTCGTGCAAGGCAAATGCCCTACCCGCTGTGCTATTGCTGTGCTATTGCTCCAGCCCCTGATCTAAATTTTTACATCCTCTGAAACTATTCTCTTGTTGGTACTTAGCATACCATGTAAAATCATTAGTTGTTCAGTTTACTTCAATGAATATTTTTTTAAAAATAAAAAAATTCAAAGCCAAAACAATTTTTTATGAAAACATCGGATAAATGTAATTATAACTACTTCAACCCAGTATAACTGTCCACCACAGTCCACTTAAAAACCTATTCAATGGGGCTGGAATAAAATCAGCTAAATATCAAAACTATTTCAGAATAAACGAAAAAGATAATCTATTCAGATTTCTACTACTAGAATTATACCTTAGCAAAATTAACAACCCAGTCTTCCAAAACTACAACAAATCTAATATCAAAGCTCCTCTGAACTTTGAAGTTTTCCATTCTTCTAGGGAGGTGGTCTCTAACCTGGGAAGAAAGTAACTCTGGTATCTTCAGGAATACAGGCCAACACTGTTACCAACATCGTACAATATATACAGGACAGCCTTGGAAAATAAAGCATTATTTGTCCCCAACCTATTAATGATAACCCCATCTGGCCTGTATATCCTTTGTGGGTTTGGGTGGAATTATGTCATATCACAGTACAACAATTATTTTTCCCAAGGACGTTCAGGGCTGTCATCTTGGTGGTACAAAAGATATCAATACTTTACAACATGACTCAAATACTCAGGGGGAGGGAGAGGGGACTGGACCACGCCCAGCAGTGTTCAGGGCTTACTCCTGGCTTTGTATCAAGGTTCACTCCTGGTGGCTTGGGGGACCATATTGGGGACCAGTGATCTAACCCGGGCTGGCCATGTGTAAGGCAAACACCTACCCACTATACTACCTGTCTCCTAAAATGATTCAATTGAAAAAAAATTGGGGATGCTTTTGGGCCACATTCAGAAGAGAGTCAAGAAAAAGCAAGCCCCAAGCACTGCTGGGTATGGCCCCCAAACAAACAACAAAACAGTGACCTCTGGCTCTACACTCAGGAATCACTCCTGGCAGTGCTTAGGGGACCCAAGCCCAGGGCTGGCTGCATGAAAGGCAAGGGTTGTACCCATTATACTATCTCTCTGGCCCCAACAATTCCATTTTAATCTTCAAAATGCCAGGAAAATATTAGTTTTGAAGAGAAAAATATAATCTTTCTGGGTTTCAAGGCACACATATTCCAAATAGTCAATATACTTTAAAACTCAACTCTGGGACCAGAGAAATAGTATAGCGGGTAAGGCACTTACTTGCCTTGCATGCAGCAGACCCAGATTTGAGCCCCAACAATACATATGGTCGAAAAGCCTCACCAGAAAAGACCCGTAAGTGAAGAGGCAGGAGTAAGCTCTGAGCACTGCTGGGTGTGGCCCAAACACCAACTAAAAGTAAACAAAACTCCAATCACTAGTTGCCACATAGGAACCTGGAACAAAATCATTGAAATAATGTCAGATTTCAGAAATGTCTTGTATAAAATAGCAGTTTTATATCACTTTTGACTTTTTTCCTTGTCCTTGAATCGTCAAATATAGTACTCTGAAAACTTAATCCTTTTTTCTTGGGGGGGGGGGGTTGGATGAAGGAAGGAGGCTTTTTGGGTCACACCCAGCGTTGCTCAGGGGTTACCCCTGGCAGGTGCTCGGGGGCCCATATGGGATGCTGGGGATGGAACCCAGGTTGTCCACATGCAAGACAAACACCCTACCCGCCGTACTATCACTCAAGCCCCCATCGAAGTTTAATTCTTAATTTGGTTGGAAAGGAAGCTTCTGTCTGTACTGTCCTCTAAGTGTTCACACTCTCAGTCTTCTACTATCACCAACCAGAACATTCAGTCAACAATCGTTATTACTACCCTGTTTCCTTCCAATCACACATCCACCCGCAGCACCTGTCTACTTAACATACCCATTTATGTTTTGGTACACAGATACCCTAAAATGTTTAAGAATATTATTGTATATTCCTTTAGCAAATTGAAGCAGTTAAGGACTAAAGACCTGGTGCAGGGAGACAGTACAGTGGGTACTCCTGCCTTGCATGCAGCTGACCACGGTCACTCCCTGGCACCCTCACGGTCTCCAGAGCTAGCTCCCCCAAGCTGGCCAGTGATCCCTCAGCATAAAGCCAGAAGTATGCAAGCTCAAAGCACTACTGGGGGCGGCCTCAAACCCAAACCAAAACCACTGAAGCCCTTCCTGCTGGCTACCTGGATGAGAACACGGTTTCTTTTGTCACCACCTCCTTCCGAAATAGATCATGCATTTGGAAATCTTTCAGTTTAAGACTCATCTAGGATATTGTCCTCTGAAGACTTACAGTCTGTGACTGAGATTATAGTCAATTTTATCATCACTACAATCTGCAGTGCTCTCTACTATACAGCACTCATCAACTACTTTCTCTGATGGCTGTGAAGTATCTTCCTCTGGTAGTTTTCATTTCTTTGCTATTAGAGGAAAAAAAAATTATGAATTACCAAATATTTCAACAAAAGCTTTAAAAAAAAAAAAAACAGAAAACCTGAGGCTGAAGTGAGAGTACAGTGGGTAAGGATTTTGCCTTGCACATGGCTGACCTGGGTTTGATCCCTGAAGCTATATATGGTCCCCCCAGTACTGCCAGGAGTATCCCTGAGCAGATGGCTATGACCACCTCCCCAAAAAATACAAACCCTTGAGGGGCTGGAGTGATAGCATAGCGGGTAGGGTGTTTGCCTTGCACGCGGCCGACCCGGGTTCAAATCCCAGCATCCCATATGGTCCCCTGAGCACCGCCAGGAGTAATTCCTGAGTGCAGAGCCAGGAGTAACCCCTGTGCATCGCCAGGTGTGACCCAAAAACAAAAACAAAAAAATATAAACCCTTGAAAGCTAGAATTCAATCCAACTGTCATTCAGACTTTTACTGTTATAGACAGAAAATGAACAAGAAATTAGTGAGCTCAATATAAAAAGTATAACATATGTAACATATGTAATTTTATCAGCAATAATTTTACTGGACTATGGTTTTATAAAATGCACGGTGGGATCTGGGTGAGAGCTGAGAGCCCAGCAGGAAGGGCGTCTGCCTTGTACTCGACTGACCCGGACTCAATCCCCAGCACCATGTCTGGTCTCCTGAGCAAAGACAGTAGTGATTCCTGAGTGCAGAGTCAGGAGTAATCCCTGAGCATCTCTGGGTGTGACTCAAAAACTGAAAAAAAGAAAGAAAAAAGAAAGCTCTATGACAATTTTTTGTACTAATTTTTCTGAAATTTAAAATTACTTCAAAAAATTACTCAAAGTGAAAAGTTAAAAAGCATTAATGGTAAGGGAATATAAAAGAACAATATCATCATGTATACCCACTCGAACTTTGGTTTTGTTCTTTTATTTCTGGGTCACACCAGTAGCTACTCTGGGCTGGATGCTCACTCCCAAAACTCTTAGGCACCACACGGTGCTGGGGTCAAACTCAGGCCTCTTGCACTCCAGTCCACTTCTCGTGCTCACTCTGCACTTTCTCTCTCTCTCTCTCTCTCTCTCTCTCTCTCTCTCTCTGAGAGAGAGGGAGAGAGAGAGAGAAGGGAGAGGGACGAAAGGGAAGAACAGGAGTCAAGTAGGTTCTTAAGAGAGTTAAGTAGATGTGTCACTCCCCTTACAGTGCCTTTATCCTATCAGCTGTAGTTCACCTCCATCCAAACACTGGCACAACACTTTGAATCATCTTATATACTCCACTTCGCAAAAGACACTGGTGGGTACCAAGTCATTCATTCATTCATTCAAGCATTCTTTTAATATGTACTAAGCTCATCTGTATGTTTTAGGAGCTGAAAGTGGAGACAGCAGTAAACAACAGATTAATCTCTTCTCTCATTAAATTTAAACTTTGGTCGGAAAAAAGTTAAGACAAGAAACAAAATGATTAGGGGCTGGAGCGATAGCACAGCGGGCAGGGCGTTTGCCTTGCACGCGGCCGACCCGGGTTCGATCCCCGGCATCCCATATGGTCCCCCGAGCACCGCCAGGGGTAATTCCTGAGTGCAGAGCCAGGAGTAACCCCTGAGCATCGCCGGGTGTGACCCAAAAAGCAAAAGAAAAAAAAAGAAAGAAAATGTAGTCTAATCATTTTTTTTCTTTTTGGGTCGCACCCGGCGATGCTCAGGGGTTACTCCTGGCTCTGCACTCAGGAATTACCCCTGGCGGTGCTCGGGGGACCATATGGGATGCCGGGGATCGAACCCGGGTCGGCCGCGTGCAAGGCAAACGCCCTGCCTGCTGTGCTATTGCTCCGGCCCCCTAGACTACATTTTCTAACAGGAACACAAAGTGTAGGGACATGCGTTACAAAGATAAAGCAGAGTAGATTTTTTGATGTTAAAAGTGATCAAGATTAATACCTCACTGAGAAGGTAACTTTTGAGAAAGGAGGAAGGGAGCATTACGAGCAGATGGTTCAGTATATACAAAGACCCTGTGGCACTTTACATGCTTAGGTGTGGCTAAAACAGAAGGAAAAAGAGACTAGAAGAAAATGAAGTCAGAAGTCATGGGATGGGGTAATAGAGAGTGCATGTTTATCCTTTTGGTCATTCAGACTTAATACTGGCATTGAAATAGGAAAGCTTGGGTTTTAAGCTAAGAAGTGGTAGAGTTTTGAGTTATGCTTTAAAAAGAATCCCTTGAGGGTCTGAGAGTAAGGTACTTGCCAACTTGAGTTGGATCCCCGAGCCCTGCCAGCAGTAAACCGTCAGCACAGTGGAGCGTAGCCCACCACTCCACCTAAACAAATAGCTTGGACTGCTGTTAAAAAATGGCTGGCTTAGGACCAGGGAGACGGCTCATAGCGCCAGAGCACAGGCTTTCACACAGGAGTCCCAAATGCAATCTCCAGCACACCACTCCCCCAAGCTACCGACACACTGACTCACATCTACAAAACCGAAATGACAAAGCAAGCGATGGAGATCTGGCACTCTGGGTCCCACATGAGAATGAGAACTGTAGTTAGTAGTTCCTGGACCTGCAATACTTCTGCTGAGTCTATAAAGTCTGGTATCAGAAGACTGAAAGAATTCAAAGACAGCAGAAGCCACCTTTGAAACATTGACTAGAATAAATGGAATCATTTAAGTAACAAAAAAATAGAGTGGCAATAACAAAGTAGGAAACAGGTGCTAATGAAATCAGCCAAACTAGAGAGTGGAACTGACATTTACAGGTGGGATGGGGGATGGTACTAAGGGGCCAAATCTTGCTAGTTACACTACAGACAGGAGAAGCCACACATGGAAAGAAACTAAGGGTGCTAATAGGGATCGAAAAGAAAACGTTACTTATCATTGACTAAAAGGGGCTGGTAGAGATCCCTAGTTCAGTAGCACTGTCCTCCCGTTGTTTACTGGTTTGCTCGAGCAGGCACCAGTAACATCTCTATTGTGAGACTTGTTGTTACTGTTTTTGCCATGTCAAATATGTCACAGGTAGCTTGCCAGGCTCTGCCGTGTAGGCAGGATACTCTCGGTAGCTTGCCGGGCTCTCCGAGAGGGATGGAGGAATGGAACCGCTGTGCTATCGCTCCAGTCCAAAGACCCCCAGTTAAGAGACAGAAATGTCTTATGAGTACTATTTGTGTTTTAGAAAGGTAATAAAGAGCACAAGGTGACTTTTCATAATCAAGCACATTTATATTGCTGTATCAAGTCAAAAGGCCTAAATTAATTTGTGCCCCTAAATTAGCTGTGGAATTAAAAAACAAAATTTCTTGCATTTCACAATTGCAGATAAGGATCTGACGTATATGTCCTTCAAGAACTTGTAAGTTGAGGCTGGAGTTATAACACAGGGGGTAGGGCATTTTGCCTTGCACACAGCCGACCCGGGTTTGATTCCCACCATCCCATATGGTCCCCCTGCACCGCCAGGAGTAATTTCTCAGTGCATCTCCGGGTGTGACCCAAAAAAGAAAAAAAGAAAAAAGAAATTTGTAAGTTAGCAAGCAGTGGTAAATATAAGAATGTACAGGCATTACCGCACTGTCGTCCCATTGTTCAATTTACTCGAGCAAATCGGGTACCAGTAACGTCTCCATTGTGAGACTTGTTATTACTGTTTTTGACATATAAGACAGAAAGTAAGAAAGAAAAAAAAAGGCACAGGCAGAAGACAGAAATTGCCAAACATACACCTAACTTTGAAATCAACTGCAACTTCCATGTACTTATTAAAGTAGCAGAAACAGGAAGACATGGAAGAAAAGCAACAGAATTAGTGGATTTTTATTAGTACCTTGAAGGACTAATAAAAGTAAAGAAAAAATCTTGCTATTTTAATAAAAAATTATGCCCAGAGTTTCTTCACTGCAGCCTTTTTGTTTGGGTTGAAGGCCCTGTGCTTAGAGGCCACACCCTGAGGTATTAGGGGACCATGCAATGCTGCTGATTAATAAACCCAGAACCTCCAGTATGTAAAGCAAGCACTCACCCCCTTGAGTTCTCTCTGGCCCTTTCCTGCTATTCTTAAATACTTCACAAGGTATAAGAAATAATCAGGGGGTCTGGAGCGACAGTACAGCGGGTAGGGCATTTGCCTTGCACTCGGCCAACCCGGGTTTGATTCCCAGCATCCCATGTGGTCCCCTGAGTACCGTCAGGAGTAATTCCTGAGTGCAGAGCCAGGAGTAACCCCTGTGCATTGCTGATGTGACCCAAAAAGAAAAAAAAAAAGAAAAAAATCAGGGATGGGACCAGAGAGACACAACAGCAGGCACACACTTCCCTTACACACAGCTAACCAGGTTGCAATCCTCCGCACCACATATGATGAACACTTGAACACTAGGAGTGAGAGCTGTGCAGAGCCAGGATGAAGCCCTGAGCACAGCTGGGTGTGACACCTCAACAAAACAAACCAGAAAGAATCATGGGTCCAGTGCAACAGTAAGGGCACATTCTTCTTGCAGTGCTCAGCAGGGGCTACACTTAATAGCTTCAGTGTTCAAGTATCATTTTAGTTGAGGTGCTCAGTGGGGACGCCGGGGCTGCACCCTTCAATTGTGGTTCGAGTCAGGAATCACTGACAGCAGAGTTGCCAAGGGCTGGGAGCACGCACAGCACCAGAGATCAAACTCTTGGCCTCACCTTTGCAAGGCAGGAGCTTTAGCCAGTTGGCCATCTCTCGGCATCTTCTGAAAGTCTTACAGCCCTTGGTACTGGACTCAAACGGCACTCAATCTACAAAGATGTAGTAAAATGATCATGCGCATACTATCTTTTCTTCTAAGAATGTGAAACTTAGGGACAAAGTCATTTCCTGTTTGATTCCAGAGTTATTAAGGAAGATGGTCAATAAATGTATATTGACTCAATGAACCTTTAGAATCTGCACCCCAAACTATTGCCTGTCTGCTTTCAAAAGCACACTGCCGGTTCCTAAAAATATTAAAACACAGAATTACCCTATGATACAGCAATTCCACTTCTGCATATACACTCCAAAAATTGTAAGCAGATAACTGGAGAGACATTTGTACACTCATGTTCATAACAACTAACATTATTCATAATAGGGTCAGAGAAATAGTACAGTTGGTAAGGCACTTGCCCTGCACATGGCTGACAGGGTTCAAGCCCTAGCACCCCACCTGAAGTGATCTGTGATTTCAGGGCCAGGGATAGGCCCTGAGCACTGCCAGGTGTGGCCCCAGAACAGCAACAAAAAAAGAAAATAGCCAGATAAAAGAACAAATTCTGAAATACTGGAGGATTCTACTAACATAATAGAAACTCAATGAATGTAAGTTCTCATTACTATTACTATCCAAGGATGAGTGTAGTTTGAAGAAGCATACACTACCAATTTCCTAAGGAACTACAGGGGTCTGGAGAGAGCTCAACAGACTGACATCCTTTGCAAGCAGGTGGTGAGGCTTACATCCCCAGCACCACCAGGAGAAGTCCTGGGCACCACTAGGTATGACACAAGGAAAAGAAAAAAAAGAATCTATACAATGTCTCACAAGTGACAGAGCCTTTTAAACACTGTGCTGGATTAACATCTGCCTGCACAGCCCTACAGTATCTTGTCTGCTTTCACGCAAGATGTAAAAAGGCTAAGCTTTGCCAGGAATATTATCCAATCTACCTTCTAAAAGGATACCGGGGCTGGAGTGATCATACAGGGGTTTAGGTCCTAGTCTTGCATGCGGCCAATCCAGGTGTGATCCCTGGCACCCCACGATTCCCCTTAACACTACCAGTAGTTACCCCCGAGTACAGAGCCAGGAGTAAGTCTTGAGCACTGGTGGGTATGGCCCCCCCAAACCAAAGGAAAAACCAACTGACCCAAAGAACCCCTGGTATTTAATGCTAATATTTGAATAGGTAAACATTTATGGAAAGTACTAATGTGGTATAACTAGATTCCTCCTCGAATCCCTAAAACTCCATCTGCCTGGCACACCTACAGACAACGTTCCTCAAGTGTGGAATAGCTCGCCTGTGTTCCCCCAAGCACACAGCACTGAGAACAGTGGCAACTAGGAACTTGCCTCAGAGTCGAATTCTCTCCTTTCTCAGTTTGGGATACGGGGAAGAACACCTAGTTATTCAGTCTTCACACCAATTCTATTACAGCCACCATGAATCAAAAGCCACTGTCGCAATTGCTACCTCAGCTTGAGAAGCTGGGGCTTTCTCCACATCAGCACAGCATAGTCCCGACCGGGTTAAGCATAGATCTAGAAATTAACTTCAGTTCAGGAGGCCTGAGAGTTTGCTCAGGTGTCAGCGTATACATACATTCTTCCCATGTTTGTTTTTCTCATGAAAAATAGCAGGAATACTTAGGTGATTTCTATTAATAAGAAAAGAGGGGCGCCAGGGTGAGAGCACAGTAGGTAAGGTGCCTGCCTTGCATGCAGCCACCCAGTTGAAATCCTGGGCAAAGAGAGAGAGAGAGTGTGAAAGAGAGAGAGTTATCAAGTCCAAGCAAAAACCTCAATTAAAACGGTTCATTAAACCTGAAATTTCCTACAGCAACTCGCACAACAGATTGGAAGGTGAGGGCACATAAATTACAAACACAAAACTGCACTAGTCCTCAACTTCATGCCACTCTTTATAATGAACAGGACAAGAACACTCTATTTTATAGAATATAAATAGAAAGTGGTCTAGATGTTTGAAAAGAATTGCAGGAACCCAGAAGACTGTTCAAGAGCACTTGTAGTGACCTATACTGCAGTCTAATTGTTGTGAAATTAAGCCTATATGAATAGCAGAACCTCCAGGACAAGTATTCAAGAATTAATCAAATTGGAGTCCTTTATTCGAGATTCTCTAAAAGCATCCTTTTGTAAAGCGTGCCCTATGAGCCTCCCCCTTCCCTCCATAGACCTGAACCTTGTGCAAAGCCAGCGCTCTGACAGCGTGCTCCTCGCTACCCGGGTTTGAAGTCCGAAGGCTCGGCAGCGGCGGCCCCGGCTAAGTACCCCCCGCCCCATTGGCCCGAAGGAAGCCCCGCCCAGGGGCAGGGGCGCCGCGCCGGCGGAGCCTCCAGGGAACTCCGCAAAGGTGGTCCCCCGCCCCTCCCCCGCCGTGCGCGGCGCCCGGGCGCGGACTCCGCCGCAAGGACCTTGAACACCTGGCCCCAAGGATCCCGGGCACGAGGGGCGCGCGGCTAACTGCGCTCGGGCGCTGCACGGCTGCACGGGGCGCAGCACGCCGCTCCGGGCGCGGGCGGCGGGCGCGGGGAGTAAGTCCTGACACCTCCACGGCCCCGCGCCAGCGGGGGGCCCCTCCCACCCCACCGAGACCTTGGGCGGGGCCCCTGCGGGCGCCCGGACTCCCAGCCGGACTGGACAGCGGGCTTCCCCGGGCCCCGCCTCGTTCGCCAAGGAGGCGGAAACCGGGGGGAGGGGGCGGGCAGGAGGAGGGGCATGGCCGCTCCGTGCGGCCCCTCCGGCCAACCGGATCCCCAGAAGGCGGACGGAGGCCGACCTCCACGCCCACTCCCCGCCGCGCCCTGACGCCGCACGCGGGAGACCCCCTGCCGGCCCCCACGCCCCCGCAGGCCGGGGCGCCGAGGCCCCGCCCCTTTCTCCACCACCGCACGCGCGCGCCGGCCCCGCCCCTGAGCGGCGGCGCGAGAGCCCGCCCCCTCCGCGCGCACCGGGACTACGCGCGCTCCCCCTCCCGCACGGAGCACCCCGCTCCGCCCCCCACCCCCCTCACACATCCACACACCTCCCGCCCGCCGGCGCTACGGGAAGCCAAGGAGGTCAGCCCCCCTAAAAATACACACCCTCGGCTCCGGCGTAACCCGCCATCCAGGCTCCCCACCCCGACCTCAGCCCGGCGTCCTCTCACCGCAAAGCTGCCTCGGCCGCTCCTCACTGCGTGTCCCCCTCGGCTCAGCGCGGAGGCCCCGGGAACGGCACGGGGCACAGGCCCGCCGAAGCGGACTGGCAGCCGCCTCTCCGCTAACGAAGCGGTCACAGGCCCCGGTGTCCAGACTGGGAAGGAGGGAGGGTGGGAGGGAGGGAAACTCCGAGGGGGGAAGGGGAGGGGGGGAAGATGGAGAAACCGTCTCCGCCGCCTCTACCGCCGCGGCCGCTTCTCTGTTACCCGGGAAATCCCGCCCACTCCCTCGGCCCGCCCCGCAGAGGGAAGACTTCACTTCGCTCCGCCACAGGCTGCACTGTCCGCCCGTCTACGGTTTAGCCAATCACCGCACCTTCGCGGCCGACAACCCGCCCCTTCCCCCTCGGCTGGAAGGGAGGGGGAGCCGCTCACCTTCTCCACGCCCCTATTGGCGGGGAGCTTCCCTAACTCAACCCCGCCTATTGGAGACCGGCGGCTGGATCCCACCCCCAAGCCGCTCCACTATTGGAGGAAAAAGGGAAGCTCTTCACGTCTCATTGGAGGACTCTCTATATCCCGCCCCATTCGGTCTCAGCTACAGGCCCAACAAGTCGGTTCCCGCCCTCGCCGGTCACTGCATTGGAAGGTACACTGGCTCTCTCCGTGCCCCAGGAAGGTAAGTAAGAGAGTGGGGTAAAATGTCCGTAAGTGAAACAGGCCCCTCCTACCACACTGCCGGGCTAGGCCCCGCCCCCCAGCCTTAGGATTGGAGCTCTCGACGCCGGTTGACCTTCCATTGGCCAGGACGCCCGTCTCGGAAGGAGCTGACTCCGCCCCGCGCGAGGAGGCTGAACCCTCGCAGTCCTTTTGTGGAATGTTTACACTAGAGACTGAGCGCCGAGTTCCAGGCCCCGAAACTGGAGGTGGCGCGGAGCGGCGACACGATGCCCCGGGATTGGAAGGGAAGATGCAGCAGCATTACCACCTTAGAGGAGCCCGTACAAAAAAAATGGTTAAAGAACCTCACTTATCCAGCTTACACTTCCGCGCGCTGCCTCCATGTAAAAACAAACATCCGGAGCAGCCGAGAACGCCTTTCAGTGAGTATTTAATGGAGGGCTGGAGACCAAAGTCGACAGTCCTCGGGTGAGCCAGACCGAGGTTGGGGTGGCCGGACAGCTAACACACTTACTAGCTAGACCCGAAGATGCAGTCCTAAGAAGGCGGAGATAACGAATGAAGGCTGGGACCTAACAGCACCGCCCGGACGAGACACCGGAAGGCGGGGAGTGAGCCCTAAGGTGCTCGCGATCGCCGAGGCCGATCTGGAGCATCCGCAGACTTGAAGAAAGGTCAAGAAAGAGATCAGGACAAGCCACGGCGTTACGTGAATGTTCGTTCCACACCCCAGTAAAAAGATAAAAGCTCCAAGTGGTTGCCAAAAAAATAAAAGAAGAAAACCAGTGTCTTCCCCTGCCGAAACCACAGCGTGTTAATGGTTATGCCTACGCACTCCCCGCCTAAGTAATAGCGCGTGAAATACACATACTGCTTGCAAAACCCGACTAGCAGGGCGGAGAACTGACGCTGGCCTTGCTTTGGGGGGCGCTCGCGGAGCGCCAGGAGAGGAGGGGGCGGGACTAGAGTTTTCCCGCTCTCAGCAGCCAAAAAAAAAAAAAAACCACCTAGTCCGGTAGTGAGCCCAGGCAGTAGCCAGGTGACGGACCCGAGAAAGCCCAGACGTAGGTGGGTGCCTTCCCCCGCGACCCACGGCAGATGCTAGCAGTGAGTGCTGGCAACAGGTGGGTCTGATGCCGACGACAGCTTCCGGCATCAAGAGCAAGGCAGCTATTTATCAACCCCGCGGGTAATAGGCAGGTGGGAGCAGCCTCACGCCCCAGCCGCAAGCTCACGAAAAATAAGTCACACGGTAAAAAGAGACTTCGAGCCAAGTTCAGAGGAGTTTATAAAACAGCATTTCTGCAGAACTGACAGAGAGCTGCCCTTCTGCTGTTCCCTGGACTAGGTGCTACACCAGGAACGGGCTCCCCAGGTGTCCCGCCAGCCCACCAGCTTCTCTGTCAACAGAATGACCTGCTCTAGATTTTGCCTAATTCACCCATGTCAGTCCTGTGTCGCTCAGTTTGGTATAAAGCTAACTAAGAGCATCCACTGCCGAGTGCTAAACCACCCCCAGCGTCCGTAGCGACCTCGAGATTAAGCTAGGTCATGCGGCACGCTAATAGCCAGGCCAGAGCGCCGCAGAATCTTTTACCTGGCCCGAGATAGCCCCACCCTCGCCCCTTCCGACTCCTGTAAGAGCTAAGAAGCTAAGTTCATTCCACACCTCGCTGCAGCAACTCCTAGGTTGCTCACAAGGGCTACCAGACCCACTCCGGGGAAAGCCTTCGTCGCGCTCCCTGTCCTCTCCACCCCGCCTCCCCGCCATGACCAGGGCTCCCCGCTCAGGACTTCCGGGCGGGAGGACTGTTCTGCGGAGCAAGGCGGGCCCCACACATGTGCGGAGCGGGCGCCCCGGCTACGGGAAGGGGCGGAGAGGCAGAATGGACTTCCCTTCCGAGGCTCGCACCGCCGGAGGAGGCGGGACTCCCGGCCCACCAATCCGAGACAGGGGCGTGACGGCGCGCCGCACGTAAGCCGCAGGAATCCTCCCTCCGCCCTTCACGGAAAAAAAAATCCTAGCAACTTAAACTCCAGCCGAGCCCAGGATAGGCGGAGCCCGGGAGAATGTCAGCCAATCAGCAACCGAGAAGTGAAAGGGTGTCTCGCCCAGCCAGTGGAAGACAAGAGAAGGCGGGCCCTGCGCAGGAGCCCGAGGTGAGTGGAAGCGCTGGAAAGGCCCCGCCCCTCACCTCCCCTCCCGGCCGGTTGCACAAGCCAACGCCGGAATAGATAGTAAACAGGCAAGGCCACGGAGTGGAGGCAAGGGCAGCCCGGCGCTCGGTGGGCCCGGGCCTCTGCAGCCCGCGCGCCCGCGGCCCCCGCCCGCTCCCGGCTGGGCGCGCCGCCGCCCCGCCTCCCAACCCGCGGCCGCCATCCCGGCTGACAGTCGCGCCCCTCGCGCCCCTCCCCGCCCGCTGATGCATTTCCTTTTCCCGATGCCGAGCGTGGAGACTGTTTTCCCAGTTTCCGACCTTCACTGCCCCTTTCGGGCCACCTCCTCGTGGGCGCGCTCGGCAGCCGGCGCCCCCGCCCCCCGCCCCCCGCCCCCGCCCCCGCCCCGTCCGCGGCAGAGCGGCCCCGCCGCGGGAGGGGGACGAGCCGCCGCCGCCTCGGGGTGGGCGGGGAAGGAGGCAGCTCCATGTTGGCGAGATCAGCTGGGGCCGCGGGGCCGGGCTGCCGAGTTCCTGCGCCGAGTTGCGCGCGGGATCGCGGCCTGGCGGGTTCGGGCGCCCGAACGCCGAGCAGGCGCCGCGGCCCGGGAGTTCGGCGCGCGCGGGGCGGGGGCCGCGGCGCGGGGGTTCTTTCCGGTGGGCTCCCCCGCCCCTCGCCGGCCCTCCCGCGAGTCCGGCGTTGCCCCCGCCCCCAGAGTCCATAACAACCGCGGCCCAGGCGCCCGCGCCTCTGCCGAGCGTGCCCACCGCCCCCTCCGACAAGTTTGCCGAGAGAGACAAAACCCGGCGCGGCTAGCGGGCAGAGCCCGGGCCCGGCTCCCTCGCCAACTCCAGCTCGCCGGGTCCCGGCCGCCGGCTCAGGCCGCCGCCCCCTGCCGAGCCCGCGCGCCGCAGTCCGGCCGGCCGCAGGCGGGGCACGGAAGCGCCCACCCTCCGCCCCCTACCTCACCCCCCCCCTTTACTATCTTTCTCTTGAAGGCATTCCAGGAGCGGGAAGGAAGGAGCAACCTCCTCCTGCCCTCTGTGTCCCCAGTCCGCCGCCGAAACCTACCGAAACCGACCACTCGGTGGAATAAACTAGGCAGCACGACCAGCGCGCTGAAGACCCCCGGCCGGGCCAGCCCCCTGCCCCGCGATCCGGCGGGGCTGGGACACACACTGGCGGGCGGGCGGGCGGCGCCAAGAGCGCTCCTTCCTGGCCTGCCCCTCGCCTCCCGCGGCCGCCCCGGCTCCGGCCCGGGGCCTGCGGCGCCCGCACCGTGGCGGGCCGGCCGGAGTGCACGAGCCCCCCAAACGCCCCGAGATTGGGGAGCCCAAATTAAAAGCAGCTGTTTTAACATACCTTCCGAAGCAGGCGAGGAGTCCTGAATGGGAGGGAACGCCCCCCGCGGCCCATTGGCCTCCCGGCGTGCACGTCACCGCCGGGGCCCGCCCCCTCACCGAGCCCCGCCCCGGCCCCGTCATTTGCACGCCCCCTCCCTCAAAACACACATATATAAATAAGTCAAACTCGTCGCGAGTGGGAGGCTCCTCCGGGGGGCACAGGGCCCCTTCGCTCCGGCACCTCCGCCCCGAGTTCCTGGAGGCCCCGGGACCCGGAGAGACCGGCGGGGACGACATCCGCAGAGCGTACCGGGGAGCAGCTGGCGGGGCTGCCCGGCCCCCGCTCCCTCCACGCTGCGCACCCGGAACCCGGCAGAGAGGTGGGTAGCGGCCGACCGGGTGTCCAGGCTCCCCCAGCAGTGCAGTGTCCTAGCCGCGGCCGGCCCATTGCTGAGAGGCGCTAAAATCCGCGCCACAAGAGCGGGCAGCTCTGCAGTCCTGCGTCCTGGGCGCCGGGCACGGCTCTGCGCACCTACTTGGAGGCACCTGCTGCTGGGCGCGCCTACCCAGACAGGGTCAGATGCTCACTCTGCATTTCCTCCAGAGGTTCCAAACTGCAGGATAGAGATGACAGAAAGGCACGGACGAAACGTATGTCAGAGGCATTCATAGTCCAGAGGAGTGAGATTTCTAGGAAGAAAAGGGCTTCTTGGAGGAGGTGTCACTTAAAGGACAAGTCATTCTCTACTGAGGACACAAAGGAGTAGAGGTGAAACATTCTAACGACCTTCGAGTGTGGCTGTCGTAATGAAAAACCAGGGTTGGAAAGATGAAACCATAATGACAGATTTTAATACCCGGTGAGAAGCCTTTGGTTTGTACAGCCAAGTGTGCAGGAAGCGCAAATCACAGGATGAGGGTCTCCTAGAACGTTGATTCTCCATATCCTGGAGCTGGAAGGTCACCGTGAGTGCCTCGAATGAGAGGTGCCTTACAAGGTGGCAGACCACAGAGATGGTTATAATCCTGAAGAGTAGGTACACCTTGTTGAGGGCGGGGATGCCAGAAGGTTTATTTTCCATCAGTCACTTTCAATCCAGAAAGCCATTCCAATGCTTTAATAGACAAGTTAAAGCTCTGAATCATTTGCAGTATGTCACAAATTTCCATCTAAAAGGAGTTTCCGGGGGACGGAGGCAGAGACCCAAATGCCAACACAACAGAGAACTGAGTCTGGAACCAGAGTACACAATGGGAGAGTGAGAGGAAACTGCTGATTGAAGCCTCCAGAGAAGGGAGTTCACCGTGGATGCGGTGGGTATGCAGAATGCACAGGGGCTTAAGTCTGCAGGAAAAAGGAGGCCTGCTGCCAATGAGGCTGTCAGCAAGTCCCAGGAGATATAATGAGGATCTCAGGAAAGCAGTGACAATGGGGAATAAGAAAAAAGCCACTGGGGGTGTGGCTCAGCATTACAGCAATTGCCTTGCTTGTGTGAGGCCCTGGGTTTGATTCTCAACAGAAGAAAAAAAATTACAATTTCAAAAAGGAGACAGGGGCTGGAGCAATAGTAAATGGGTAGGGCATTTTCCTTGCACGCGGCTGACCTGGTCTCAGTCCCCAGCATTCTATATGGTCCTCCCAAGCACCACCAGGAGTTCTTCCTGAGTGCAGAGCCAAGAGTAACTCCTGAGCATCGCCAGTGTGACCCCCCCACAAGAAAAAGGGAGACAAGGAGCTGGAGTGATAGTACAGCTGTCCAGGCTCTTGCCTTGCTATGTGTGGCCAACCCAGGTCCAATACCCTGGCACCCCAAATGGTTACTCCAAGCACTGCCAGGAGTAATTTTTGAGTGCCCCCCCAAATGTGTGGAGTAATAGAGCAGTAATACAGCAGGTAGGGTGCTTATCTTGCACCTGGCTCACCTGGGTTTGATTGCTGGTACCTCCTATGATCCCCCGAGCCTGCCAGGAGTGATTCCCTGAGCACAAAGCAAGGAGTAAGCCCTGAGTACTGCCACTACTGCCTAGTGTGGCCCCAACTAAAAACAAGCAAACACAAAGGAGATAAGGGCTGAAGAGTTGGAGAGATAGTAAAAGGCTATTACTTTTTATGTTATCTATATAAACTGGTTTGGCCAAACCCAGTTTAATCCCAAGCACCAATATATGGTCCCCTGAGCACATAGCCAGGAATAAGGAGTAAGCCCTAAACCCTAAGCACTGTTAGGAGTGGACAAACAGGAAAAAATGGATTTGGGAAGTGTTTATGACTGACCCTAGGCAGAACAGGGACTAGAACTTGAGTTGTGGTTATATCGCTTTGCATGCTGGGGTTTGAACCAGGGCCCCACACATGAATGGCAAGTGCTCTACGGCTAAGTCACATAACCAGTCCAAGTGGCAGCTGTGCTGACTGGGTCGTTGAGAGAAAGGGCAGAGTGGGGCAAAACCAAGAATTGAGCACTGTATATGCAGTGGGACTCCCGGAAACTGACATGGGCCATAGATGTCAAGGTTGCCTCATACTTGGGACTCACCAGGGTGAAAGCATGTTTTTCTATGTAACAGTAGGGTCCTGGTGTCTGAACCCTGGTCTCAAGCTCCTGCCCTATCTCCCAAGGGAAACTGCCTTAGATCAAAGCCAGATACTACGTGAATGTGGATGAGGTGAGTGGTAGGGCAAAAAGAACATTAACCTGGAAGTTGAGTCCCAAGACATCCACTTAATAACTTCTGATTTGTGGATCAGCTTCCTGCCCCTATATAAGTGAATGTGCTTGAATACACCCCTTGAGATCCCGAGCTGCTGAGACCAGAGGCTCAAGCATTGGAATGTCAACCTGAAAAGCGAGTGGTATAACATAGATGAAGTCAGTTAGAAAGTATTTGCAGCCAGAACCATTATTCCTGCTCAGGGGACAAGAATTCAGTGATATATTCTGCCGGCGTGTCCACCCTTGTGGAAATCCTGTCCCGAACTGCCTCTGGACAGAGCTTCTGGAGAATATTCAGTCTGATTCACCTTTAAGCCCCCGTTGTCCACAGCAGGACACAGGCTCCGAAGGCCTCTCAGAGAAGGTCCCATGCTTGCTTCTGACTCTGTACATGGACGTTGGTCTAAACAGTGAGTCCCAGACTCCAGGAAAGTGAGTTTTTAATTTGATGACAGTTGCCAGTCAGGTCCCCTGAGGGCTGCATCCACCCTACCCCATTAGTAAGGACAAAATCTGCAGAACACCACTTTGGGAGGTCACATTTGGATTCCTGGAGGCCTCTTGTGTGTTAAGATTAATTATCCTCATTTGTCCGTAAGCAAGCAGGCTCAGAGCTGTGGAGTGACTTGTCTGAGTAATTTGGGGCAAGTCTGTCTAGGTCCACAGCTTGAACATTTGTGGCTCTATACTTGATCCAAGGACTGGAGTGGGTAGGGCATTTGCCTTGCACATGGCCTGCCCAGGTTTGATTTTCTGTTCCTCTCGGAGAGCCCGGCAAACTCCCGAGAATATCCCTTCCTCACGGCAGAGCCTGGCAAGCTACTTGTGGTATATTCGATATGCCAAAAACAGTAACAACAAGTCTCACAATGGAGACATTACTAGTGCCCGCTTGAGCAAATTGATGAACAACAGGACAACAGTGCTATAGTGCTACTTGATCCAAAGCCATGATCCACTTTGTACTTTTGAATAAAGACGGCCCCAGCCCTCCACCTTGCGCTACCTGGCTTAGCTTCCTAACTCCAAGAACATTTTGTCCTCAGCTAGCTACAATGATTTCCAGCCCTTTGTAAAAAATATCTTCGAAGATTTGTGTCACAACTATCTACACATACTCAACTCAAAACACATAGACCTCCCCAAATGGTCTGAGCTTCTGCCACTATCCCACTAGCATTAGTCACAAGAAGACTCACCCAGTGCTTTTGAGGGGAGCATTGTGGCTGAAAGAAACTTGGAGCCTGCATTTTGGCAACTCTGCCAAAGCTCACTGCCAAACCCTTCTGATCTCGCGCTCAGAACTAGCCAGGCTTACTCCTCCCCGAAAGCAGGACCCCGTAGGTTCCAGGGGAGGCACTCAAACTTCCAGTCAGAATCCATCCCAGTTTGGGGCTTGAGTGATAGCACAGTGGGTAGGGCATTTGCCTTGCACATGGCCGACCCGGATTCGATTCCCAGCATCCCATATGGTCCCCTGAGCACCGCCAGAGGTGATTCCTGAGTGCAGAGCCAGGAGTAACCCCTGTGCATTGCAGGGTGTGACCCAAAAAAAAGAGCAAGAAAAGAAAAAAAAAAAGAATCTATCTCAGTTTGTCACTCCAGAGCTGTCTTAGGCAAATCACTTATCTTTTTAATCTCCTTTCTCATAAACTTCTGAATATCTCCATCAGTGAGCGTTGTCAGATCAAAAAAAAAAAAGTATGCCTAGCATTTAATCAGAACTTTCTCTCATTTGATACTTTGATACTCCTTCCTCTCCTGGCCATTCAAGAGCCAGTTCCTGGAGGACAGGCCTAGAAGATCCCAGACCCATCCCATGGTGTAAAGAAATCATTTCTTTGGCAACCAGCTGGTTCAGGTTGTACACGTTCCCTATTCCTGATTCATGCGTGGTTTTGGAGAGTTCAGTTTATGTACTTCTTTGCAACTTTTATTCCTTGTTAATTTGGGGCCACACCTGCTCTGCTTAGAGGATTCTGTGTGGTGTTGGGGTTGGTTCTGAGTCAGCTACCTGCAAGGTGGGTGTCTCAGGCACTGTCCTGTCTCTGTGTGTTTGGAGATCACCACTCACTGCCTTGAGACATCTTGCCCTCTCTTAACATTCATTTATCCCCTGGGTGCAAATCTAGAATTTAAATAAACAATATATTCCCCAATGTACAGGCTTTGATTTCAAAGAGCTTTTTTTAAATTTTTTTTAATTTTTATTTTTTTGCTTTTTGGGTCACACCCAGCAATGCACAGGGGTTACTCCTGGCTCTGCACTCAGGAATCACTCCTGGCAATGCTCAGGGGACCATATGGGATGCTGGGAATCGAACCACGGTCAGCTGCGTGCAAGTCAAACACCCTACCCGCTGTGCCATTGCTCCACCCTAAGTTTTTATTTTAATTTAATTTTATTTTATTTTATTCTCATAGCCTATTTCTCCCTCTGGGAGATCTTGGCAAAATACTGGGAGTTTCCTGCCCATATGGGAGAGCCTGGCAAGGTACCCATGGTGTATTAATATACCAAAACCAGTAACAAGCTGGGTCTCATTCCTCTGACCCTGAAAGAGCCTCCAGTACAGCATCTTTGGAAGGACGAGTAGAGAGAGGCTTCTAAAATCTCAGGGCTGGACGAATGGAAATGTTACTGAGACCGCTCGAGAAATTCGACCATCAACAGGATGATGATGATGATGATGATGATGATGATGATGATGATGATGATGATGATGATTGATGATTTTTATTTGGGAGGGGACGACACATGTTTATGCTCAGGGGTTGTTCCAAGTGGGGCTCAAGAGACCAAACGTGGTAGCAGGGATCAAACCTGGATTGGCAAGGAGCCTTAACCACTGTACTATCTCTCTAGCCCCCTGCTGCCCCACCCTCCCGCCCCCCCTTGATTTTGTTTTGTTTTTTTACTTTTTGGGTCCCTAGCTCTGCACTCAGGAATTACCCCGGCGGTGTTCAGGGGACCATATGGGATGCTGGGAATCGAACCCGGGTTGACCGTGTGCAAGGCAAATGCCCTAACCGCTGTGCTATCACTCCAGCCCCTCCTGCCCCCACCCCCTTGAAGCAGCAGTTCCCTTGGTTCAAATGGAATCTTATCCAGAGGCGAAAAGGTAGATGGGCTTCCCTTTGGTTGCGTGGAGACAGCTCAAGAGCGCTACAGCCCCTTCCTTCCCCTCCCACTCACTTGCTCTCTCCTGTTAGTCCCTGCTCTACTAGTGACCCCCAATTCCAAACCCTGTTCATTCCTGGTAGCCACGCCCTACCTCTCACTGGCCTGTAGAACTCAGCCTAGCCTCCCTGGTTCTTCTACAGAGTAATAGGAACCTTCAGATTTCCCTTTCTCCATTCCTTCTCATACTCTGCTCTTTCTCATTGCCCAGGATTGAATCCTGAGCCCGACATCAATCAGTGCTCTACTGTGCAGGTCCAGCCATGGCTCAAGCTCTTAACTGGTGTCTCCAAAAGGTAGGGTATGACCCCTCTCTTCTTGATGTCCTTCTGTCTCACACACTTCCAAAGGCTCCTAGCTTCCATCTCAGTTGAATTCCAACTGGCTATCTCCAGTCCAGTGGACATTAGACATTACATACTTCCATGAGCTGCTGGTTGCAGAATACTTATTAAGTAGAGGTAAACCGAACCACCACCCATCGCTGCCACCACACATCCCTCCCACACGGCTGAGAAGACTGACCTCGGGCCAGAATGACAGTACAGCGGGTAGGCTGCTTGCCTTGCACACTGCGAACCCAGGCTTGATGCCTGGCACCCCTTATGGTCCTCTGAGTCCCATCAAGAATGACCCTTGAGCACAGGGCTAGAAGTAAGCCCTGAGCACTGCCAGGTGTGGCCCACAAACCAAAACAAAAAGAAAAAAAAAGGCTGACCTTGACTTAGCTGCAAATCTGGCCAATCCTGAGGCTGAAGCCAAATACACCGCCTTGAACACTAGTCAGGTTTGGGCCAGAGACAGTTCCGTGAGTAGGGTCCTGGCCTTGCACGCAGCCAACCTGAGTTCAACTCCAGGCCCCAGAGCCTTCCCAGGAGTGATCCCTGAGCACTTATCGAGGTGCTAAGCCCTGAGCACTGCCAAGTGTGACCCCCAAAATAAAATTTAAAAAGTCAGGCTGACAGAGAGAGGGGGAAGAACGGCCTGTGCGGGGAGCTGTTCCTTTTTCCCCACTACCTTTTGTACACTACCATCTTTTTTTCCTACCCTCACCTACTTATAGTCTTAACAACTATCATTTACCCAGGGCCAGAGAGACAGCTCAAAGGGCTGAGCACGTGCTTGGCAGCCTCAAAGGAGGCTGGTGTTCGGTCCCTGGCACAGCATGGTACCCTGACTACAGAAGTAAACCCCACCACCCTCAAGCAAGGAGTACTCCTGAGCACCACTGGCCCCAAAAGCAAAATAAGAAAAAAAAAAAAAAACATTAAACTGTTGAAAAGGCATCATGGCTCCTGTTTCTGGAATTCTGGTAGTTAGTAATGTCTAACCTGGCCACAGGCAGAAACATTCGGGTATCGGAGACTGTGGCATGCCAGGTTGACACTGAACACAAGCAAGGGCTTTGTAGAGCCATGATGAGGAATGAAGGGAGATGAGACGCTGCAGCAGACTTTTCAGCTTGCTGCTAAATGTCTGCTTGTAGAGAAGACCGATCCATCCCCCAGTTTTCTGTTGTCAACTAAAAGCAGTGCTGTCCTAAGTCCTTGATGCTCATATTTAGTGTACTGTGATCATCACAGGTAGCACCTCAAGAAAAAGTCTGGCTCCCAAGCCAGCAGGAGCTATAACTTCAGCCCCTCGTCTCCCTGCGGGGTCTCTGGGTCTCAACCACAATCAGGGAATCCAAGGCCTTGGTCAGCCCATTCACTGGCTCTAAATTGCCCTGCTGTCCCACGGAGAGCAGCATGTAGGGGTGAAGATCTTGAGCACTGGAGGGATTTCAAGGGCTTTCCAAGTTGGGGTCCAAATGGGAAGGGGACTGAGGGACTCTATGGAAGTGGCAGCCTCCTGAAGAAACTGGGAACCAAGCCAAAACTGGGCGAGCGAGCGAGGAGCTGATCCAGCTTGAGAAGTGAGGTCCTTCTGGTTCCTTCCAGGTGTTGGTGCCAAGTGACCAAGAACTGGACCCTTGCAGCCACAGTGTGTCCCAGGACCATCTGACACAACCTTTCTCTCAGAAAGGGAAGCTGGAACTTCGTTTGGTTGAGTGGAGGGACATCAAAGCTACCAAAAGACTTGGTCACAACAGGAGGGCTTTTCACCTGGTCCCACCTCCCTCCAGGTCCAGGACACTTCCCCTAAAGGATCTCTGGTTGTCCTTAGAAGTGGGAAGCCTTAAAAGGCAGATGCCCAGTTCCCCAGGCTATTCCTTCAGTTTCCTAAGTACCAGTTCCATTCAGTCATGTCCCTGCGACTTTGCCTCATGGAGGCTGATGGTGGGGGCAGCCTAGGCTAAGGATGCCGGAGCACCCCTCAGGACTCTTCTAGCTGTCAGAGGGCAAAATGAAGGGAGCAACAGGAAAATACAGAGGGGACTGGGGCTATTTGCTGTGCTTGAATTATGTACGGTGGCAATGCTAGAGGGAATACGGTGCAAAAGTAGCCATCAGTTCAGCAGTCACCTGCCTTAGCCCATAATGGTCTCTCTCCCTGAACTTTTTTTTTTTTTTTTTTGCATCACACCCGGCGATGCTCAGGGGTTACTCCTGGCTCTGCACTCAGAAATTACTCCTGGCAGTGTTCAGGGGACCATATGGGAATTGAACCTAGGTCGGTCACATGCAAGGCAAATGCCCTACCCGCTGTGTTATCGCTCCAGCCCCTCTCCCTGAACTTTTATTTTGTTGGAGGGGGGTGAGGGCAGGGGCACACCTGGTGCTCAGGGCTTACTCCTGACTCTGTGCTCAGGGATCATTCCTGGAGGGCTCAGGAGGCCAAATGGGGTGCTGGGGATCAAACTTGGGTCAGCTACGTGCAAGGCAAATGCCCCACCTGCTGTACTGTATCTCTCTTGCCCCCTCTCCCCTGAACACTTTTTTTTCTTTTTGGGTCACACCTGGCGATGCACAGGGGTTATTCCTGGTGGTGACCATATGGGGT
The DNA here is from genome assembly GCF_027595985.1 of Sorex araneus. Classification (NCBI taxonomy): domain Eukaryota; kingdom Metazoa; phylum Chordata; class Mammalia; order Eulipotyphla; family Soricidae; genus Sorex; species Sorex araneus. Next base: position 98,447,290 of record NC_073304.1, on the reverse strand, counting down.
GCTGGGAATCGAACCTGGGTCGGCCACATGCAAGGCAAACGCCCTACCCGCTATGCTATCACTGCAGCCCCTCCCCTGAACACTTTTGCAATATCTTATATTTTCAACTGCACGACCCAGCATCTGATTGTTGGTTTTGCGCCAACACCCAGTGGTACTCAGGGACTACTCCTGGTGTTGCTTGGAAGAACATAAATGGTTCCATGAACTGAGTTAGGGTCAGCCACATGTAATACAAGAATTTTTACCCCTGTATACATTTGCCCCTTTACTAGCTCTCTGGCCCCTGATGATGAATTTTCTTTATTTCCTCACCAAAACTCCTGTATGAGGACCTTGACCTTCTGAACAGATTCTGGAGGGCTTCTGTCTTTCCCTTTCTTTACTTCATTTAACATCTAATTGGCCGGAGAGATAGTACAGGGTTAATAAAGGCACTTGTGTTGCATGTGGCCAACTCAGGTTTGAATGCCGGGCACTACATGTGGTCCCCCAAGCACCAACAGGGGTCACTCTTGAGCAAAGAGCTAGAAATAACCCTGGTCCCATCCAGTGTGGCCCTAACACAAAAACAAAACACCCAATAGAGGTAGGTTCACAAAGACTTATCAATGATCTTCCCCATGATAAAAGCTACAAGCTCTGAGGGAAAGAGAGAGATTCCTTTCGCTCTGATTCACTAAGATTTAGAGGGTAACAATTTGCTAGCCATACCCCTGAGTAAAGAATTCATGAATTAAGCCAGTGATAACAAAACCTGATTCATTCTTTTTTAACCACCTCTGGGCAGGGCACAGGCATCTGCATTTTTATTGAGTCCTGTAAGTGATAACATCTTTGGTCCTATGACATATTGAGTTGTGTTAAGGACTTACATCTTTGGTCTTGCAACCAGGAATTCACACATAACTTCTGAATGGACACAGCAGCTGGATTACTTTCCCAATCAGTTATAGCTCCAAGCTGACTCCTCCAGACATTTAAAATGTATCATTAATCTTGTTTCCTGACACAGTTCACCAAATATTCCTAACCTAGTTTCCCAAATTTAAGAATCTCTATTCATCTTTGTGACTGTTTGCTTCCATGAGGATGGGGTGGGGGTGGGGGCCATCCAGGAAAAGAACTGGCTTCATCTTTTGCTCTACTCATCAGTTCTCGCTTAAGGGAAGAAGCTCAATAAATTTTACTGGTACACCAGGAGACAGTCTTAGAACCTGTCTTAGATCGTAAAGAGTTGAAAGCAGATACTTCAGAGTGGGATAGTCCAGGTGTGGCAGATTAATTTCTCTGTGCCTCAATTTTTCCTCCTGTCAATGCCTACCTCAAAAGGTTTTCACCCAAAAGGAGAGAAGAGAGTAAAAGGAAATGTGCTTGCCACGGGGGGGGGGGGGGGGGGGGGGGAGGAGGGGGGGAGGGAGGAGGATACTGGGGACACTGATGGTGGAGAATGGGCACTGGTGGAGGGATGGGTACTCGATCACTGTATGACTGAAATGTAAGCATGGAAGTTTGTAAGTCTGTAGCTGTACCTCACAGTGATTCATTAATTAAAAAAAAAAAAGTTTTCAAGGGGGGGGAAAAAAAAGGAAAGGTTGTTTTCAGGGTGAATAGTTAGAAAGCACTTTGAATAGTACCTGGAAGAGAATTAAGTCCCCAGTGTTGGCTGCAATCATGTTTATTGAGACACCCAGTATTTGCCCACTCTGTAGGACAGCTGCACCCAGGTGGTGGATTGTGGCGGGGAACCGGTCCTGCGGAGACTAGGCTCTGGGTCTCTGCTAAGGAGAGATGCGGATGGCTGAAAGCTCATCCCTCCAAGACTAGTGCATCCTTTTGTATTACGTTTCCCTGGGAGGACCCCAACATGGTACTCTGCCGACCTGAGGGCCTCTGTCAGGAGAATCTAACTGGGGTATCTGTCTTCTCTGTCTTCTTTCTAGTCTGCTACATGAAACATGAGCTAAAGATCAACTACCTGGACTGGAAGAATCATTGTATTTTCTAAGAGCTTAAAAAAAAAAACAACCTATGCGTACATACACTAAAAAAAAAAAAAAAAGAAAGAAAAGAAAAGAAAGAAACAAAGAAAAACAACAGCTTTGGTCTTCTAAGAATGCTATCAGGGCCACGGTTTCGTGATGAGGCTAAGGCTTCTAAGGCTTATTACCACCAGCTTGAGCTCCAGTTCTAGAGTAAATCACTGCAACCCTCTTCCTCATCTGTGCAGGAAGAGAAGGCAAGGAGTGAACGTCTCACTGGACTGTTAGGAAGCTTGAGTAAAGGAGGACTGGCACAGCAATCGGCACCCAGCAAGGTCTCAGCTGGTTCTCTGTGCCCAGGGCTAGGGCCATGGCCTATGCATACGGTGAGTGGCTCTCAGATCTAAGTCTCAGCTGCTGAGGCTCGAGTCCCTCCCTGACCACTCACAGCCCTCCCAAGCCCTCCCAGGCCAGTTCCTGGAACCCTCCTCACCTTCCCTTCCCCAGACTGCTACTAAATTGATGAAGCTAAAAGGGTTTGTTCATGTCGGTATATTTATATGTAAATACAAAACTGTATCGCTGTAAGATACTGAATATGAACATTTACAATTATTTTCTGAATCTGACTCAGTTCATTGACGTTAAATACAGAATGAAAAAAATCGTAAAAATAAGAATATATACATTCAAAGAGCTCATTACAGTATAAAATTATTGAGGTCTGGTCAGCTGCCAACCTCATCTGTGATGGGGGAAGATTGAAGGTTCCCGGGATTTCCTTGGGACGGTGACTGCTGGGGAGTCTTGGGTCCCTCCCTGGCGCAGCAGGAAGGAGGGGTCAGGAGTGAATGGGACAGGCTGGGTGAGGCAGACCAAAGCGTGACCCCAGGGAACGACCTTGCCCACACAGGGGTAAGTGCTTCCTGACAGAACCCACCCAGCTCGAGAGCCTGCGTCTGGCGAGCCAGCGGGCGGGAAGAAATGGGCACCTGGGTGCACAGGCCACGCCGCACAGGAAAGGAATCTTCCAGCACAAGAGGAAAGAGTCCCAGCTCATTCTCCCAGAGAGTCTCAGTCTAGCTTCCTCTCTCGAACCCGATCTCCCTTCTCTCTCCTCCCAAGTTGCTTTTGGCTCTGGCTCGTCGTTGAGTGCGTGTCTAACCTCAGACTCCAATCCCTGAGGGACGGGGGGGGGGGGGGGGGGCGCGGGGAGAAGGTCTGGAATCACAGTGGAGGTCTGTTCCCCACATTGGCAAAGTAAACAGAGAAGGGTCACTAGGTAAGGGCCGCCCCTGCTGACTGAAGCCAGGGTCCCCACAGCCCGGTGGCCCTGGCGCCAATGGGAGCGCCCTGGAAGGAGAGAAGCTGCGACTCAGGGAGCAGGGCAGGAGGAGCTTGCGAGGGGAGAGGTCTGCGTGTTGTTCCCCAGCACTGCGGTCGGACAGCAGAAGGCCTGGTCCCCAGTCCCAGCTAGTCCGGGACAAACGGAAGGTCTGAGAAGCACGGAGTCCTGGCCTGTGACGTGGAGCCCCAGGAACGTCTACAAGGAGTATCTCTCTGTATATGTTTTTATAGAATATGACCATATTACCACATACAATATATATTATATACACACGTATATGTGGACCCATACACAGAAGTGCACATACATACAGACACACAGAGAATGACAGAAAAGACTGGAATACGCGTCCTAGGTATAAACGTGCTTGGCACTCAGGACGTCCTCTAGAGTATGTAACTTGGTCAAGCTCTCTGGGAAGGAAGGTGGATGCTCAACAAACCTCCCCGTTATATCCTAAAAAAGGGAAGGAAATAGGAAAGGGACCTTGAGAAAGTGGATGGCGTCGGGAAAGGGGGAAGGCGTGTTCCTTCCCCACTCATCTCGGGGCCCCTGGCAAGACTTGATAGCCACAATTTGGTTTTAATAAGGCACAGTTCAATAGCAGGTGCTAGGAATTCAGAACACATTGCTGCTGGCCCTTTCTCGTGGCAAGGTCACCACATCTATCTAGCCGAAGGGAAAGGCTGCCTTGCGTGCACACGTGCGCCGGGAGACACGGTAAGAGGTTGGTCCATGGCTTCGACGTAATGGCAACCTATAGGCTCAGCGGTGTCCGGGGAAGTTTAAGGAAGGCTGACCAGCAGGTAGGAGGCTCGTGGGTCAGTTACTGTTCCTCCACGGCCAGGAGGCTGTGGCTGGAGGGTACCATGCCCTCCCGCTCTGCGAATTCCAGGATTGCCTTGTAGCAAAAATAGTACTGCTCGGGGGTCTGGATGCTGAAGGCCCTCTGGGTCCTCATGCGGGACACCGTCCGGAACACGTTCAGGGTGCCACGCTCCTCCAGCTGTGCCAGGCAGATGTCCAGGGAGCAGAAGGTACCTGGAGGAAGGAAGAAGCGGTCACTCCTGGTCTACCTTTCCTCTCTCCCTCCCTCCCTCTGTGCCAGTAACCCGGACAGGCATATGGAGGAATGAGTCTGAAGGCCAGGGGCCTCCGTGGCAGAAAACCAGCTGACCTGAGGCCTTAAAAATCTAAAGGGGGGGCTGGAGCGATAGCACAGTGGGTTTGATTCCCAGCATCCCATATGGTCCCCCAAACACCGCCAGGGGTAATTCCTGACTGCATGAGCCAGGAGTAACCCCTGTGCATCTCTGGGTGTGACCCAAAAAGCCAAAAATAAATAAATAAATAAATCTAAAGGAAGAGTCACAGGGAATGTCGGGAGGCCAGAGAGATGACACATATGGGGTCATGGGAAGAGGAGGGGGCGAGAGGGGTAGTTGATAATAGCAGGCCCACAGGGTCTGCATGCCGGGGCCCCAAGTTCAATCACGGGCATCGTATGGTCCTCCCGAACACCACCTGAAGTGGCCCTAGCCAGGAGTGGCCCCTGAGCCCCAAGCATGCCTCTTCCTGCCTCAGCAAAAAATAAAATAAAATAAAGGCCAGCAGTCCCTGTATTGCTCGTCCACTCAAAGTTGTTGAAGGGCTCCAGAGTGGAGTGTGGCTCCAGGTGAGGACGGGGCAGGGGGCCTCGGCCTGGGGGCAGCACCATAGCGTCACAAAGCACCACTCTTAAGCAGTGCTCCCCAAATTAGGTGACACAGCCCCTAGGCACTCTGGAACTGGGGCTGGGAGGGAGTAGTAGCCTCCGGCACAACTGGGGGCACCTGGGGAGGGAAGGTCTTTGTATTTGCTTGCTTAAAGAGGAAACTTTCGGGGGCTGGAGCAATAGCACAGTGGGGAGGGCGTTTGCCTTGCTCGTGGCTGACCCAGGTTCGAATCCCAGCATCCCATATGGTCCCCCGAGCACCGCCAGGAATGTTCTGAGTGCATGAGCCAGGAGTGACCCCTGTGCATCGCCAGGTGTGACCCAAAAACAAAAAACAAAAAGAGGAAACTTTCGGGCTGGAGTGATAGCACAGCGGGTAGGCCCTTGCACGCGGCTGACCCGGGTTCAAATCCCAGCATCCCATATGGTCCCCTGAGCATCGCCAGGAGTGGTTCCTGAGTGCAGAGCCAGGAGTAGCCCCTGTGCATCACCAGGTATGACCCAAAAAGAAAAAAAAAATAGGAAACTTTCTAGGGGAGTGAAGTGATCCCTCCTCACCCCCACAACCCCCAAATGTGTGTCTATGCAAAAATATACATATATTTTCGGGTAGGGGTTTATTTTCTGGACTATACCCAGCATTGCTCAGGGGTTACGCCCAGCTCTAAGCTTAGAGGGACGTCCAGTCCTCCAGGGACCCTGAGGTGGTAGGGACCAATGGGCATGTATGCAGCCCCTGGGGCCATTGCGCCAGTCCTGAGATACATATTCTGGCCAGCACACTCAGTACTAGGGACATTGAAAAAAAATTTCTTTTTTGGCTTTTTGGGTCACACCTGATGATGCTCAGGGATTACTCCTGGTGGTACTTGGGGGACCATATGGGATGCCAGGGACGAACCTGGGTTGGCTGCGTGCAAGGCAAATGTCCTCCCCGTTGTGCTATCGCTCCAGCCCCATTGGAAGGATATTAAGGGAGTTTTTTGTGGCGATTCACACCACTGGGTGAAATTTTCAGCAAGTGCCGCCACAAACTCTGCGAATCCTCCCGACCCTCACTAGTGCCGGCCGCTCGGAGGCTGTGTCAGGTCCGTTACCTGTCCTGCCAATGCCTGCACTGCAGTGGACCACGATGGGCGGCTCAGGGTTCTGCCCTCTGGTGCGTGCTCCCAGGCTGCTGACGGCCAGTCTCTGCTGGTTCCTGACCACTCGCAGGAAGTCAATGAGGGAAGCTGCTGAGGACGGGACACCATAATCTGGCCAGCTCAGAAACTGAAAGTGGGTCACCTGGCGTTTCTGCCGCTCCTTGGATGAAAAGAGAAGCACACGTTAATGAGGTCATTTCTGCCTGCCCCTGACGATCTTCTGCTTTCTCCGAGTGTCGGCCCCCCAGTATCCCTCCACCAAGAACACTGCCTGGTCCAGCCTCGGCTCTTCCCACAACTGCTTCTTTATAAGCCCGAAGGAAAGGTTCAATGCCTGAAGAGAACAGCATTTCTAGATGGGATGACCCAATTTCTTTTCCTTTATATTCCTACGCAATGTTGCTATAGTGTTAAGACAATACAGTTTATAATAGCCGAGTTAAGTATCCTGCACCTATTCCCAGGAAAAAAGGGAAGCAACTTAGAAGCTTTCTGGAATTCTGCCTATACCCTTCAGAGATTGTCTTTAAAATAAAGTTTCTCCCCAGCTTCAAAAGAAAAATGAGAGAACAGAGATCCACATTTACCTCTGTGTTGTGGATTTCTAGCGTTGTTTTCTTATAATGGCTCATGTTCTCCACGCCCAGGTTGGTGACCATGAGGGAGCCGAACTGCAGCTGGAAGGCCTTTTCCAGAGGCCAGTACTGGCCACACTTTCTCCTGCCGCCCTCCTCAAAGCTGCAGACAGACAGAGGAGAATCAGCCTTCCCGCCTTCCCCGAGGCCTATGCTATGGACTGCTGGGTCTTGAGCTGCTTCTAACTAGCACCCTTGCTTTTGTTCTAGACACATGTGACAGCATGTGTTTAACAGTATATGGTTGCACATATTTATTTCGCCAACATTTGGTCCACCTGCTAGATCACCTGATCTCTTTCCTGATACCACCAGGCACTCTCACATACCTGGGTTACTACCAGGTGGACAAAAGGAGACAAAAATACATGGTGGGTCAGACACTCTACCCTGTATCTGAGCCACTATTCACCCCGAAGGGCATGTCCCTGACTAGCAGAAAGAGTGGGAGAGACACCTCCCGGCAGCCAGCACGAAGCGTGTGTAAGGGCCTACTGTCCACCTCAAAACCCTCGGCGCAGGGTTGGAGTGACAGTGCGATGGGGAGGAGATTTGCCTCGCATGCAACCGAACCAGGTTCAACCCCTGGAATCCCATATGGTCCCCCAGGCACGAGCACCACCAGGATTAATTCCTGAGGATAGGATAGAAACAGGAATCCCCCCTGAGCATCACTGGGTGACCCAAAAAGCCAAACAAACAAAAAAAACAATCCAAAAAACCAAAAAAAAAAAATTCTTAGTGCTTCCAAAACCCTCCAAAGCGGTGGGACTGTCTCCCAACCATCTCATCTCTAGTCACGAATGGCCTCGGCGGCCGAGGGCTGGACGTCTCATTCACTTCTTCCTTCTCTGAAACAGGCCAGAAGGATCATCTCCACAATGACGGCCCAAATGGAACAGGTAATTCCTGATGTTCGGGCAGCTATGTAAAGCAACATCTAAAAAATATTACTTCCACAGAGAGCTTCTTGCCTGATTTGTTACCTTTCATTCCTCTCTGTGGTTTTGGTTTGGGGTTGCACTCTGGGTACAAGAGGCTGCTCCCGGCCTGGTGCTCAGGAGTCCGTTATTGCCAGGCACTCTGCCTGGCCTCCAGCACACAGAGCTCATGAATGAGGCCTCTGGGCTCTCGCCCAGCCCTCCTCTCACATCTTTTTATTTTCTAGTTCTCCTATAGGTGGACATAGGAACAAGGAGGGAAATGGTCACAAGGCACAGGAAGAAAAGTGCGGAAACCAAGGGAGCTGCCCTCTGGACGCAGGGACCAGACCAAAAATGAGCTGCCAATCACTGCCTCCCTCTTTGTTGCTACCACACAAAAAACAGGCATGAATTAATTTCAACCCAAGAATCTCATATTAATCCTGTTTCTAAAAAAAGTGAATCGCTGGGAGCTGGAGAGACAACGAAGCAGGCAGGGTGCTTGCCTTGCATGCAGCCGACTGGGATTCAATGCCTGGCACCTCCTGTGGCCCCCCGAGCCCCACCAGGAGTGATTCCTAAGCGCAGAGCCAGGAGAAAGCCCTGAGCACTGCCAGCTGTGACCCCAAAACAGCTGAGATAGCACAGGGTGAAGGCGTGCCCTGCCTTTGGCTGAGCCCCTGCAGCCCCCGCAACACACAGTGCAAAATAATTGCCCCCCTCAAGCAGAGCCAGGGGTAGCCCTCGAACGCCACCAGATGTGGCCCCCAAACAGCTGAATCACCCATATTTCCCAATACTTCTTTCAGTGACTAAGGCCAAGGTTGAAGTAAATTTCAGTGGAACTGTTACCAGTGACAGGAATAAAAGCCTTGTCAAGGGCCCAGTACAGCGGGAAAGGCACTTGCTCTGCATGCAGCCAACCTGGGTTTAATCCCTGGCATCCCAGACGGGTCCCTAAGCACCGCCAGCTGTGACGCCTAAGTGCAGAGCCAAGAGTAATCTCTGAGCACTGTCTGGTGTAGCTCAAAGACAAAAACAAAACCAAAAGCTTTGTTAAGTTAGATCTGGCACTCTCCATTACACCCCGCACTGCTCTGGCCCCAACGTCTCAAACTCCGTGCCACTGCTTCCTAATGTTCTCTTCCCCTTCCCCTCTCCACCTGCCCCATCCTTTCCTTCTTTTCTTGGGGCGGTCACACCTGGCTGTGTTCAGGGCTTACTCCTGGCTCTTCACTCAGGGATCACTCCTAGTGGGATTTGGGGGGCCCTGTGGGGTGCCGGGGATCAAACTCGGGCCTGCTGCATGCCATGCAAGCTCCTTAGCTGCTGTACTATGTTTCTAGACCCTAAGCCATTATTTCTATAAGCTAAGCGCGTCTCTCGCATCTCTGTGCTTAGGAAGGGTGTGGACCAGGACACATGGTGAGAGCGGAGCCCCACTCACCGGGTGGTCATGACGATCACCAACACTTTCTGCTCCCAGACCATGAGCCAGAAATCGTGATAGGTATTCTCCAGAGGGCCTGAAAGGAACAGAAGACAAGAACTGGGACCTTAGGATGTACTTCTTGCCTCTTAAACTCTCATGTTTTCCCCAGCTATTAACTCCCAACTACAGGTGCTGCTTCCCAGCTATTCAGGGTGATCCTTGGACCACCAGAGCCAACATCCTAGGAGAAGTATAAGAGATGCATAATCTGTATTTTACAAGCTCCCAGAGGGAAGGGAGGGCTGAGAAGCACTGTTACTTAGCTCCGGAAGCTCTCGTCAGAACTTACCTGGCTTGTACTTGGGAGCCTCCAGGGCTACACCGAGTGGTGCTTGGGGTGGTACCAGGTCCTGGTGCATGCAAAACATACACCTCTGATCACTGAGCTACTCCACATTCCTTGCACTGTGATTCTTGGGTTTTGTTTTTGTTTTTAGCTTTTTGGGTCACACCCGGTGATGCACAGGGGTTACTCCTGGCTCTGCACTCAAGAATTACTCCTGGCGGTGCTCAGGGAACCATACAGGATGCTGAGAATTGAACCCGGGTCGGCTGCGTGCTAGGAAAACGCCCTACCCGCTGTGCTATTGCCCTAGCCCCTGCACTGTGACTCTTAAGTCACTCTGCCTTAAGAAGCTGGAGGTAAGGGCAGGATAGCCCGAAGGGCTAAGCACATGCTTTGATGCAGGGGTCCCCAGGCTCCGTCCCCAGCACCACACATTTCCCCAAGAACTACAGGAGTAACCCTGAAATGCTGCTAGGTGGGACCCAACCACCAGGCCTGGCAGTGGGGCCGAATCAACCTATAAAAGTCTACTTTGGAGGGGGTTCCACAGAGACAAGGTTATCTTGAGAATGAAGCCAAGGAGTTGAAAGAAATTGTCTCTGATGCCCACTGCCTTCGTCTTCCAGATGAAGACGGCAAGTTTTAAAGATTCATTTACCTTTAAAATGTTTGTTTCCTTTCTCTCTTCTCTCTTTTCACTTGCTCTCTTTCTAGTGCTCAGGAGGCCTTGATACCAGGGATTGAAACTGGGCCCCCCACATGCAGAGGACACACTCAGCTCTCTCTCTAGCTGAAAATGATTTTGGATTGGTTGGCTGGCTACTCTGGAGGGACCACATCTAGATACTCTATGTTCAGATCTAGATACCACATCTAGATACTCTATGTCCAGGCAGTATTCGGGGAACCATGCGTGGTGCCGGGATTCAAATCAGGTCAGTGGAATTTAGGATAAGCACCTTTTTTGGGGTTTTTTTTGGTGGGCTCAAGAGACCACATGGGGTGCCGGGGATCAAACCCAAGTTGGCACAGCAAGGCAATTGCCCTCCCTTCTGTACTATTGCTCCAGCCCTCCCAAGGATCACTTATAGAAACCATCTGCATCCACCTAGAGCCTGGTAACTGTCAAACTTAGCACACACCGTCCACAGGAGAACATCACTGGCATGCTCTGAGGGCACAGAAACCAGCAAAAGCCCCTTAGGAAGCAATACCCGTTCATAATTTAGACGCAGTGCTTGAGAAGTTTCAGTGCCACTCCGGGCCTTCCACTAGGCATAAAGAGCATTTCAGTGGACAGTGAGCTCTGATGTCCCATTTTCCTAGGGGTAAGTACTAAGTTCGAAATTTGCACAAGTGTTCTGTGTTCAGATCTCCAGTTTATCCTATGCAGTGAGTTTCCAGGCATATCTGGCAGAGAACTGTACACCTCTCATCTGCCTTCCTCAGGACCTCTAACATTTTTTTTTTCTTTTTGGGTCACACCCGGCAATGCACAGGGGTTACCTCCTGGCTTTGCACTCAGGAGTTACTCCTGGCGGTGCTCAGGGGACCATATGGGATTCTGGGAATCAAACCCGGGTTGGCTGAGTGCAAGGCAAACACCCTACCCGCTGTGCTATTGCTCCAGCCCCAGGACCTCTAACATTTATGAAAAGTTAGGAATCAGTAACTAAAGCATTTCTAATTACTATTCACTTTAAAAATGATGTTCTCAGATGACTGGATAATGAAGCCATGGTATGTATGTGCAGTGGAATACTACACTAAGAAAAGATCAAATCTGAGGTCAGGGAGACAGCACAGAGGACAGGATACTTGCCTTGCACATGGCCAACCCGGGTTCAAACCCTGACACCCAATGTGGTTCCCTGATTCCCACCAGGAGTGATCCCTGAGTGCAGAGCCAGGAGTAAGCCCTGAGCACAGGCAGATGTGGCCTAAAACCAAACCCAACAAGTAAGATGAAAGTCATGCAATTTGCTGTGATGTGGTTAAGTCTGGAGAGTACCATGCTGAGTGAAGCTAGTCAGAGGGAGAGGGACAGGGACAGAATACTCCCCTCAGAGGTGAAACATAAAGAGACTGCAGGGAAACAACAGAGGTCCAAAGGCAATAGAAATGAAGGGCAGGAGAACTGGTTTTCAGTAAGAAGTCTGCCGCTAAGGTGAGGTGGGGAGCACAGGTTAGGGGAGAGAACATGAGGATAGTATTGGAGGGGGGAGTGCCTGTCACAGAGGCAGACTCAGGGGCAGGAGGGAAAGTGGGCACATTGGTGGAAGGAAGTGGGCACTGGTGAAGGGATTGGTGCTGGAACATTGTACACCTGAAACTTAATGAATAACTTTGTAACTCTGTAATTCAAAGTTATCTCTCTCTCTCTCTCTCTCTCTCTCCCCCCCCTCTCTCTCTCCCCCCCCTCTCTCTCTCTCTCACACACACACACACACACACACACACACACACACACACGCACGCACGCACGCAAGAGCCTGGCAAGCTCCCTGTGGTGTAGTCGATATGCCAAATACAGTAACAATAACAGTCTCATTCCCCTGACCCTGAAAGAGCCTCCAATCGTTGCGAAAAATGAGTAAGGAGAGGCTGCTAAAATCTCAGGGCTGGGACGAGTGGAGATGTTACTGGCGCCCACTCGAATAAATCAATGAACAACGGGATGACAGTGATAGAGTGATACATATATATTACATATATATATATATATATATATATATATTTTCCCCCCTCAACCAGGAATGTAGCTCAGCAGTATAGTACTTGTTTGTGAGGTCCAGGATCTGATCTCTGCCACCATAACAAAAAATTTTCATTAATTAAAAATTTGTAATATCAAGGACCTGTGCAATAGTACAGCTGGTTGGGTGTTTTTCTTGCATATGGCTGACCCAGTTTGGACCAGAGCACCTCAGAAGCTCCCTGGGGGAGGCCAGTAGTGATCCCTGAGCACAGAGCCTGGAGTAAGCCCTAAGTACCACTAGGTGTCAAAGACCTGGTATTCTATTTGTCTTTGAGTCATAAGCCCTTGCCTTGTATTTAGCAGGTGCCGATTCAATCCCAGCACCACATGGTCCCCCAAGCAGCACCATGAGTAACTCCTGAGCATAAAGTGAGGAAGAAGCCCTGAGCACTGCCACTGTTGCTCCCAAGCCACCCCCCCTAACAAAAAAATTGTAATATCATATGGTGCAAAGAGGTTGATTACATAAAATGAACTTAGAAAGGGCAAGACTGACTTACCTTGTGTACCAATGTAAGCATTCTTCTGCTTATAACCATCCATGAAACTGGCATTGATGTAATCTGTCTAATGATAAAGAGAAAAATATCATTGCAGCTACACTACCAGGTAGGAAAATCATCCAGTAGGTAAGTAATACCCAGCTTTGTGTCTTCTTTCCTCTTCAGATAGAACGAGAAGCAAAAGCAAAAGCACAGATGAGGTCCTGAGTGTATCTTCAACATTTCATTCCCCACACAGCCCCCCACCTCCCCTTCCTAAAATTCACTTCCACAAATATTCCTGGGATAACTGTACATCCAGATGCAGAAAAACCAATCTAGGGGCTGGAGTGATAGCACAGCGGATAGGGCGTTTGCCTTGCACGCGGCCGACCCGGGTTCGAATCCCAGCATCCCATATGGTCCCCCGAGCACCGCCAGGAGTAATTCCTGAGTGCATGAGCCAGAAGTGACCCCTGTGCATTGCTGGGTGTGACCCAAAAAGCAAAAAACCCCCAAAAAACCAAAAAAAACAAAAACCCAATCTAAACCCTCCCTCATACTATACACAAAAACCAACTCAAGGGGCCGGAGTGATAGCACAGTGGGTAGGGTGTTTGCCTTGCATGTGGCCGACCCGGGTTCGATTCCCAGCATCCCATATGGTCCTGTGAGCACCACCAGGAGTAACTCCTGAGTGCAGAGCCAGGAGTAACCCCCGAGCATCGCCGGGTGTGAACCAAAAGGCAAAAAAAAAAAAAAAAAAAAAACCCAAATAAACAAAAAAACACAACACATACAACTAACTCAAAATAAAACCATCACAGATCAAATGTGAGAGCCAAAACTATAAAATCTTAAAAGAAAACATAGGATTAAATCTTTGTCACAGGGCCAGAAAGATATTACAGCGGGTGAGGTGCTTGCCTTGTATGCAGCCACCCAGTTTTGACACCCACATGATCCCTCAAGCACCACCAAGAGTAATTCCTGAGTGAAGAGTCAGGAGTAATCCCTGAGTATTACTGGGTATGGCCCAAAAATACAAACCTCCCCAAATTTAATTTTTATTGTGACCATAGGCTAACCAAAACATTTAGATAAGATAACCAAAATACAAGTAAAAAAGGAAAAACAAAACAGATAAACTATGCTAAAATTTCAAAATATTGTGCTTGAAATTACACTATCAAGAAAATGAAAAAAATAAAAACCACAGAATGCACATTTAATAAGAATCTTATCTAAAATATGTAAATAGCTCCTCTATCTCAATTAGTTAAGACAAATAAGCTAACTAAGCTAACTTTGATATGTACCCCAAAAATTAAATGAAAATTAAAACAGGCAAAGAGGGGCCGGAGTGACAGTAGAGTGGTCGGGGACCTTGCTCTGCATGTGGCCAACCTGGGTTTGATCCCCAGCACCCCATGTGGTCCCCCAAGTCTGCCAGGGGTAAGCCCTGAGCATTTTTGTGTATGGACCAAAATGAAAGATAACTTTTTTTTAATGGAAAAGAGGGCCAAAGAGATAGGACAAGGGTTAAGGCCCTTGCCTTGCATGTGACTGACCCTGGTACCACATACAGTTCTCCAAGCCCCCCAGGGATGATCCTTCAGTAGAGAGCCAGGAATAAGCCTTGAGCACATCCAAAAAACCAAACAGAAAACAAGGCAAATGATCTAGTAGATATTTGCCAAAGAAGATATATTAATGGCAAATAATCACCCGAAAAGATGCTTGAGTCATGATGCAGAAAGAAAATGCAAACCAAGCCACTGCACATCCAGTAGGATGGTCCGGGTGGGCAGCAGTGCAAATGCTGGCAAGGTGGCAGAGAAACAGAACTCTTGAACACTCATGCCAGCACCAATGCTTAGTGATGCACTGACTTTGGAAAACAGTTTGACAGTTTCTCAAAAGGTAAACGAGTGTTACCATATGACCCAGTAATATATCCAAAGGAGTACTGATACACAGACCACAGACATTCCTGAACTGCTGAATGGATGATTAAGATGTAGTGCATCTGGACAATGAACTGGGGGAGAGTGGTATTCAGAGGCCCAGGATGTGAGAGGCCCACTGGGGATGCTCACCCAGTAAACTGGCGGAGGGTTCAATACATGGGTCTGGGGACCGAGTACTGCTCAGGGCTCTAGGGATCTAGCAATAGTACAGTGGGCAAGGTGCTTGCCTTGCACGCGGCCAACCTGGCTTCAATCCTCAGCATCCCGTACAGTCCCCGAACCCATGAGAACTGTTAGATGTGGCCCCAAGTCAAAAGCAAAAAAAAAAAATAAAATCCATTATCCCTTAGCAATTGAAAGAGATATACCTAGGTGAATCCTGAAAACATAACAAAACTAAAAAAAACTCAAATGCAAAAGGTACACAGTATGTAACTCAACCTCTACCCCCCTTTTTTTTGTCGCTTTGATTTCTGGACCACACCCAGCAGTATTCAGGGGCTACTCCTGACCCAGTACTTGGGGGTCATTCCTGGTGGTGCTAGGGGGACCATGAGTGCCGAGGATAGAGCCAAGCCTCCTATATGCAAAGTATGTGCTCTCTGGGCTGTCACACTGCCACCCTCTAACTCTATTTCTATGAAGTACCCAGAATAGGTAAATCTCCAGAGCTAGGTATTAAATCAGGATGGGTTAAGAGGTTATGGGGAGTGACTGCCAATGCTTCAGTTTTCTTTTCCTTTTCTGAGGACAAAAATGATCAAGTATTGATTAGGGTGATGGCTGCACAGTTCTAGAAACATATTAAAAACCACTGAGTTTATTCATTTCCACTGGGTGAACTTTAAGGCCTAAGAGTTGTATCTCAATAAAGTGGTTACTTACTAAAAAAGGAATTCATTACAAATCATAGCACTGCAGCTCAGGACCAAAGGCCAAGCGACTGGGGCAGGATCAACATGTCCCTGAGGCAGAGTGTAGCCGGAGAAGGAAGCCGGCCACAGCTGCTAGCCGGGACCAGATACCCGTGCCCCAGGACTACCCCAAGGATCACAGGGCGGAAGGCAGACAGCCTGGAGGGCATTCAGTGAAGGCTCCGGGGTCTGCCCCAATGTCTTCAGTCTTACATTATTCAACATCAGTTTGCTGCTTTTTGTTTTCAGGATTTTGGGCCACACCTGGCAATGCTCAGGGGTTACTCCTTGCTGGACACTCAGAATGCTGGGGATCAAACCTGGGTCAGCCTCATACAAAACAAGCACCTTCCCCACTGTACTACTTCTCCGGCCGCTCAGGAGCTTTATTTCTGAAAACATCAGGAAGTAAATTCAGCTACTTCCAAATGATCACCCGTACTAAAACTGAAAATGACCTCAGAGATAGAGAACAGATTTGGGGCAACCTGAAATAGCAGCAAGAACCAACCCAAGCACACTACGAAATGGGCCAAAAAATCAATAAAACTATGACTAACATCTTCACAATTCCAGGAGCAAATCTGGTGAAGTTACAATAAATCTAAATTTTCTGCTTACTGTGAAGGAGAGCATCTGCCAATGTCGGCAGTAATGAAACGCATTAGCACGCAGGTGAAGATACTCAGATTGACTATGAGATGGCTAGGTGCACCAGAGACAAAGCCATGCACAGGCAGAGAGTAGAGTTCTCGGACTGCGGGAACCCAACTCAACCACTGCACTCCATCCTGTCCGAGCACATATCACAAATCTGAAGCATATTGGTGAAATCCACCCTCAGATTCTTAGCTCATGCTCCTGCAGGAAAACCTGCTGAAATAATCTTAGGGCAATGAATCCAATTCACCTGCGGAGAAAGTGTAGGCTCAAAAAAGATTAAAATGACAATCCTAAAGCCGAGGGATAAAAGAACACATGCCAAGCATACGAGAGGCCCCGAGTTCAATCCCTGGCATTAGACAGACCTCTGGGCACCACCACGTTAGTCCCGGTAGCCACAGAGCACCGCACCATCACGTCGAAGCACCAGCAGGAGGAGCCCAGGAGGCCCGGTGCTGTCTGTGCAGCTGATACAATCAGAAAGTGAGCCACGATCCCAGCCCCCCACCGTCTGTTTATGGCCAAATGCAAGGCAGTGTTTTCCCAAAAACGCACTCTCCAGAGAAAGAGAGAGGGGCTGGAGCTCAGTGGCTGAGTGCATACGACACACATGTGAGGCCCGGGTTCAAGTCCCAGCACAAAGAGAAAAAAGAAAAATAAGGAAAAAAGAGGGGATGTAACAGTTCTCACCAACAGGTATCAGGCTAACCAGGGTTACTATAAAAATTACTTTGAAAAGCAATTTCAGTGAATGCTCCTTTCTCAGAAAGAAGTTCTCTGAACTGGTATATGAGAAGGAAAAAAGAAGTGTAACACGTACTGGACGGGAGACGTGAATAAGGCACAGTTTCCTTCCAAGCGGCTGAAACAGGTGTGATCCCTGGCCCCCAGACAGCCTTCTGAGCCCGCCAGGAGTGATCCCTGAGCACTGCGGGATGTGCCCCCCTCCCCACTGCAAAGCTACACATATTTAGTTTGGGTTTTGTTTTTGTGGCATACCTGTAGTACTACTACTCCTGGCTCAGTGCTCAGGGGACCATGTAGTTCATGGGATCAAACTCAGGGCTCCACCATGAAAAGCATGCCTTTGAGTTATTTCCCCAGCTCAGATATTTAGTTGGTGAGCTCAAAATTCTAAGTGTGGAGTGTTGCTATATATAAGATATATCAAAAGGAAGACAATTTTTGGGGTTGTTTTAGGGTCACCATTGGCAGTGCTCAGGAGACAATATGTGATGCTGGGGATCAAACCCAGGTTGGCCGAGTGCAAGGCAAATGCCTTACCCGCTGTGCTATCACTCCAGCCCCTCAATCACTTCAAAGGAAATGGAAATGATGTACCCTGAAAATCTGTGCTATACTGACTCAAAAAGAAGTTCAAGCCTTTGGAACAGCGTGATCTGCTTAGAGAGTCACCCTCACTAGCGTCCTGTCATGGGGTCAAATCCCCAAGTCCCACGTGTGCCAAGAGCAAGTCTGGCAGCTGTGCTGTGTGCACTCCCCTGCGGCAGGTGGTCTCCGGTCACACTGCAGACATGGGTATGTAAGAACCGCGAATAGGGTGCGACCCCCTGGCTAACACCACAAAGAAAGGATGGGGAAGTGGTCAGGAAGCAGGACCTCTGGCAAACGTATGTGGGCACTGCAGTCGCTCATGGCAAACACAGCCATGACTGTGGCCTCAGTGGAGAAAGCAACCCTCCGCTAGCACATGGCAGGCAGCACCAGGACAGGAGTGCCAGCCTCAGCAAGCACAGCCTGGCACGCGACCCACAGCAAACACAGCGAACAGGTGCAAACACCACAGGCAGGTCGTGAGACCCCCCAGTCACTGCAAGAGCAACTACAATAAATGAAGGGGGGAGGGGGACACTAATGAACAGTTCAAGTGAGGACAAGGGCACTGATACTGAAGTCACGCATGAAGAGTGTGATTATTTCAATACATATCTATATGGGGGCTGGAGTGATAGTACAGTGGGGAGGGCGTTTGCCTTGCACGAGGCTGACCCGGGTTCGATCCCCGACATCCCATACGGTCCCCAGAGCACCACCAGGAGTGATTCCTGAGTGCAGAGCCAGGAGTAACCCCTGAGCATTGCTAGGTGTGACCAAAAAAACCATACATACATACATATATATATGTATACAATATACACTAGTATATTACACATGACTTTTAGCATGTACAGATTAGATTAATAAATTATGTAAGATACTCATTTGACCATTTTGTCTCTACCCCTAGATATTTACATATAGATACATATAGATAGATAGATATACACACACTATTTGTCCAAATATATTTTTTGATCTTCTATATGGAGGCTACTTATAATCAGAGTTGTTTTGCATTAAACATATACTCACTAGTGGGGAAGATGATGCGACCATAATCTTACAACTAAGGGATGAATAAACATTTATCAAGCACCTACAATACACCAGACTTATGCTAGCAGCATTTTCCTCAAGTCCTTAATTTAATTTTCACTTGGTGCTGTGAGTACTAAGTAACAGACTTTTATGCAGCAAATTTAAAAGTCAACCCTTATCTCCCTGACTTCCAGCCCACGTTCCGTCTGCTGGAGCCCCGGTGAACTTCACTCTGAGTAGCCATGCTTCTCCCTCAGGCTCCTGAGGAGGCAGCTCATGTGTCCATACCTGTGTTTGGCTACTTCGTTTTGCCAGTTTCACTCTTGTTTGGTCCAGGCAGGGCACATCCCCATAGCGGTTCTTCTCCAGGTTCCCTGGAGACCTGCAGGAAAGAGGACAGACGGGCTGAAGGACAGGAAAAACACTGCACGTGTGCGTGTGTATGCACGAAGCCTTGCCGTGTAAACACGAGTGGCAACAACTGTTGTGAATAAAGGCATGAGAACTATTCATTATCTGGTCTACTTAAATGGCATTAATGCTAAGTATATATTAATGCTAAGTATCTATTATTATGAAAACAAAGGTATTTCCAGTCAAAAGAGAAAAGAATAGAAAAATGGGAGTATAATATTTTTTGTTTTCGTAGCACATGCAACAGTGCTCAGAGCTTTCTTCTGACTCCGCACTCAGGGGTCACTCCGGCAGGATTGGGGGAACATATGGGGTGCCGGGATCTAGCCGGGATTGGCCCAGTGCAAGGGAAATATGCCCTATCCACTATACTAGCTCTCCAGCCCCTGGAGTAAAATATTACAAAATCTACTTGAGAACAGAATTTACTACTACTTGATTTTCGAAAAACTTTCAAAATGAATGGCTTTACTTCGCTGCCGCAGTAGTGAGAGCCAGACCCAGCATCACTCAGGAGCCTGCCCTCTCTGTGTCACCGTGCCGACACCCTGCTGGTGCCCCAAGGGTCATGCACTTCCGGGGATCAGGCCAGGCCTCACACAGGCAAGACATGCTCTACATCTCCGGCCCCTACTTAAATCTCCTAACTCTTCCAGATTAAAATCATATGCTGACCACACACATCTTACTCTACTTCATCCAGTAATCTCACAAAAATAACAATAAAGGAACTAATCAAGTACAAATCTGAAAAGTGACAGACATTAACAGACAAAAAGATTTCAACCCATTTTGGCAGAGCGAAGGCAGATAAAGGACTTTGGATGATTTGGTTAATGCCGAAACCTACAGAGAGACTTCACCCCTCAGCACAGAGCTCCAGATGAAGCAAAGAGATGAAAACGAGAGGAATAACTGAAAACCTGAATGCCAGTGGAAATTCCTGTCCTGGTCTTCCTGTCTGATCCTAGTTTTACATGCAGACCAAGTCTGGAACTTACCAGGCAACAAAGGAAGAATTCTTCTCTGGAGAAAGTTATTAATCCTCCAGAAAAAAATTCTGTCTTCTGTTGTGCACAAACAATGAGGCTAATTGATTGTTTTAATTTAAAGCTCATTCATGTAGGGCAGGAGTGATAATACAGGGGATAGGGCATTTGCCTTGTATTCAGCTGACCTGGTTCATCCCTGGCACCTCATATGGTCCCTTGAGCCTGCCAGAATTGATCTTTGGGTACAGAGCCAGGAATAAGCCCTGAGGGCTGCCAGGTGCGGCCCAAAGCCCCTTACCACTCCTCCAAAAGTTCTCTCATGTAAACACCATGCTTCCAAGCAACTTTAAACACAACTGGCATAAGATAACAACCAAGATCTCCAGATAAAAGTACCCCAAGAAACCAATTGAAATACATTTGGAGAAAAGAGAAAACTACTTCTAAAATACCACATTTAACATAGAAAAAGTTATTGTGTATGTGAAATAAGAATAGGATACTGTGAAAAGCGGAGCAGAGAAGAGAAAATTAGCAGATAAACTAAAACAAAAAGAAACTTTTAGACTGAAAGGCCAATTCGTGGTTATAAGGGGAGTGGAGTAGACATGTATCACTGCCACTGCCATCCCGTTGCTCATTGATTTGTTCGAGCGGATACCAGTAACATCTCCATTGTGAGACTTGTTACTGTTTTTGGCATATCGAATACACCACAGGGAGCTTGCCAGGCTCTGCCATGTGGGCGGGATACTCGAGAGCTTGCCGGGCTCTCGAGAGGGATGGAAGAATCCAAAGTAGACATGTAAAAAAGTTAATTTGGGGGTCAGAGCGACAGTGCAGTGGTAGGGCACTTGCCTTCAAGGGAGCCAACCACGGTCCAATCCTGGCACTACATAGTCCCCAAGCCATGCCAGGAGTGATCATGAGCACAGAGCCAGGAGTAAGCCCTGAGTAATACTAGGTATAGCCCAAAACATTAACAACAACAACAAAAAGAACGTTAATTCGGCAGGTGATGATGTGGTAAGCTTTATCTTTCTTTAAAAAGCTTGTTTTAACGTGGCAAACTTGAGACAGTACACACGCCATCATGACCCTCCACTCGACAGCGTGCCCCAGCCATTCCGTGCCCTCAGCTGTGGTGCTCATGAGGAGTCACACGGGTTGGGCTGGGTTTGGTCTGTTTTGGCTTTTTGGGTCACACCCGGAGATGCTCAGGGGTTACTCCTGGTGGTGCCTGGGGGACCATATGGGATGCCAGAGATTGGACACTTGGTCAGCTGCGTGCAAGACAAATCCCCCCCCTCCGCCCCCGTGCTACAGCTCCGGCCCCCACACGTTTTTATCCGCAGAGCCTGCGCACACACAGCTGGGGTGGTTCAGAGAATGCGCATCCTGCTCATGCACCAGAACCATCTGAGCACTGCAGGAGGGCACTACGGCCCAACTCAGGTCGTTAACTGCATCATCATTGTGTCACCAGTCACCCCAGCAGTCTCCCACATGTTGATTTTTAATGACGCACATCTGAAGCTTACATGTTATAATGTACTGTTAAATTAGTAAAAAATAGGTAAAATTAAAAGTCAGTAAAATAAAAATTTAAGTCCATGATACAAAATTTTAATAAGGGCTAGCGAGAGAATAGAGGTTAAGGCACTTGCCTTGCAGGCTGCCAACCCAGGTTCATTTGGGGGGTCAGGGTGGGGGGAGGCAACGTCGGCTGTGCTTGGGGTTTATTCTTGGCCCTGAATTCAGTGATCACTCCTAGTGGGCTCAGGGGACCAGATGGGGTGCTGGGGGATCAAACCCGAGTTGGCCGCAAATTTATTTTTGGTTTTGGGGCCACAGCCAGTGGTGCTCAGGGCTTACTCAGGGCTCAATTCTGATGGGGCTCAAGGGATCATATCGGGTGCTGGGGACTGAATCTGTACTATCTCTCTGGTCCCCACATATGGCCCCCAAGAGTGCCAGAAGAGACTCCTGAGCATAGAGCCAGGAGTTAATTTGTGAGTACCACTTTTGGTATGAACCAAAAAGCCCACATAAAAATTTAATTTAAAAAGATTAATAAAATGAAGAAAAAGTTGAAGATACTTCCCAGAATATGAAACAAAAAATGATGAAAAATACAAGCAAAGGTAAGAAAACAAAAGCATTCTAGGTCAAGGATCAACAAACAATGGCCTACAGCCTGGCCACCAATTTCTATGAAGAGAAGTTTCATTAGAACACAGCCAAGTGCATCACTTAGGACAGACTATGATTGTGTTCACTCCACCAAGGCAGAGTCGGACACTGGGAGCGATGATTATAGGACCGAAAACTTGAAATACTATATTGCCTTTTAAGAAAAAGAATGTCAATCCCTGCTTTAAGAGGTCCCACCAGATTGAGAATATTCCAGAAAGATAACTGACATTAATCAAAGGAGGGGGGGTGGGGGGAAAATGAAGAAAAAGAAAAGTATTAGAACCAAAGAACGTATGTCTTCAGTATAAAAAAAAATTATCAAGTGCCCAACAAAATAAAAAGAAACCCATACCAAGGCATATTACAAAGGCATTTTAAAATGAAAAGATAAAGATTTAATTAAAAATGTCCAAAAGGGGGGCTGGAGCGATAGCACAGCGGGTAGGGTGTTTGCCTTGCACGCGGCCGACCCGGGTTCTAATCCCAGCATCCCATATGGTCCCCTGAGCACCGCCAGGGGTAATTCCTGAGTGCAGAGCCAGGAGTAACCCCTGTGCATTACTGGGTGTGACCCAAAAAAAAAAAACAAAACAAAACAAAAAAAATGTCCAAAAGGGACCAGAGCAGTAGTCGAGGGCAGGGCACTTGCCTTGCATGTGGATAACCGGGGTTCGATCCCGGGCATCCCAGATGGTCTCACCAGGCAAGGCCAGGAACAATTCCTGAGTGCAAAGCCAGGAATAATTCCTGAGTGTTGCCAACATGGCCCCCAAATAAAAAATCAAATGAAGTAACTAAAATGTAGAAAGAAGAAAACGGTGTACTTCTTGAAGAAGTACGAAGCTCAGCAGTGGAGAGAGGCGTGTGGGAGACCCCGGGTGCCGTACCCAGCAGTGCACAGCAAAAACAGTGGCGTAGGACTAGGAATAACATGCAACTGTTTAGTAGCACCAGAGTATTAGAGTATTAGAAAAGCATCGTCTGCAAAGTGATTTTTAGTTGTTTTGTTTGGGCCACACCCAACATGACTCAGGGAGCCATGTGGTTGCTGGGGGCGGGAAACCCAGGTCTCTGCATACAAAGCTTGTTGTACTCAGCCCCCTAAACTAGCCCTCTGGCACTTCTTGAACTTAGGTGAAACTTAGGTGAAACTTCGGGGTAGAATTCTGACCTGCTCTAGCAATAGAGAACGTAAATCAAGGAAAATGTGGTATCCGGAAAAGAGTCAATGAAGGAAAGCAAGGAGGAGTGAGCAGAGGATAAACATAAGGGCGCGAGACCTGTAGTCATGTTATCAAACACACTTCTGTTTTTGGCCACACTTGGAGTGCTCAGGGCTTACTCTTGGCTCTATGCTCAGGGGTCACTCCTGGTGGGGTTTGGGAACCATATGGGGTGTGCTGGGGACCAAATCTGAATCAGCTATGTGCAAGGTAAGCACCTTACCTGTTGTACTATCACTCTAGCAATCAACCATAGTTTAAATCAAACAAAACCAAAATGTTCTGGAAGTGCAGTGTCCAGGGAAGAAAAATGGAACCACTTAAGTATCTAATACATTTGACCACTTGGAAAATAATAGTGCAACATGAATTTGATTAAGCATAACAATGATAAATATCTTGAAAAGCAAAATCTAACTTTAAAATAAGGTTAATTCCAGAAAAAAAATGAAATTGGTAAGATTAACATATTTGATCATTTCACAGATGCTCACTTAGCTCTGCAGTGAAAAATATTTAGTCATACAAATGTGAATAGTTTTATCTGGGGTGGGAGAGGGAGCAGTATCGGGGACAGAACCCAGGGCTTATACTTTCAGGGCAAGTGCTCTACTGCTGGGCCACATCCCCAGAGACTACTGTATCACTGTCACTGTATCACTGTCATCCTATTGCTCATTGATTTGCTCCAGTGGGCACCAGTAACGTCTCTAAGACTTGTTGTTACTGTTTTTGGCATATCAATGCACCACGGGTAGCTTGTCGGGCTCTCCAAGAGGGGCGGAGGAATCGAACCCGGGTTGGCAGCGTGCAAGGCAGATGCCCTATCCACTGTGCTATTGCTCCAACCCAGTGACTACTGATTTAATAAAAATTTGTGACATGGTCTGGGAGATAGCTGAGAAGACATGCGAGGCCCTAAGTCAATCCCCAGTATCACACAGCCCCCAGAGAACCGTTAGGGGGCCCAGCGGGCTGCCAGCACCACGAGGCCCAGGCAGCTCTGCCATCACCTTCCCAAACAACAAACACTAGCACTGCACAGCTAGACAGGGGAGGCCCCTAGAAAAGCACTTTTCCATACACCCTGATTAAAAATGTGTGACATAATTATATTGGAAAATTTAATTTTAAAAAAAGAATAGGAAGCATGGTATAAAAATTAATTGCTCAGGGGCTGGAGCGATAGCACAGCGGGTGGGGCATTTGCCTTGCACACGGCTGACCCAGGTTTGATTCCCAGCATCCCATATGGTCCCCTGAGCACTGCCAGGAGTAATTTCTGTGTGCAGAGCCAGGAGTGACCCCTGTGTGCATCGCCAGGTGTGACCCAAAAAGTTAAAAAAAAAAATTTTAACTGCTCAGGACAAAGGGCTGGTCCAGGGTGTTGGTACTTGTTCTGTTTGCTCCCAGCAGCTGCAGCCCTGGCTGGGATCCCCAGCACCACATCTGAGGCCCCCTGAGCAACAACAGTCACCCCTGATCCCAGAGCCAAAAACAGCTCCTGCACACTGCCAGGTGTAGCTCAATTACCCCCCCCCAATTAAATGCTCAACTACAATAAGAGTCAATAAAGACTACTGTAGGTACTTTACTTAAGATCATAAAAGAAAAAGAGAAATTACAAAGTTGAAAGTGGATGGCCTGGGAAGTGGAACTGTTGGTGGCTGCTTCTCCCTTTAGTGGTATTTGGTTTTGAAAAACAATTATGTGCATGGGGGCTGGGACAATAGCACGGCAGGTAGGGAGGGCACTTGCCTCACACGCGGCCAACCCAGGGTCAATCCCAGCATATTATAGGGTTGCATGAGCACTACTGCAAGCAATTCCTGAGTGCAGAGTCAGGAGTAATCCCTAAACATCACCAGATGTGGGCCCCCCAAAATATATTTATTATATGCACACAGGAGCTGGGGAGATACTCAGTGAGTAAGGTGTTTGCACTGTACACACCTGACCTGGGTTCAATCCCCACCATCCCAAGTGGTCTCCCAAACACAGCCTGAAATGAATCCTGAGCTCAGAGACAGGAGTAACCCCTGAGCATCACTGGGTGTGACTCAAAAACAAAAAGAAAACAAATTATGTACATGTATATCAACTAAAAGCAAACAACATTGACAAAAAACACCCACATAAAGTAATTACATAAAAAAACGACCCACATATACTCTTTGTTGTTCATGAATACACACACATACACACACATAAAACATTTTGTATATTCTGCATCAAATATGAACGGACATATTAATGAAAAGCAAATAACAATTAAAGGATTGCCTACATGGGCCCAGAGAGATGGTATAGCAGGGAGGGCATTTCCTTGAATGTGGCTGACCCGGACTTGATCCGATATGGTCCTCCAAGCACCGCCAGGAGCAATTCCAGAGTGTAGGGCCAAGAGTAACCCCTGAGCATTGCCAGGTGTGACCCAAAAAGCCAAAATAAGTAAGTAAACACACACACACACACACGGTCCTCCAAGCACTGGTGGCTGATGCTTCTGGAAATGAAAACTGAGGAGAGTTAAGGTTACAATGAAGAGAACCTGAAGACAAACATCACAAAACATTTAAATGCAAGCAGCAATTCTGTTTTTGATTTGCTTGGTGGTGAAGTTTCTGGAACACACCCGCTGTGCTCAGGGATCACTCCTGGCTGTGCTTGCGGGAAGACTGTGTGGTCAAGGGTCTAACCGAGTTGGCTGCAGGAAAGTCAAGTGCCTGGTCTGCGGATCTGTGGATCAAGTACTGACACTGCTGTGTCTCTCAGGACCAATCTGGTAGGAACATAGTTGTCATGTTACTCTCTCCAGTTTCCCGTATTTAAAACATCCCCTCCTGGGCCAGAGATGCTCAAAACAATAGAGCACATGCTTGTGTGCAGGAGATCTGAGTTCAGACCCAGGCCTGGCATGATCCCTTGAGCACCAGCAAGAACACACATGGGGCGCGGAAGAGCCCCTGAGTACCACTAGCTATGCCCCCACAATGAAAAAATTTAATAGAAGGAATCTCCTGTTCCCATACACACACACACACACACACACACACACACACACACACACACACACACACACACACACACACATACACACACACAAAATCCCAACTAATATTTTACAAATGGAGGAAAGATATTCTTTTCAACAGAAGGAGGAAGGAAGTACATTTCATGTAAAAAGCACTATACTTTGATACACTATATAAGAATAGTCTAGTTCCTATTCAACACCTTACAAGAGACTCCCTTTATTTGTTTTACCCACCCCAACTCCCCCAGCCACCATTATGTTCTCTGAATCTAGATTTGTTTATTTTACACACGAATATGGTACATTCTTAACGTGGAGTACTACTCAGTGGTCAAAAGGAATCGTTACATATTGGTACATGTGAAGATCTAGGAAAATCATCAGAAAATTATTCTGAGAGGGGGAAAAAAAAAGGCAACCCAAAAGATTACATATAGGATGAGTCTATTTATTCACAACATTCTTGAAATAACAAAATTGTGGTAATGGAAAACAGATTCCAAGTTTAAAGGGTCAAAATGGAGAAAAGTAGGGTATATAAACGTGACGACAGGGGGCCAGAGCGATAGTACAGCGGGTAGGGCATTTGCTGTGCATGCGGCTGACCTGGGCTCCAGCATCCCATATGGTCCCCTGAGCCCTGCCAGGAGTAATTCCTGAGTGCTGGGCCAGGAGTGACCCCTGCGCATCGCTGGGTGTGACCCAAAAAACCTAAATAAATCAATATGATGGTAAAAATTTTCCCATTTTAACTTTAGTAACTTATACAAAAGCCTGTGTGTTTGAATAATGGTAAAGAAGCAAGTACATACACTTCTCTGTGTCAAGTTAAAACTAGACACCAGAGAGATAGCACAAGGGTTAAGGCAGGTCAAGGCACTTACACACGGTCAGCCCCCCTGACATCACGTATGGTCCTGAACACGCAAGGGGTCACTCCCGAGCAAAGAGCCAAGAACAGCCTCTCAGCACCACGGGGTGTGGCCCACCCCCCAAATTAAATGAAATTAAATTTAAAAGCGTATTAAGTTCTCTAAAACTAACACTGAACAAATCAGAATTAGACTAATCGTGGCTTAGTTATACCTCAGTGGATGGCATGAGGCCCTGGGTTGACGCCTGGAGCAAAACTGAAGCAATAAAGACTGGCTGACTGTATCGGCCTTGATAGTCTACTTGTGACATCACACTATGCTTTTGAGGAACTGCTGTTTTGTTTTTGGGGGGCCCCATCCAGTGGTGCCCAGGGGTCATGCAAATCTGGGCACGGAGCACAGCACTCCCGCATGCAAAACCTGCCCTCCCTCCCTTCCTTTCTCATTTTGGTGGCACCAAAAGAACCCAGAGTCTCACACCTGCAACTCCTGAGCTCCACCTCTGAGCCACATCCCCGGCTCCTTCTATGGTCACTATGAGAGGAGAAAGAGGGGGCCCCATGAGGGAAAAGACGTTAATTGGGGTGCAGGCGACCCCAAGCTGGAGGCAGCTGGAATCACTTCCTTAACAATGTGTGATATGAATCCGCTCCACAATTATCTTTTTTTAATCCCCATCAATTTTGGGCTCACAACTAGCAGTGCTCAGGGTACTATGAGGCACCAGGGATGGAATCCAGGGTTCCTACATGCACAGAATGTCTCCTGAGCTCTACAGTTATCTTAGAATAAAAAGTTTAATTTTTTTTAAGTTGGATTTTGAAAACATCATGTAAAAGAGAAAAAAAAGAAATAAGTTCTCTTGGCCCATGGGAATCCTAGACGATAATCTACTATCATCTACTGCATAATTTACAATTCTGGGGGAAACTTAAGTTCTTCTGCACAAGGAGGTCTACTGGAAGCTGGTGTAGACAGAAGCCGACAGCTGGGACTGGGTTCTAGCTCCTGAAGTCACCGATCAGTCACCCAATAAAAGGGCGTGCCCACAAAGTCCTTCTAGAAGATGGGGATGTGCTGATTTTAACTTGATGCTGATTGGAGGAATACAAGAAAGCTCAAACCCACTTCATGGGGGCTTAGGGAAAGGGGGAATCTCTCAAAAACCTCACAGAAAGCAAGCCAAGAACCCCCAGGAACAGATCATAGCCACTTGTAGCAGACACACATTTGCCCTCCCCCATGCCACCACACGCTTCTGAACCACAGAGGGAGACTGCTCTGCTGGGGAAAGACAATATGTGCAGGGGGTCTCGAGCTGGTCGGGAAGAAAGCAGTGTAGAAAAAAACTAAATTAATCTTCCAGGGTTCGGTACGTGTAGCTCAGTGGCAGAGGCCTTTCCTGTGTGAAGTCCTAGGTTCAAGTCCCAACACACACACACAAACACACACACTCTCTCTCTCTCTCTCTCTCTCTCACACACACACACACACACACACACCTCCACTTGATGTATACTCTTTCTCTTCCTTTTTCTTCTTTTTCTTTGCATTTGTGTCCTGTTACTGGATTTTCCTCTCATTTCCCTTATCTCAGTTCCTTAACTCATTGTTTTCCCTCTTGCCTTTTGCTAGAGGGCTCTCTCCCTGCATCTTCCTTTTTGCACAATGACTGAGTTGGACAAGAATTACCAGAGAGGTGGTGTCAGATGTGGTTTTTTTTTTTTTTTGGCTTTTTGGGTCACACCCGGCCATGCACAGGGGTTACTCCTGGCTCTGCACTCAGGATTTATTCCTGGTGATGCTCAGGGGATCATATGGGATGCTGGGGATCAAACCCGGTTGGCCGCGTGCAAGAAAAACGCCCTATCCGCTGTGCTATCGCTCCAGCCCGTGAGATGTGTTCTAAGGGAAGGAGTGAACACTCAGCATGTGGGAGCCCCAGGGTTAATCCTAGTACATCACTGTCTGTAGAGCACCAAGACAGGAGTAGCTCCCAGGAACTGCTGGGTATGGTCTAATCCCCCCATCCCAAAATATGAATTACAAGTAGGAGAGTTACTGCTCACAGAATTATGGATTCCTACCATACTTGAGCTACAAGAGTATATATCTGAGAGGTCTAATACTCACGTATTACACAGGGGAAAACAGATGCAGAGAAGATAGATAACTTGTGTCACTGAGATTTAAGCTAAGCTTGGACATATGCTAATTTCAACAGAAAGATCATTACTTGGAGAAAAAGAAATTTCTGAGGTAGACAATGAATTTGGCCTCTCACCTCACTGACTGGATTATTTTAAACACACCAGTCTCCCTCCTCAGAAAATCACGTCCTCTTAGAAATGGTGTAGGGAGAAATAGCCCAAGTGGACACATCTGAGATCACACGAGGACAGGAATAAAGAGCAATCCATTGGTAGCCAAATTTTTATAGTCCCCCCCCCAAAAAAAAAAACCATTTTAAGAAAATATCCCCAAATATGACTGCTGGTACCGTGCTGCCATGAGAGTACAGGGCACTGGCAATGAGCGGAAGGTGCTTCTCTCCGCCTCAGAACAAGGCACGGAGTGACGGTAAAGGGCCCAACCCAGGGAAGACCCTGTCAGGGGAATGCGCGGGAGACCACGGTGCTCGCCTGCACATGCAGCAGCCGGGAAGCCCCCGTGCCCGAGCCTTCCGTACTCACATGGAACAATGGAACGTGCCAGCAGGGTTCTCCCGCCGGATGTCTTCGTACTCCTCATAGATGCCCCGCTTCTGTCGGGTGCTAACATGGTCTATCAGTTCTTGGATGGTCATGGCCTGGGCATCCGGAACATGCACCGAGTTCCGGTCTGAGGCGGCAGGGAGGGACAGCAGGATGATCTCGTCGAGGGGATCCGGGTGGCCGTTCATCTGGGGTAGGAACTGGAGATTCCAAGTGCCGAGGTCAATCTTGATGTACCCACCCAGGTTTTCTGGAAGGCACTCCTTGGGCAGGTGCTGGCTGACCTCACTTGTCTTTAATATCTGAATCTGCAGGGACAGAAAGAAGCATGTGAATATGGGGGGGGGGGGAGAAGACTAGACTCAACCAAGATACGGAACGAATGTGCTGGGCGGGGAGAGAGCACAAAGGGCCGATGTGAGTCTGGCACGCAGGGCTCAGGCCGAGTCCCCTGCACCAGCAGGTGTGGCCCCAAAGCAAAAAATTAAAATTGAAACCAAATACTGGGGTGGAGAGATAGATAAGGCAGGTGCCTGGCATTCAGTGAAGCCAGGCTCAACCCTGGGCACGACGTGAGGAGTCTCCCAAGCACTGCCAGGAATGACCCTGAGCACAGCCAGGTAGGGCCTGACCACCAAATTCCAAAACAAATAAAAGTCAAATGTGCCTCTATAAGGTGTAGGGAATGGGATAAGATGTGCTTGAAATACTAGATACACTGAGAGAAGAGCAGATGGCTTCTCATCTGCACACAGTCAAAATCCTATGAATTTCCAAAAGTTTGGGTTTCCAGGATGCCGTTACTCCCGGAATTAGAACTCCCATTAAAATACCTCTGAAAGGGAAGTGTAATGATCAGAGGCTTCCCGGTACCATCTCATGCTGATATCCACCTTCTGAATCCTGAGAATCTATAAGCGGTTATTTTTGTCATCTCCATATTAAGGAGAATAACTCTGAGCCTATGCTTTCTAATTATACTAATTCTTGGCTTATACTTTCCTGAGTTGTAATATTTATTCTCAAATCGAGACTTCTATGAAAGCAAGACAAGTCCCGCCACCCGGAAGCAGGGGAGCTGGGGAAAGACTCAGGGGTACTCGCCAGGCCTAGAGTGCTCCGGGCTTAGTCACAGACTTGTCAAAAGAAACGAACCTGCTGCTCCTTGGACTCTGTAGCAGCTTGGAAATCTTTCTACCTAAAGCACCTTCTCTTCTTCCAACCATCGGGCTCCTAGAAAGGATGACTCCCAGCCCAGCTCTTCTGTGAACCCTCCTTTTACCGCCGGAGGCACCACCCTTCTGTCTCCCAGCAGGGCCGCAGCCCCCTAGAAATAGCTGCTTTTTTGTTCCCTGCTGGAAGAGGAGCACTGGAGAGGGAAAAGACTGCCCCTCAAATTTTCTGTTTGGAGCCACACCTGGGTTACTCAGGGGTTCAGTAATCAGCTCAGGGGTTACTGCTGGTTCTGCACTCAAGAATTACTCCTGGCAGAGAGAGAGCAAAAAGGAATGCCCTGCCACAGAGGCGGGGTGGGGGTGGTGGGAGGGATGCTGGGACCACTGGTGGTGGGAAATGGCACTGGTGGAGGGATGGGCACTCGACTATACATGACTGAAATGCAAGCACAAAAGTTTGTAAGTTTATAACTGTACCTCACGGTGATTCACTAATAAAAAAATAAAAAATAAATTAAAAAATGGGATTTTATTATTAAAAAAAAAAAATTTCCTCCTGGCATTGGTCAGGGCATGCAAGGCAAACACTCTACCCACTGTACTATGGCTCTGGCCCTGTCCCTCAATATTTAATTTTTTGGGGGAGGCGCAGGTCATACCCAGTTTTGTTCAAGGCTTACTCCTGGCTCTGTGCTCAGGGATGACTCCTATAGTCTTGGGGATCTATATGGCTACTTGGGATCACAACTGGCAAGGCAAACGCCCTACTCATTGTACTACTCACTCTGGCCCCATAATTTTTAATGTCCAGGGTCTAGCACTATGCTGTGAATGGAGTCAATATATTTTGAGCTTCTACACACATATTTGATTATATGATCCAAGTTTAAGAACTTGGCTAACAGTCATCTTCAAAGTCTTAGGAAATAGCTCTTCTCCTGAGTCACTGAGAGTTTTCTCTCTCTAATCTATGTTATCACAGCTATTAAGATTTCCAATATTCACAAATCTCTTTTTCCTGGACTATATAACTGATACTATTTTACAATGACATTATTATATGTGTGCGTAGTTATTACACTATAAATAAATTTAGTTTATTTTATTTTGCACACAAGTAACCAGCAGTGCTGGGGGGTCGCTACCAGTGGTATACTAAGGTATACCAAGATTACATGGCATACAAGATTACAAGGTATACTAAGACTACATGTGGTACTGGTAATCTAACCTGGAATTCCCATGTACAAGGCGTGTGATCAGCCCACGAGCTAACTCTCCAGGTCATCATAACAACTTTATTACCTCACCCTACTGTGCCAATGTTTCACAGACCCTCCTGTCTTCTTTCCTCCTTCTCCCCACATTCTCTCTCTTCCTCTTTCCTGTCTGCAGTGCTGGGGACTGAACCCAGGGCCACACACAAGAGAGGTGAGCTATCACTTGACCTGGCCCCATAAACCACTTTTTCCCAAACCATTAATTCTTCCACTCTGAAGCACTCAGGATGAGGGTATTTAGAACAAAATTAAGGTAAGCTGAGTGAACAACTTTCAGTTCAGAAGCAACAGGCTATTTTAAGGGGGGGAAATACCAGAAAGAGACAGAGAAAAGACTCTTGTGTCACCCTCATGACCAATGGGTATTTCTGGTTAAGCAAATGCAGACACCAGTTCAACAAATGCAGTTAGATTTGACTCTCTAATCCTGTGGAAGCTAGGGGCACTGGCTCCCCGTGTAGTCAAAACCATGCACAGCTTTTGACTTCCCCCAAATTAATTAATAACCTTTTATTGACCAGAGACTTGACAACAATGTGAAGTCAACTACAGCATGTGCTGTAGTACGTAATCTCTACCATAAAGTAAGCTAGAGAAAAGAGAATGTTAGAGTATCAAGAAAACCTAAATGAAAACATATTTACAGTACTATTTTATCTACTGACACTACAATTTACATCCTCTACTTATAATTAATTCATATACAAATAGACCCACACAGTCCAAAACTATTGTTTAAGAGTTAGGTCAACTGTATATAAAAAGTGTTCAATACAGAGGCCAGAGCAGGTAGGGCACTTGTTTTGCACCCAGCCAACTTGGGTTCAATCCCCAGCACCCCATACGGCCCCCTGAGCCCCACCAGGTATGCCCACCCCCAAGTAACTGTTCAGTTATTAGAGATAGTACAGTATATGGCACTTGCCTTGCATGTAGCCAACCCATATCTGATCCCCGCACCACATATGGTCCCTTGAGCACCACCATAATGGCTTGGGCACAGTTGCGTATAGCCCAAAAAGCAATTTTTAGAAAGTGCTCAGGGGCCAGAACCATAGTGCTCGCCTTTTATTCAGCCAACCCAGGTTAGATTCCTGGCACCTCATGTGATCCCCTGAGCCTACCAGAACGATTAATCCTTGAGTTCAGAGCCAGGAGTCAGCCCTAAGCACCGGCAGGTGTGGCCTCAAAACAAAATAAAAAAAGTGTTCAGTGTCAGGGGCCAGAGAAACAGCAAAGGGATGAAGGTGAAGGTGCCTGCCTGACATGCAACCGACCCCGGTATGATTCCTGGCACCACATGGTCCTCCAAGTACACCAGGAGCTAACCTGGGCACAGAGCCAGGGTCGGAGCCTGAGTAATGCCTGGTGCTGCTCACACACGGTGCAGCCTGAAGCCCCGAGCACTGGGCACAGCTTCGGAAACAAGAGGTACCTGTAAACAGCATCGGTACATCTTTTAAGAAAGGTGCTTTTGTGGGGGAATGTCAGACCATATCCGAGGAAGGGGGGAGGGGAGAAAGCCTGGTGATGGACGTGAACCCATGAACGAAGCACAAAGCGCCCTGGGGAGAAAGCAGGAGGGCCTGGGGGGAGGCAGAAGGGTGCTTGGCAGGATCTCAGGCAGCGGAGTGGGACGTGCCTCTCCACCTTCACCTCCAACGCCAGAGCTGGCCTTACCCGCTCCCGGACTTTATCCTTCAGGAGGAGGCTGATGATGGAGTAGGGCACTCGGAACCAGATGGGCGCTCCCACGATCAGCACCTTCTTCAGCCGCGCCGGGAAGGCACCCTGCGGGAGAACACGGAGAGGATGAGAGACCCTATGGTCAACGGGGGGACCTGTGACTTGTGAAGCCCACGTTTTCGGAGGAGGGCTCTTCTCCCCCGTTTTCACCCAGTGCAGCCTGCAGCCTGAAGTCACTTTGCAGCTGAAAAAAAAAGCAGCATAAATAGAAATAAACAGCACAGGGGTGATCACATGCTTTGATCTCTCACATCACTGGTGCCTTGAGCATCACTGGGCGCTGCCCTGGACACCTCCTGCACCACAGGTTGTGGTCCAGGAAACGGGCCATCCGGGCCTGAGCAGCAGCCCAGTCTTGGTCCCTCACGTGAACTGCTAGCCCAGTCGGCTGAGAACCACCAGTGGCTCACTGGAACCTTCTCGGCACTTCATGGAAGCGTCCCCACAGGAAACGACAGAAACTCAGCCAGAGAATTAGCTCAGCAGGTGGGCACCTCTCTTGCATGCGGAAAAGCCAAGGTTCAATATCCACCACCACATGGTTCCCTGAGCACCAACAGAACAACACCCCCCCCCACAGCACAAAGTGGGGAGCAGCACCAAGTGTCCCCCAAAACCAAATTAATTAAAATGGAAAAGGAATAAAAGGTGACCGACCTTTTAAAATAATGTCTTTTTTCTTTTGGGGTCACACCCAGCAATGCTCCAGGGTTACTCCTGGCTCTGCACTCCTGGCGGTGCTTGGGGCACCATACGGAATGCCGGGGACCGAATCCGGGTCAGGCACATGCAAGGCAAATGCCCTACCCACTGTACTATCGCTCTGGCCCCACTAACGTGACGTTTTTGTGAAACCTATTTCTTGTTGTTCATTTGTTTTGTTTTGTTTCCACACTCAGCTGTGCTCAGGGCTTATTATTGGCTCTGTGATGAGAGATCACTCTTGGTGGTGTGTGGAGGACCATCTGCGGTGTCACAGGTTGAACCTGGTTCAGTCACACATAAGTCATGCGCCTTACCTGCTATACTATCTCTTTAGTACTCCCCAAACATACTTTTAAATGTTTCTTGTTTGATGGATTAAAACTTATTTCTGAGATTTCTTTTCTTTTTTTTTTTTTTCTTTTTGGGTCACACCTGGTGATACACAGGGCTTACTCCTGGCTCTGCACTCAGGAATTACTCCTTGCAGTGCTCAGGGGACCATATGGGATGCTGGGAATCGAACCCAGGTCGACTGAGTGCAAGGCAAACGCCCTACCCACTGCGCTATCGCTCTAGCCCCTGAGATTTCTTGAGTTAGCCTACAAAGCACACGTACAGACATCTTTTAAGAGCTGTATTTATTGAAAATGTTAAAGCTTAATTAAAGTCTTAATTGGATTATTAAAATTTAGAATTAGATTATAAAAAAAAATGAACATGAACCATTTCTCTCCCAATCGTCTCTTGATTTTCATTTTTGTTTTTGTTTTGCTTTTTCTTTTTTGGGGGAGAGGTCACACCTGGCAATGCACAGGGGTTACTCCTGGCTTTGCACTCAGGAATTACTCCTGGCGGTGCTCAGGGGACCATATGGGATACTGGGAACAGAACCCGGGTCGGCCGCGTGCAAGGCAAACGCCCTACCCGCTGTGCTATCGCTCCAGCCCCTTCTCTTGATTTTCATTACTGTCTATTTATAATCATTTCTTTAAAAAAAATATTATCTTTTTATTTGAGGGGAACCAGAGCAATAGTACAGCAGGTAGGGCATTTACCTGGCAAAGGACTGAACCGAGCTCAATTATCTTGTCCCAACTCAAAACTCTTTGCTTCATATAGGCTCTTATCAGTCCATAAAGCCAGAGAGATAACACAGCAGGTAAGGTAATCACCAACTGATTTTGGTCCCAGGCACCACATATGGTCTCCTGAGCACAGAGCCAGGAGTAAACCCAAGCACCCCTGCGTGTGGTCCCAAACTTCCTCCTTGTCCAAAAAAAAAGTTCAACTCTTTCAAAGTCAGGAACACCATGTAATACTGGCATTCTAATTGGGAAGACTCATTCCCAGGGAAGAAAAAAAGGAGAAAAGTATAGCTAAATAGGGGCCGGAGCGATAGCACAGTGGGTAGGGCGTTTGCCTTGCACGTGGCCGACCCGGGTTCGATCCCCGGCATCCCATATGGTCCCCCAAGCACCGCCAGGAGTAATTCCTGAGTGCAAAGCCAGGAGTAACCCCTGAGCATCGCTGGGTGTGACCCAAAAAAAAAAAAAAGCAAAAAAAAAAAAGTATAGCTAAATATATCTTTTATTTCTCCTGATTCTTTTTCAAAAGACTAATTCTTGATCTTGGTATGTCATTCTTTACTTACTCTATAGTTCAACTAATCTGGAAGGGCTGCAAAAGAGAATACAGTAAAAAATTTCCAAAAATCTCTTCACTGAAGCCAAAGAAACCCTACCTTTCATCTCTGCCCTTAAGGATATAATAATTCATTTCAGGCCCCTTTAACTGCAGATCAAAAACCAGTGTGAAAAAAATCAAAATTTCTAGGAAAATCAAATAAAAAAGGACATCATTCCTTTGTAGGAAAGACTAACAGACTTACAGACTCAGGCCTAGTCCATTTCAATAATTATGTAGTTTCAAGTATACATCTGCTGATGCAGCAATTTCATAAGGCCTTCAGCAGGAATCTGGGGGAAAGCCGGGGGGAGGGAGAAGACAGTACAGTGGGTAAGGCCCTGACTGAGGCCAGCCCTGGCTCCACCTCTGGCATCTCCCAGTATCCCAGGGGGACGCCGGTGTGAAGAGCCAGGAGAATCTCCTGAGCACCTCTGGGTGTCTCACCCCCACTCCCCCACCACACACAAATGAGCACTTGGCATTCCATATATTGCACAGTGTGTGCATGGCCCTTGATCAAGTCATTTCACTCTGAGCTTCTATCTTAAGAATATCGCCAGAAAACTGGGGGAAAAATAGGTAGGTAGGACTTAATAAAAATGATGTGTCTTTTAATACTAATATTATTATGTAACTTCTTGTTTGTTTGGGGACACACCCAGCCATGCTGAGGGCTTACTCCTGGCTCTGTAGTAAGGGGATCACTCCAGCTGTTTCTCAAGGACCACGCAGGAATCAA
The DNA here is from genome assembly GCF_027595985.1 of Sorex araneus. Lineage (NCBI taxonomy): Eukaryota > Metazoa > Chordata > Mammalia > Eulipotyphla > Soricidae > Sorex > Sorex araneus. The sequence goes on along the minus strand of NC_073304.1, from coordinate 98,409,817 downwards.
ACCCGGACTGGCAAACCGCCAAGGCAAATACCCTAACCAGCTGAACTGCTTCCAGTCACTACCATATAACCTTTAATATAAACACTTCAAAGGTTTATTTTTTTTTTAACTTCAGAAAATGCTCACAACATATTCCTAAACAGGATCAAACCTTAATTTTCATTAAAATTATACTACACACATAAAAGAAAACCAAGAAAAAATATATAAAAAAAGAATTTACAGACATATACAGTTGAAATTCATCATCAAGAGTTATATTCTTGGGACCGGGGAGACAATGCAGTGAGTAGGGCACTTGCCTTGCATACGTCCAACCCAAGTTCGATCCCTGACAACCAGGAGTAAACTTTGAGCACTGCTGCCTGGCCTGGTGTGTGGCCCAAAAAACAAAAAACAAAACAAAACAAAGATTTATACTCCTTATGAAACAGGGGATCCGGCTCACTGGTCTCAAATGTGAGTCCCAGGGTTCAAACCCTGCTTCACACAGAGCACAGAAACACACACAGGTGCTCGCATGCGCGTGTACACAAACACACACAAATAATTAAAATACCAGCTGATAAGCCTGTGGACACTGATAATAGAATTAGGGTTATTTGAGCAGAAGGAAGTAAAGAGAGAAAGATAAGGTGGGGAGGGAGAGGAATAAAAATTAAAAAGAAAAAAAAGCACAATAGTTTATCTCTATAATTAAGAATATGTATAATTTTGGTTTTATTCTTTGTTAATTTATCTTTTGAAACACTCTGACTCTGTTACATTTTAAACGTTTATACTGGAGCTAGACAAACAGTACAATGGGTAAGGAGTTTCCCTTGCAAGAGGCTGGCCAGGATTTATTGCCTGCACCCTACATGGGTCCCCAACTCCGGCAGGAATGATCCCTGAGTGCAGAGCCAGGAGTAAACTCTGAGCATAGCCACGTATGGCCTAAAAAACAAAAGCAAATAAAAAGTTTATGCCCTCTGTACCAGTAAACTTTATCTCTAGAAATATGCTCCAAGAAAATTATTTAATGAGTAAACAAAAACTTAGATATAAAATATTTATTGAAAAAAACTGTTATAATAGGAAAAAAACAAACAGAAATGGTAATATCACAGTAAACACGGGCTCAATTTGTTCAGCAATTTCAAGTATTCATAAAATAAAACCGTCAGAGCTTATTGTCACTGCCATTCTCCAACATCGTCACAACGAGAAACAGAAGGCCGAGATGAGAGGTAAATGTGCAAGCCCTGGACTCAATCCCAAGCACAATACACTCCCAACCGGAACTGCCAGGAGCAGCTGGGCAGCCCTGAGCACTGTCAGAAGCCACAGGAAAAATCCACCCTGGAAGTAATAAGTATAAAAGTGTCACTGTGAGGCCGGAGAGACAGCACGGCAGGGTGCCTGCCTTGCACGAGGCTGACCGGTGTTCAACCCCCAACATTCCACGTTTCCCTGAGCACAGCCAGGAGGAATCCTGAGTGCAGGGCCAGGCCTGACCCCTGGACATCACTGGGTGTGGCCCCCAAACAGAAACAAACAAAATCTCATATAATTCTCTTTCCAGCAATCTCTGGAGCTTCTTTCCACTAAAATCTTCATTTGAATTGCTTCCTAATTTACCCCTCTCCCAAGAGAGAAAGAAAAAAGTATAATGGCAAAACAACTCACTTGTTATGACAGTACATGTACACACACACACACACACACATACATATATACACACACACACACACACACACACACAATCTCACTTTCTTCTCTCTCCCCCTGTGAATGAGTGGTCTTGGACCCAAGAGAGCACAGAGTAGTTTAAGGCACCTGTATTGCATCCAGTTGGACTGGAGAGATGGCACAGCGGGTAGGGCGTTTGCCTTGCACGTGGCTGACCCGGGTTCGATTGCTCCACCCCTCTCAGATAGCCCGGCAAGCTACCGAGAGTATCTCACCCGCTACGGCAGAGCCTGGCAAGCCACCTGTGGTGTATTCCATATGCCAAAAACAGTGATAAGAAGTCTCACAACTCCGTTGTGAGATGTTACTGGTGCTCACATGAGCAAATTGCATCCAGAGGAACCCCAGTTAGTTCCCTGGAACCACAGGGTCCCCAGAGCACACCCAGGAGCAACCTCCTAGTACAAAGCTAGGAACTACCAGCACTGTCAAGAATGGCCCCAAGGGGCTGGAGCGATAGCATAGCAGGTAGGGCATTTGCCTTGCACTCGGCCAACCCGGGTTCGAATCCCAGCATCCCATATGGTCCCCTGAGCACCGCCAGGAGTAATTCCTGAGTGCAGAGCCAGGAGTAACCCCTGTGCATCACCGGGTGTGACCCAAAAAGAAAAAAAAAAAAAAAATGAATGCCCCAAGTCTGCTACCCCCACTCCCTTAAAAAAAAAAAAAATTAAGAGTGGGCCTTGTGAGATGGCAGTCGTCACACTGCCGCCGGGGAAAGTAAAGGCCGAGAGAGAAAAATCTTTCCCCTCCCGGGGCGGCATGGGCCATAGCTTAGTTCAGTCTAGAGGCATTTCTGCAAGAAGCCGCTGGGTGCTGAAAGTAGTTAGTTGGCCTCCAGGGTGATGGGCATTCAGGAATGGAGGGGCCATTCATGTGCAGACGTTCAGGATCACATCTGGGCGAAGAGCGGCACGCGGCATCGGTAGCACGCTCCCCCGCTACCCCCGCAGTCCCAAGATCTTGCAACGTATTCTTGGTGTTACCTGTTCTGTTGTTTCCCAAACCTCTAAATCACACTCCACAGTCACAGAGCATTGGGGATTTCACACCTGTGTGGCACTGGGAAACCGAACAGCAGAACTATTGGAATAACACTTGAAGCATCAGTTGGTGCTGGAGATTGAATTCTTGAATTCTTGGCCTCTCTGCTTCACTGGTCTCAGACTTGGAAGTTTTGACAAAGCAGTAGTAGTTAACACAACACTCAAAACCACAATTGTTCAAGGATTCACTTCTGCAAAATTTTTAACCAGGAAAAATTTGTAGAAGCTCAAAGAGGGAGAAGAAGAGGTAGAATTAATAAGACCAAACATCTCTGACTCCACTATACTTTCTGGACTGTTAGAAATGGAAATGTATTTTAGGAATCATAAATTTACTCTATTATATGCAATTCTTTTTGACTTTTTGACTCTTTGAATAGGGAATTCTTTTTCTTTTTTTAAATTTTTTAAATTTTATTGAATCACCGTGAGATAGTTACAAGCTTTCATGTTTGGGTTACATTCTCACAATGATCAAACACCCATCCCTCCACCAGTGCACATTCCCCACCACCAATATCCCGGGTATACCCCCCTTTCCCACCCTCCCCCTGCCTCTAAGGCAGACAATATTACCCATACTCTCTACTTGTGGGCATTATAGCTTGCAACACAGACACTGAGAAGTCATCATGTTTGGTTCATTATCTACTTTCAGCATGCATCTCCCATCCCTCCAGCCATCATTTTCTCAGTGATCGAATAGGGAATTCTTTTTGACTACAAACTATGAGAGCCTCAGCCAGACCTCTTGGCAATATGTGTATGTTTTATATGACACTTAGAGCTGTTTAAAAAATCTAGGTTTTGACAAGCATGTTGTTCTATTAATCTGGAAAACAACGAACATTTAATAGGTACCATAAAATATTTTATAAAAGTCAAATACATTAAAATTCTATGGACTCTGTAAAAAAATTAATGACCTTACGCATAGGCTATTTTAGTATCTGCTAGATATTTATACACATAAAGCTTTTTTTTTTTTCCTCTGCCCCTCTTGGAGAGCCTGGCAAGCTACCAAGAGTATCCCACCCGCACGGCAGAGCCTGGCAAGCTCCCCGTGCTGTATTCGATATGCCAAAACCAGTAACAAGTCTCACAATGGAGACGCTACTGGTGCCCACTTGAGCAAATTGATGAACGAGAGGACACTGTATGTAATATTGTGTATAAATTACAATGAAAAATCACCTTAAGGGGGATAAGTTAAAATGTAAACTGAAAAATGTTAATTAAATGATACTTAGTGACATTATTAACAAGCCTAATGAATCATGAGATAAGCATCGCATCAGAAAAATAGGGAGGTGGCTCCAAGCAGGAGCCAGGCTTTACATGTGGGAACCCCAGCTTTTATGTCATCACCCCATAATTTCCTGAGCAGGATCAGAAGTGACCCCTGAGCACTGCTGGGTGTGGCCCCCAAACAAACAAAAAGTGAAGTAACATTTCCAGTATCAGGACGTGGATCAATGGGAAGTTTACACAGGCGGCAGCTGGGTACAACCACTTTGGAAAACAACTCAACAATACTTTATAAAGTTGAATTTTCAGAAGCAGGTTGCAGTAACTTTGTACAGCAATCCCATAAAGTTAATGCGACTATAACCATGTTACCAAGACTAAACTTAAAACTTACTTTCAAAAAGTGAAAACAGGGGGGCCAGAGCCATCGTACAGCAGGCCGGCCCAGGGCCAGTCCCCAGAATCTCGTATGGTCTGGTCCCCCAGTCACGTCTGGAGTTCGCCTTGGACATGGCTGACCCCTGGCATCCCATACGGTCCCTTGAGCCCAGTAACTAGTAGTGATTCCTGAGCACAGAGCCAGGAGTAAGGCCTGAGCACCACTAGATATGGTTTAAAAAACCCAAAAATGAAACAAAATAATTTTTTAATTAATTTTTTTTAATGAATCACTATGAGGTATAGTAACAGACTTACAAACTTTCGTGCTTACGTTTCAGTCATACAATGATTGAGTATCCATCCCTCTACCAGTGCCCATTCTCCACCACCAATGGTCCCAATTCTAAAAAAATAGAGCTAGACAGTTCAGAGGTAAGGTACCTGCCTGGATGAGGCTGATTCCAGTTCAAGCCCCAAGCCCCACTAGGTATGATCTCTGTACATAGAGCCAAGAGTAGCCCCAAAATATCGCTGGGTTTGACCACACACACACACACACACACACACACACACAGTTTTTTTTAACGAATAAAGTTGAATTTTAACAGATCTTATAACCAAGTATTAACCAAAACTACTCCTACCCATCTATGTATACCTTAGTGTGGATATTCTCAATGGATGAATTACCATCCCCAAAGGGGTACAATTAATTGAGAAGCGGAAAGGACGAGAAAAATGACTTATTTTTGTACAAAGCACAGATACACATTCCATACACGGAGATATACTCAACATTCCTATGGTATTAAAATTTCATTAGAAAAGGTCTTTTAAAAAAGCTCCTTGGTGAGGCAACATAACAAAACAGTGGAGAAGACACTGCCCTAGAGAACTCCTGCATGCATGCGATGTGTTGAAATATTCATAGCTGTACAGGTCACAGAAGCAAAAACCAGAGAAGACCTTTTCTTGGACCCGCCCGCACAGCAGCCACCTCTTCAGGGAACCCCTTCCTCCAGCGCTGGAGCAGCACTGATGCCCTCAACCACACGGTGCCAAGTGACTCCAGTTCCAGTCACTGGTTCCCACCGAAAAGCACAGAGGTTGCCGTGGGAGGGAGAAGGCACAGAACCCTAAAATCACAGCTTGTGGAGAGGCAGGCCATGGCCCTGAGAGGCGCTCGCTCGGGAACGCCAAATGCCTAGTGAGAAGTAACACGATCGGTCGAGACAGTCCTGGCATGGAGAGAGAGAGCAAGGCTCACCTGACGGCCACGGGAAGCCCCGTGATAGGGGGTACCCGGGTGGTGACCTACCGCAGCAGTCACACGGGAAGTGGCACAGCACCCCGCCAAGCAGTGAGGTGCTCGGAAGACGGTCTCTCGCCACCTGTGCCGGTGACCTCTCAGACCACCAGGATTATACACAGGAAAGTGAAGCTTGTTGTGAGAAACTTCTGTTTGGTATTATACGCCCTTTTATATTATATTATATTCCCTTATCCTCAAGTTCTGACACCTACACAGCTCTGGAAAACCTCAAGTTTCTTTTCTAAGTTTGGGTCAAAAACGAATGGGACAGCAAATCTGACCTGAAATACGACACTGCTATTTAAAATTCTTCAATATCAATGTTTGATTATAGAGTGGCATACATACCATATGATCTTTTATTTTATTTATCTGGGGGAGAGAACTGGGCGACATTGTGGGTCTTGGAGCTTACTCCTAGTTCGGTACACGCAGGTCACTCCTGGAGGTGCATGGGGGACCATACATGGTGCTGGAAATCTAAACTGGGTCAGCAGCCTGCAAAGCGAGAGCCTTAGTCCTATACTATTTCCCCAGCCCTCACCATGACCTTTTGCTTTTTTTTCAGTGAAGCAAAAGAAGTTTTCCTTAAAGAAATATATTTAGAGAAGTGTGAGGGAAGAGAAAGAGAAATATGTGCTCTAGGGAGAACATAAACATAAAACTTACATCACTCCTAAATCTCCAAGTGAATAAAAACAATACCATACCCACAGAGGTGCACTGAGAAGTTCCTCTCACAACCTTACCTTCAGCAGGTTGAGGACTTTCTTGCCAAGATCCAGCTCAAAGTTGGCATAATTAGAACCACACATGTCATAGATAAACACCAATCCATTCCTCTGAGTTTCAAAGCTGTAAACCAACAAATAAACAAAAACACTTTATAAGATGGATGGGGTCAAATGAAAATCTGGGCAAAAACAAAGTCACATAGTGTATGGGACACATATGGAACCAAAAATATCTACCATCCCCGAAATATTCTTTTTACAAAGAGATTACTCTTTGACACCCAATATATTGTTTGTGTGGGGGCCATACCCAGAAGTTTTGGGGTTTAGTCCTGGCTCTTGCTCAGGGATCACTCCCGGCTGGGCTCAAAAGACCATGTGGATCAAACCTGGGTCTGTGGCAGCCTACCTAAAGTAGGGGCCATCGCTCTGGCCCCTACTGTATCGTTGCTCATCAATTTGCTCATCAATTTGCTCAAGCAGAGACCAGTAATGTCTCCATTGTGAAATTTGTTGTTACTGGTTTTAGCCACGGGTAGCTTGCCAGGCTCTGCCGTGGTGGCCCCTACTATGTTAATCATAATACTGTGATTTATATTAGTAGATTTGGTCTTAAACCTTGTTCTTAAGCACAGAATTCCTAAAATCCTAGCAATTTCCAAAAAGAGTAATCTTTCATGTTGATGTGATTACTTTAGGAAAGCCCTTTGTCACCTAAGGATTGTGAGTACAGAGATTCCAACGGGAACCAAAAAAGTTATTAGTGGGCTAGAACTTTTATTTTTTTTTTTTTTTTTATTTTTTTTTTTTTTTGCTTTTTGGGTCACACCCAGCAATGCACAGGGGTCACTCCTGGCTCATGCACTCAGGAATCACCCCTGGCGGTGCTCAGGGGACCATATGGGATGCTGGGATTTGAACCCGGGTCGGCCGCGTGCAAGGCAAACGCCCTACCCGCTGTGCTATCACTCCAGCCCCCAAGGGCTAGAACTTTTAGCCTCACCTCCACACCCAGCAAATAATAGCCAATGGCCCATGCCTGTATAAGAAACCATCCACTAAAACTCTAGAGATGAGCTAGAGATTCGGCAGCAGCGAGAAGTACATGCTAGCATGTGTGAGGCCTTGAGTTTGATCCCGGACTCAAAGGAACTCGACTGGCACTGGGAGGACAGTAAAGCATGTGGGGTTCAGAACGCGCTAGGCAGCTAGGCAGGTGACTACATGGAAACCCTGGGAGGGCTCCTGCAAGCTCTGCGGTCACGTCCCCGCGTCTTACTCTACATAGCGCCTCCGTCCATAAACCGATAGTCTAGTAAGTAAGATGTTTCTCTGAGGTCTGGGAGCCACTTGAGCTAGCAAATTAATCAAATCCGAGGAGGGAGGTGACTGGAATCTCAGATCTACAGACTGTTATCACAGGAAATCACAAATATAGCTGATAAAGTGGACCTGCAACTAGCACTTAAGTGGGGGCAATGGGGGGGGAAGTGGGGGGGTCTTGTTAAGATTTGATGTTATCTCCAAGTAATGTCAAACCTGCGCACTGTGCATGAAAAGCATCTTGAAAAATAGATTGAGGGGCCAGAGACAGTAGTTTTTGGCACCACAGAGTCCCTGTATATACAGCCAAAGCAGCATCTTATCTTCAGCTCCTCGCCTGAACCATGCGCAGACCGGTCAAGCATCATGCACTTGTGGGGCCTCGGGGCCTCCTGTACACTATCTGTCCCCACAAAAAGACTAAGGGTCAGAGAGGTAAGTGCAGGGGGTAAGGGGCCTACCTTACATGTGTCAGACCTGGTTCTTTCCCTGGCCCCACAGTCTCCCCAGAGATGTAGCAGGTTGTGATCCCCAAAGCAGATTTATACCAGAGATGTAGCAGGTATGCCTGCCTAGTATGCAGCCCATACAGGTTCGATCCACAGCACCCCACAGGGCTCTGGAACTCCAAGGAGTGATCCCCGAGTACAGAGAGAGGGTTAGGCCCTGAGCACGGCTAGGTGTGGCCCCAAAACACAGCAAAACCACCAGTGATACAGCAATGGCAAGGCGTATACTTCATATGCGTTTAATATCTATCCCTGATACCACCCCTGCAAATGAACCTATTCTCAGACTGAATGAAACACTTCTCTAGGAACTGCATTCCTTAGTTCAAAATCCTTAATTCCAAGACTTCTCAGAGTGAAATTTTCCCACCAAGTCAGACCCTTCCCTATTTCTGATCTGCTCATCCCAAAGGTTAAAAGGAATAAATTTTATGGAACTACTCACAGATGATAGCAACAATTTTCACATCTATTTATAATTTTGGGGGGTGGGAGAGGTTTTCCCATACCCAGTGCTGCTCAGGGTTTACTCCTGGCTCAAGAATCATTCTTCATGGGGCTTAGGAGATCTAACCCTGCTATACTGTCTTTCTGGCCACTTTTATTTATAATTTTAAAAAATTCTGGGGCTGGAGCGATAGTACAGCGGGTAGGGTGTTTACCTTGCACGCAGCTGACCCAGGCTCGATTCCCAGCATCCCATATGATCCCCTGAGCATCACTAGGAGTAATTCCGGAGTGCAGAGCCAGGAGTAACCCCTGTGCATTGCCGGGTGTGACCCAAAAAGCAAAATAATAATAATAATAATTCTGGGGGCTGGAGCGATAGCATAGCGGAGGGCATTTGCCTTGCACGTGGCCGACCCAGGTCCCCCGAGCACCGCCAGGAGAAATTTCTGAGTGCAGAGCCAAGAGTAACCCATGTGCATCACTGGGTGTGACCCAAAAAGAAAAAAAAAATCTGCCACAAAACTATTCTTGAAACTGGAGGTCTCAATGTGTTGTTCTGTTTTAATTTTTGTGCCAGGGATAAGATTCAGATGTTACTCAGGGCTACTCCCAGCTCAGTGCTCTGGGTTCACTCCAACAACATGTTTAGTGGTGCTGGGAGAATGAGGTGCTGAGATCAAACATGGTTGACAGAGCATGCCCTCCAGCCCTCTGAGCTATCTTCCCAGCCTCAAGCTTAATTTGCAGCTTTCTCTCTTTCTTCATTTTTTTTTTGGGCATTACAATCTAGAAATCTCTGTACTCTTTCTGACACTTTCAACAAAATCCATGGCAAGAACACCAAACAAGAAGGAGCTTTTAAATAAATAAAGAAAGAAAGAAATGATCTCTCTCTCTCTCTCTCTCTCTCTCTCTCTCTCTCTCTCTCTCTCTCTCTCTCTCTCTTTTTTGCTTTTGGACCACACCTGGCGATGCACAGGGGTCACGCTAGGCTCTGCACTCAGGAATTACTCCTGGTGGTGCTCAGGGGACCATATGGGATGCTGGGAACCGAACCCGGGTCGGCCGCATGCAAGGCAAACGCCCTCCCTGCTGTGCTATTGCTACAGCCCTAAATAAATAATCTTAATTTAGGGCCTGAGCAATAGTATAACAGACAAAGTGATTGCCTCCAGTACCCCATATGATCCCCCAAGCACAGAAGAAATGACCATCGAGCACAAGGCCAAGAGTCAGCCCTGAGCACCACCAGGTGTGGCCCCCAAACAAAAATAAACATTAAAAAAATATAATCCAAAAATCTCTAATTCTGCATTAAATTCAAATTTCTCCACCAGGATTAATTTCAAATGGCCCCTAATATCGGATGACTAATGCAAAATCTTTGTTCATTGATCTCCTGATTCCAGAGAAACTACTAACACCATGGTTCAAGAAACTGTTAAATAAATGGCACAATTATTGAGCAGATAAGGCAGGATGAGAAATTCCCACTTCTCCACAAGTTCATAAAGGGCTACATTATAAAACTGTTAAGTTTCGGGGCTGGAGCGATAGCACAGCGGGTAGGGCATTTGCCATGCACCCGGCTGACCCGGGTTCGACTCCCAGCATCCGATATGGTCCCCCTAGCACTGCCAGGAGTAATTCCTGAGTGCAGAGCCAGGAGTAACCCCTGTGCATTGCTGGTTGTGACACCCCCCTAAAAAAAACCCCCAAAGCTGTAAGTTCCCCTTCATAGTTCTAGGCTGTGCAGGGCACTGAGAGAGAAAGAAGGCAGAGCCAGCACAAACAAATGAAGTCATGGCACATGATTACGAAGATTCTATAATCCTAGACTGGAAACTGTCCATCCTTCGAGGAACATGAAATAAACACACACAACAGGATTTTTCATTCTCTGGATGTAGAACATGAGCTTCGCTAATAGTAATTCTAGGGACTGAAATGGTAATACAGTGGGTAGGCATCTGCCTTTCACGTGGCCAACTGAGGTTTGATCCCTGGCATCCTGTATGGCCCACCAAGCACCAAATGCAAAGCCAGGAGAAACCCCCAAGCATTGCCAGGTGTGCCCCAAAAACCAAAACAAACCCCCCAAGTGATAATATTAACAACAATAATAATAATAGCTAATTTTCTACTACTAATAATTGTTTCCCTATTCAATTCAGTTTCTGAACAAGATGCTGCCAGAAATACCAAAAAATTTAAAACACAGTCCTGGTATCTGTCTAAAAGCCAGACCAACGATACAGTAGTACAACAATAACACAGTACAGAGTGCCCGCCTTGCACTCAAGTTTGGTCCCCGGCGCTGCATATGGTCCCCTACAGCACTGCCAAGAGCGATCCCTGAGTAGTGAGTCACGAGGAAGAACTGAGAAAATTCAAGGCGTGGTTCCAAAGCAAAAGAAATAAAAAAATACAATAAATTATTTTTTAAAATCCTGAGGACTGGAGAGAGAAAACAGAGTTTGAGGCATCTGCCTTACATGTGACTGTGGCCATGACAATGACTGGAATTTCGGCACCATATAATGGTTCCCTCACTGCCAGGTGAGGCCCACCCAAAAAAGTAAATGAAAAATAAATGAAACAGGGGCTGGAGAGATAGCAAAGCAGGTAGGGCATTTGCCTTGCACAGGGCTAACCCGGGTTTGATTCCCAGCATCCCGTACTGTCCCCCGAGCACCGTCAGGAGTAACTCCTGAGTGCATGAGCCAGGAGTAACCCCTGTTCATTGCTGGGTTGTGACACAAAAAGCAAAAAATAAATACATGAAACAAAAAATTAAGAGGTTGGAGCAACAGAACAGGAATTAAGGAATTTGCCCTGCATTCAGCTATCCCAGGTTCAGATATGGTCCCCCAAGCTCCACCAGGAGTGACCCTGTGCACAGAATAAGAAACGGTTTCTGCATATCAGAGTGGGGTCCCAAACCAAATATAAAATAAATATAAAAATAATTGAGGGCAAGGGGGGATTATCTTGATCTTGAGGGCAAGATGAAGGATTATCAATGAAACAAGACTGGTATCTGGAAGTTTGTGATCACATTCCTTCTTCACCTGTAGAGATTTGGAAATCTTCTAACACATGATATTTGAAAGGAGATATTTTTTATCTCCTCCATTTATGTCCTCATGGAGCTTACAATCAAATGGGAGAAGAATAAAAACAACACTAAAGGAAGGTACCATAAAACCAACTATATATAAAATGGTGAGTATTAGTAATTCTGCTATTAGAGTAAGAAGATAATTCACAGCAGGTTCGAGTGAGAAGGAGCTGGTCCTGGGAAGCAGGACAGAGGGCTGGGAAGTGCCACAGGCTGAGCACATGCTCTGCATGTGGTGGGCCCAGGCTTGATCACCAGCACCACAAGACCCCTGAACCCTACTGGGAGTAACAGAGCCAGGAGTGGCCCCTGAGCACCATGAGCTATGGCCCAAAAACCAAAAAACAAATAATAATAATAAAAGAAATTTTAAAAAAGGACTTTAAGAATGGACAAGAAGGACTGGAGAGTACAGACAGTAGGAGGTTCGTCTTTCACAGAGCCGACCTGGATTCATCCCCGCCATTCCATATGGTCCTCCGAGCACCACCGGGGATAATTCGTGAGTGCAGAGCTAGCCAGGAGTAACCCCTGAGCATTGCTGGGTTTGACACTCCCCTCCCAAACAAAATAAAACAAAATAAAACAAAAAGAATAGACAAGAACGGGCTCAGAATTACTTATCTTACATGTTTTCTGTGATTAATGAAGATTCACTGTAAAATTTCTGTTGCTGCTGCTGTTTTTGGTTTTGGGGGCTATCCCCAGCACAACCTTGAGGGCTACTCCCAGTTCTGTGTTCGGGATCACTGCGGCAGGCTTGGGGGACCATATGTGATGCCAGATATAGTTCCTAGGCCTCCACATACAAAGGAACGCACTCAACCCACTGGGCTCTATCTTCAACCCATCACTGAGGGTTTTTTAAGGGACATCATAAAAACAAAGTCTGAGTTATGTTTCTCTATGTGGCCCTCCTGTGAGAGCTCACAGACACCAGAGAGCGCAATGAGTGGATTAAGAGAGGCCCTGCTCTGGCAGTCCTGTCAGCAGCTGTCTACCACGGACTTGGTCTCACTCCTCATTAGAACACTCCTTTTTTGGGTCTTGGTTTGGTTTTGGGGGTCATGCCCAGCAGTGCTCTGGACTTATCTTGGCTCTGTGTTCAAGGATCACTTCTGGGGAGCCATCAGGAGACCCTAAGGGGTGCCAGGGATCGACCTCTGGTCAGCCACATACATGGCAAATGTCCTACCTGCTAGACAATCATCCCTCTATGTACCACTTCCACCCAAATGACCACAAAATAACTGCAAATGGCCTGCACCAAGGAAAACAGAAAATACAGCCTCAGACGTCACCTAGCTCTACTATTTGGCAAGCCCTACTCTCTGGCCAAGAGTAATTGATCTAATTGTGCCACCATGTGATAATTATATACGAGTGATACAACTGACTGGAGTTTCAGTACCCGTGTCTGTAGAATAATAATAAAGGGGGATGGAGAGATGACCTGAGCTGACTCTTCTGCACGTGTGTTTGTCTGGTGCTAAGGACTGGAGGCAGGATCTCCCACATCTCACTCATTAGGCATGTGTTCCACCACTAAGCCAGACCCCCAGCCCAAAGCTGGTTCTTTTTACTTAAATACCTATTCATAAAGATGGTTTTATGAGTCAAAGCTTACATGACTGAAGCGTAAGCCTGGGATTTAGGAGGCTCTGGGTGCCCCTGAACCATGGGGTTCTCCTGGCACTACCCATAATGACCCCTTGGCCAAGCCAGGCACAGGCTCCAAGCACTGCTGGGTATACCCCCCAAAAACCAAAACCAATGATTTCACTTAGTTTCATGTCTCTAGGATCTTTTTCCTTAATGTTGATTCTCAAAATCTTTTACGTTAAAGTGACTTTCTATCTATTTCACAAACAAAGAAAGCAAAGCCCGAAAGAAAGTTGAAAGATCAACCTTTATGGGGTTAGAGAGACAGCACAGTGGGGATGGCATCTGCCTTGCACACAGCCAACCCCAAGTACCCAATGTGGTTCCTCGGTACCTCCAGGAGTGATCCCTGAGCCGTCAAGCAGGAGTAGTCCTGAACACGGCTGGGTGTGGCCCCAAAACAAAAACAACAAAAAGAGAAAAGAAGGGAAAACAAAGGAAAGGGAAAGAGAGGAGAGGAAAAGAAAGGAGGGGAGGAAGGAAGAGGGAAGGGGAGAGGGGAGGGGAAGAGGATCAATCTGTAGGGGAGAATGTGCCACAAGAAAGAGCACAGATCATCTTCCCTTCACTCTCTCCAACAGTATTTCCCAACACACTGAGGATTGCTAATTAATTGGCTTTCTCAGCTTCTGTGACCCTGAAATAGAGCCCGACAGGTAAAGATACGAATATCCACCACCCCCACCCCCACCCCCCTACCACCACCACCACCACCACCACGATAGTCCCTGGAACCATGCCAAGCCGTCCAGGACAGGTGCTACTGTCTATTCACAGCACAGCCTAAAGTTTATCTTAGGGGATGAAGGCACTGAAGCATTTCCACCAAGCCACACGCCTGCACTTTTCTATCTGGATACAGACCACCTAAGCGACCACCTTCACGCTCACCTATCCACGGCTCTGTCCAGCAAGTAAAACAGAGCTTGAAGTACCACATGTTGGACTGACTGGTGGGGGTGATGCAGTCTGGCAGTGAAGAGGGCGATGGAGGCTCCTGTTGGATCTCGAACATTCTAGATGAAACAAAACAATTACAAATCAAAAGAAAACTCACAGTACTAAGGTTTCTTGTAACCTTGACAAAGGTTTGACTTAAGAGCACGAACTGTGGCAACATTCTTTGACTTACATCCATGGCTCCAGCAAGGAGCGTCTATCATCCTATGCCCAATTTGTTCTGTTTGTTTATTGGGGGAGAGGGGGGCGGACCACACCCAGTGGTGCTTGGGGGCTACTCCTGACTCTGTGTTCAGGGGTTGTTCCTGCCACACCCAATTCGTTTAGTATCATATACCTGTGGTAGGAACAAAATTTATCTTTGCTTTGAGTCTGGGGCTCCATCCAATAGTGCTCAGGGACTACTCCTGTCTTGATGCAAGGAGGCTGCACACAAAAGTGCTTAGGGGATAGGCCGGAGTGACAACACAGTGGGTAGAGTATTTGCGTAGCACGTGGCCGCGCTGGGTTCGATCCCTGGCATCCCATATGGTCCCCCACGCACTGCCAGAAATAATTCCTGAGTGCAGAGCTAGGAGAAACCCCTGAGCATCTCTGGGTATGACCCAAAAAGGAAAAAAAAAGTGCTCAGGAGAGGAGAAGCTGGGGGTATGGAGGCTGGG
Organism: Sorex araneus; assembly: GCF_027595985.1. Classification (NCBI taxonomy): domain Eukaryota; kingdom Metazoa; phylum Chordata; class Mammalia; order Eulipotyphla; family Soricidae; genus Sorex; species Sorex araneus. The sequence continues at coordinate 98,394,678 of NC_073304.1, read as the reverse complement.
TCCACAGCGTGCTACACATGTACTCCTGCCCTTTGGGTCATCTCCTTAGCCCCCCACTCTTTTTACTTTGCAGGGTGGGAAGGGGAGGGAGGGGGTGGTGGAACTACTCTCAACTCTTCAGCTACAGAGATTTAAGGATGGCTCTACTCTGGTTTACAAGGCAGGATCACAAAAGAAACAAGAAAATCATAAAATCTAACCATGGTCTCAACACACTGTCTTAAAGCTACCACCGTACATGCACCTGGAAGGTGATGGCTCGAAGCGGCTGAAGGTCGAGTTACATAAGGACGGACACACCCCTGACACACTATACCTGCATTCTACAGGACTTGACTAATCTTAAGGCAATCAAGAAGAAACTGTTCTGAAACGTATTACACAACTCATTTTTAGCAAATTTGATTGCTGCAAACTTCAAACTGCACGGTTGCTTCATCTCTCCTCTAGAAGACCCAACTCCAGATTCAGAACAAGGTACCCAGAACCCAAGTCCAAGGAAGAGAACAGCCACACACAGAAATAACAAGACACTACAGCAAGGGTCCACAAAGACTCACCAAGATGGTGAATTTTCCACTAAGGATCTCAGAACGGAGAGGTTCCTCGTGCGGTTTCAGCTTGACAATGCCTTCCTTCCTTCTTGTTTCCTAAAAATAAAGCACAGCAAGATAAATAAATAAGAAATAAGCTAATAACACACTAATACGAATTCACAGGATAATAACTATGCATCCAGGATAGCTTTGTGTAACCCACCAAGTCTAAGGAACTTTCAGGAGTCAGCTCACAGAAACATGAATTCCTTTATAACCCTCCCTCACAAAGTCAGATGAGTAGTACCAGAATCCTTACCTAGTGTTGCAAAAAATTCAGTCCCTTAGGCAAGGCATTTTCCTTTGGAGTCAATAAGAACCCCTAACCCTGCAGACCAACCTACACAGAGCACCGGAGCATGGGGCCCGAGCACTGCTACTGCGACAGGCCAGTTAATATGGACCCCAGAGAGGCTGACGTCTCCGTCTCACAGAGGAGCCACTGCTTCCCTGGACCCCTTCGATCACATCGACCAAAGCCTCCTTCTCCTCATCTCCAGGCCAGATTCTGCAAGCTCACTCTCAGTTCCCGTACTGTTCACTCTATTCTCATTTTCTCCCAAACAAATCACACAACTGAGGCTCCTACTATCCAGGACTATCGGGTCACCAAATTCAGTGGGCATTTTCATTCTTTCCTTTTATCACTCGCACTTCCTTCTCCCTGAGACTGCATCTTTTTTTTTTTTTTTAAGTTTTTTGGGTTACACCCATTGGTGCTCAGAGGTTATCTTGGCTCTGCACACAGAAATTACTCCTGGCGGTGCTCGGGGGACCATATGGGATGCGGGGGATGGAACCCAGGTCGGCAACGTACAAGGCAAATGCCCTCCCTGCTGTGCTATCGCTCTGGCCCCTGAGACTGTATCCTGATAGAGAATATGCTCTAGGTTTTCCTATTTCTTCAACCACTAACCCAGGTTTTTGCTTGGTCATTTGGTTTTAGGGCCACACCCAATGGTACTCAGGGGTTACTACTTTTGACGCTGCATTCAGGAATCACCCAGAAAGTGCTTGGGGGATCACACGGGATGCCAGGTACCAAACCAGGTCAGCTGTGTGCAAGGCAAGAGACTTAGCTGCCATACTATGGCTCCAGCCCCTCAACCACTCTTAAGTTTCTAACGTGAGCCTCTATGCATTCATTCCCTCATACAATTAATTCATTTACTTGGGCTGGAGCGACAGCACAGCGGGTAGGGCATTTGCCTTCATGCGGCTGACCCGGGTTCGATTCCTCCATCCCTCTCGGAGAGCCTGGCAAGCTACCAAGAGTATCCCACCCACACGGCAGAACCTGGCAAGCTACCCGTGGCATATTTGCTATGTCAAAAACAGTTAACAAGGGGCTGGAGCGATAGCACAGCAGGTAAGGCGTTTGCCTTGCACGCGGCTGACCCAGGTTCAATTCCCAGCATCCCATATGGTCCCCCGAGCACTACCATGAGTAATTCCTAAGTGCAAAGCCAGAAGTAATCCCTGCGCATTGCAGGTGTGACCCAAAAAGCAAAAATAAATAAATAAATAAATAAATAAATAAAAGTAACAAGTCTCACAATGGAGACATTACTAGTGCCCGCTCAAGCAAATCAGTGAACAACAGGATGACTGTGACAGTGCTACAGTGCTACTTGTTCACTCAGAGTCATTCGCTCATTCCAAAAAAATATCTGTAGAGGAAGTTGCTTCGGAGCCAGCATGCGGGACTGTTCGGTCTTTGTGAACTCGCACCATGGCGTACCTCGGCCAGGGCCAGAAGGTGCAGAAGGTGATGGTGCAGCTCATCAACCTTATCTTCAGATACTTGCAAAATAGATCTCGGATTCAGGTGTGGCTTTATGAGCAAGTGAATATGCGGATAGAGGGCTGCATCGTTGGCTTTGATGAGTACATGAACCTCGTGTTAGATGATGCAGAAGAGATTCACTCAAAGACAAAGTCAAGGAAACAACTGGGTCAGATCATGCTAAAAGGAGATAATATTACTCTGCTCCAGAGTGTCTCCAACTAGACACCATGGCTGAAGGGAGAAATCTTTGAGAAGGCGCTGCAGTTTGTTTTTTAGGTGTTTTTTGGGAAAAGTAATTTTAAAACCCTTGTTCATATTGTTTGGATCACTGTTATGTTAATACCCGATGACAATAAATGCTGGGGATTGTTTCTATTTAAAAAATATATATATATATATATATGTAGAGCAACTATTTAGGTGCTGCGCACTGAATTGTATTAGATGAATAAATTCACCCCCAAAGACACCCAGCTCTCCAGTCAAGTTCAAAAGGTCAAACTAAACTCATTTCTGTTTCCCCCGAACAAGTGAAACCTACCACCCATTTACCTGCCACCCAAGTCTGAGATCTAGTGCCCAGACTCTTCTTTCCTCACACACCAACTTGGGTATCTCTGTTGTACCGATTTTCTTCTAGAATCTGCGCATTTTGTTTCCTTCTCCTGCTGTAGTGAATGAATGACAGCACAGTCATCTCTCTCCCTACTGAATTCAAAGTCTCCTAACTGGTTTGCTCGAGCAGGGCTCTTCTGAACTACTCTCTAGGCCCAGCGAGAAAGATCTTTCCATAACGCAGATCTGCTCTTAAGGGAAAATGGGCTGGGCTGGAGAGTGGGGAGGGTATTTGCCTACAAGAGTCAATCTGGGTTCTGGGGCTGGAGTGACAGCACAGCAGGTAGGGTGTTGCTTGCACACGGCCGACCCGGGTTCGGTTCCCAGCATCCCATATGGTCCCCTGAGCAACGCCAGGAGTAATTCCTGAGTCTAGAGCCAGTAGTAACCCCTGTGCATCGCCAGGTGTGACCCCAAAACAAAAACAAAACAAAAAGAATCAATCTGGGTTCAATCCCCGGCACCCATCTGACCCCCTGAACCTCTCCAAGAATGAGTGATCCCTAACACAGGTCCAGGAGTCAGCCCTGAGCACCACTGGGTGTGGCCCAGAAAGCAAAAGAATTTTCTGACTCAAATGTTTGGTTGGGCTGAATCACTTTTCTTAAAAAGGGAGTGGAGGTGAGCACGGAGAGACAGAGCGTATGTACAGTGGCAGAACAGCACAACAGCCCGGGCTCTGCGGGCGACGTACCCTGTAGGAGTGGAATAGCTCCACCGCTCGCAGCACGTCGAACTTCCGGGCCATGAGGAACTTGACAGCCACGTTCCAGGAGAGAGGGGAAACATTGTACTGAACGGTCCAATTGTTGATCTCTTCCAGAAACTGCTTGGTGGCCTGTTTGACAGTGAAAGGAAAGAACAATTAGTAAGTAGGCAGTGAATTTACACAGGCAAGGAAAAATAAAAAACTGCATCCTTTTCCAGGCAAGTCTGGGCCCAGTTTACCCACGAGAAGGAAAAGGCCAAGTTGGAAACAGGTCTGAAGCTAAAATTTGTTTAAATTAATGCAACTGAATGAGGCCAGAGCAAGATTCAGAGAGCAGAACTTAGGACAGGGATGAAAAAACAAAAATAATGAGGGGGAGGATTAAGGCTACAAATGAGATGCAAATTCCTGACCCAAAGGAGAAAACAAAACAAAAACCACAATGTTTCTGGGTGTCACTGTTGTTTTTTAAGAGGGAGAAAGGTGGCTGGGTGCTCTGAGGGGTCACTGCATAAGGTGCAAAGCAGTATGGCATTTCAGAGGCTGCTTCGGTCTCAGCAAGCCAACGGGGCACAGTGGAACAATCAGAAAATGGTTCTGGTTTTGCAATTAGCTGTACTACTTGTGAGTACAAGATTATTATGAAGAATTAACTCAAAAGGCGCCCTGTTCCCCGCACCGACTGAGCCCCACGGGACCAAGACCTCTTTGTACCTCCTTGTACACACAGCCCCCAACAGGACACTAGTGCCCAGGGTCACTAGCTGGCTTCCAGACGGTGGTGTGTGGGGGGAGCAAGGAACAGAGTATTGAGGGAGAGTGGGAAAAACTCACTCTCACTGTCCGATCCCGAACTGCAAAGACGCTACTTCCAGAGTTAGTCCTATGTTCTATTATCTCCTCCTATCCTGTTTCTCTCAGCACTATAACCAGTTTGCACTCTATTTCTGTTTTGTTTTGTATTTGGGGTCACACCTGGTGGCAGGTGCCAGAACAAAAGTGCTGGGATCAAAACGTGAGCTCAAAGCCATAGAGCTACCTACTCCCACTCTAACCAAAATACCCTGCTTCTTGGTTTTAAAATAGGATTTAAAGAAGGGCCTTGTGCACACTTATTCTAAATTTCTGACCGTGTCTACAAACTAATTTACCCATAATTAAGTATTTTAATGTATTAGTTAAAATCTGTGCTACAAAGTATAAATAGCACAAAAATGTGATTTGCCTCAAGACAGTGTAAAGCCAATTTACTACGTGATCATGGACAAGATAGTTCACTCCTAATTTTTCAAGTAAAAGGGAAGGGGGAGAAAGGGAACGCCCGTGCCTCATTTCAATCTTGGCAACTAGTCCTGCCTTGAAAAATACAACCCAAATTGCCACATAACAGCTTAAGCAACCAGCAAAGTAGCATCTCATGAGAGTCAGCAATACTCTCCACAGAGCTCCTGACTCACCCTCAATTTCTAGGAAAGGAAGGAGGCTCTCTCAAAGCCAGGGTGAATTCCAAAGGGCTCCACCTGAGCTTCAGAACCTTCCAACTGAGGCAATGGAAGTTTTACACCGGGAAAAGAGAACGAGCGAAACTCATCAAGCAGTGTCTTCAAAGGGCCAAGCAGTAAAGGCCATGAAGAAAAGCTGTCAGATGATCGCGCTGGCCCAGAGTCAGCTGAAGCCAGACCAGAAGCCCCAGAGAAGACAACAGCACAAACTTAGAATGCTGCCCCAGAGAACAGTGGGGCTGCCGCCACAGAAGGAGTGGCCAGCATTCGAATGAGGAAAGAGGAAGGGAAAAGAAGGGAAGCGAGTACAGAGAGATCCTAGAAATAAAACTTCGGCCAGCCTGGAAAGTACCCAGGACATTTTGTACAGGGTAGCTGTTTTTAAATTAACATATCGTCCTTGAAAGCCAGCCCTCTCCTGGGCTTATCCGAGCCTGCTTGAAGAATAAATCGATTACTAGAACACAATTTCCCCTTTTCCAATAAAAATAAACAAGTCTGGGGAGATGGTTCCAGACACAGGCACATGCTACCTCAAGTGTGCAAGGCCCCAAGTTCAATCTCCAGCCCCACCAGGGGAGGCCACTGTCGCCCCCCACCCCCATGGTGCCTGAGCAGCACTGGAGACCAAGCACGGCGCCAACTCTCAGGCACACACCCAGCACCCCACATGATCCCCCAAACCCGTCAGCATCAACAGCAGTGACCTCGAACCCAGTACTCTGCCACCAGCACCATCACATAGCCCTTTTTTAAAACCAAAAAAATGTTAAGTGAAAAAAATGTTCCAAGATGCCAGAGAGATAGTATGGACAGGACACTCGCCTTGCACACACTGACATGGTTGATCCCCAGCACGACATATGGTCCCTCAAGTTCCATCAGGAGTGATCCCTGAGTGCAGAACCAGGAATAAGCCCTGAGCACCAGTGCGGTTCAAAAACCAGAACCAAACAAAATTTTAACAAAAATAATAAACCCATGTGTATGTGTGTGCATGTGGGGAGATTTGATTAATGGCCAGGAAATTATATGGACAGCATATCTAACTGGATTTTCATTTTTCATAAATCATGTACTATGAGAGACACAGGTTTCACATACTTCCTTCCAAGTAAATATTGTTCTCCTTCTTATTAAATTCAATTCCTTCAAATTCTTAATGTCCCATAGCTCCCAAGAGCTATTGCCTTGAGTTGACCTCTGTCCCCTGCTGGTCAGGATGTTATTCTTGGCTTCAAGCATGGAACAATTCCTCCTGGTTTGGCCTGACCAGGCCTTGCATAAAGAGAGTCCAGTGTACTGTAAACAGTGATAGGATATTTACACACACACACACACACACACACACACACACACACACACTGCACCTGCTCTATTCAGTCTCAGAGTCCCCTTCTATATCCCCACCCTTCAGTGGAGACAAACCTGAGAATCAGAAAGGATGGTTTCATTCTCTAGACAGTCCATCAGATCTGTTTATACATGAACTCAGCACTACACCAAGTATAAACCAATTTGTGGCCCTGTTCGTCACAAAACACAATCTTGCCCAGAAAATTCTTTGGGGTAGGGGCCACACCCAAGTAAGTATTCAGGGCTGACTCCTAACTATGCACTCAGGGCCCACCTCCCAGTGGGTTTGGGGGACCATATGGAGTGACTGGGAATCGAACCCGGGTAAACAGCAAGCAAGACAGTGCACTACCAATAACAATAAGAATCCAACAACATAATCTAGCCCCTGACCCAGAAATTTTTTTTTCAATTTAGGGGAGGGTTTTGGGCCATACCCAGTGACGCTAAGGGGTTACTTCTGGCTTATTTAGGGGTAAGTTTTGGGGCAATACCCAATTGATGCTCAGGGATTACTCCTGGCTCTGCTCTCAGAAATGACTCCTGAAGGTGCTTGGAGGACCAAACAGGATGCTGGGGATCCCAAAGGCAAGGCAAGCGCCACTTGCCACTTGCCACTGCACCACGGCTCCGGGCCCTATGCAGCAACTGCAATAACCAACACACTCTTCAAAAGGGATCACCAAAATTCCTGAAATTAATAGGCAGTATATTTCCTGGTTAAAAAAAATTAGTGAAAAGATGAGTCACAGATTACAAAATATTTCTGTTCAAGGTCAGTAGTTTGGATCTAACTAGCTTTACAAGTAAGCACCAGGTGCTAAGATCTATCAGCGAAGGAGCAGTCACAGCTCAAACAACTGGCTTTCCTTTGTGAAAAAGGTCTGAACTATTGTATAGAAAATCTTACATTACTTTTTTCTTTGCTCTTTGGGTCACACCTGGCGATGTACAGGGGTTCCTCCTGGCTCTGCACTCAGGAAACACTCCTGGCGGGGCTCAGGGGACCATATGGGATGCTGAGAATCGAACCCGGGTTGGCCATGTACAAGGCATACATCTTACCCGCTGTGCTATCACTCCAGCCCCCATTACTACTTACAACGTGCCTCAACCAAGTTTTCAGGTAAGGATAAGAGTTGTGTCAAGGGGTTGGAGTGATAGTACAGTGGGTAGGGTGTTTCCCTTGTATGTGTACAAGCCAGGTTCAATCCCCGGCATCCCTTATGTCCCACAAGCACCGCCAGGACAAATTGCTGAGTGTAGAGTCAGGCATAACCCTTGAGCATACCTGGGTATGACCCAAAAAGCCAAAAGAAAAAAAAAGTTATTTCAGTATAGTCAAAAGCTAACTATAATTACATACCTCTCCCACACTCATGGTTAAATAGATAAAAACAAGTTTCTTGATCATGGCTAGGAAGATACTGAAGAACCAGCTATAAAAAGGGTCAGGGAGATAGCTCAAAGGGCTGGGTTACACCCTGGACACCATCCACTAGTGTGGAAATAGGGTGTAGTAGAGAATAAAACCAACAACATAACCCTCAGGTTACCTCAAATCCCCAAGGACAAATACAGTTTTTGTATTTGTATTTGTATATTTGTACATGTAGGCATGGGGGCCAGCCACCATCTGTCAAGACTGTGCTGCCGGTGGAGGTGGGAACACTGGTAGTGGGAAACGTACACTGGTGGAGGGGTGCCTGTTGGAACATTCTATGCCTGAAGTCATGAACAGCTTTCTAACTGTATATCCACAGTAAATCGATTAAAAACTATATACTTCCACCAAAAAAAAAAAACCCATTATACTGTCTTTCTCAATTCCATAGCTACTAGCTAATAATGTTATATTCCAAGACAACAGGGTGAGAGTGAAGAATCCGTCCAGTAAGCTTCTCTTGAGACAGGGATCAAAGGGCTGAAGCACTTGCTTCCCACAGGGAAGCCTGGGTCCAATGCACCAGGTACCACTGGGAGTGAACCCTGAGAACCATGGAGTGTGATCCAAAAAAAAAAAAAAGCTTTTAATGAAAATTAATAAAAGAAATTAAAAAGAGAAGTGAAAGTAAAAAAATTTAAAATAAAAATGCTTTCCTAAAAAGAAGGAAAGAAACCTAGTCTAGATAAGGTCATTCACCAGCCATGATCCAGAGACTCATAAATAAATATCCAAAGAGATCAACAAGTTGCAGTGATTCTTCTGGACCCTGTGCAAGGCTAAATTGTTTGGAGCACCCCAGAGCGGGCGGGGGGAGGGATGAGCCCAGTACCTGACCAAATATAGCCCTGGCACCCAAAAACCTCAACACTCCATATCACTGCCGTGTTGCCAGCCGGATTCCACTGCCCCAGATAAGCCTCCTCCAGAAATTAATCTGCTGAAAAACTCAGGTCTGCAGGTTTTGTGACTGAAAACTCCAGGCTGTCACCGAGTCAGGGATGGGCTACCTCCCCTCATCTCCCTGTATTTCCAGAAGCCCTGGCAGTCACATACATGCTCCAAATTCATCACCCAGTTAAAAATTTAACTCCAGCTGTATCATCCTTAAAAATTCCTAGGCTGAGCAACATCTCAAACTCTGCAACACTGATAAACCAGGTATAGCATACTAGGATGTGATACAGAAGGCATCCAATCTCAAGTAACAAAATATCAACACAGAAGGCTTAACCTGTAACAATCTTATTAATGATTTATACAAGGGCTTAACAACTCCCTGATGAGATACAACAATCTTTGCTAACTTTCTTCTGAGGAAACATACATAATTCTCTAAGCAAATTGTAACGAGCAATATAAAATAAGTTACTGAGGGCTTGCTATCAGGGGAGGTCTAAGGGGTGGTTGGAAAAATTTGAGATAATGGTGGTGGGAAGGTGCAATGGTGGTGGGATTGGTGTTGGTGTACTGAATGTCTGTAACAAGTCATCTTGAACAACTTTGCAAATCACGGTGTTTATATAAAGTATAAGGGAAAAATGAGGGCCAGAGTGATAGTACAGTGATTAGGGTGTTTGTTTGCCTTGCACGTGGCCGACTTGGGTTCAATCCCCGGCAACCCATTTGGTCCCCCAAGCCCCTCCAGGAGTAATTCCTGAGTTCAGAGCAAGGAGTAACCCCTGAGCATCACTAGGTGTGACCCAAAAAGGAAAAAAAAAAAAACAAAAAACAAACTTAAGGTTGTTTCTTCCCCCCACCCCCCAGGGCCCTAAGAGCTGTACAATCCTCCCTCATCACATTTACATTTAAAAAAATGCATTTTTTTATCAGTTCATTTCCTAGGAAGCCAGCTGCCTAGTCAAGGAAATTGTCTAGTAATCAGATGGATCTGAAAGCCAAAAAGAACCACTTCTGTGGGTTGGAGCGATAGTACAGTGGGTAGGGCACTTGCCTTATACCCAGCAGACCTGGGTTTAGTCCTCAGCACCCCATATGACCCCCCAGACCCGTCAGGAATAATCCCAGATTGCAGAGCTAGAATTAAGTCTTTGGTAAAACTGCCAGGTGTGGCCCCAAAATAAAAACAACAACAAAATTTATTTTAAAAATAAATAGAACCCTTTTTGCAAAAACTCAGTCCAGTCTAATGTTTGGGAAAATAATTTAATCTTCCTGAGCCTTAATTTCTTCTTCTGAAATGATGAATGAGACCATGAATGTAAAAGCATCTACCACAGATTCTGATAAACCATAATTTTATGAATGGCTGTTGCTTCTAGTCACTTCACACTGAACCTTTTTTTTGCAACAGAGATAAAGTGCTTCAAAATCAAGACCCTTGTTCAATTTCTTTGTAGCCCGTAGTAATTCAATGTAGACTCTTTTATCCAAGAGCATAAACTTAATGAGAAACCACCAAAATGCGTTCAACTATGAAGTCTTTAGAAGAGCAACTCCTGGGGCTAGAGAGATGGCACGTGAGCTGCATCCTGCCTATCCAGCTTGTAACTTCAGCACCACGTAAGCTCCACTGCCAGGAGTCACTTCTAAGCACAGAGCCAGGAGTGATCCCTGAGCACCACTAAGCGTGGCCCAACTCCTAGCCCCATAGCCCTCTAAAAGAAACTCTGGCCCAGAGAGATAGTTCAAAGGACGGGAGTGCATACTTGTACCTCAGTTCAATCCCAGCGCTACGTGGTTCCCAGAGCACCACTAGGTTCAACCCCTGAGCACAGCAGTGGACCCCCTTAAGGAACAAGTCCTAGGCTAGAGAGGTCGTCTGGCAGTCGAGCATAAGGCGTGCACGACCGACCGAACACGATGGCCGCTCAATACCTCTACTGCAAACCACAACACCCAAAAGGAGAGAGAATAAAAGGGAACGCCCTGCCTGGGGGACGGGCGGGGGTGGTGGGAGGGATACTGGGATCATCAGTGGTGGAGAATGGGCACTGGTGGAGGGATGGGTAAACAATCATTGTATGACTGTAATGCAAACACGGAAGTTCATTAAGTTTGTAAATGTACCCCCTGGTGATTCACTAAGAAAATAAATAAATAAAAAGAAATGTGATTATCAGAAAGGAAAAAAAAAGGTGTGCAACCTGATGGCCTGGGTGGGGGTTGGGGCTGAAAGGGACAGGGGTGGTGCCCAGAACTATTACTTTTTCTGATTATATGATATTTTATTTTAAAAATAACTAGAATATAACAAATTTCAAAAATGACCTTTCTTTATATATATAGGAAGATTTTCTGGGATGGGGTGGGGAGCAGACACTTGAAGGGGCAGGCCCTGAGGCTCTCAGAAGGGCAGACACCCAGGATTCGGGATGTTCGTGACCCACAGCCATCTCGGGCGAGCTGCTCTCCGGCCTTCGCGCTGTCAGGCTCGGCATCAGACTTGGCAGAGCCCCACTTTGTGGAGATATGACTCTTATGGCGTCCAGGGAACTTAGACGTGGCCCAACTCGGAGCCTCAACCGCCTGCCCCGAGCTCAGCAGCTTGGTGCAATGGACGTGATGACGTGGCCAACGCCCACCCTGACCCCGTGCTCCGCAGCTCTCCAAAGGCACCTGCATACCTGCTTGGAGCCTGAGACTGGAGGTGGTGTGAGGGCAGACAGGAACGCCCACCTCTCAGCACAGCCCTAAGGTGCCACAGGCTGCACACACTTGCCCCCGGGGGCTGCTGTTTGCAGTCACTGCACTCGGGCCATGGGGAAAGGAGCACAGTCAGCATACATGGTTGCGGACAGCAGTTATTTATATCCTTGATCCTGCCTTTAAATCATTTTGTCCCCATTTTCAGACTACTTTCAGTTCTGAAGATTAAAGCTGTTATCCAAAACCGAACTCCTCTGTACAGCACCAAAGTGATTAGAGACATTCTCTCTCTCTCTCTCTCTCTCTCTCTCTCTCTCTCTCTCTCTCTCTCTCTCTCTCTCACACACACACACACACACACACACACACACCTTTCTCTCATTATAATAAAACAAAAATTTTGTGCAGGACAAGCATCAGTAAAAACTGTGGTCACAGGGCAGGAGACAGTACAGGGTAAGGCACTTGTCTTGCCCAGTTCAATACCCAGCACGGCATATGGTCCCCAAGCACCACCAGGAGTAACACCTGAGTACCTCCTGGTTTGCCCCCACCCCAACCTCCTCCACTCGTCCCCACCCCTCAGAAAGAAAGAAAGAAAGGGAGGGAGGGAGAAAGAGAAAGAAAGAAAGAAAGAAAGAAAGAAAGAAAGAAAGAAAGAAAGAAAGAAAGAAAGAAAGAAAGAAAGAAAGAAAGAAAGAAAGAAAGAAAGAAAGAGAAAGAAATGAAAGAAAGAAAGAAAGAAAGAAAGAAAGAAAGAAAGAAAGAAAGAAAGAAAGAAAGAAAGAAAGAAAGAAAGAAAGAAAGAGAAGATCAGAGAGAAGGAAAGAAAAAAAGAAAAGAAAAGAAAAGAAACTGCAGTCAGGGACCCAAGTTCATTGGCAGAGCACCTGCCTTGCCAGTGAGCGTCAAGCTTGGTTCTCAGTGCCTACCTAGCACTGCCTCACATACCCAAGTGCAATCCCAGTAGCAGCTGTCTGGGGCCTCAGGGGCACTGTAAACACCAAACCTAAAGTGTGTGACCACTGCATCAATTGTGGGTAAACACAACTGAACCTCGAGCAAACAGCACAACCAATGTGCAATTCTAGTCCAAAGGCACAACCAGGTGCTTGCAACCCTTGGTCATAAAGAAAACAACAAAGAGAAGGAAATTCAAGAGAAAAAAGGGTGATTCAATGCAAAACTCTACCTTTTACCAAATTTGAGGTTACCAGCATTACCAATAAATATGTCAGTTCCCCACTAAGTAATTTTAGCAAGTTTTGCATGCACTCAGCTCATTAAGCTATCTCTCCAGTCCTCAAAATATTATTTTAAAAGAGCAAGGGCCAGAGAGATAGTTTAGCAGGTATGGGACCTAGCTAGCTCATGGCCAACCCGGGTTAGATCTCAGGCACTACATGTGGTCCTACATATGAGCCCGAGCCCTGCAGGAATCAGCCCTGAGCACTGCTGGGTGTGGCCAAAAAACAACAACTGAAAAAGCACCTACACTTGGGCCAGAGAGTGTAAGCTTTACAGCAGCTGTCTTGCAAGCATTCTCACTCCCATCCTCAGAACCACACAGGATCCCTGGAGCACCTCAAGAGTGATCCCTGAGGGGCAAAAACTCTTCCCCTCCCGGGAGGGCACGGAGCCATAGCTTCGTTCACAGTGCAGGAGCATTTCTGACAGCAGCCGCTGTGTTCCGAGATTGATTTGTGCACTGGTGAAGGGATGGGTGTTTGATCATTGTATGACTGAGGCTTAAACCTGAAAGCTTTATAACTGTTCTCAGTGATTCAATTAAAAAAAAAAAAAAAAAAAAGGTGATCCCTGAGCACAGAGTCAGGAGAAAGCCCTGCACAGCTAGGTGTGCCTTAAAAAAAAAAAAAAAAAAAAAAAAAGGCAGCTGGAGCACAGCAGGTAGGGCGATTGCCTTGCACACAGCCAACCCAGGTTCGATTCCCAGCATCCCATATTTTCCCCTGAGCACTGCCAGGAGTAATTCCTGAGTGCGAGCCAGGAGTAACCCCTGTGCATCGCCAGGTGTGACCCAAAAAGAAAAAGAGGAAAAAAGAAAGAAAGAGAAGAAACAAGAAAAAAGACAATTCTGGGATCAGAGAGACAGTACAGCAGGAAAGACGGTGGCCTTGAGTGCAGCTAAGCTGTGTTTGATCACTGGCAAGGCTTTTGGTCCCCAGAGCCACACCCGGAGTGATCCCCAAGCATGGTGCCAGGCGTAAGCCCTAAGCACAGCAGGGCGTGGCCTAAAAGGAAAAAAATTATTTTATCATGTTGTAAAACAATATAATGAAGGAAATTTGCACAAAGTATTTATAAAGTTCATTATGACCCCATCAATCCTACTCAGCTGTTTTCATGTTTTTAATCATTTTAAAGTTATAGTTGACAGAAAAATACTAATAATTTTGTAATAAAATATCCCACAACAACCACCAAAATAACAAAAGAAAAAACCTGATAGGATGATAGATAGTACAGCAGACAGGCCAGGCCCTGCATGCATCTGACCCAGGTTCAATCCTGGGCACCCCGTATGGCCCCCCAAGTCCCGTCAGAGTGATCCATAGCTCAGAGCCAGGAGTAAGCCCTGAGCAATGCTGGGTGTGGGCCCAAAACAACAACAATAAAATAAATTAAAAAAGAAAAAAGAGAAAAAAAATAATGGGAGGAGGAGAGGAAAAAGGAAAACTGTTCAAGGATGCTGCGTGCCAGGCCAGAGCCTCTGCAGCCACCGCCGTGCACACAGCGGCCAGATGCACATGCACACACACAGGAGCACAGCCCCTCCCCGTCAGCCCTGCATCCAGTCAAGTAGGTGTGAAGGAGAGAATCTTTTTTTCCTTCTTGCCTTTTGGGTCACACCCGGCGATGCTCAGGGCTTACTCCTGGTTTATTCAATATGCCAATTACTCCTGGCGGTGCTCGGGGGACCATATGGGATGCTGGGAATTGAACCCAGGTCAGCCGCGTGCAAGGCAAATGTCCTACCCACTGTGCTATCGCTCCGGCCCCTGAAGGAGAGACTTTTGAGGAAAGCCAATTTAGAGAAACAGACCCTATTCTGACATTCTCCTGCTCCCACGCCAGGCTGTCTTCACCAGGGCCCCTAGGAGGGGGGCAGGTTGAGTTTCCCTCCCTGCTCCAAGCAGTGCCCCAGCAGCCGAAAATCTCCAGAACCCAGCCACAGCCATGCTCAAGGCCACTCTCCACACGCTCGGAAGAGCCTCACACATTAAGGAACTGGCAAAGGAGCCCAACCCTTGGCTGAGATCTCCAGGCCTGCTCAGATTAGACTGGGCCTCCCACCCAGATCTCCAGTTTTCCAGTAGCTTGGCAGTCACACCCACAAACTGCCCCTGGCGCCATGTAATCCCATCAATGGCCAAGATCCAAAGACTAAAACAAAGCTCCCAAAAGAGCGATGCAGAATCTCACATGGCAGAGCCTGGCAAGCTACCTGTGGTTTATTCAATACGCCAAAAACAGTAGCAATAATGGGCCTCATTCCCCTGACCCTGAACGCGACAGGGACGAATGGAGGTATTACAGGTGTCCGCTTGAGCAAATCGATGAGAAATGGGACAACAGTGATACAGCGATACAGTGATTTTGACACATAAAGAGGGAAACATGTTATTTTTTTCAACTAATTATCATTTGGTAAGTTCTAGGACCGATCTAAGAACAGAATGCTATGGGATTCTAACTCTTTCTAGGAGAATTTTATTTACTTATTTATTTTTTATTGAATCTGAGAGACAGTTACAAAGTTGTTCATGACTGGGTTTCAGTCATATAATGTTCCAATACAAATCCCTTCACCAGTGTTGTATTTCCCATCACCAGTATCCCCAGTTTCCCTCCCTCTATCCCCCACCCGCTTCCCTGCCTTCCTCTTCAGCTAGCACTTTCCTTCTTTCTCTCTCTCTCCCTTTAGGAGAAATTTTAAAAATTCCTCTTAGCGGGGCTGGAGTGATAGCATAGCGGGTAGGGCATTTGCCTTGCACGCAGCCGACCCGGGTTCAAATCCCAGCATCCCAGCATCCCATATGTTCCCCTGAGCACCGCCAGGAGTAATTCCTGAGTGCAGAGCCAGGAGTAACCCCTGTGCATCGCCAGGTGTGACCCAAAAGCCAAAAAAAAAAAAAAAATTCCTTAGGAACCAGAGCAACAGTACAACAGGTAGTTTGCCTTGCATATGCCCAACTTGGGTTCAATCCCTGGCACCCCACAGGGCACCCCGCAAGTCTACAAGGAGCGATCCATGAGTGCAAAGCCAGGAGTAAGCCCTACGCACTGCCAGGCGCGGTCCCAAAACAAACAAGTTCTTCTGTGAGGACTGGAAAGATAGCTCAGTGGGCTGTGCACATGCCTTGCTGCAGGAGGCCCAGGTCTGATCCTTGGCACCGCATGTCAGTCACCCCAATCACCACCGGGCACCATCTCCAACTACTGGGCCAGAAGCAGTTTGAGCACAACTGCTGTAGCTCAAAAATCACCACTACCACCACCAAACAATCCTTAGAGAAGTGCTTCAAAGGACTAGTGAATGAATTTCCTCCTTCACATGTGACAAATACTCTCCTTCATGGGGAATCATGAGCCAAAGGAGAGAGAACAATACTCTCTCCCTGTCCCCCTTAGCCGCACCCAGAGGTACTCAGGGACTCCTGCTTTGCTCTGAAGACCATGTCTCGGGAATCAAATTTGAGCTACCTGCATGCAAGTATGAGCCCTTTGAAATCTCTCAACCCGCCCCCCCCAGACACACACACACAATCGAATTTTGTTGTTGTTGACCATACTCAGTGGTGCTCAGGGGCTAGTTCCTGCTTTGTGCTCAGGTCTTGCTCCTGGTGGTGCCCCCTGAGCCTTCTCCCCAGCCCCTCCAGAAATAGCATTCTAAAAGGAATAAAAAAGTTTTTGCTCTTCAGGTAATTGAGGCTATTCCTGGCCTGGGCCTTCCACAGCCTGGTGGAGTGCTGATAAACTCTGGCCTTCACTTCCTTTGGTCGGAAGTCATTAGCGCAGAGGAGCGTTTCATGTTTAATAGCTCTGTTAACTCTTCCCGAAGCTTGGGCCGAAGCTTGGGCCGATAATGGCAAGCTTCTTAGGGGATGCTTCTCTTTGGATCTCTTGCTGTTTGTTTCTCATCCCGATGCTAATCCTTTAATAACAGTTACCTCTTTTCTTCTTGGTTCTTGCAAAGCACTTGATTTAATAGGTGGAAGAGCCAGGAATTTCAGAACCATTCCCATTTGTCTTCAGGGGGAGGTGGTTGTTAAGTCTTTCTTCTTAATTGTCTGGTCTTAGCATTTTGGCTTGCTCTTGGTCCATTCCCTGAGATGCTCCAAGAAGTGAAACCATGCTGACTGCTTGCAAGTGCTCTGGCTGCTGTACTCCTTCTGACCCTGGCCTTAGCCTTTCTGATGGAGTTTGGAATCTGAAATTCATTTGGTCTCTTACCGAGTGAAGGATTTTTGTTCCTTTTATAACAGGGTAACCAAAATAAAGTGAGCTTATAATGTGAGGGTATCTTTTTTTTTTGGGGGGGGGGCTTTTGGGGTCACACCCGGTGAGGCACAGGAGTTACTCCTGGCTCTGCACTCAGGAATTACCACCCCTGGCACTGCTCAGGGGACCATATGGGATGCTGGGAATCGAACCCGGGTCAGCCGTGTGCAAGGCAAATGCCCTACCCGCTGTGCTATTGCTCCAGCCCCTCTGAGGATATCTTTTATGTATTTCTGGATGGGTGTATTTTTCGGCAAATGCTTCAGCACACAGCTTCTGCCTGCTTCAGCGGACAGCACTCCTACAGGGCTGAGCACCCATCTTCCTTGGTCTACTTCCTCACAGTACTGGGTGGGTGCACTGTCTGGGGGAAGACAGAGACAGTGAGCAGCTCCCATAAGACCATGTGTCTGGCTGGAAGGCAGAACAAACTTCAGGAAACAGAAATGGAATTTACAGTAATTCCATTTGGGGCAGAGATGCCTAAAGCACATTGTTGCGGAAGGGGAGGAGCCATCCGAGAGATCCATTCCAGCCTGCTACAGGACTCATGTGTCCAAACATTTGCCAATCTGCTCAGGAGAGGAGAAAAAAGACTGAGCACAGGCCCGGCATGCAGGAAGCCGCTTCTGATCCTTGGCACCACAGGGCCCCCAGCACAGCACCCTGGAGTGACCCCCGCCCCCAGCATTACGCTGGGAACAGCCCCCAACGCTGTTAGGTGCAAGCCCCTAAACAAAACAAAACACCCTGAAACTAGAGGAAGAGAAATGAAAATTCCTAGGTAAAACTGGGAGAAACTATTAGGAATGATTTTGAATGAAAGCAATAGAGGAAGTGACTAAGATATAAAAGAAAAGGGGGGCTGGAGCGATAGCACAGCAGGTAGAGCGTTTGCCTTATACGTGGCCGACCCAGGCTCGACTCCCAGCATCCCACATGGTCCCCCAGCACCGCCAGGAATAATTCCTAAGTGCAGAGCTAGGAGGGACCCCCGAGCATCGCCGGGTGTGACCCAAAAAGTGGAAAAAAGAAAAGGGCTGAGGGCTAAAGCGATGGCTCAGTGCCTACTGCTGGGAACAACCGGAAGCACAGTCAAGATAGCCCAAAAACAAAAAAAAGAAACTAAGTTGCTAATATCTTAACTTCAGGACCCGAGCAACAGTCCAGCGGATAGGGCCTTAAACTTTCATGCAGCCAAAGGGGGGGGGGCGGGGGGGCGGGGGGTGGGGGGGTCAATCCCCAGCATCCTACATGGTCCCACAAGCACTGACAGGAGTGATGCCTGAGTGTGAAGGCAGGAGTAATTCCTGAGCAGTGCCAGGTCTGACCCAAAAAAAAAAAAAATTTATTTAAGCCCCAATATCTCAACTTCAGAAATCTATCCAAAATAAGTGAAGGTTCACAGGACTAAAGACATAGTACAGGGGCTGGAGCAATAGCACAGCGGGTAAGGCGTTTGCCTTGCACGCGGCCGACCCAGGTTTGATTCCCAGCATCCACTATGATCCCCCAAGTACTGCTGGGGTAATTCCTGAGTACAGAGCCAGGAGTCACCCCTGTGATCGCCAGGTGTGACCCAAAAAGCAAAAAGACATAGTATACAAAGGGTAAGGTGCTTGCCCTGTACACAGCCAACACAGATTCAATCCCAGGCATCACCTAAGGTCCCAAGCCTCACCTACATCCCTGGATGTTGAGTCAAGAGTAAGCCCTGGGCACTTCTGGCTGTGCACATTCCTCCCACCCCCGGCAAAAATAAATAAAATTAGGCTTATAAATTTTGTAAAATAATACATGGGATCTATCCATGATTTAGCAGATTTCTGAACATCATTTGCCAATAGATGGGTAAATCTCACTAAAATTGTAAAAAGAAAAGTGGGATGGCAGTGTATCTCAAAATTATATTCCCCAGTAAAATCCCACAAACACTACAAAATTTCTGAAGACTCAAGATAAAAGAGCAATAGATATGATGGTGCTGTTAAGAGTAGCATTCATGGGGCTGGAGCAATAGTACAGCGGGTAGGACATTTGCCTTGCATGCGGCCAACCCGGGTTCAATTTCCAGTATCCCATATGGTCCTCTGAGCACCGCCAGGGGTGATTCCTGAGTACAGAACCAGGAGTAACCCCTGTGCATTGTCAGCTGTGACCCATAAAGCAAAAAAAAAAAAAAAAAGAGTAGCATTCATTAGTAATAATGGAGATGACAGATTGTTTTCTTAACACAGATCCCAAAACTGGCATGGTGATAATGATATTAAAGACAAGAAATCCAATCATTTGCTCGGTATCACTGTCATTGTCACTGTCATCGATTTGCTCATCGATTTGCTTGAGTGGGCACCAGTAACATCTCCACTGTGAGACTTATTCCTGTTTTTGGCATATCGAATACACCACAGGTAGCTTGCCAGGCTCTGCTGTGAGGGAGGGATGTTCTCAGTAGCTTACCAGGCTCTCCGACAGGGACAGAGGAATCGAACCTGGGTCGACTGCATGCAAGGCGAACGCCCTACCTGCTGCGCTATCGCTCCAGCCCACTGGGTATCACATTTATTATTTTTAAAATGAAGCAAAATATTTTGTATAGAAAGAAATTTACTTAGACATGAGGGGAAGGGGCCAGAGCGACAGTACTGTGAGTAGGGCGCTTGCCTTACATGTGGCCAAGCCTGGTTTGATCTTCGGCATCCAGAAAGGTCCTCCTGAGGACTGCCAGGAATGATCCCCGAGCACAGAGGCTAGGAGTAAACCCTGATTACCACTGAGGGTAATCCAAAAACAAGGAGAAAGAAAAAAAAAAAGACAGACATGAAGGGAGAAAGAGGAATATGCGTTCAAGTGAAAGCACGAGATTTTCCAGAGTGGGTAAAGCAGAGAGAGACATTCAAGAGAGAACACGGCCTCCTGTGTATTTTAAAGGTTAGGATGGGGACCTGGGGAGAGAGCTAACGCATCTGATCTGCATGTGGGAAGCCCAGGTTCAATCCACAGTTGTGAGTGTCGTGGGAGTGACCCCCCCCCAACAGGCCAGGAGTAAGTAGCCTGTGAGAACTAACAGGTGAGGCCAAAACAGATGAGGAAGGGCTAAGACATCTTGATAGATTTTTTTTGCTGACACTTTCATCCTAAAATCATGAGGGAACTGCTATATTGATTAATACTGACCAAGAAGACAGGTAGCTAAAACACAAACAGAATCTCAGGGATGATAACAGGTAATCTTTGAAAATGTGAGATCCGGTGGCTGTATTATCACACAAACAAAGTTCACAGAGCGAGTCCTAGCTATAGTACCACTTTCCCTGGATTAAACACACAACTTCATTCATTTGCAGGATATTAAAAAAAAAGTAGTATGAGTCTAATACCCAAAGACAATAGAATCGAGGGCCAGGAGGACTGGTCTATGGTTGGAAGCTTGCCAGAAGTGGAAGGTGGGGGTGGAGAATTGATGGTCATCCACTTGCAAAGCAAGCACCCTAACCCCTGTACTATCATGCTGGTTCCTCTGCCACTTCTCTACTTTTAGAACCTTAGGCAAGTTACTTCAAAGTTTTTTTTGTTTTTTTAATCTGGGGCTACAGAGTCAGTATAGTATTTTTGGATGAGGAATGTTTGGCATGAAAAGACCTACAGACATGTTATTCTTCTGAAGCTGTATGTTTATTATCATTTGGGCAGTTTTTTTTTTTTGGGGGACAGTGCGCATGGCCTACTCCTGGCTCTGCACTCAGGGATCACTCAGGTGACCATATGGGTGCCAGGGTGTTTATTTATTTAAACTGAACCACCACTAGGTACACAGTTACAAAGTTACTCATGACTGGGTTTCCAACACCCTTCCTTCACCAGTGTACATTTCCAACTACCAATGTCCCCAGGTTCCCGTATAGCAGACACTTCTCTCTGTCTCTCTCTCTTGCCTTTTAGGCATCATGGTTTGCAATACTATTACTGAAAGGGCATCATGTACATCCCTCTGCCTCCTTTCACCACTCAGTTCTTGTCCAGAGTGATCATTTCCAGCCATCGTTGTCACAGTGGTCCCTTCTCTGTTCTAACTGTATGTGCTTGTTTGAAATGTTCTCCTTCTCCTTTAGGGATGGAACCCTGGCTGGCCACATGTACAGCAAATGCCTTACCGACCATACTATCTCTCCGGCACTCCAGAATCCTATACCTACCACTATTCTAAGAATGCTGGTCCATGACAATAACAACAACAACAAAAACACATTTGGGGCAGGGAGTGTGTTCAACTGATGGAGCACACACGTTACATGTGTGTGACCCTGGCTGGATCCTGGCACCACCATGTGCGGCCCCACAATAATAACAAAATAAAATGTTTAGGAAAGCTCAAAATCTGCATGTAGCATGTACCAGGCCAACTCCGAGGAGTTTGTGCTAAATAAAGGGTCTAAGGTCTAACTATAAAACCAAGCTCCCGGAAGAGAGCGACACAGAGAGCCTCTTGCCCCCGTGCCTGGCTGTCCTCCCCAGGGCCCCTCGGAGGGGGTGGGCTTCAGTTTCCCTCCCCGCCCCGAGCAGAGCTCCTGCGGTTGAAGACCTCCAGAGCCTAGCCACAGCCATGCTCAAGGCCCTCTCCACATGTTTGGATGAGCCTCACGCATGGAGGAACCCAGGTGTGTGGGACCCGGGGGCTGAGACCTCCAAGCCTGCTCGGATCGGGACTGGGCCTCTTCCACGCAGATTCCCCATTTTCCAGTAGCTAGGCGGTCACCCCCAGGGACTGCCCCCGGCGCCGTGTAATCCCACCAACAGCCAGCATCCAGAGACTTAAAACCAAGCTCCCAGATGTGACATCTTATAGCCTAGTTCTCCCTCTGGCAGAACCTGGCAAGCTACCGAGAGTTTCCTGCCCCCATGGGAGAGTCTCACAAGCTCCCCGTGGCGTATTCATAAGCCAAAACCAGTAACAAAGATGGGTCTCATTCCCCTGACCCTGAAAAAGCCTCCAATGCGGCATCGTTGGGAAGGACAAGTAAAGAGAGGCTGCTAAAATCTCAGGACTAGGACGAATGGAGACGTTACTGAGACCGCTCGAGAAATTCGACGATCAACGGGATGATGATGATAATGATGATGAAAGTTCTAGGAAGCTGATATGACAGAAACATGCCAGAGCCAGAACAACAGTACAGCAGGCAGGACACTCGCCTTCAACACAGCTGACCAGGTTTGGTCCCTAGCTGGTCTAGGACTTTGGACCCCTCATGGTCCCTCGAGCCCTGCAAGGAGTAAGCCTAAACACCGCCAGTTGTGGCCCAAAATCAAAAATTGAAAATAAAACACGTCGGTGGCTAGGGATGACGCTGGGCAGGAGAGCACCTGCCTTGCATGAGAGAAGCCCTGGCCTCAATCCCTGGCACTGCAGGGGCTACTGAGACAGGCCAGGGGACGAAAGCATGTGGTATGAGACCCCGTTTCATCCCTAGCCACATGGCAGCCCCGCACAGAGCAGCAGCACCTGACCGCAGGGCCCCCGCACTGCTGCGTCTAGCCCTCACAGGCAGGACAAGTACTGCCGTGGTGACCTGCGGGCTCCCCCGGAGCACTGCTGGCGAGCACCACCCCACCCCAATAAAAAGGAAAAACAGTTCAGCAAAACCTATGGAGGTTTCAGGCCAAATGTGTTGGTGACAAGATCAAAAATACTTTTCTTTGAAAAGACAGAAAATCATTGTGGAAATGCTGAAGACATAAGCACAGACAGAATACTGAATAAAAAGTGACATTTTTGAGTAATGAAAGGTTTTTTTTTTAAATCAATTTTACAAAATTAAAATCTTATCTCGGAGGGGCTGGAGTGATAGCACAGCTTGCACGCGGCCGACCCGGGTTCAAATCCCAGCATCCCATATGGTCCCCTGAGCACTGCCAGGGGTGATTCCTGCGTGCATGAGCTAGGAGTGACCCTTGTGTATTGCTGGGTGTGACCCAAAAAGCAAAAAAAAAAAAAAATCTTATCTCGGAGCCAGGTATGTGGTTCAGTGGTAGAGCACATGCCTTGCATGTACAAAGGTCCTGGTTTTCATTTCCCCAAATCACAGGTGCCCCTCTGAGCACTGCCTGGCTGGGCACTACAGGGAGTGGCCCTTCCCCGCCAAAAAACCCACTATCTAAACCTCTGAAAAGAACACAGATGATAGTATATCTTTTCTAATTTATTCTCATTAAAACACTGTGATTTACAAAGCTATTCATAACAGTTGTTTCAGGCCTTCCAGTGTTCCAATAGCAGTATGACATTCTCGCTCCCAACCTCCCCTGGTTCCTCCCACCCGGTACTCCTCGGGGCTTACTCCTGGCTCTGTCAGGGATCCCTCCTGGTGGGGCTTCAGGGACAACAGGGGGTGCTGGGGACCGAACCTGGCGCACAAGGCAGGCACTCTACCTACTGTATTCTCTCTCTGGCTAGAGGCTGGTATTCTTAAAGAAAATTCTCAAACGGGAGAATCTGACAAATTACTATATTAATTGTATGTTATACCAATTCAAATCTTAAAAGGGACAACCTGCAGAGACTAGATGGCTGCACAGCGTTCTGTGGATCCAGATGTCCCAGGGTACTCACAAACACACAGGAACCAAGGAGAACACAGAGAAAAGAATAGAGTGGTTCTGACCAAAAGGGAAAGTCACAGCCCAGAATGAGTAACGACCTGTTAATGGGCCGGAATAACAGAAAGTGCTTTGTAAGAACTGTCTAGATCACTCCTACTCTTCCATTGTCTACCAGTAAGTACAAGCTTTAATGTGAAGACGGAAAGAGCAAGCCTTGTAGAAAACAAGTAATGAAGCTTAAAATAGTAGAGTCCTTAATTATTGCAAATTTACAATCACTTCAAAACCTGACAGCCCTGAGAAGCCCAGGGAGGCCTGATGAGCACCTGCTCCACGACGATGAGTAAAGGCAGGGGGGCAAAGCCTGAGGAAGAGCAAACAGGGGGTCCTGGCTGCAAAGAAGGAACATCTCCCACGCATCCTGGATAAGCCATACACCTGGTCTTTCTCTGACAGATGTGGACACAGAAACTTAGTCCGTGGACCTCTTTTTAAAAAACTGTGGGGGTGGGGGGAGGAACTGGGCAACACTCAGTGGGTACTCCTGGCTCTGTCCTCTGAGATCAGTCCTGGCGGTGCTCAGGGACCATACGGGATGCCGGGGATCAAACCCTGGTCAGCCACTTGCAAGGCAAGCATCCATCTACTGTACTCATTTCAGCTCTGAATCCTTTTTATTATTATTTTAATTTTATTTATTTTGTTGTTTGAGCCATAGTCATTAATGCTTAGGGGTTACTCCTGGCTCTGTGCTCAGGAATCACTCCTCTGGGACGCTGGGAATCTAACCCAGGCCGGCTGCATGCAAGGCAAGTGTTCTACCTGCTGTACTATTGCTCCAGCCCCTCTGGATCCTTTTATTTTTTAAATTTTTAAAAATTAATTAATTAAGTACAGTTACAGACTTACAAATTTTCAGTCATACGATGATCGAGTACCAATCCCTCCACCAGTGCCCATTCTCCACCACCAATTACCCAGTATCCCTTCCACCACCCCCATCCCATCCACCCCCACCCCACCCCGCCTCTGTGGCAGGGCATTCCCTTCTGTTCTCTCTCTCCTGGCCTTGGATCCTCTTAAGAGATGAACTCTAAGCTTATAGAAAGGGCAGTGCTGATCACCAAAAGCAACTTAATGAAAACAAATTTTTCAAGAAATAATACAACTAGATTGAAGAATAAGGAAAGATAATATACAGCAGTGCCAAAGAGAAATCCACACTAAAATCACACAGGGACATGTCAAAAATGTATACTCTCCAGAACTATCACAAACCTGCTCAATCGGCTTCTCTATCTTCCCTGGGTCCCTACTTGATGCTCGCGCAGGTAAACATGAAAGTCACTGATACACAGAACAGAGCTACACTGCATCAAGGCATCAGAGCAGATCGCAAGTCTCTGTGGACAGGTCTCTGTACTTTGTTGAAGACGCCAGAGAGATGGGCTAGAGCAATAGCACAGCAGGTAGGGCGTTTGCCTTACTTGCGGCCGATCCAGGTTTGATTCCCAGCATCCCATATGGTCCCCCAGGAGTAATTCCTGAGTGCAGAGCCAGGAGTAACCCCTGTGCATCACCAGGTGTGACCCAAAAAGCAAAAGAAGAAGCCAGAGAGAGTATAGCAGTTACATGTTTCCCTCGCACACAGTGAAGCCTGGTTTGATCCGTGGCACCATACATGGTCCCCATAAGTGACCCACGAGCACAGGGTCAGGAATAACTCCTGAGCACAGTCAAGTGTGGCCCAACCCCCACAAAGATTTCCTTATAATAATTTGCTCTATGTACATATGCTAGATTGGCTGCAGGCAAGGCAGCCCCTTAAACTCAGTATTATCTCTCCCGCCCCAAAGTTCTAGTTTTAAAAACACAAAGAGACTTAGGACATTTTGAAAGGGTATTCTGCCATATATGCACCCACAAGTTCACTGTCTCCATTAAAGTACATCAATTCTATGGACAGGAGAGACAGTACAGTGGGTAGGTAGGGCACTGGCCCTGCATGCAAACCATCCCGGGTTCAATCCTGAGGACTAGAACCCCGAGGCCCTAGACCCCACCAACAGTGATCCCTGAACACAGAGCCAAGACAAAGCCCTGAGCACCACTGGGTGTATCCCAATGCTCTTTCTTAATTAAAAATATAAACAAAAATACAGTACATAACTTCTTTCACAAATAAGTGCACAATAAGTACTCTGGCTTAAGCCAGAATGCTCAACCCACAAATGACAGACAAGGCAGAGCTGTTACTGGTATGTATGCATACAGGCACACGGTACACAGAAATGTGAAGACAAATGATGCTTACTGGAGCGGGAACTGCAGTGAAGCAGGAGTCTGAATCCCAGTACTGCTTCCTCAGCAGGTTACCGAAAGCCCCTGAATATCTTCCCGATAGCACCTCAATAACCCTATGTCATCCTAAGCAAAACACAACCCACTTCATAGGTTGTGTGAGGAACAAACCATTCCAGTGAAGTCCCAATCACTCCCAAGCAAACATACTTCGACCTCTCACACTGATGATGCAGAGACACGTCTTACGGTGCACGAGAGGCTCCTCTCTTTGCAGTTACCGGAGAGTTGGAGAAATACTGACAGAGAACTAGAGAACAGCTCCTTAGGGACAGAGACCCCATCCATGTTGATCAAAAACCTGACCACAGCGGGGCTGGAGCATTAGCACAGCGGGTAGGGCGTTTGCCTTGCACGCGGCCGACCCGGGTTCGAATCCCAGCATCCCATATGGTCCCCTGAGCACCGCCCGGGGTGATTCCTGAGTGCATGAGCCAGGAGTGACCCCTGTGCATCGCTGGGTGTGACCCAAAAAAAAAAAAAAAAAAAAAACCTGACCACAGCAAGAGGAAATTAGGGACTGCTGAGTGAATGTAGTACAGTCATCCTGTTGTTCATCGATTTGCTCAAGCGGGCACCAGGAACGTCTCCACTGTGAGACTTGTTGTTACTGTTTTTGGCATATCGACTACGCCACGGGTAGCTTGCCAGGCTCTGCCGTGCGGGCAGGATACTCTTGGTAGCTTGCTGGGCTCTCTGAGAGGGATGGAGGAATCGAACCCTGGTCGGCCGCGTGCAAGGCAAACGCCCTGCCCGCTGTGCTATTGCTCCAGTCCTGAGTGAATGTATCTACTATTGTCTGTAATTGATAAACCTTCAGCTCCATAGATATTAGCATAAAAAGGACAAGGGATGTAACCTACTAATCGCCTTACAAAGAGAACACACTTCATAGCTGCACTTGGAAACATTTGGAGAGGAAAGCAAAAACTACAATTAGCAGCAGCATCCTTCCTTAGAAGGGCTATAGAATAGATTCTTCCTGGTATGATATATTCTTCATCTCTGAGAACCCCTGCAAAGGCAGCAGAAAGAGCTTATTCTCTGTGAGGGCTGTATTATTTTAAAACTAACTTAGAGTTTTTCCATATATAAAACTAACTGCTTAAATTTGGGACTTTTGAATAATAAATGTGTTTGAAACCAACCAGCTATCTTTAAAAAGAAGGACTCTGTAGGCCAGAGAAGTATTACAGGGGTTAAAACCCAAGTCTTGGGGCTGGAGTGATAGCACAGCGGGTAGGGCATTTGCCTTGCACGCGGCTGACACAGGTTCGATTCCCAGCATCCCATATGGTCCCCTGAGCACTGCCAGGAGTAATTCCTGAGTGCAGAGCCAGGAGTAACCCCTGTGCATCACCAGAAGTGACCCAAAAAGCAAAAAAATAAAATAAAATAAAAAATAAAACCCAAGTCTTCCACGTAGCTAACCCAAGACTCACCCAGGGGCATGGGCCAGAATGCCGGTACAGAGGGCGGGCACTCACCCGCACACAGCGGGCCCAGGTTTGATGCCCAGCACCACACATAGTCCCAAGCCCTCCAGAGTGATCCCTGCGTGCAGAGCCAGAGGAAACCGTCAGCACCGCTGGGTGCCCCCCACTCCACCCGAACAAGAATCACCAGGTGCAGCCCCCACAGAGCCCGAGCACACGGCATCCTCGGGGCCTCCCAGTGAATTATCCAGAAGGGCCCCCAAACCTCCTGGGCACAGGTTGGAAAGTTCTGTTTGTTTTTAAGGATTTGTTGCTGGAGAGATAATACAGCAGGTAGGGCACCTGCCTTGCATGCGGCCAGTGCAGGTTCAATCCCCAGCACCCCATCTGTTTCCCAAGCACCACCAGGAGTGAGCCCTGAGTACAGAGCTCAGGAGGAACCCTGAGTACCTCTGGATGTGGTCCAGAAACAACAAAACAATTATTTAAAAAAATAGGGGCCAGAGATGTTCAGCTTGCCTTGCACACAACCAACCTGGATTCAATCCCTGGCATCCCATATGGTCCCCTGAGCATCATCAGGACTGGTTCCTGAGCACAGGGAACACCTGAGCGTTGCCAGGTGTGGCCCCAAAACAAAAACAAAAGTAGGCACTAGAGAGAGTACAGCAGGTAGGATGCTCACCTTGCAAGCAGCCAACCCGACTCAGTCCCCATATGTAAGGGCTGAATTGCCCCTTTGCCTCTATGCACTCTTTTTTGGTTTAAGAAATGGCGTATCTTGGGCCGGAGCAATAATACAGTAGGTAAAGCATTTGCCTTGCATGTGGCTGACCTTGGTTGGATCCCATATGGTTCCCCAAGCCAAGAATAATCCCTGAACATTGCTGAGAGTGGCCCAAAACAAACAAATAAACAAGGCTTATTTTGATGTGTTATTATGGTGGGAAAGTTAGAAACATAGCAGGTAGCTAAGCAGGTTACTAAGAAGGTAACCAGGGAGGCAGCAGGAGGCAGCTAGAGGGGGGTCATCTGAATGGCCCCTTCTGGGAGCCAGGCAAAGACGAACAGTCATAAATCATAAGATTCTGACTGAAAGACAACAGAAGAGCCAGGCGGACCTGGTTGCCAAGAAAGGGGGGACGGGGCCATGGAAACAACACCTCTCGCATGTGTCTACATGGAACTTGGAATGTATTCACCCCAAAGATTCCCAGCAACAAGGTTCCCTAAGTCCCATGTTGTGTCCCTCCTGCCTGAATATACCCCAAAGTATTGTCATCAAGCAGCCAATCAAGAAACCCTGCTTTTCAGCTCTTCCGATTTAAAGTCTCTAAACCTCTGCTCGGGGTTGCAATTTCCAGTGACTGCCTAGTGAAGCTCTCAAGCTGTTAATAAAAATCTGCTTCTCCCTTGAAGATGGTTTCAGTGACATTGATTAACTGAACTCCATTACAACAATACGATCCCCAGAGCCCAGCCAGGAGCCCTAAGCACAGAACAAAGAGAAAACCCTGAACATAGTAGGCCATGGCCCAAAACCCAAAACAAATCTCAAAAACGTAGGAATGTGTGACTTTGTTTCTAAAAACTGGTACAAGATTCTCAGACATAGTCTAGGATTCCTCCACCCTGGCACAATGGACACTGTGAGTCAGAGATTTCCTAGAGATACCACATTACAGGATTTTTAGCAGAATTCCACCAGGTGCCAGCAGCACACCCCAACTGTGACATTTTTAAAACAGTGGTAACTTTTAGGAGGGCCTTAGGGCCTGGGTGAAAATGCCAGAGGTAAATAATGAAATGAGAACTTTTTCACTAAGGCTGTTTAAGATATGGAAGGTGATAAAAACTATCATTCTTTGCAGTCTTGAGCAATTTTTTTAATCATCAGATGAATTTCAGGGGCGAATCTAAGCCAAGGTCTCACACATGCAAAATATGCAGTGAATGTTTCAAAGTAATTAATTTTACTTCGAAAAAAGCAATAAAGGGGCAGAGAGATATACCGTGGGTAGGGCATTTGCCTAGCACAGGGCCAACCCAGATTCAATTCCTGGCGCCCCATATGGTGTCCCCAAGCCCACCACAGACTCTGAGTATCACTGGCTGAGGCCCAAAAACAAAAGAAGAAAAGAGAGGAGACAAAGAGGAGATGGAGAAGGAGGAGCAGCAGCAATAAAACAGTGAAAGAGGGGCCGGAGCGATAGCACAGCGGGTAGGGCGTTTGCCTTGCACGCGGCCGACCCGGGTTCGATCCCCGGCATCCCATATGGTCCCCCAAGCACCGCCAGGAGTAATTCCTGAGTGCAAAGCCAGGAGTAACCCCTGAGCATCGCTGGGTGTGACCCAAAAAGCAAAAAAAAAAAAAAAAAAGTGAAAGACACAGAAAATGATGAAATTATTACAAGCACCCTCAAAACCACCTGAACTATTAGAAGTTTTAGACTGGGGTCGGAGAGACAAATCAGCAGGCTGAGCTCATGCCAAGCGTGCAGGAGGCCCAGGTTTGAGCCTTGTCATGACATGGTCACCCAAGCACAGAACTGGGTGACCCCTGAGCACTGTCAGGTACACCCCAAAACAAACAAGTTTTAGACTATCTTCCAGTTCATGACTACTAAGTGAGTCTTTTCTTCCTATTTGTTGTTTTGGTATGTGCAGGGGAGGGGCTTGGGCCACACCCAGGGGTTGTCGAAGGTTATTCCCACTCTGTGGTCAGGGCTCTGTGCTCAGGAGCCATCCTTGAGAAAACTGTGCTTCTAAAAATGAAGGGGATGAATACCATTCTATTTATTTGGGGGCCACACCTGGTGGTACTTGTGGCTCTGCACTCCTGGTTAGCTCGGGAGACCATTTAGGGTACTAGGGATCAAACCCAGTCAGCTATGTGCAAGGCAAGTGTCCTTACCTGCTGTACTATCTCTCTGGTCCCATGTCTTTGCTCTTTACTTACTGCATGTGATGACAAGGATCTTATATCTATAAAAGGCTTTGGGTTTTGTTTTGTCGTTACTGGGCCACACCGGGTATGCTCAGGGGTTACTCCTGGCTCCATGCTCAGGAATTACTCCTGATGGGGTTCAGGGGACCATACAGGATGTCAGGGATAGAATCTGGGTTGGCCACGTGCAAGTCAAGCACCCTACCTCCTGTACCATCTCCTCACCCACTCCAGTCCTGTATCTGTAAGATATTTTACTTACTTAAAATCTTAATTACGGGCCCAGAGCTATAACACAGCGAGTAGGGTGTTTGCCTTGTACGTGGGCAACCTGGGTCTGATCCCCAGAATCTCATATGTTTCACCAGCACCATCTGGAGTAATTCCTGAGTGAAGAGCCCAGTGTGACCTTCCCCAAAAGACCCCCCCCAAAAAAAAAAAAAACTTAGTTACTTAATTTCTATTTATAAACAGTTCTGTTTAGAAAAATGCCAGGTTTGAGGGGCCAGAGAGATAGTACAGTGAGTGAGTGAACAACCAACCCAGGTTCAATCCTAGGCACCTCAAATAGTTACTCAGTATTGTTAAGAATGATTCCTGTGAACAGAGCCAGGAATAAACCCTGAGCTCCACTAGGTGTGGCCAAAAAACAAACAAAAAGAGGCTGGAGCGATAACACAGGGGGTAGGGCATTTGCCTTGCACGATTCCCAGCATCCCATATGGCCCCCCAAGCACCGCCAGGAGTAATTCCTGAGTGCATGAGCCAGGAGTAACCCCTGTGCATCGCCAGGTGTGGCCCAAAAAAATAAAAAAACACCTAACCAAAAAACAACAAATTTAGATTCAGGGTGCTCAGTAACTCAGGTCCACAGAGATTGAACTGAGTTATGAAGCTGAAACTGGAGCCAGTGCAAAATGAGAAATCATCCCGACAGGCACAGCCCTCCAGCACTAAGGAGTGCAGAAAGCTAAACTCTCATCTTATCCCACCTGCCCCCAGGAGCATCTCCCCTAGTCCAGAGCAAGACGAATACAATACTGTGATATTGCGTGCACAATTAGGAGCTCTTCAGGAAAGAATCACACAGGGGGAGAGAGAGTGATTGCTCTGGGAAAAGTACCCTGCTACCCTGCTATCTAGGACCTCAGACAGGGTGGGGGAAGTTGTAAAGTTGTGAAACAGTTAAGACTGGAGGTCCTGGGGCCAGAGCGATAATACAGGAGGGAGGCGGTTCCCAGCACCCCCACTGGTCCCCCAGCACTGCCAGGAGTAATTCCTGAGTGCAGAGCCAGGAGTCACATCACTGAGCATTGAGCATTGCAAGGTGTGACCCAAAAAGGGAAAAAAAAAAAAAAAGACTGGAGGTCCTGGGACCAAATAGATAGTACAGCAGGTAGGGTGCTTGCCTTGCACAATCCTTGTATCCCAGATGGTCCCCAAGCCCTTCCAGAAGTGATCCCTGAGGGCAGAGCCAGGAATAAGCCCTGAGCACCACTGGATGCGACAAGGAAAAAAAAAAAAAAAAAGACAGGTCTTCATATCTGAACAAGTACTTTGTTAGGGCATATGGCTGATTTTTTTTTCTTTTTTTGCAGGGTGGGAGGATGCCACATCTGGCAGTGCTCATAGTTCTGTGCTCAGGGTCACGCCTGGCACTGCTCAAAGATCCATGAATGTGAGAAGTCAACCCAAGCCTCCTGCATACAAAGTGTGTACTCAAGTCAACTGAGCTATTTCTCTGACCCCATATCTTCTGATCTTAGCACGGCAGTGAGTCAGCCACTTTGCTATAAAACAGAACTGAAAGGGCTGGAGCGATAGTATACAGGGCAGGGTACTTGCCTTGCCTGTAGCCTACCCGGGTTCAATGCCTGGCACCTCATATAGTCCAAAGCCTGCTCAAGCCCTAATTAATTCTAAGTGAGTGCAAATGCTGAGACATTTTATCTCTGAAAACCTCCAGGTCTACTGAACGTTCACAAAGCTAAGTCGAACACGCTTGATGTGCTCAGAAAATTCATTTTTCTATTGGCTTAAATGATATTTATTTTTGAACATTTCTGGATGCTGGAAGTCCAGGAGGTGACTGATAAAATGGTCTAGTTCTGGGTAAAACCTTTCTGACACTCAGAAGCCGTCTTTTCTCTGCGGATACGGCGGAGTGAAGATGTTGTCATGGCTGGGTAAAGCGGGGAGCGTGGGAGCAGACTCGGAGAAAGAGTGCTTCTGCCTCTCAGCCTGACCAACCTCCACCACCAGTGCTCGGCAAATGCCTCACATGAGTTGGGACTGGTAAAGTCAGCTACAAGCGCTGACACAGCACGGACACACACATCACCAGCTCCACAAGGGAACCATCAACTGGCTCTGCACGGTATGGGAGGGTACTCCCTGCCACCCATTTCCTTGGGGAGTCTTGGACTAAGGCTGCAACAAGGCATCACTCTTTGCAGGAGAAGGAAAGTCAGTGCACCCCGAGGTTCACCGTGCTCAGAAATGTTCATAGTAAGAATCTGACATACAAATGAGGTTTCACCTAATTGCTAAGTACAGTATCATTCTTAATTTGAAACAATAAAGAATGGGGGATTCTTCACCTTTCCCTCTCTGGAAGGCCTCAATTTAAACTTCATGAATCATTGGGTCTTTGACGTATGGTTACTTCCGGGGCAGAGATGACATTTAGCACAGGACATGTGAGGCTGTGGGAAAAGGGAAGTTCTTGACCACAAGAACCAGGACAAAACCCCTGGCCCTGGGAAAAATGCCAAAAATTTCTGAAGTCTGCTGCAAGGCAGTTACATTTTTAGTTTCAGATGATTCTAAGAACACAAACTATTTTCTGAAAGCTACACTATAAAACTGCAAACTAACCATGTACTGGCATTCAGAAGAATCCTTGCTAAGTAATGGTCTCCAAGGTAAGAATGAGTACTTTCCTCCTTTGGATTGGTTTAAACTAACCTGCCTTGAAATTTTTTTGTTCAAAGACAGAAAACATCATAATAGCGAACCTTACAGTATACTTACGGTGTAAGCATCAGACTGAGAGCTCTACGTGTATTAATTCATTAGTCTTGACAACAATGCACAATGCTATATACTCTGAACTTGAATTTTTTTTTTCAGGTCACACCTGGCCATGCCTGGGAGTGACTCCTTGTTCTGCCCTCAGAGATCACTCCTGGCAGTTCTCAGTGGACCAAAATGGGTACCAGGAATCAAAAGCAGGTCAGCTGCGTGCAAGGCAAGTGCCCTACCCACTGTACTACTGCTCCCGCCCCTGAACTTGAATTTTTTTTTTCTGCTGGGGGAGGGGTGCTGTGCCATACCTGGCAGTGCTCAAGGTTATTCCTGCTGTGTGAGGCGTCACTCCCGGCAGTACTCTGGGGCCTTCTATGATGCTAGGGATTGTATCAAGGTTGGCTACATGCAAGAAAAGCACTTTAACTTTTGTGCTATCTCTCTGGACCCAACAACATGATCTTTAAAGGATTTTCTTAAGTGGCTTTGAAAATATAGATTATTTAAATTACAACAAATTTAAAGAAATTTAAAAACCTCACTGTTTTTAATGTAAGAGAAGCACTGTGTTATTAAAATCATTTTTAGGGGGCCAGATAGTACAGTGGGTAGGGGAATTGTCTTGCACACAGCCAACCTGGGTTCAATCCCCAGTATCCCATATGGTCCCCCAGTGATTCCTGAGTGCAAAACCAGGGGTAAATCCTGAGCAAGACTAGGTGTGCCCCCCCCCAAAAAAAAAACTATATAAAATCACTGTTAGCTTAAAATAAAAGTATGAATAAAAACACAAGCACTTAAGGAAAATAACCTTTATTTTGTTCTATCACTGTTAAGAAAATCCAAGCAAAGCTCAAAGACCCTAAAAGGCCATAATTGGTGGATTCAAGTCTCTTTAAGCTACTGAAAGTCTATTTTATGATTTATTACAAATAGGAAGTTCTCCTTACAACTTACGACCAAAGAGCTGGGGAGAAGCTCAAAGAGTCAGAATAAATTCTTTGCATAAGGAAATCCTGGGTTTGATTCCTGGCATCACATGATCCCCCAAGAACGGTCAAGTATGGGCTCCAAACAGACACACAAACAAAAGAAACTTGTCGGCCAAAGAACAGTACAAAAGGTAGGGCGCCTGTCTTGCACACAGCTGACCAGGTTCTATGCTCCACCCCCCCCCATCTCGTATGTTCCATTGAGGACCACCAGGAGTGATTCCTGAATGCAGAGCCAGGAATAAACCTGATCACTGCAAGGTGTGGCCCCAAAACAAAATAAACAAATCATACAGGGTCAGAGAGATATAAGGCACTTGCCTTGCATAAGGCTGCAGTGGTTGCAACACTGGTTTCAAATGCCTGCACCAGATATGGTCCCCTGAGCACAGAAGGGTCACTCCCAAGCACAGTCAGGAAAAGCCCCTGGGCACCTCTGGGTGTGGCCCAAACACTCTCCCAAAATAAATAATTTTTTAATTAATTAAAAAATATTTGGGGGGGGGTGGCGCGATAGCACAGCGGGTAGGGCATTTGCCTTGCACGCAGCCGACCCGGGTTCGATTCCCAGCATCCCATATGGACACTGAAGCGCCATCAGGAGTAATTCCTGAGTGCATGAGCCAGGAGTAACCCCTGAGCATCGCTGGGTGTGACCCAAAAAGGAAAAAAAAAAAGACAAAATAAAACAAAAAAATTTTTTGGGTTCACAAAAAATGGGGGGGGGGAAATATCCAGTCCTTTCTTATTAAAAAAAATACTGATGGAGGGGCCAGAGGATAGCACAGCGGGTAGGGCGTTTGCCTTGCATGCGGCCGACCGGGGTTCGATCCCCGGCATCCCATATGGTCCCCCAAGCACCGCCAGGAGTAATTCCTGAGTGCAGAGCCAGGAGTAACCCCTGAGCATCGCTGGGTGTGACCCAAAAAGCAACAACAAAAAAAATACTGATGGGGGGGCTGGAGCAATAGCACAGTGGGTAGGGCGTTTGCCTTGCACGCGCCCAACCCGGGTTCGATTCCCAGGATCCCATATGGTCCCCTGAGCACCGCCAGGAGTAATTCCTGAGTACGGAGCCAGGAGTAACCCCTGTGCATCCCCGGGTGTGACCCAAAAAGAAAAAAAAAATACTGATGGGGGGCTGGAGAGTTAGTACAACAGATAGAGCACCTGCCTTGCACACAACTGACCAGGGTTCAAACCCCAAGTCCCCCAAGCATCACCAGGAATGATCCCTGAGCACCAAGCCAGGAGTAAGACCCAACACTGCTGTCATATGCCAAAGACCAAAATAATAAGAAATAAGAAAGACTTTCAGAATCAGGATATCATTCAAAGTACTAGTACACACGGTTGCATGCTGGAGGCCTGGTCTCATCCCTGGCACCCCACAGGGTCCCCAGAGCAACTCCCAAGCACCAGTTCAGGTAGCAGCCCAAGCTGGGTAGGTGTGGCCCAAACAAACCAAACAAAAAGGCTTTTGCATTTACAGATAAACACATCAAAGAGGGACTATATTACTGACACAAAGCCATCTTGGTTTTTAATATCCTTCATATTTGGCCCCAAGGAGAGTTATTTATCTTGCCTAAAATAAAAAGATTTTTTTTTTAAAAAAAAAAAAGAAGTAGGTCTGACTGGGGCCACACCTCAAAACTGAGAACTGCCAACTCTATCTTAAGGAACACTTTTTTCTAAGAGTAAGTTTAAGAATAATTTCATCACAACTTCTTTTTCCTTTTTTTTTTTTAAAAAAAAGTCTGTGTGTGTGTGTATTGCTGCAATGCAGGAGGGCTAACACTCTTGGCTGTAATATAATGGAGAGCCACACACTTGGCTGGGGACCCAGGGATCCCAATCAGCAGAGCCATGGGCTCACACTGGGGCCGGGGGTACCCTGCTGGGGATTGAACTTGTGGCCTCAGCAGCCTTAGGTTTGCCAGACAGTACCTGTGACACTGAGCTATCCCCAGAGCCCTCATCACAATCTCTGCACAAACCGCGTATGTTGTCTTCGGGCATTTCATTATAATGAGTAAAGATTTTCCCAATTTTTAACCGTATTTTTAAAATATCATCAAAACAAGACATATAAATCCTCAAACTCACAATGTACCAATACTGACACCTTCACTGGCTAATCTTTACATGAAAGTAACAGTCTAACAGGAAACATATGCAAAAGGAGGCAGAAAAGTCCACTGAGTAGAAATCATGGCTCCACTCCCTTCTAGCCATGAACAGTGTCCTTCCTTCAGCCTGCATTTTTGTATGTGCGCACAATGAGTTAATAATTCCAGTCTTGTGGGGGTGGGGGCTGCTTTTTGAGAGGTCAAGGGAAATCACATCGGGTGATGCTCAGGGCCTGCTCCTGGCCCTGCACTCAGCAATCACTCCTAATGGTGCTCTGGGGACCACGTGGAATGCCAGAGATGGAGCCCAGGTGGGAGCGTACAAGGCAAAAGCCCGCCCCAATATTATTACTCCGGGAGGATTAACTGTGCAACATGCTCAGCACAGTGTCCTGCTCAAAGGAGGCACTCAGGAAACAATTAGTATTAGTTGTTATTCATGTAAGGCCCTTATAAAGGCAAAGCTTTTTTTCCCCCTTGTATCTCGCTTGTAGGCTCTACAATTATTAAGAAATGAATAAATGAAGGCAAGAAACATCAAAGCTAAAAAATGAGGATTGGCATATCAGTTGAACACATGCCTAGATAGGAAATGAGACTATGAATAATGACCTTTAAAATAGCATTTATCAGAAGACTGGGGAGGTGGCTCGGCAGCAATGGTAGATGTATGAGGTCTGGTACATGAAGCAAATCTCTGGCATAGCATACACACACAAGTATCATGGGGCTGAAGAGAGTACAGCAAGTAGGAATTTGTCTTGCATGTAGCCAACCTGGGTTCAAGTCCCTGCATCCCATAGAGTCCCCGACTGCAGAGCCAGGAGTAATCCCTAAGCACATCTCCAGGTGTGGCCCCCCTCCAAAAAAAAGGCCAGGATAGCTCAGGGTCAGGGGTACATGCACGAAGACTGGAGTTCAATCGCTGACCCCATACATCCCCTGACCCAGCACTACCAGTGTGGTCCCCGCAATGTGGCACTGTGGAGCCCTAGCACTGAACCAAATAGCCCAGTGGACAAGAACTGAAGGGAGTGGCCCCAGGCCATTTGAATACTGCATGGGATATCCAATAAATAATAGGAACAGAGAGATGTACAGAGGAGAAAGTACTTGCCCTGCACACAGCTGACCAGGTTCAGCTGGCACCGCATATGATCCCCTGAGCCTCACGAGAAGTGACCACGGAGCACAGAGCCAGGAGTAAGACCTGAGTCCAGCCAGGTGTGGCCCCATCCCCTCCCAAATAATAATGCATTTATGATATCTTATCAGTATATGTTTGGTTTGTAGATTTATTTTACATAGCTGGGATCATGAAGCCCTTGAGTACTCCAAACAAAAAAGTAAAGAAATATACATATGCATTATGTCAAGAGGCGAGCCATTTTCACAGCAGAATCCTAATGTCTGCAAGTCTCAGAAACGCAGGAGCCTGTGGAGAAGAGGGGAAAGTGCTCTCCCTTCCCAGAACTGAAGGTCCTAGAGCTGGCAGCAGGGGCTGCGGGCCCACCTGCTTGCACCAGGCCACTGACTCGGCTGCCGCCAGGATGCTCGCTCCCTTCTCCAGGGCTGAATTCTTTCCACCCCGTTCCTGCTGACTGTATCTCAAGGCATCAAAAAGGCAAGAATGTGGTCGGAAAGCATAGCTGGGGGAAAAAAAAAATGTCATCTCCGCAAACGAGAAGAGTCCAGGACTTTTCCAAACTGGGTCTGAAAATGCGCCCAGGACACGAGAGCACGTCCGTGAAAACCAGCCCCCGGTGGCGACCCCGCTGGCTACGGCGCAACCCACAGGGCTCCTTTTCTGCCGTGCTGGGGAGCAAAGAGGAAACGGGGGGCCAGGCCGGGTGCGGACAGGGCCAAGGGGGAGCGCTGGGTGCCCTTCGGCTCCGGGCGCAGCCCCGCGGCCCTTCCCATCCCAGGGCAGGGGCGGTTCGGGTCTCCCCAAATGCACACTCGGGGGGCGGGGGGCGAGGCGCCCCGGGCTCTCCCTCGCTCACGGCGCCCCCGCCCATCCCGGTGACCCCCGCCGGCCGTTTCCTCCCGGGAACTGAAGGTCACAAGCTGGAAGGGACAATGGAGCCCGGCGCAGGCCGCGGGAAGATGGGACGAGGGAGACGCGGGGCAGTCGGGGCGCGGGGTCCCGGGGCGCAGCGCCCGCCCGACCCCGGCCCGCTCCGTGCCCGCGGGCCGCGAGCGCCCCTCGCCGCTGCCCCCGCGCCCGCCGGCCCCTCCGCGCGCTCCCGGGGGGCGGCCGAGGCGGGCGCGGTCCCCCGGCGCAGGCCCCGCGGGGCCCGGGCGGCGGGGGAGGGGGCCGGGCGCGGGGCCCGGGCGGCGGCGAGCCCGGGGCGGGGGTCCGGACACACCCACCGGGCGCGCGGCCCCGCTTACCTGCTCCTCCTCGGGGCTGAGCTCGGGCGCCATGTCGGCCCGGGGCGCGGTCGCGGGCTCCATCCCGGCGGCCCGGCCTCAGCGGCCCGCGGCCGGCGCGCGCATGCTGCGGGGCCCGGCCCGCCGCGCTGCTTCCTCCGGCCGGGCGGCCGCGCTGGGCGGGCGGAAACCCCGGCGCTCCTCCCGGCGGCGCGCGCTCCCTCCTCTCCGGGGGCGGGCGGAGCCGGGCGGGGGCGCGTGCGGCCGCGGGGCGCCGCGGGGCGAGGCGCGGGGCCGGGGGGCGGCGAGCCGGCCAAGTCGACGGCGCGAGCCGGGCGCGAGCCAGAACTTTCCCAGGCGCCCGCGGCACGGCCGGCCCCGGCGGCGGCGGCGACCCCTGCGACCCTCGCGGCAGCCTCCCGGGCCCGCTGCTCAGAAGCCGCGGCGGGCGCGGGCGCGCGGGAAGCGGGGCGCGAGCGGGGGCGAAGCGCCCCCCCGGCTGCTGGCGGCCGGCACGGCGGCCGCGCGAGCCCCCCGCGGCCCCATTGAGAAACCCGAGCGTCTCATTCACAAACAGGCGGCGGCGGCGCCGGCCGGCAGGGGGCGACCGAGAGGCCCCCGCGGGCGGCCGCGCGGGGGCGGAGCGGCGGGCTGGGCTGGAGACGGGCCGCGGGGAGCGGCGGAGGCGCTGGCGGCGCGGAGGGGGGCGAGTGGGGCCCCTCGAGCTCTGCCCGCGCGTCCCCGCGACTCTCGGACCCGCCCCCCG
Organism: Sorex araneus; assembly: GCF_027595985.1. Taxonomy (NCBI): domain Eukaryota; kingdom Metazoa; phylum Chordata; class Mammalia; order Eulipotyphla; family Soricidae; genus Sorex; species Sorex araneus. The sequence goes on along the minus strand of NC_073304.1, from coordinate 98,354,901 downwards.
CGCCGCTGGAATGGCGTTGGAGCCCCTCGCGACCACTCGGGCGGGCCACGGCAGAGCTTTGTTGGGGGGCACGAGGCCGCGCACGGCTCAGCCCGGTGGGTCTCGCCTCCTCCCGGGGCGAAACGCAGTCTCAAAGGGACACGAGGAGCAGGCCGCAAGCTAGCCCCGGGTGCGAAGGGACTTATGTTGTTGTTGTTACGGTCTTCGGGCCACACCTAGCGATGCTCAGGGCCGGCTCCCTGCTCTGCACTCAGAAATTACTCTTGGCGGTGCCCGGGGGACCAGATGGGGTGCCGGGAATCGAACCCGGGCAGCAGCGGGCAAGGCAAGCGCCCTACCCACTGTATCGCTCCGGCGCCCCGCCTCCCGGGATACTTTTATTTACATCCTATAATTTTTTTTAAGTTTTGATGCCTTAATGATAGGGCACAGGCATTGTATGTTAATAAGGGAAAACAAAATCATTTTTACTTATACACGGATACGCAGGGGAAGTACATGGGATGGGAAGTCTTTAGAACTGAGGAGCATGCCCAGGATTCTGAAGTTCTTCCCGGGACTTAGGGGAGCAGAGGGAGATTGTGGGGAGGACCACACCCTGAGGTGCCTGGGTGCTACTCCCTCCATCCCCCTGACAGGGCTCCTGCAAATGGGCTGTATCCTAGACCTCCTGCATGCAGAGAATTCCTTCATGGTGTTGAGCGATCACTCAGCCCCCTTCTGCGACTTTGAAAGCAACCTCTGACTTCCCCTTAGCACTCTAGCAACAGCCATTTCAGACTGCCCTTGGTTAGAGAGGGAACCCTATGGGGTAACCATATGGAGTGCCAGTGGAACCCTGGTCCAGGTGCAAGGCAAGCATCCTCCGTTCTCCAGCCTTGAGAGCTATTGCTGTCTCGCTCTTCACCAAGACTGGCTCTGGGTGGAGTTCATCACCCAACATAGAGTTACCCCTGGCTCAGTACTCAGAAATTGCTCCTCAGAGTCAGAGAGATAGCAGGTAAGAAATTTGCCATGCATGCTGCTGACCAGGGTTTGATCCCTGGCATCCCTAGGGTCCCCAGAGGACTCCAAGAGTGACTCCTGAACACAGAGTCAGGAGTGTGCCCTGAGCACCGCGGGGTGTGCTCCAAAAAATAAGAGAAATGAAACAGAGGCTGGAGAGATTCAGTACAGCGGGTAGGGTACTCGCCTTGTGCTGCCTTGCCCAGGAGGTCCAGAGCCCATGGCAAGTCGCTACCAATCAGGCCATCAGTTCAGTGTAAGGGCTAAGGATGCGGAGCTATTCAGGCTCTGCAGTGCCAAGGGGAGCTGGGCCACCTAGAGCCACATCCAGCGAGGCTTTAGGAGACCACGTGGTGATGGGAATCCACACTGGTCAGGTGCATGGGAGGCATGAGACTTACCGGCTGTACTATCTCACCACCCTCAGTGTAACGACAAGGAGCTGTATGGAATGAGAATTATGAAATTAATGAAAGTTAAGGAAATATGTATGATGGGGACTGGGAACTGAAACTGACCCCCTAAGTTCAACAAGAGAAGGGAGGGAGAAGCATTGCTTTTATGACCCCAATTAACCGAGTCAAGATTGATGGGAGCACGCTGGGCCTGACAGATTTATGGGCGTGCACGGGAGATGGCACCTGAAGGCCAGGCCAAAAACGGGCAAGAGATACTGACACTGACTTTTTCTTTGAGCACCTGAAGCCCATACCATGCGGGAATGATGCATTGATTGTTTTCCTTTTACTTATTACCTCTGTATCCCCTGTTTCACTGATAAGAATGTATGAAGATTGTAGCCCACCTTTAGAGGATAAAAGAGAGACCCTCTCAGCAAACGGGACTCCAAGTCTCTTTCTCTTCTGACTTGGGGTTCTCAGCGCTGAGCCTCTAATAAACTCACTGTCCTATCCCAAGCTGTCTCTGTTCCTTCGAGACTTGCACCAACACACCAGTATATGTGTTTTTTCTAATTTGGTAGATTAGGGACTGGGATGTGGCTCAGTGGTCTTGCATTTGCGGGCACTGGGCTGGTCACCATCAGAGCAAACTAAGAGGATAAACTGGGCAGGTGCACATCTTTTCTAATTTGGAAGGTCAAGAAGATGGTACACAGCCTGTTCTGCAAGCCCGTGTTCTCTTTTTGAATACATATCTCACTTGCTTTTCTCTGTCTTTTTGTTGTTTCCTCTCTGGAGAAGCCCGTGTTCTTTCTTGAACACACACTTCCTCTCTTTCTCTCTCTTCATGTCTTTCTAAGAAAATTCCGTTCAGGGGCTGGATCGATAGCACAGCGGGTAGGGTGTTTGCCTTGCATGCAGCCGACCCGAGTTCGATTCCCAGCATCCCATATGGTCTCCCGAGTACCACCAGGAGTAATTCCTGAATGCATGAGCCAGGAATAACCCCCAAGTATTGCTGGGTGTGATCCAAAAAGAAAAAAAAATATTCCATTCAATAAAAATTGTATTGTTCACTACATATATAAAAAATAATAATAAGGGGGCTGGAGTGATAGCACAGCAGGTAGGGCGTTTGACTTGCACGTGGCCAACCTGAGTTCGATTCCCAGCATCCCATATGGTCCCCCGAACACTTCCAGGAGTAATTCCTGAGTGCAGAGCGAGGAGTAACCTCTGAGCATCGCCGGGTGTGACCCAAAAAGGAAAAAAATGCTGGGAATTGAACCCAGGTCAGCTGCATGCAAGGCAAACGCCCTACCTGCTGTGCTATTGCTCCAGCCCCTGTTTTGGTTTAATTTTTGTGCCTCACCCAGTAGTGTTCAGGGGATCTGCCTGGCTCTGTACTCAGGAAATCATATGTTCAGCTAGTGAGCTATCTCTCCAGCCCAATAAACAAAGTTTAAGTAGCGAAACAGGCAAATTACTCTAGGGTTAACTTGGAGAAATGGCAAGAGGGCCAAGGAGATAGCTCAAGTGGTAGAGCACCTGGCTAACGTGCAAAGTCCCTGAGTTTGCATGCCACCACTAATACCGCTTGCCTTCCACACAGCCCGGAACACTGCTGGGTAGAGAGCCCTGGAGACTGTCAGCTGTGGCTCTGGACTAGAACCACAAGGAGTGACCCTCAGGTCTCCTGAGCACAGCTGAGTGTCGCCCCTCAGCAGAAGGAAATGGCAGGAGCTGGGTAGTACAGACAGTGAAAAGACACAGGAGAGGACAGGCTCTGAGCTCACTAGTTACTATTTCAGTCGTGCTTTGCCTAGAGAACCTCAGTGACTTAACAAGGGGCTCAGTGACTGAACCAGGCACGCAGCTGGTTACTTAGAATTGCACAGAAACTGGCGTCCAGGTACCCTAACTCCCAATGCAGGGACAGGGGTGGAGGAGAACGAATGAAAGGGAGTGGCTGGACAGAGTGAGCTGGGACAAGTCGCTGGGAGAAGCCATATTTTAAGAGGCACAGCTGCATGCGGAGGCGTGTGGGTGGGTGAAGGAGTGAGTGATTCTCCCGCCCAGGCCTATCACAGACCCGAGAGGGCAGAGCTTAGGAGTTTCTGAGCAGAGACATCAGGAGCATAACCAAAAGCAATGCATCTGGCTGGATCTGCCTGAGAAGGCAGCCTTAGGAGAATCCAAGAACAAAGGTGCGCCTTGAACTCTAAAGACTGAAACGAATGAAATCAAGTACCCTACTGTTTAAGCCAGTCGTCACAGCTGCAAAATGGGTTGTCATAGCAAAAACTGAACAATGTAATGACTTGTCAGTTATAGAAAACTTAGTAAATTAATGATAATACAGAGAAAATAAGTTCAGGGGGCTAGAGCGATAGTACAGGGGTTTCGGCATTTGCCTTGCATGCGGCCAACCTGGGTTCTCTCCCTGGCATCCCATGTGGTCCCCACGCACTGCAAGGAGTTAATTCCTGAGTGCAGAGTCAAGAGTAATCCCCAAGCATTGCTGGGTGTGGCCCAAAAAGAAAAAAAAGGGAGAGAGAAATAGTAAATTCATTTGTATACTTACCACAGGCTCAATTCTGCTCTAAATTATTTTCACTGGTCTAATCTCACATTACAGCATGAAAACCTGAAATTATGATGCTTATTTTACAGAAAATAGGCATAAAGTGGGGGCAGAAAAATAGTACAAAGTATAAGGGACTTGTATTGCAAGTGTCCAGGTGGGTTTGACCCCTGGCATCTCATATGGGCCCCCAAGTCCTGCCAGGAGTGATGCCAGAGCCAGACCCAGTAGTAAAGACTTAAGCACCACTGGATGTGTCCCAAAACATATATATATATACATATATATTCATATATATATATATATATATTGCAGCACTGTAGCACTGTCATCCCGTTGCTCATCGATTTGCTCAAGTGGGCACCAATAATATCTCCATTGTGAGATTTGTTGTTACTGTTTCTGGCATATCGAATACACCACAGGTAGCTTTCCAGGCTCTGCTGTGCGGGAGGGATACTCTTGGTAGCTTGCCGGGCTCTTCAACGGGACAGAGGAAGCGAACCTTGGTTGGCCGTGTGCAAGGCAAATGCCCTACCTGCTGTGCTATCATAGGCATAAAGTAGATCAATATGTACTGACAGGGATCCTTGTTTTTGTTTTGTTTTGTTTTTGGGTTTTGGACTATGCCTGGCTGTGTTCAGGATTTACTTCTGGCTCTCTGCTCAGGGTCAGTCCTGGAGTGCTTGAGAAACCAGGAATGGAACCTGGGTTGGCCATGTGCAAGCTGTGCTGTCCAGCTGTGCTGTCTCTTCGGCTATGTTGTTTTGTTTTGTTGTTTGTTTTGGGGTCATGTCTGGAGGTACTCATAAGCCAGCCTTTTACCTGGCCCTGTGCTCAGGGATCACTCCTGGAGGGGACTAGGGAGTGATCATTCAGTGCTAGGGATTGAACCTGGTTGACTGCATGTAAGACAAGACTTATGATGTACTATCTCTCTGGCCCTTTTTTTTTTCTTTTTGCTTTTTGGGTCACACCTGGCAATGCACAGGGGTCATTCCCGGCTCTGCACTCAGGAATTACCTCTGGCGGTGCTCAGGGGACCATATGGGATGCTGGGAATCGAACCTGGGTCGGCCGCATGCAAGGCAAATGCCCTACACGCTGTGCTATTGCTCCAGCCCCTCTGGCCCCATTTTTGCTTTTATTGTTATTTTTAATTTTTTTCTTTGCTTTGTTGGGTCACACCCAGCGAAGCTCAGGGGTTACTCCTGGCTCTACACTCAGAAATTACTCCTGGCGGTGCTTGGGGGAACCATATGGGATGCCAGTGATTGAACCAGGGTCGGCTGCGTGAAAGCAAATGCCCTATCTACTGTACTATCGCTCCAGCCCCTTATTATTACTTTTTTTTTTGGGGGGGGGGTTGGCTCAACCTAGAGAAGCTCAGGAGTTACTCCTGGTTCTGCACTCAGGGATCACTTCTGGTGGTGCTTGGGGGACCATATGGGATGCTGGGGATCAAAACTCGCTCTGACCCTGCTTTTATTATTAATTTTTTAGTGCCTGACTATAAAGCCTTAGAAGACAGGCTAGGGTTGGTTTGTGGGAGCATAGGTTATTAAAAAAATCCTTTCCCCAAAAACAATTGTGAGGCCATACCTAATGGTGTTTGGGGGTCAGTCCCAGTGATGTTCTGGGAACATATAGTATTGGAGATTAAATCACAGCTTCACATACAAACTATGTGTTCTAGCCCATTGTGCTATCTCCCCAATCCCAAAATCTCCTTTTATTTTCTGGGATACCCCCGTGGTGTTCAGGAGCTCTTCCTGGCTCTATGCTCAGAGTTAATACTGGCAATTCTTGGTGGACCACGCAGGGCCAAGGACAGAACCTGGGCCTCCCATATAAAAGCATCTGCTAATTAGTCTTTGAGTATCTCTTTGCTTCCATGCAACCTCCTTTGATTTAAATTTAAGTGAACTGAAATCTAAAAGTGAAAAATAAATCACAAAAAGGAAAAATGAACTGCAGAGAAGAAACCTGAGGGGGAAGGGTGTTAAAAGCTACACTTTCGTCTTTTGCTTTTAGACCTTAGGTCTCAGATCTGTCGAGAAAGCTTATCTTCCCCTTCCTCTGCCTCCTTCACCATACAAATCTGACTCATTCTTAGTCTCAGCTCAAAAGTCACCTCCTCAGCAAGATCTTCCTTGGCAACTCCCTAAACTTGAATTATACATTCCCTGGTAGTGTCTCAAGGCGCTCTCTCTCGCTCTCTCTCTCTCTCTCTCTCTCTCTCTCTCTCTCTCTCTCTCTCTCTCTCTCTCTCTCTCTCTCCTGATGTAACTGTGGAGGGGCTGGGGAGATAGCTCAAGAATCAGGGCTGTGTGCTTCATATGCACAAGGACTTGTGTCTGACTTTGCTCCCAGCACCCCCAGGTCTGGCTGGTGAACCCCAACACCACTGGGCTCAAGCATTGAACTGTCCAGCCTGGCTGCTGGGACCTTACCTTTAGGCCCCTGAAACAGTACTTGGGAGCTCTCCCCACCAAAATCTATAATTGTCTATCTGTTCTCTGTCCACTGGTCTAGTGTCTGCCTACCCTTTGGGCCTGGAAGCTCCAGGAAAGCAGGATTTACAGAAATCTTACTGGCTCCTGGGCCTCCATGATCTGGAACCACGACCTCCTCATCTGCTCCTTGGAAACTGCATTGAGTGACTGAATCACAGTCTCCAGGCCAGAGCGGGCAGGGCATTTGTCTTGCACTCATGTGGCTGACCCAGGTTTGCTCCCTGGCATCTTATATGGTTCCTGAGCACTGCCAGGAATAGTTCCTGAGTATAGGGACAGGAGTAACCCCTGAGCATTGTCAAGTACCACCCAAAAGCAAAAAACAAAGCAAAACAATTAAACTAAATAAAGACAGTCTCCCTGGTTCCGTCACTTCTACCATCTTCTCTTTTAAAAAACAAGATTTGGGGGACTGGAGTGATAGCACAGTGGGTAGGGCATTTGCCTTGCACGCGGCCGACCCGGGTTTGAATCCCAGCATCCCATATGATGGTCCCCTGAGCACCGCCAGGGGTGATTCCTGAGTGCACAGCCAGGAGTAATCCCTGTGCATCACCAGGTGCGACCCAAAAAGCAAAAAGAAAAAAGAAAAAAAAAAGAAAAATGGGTCTAAGAAGAGACTTTCAAAAATGGGATTAAAATTATTTAATGCTTAACTTCAAAAATCCAGAGTTTCTGGGGCTCTGGGGACAACTCAGAGGCAAAAACATCTGCTTGTAGGCCTGAGGCCAGTGAGGCCCCAAGTTCAACGCCCACTCCCCCTACACACACACCCATTCTCCCTATATGACCCCGGATGTGAGTTCATTCCAAACAGCTCTGCTGTTTGGGATCCCCAGGAGCACCACATAGAGTGTGATTATGAGATTACACCGAAACCAGGGGTGTAACTAAGGTTTGTGACTCTGATGAACACCAGTCAGATGTACCCTATCTCCCACCCATGCAACAAGAAAGGGAAGGGGAATTTAAAACAGCCATATTGTGGCTGGAGAGAGAACAATGGGTAAGGCGCTTGCCTTGCATGCAGCAGACCCAGGTTTAATCACCAGCATCCCATATAGTCCCCCAAGCCCACCAGGAGTCATCCCTGAGAGTAGAGCCAGGAGTAAGTCCTGAGCATCATCAGGTGTGGCCCCAAATAAACAGCATAGCTATGCATAGGGCTGAGGAGATGGTTTAAAGGGCTGGAATGAGAGTCTTGCATGAGTCCAAGGTTTCTTTTTTTGCTTTTTTTCTTTTTTGCTTTTGGGGTCGCACCCGGCGATGCACAGGGGTTACTCCTATTCTGCACCAGGAATTACTCCTGGCGGTGCTTGGGGGACCATATGGGATGCCAATGCCAGGGATCAAACCCGTGTCAGCCGTGTACAAGGCAAACGCCCTACCCGCTGTACTATCGCTCCGGCCCCAAGAGTCCTAGGTTTCGTCCCCAACACCACATGGTTCCTGGAATATCACTAGATTGGTCAAAAGAAAGGTTTTCTGGAGTGAACTTGCACCTGCCTGTGTGCATTGAGTCCTTTGGATCTATATTTGCTCCCAAACTATCTACTACTTAAAAAAAGAGACACGTTGGGCTGGAGAGACAGATAGTGCAGGAATTAAGATGCTTTGCATTTGGGACCTTAAATTCGATCCCCAGCATTGCAAATGGTCCCTTAGGACTACCAGGAATAAATCCTGATCTCTGCTGTTCCCCACCAACCCCCCGCAAGAAAAAGATAAAGAGACATGGTTTTACTACTGGCATGCTCTAACTGTAAAATATGTTCTTTAATCTTGTTATTGTTCCAAAAGGAGCTGGTTGCTAAAACCAGACACAGGAGCCAGGCTTGGCAGAAACTGGGGTGGCGGGGGGCGCGCAGGGGAGGCAACCAGTAGGACAGAGGGCCATAGGAAGGTAACAAGTTCGGAAGGTGGCCACCGTGGGGCAAAAGTTAAGGAACACTGCAGAGGAAGAGGAAATGGGCAATATAGGCTACTCCTGAATGGAGTGTCCCCCCCTTTTTTTAAAATTTATTTTATTGAATCACCATGTGAAAAGTTACAAAGTTCTCAGGCTTATGTCTCAGTTATACAATGTTCAAACACCCGTCCCTTCACCACTGCCTATATTCCACCACCAAAAACCCCAGTATGCCTCCCGCCCACCCCCCACCCCCACCTGGGTAACTGATAAATTTCACTCTTCTCTTTACCTTGATTACATTCCATATTTCAACACAAAACTCACTATTGTTGTTGGAGTTTCAACACAGAGTGTCCCCCTTTTTAATACTAGAATTTTCTCTCCTAACACCTCTATTCGCCAGCCTGGGTTCAATTACTAGTTTATGGGTTTTTTCCCCTAGGTTTTTGGGTCACACAGCGATGCTCAGAGGTTAGTCCTAGCTCTGTGCTCAGGAATTACTCCTTGCAAGCTCAGGGTATGAAGTGCCAGGGGTTGAACCCAGGTTGGCCACATGCCCCAACTGCTGTACTATCACTCCAGCCCCTGACATCTCTACACTGGTACCTCTCTCTGGAGTTCACTGAACACTGAATCACAGAGTTGTTCATCTCTCCGGCTACACTGAGCACCTTCAGGGCAAGAACCCTGTCTTGCTCATGGCCCATTCTTCAGAAGCTAACACACGCACACACGCACAGAGATAGAGAGAGAGAGAGAGAGAGAGAGAGAGAGAGAGAGAGAGAGAGAGAGAGAGAGAGAGAGAGAGCGATCTTCAGTGTTTACTGAATGAACACAGTGGAGCATTGCCAGCCAATAGGGTTTAATTCTTGCCAATGAATATCAGACAGGGAGCTGGAGAGATGGTATCATGGGTATAGCGCTTGCTTGCCTTGCATGCAGCTGACCTGGGTTTGACCCTCAGCATTCCATAGGGTCCCTCGAGCCCACCAGCAGTAATTCCTCAGGGCAGAACCAGGAGTAATCCCTGAGCACTGCCAGGTGTGCCCCACCCCAAATTAAAAAAAAAAAAAAAAAGAGCATCAGTCAGATCTGGTTCCCTGAGCTGCTTAGCTACTGTGTGAGGACAGAAGGACAGAGTCTGAGGCAGAGGTCTCACCGGAAGTGCAGAGCCCTCACTGATTGACCTGTGAGTGGGCAGGCAAGAGACCAGAGCGGTATGGATGAAGCAAGTTCAAAGCTCATTGAGGACAGTGTGAACGTTCTCCCTGACCACTGCTTTTGTGAAAGTTGCCAAAGAGAAGCAGCTCTCACAGCTTCGGGTACCCTCTTTGGTTTCCTGAGTCCCGCAGCAGAGCAAGCCCCAAGGGCAAAGGCAGAAGGGGAGGCAGCTGAAGGACTGCCAGCCCACGGGGAGGGAGGCAGGAAGAAGTTGCTGCAAACGTTAATGCTAATAGTCTGTGTGAAGTGCTAGCCAGAAGAGCTCCCTGGAGTTCAGCCGTGGCCGCTTCCCGTTGCACAGTCAAGCAAGAAAATGCCTCTTGGCTAGGTGCAATAGTGAGGCCCACCTCCCAATTTTCCAGAATGACTTTGGCTACTTCTGCATCTTCAAAACAGGAAGAAAAATTAAAAAAAAAAAAAGAGAGAGGCAACCAACCCCCCAAAACCCAGCAGAACCAGGGAGTAGTTCAAAAGGCTGCTTTGCATACAGGAGCCCAGGATGCAATCCCAGCACCTCATGAACCCCAAAACGTTGCCCCAAAGTGAGTCCTGAGCAGGGCATTGGGAGTCACCTCCAGGCACCACTGGGGTTAAACGAAACAACCAGAGATGTTTTAAATCAGCTTTTCCCAACAATCCCTGTTATTTGGGATGGATGAACCCTGCAGGGCTCAGGGGACCACTCAGAGCCAGAGTACTTTCAGCCCACCGAGGCATTAGTGTTTGGGGAAGGGGGTTTGGGCCACTCCTGCAGAACTCAGGCGCTCCCCTGGCTCTGTGCTCAAGGGTCACTCCTGGCTGTGCTGGGGGATGCAAAAAGCAAGCCCTGCACGCTCTAGTCCCAGAGGCCACTCGTAATACCTCTTCTCTCCTGCCGGCCTCTCAGAAGCATTCCACTCTGATGTTGGCCATGGCTGGTGAGCCTTCTGGAAGAGCGACTCACGACCCCAAACCAAAACTCTCGGCATTGGGTGGAGAAACAAAATTTGAACATTAATCTGGGGTACAAGGAAGAAACTCAGGCCCTGGATTCTATCCCCACCACTGCATAACCCCCTGAGCATTGCCAGGAATGGCTTCAGTGTCCCCAGGAGCCTCTGAGCAATGCCAAATCATGACAGAACTGAACAGTCAATCAAGAAAAGTGCATTAATTTTCTTCTTCTTGGGTGAGTACAATCACTAAATTCTAAAACAAGGCAAAACACAAATTGCAGGGGCTGGAGCAATAGCACAGAGGGTAGGGCCTTTGCCTTGCACTCGGCCCACCAGTGTTCAATTCCCAGCATCCCATATGGTCCCCCGAGCACCGCCAGGAGTAATTCCTGAGTACATGAGCCAGGAGTAACCCCTGTGCATCTCCAGGTGTGACACAAAAAGCAAAACACACACACACACACACACACACACACACACACACACACACACACATATATCGCAGCTCATTTTAGCCAAGCAAGCAATCATACCCAAGTTGAAATCTCAAGCCCGTGTCCTCCCTGGAACAAGTATCTCACTTCCTTGTCTCTTTCTTTGCTTGCTTATTTCCACACTGAAGAAGCCTGTGTTCTCTCTTTTTGGGTCACACCTGGTGATGCACAGGGGTTATTCCTGGAACTGCACTCAGGAATGACTCCTGGCGGTGCTCCAGGGACCATATGGGATGCTGGGAATCAAACCCAGGTGGGCCACATGCAAGGCAAATGCCCTACCCGCTGTACTATCGCTCCAGCTCCCACAATTTTTTGTTTGTTTGTTTTTGGGCCACACCCAGATCATCCCACATCTTTCTAAGCAAGTTTTGTTCAATAAAAATCTATTTTGCTGGGGCTAAAGCAATAGCACAGCAGGTAGGGCACTTGCCTTGCACGCAGCCAACCCGGGTTCGATTCCCAGCATCCCATATGGTCCCCTGAGCACAGCCAGTAGTAATTCCTGAGTGCAGAGCCAGGAGTAACCCCTGTGCATTGCCGGGTGTGACTCAATAAAGCAATAAATAAATAAAAATAAAAATAAATAAAAATTAAAAATACCCCTTTAAAAAATCTAGTTTGCTTTGGTAAGAAGACAAAAATCTCGAGACATTTTTCTACTGTTCCTGCCCTACATATTCGCAGGCATAAAACGCATGACCACATTTACTTTAAAATACATATCACAGGAATTTTACTCTTTTCCTTACTAGAGAGGAAGTCTGTAGCCAGTAAGATCTTTGCTGTTTCTTTCTCCAGTGTTGGAGGAGGAGGTCTCTGGGCTGTCTTCTTAATCACATTCACAGAACTAAAAAGCAGTTCTTATTCTTCGAAGTCTGCAATCTCTCCAAACCCGTTAGTGGTCAGCCACACACTTCCCTTCTGCGTGCTCTTCAGGGGCGCTCCCCCAGGCAGCATGAGCAGAGGACTGCGCCTCCAAACTGGATTGTCATCCTGAGCCGCGGAGTCCATCTATTCAGTTCACATTGTTATCCAGTCAATTAACATCTATTGGTAAAAGAATGGGGCTGGGGCTGGAGAGAGAAGAGAGGGAAAGGTGCTTCCCTCAAATGCATCCAAACCTGGTTCAGCACCACATATTGTCCCCTGAACACCATCAAGAGTGATCCCTGAGCACTGAGGCAGGAGGAAGACTGGAGCACCGCTTAGTGTGACCGCAAAACCCAAAAAAAGAAAAAGAAAGGTTGAAATTTTGAAGGAAGGAAGGAAGGAAGGAAGGAAGGAAGGAAGGAAGGAAGGAAGGAAGGAAGGAAGGAAGGAAGAAAGGAAGAAGGAAGGAGGGAGGGAGGGAGGGAGGGAGGGAGGGAGGGAGGAAGGAAGGAAGGAAGGGAGGGAGGGAGGGAGGGAGGGAGGGAGGGAGGGGGGACCATTAGAATGATCCGTAGGATCTTAGTTGGGGTAACAAAGGCTTTTAACATGACAAGGATTCCAAGACTAAAGAATTGAGGGTAAAGACAGGAGTTGAGGAGAGAGACAGAGACAGAGACAGAGATTAAAGACCTTGCTGTGGCTGCAGCTGCAGCCGTGACAATGGTCCAAATCCCAGCATTGCATCCATATGATCTCCTGAGTACTTCTAAGTATGGCCCCTGAGCATAGTGCCACAGTGACCCCTGAGCACATACACAGAAAGGAAAATCGGGTAAGAGAAAACCTCTCGATTTGGCCTTGAGTGAATTACTTGAATTGGATTAGAAGTCAAGTTTCAGGAAATTGAGATCTGAGAAGTGAATGAGTGGGCAAAGACTGAATGTGGGGGCTGGGGAGAAGGTCCAAAGGATCAGCGCATGTGTTGTGCATGCAGGAGTGGTTTCAGTCCCTGGCACCACAGAGTCCCTCGGGAATCACCAGGAGTGAATTCCTAACACCATCTAGCTACAGCCCCTGAGTACCACTGAGTATGGTATTCACACACAAATGCACTCACAAAAAGGGCCAGACACATGGGAATTCATCTGACACCAATGCTTCCATGCAGGCAATAGGCCTCAGGGTGGCCTTTTTGTTTGCTTGTTTGTTTTGGGAGGCACCTGGCAGTGCTCAGAGATCACTCCTGGCAAGGCTCAGGAGACATATGCATATGCATATGGCCAGAAATCGAACCCAGGTCAGCAGCATGCAAGGCAAGTGCCCTACCCGCTGTGCTATCTCTGGCCCATTAGTATGGCTTTTCTATACAATTATCTAAGAGAAGGAACCAGAAATGTAGCCCAGTGGTTGGAGGCCTGGGTTAGATCCCCAGTACTGACAAAAAGGGGAAAAAGTAAATTACCAAACCCACTTACTTTTTCTAAAAAATTATTTATTTTTGCTTTTTTTTGTGTCACACCTGGCAATGCACAGGGGTCACTCCTGGCTCTGCACTCAGGAATCACTCCTGGCAGTGCTCAGGGGACCATATGGGATGCTGGGAATCAAACTGGGTCGGCCACGTGTAAGGCAAACGCCCTACCTGCTGTGCTATCACTCCAGCCCCAAAGCCCACTTACTTTTGCACGTGTAGGTTGAAAAGTCTGGCTCCTCTAAACTCCTGGGTTACCGTGGCCCTGGGTCAGGGGACCTCAAACAGTAGTTCTTGGACAGCTCTTGCACACCAAGCCCCCGGTCAAGACAGGCCGGGTGGTGAACATCAGGCAATGTTATCAGGGACGTTTCCTTGGTAGCAATCCAGAAATCAGTTCTGGCTACTGAAAGCAAGTTAGAGTTTACTGGATGCTCATGTCATAGATGCTCAAGGCGTAGACACTCATGTTCATAGCACAAGTATCCTGACAGTGCTTGGGGGCTCGATGTGGCGCTGGGGGTTGAACCCAGGCTGCTGCCTACTGAGCCAGTACCTGACCCGCTGTGCTCTCCCTCCCGCCCGAAAAAGCAAGACTCTCACCCTCCACCAGGCAAAACCAGTGAATCCCAAAGGATTTCTCCCTTGGTTTTTTTTTTTTTTTTGACAGTTAGTTTTCCATTGCTGACAATGAAGAGATATGAAGATATGAAGCTGCTATTGCTGCCGCGCGGTTTAGGATTTCTGCATTTTAGTACTTTCTTTAGTAGTTAAGTCTAGTGAGATTTATGTTAGAAATTGCATCATTTCCCTTCCTGGGGCAGCATGGGGCTCTGGCTTAGTTCACCAATAGAGACATTGGTGGAAGCAGTTGCTGGTACCCAAAGTAGTTTAGCTGGCCTCCGGATCATGGTCATCAGCAGCAGAGCGGCCGCACAAATAAACACATGGCCATTTGGGTCGCATCTCGGCAGAGCGCGCACCTATATCGCCCCGGCCCAAGACTGCCCCACCCGCGTCCCGCTGTTTTAAGTTCTAACCTCTCTCTCTCTTTTTTTTTTTTTCCCTTTCCCAAGCCACCAAGTTCATACCTGCTTAAAGGTCCTCATAATATGGCGGACACCATGCCGCTTTCCCCCAGCAGAGGAAAGCAAACCGAGAAAGATCTTTCTCCTCCTCGGCTGGCATGGAGCTCTGGCTTAGTTCGCAGTCTAGAGACAGACATTCTCTCCCTTGGTTCTTCCACCCAAGATACGAATTCCTGGTGAAGGAACATAGATGGGCCCATCCTTTGCAACCTTGCCCTTTGTTGTTGCTTCTGCGATGACAGGGGAGAGGCCCTGGCCACGACCCACACCTGGTGCTGAGCTTGCACACATGCCCTTGGGGCTGGCATCCCTTTAGTGGGGTGATTGCACACATCTTGGGAGTGCAGACGGCCCTGCAAAGCTCCTGTGTGCTCACCAGGGGCCACACACTTTTTTAGCAGACACAGGCACATACCTGGCTGCAGTACTCCAGACTGTCCATCTGATTGTGATACCAGGGGTCCCTGCCAGCAGAGCTGCTTTGGGGGCACCAGAGATAGAAGGCAGGCCTCTCTACACTGAGCTGCTCCCCATGCCTCCTTTTTTTTTTCTTTTTGGGTCACACCTGATGATGCTCAGGGTTTACTCCTGGCTCTGCACTCAGGAATTACTCCTGGCAGTGCTCGGGGGACCATATGGGATGCTGGGAATTGAACCCGGGTCGGCCACGTGCAAGGTAAACACCCTACCTGCTGTGCTATTGCTCCAGCCCATATGCCTCCTTTTAATTTTCCCACTTTCCCCGGTCACACCTTTCTGTTTCCTGGTCACACTTTTCAGTGCTCACAGTTACTCCTGGCTCTGTGCTCGTATCATGAGGATGATGTATCCCCACATTCAAAGCACACGTGCTCAGGCTACTGAGCTCTCTCCTCCCCATTTTGATTGTTACGGAAACACTTCTAGCAGGGCTGGGGCCCCCCAATGATCACACTCAGGGGTGCTGGTAAGACTTTTGCAGTACCAGGGACTGCACCCAGGGCGTTGCACACGCTCTACTGCTGCAGCCGCAAACTTTACTTTTTGTTTGCTCTGGGGATCCTGGTTTGTTGCTTGGAGGCTGCTCCCCAGCAGTGTGTAGACCATTTGGGGCCAGGGATCAAACCCGGGGCTCCTACATGCAAAGCATATATTCAGTCCTTTAAGCGTCTCCCCTTCTCTTCCCCAGTTCATGACTTAAAAAAAAAATGACCACACCCGGCTGTGTTCAGGTGTTACTCCCGACTGCACTCAGAAATCACTCCTGATGGGGGGTGGGGGACCATATAGGAAGGCAGGGATCAAACCGGCGTGCAAAGCAAGTGCCTCATGCAAGACAAGTGCCCTACAAGCCAGGTATGTGCCTACAAGTGCTGTACAGTCTCTCTGGTTCCATGATCACAGAAACTTTTAACACAAACATCTTTAAAACTGGTGGCAAGAGGTCATTTCATAATTCACTCCGAAATATGACATGGAGACCAGATTTTTAATTTTCTGAGGTCCCAGGGATCAAACCCAGGACTTACATGTGAGAGACACATGCTCTGCTACTGCCGAGTCACATCCCAGACGCTGGGAACACGCTTATCCAGGACTTCCTTCGAGTTACAAAATCAGAACTTGTTGAAAATCGACATTCAACAATATCAAATTGTGCATGGTGGTCAGTTTGGCCAGTAAGAGGTTTTAGTCATGTGTCTGTCCCCAGAATGTCCTTTCAAGAATGGTTCTGTTCAGGGGCTGGAGTGATAACACAGCAGGTAGGGCGTTTGCCTTGCACGCGGCCAACCTGGGTTCAAATCCCAGCATCCTATATGGTCCCCTGAGCACCGCCAGGAGTAATTCCTGAGTGAAGAGCCAGGAGTAACCCCTGTGCATAGCCGGGTGTGACCCAAAAAGAAAAAAAAAAAAGAATGGTTCTGTTCAGACCTAATTATTTCTGGGTAGAGCTCAGCCAAGTCTGCTGATACTAGCGTGCACATACAGCTCTGGAAAGAACACTGTTGGCTGCTGACTCCAACACTCAGAAGAGCACAACTCTAAATGAACTGTCTACACAGCCTATAACACATTCCTTGCCAACAAGATGATGCTCTGGGCTGGAGAGATAGTACAGAGTTAAGGCACTCGCCTTGCATGCGGCTGACCCCGGCTGGATCCCCTGCACCACAGATGTTCCCCTGAGTACCAGCAGGAGAGATCCCTGAGTGCAGAGCCAGGAGTAACCCCTGGGGAGGGTTTCCCTCTTCTGCCTCCCTCCTTCCGTGCAAAAGGAAATGTTCTTATTGCAGAATTGACCCAAATTCCGGAAAAAGTTCCTGTGCCACTAAAATCTGTAGGCGGCAGGGTCTTCACTGGAATGAAGGAATGAGGAAAGCTTCTTCCTTCTCAACCTGAGCAGTGAAGAGCTCGCCCAAGGGCCAGTCCCACTGGTGCTGAATCAGGATCCACATAACCAGTTTCTACCCAGATCTGTTCCCAGAACTTATCAATGGACAGAAATAACTGCCTGTCAGAGGAGATCTAACCAGATCCCTTAGCAATTTTTGTCCACGTGATACTAAGTGCTAGAATGTGAGTCAAGTCCTTTCGTCCAATGAGAGAACTTAGAAATGAGGAAAGAAGTGTGGGGAGCAGATTTGGACCACAATAAATAGAACACATTGGTGCCAGAGCGATAATACAGCGGGTAGAGTGTTTGCCTTGCACACAGTTGACTGGATTTGATTCCTCGCATTCCATGATTGCCCAAGCACTGCAAGGAGTAAATTCCTGAGTGCCAAGTCAGGAGTAACCCCTGAGCATCGTTGGGTGTGACCCCCAAACAAAAAATAAAAAATATATATAAATGAGGGGCCGGAGCGATAGCACAGCGGGTAGGGCGTTTGCCTTGCACGCGGCTGACCCGGGTTCGATCCCCGGCATCCCATATGGTCCCCCAAGCACCGCCAGGAGTAATTCCTGAATGCAAAGCCAGGAGTAACCTCTGAGCATTGCTGGGTGTGACCCAAAAAGCAAAAAAAAAAAAAAAAAAAAAAAAAAAAAAAAAAAATATATATATATATATATATATATATATATATATATATATATGGGATACACTTCCCCAACAGAGCAGAAACTAGCTGGGCAGGGCAGTTTTATTCATTTATTTATTATTATTATTTTTGCTTTTTGGATCACAACCGGAAATGCACAGGGGTCACTCCTGGCTTTGCACTCAGGAATTACTCCTGGCGGTGCTCAGGGGACCATATGGGATGCTGGGAATCAAACCTGGGTCAGCCACGTGCAAGGCAAACACCCTACCCGCTGTGCTATCGCTCCATGGGCAGGGCAGTTTTAGATAGTTTTAGACAGCACTGTCCACCTCCTTCACGGCTTGAGAGCCTCAGTTCCTAACGCTGAGTTATCTGCTAATGCACGATCATCACTGGAGTCTTCGGCCTCACAGCTACGAATCTAAAACTACTGCTGAATGCACAAGCTCTTCTCTCCAGCTTTTTCTCTCACTACTCTCCACAACTGCTTTGCTCACACCCTGCTGAATCGAGCCCAGCTCCCAGAGCAAGTTCTGCCTTCCTTCTGCAGGGTGCAGTTGGCAGAGCCTTCGAGCCTCTGAGAAACTGCTTCCCTACCCCGTCACCCGTCCCTGCCCTATTGCCGGGGCCCACTTCTGCCCCTCCATCCCCAAGAGCCTTTGCCCAGCTCTGACCTTGGCAAAACCTCCCTGCCTCTCCCCTGTCCCCAGAGCACCTACGCAGGAAAGCAAGCATCTCCCCACTTGTGCCCTGCCTGCAGGTGGGTTTCTGTCCTCCCCGCGGGCAGGGAGCCAGCCTGGCTTCCCTCACTTGCAGGTTTACCCAAGGGGTGAATGAACGCCATTTGCATTTTATCTCGGGCAGTGTCTAAACCAAAGTAAATCACACTTGTCTTCTCAGAAGAGGGAACATATTCGAATACCAAGAACTGCAGTTCCTGGTAAGACCTTTCAGAAAATGACGTTACCAACAGCAGCAGCAACTGGAAACTCAGCAGAATGCTTAAGTGCTAAAAAAAACAGTGAAATGGGCCAAGACTTGAGCGGCCATGGTTCAAGGAGGTGGGGGCTGTGGGGACGATTCATGTTTCTCTGACATTTAAAATCACAAATCGGCTGGAGCAACACTGCAGTAGGAAGAGAGTTCTTGCACACAGCTGACCCGGGTTCGGTCCCTGGCACCCCATATGGTGCCCCGAGCACCACCAGAAATGATTCCTGAGTGCAGAGCCAGGAGAAGCCCCTGAGCACTGCCGACTATGGCCCCCAAACCAGAAGATAAAATAAAAACCAAAATCACAAACAACTCTTGTGGATAATTACATCTATTTACATCTCTGATCTGGGTTACATGTAGCTGTGAGCCAACTCCAAGCCCCACCCGGGCGGACCCTCCCCCAGTTGTCTGAGGCAGCCTGCAGAGAGAAGATAAGCTGATGTCAGCCTCTGCAGTGCCGGGAAGTCCACTCTGGAACGAAGCCCCTCGCTCTTATCACTGTCCTGCCACCGGTCCTCCTCGTCAGGCACCCTCCTCCTGGGGCCCGCGGCAGCTGCCCTGCCTAGCTCTCCATGACGCTGCCCGTGCGGGCCGGGCTCGGGGGCAGACTTGTGTGGGGCAGCTGTGGGGTGGACAGGTGCTCCAGTTCGTAGTGGCCACTCGCGGGGGCATCTTGTGTGACCTTCTCCTTGGCGCCCTCCTTCTGGCTCCTCTTGTGCTCAATGATCTGCTGGAGCTGGTGGCCGGCATAGTCAGGCTTGGTGGTCAGTGGGTTAGCTGGCACGGCCACCCCAAGGACGTCCGACACCATGTAGGGGCGCAGCCAGCCCACCAGTGGGGTGCTTCCGGGGCTGTAGTGGGTCTGTCTGTGGTAGAAGAGCAGGCCGTCCACCTGCAAGGGAGATGGGGGGCCAGGAGTCTGCTCAGGGTGGTCCTGAGGGCTGACGCCTTTCTATGCTTCCCTGCCTAGGGCAGGGGGTGAGGGTTGGGGGTTGGGGGGTACTTCCTCCTTTCTCACATGAAGACACAGCCCAGAAAACAGATATTTCC
Organism: Sorex araneus; assembly: GCF_027595985.1. NCBI lineage: Eukaryota > Metazoa > Chordata > Mammalia > Eulipotyphla > Soricidae > Sorex > Sorex araneus. The sequence continues at coordinate 98,335,332 of NC_073304.1, read as the reverse complement.
AGAATCAAGACACAAACAGCACCTTCTGGGTCACGGTCCCTGCCTGAGGCTGTCTGAGAAGGGGGGCAGCTCAGACTCAGAGAATTTGGGGGAAGGCGCCTGTAAAACAAAGTGAGTTAAAAAAAAATGGAAATGATCTTGGACCCAGTCTCTTCATCCCTCAGTCCCAGGCACTTCCCAGCACCCCGCGGTGCAGCTCCTTGAGCGAGGGAGATGCTCCCCCACAGGGAAGAAGGCGGAGAGAGTGGACAGGCCCCACTCCAGACAGAGGGGGCACAGGAAAACAGGCTGTGGACAAGGCCAGCTTGTTGGGCCACTGCCAGCTCTCAAAACCGCCCCTAAATTGTTCTCAAGCTCTGTTCTGGGAAACTCAGTTTTTCTCAACGGGAAGACCTCCCACAGCCCCACATTTTCTTTTCTGACTTGGTGACTCATCTCTAAGAAAGCATTAATTGTCACTGGGGCATAAAGGTTATAAATAAGACGGTGTTCTTGCCACCTTCTTAATTGACTCCCAGAACTGAAGGCAACTCATTTCCTCATTTCCTCATTCGGGAAGCTGGGATCCTTTTAGTCAAATTATGTTCGGCGCAAGCAAATACTTGCCTGTGACGAGGCAGAATTCTGAGGGCTAATGATGGCAACGTTAAGCTGGCATGTGGCACTGGGACAGGGAAATGGCAGGTTCTGAGGGTGGCCAAGACTGCCCCAATCTGGGGAGTTGCTGGGGATGTGAGACGCACTGCGCGGAAGCTGGGACCAATTGCTCTGCCACAAAGTGGTGGCTTAGGAACCCTCTACATCACTGCAGGGGAACACGGGGCTAGGGATGCACAGCCCTGCAGTCCACTGGTCAGAGGGACCCTCGTGGCAGTCAGACTGGGCCTTCCTGCTCAGGCTGGCAGCAGCAAGAGGATTGCCAGATGGATCGAGGAATGGAAGCCCTGACCCTTTCTGGGCCTCAGTTTCTCCATCTGGGAAACAAGGGTGTAAAGCGAGCTGCCTCCCTGACTCTGAGTGACATGGCAGGTGGGCCAGGGAACTGCAGGGCTGGAAGCACAGGCTCCTCCAGGCTGTTATTTGGACAATATGGAATCTGGGGGACACTCGGGCCTGAGTGACCAAGACCCCCTGTGTCCCACAGCCGCCGTGCAGCAACCACAACAGTGGCCTCATTACCTCAAAAGGGAACTCCATGGCCAGCACCGTACACAGGCTCTCAGGGGTACAGGGGAAGTTCTGGAGCCCCACGAATTTAAACTAAAAGATAAAGAAGAACAGAGAATGAGCAACAAAGTGTGCAGGAACTGAAAAGCTGTCTCAGAGAGGAAGTTCCAGTGTCATCCTTCCCACGCCTCTGGGAAGGGCTAGCCCAGGGGTTCCGGCCTGGCTTTACAGATGAGGATCACCTGGAGAACTCCTGAAAAACTGCTGATGCCCAGGTCCCATCACCAGATTCCAGCTGAACTGGTTTGGAATGGGGCTAGGCACTTAACTGACATTATCCAGTTGATTTTAACATTCAGTCGAGCCCAAAAACCACCATCCTAGGATGGGCTTAGGGGTTACAGGTCACCTTGAGTTCTGTGACTGTTCCCCTTGCAAAGGGCCAGTGAAGTAAATCCCTGATTTTTAGATTTATATATTTTTTGATGGGCTGGAGTGATAGCACAGCAGTAGGGCACGCGACCGACCTGGGTTTGATTCCTCCACCCCTCTCGGAGAGCCCGGCAAGCTACTGAGAGTATCTCACCCGCATGCAGGCAGAGTCTGGCAAGCTCCCCGTGGCGTATTCGATATGCCAAAAACAGTAACAAGTCTCACGATGGAGACATTACTGGTGCCCGCTCAAGCAAATCGATGAGCAATGGGATGACAGTGACAGTGACATACTTTTAAATTTTTTTTGGGGGGGTGGGCATACCTGGTGGTGCTCAGAACTTACTCCTGGCACTGTGCTCAGGGGTCACTCCTATAGGTGCTTGGGGAACTATAAGAGGTGCTGGAAATTAAACCCAGGATGGCCGAGTGCAAGGCAAGCACCTTACACTTTGTACCCTCTGTAACTCCAGCCCTTCTATAACTTCTTACTTTCTTGGAGCAACACCTGGCAGTGCTTGGAAGGCCTGGGGATGCTAGGGATCGAACCCTGGGCCCCAGCATTCAAAGCATGCACTCCAGTCCCTTAAGCCTTCTGTCTGGCCCCATATAATGATAATACTTAGATGACCAACTAATCCAAACTAATCCCAGTAATAAAGAACTCTCCAACACCATGCCTTACAGGATTGAGTTTTGTTTTTTGTCCCAGTTCTTCTTCTTCTGGTAACTTTGAATGCATCCAGTAGAACCGGAAATCAGTCTGCCAGAGAGAAGAGAAACAGCAAATATAGCTCATCTCACACTGTGCTGTCAACACACAGCCCGTCTTAAAAAGCCGCCTGCCCTTCTAGCAACACTAACAGTTCCCTTAGAGCAACGCAAGGCCAAGAAAATATTATAAAATCTTTGAAGGTCTTTCCTTAAACTCTAATAGGATCATTAGTTTTAAAATCTCTAACAGAAATATTGTTTGTTTCTGGACCACACCCAGCAGTGCATGAGGGCTGCTCCTGGCTCAGAGCGTGGGGGCTGCTCCTAGCAGTGCTGAGGGGACCACATGATACTAGGGATCAAATCATCCAGCGCTCCAACCTCTGAGCCACCTCCCCAGTCCCAACAGTATTCCGAACAGCAGTTAGAGCTTGTCACTGAACCTATTATGTGTCAAGCTCCAAAGTGAGAATTTTACACACCTACAATGGACTCTCTGAGAGCTAAGTGATCATTATCTCCATCTTATTTAATTACTTTGGGGCCATACCTGGCGATGCTCAGGGGGGTTACTCCTGGCTCTGCTTTCGGGGATCACTTCTGGAGGGATGCTAGGGATGAACCTGGGTCAGCCGTGTGCAGAGCAAATACCTTACTCACTGTACTATGGCTCTGGCCCCTATTTATTTTATTATTTGGACCCAACCAGGGACCACTCCCGATTTGACTCCTATCGATGCTTAGGGGACCATGAAGTGCCTGGGATTAAATTCATCCCCCTCAGATAGAGCATGCACATCAGCCTCAGGGCACAGCATCTCCTTTCTATAGCTCGGAGATCACGGTACTCCGAGCCCTGGTGCTCCCAGAATATACTGTGGGGCAGAGGACAGTCCCACTGCATAGCATGTCATTGCATGTCACCCTAAGTTATGCTTGTTTCATGCTCATTTTGAGGATCAGAAACAATCATATAGTTGTTAACTTATAAACCATTTTGTTCTCTAAATTGCCAGTATGAACCCTCGAATAGCTATTTGGATTTTTTGTTTGTTTGTTTTTACAGTTCTTTTTCAGGCCCTCTCTGCTGTACTATCACTCAGGTCCCATAAATAGTTCTTGGGGCTGGAGCCATAGCACAGTGGGTAGGGCGTTTGCCTTGCACGAGGCCGACCCGGTTCAATTGATTGCCAACATCCCATATGGTCCCCTGAGCACCACCAGGAGTAATTCCTGAATGCATGAGCCAGGAGGAACCCCTGTGCATTGCCGGGTGTGACTCAAAAGCTGGAAAAAAAAAATCTCTAAAAAAATTGATTGTTCCTGTCATTGGTAAGATCACCACGAAAGAAGGTGGTGATGGGACAGTGGAGCAGTATAGGGGGTGTCTCCTGCCTCGTTTGGAAACTCTCCTTCCAGCGCCAACCGCTCAGAGTCCGCAGCCTTCAGGATCACAGCCCAGCGGCCCCCCCGAGGTTCTCAGGGTCCGGAGCCACTTGGGGAAGGAGTGGAAGTGGTAGGAGTGTCCCTAAAGGTGCCGCGCATCCCCCTGCGCCCACCCCACCCCCGCTTTTCCCACTAGCCCTGGTGCTACACCCCACCAACAGCCCCAACTCACCGCTCTGCGGCTCCCCACCCCCCGTCCCCAGAACCACTGTCCTTCCTTTCGTCCCACCTCCTCCTCCTCTCAAATGAAGCTATTCAAACACACGCAGAGAGACAAGGAGCACGAGATAATGCTCTTGATGCACCACATCCTGTGCGTACGAAGAAGCTGGTCACGTACCAAACCCACAGGCTGAGCCACTTTCCCGGGAGGAGGGGCGCCCCTCACCTGGCAGTCATAGAAGGGGTGTCCCCGCCAGCACATCACGTCCAGGACATAGTAGGTCTGGCTCACCTCGCTGTAGATGCAGTCCAGGATGGTGTAGTCTGCAACACACGGACAAAGTCACAGGGGGCGCCCTCCCAAGCCAGGGAGCCTCCACCACATTTTGGGGTGGGGGCGTTGAGAAGGGTCACAGCTCAGGGGCTGGGGGCCGGAACTGAGTCCCAGCAGCCTCGGCACCAACACCAAGGGACCCCGGCTCATCCCAAAGATACTTCCTCACAGCCCTTCCTGGAGCCCGGGTGCCAGGCGACCGGACAAAGGACGGCACAAAAGGGGTGAAAGCAACACCCAAGCCAAGTGGGGGTTCTCAGCTGTCACGCAGGCTTGACAGGAGCTCATGTCTGGAAAAAAATCATCTCCTGGTGTAGCTGATGGTTACTCTAAATCCTCTCTCGACAGCGTCACTGGGGCTGGAGCAAAGGGACAGTGGGGAAGGCGCTGCCTTGTACATGGCCCACCTGGGTTTGGTCCCCGGCATCAGCTTTCCAGGAATGAGTCCTGAGCAGATCCAGGAAAAACCCCTGAGCACTGCTGGTTATGGCCCCTAAGCCAAAACCAAACCCTAAAAAACACATCATCATTAGGTTTCTGGACAGTGACATAAAGGGGAAACAGGTCCTTCAAAAATCTGCTTAATGTCAACTGCGAATGTCTTCCCAACAATGTTGTAACAAAAAGATACTGATGGGCCTGAGGCCTGGGAGATGGCTCCAAGAGTTGGGGCACGTGCTCTACAGGCAGGAGGCAGCCCCCGGCTCCTTAGCACAGCCAGGGAGCCCTCCCGAAAGCACCAAGCCGGGAGTAGCCCCCAACATTGCCTGGTGAGGCCCCCAAAACAGAAAGCAACAACAAAACAAAATGACACTGAATGAGGCTAGAGTGATAGCACAGTGGGTAAGGCGTTTGTTTTGCACATGGCTGACCCGGGTTCGATCCCTAGCATCCCATATGGTTCCCCAAGCACCGCCAGGAGTAATTCCTGAGTGCAGAGCCAGGAGTTGGAACCCCTGAGCATCGCTGGATGTGACCCAAAAAAGCAAAATGAAAACAAAAACAAAAACAAAATGACGCTATAGAAAACATATTAATTGAGCTGCAGCATGGATGGGTCTGGAGAGTATCATTTTGAGTGAAGTTAGCCAGAGGAAGAGGAACAGACCAGAATGGTATCTCTCAGATGCAGGATGTAAAGAAACCTCTTATGGAATATCAAACACCCAATGGCAATAGAAACAAGAGAAGAAGAACTGGTCTTCAGTGGGAAGCCTGGCACTGGGGTGGGGGCGAGGGGGTAAGTTAGGGAAGGAAACACTAAGAAAATGGGGGAGGGGGAAGTGCCTGCAGTGGAGGCAAAGTGCGGGGGTAGGAGGGATACTGGTGGAGGGAAGTGGTGAAGGGACTGATGTTGGAACAATATATGCCTGAAAATCAATCATAAATATCTTTGTAACTTTGTAATTCATGGTGATTCAATTAAAAAGAGAGACAGAAGAAAAAGAAAAAAAAAAAAACAGAGGCCAGAGAGATAGGGTAGGGTGTTTGCTTTGTACATGGCCGACCAGGGTTCAATCCCAGCATCCCATAAGCTCTCCTGAGCACTGCCAGGAGTGATTCCTGAATGCAGAGCCAGGAGTAAGCCCTGAAACCAAAAAACTAATAAAGAGGGTTTGGAGCGATAGCACAGCAAGTAGGGCGTTTGCCTTGCACGCATCCAACCCGGGTTCGATTCCCAGCATCCCATATGGTTCCACTAGGAGTAACTCCTGAGTGCAGAGCCAGGAGTAACCCCTGTGCAATGCCAGGTGTGACTCCCCCTCCAAAAAAAAAAAAACTAATAAAGAAAAAGAAAAAAACCAAAGCAAAGCAAAGCAAAGCAAATTAATCGAGGGCCTGCTCTGTGGGGGACAGGAACTGCAAGCAGCCAACTGTCTTTAAGGAAGTTTTTACCCGAGGCTGGAGGGAAGTGGATCACAGCAGAGGAACGAAAAGCTGAATGATGAGTACAGCGTAAACACAAATTGGAAAAGCAGCAGAGTTTCAGAAAAAGGAGCCGGAGCAGCAGGAAATGCTTTGCAGAAGAGAGGGGCTATAAATAGAATCATCTGGGATCCGAGGATCCAAACTCCAGGGCAGTGGGGAGAGGGCAGCGGGTTCCAGGCTGGAGCAGGGGAGCCGCAGCCCAGCTGTCGAGTGAGTGGGCACGCTGGCCAGCGGCACAGAGGCAAGGCAGGGCTGTGGGGGCAGGGGGAGACTGGGGCTGGGGTCCAGGGCGGATGGGAAGCAGGCTAAAGGCCAACGGAGTGCAGACAGAGGACACGGCCCACGGCGAGAGCCTGCGAGGCGGGAAGAAAGCAGGGCCAGGCCCACCGGGTACAGAACTCTCAGCGGCCTTCAGTGGGCAAGTTACTTAACCTCCACGACCTTGCTGTTCACACCAGAGGAGTCTCTGGTTAGGACAATGGCTACACAGAAGAGAACCTGGCGGGGCCCACTGCGCCCTTCCTCTCTGGGCCCTTTCCCAGCCTGCCCCTGTCACTGGGCAACGGGGCCCGGGGGAGGTGTGTAAGCCCCCACCCGGGAACCACCGCCCGAGACCCTCCAGGATGGCAGACCTGGATGACTTCCGGAAAGTACCTTTGGCCGTGGTAGCGTTCTTCCTGTTGCCCCCCGGCAGGAGGGAAGGAAACCTATTGACGCAGTAGCCACTCTTGGTATAGGCACTGGTGGACCCCTGCATGGGAAGACAGTGACCCCTGTTCTCCACAGGCCACCCCTTGCCCTCTCGCTTCCACATCCGGCGTGGGGACTGGGGGCATCACCAGTCTATGAGGGCCCTCGGTGAACCCCTCCCAAGGGAAAGTTGAGTCCCCTGCCAGGGCCAGGTGGCTTACTCACCCGGGAGGCCACAATCAGGGATCTTTTACCAACCGGGCACACGACCACGATCCACTCCTGCCCCAGGTCTGAGGGCACATCGATCAGCCACTCAGACAGCATCAGCTGGGAACACAAGAAACAGTGGTCACCAGGGCCAGGGCAGTAGGACAGCAGGTAGGGCGCTTGCCTTGTACGCAGCCAACCAGGGTTCAATCCCCAGCATCCCATCAGGTCCCCCGAGCACCACCAGGTGTAGCCCCCCCCCCCAAAAAAAAAAGAAAGAAAGTGGGGATTAAATCCTCAGGGGCACTGTCAGCAACAATTTTACACCACAAGTGTCGGATGGAAGTCAGTGAATGAGCATGAGGGCTGCTGGGGGCTGAAATCTTGCCTTATAGGCAGCTGACCGTGGAAAATCCCTTGTAACACATATGGTTCCCCAGCACCATTGGGTGTGATCTCTGAGCACAGTGCCAGGAGTAAGCACTAGGCTTACACAAAGACTGAGGAAAGGAAGGCTGGAGGGGGTCCTCCACCTACTCGCCCTCCTGACAGCCAGGAGGGAGGCCACTCACCAGGACCTCCATTACCTACAGTCACACCCCCCAAACCTGGCAATGGGCAACTCCTCCTTTTTTTTACTGTCTGCCCACCTCTGTTCCAGGGGCTCTCCCTCAGATGCTCAAGGTCTCCTCTCCCTGACCTTGAGACTCTCTTGGAACTGACCATTTCCCAAACCAGTAACTCAAATATTGTGATAAGGGATGTTTGGAAACATGTACGAAAGAGAAACTGAATAGCCAATGTTAACCCTCGACCCTCATAGTCTGCCATGGATATAAACATTTTTTTTCTTTTTGGGTCACACCCGGTGATGCACAGGGGTTACTCCTGGCTCTGAGCTCAGGAATTACTCCTGGTGGTGCTCGGGGGACCATATGGGATGCTGGGAATCCAACCCAGGCTGGCCACGTGCAAGGCAAACGCCCTAGCCCTGGGCTCTCTCCCCAGCCCTCCAACCTAATCTTCCATCTCTTTCCCCCTTTCCCCAATAAAATACTCAACCCCCGGCAGCTGTAGTGATAGCTCAAGTGGCAGAGCACCTACTCAACATGTGCGAGACCCCCAAATCCAATCCCCTGCCCATCCCCACCATATGACTGGCCCTAGCCCCCTAATAGCGAGGTCCTCATTAAATCAGAACTCATGGGCCAGAGCACTGATATAGGATGTAAGGCACTTGCCTTGCACGTGTCTGACCCGGGTTCGATCCCCAGGTTATGGCCCTCCAAGCCACTTCTCAGTGTGGCCCCAAAACAACGACAACAAGAAGAAAACAGAACTCAAACTTGAATCTCCTGAAACAACAATGAGACCCTTGGATCACCCTGTCCTAAAAACAGCTTCCTAGTCAAGATGCTGCCTTCCGCCCACACTGAAACTAACACCCTCAGACCAGATTTCCTGGCCCACAGTCCTGCTAAAGGTCACCCGTGACCTTCCCCGGGCAGCATCTTCCTTCCCTCCCCTCCCTTCGCCCTCCCCACTCCCTCTGGTGACGCTGCCAGTACAACCTCTTTCCTGAAACATGCTCCCTGAGGCCTGGGACACAGCGCATTCTGTTTGCGCCTGCAAACACTCCTCCAAACACGCCCCTCAACCGTGCAGATGAACCTCAGGGCTGCTGCAGGTCTCGCTCGAGGACTGCTCTCGTTCACTTCTAATAGTGTCACTTGTCACAGCCGAGATGATGCCTCCCAATTCTCCTCTGCCATCTCCCGACTTCTCTCCTTTCCTCCAGACACGTATCCCCAGCTCCTCACCACGCACCTCCTCTCTCTGCACCCTAAACTCAGCGTACCCGAAGCAGAGCTCATTCACTGCCTCTGCGGCCTAAGTCCTCCCCTCCCTGCGAGCCCCAGGCTCCCTCTTCTACATTCTGTAGCCTCATGACCAGCATGTCCACTCTAATACTAAATCTTTTTGTTTTGTTTTGGGGCCACACCAACTGTGCTCGGGGCTTACTCCTGGCTCTGCACTTAGCGATCATTCCGGGCTGCTTGGGAGGCTGTATGGATGACCTAGGGATCAAACCTGGTCGGCCAGGTCCAAGGCCAGGGCCTTCCCTGCTGCAACGCTAATCAAAGCGGGAGGAGTAGACTGAAGCCAGCTGCTTAGGGCATTTAGCTGTGAGCTGAAATTTCAGGCCTACGAAAGCTAGCTCTCTGGCCCCAATAACAAAATGTCAAACTTTTATGCTGCTAAAAATGCCACTCCCAAGCTGGCTGGAGCGATAGTCCAGTGGGTGGGGCGTTTGCCTTGCACTAGGCCTACACAGCTTCGATCCCCAGCATCCCATATGGTCGGTCCCCTGAGCATCGCCAAAGGTAATTCCTGAAAGCAAAGTCAGGAGTAATCCTTGAGCATTGCCAGGTGGACCCCTCCCCCCCAAAAAAAAAGATGCCACCCCCGGAGGGACAGCACAGCACCGCCTTGGATGTAGTCACAGGTTCAAATCCCCTGGGTCCCCCAAGTTCGAGGGCAATCCCTGGGACAACCAGTGACTTCCTGCTGCACTAAGGTCACATGTGTAAGCACCACCCACCACCCACTCTCGGGGTCCCCAGAGAGCACAAGGGGCTCTCAAACACACAAGTGAGGTGCAAGCCCCACAGCCAGGAAGTATGACTTCTGGTGAGCACTGAAGTGAGCACCGCAATGACTCCGGCGGGCAGCACAACAGGGGCGTCAGCTGGGCATGAGCCTGGCAAGCGCAGACAAGGCAGCTGAAGGCACGCGAGGCTCCTGAGCACTGGTCCCGAGTGTGCACACAACACGACCTACAGTGGAACCCTAGGCTAGAGCGCCAGGGCTGGATGTGTGTGCAACCCCCATGACAAGGGAGACACAAAGGGGCCAGAGATGACACAGCGGGGAGAGTGCTGACCCAGGTTTGACCTCTGGCACCCCATATGGTCTTCCAAATCCTGCCAGAGTGATCCCTGAGTACCCATGGTCCTCCAGGGCACTGCCAGGGGTGACCCCTGAGCACAGAGTCCTGGAGTAGCCCTGGAGCACTATTACCTCAAGCACACGTGTGGCCCCAAAGCAAAACAAAAAGGTGATAAAAGATTTGAACAGAAATTTCTCCATACACAGCGTCTATTAAGCATCCTGCTCCTTATCATTAACCAGTAGGAAATGCAAATTAAAATAATGACACACCACCTCAGATTCACTACGATGGTGATGACGGGAGAGAGAGTGACAAGTACTGACGAAGAACAGAGACCGGAAGTGGCAGGTCACTCTGGAATGCCACTACAGCCTGAAAACCCTTAAGGGGTGAAAGAGGTAGATATCACAATGACCGAGTAATTCTACTTCCAGGTATATATCAAGAGAAATGAAAACACTATGTTCACCTAAGAACATGTAAATGAGGGCTGGAGAGATAGCGAAGGTTTAAGGTGCTTGCCTTGGGTAGGCCTAGCCAAGTTCAATCCCTGGCCCAGCAGATGGCACCCAGGACTCCCTTCAAGAGTGCTCACTGAGCACAGAACCAGGAGTAAGCCTTGAGCAATGCCCAATATGGCTCAAAATCCAAACAAAATAAAGTAATAAAATAACATTTGGCATGTATTTAAAAAAAAAAATGACATTCTAACACATCAACATTAACGAAATATGAAAACCTTTCTTTCAAGTTAAGGAAATCAAACACAAATGGACAACACACGTATGATTCAAGTGCCAAGAGACAGTACATCAGGTAAGACTGCCTTGGGATTGATATCTGGCACCCCACCTGGTTCCCCCTGATCCTTGAGTGTGGACTCCAAAAGAAGCCCTGAGCGCCAGCAGGTGTGGCCTAACCTCCCCACCACCCCAAGTAACAATTTTGATTCTGCTTTGTACAAAAATGGTTGCGAAACAAGAGCCATCGCATCTTCTCTGGACTACTTACCTGATTGGCATAACGCTTTGGCAACTTCTTGCCAGCATCAATGTCCATTTCTTCATCATCTTTCTTATCTTCCTCCTCACTGTCCATCCCTGTCCAGTCATCTTCAGCCAGCCTTCTGGCATGGTTCACATAATCCAGCCGCTTGCTGGAAAAACAACAGTGGTGAGGACGGTCAGAAGAGACCCTTCGAGCCAGAGAGCCGGCGTGGAGGGCTGAGCACAGGCTTGGCATGCAGGAGCAGAAGGGGGCCCCGGTTCCGTCTGGAGAACTGCTCGAACTCTAGGAGCAACTTCAGTACCACCAGATACGGCCTCCCCAAAAAACTCAAAAACATGGGCCGCAGCAATAGCACAGCAGGTAGGGCACTGGCCTTGCATGAGGACAACCCAACTCTGATCCCTGGCACCCCAAGACCATGGGAGTGATCCCTGAGCACAGAGCCAGGAGAAGGTTCTACCAAGTGTGACCCAAAAACAAAAGAAACTAAAACAAGGGGGCTGGGGAGATAACACAGGGGTGAAGACACTTGTTTGCATCCTGCCACCACTGGTTCAAATTCCTAGAGCCATATAGGGTTCCTCAAGCCTCGCCAGGGATAATTTCTGAGCACAGAGCCAGGAATAGATCCTGAGTCTACCAGGTGTGGCCCCCAAGCCCCAAAAACGAACCCAAAACGTGGTTATTTTTTTTTTTGTAGGGGTGGGAGAGATGTTTGGGCCACAGCTGGCGGTGCTTGAAAGCTACCCCCACCCCGACATTCAGGTCTCTCCTGCTGGTGTGCGGGCGCCGTAGCGTGCAGGAATCACTCCCAGGTCTCGAGTGCAAAGCATGTCCTCCAGCCCTCTGAACTGTCCCCAGGCCCAGTGACAGATTTAATCAATATAACTGAGGAGGAACATGGGAGTTCTGGGGAGGACTTAGGGATGACAGGTTCCTTTGTATGGCTGATCTAGTGTCTGCCTTCTTGCAGGGCCTCAAAGAGAAATCGCCTCTGAAAATAGCAGCTTTCCTCAGAATTTCCTCAGAATGGGTAAAGTGAAACACTTAAAGGAATGTGCAAGGCTTCCCAGCTAGAAAGGCTGACGCACTCTCACCCAGACTCTCACTTCCCACCCAGAGAGGCGACACCTCCCTGCAGAGAGAGCAGCCAGGCCCAAGGGACTGAAGCAAGGAAACTGCAGCACAGTGAAAGGTTGAAAGAAAGCCGGCTTCTGGAACTTTCCATTTGATGGAGCTTTCTGAGGATCGGCCAGACCTTCTCCGGTTTCTCACTTGCCAGAAAAGTCCCTTAGCTGATTATTTAATACGGCTTACTATTTGTTTTCCTGTAGTGCTGTCCTCTACATGCCCTACAAAATGTGGGCACCTGAGAAGGAAACCTCTTGGACATGACAAATGAGTTGCGGATTGCATATGAATTCCTACGAGTTGCTTCCTGAAGGCTAAGGCAGGCGGTCACTGTGGAACGTCTGAAATAGACAGCTGTCACACATGTTGGGCAACGTGTGCAAGTTCAGTGGCCGCAGACCCACTGAGGCCTCGGGGTGATGCCCGGCATGCTACGGTCCCCCCAGCGTACCACCCGGGAGAGACCTGACTGTTGGGCTGGGAGTAGCTTTCAAACACTGCCAGGTGTTGCCCAAACATCTCCCCACCCCCACGAAAAAGAAGACATGCTCGAAAGGACAGACATCTCTGGTTCTTCCTCGGGCAGTGTTGGAAACCACAAAGGATGACCATCTGCTAGGACCCGTCAGCAGGGCGTATCCAATATGCCAAAAAATAGTAACAAGTCTCACAATGGAGACGTTACTGGCACCCGCTCGAGCAAATCATTGAGCAATGGGACAACAGTGACAGTGACAGTATTATAAACAGCACCTTCAATGGAATACCAGACCCAACATATAGCACACACACACAACAAAGCTGGAGCAATGGTACAGTGGGGAGGTCACTTGCCTTGCAGGCAGCCAACCTGGGTTTGATACCCACTATTCCGTATGGTCCCCTAGGTATCACCAGGAGTGATTCCTGAGTGCAGAGTCAGGAGTAACCCTTAAGTATGGCCAGGTGTGACCCAAAAAGCCAAAGAAACAAGCAAACAAAAATACCCCACTCAACAACAAACAATGGAACACCTAGTACCATAAAAAAGGAAAGAGGCAGATTAGGGAACTTTCTCACAAAATACTGCTTTTGTTTTGTTTTGGGGCCATGCAGTGGTATTACTCCTAGTTCCGGTGGTGCTCAGAGGACCATATAGTGCCAGCGACCAAACTCGGATCTTGAGAATGTAAAACTCGTGCTTAACCCATTGAGTGATCTCTCTTTTTTTTTTTTGCTTTTTGGGTCACACCCAGCAATGCACAGGGGTCACTCCTGGCTCATGCACTCAGGAATCACCCGTGGCGGTGCTCAGGGGACCATATGGGATGCTGGGATTTGAACCCGGGTCGGCCGCGTGCAAGGCAAACGCCCTACCCGCTGTGTTATCACTCCAGCCCCTTGAGTGATCTCTCTATCCCCTCAAAAAAGCACTAAATGAGAGTTGGGAATGAAGCCCAGTGGTAGAACAGTTGTTTTTCATGTGCCAAACACTAAGTCTGATCCCTTATCTGTCTGTCTGACTGTCTGTGTGTCTGTCTCTCTCTCTTTCACACACAAACACACACACAGAGGCAAAAATGCCTCACAGGGCTTGGTATAGTCTTCAACAGGGTCTAGCCTTGGCTTCTCTGGGAGTGTCCCGGGTGCTACGGTGATCCAAGCATCACTGACATTTGAGCTCCCTGGCACCACCATGAAAGTGTGTGACCCTGGGCAAGCACCGCCACAAAGAGTGTGTGACTGTGGCTACCAAGAGTGCATCCCCAGGAGCTGGAAGGGTAAGAGAGAGGGGAGGGGGACAGCCTTGTGCGTGGTCAGCCTGGATTCTATCCCTGGCACCACATATGGTCCCCAAGGTCCTTCAGGAGTGATCCCTGAGCAGAGTCAAGAGTAAGCCCTGAGCATCACTGGGGATGGCCCCCAAAACTGACAAAAAAGGAGCGCGACATGCAGCTAAAAAGTACTTGAACACAACTGAAGTGGGCCGCCCGGTCAGGCCCACAAGCAAGTATGCAACCCCCAGTCATCGAAACAAACAAAAGGGAACGGAAACAGAGGTGAGCGGGGAATAAATGTGCACAAGTAGAAAAATAACTCCATGACAGAGCACATGCTTTACATGTATATGGGCATATGGGTTTGGGTTCTGGCTTACTAGGCTTGATCTTCACATTAAGAAAAAAAAAAGCACAATAGTATACAGTTCACGGACACTTATACTTATCCATGTCTCTGCATGCATACAGTCACACAGTAACTTTATGAGTAGTATGTCACTCTGAAAGATGGCTGAAGAGATAGGACAGGGGTCAAGACACTAGCCTTGAATGTGGCTGATGCTGACTCAAGCCTCGAGCACAGAGTCAGCAGTCCTGAGCACAGGACTTGAGCCTCCACTCCTCCCCCAAAAAACTTTGTTTTGTTTAGTGACACAAAATAATTTCCATGTAAAGAAATTAACTTAGAAGTGTGAGGGCAAGAGAGAGAAAAAGAGAGAGAGAGAGAGAGAGAGAGAGAGGGAGGGAGAGAGAGAGAGAGAGAGAGAAAGACAAAGAGAGAGAGGGAGAGAGAGGGAGAGAGGGGGGAAGAGAGAGAGAGAGAACACAGGCTTTTCCAGAGTGGAAAAATATCCCCCAAAAAGCTAATTTTATTTTATTTTTTTATAGTTTTAATTTTAAACCATATGAATCTCACCTATTCTAAAGTAACAGGGGTGGGACCAGAGAGAAAGCTCAACAGGCTAGAGCTGAGTGTGAAAGAGGGCCGGATTCCATCCCCAGCACTGTGTGGTCTCCCAGCGCCACGCTAGGGACAGCTTCTGGGTACTGCTGTGAGTGTGAAAAGACAAGGAGCAACTGGGCAGGAGCAACAGTACAGTGCTTCCTTGCACGAAGTTGATCTGAGCTGGATCCCCTGCATCCCTAGCCCACCAGGACTGATCCCTGAGCACAGAGCGAGGAGTAAGCCCTGAGCTCTGCTGGGTGTGACTGAAAAACAAAATAAATAATAGATGAAAAACTAGGAACTGAGCTTGCATATGACCCAGTAATTGCACTTCCCAGAACATACCCCAAAGACCCAAAACCCCATTCAGAAAAGACATTTGCATGCCTCTGTGCACTGCAGCACCATTTACAATAGCCAGAACTGGAAGCATCCCAAGTGTCTGAGAACAGACGAGTGGAATAAAAACCTTTGGTACGTGTCACACAGTGGTATACTACTTGGCTATAAGAACAGATGAAGTCATGTAATTTGCTGCTCTGCGGATGGGTCTGGAAAGTGTCATGCTGAGTGAAGCCAGCTAAAAGGAGAGGGACCGACATGGAACAAACTCATGTCTGGGGAATAGGGAATAGCAAATGCCCAAAGGCAACGGAAACTGAGAACAGTTCTGAGTGGGAACCTTACTAAGGGGAAATGGTCACAAGGGTGCAAGAAAGAGGCCACTCGGGGCTGGGGCGATAGCACAGCGGGTAGGGCATTTGCCTTGAACGCGGCTGACAAGGGTTCAATTCCCAGAATCCCACAGGGTCCCCTGAGCATGGCCAGGAGTAATTCCTGAGTGCATGAGCCGGAGTAACCCCTATGCATCACAGGATGCGACACCCCACACACACACACACAAAAGAAAGAGGCCACTCTAGGGGAGAGAGTGATGCTGGGCTGTGTTATCCATGAAACCCTATCATTAGCAGTATGGTAAATCATGGTGCCTAATATGAAATTTTTGAAAAAGAAGAAATCCAGGGATGGTGAGCAGCCGACTGAGCTCTGAGGTCCAGTGCGCACACGCTATAACGAGCAGGTCATGGACAGTGCCTGCAGCTGTGGCCGGATGGCTTGCCTTGGGGGCCCTCGGAGACAGCTCTTTCCAGCAGACATTCATATCTGCACTCACACTGCTGCCAATCTCCACATCCAAACTGGCTTGGAAAGCCCGGGACACAGCCAGGGCCCTTCCTTGGCCACCAAGTCCATCTGCACCAAACTGCTGAGCAAGAAGCATGTGACTAGAGTCCCGTACAGGGCAAACTCAAGTTGTCTGACCACCAGAGAGCTGCATCTCCAAGAAGTTGGGCGTTATCCAATGCATGCCGAAGGATCTGAAGACACAGTGGTGGAGGAGGAGTTCACTGTGGATGGCCGTGGGATTGGAACACATCCCTCATCATGGTCCCCTGCACCCTGAGAATCTAAGATCTGAGTTGCCCCCTCCTAAGTCACATCCATCTACTTTCTCTTGGAAAAAAAAAAAGGGGGTGCCCAGAGAGAGAATAGAGGGTAGAGCATTTGCCGTGCACACCAGCAGCCCGGGTTCGATCTCCAGCATCCCATATGGTCCAAGTCTGCCAGGAGTGACCCGAGTGCAGAGCCAGGAGTAAGCCCTAAGCACCTCTGAGTATGGCCCCACAAACAAACAAAATATAGACATATGTACATTCGCAAGAGGGACAGTGAGCCATGAGGGGGTTGGAGAGGCAGGGTCTTAGAAAGACTCTAAACTTGGGGAACTCCACTACACAAAAGCAGCCGTGGAGAACAGCAAAACGCAACAGTATGAAAACTGTGCAGCTGGTTAAGTTCCTCCTGATCCCTGATTCCGGGAATACCCAGGAGAGACTTGCGGTACACAAAGGACAGAGGGACAGGTCTTGCCGACTCGAAGCTCAGCCTCGAGTCGTCCTCTCCTCTCTTTCCCTGTTCACTCATCTGGCATTTGGGAAGAAGTGTATGGAAGACATTTCCTCAGGCTCCTATGGAGTTATTTGTCTTGAACTCCCAAGGGCATCGGAGAACATTTGGACTGCAGGCCGACAGGAAGACCACCCCAAGGCCAGGCTTCAGCGTGCAGAAGCCACACAGGGAATGCAGGGCGTGGCCTGCACAAGGCTCAGCACTGCAAGGAAAGCAAGGAACATGCAGCCAAGGAACTGGACTCTTCCTGAAGGCTTCATTCAGTTTCTCCCTCCTTTCTTCTCTTGTCCTGTGCTGAAGAAATAAAGGATGGCTACCTTGGGGAGGATTTCTCCCTCCCGACAGTATGGTCAAGAATATCCACCTAAAAAGGGTTTATGTAGAAGGAGGTTCTATGCAGACAAGGCTCAATCTTCCGAATGCTCCCCAATTTCCAAACCTGGGAGACAGCCAAAGAGTTAAAAAAAAAAAAAAGTCCCTTACGATTTCTGCAGTTCCAGTAATTTGCGCCGCCGCTCACTCTGCTCCAGAGAACTGTACTTGGACTTGTACTGGGACAGGCGGGGGTGTGGGGCCGCTGTACTGTTTAGATCTTGAGACACAGAAAAGCTACCAGCCAGTGCTTGACTCAATTCTTCCATTTTCCCTGCAAAGGAAAACATAAGAAAATGATTTCCTATGTAAAGGCAGTTATGATGTAACATGACGGTTGCATTCCTAAAACTTATTTGACCCAACAGTTCAGCTGTTTCCAAGAAGTTAAAGGGCAAATAAGTTTGGGCTGGAGAGATAGGACAGTGGGAAGGACATTTTTCTGGCATGCAGTCAACCCGGGTTCAATCTCTGGCACATAATGTCCACCAGCATTGATCCTTGAGCACAGAGCCAGGCACAAGTTCGCAACACTACTGGGTGTGGCCCTGAAACAAAACTTCCCAGCACCACAAATGGTCCCCAAAGCACTGCCAGAGGTCACTCCTGAGCAGTCAGGAATAACCCAAGCATCACAGGGTGTGGTCCCCAAAACAAAAGATAAAAAAGAAAAAGGAAAATTCAGCTCCAGAAGCTGGATAGTACAAGGGTTAAGCATGTACCTTGCATGCAACTGACCCGTTTTTCTTTATAGTTTTTATAAAGGTACTCTTTTTTGGTCTTTTTTTTTTTTGCGGCCACACCTGGTGTTGTTCAGGGATTACTCCTGACTCTGTGCTCAAGAATTACTTCTGCTGGGGCTTGGGGGATCCTATGGGGTGCCGGGGATCAAATTCTAGGTTGGTCATGTGCAAGGCCAGCGCCCTACCCGATGTACTATCATTGCAGTTCATACTGATGTACAATGATTTACAGAACTGTTAATGGTAGTTGCGTGCCTACATCAATTCAACACCATACCCACTACCAGGATACCCACTGCCCTCCACCAAGTTCCCAAACATCCCTCCAGTTTCTCTGTTTCCCACCCTTGCCTCCAAGTTAGGTTCTGTGGAGCAACAATCCACCTCAATTGCCTCTGGTCATGCTTCTCTCTCACTATGTGTCCCTAAGCCCCACATACGAGAGCGATCATCGTGGATTTTTCCCTTTCCCTCTGACTGACTTCACTCAATACGATGTCTTCTAGCTCCACCATGTCATAGCAAATTGCATGATTTTGCCTTTTCTTACAACTGCATAGTATTCCATTGAGTATGTATACCACAACTTCTTCACTCATTTGCAGTTGGGCAGTTGGGTTGTTTCAGTATCTTGGCTATTATATTATACACTGCAAAGAACATCGGTGTGCATACATCCTTTCAGTTGAATTTTTTTTTTTTTTTGCTTTTTGGGTCACACCCAGCAATGCACAGGGGTCACTCCTGGTTCTGCACTCAGGAATTACCCCTGGCGGTGCTCAGGGGACCATATGGGATGCTGGGAATTGAACCTGGGCCAGCCGCGTGCAAGGCAAAAGCCCTACCTGCTGTGTTATCGCTCCAGCTCTCAGATGAATATTTTTGGGAAACAAATGTGGGGCAAGAGCTGATATGTGGGAGGCAACCGAACAGTAAAACAGCAGCTGCTCTGGGAGGGTGAAGGACTGACACAGGGGACCATTTGGGAGAGACTACCCAGAGGACCCCAAGTAATGGGTGTGGGAATTCATACTTCACTCACTCAGCTGCATGTAAGAAGTGGCACAGGACAGTAGCCAAAGATGAAAGGGAAAGCCTCTGTCTGTTAGGATAGAAAGATAAGGAGAAATCTGACTCCCATGTCTCTGGTTCTAGGGTAAATCAGAAGGCAACACCAATGTTTAAACTCCATCCCCACAGGGGCTGGAACGATAGTACAGCAGGTAAGGCACTTGGTGTACTATCCTAAATTGATTCCTAATGACTCTGTGAACAAATATATGCCCTCTTTGGAACACTCCTTAGCAGTTACTTTACACCACACCTCGACGTCATCCTCCTTATAGTATGAGATCTATTCTGAAAAGATTCATGGCTAGAAAGTCAAGTCATACTTACCACCTTACCCATTTTTTTTTTTTTTTTGCTTTTGTTTTCTGGGCCACAGACTGCAATGCTCAGGGACCACACCTGGCAGTGCTTGGGGGTACCATATGCAGTGCAGGGGGCTAAACCTGGGTTCACAGCAGCAGGACAAGCTCCTTACCCGCTTTGCTCTCTCTCAGACCACCTTACTCACTTTTAAGTGCACAGTTCAGTAGCTTTCGCTACATTCACACTTCTGTGTGACCAAGGTACAGAATGCTCCTAATCTTGCGATACTAATATCTATTACACGTGAAAGGAATCTTCTTTCTTTTTAAAAAAATTTAAGAGTAATATATTATCAGTGTAGACTTGAAGCCAAGCTGAGAAATGTGCAGTGTAACTGGCAGGTAAGGTCACTGGAGGTTGAGGCCAGTGGTGGTTGAGGCTGGGCACTCAGGACCCATCACGGTATGCTATATTCTGTATTATTCTGTACTTCCATAATTTGAAGGGAAAAAAGTTTAGGGGCTGGAGCGATAGCATTGCAGGTAGGAGCCATGTCTTGCATGCGGCTGAGCAGGTTCAATTTGAGGCACCCCGAATGGTCTCCCAACCTGCAACCTGGCCAGGAGTGACGCCTGATCCCTGAGCACAGAGTGAGGAGTAAGCCCTGAGCACTGCCGAGTGTGGCTCAACATCCACATTCCCCCACCCCCCACAAAAGTAAAGTTCACCACAGCAACAACCAAACTCCAAATACATTTACTGGCCTTCACACACTTTATCTGGTTGCAGGCTCTGCCTCCAAATCCTTAAACAGGGAGGGTTCCCTGGCCCTTGCAGTACAGAAAGTGGGGCCGTGGGGGTAGGGTGCGGTGTGTGGGGCAGGGGGCAGTGTCCTGCTCTTTCAGCCCCCCACAAGTGCAAGGGGGCTGTCTCCAAGAGCTCGGCTCTTGGCTCACAGCCCTCTGCTTCCTCCCAAATTTCCGACCCCACGGCTCTGCTGACCCACCATATGCCCCGCCTCCCCTTCCCGCCCCCCTCGCCCCCCCTCCGCCCCATCCCTGCCCGGTGTCCAGGACCTCCCGCAGCGTCTCCCTCCCGGCCCCTGCAATCTCCAGTCCCGCGGACTCTACCCGGTCCACTGGGCCGCACTCGGACCCGCACTGCCTTTCCCTCGGGATGGACCCTCCCCCACCAAGTGGCACGACGGTCCGGGCCCAGAGCGTGGCCCAGAGAGGTGGACACTCGCCCCGCAGGAGGCGCGGGCCCAGCCCAGGAGACGCCTCGGGAATGTGGGAATGCGTGGCCGGACGGGGAGGATGAGAGTCAGGTCGGGAGCCCGCCGGAATCACACCCGAACCGGGACTCACCGGGTCTAGAAGACAACCTCACGCGCACGGCCGCCCGGCTCAGGGCCGACCAATCACCGGCCGCGAAAAGACCGGTTCCGCCTCCCCGGACACCCGGCTCAGCGCCGACCAATCACCGGATCCGGAAAGACCGGCCCCGCCTCCCCGGCCGCAACGGATCAGATCCGCCCAATCACCGGCCGCGGATGGTCTGGCCCCGCCCCTGGTCGCTGCTCCGCGGGGCCCGCCGGCCACGCGCCCGGAGTTTCCGGGTTCTCCCGCCCCGGGAGCATCGAGTCCTTCCGCCCTCTGTGGCGGGCCGCGCGGCACTTCCGCCCCCTCGGCGTCCGCCCGGCGCGCAGCCTCCCGCGGGGTTCGTCTTAGCCCGGCCCGGCCCCTTCGGCGAAGTGACTTGGCGGGTCTGAGGGCTCCTCCATGGGCTCGTGGAGTCTAGAGGAACCCCGACTTGGCGCTCGGTGTCCGGTGCTCCGCCCAAGCCGCCCCGCCCCCGTTTTCTTTCCCCCCCCCCCACGACTTTTTTTCTATAGTCCAATGAACAACATCCCGCGCCTCACGGCTCCCGGAATTCGGTTCCTCCCCGCGCGCCCCTTCAGCCCCGGGAAGTGGCGGGAGAGGCTGCGCCGGCGCTGGCCTGGCGCGCATCCCACCCGGCGGCGCGGGGACACACGCCCCGGCCCCGCCTGAGGAAGTAAGCCCCGCGAACGCCTCAGTACGGCACGGTGTGCGGTTCGGAGAGTGTCTCACCGTCCTGGGCCGTCGGCCTGGCCGAGTCGGGCGCCCGGCACGAGGCAGGACCCTCGGCAGGCCGTGGTGAGGGAAGGATGGAGGGGAGCGGCAGGGATGCAGGGGTCCAGTCAAACTAGAATGCCCCCGCCACAGGGGGGACGAACGCAGAGTAAAAATAAATTAGTCACCGGGCTGGAGCGATAGCACAGCGGGTAGGGCGTTTGCCTTGCACCGGCCCACCCGGGTTCGATTCCCAGCATCCCATATGGTCCCCTGAGCACCGCCAGGAGTAATTCCTGAGTGCAGAGCCAGGAGTGACCCCGGGTGTGACCCAAAAAGAAAAAATAAATCAGTCGCCGACACAGAGGGACGGTGAGGAGGGGGAGTCAGCCACGTGCGAAGGAGCGTAGTAAGCGCCTTTCCTGCTCGCCTGTCACCCCGCCCGAGCAGTGCAGAGTCTACCCTCGAAGCGTGCAGTCACTCTTTCCCCTCACTAGGTCTCCAGCGACAGACTGGATTTGCAGCTGGAATCTGTGACTTGGTTCAATTCCCTGCACCCCATGTTGCCCCCTGAGCCTGTCAAGAATAATTCCTGAGTGTTGGAGGCGTTTGCCTTGCACTGGCGACCCGGTTTAATTCCCAGCATCCCATATGGTCCCCCAGCACAGCTGGGAGTGATTCCTGAGTGCAAAGCCAGGAGTGACCCCTGTGCATCGCTGGGTATGACCCAAAAAGAAAAAAAAAAAAAGAATTCCTGAGTGTTAAAAGTAGGTAAAGGGATATTTCTGATAGCCTTTCAGTATCTGTATTGCAAACCACAATACCCGAAGGGGAGAGGGAGAAGAGAGAGAGAGAGAGAGACACACACACACACACACACAGAAGCACCTGCTATAGAGGCAGGCTGGGAGTTGGGGATGATGGAAGGGAAATTGGGGACACTGATGCTGGGAAATGTACACTGGTGGAGAGATGGATGTTGGAACACTGTTTGACTGAAACTTAGTCATGAACAACTTTGTAAGGGTCTATCTCAGAGTAATTCAATTTAAAATAAAATATTTTATAGAAAAAAAAGAATTCCTGAGCACAGAGCCAGGAGTAAGCCCTGAGCACCACTGGGTGTGGCTCAACCATCCCCCAAAATTTAAAATTTAAAAGAAAAAAAACCTTTGTAAATCAAGTGCATAGGAAAAAAATAAAAGTAAACTAATGTATCCCCAGAAAATTATTAGTTTCTTATTAAATGCTTACATAGAGCCAGACACTGCTTCACATGCATTATCGCACGTTTCAGACAACACAAAGTGAACAAGAAGCTCAAAGATGTTAAGTTACCCAGCCAAAGTCACAAGATTTTTGAGTCAGTATTTAAATTTTCTGAGTCAGTATTTAAATTTTCTGAATGATTTCTAGAAAAGTAAATTGGATATTACTGGGCTGTATCACTATCACTGTCATCCCATTCATGGATTTACTCGAGTGGGCACCAGTAATGTCTCTATTCCTCCCAGCCCTGAGATTTTAGCAGCTTCTCCTTACTCGTCTTTCCCAATGATTGGAGGCTCTTTCAGGGCCAGGGGAATGAGACCTATCATTACTGATTTTTGCATATTGAATACGGCACGGGTAGCTTGCCAGGCTCTGCAACAAAACAGGCTACAGAAACAAAATATTTAAAGTTGGTATGACTATAAGGTATGCCAAGGTGTGGACTTGTTCCACAGTTTCTATATCTGACACCAATCTATTTGGACAGAAATCATACTGACACGGAGGGTAAAGAGTACATGAGGACCGGAAGACCAATTTCTGGTGCATCCTCACATGAAAGGTTCTATTTGTCTGATTTGTGAGACAGATAAAGAAACGCAGAGGCCTGGACTTCACTAGGGAACTCTGACAACAGGGAGGTATTTCCTGTCATAGAATCACCATTTTCCATGTGATTGCCAAGGTCATATCTAATGATCAGAAGTACACAGGAAAGAACAAAAGCAAGGTGGGGGAGAGAATGGACTGTGATACTGACAAAGTTCCAAAATTCACGTACTGAGGTCCAGCTGAAAAATTCCAATCCCTCATTCATTCTCTGTTGAGTGACTTCCCGTATCATGAAAAACACTTAAAGAAATGACATCCAGCCCAAGGGCTTCATCTGGGGCCAACTCCTTAAGCATAGCTCTCCAGACCCAATCTTCACAACACTGTCAACATTCTCACCACTATTTGTCTTTATTGTTTAGTTGTTTTGACTTGAGGCCACACCCTGCAATGCTCAGGGCTTCCTCCTGCTCTGCACTCAGGGATCACCCCGGGTGGTACTGAGTATTAACCTTGGATCAACTACCTACAAGGCAAGTGTCTTATCTGCTGAGTATCTCTCCGGTCAATCTCCAGCCTTTCTTTTGCCATTTTGTTGAATAAGCCTCTTTCTACAGTGACAGTAACTAAACCTAAGCTTCTGCTAAGGAGCCACTGGGACACAGCCAGCATTAGCTTCAGCTGAACTGCCCACCCCTGCATCTGTGCTTTGTGAGATTAGGAAAGGTGACTGGGGGTCTGGGTTTATCAGACCCTTCAGGCAAGACATTGTATTTATAGTGTGAATCAGATATACTGACAACCTGCTCTGCTTAATCATGTTAAGAAACTGAACTAGGGGCTGGAGTAATAGCACAGCGGGTAGGGCGTTTGCCTTGAATGCGGCCAACCCAGGTTCGATTCCCAGCATCCCATATGGTCCCCTGAGCACCGCCAGGAGTAATTCCTGAGTACAGAGCCAGGAGTAACCCCTGTGCATCGCCGGGTGCAACCCAAAAAGCAAAAAAAAAAAAAGAAACTGAACTAATCCACCAGAAGCACTTGCTCTGTTACGTGCTCAGCTCTGCCTCCTGGCCTGCAGATAGTAAGGTGACCTAGGAAGAACCATCCGAGAAATGCTTATTCTTTTTGAGTGTTACAAAAGCAGATCACACAAGATGTTCACTTAAATGCTATCTTTGGTCAGGAAAATATTTATTTAAAGATTGTGATCATGTAAAATTAATCAAATCTTCTAGCAAAAATATTTTTTTGAAAAATAAAACTAAATGCCTTTAAAAAAAAAATCCTGTTAAGAGGGGGTCATACAGGGGCTGGAGCGATAGTACAGCTGGTAGGTTGTTTGCCTTGTACTCGGCCAACCTGGATTCGATTCCCAGCATCACATATGGTCTCTCGAGCACCGCCAGGAGTAATTCCTGAGTGTAGAGCCAGGAGTAACCCCTGTGCATCGCCGAGTGTGACCCAAAACCAAAACAAAACCAAAAAAAAGGTCATAGAGTATCTGTTGCTTGCAAGAGCCAGGTTTGATCCCCAGCACCCATGGTCCCCTGAGCATCAGTGGGAACAACTCTGAGCACAGAGCCAAGAATAGCCCCTAGGCACCACTTGGGTGTGGCCCCAAAACCAAAATTAAGAAATGAATACCGTAATTAAAAGAAATCTTCAGACTCAGAAATAAATCTCCGAACAGAGCAGCTCCCTGTAGAGAGGTCTCTGAACCCCAATTATTTAAAATTTTAGGATTACAGGAGCGCGCAGCTGCAAAAGCCGCTGTGCAACATCACATACTAATTTTTTTTTCACTTTTTTGTTGAATCACTGTGAGATAGACTCTTACAGACATCTCATACTATGCATAACAAGCAATACAAAATAATAATGGTGGTGGGATTGGTGTTGAAATATTGAATGTAATCAATTATTGTGAACAACTTTATTAAAATAAAATTTTTTTAATAAAAAAAAAAAGAAAAGAAATCCTGTTAGGAGAGTCTGATCATCGTGATTCAACCACATTTGGAAATTTGGAGCTTTCAGTCCTACTTTACCCATCTGAGATGGGGAGGGGCTGGAAGTTGAGTTTAGCACCCATCGCCAAAAAGTTGATCAATCATACCTATGTATGGAGCCAGAAAGATAGCCAGATAGATAGAACATGCATACAGCCTTGCATGTTCCTGACTATGGTTTAATCTCTGGCACCCTGGGGCCAAGCAAGATAATCCTTGAGTGCAGAGCCAGGAGTAAGCCCTGAGCACTGCTGGATATGACCCCAAACAAAAACAAACAAAAAATCATGCCTATGTAGTATAGCCTCCACAAGATTCCTCACGTAGGGACTGGAGAGATAGTATAGAGAGTTCAGGTGCTTGCCTTGCATGCAGTTTATGACTCCAGTTTGATATCTGGCACCACCTACGGTCCTCCTGATTACAGAACCAGGGTAAACCCATAGAACTGAAGGTGTGGCCCAAACTCCTCCATGGCCCAAAATTCTCACCTGTGGGATTTGAAGAGATTCCTGAGAGAAAGTGGTGTTTGTGGAGTAGACTTGGAAACTTCATGCTGTGTCTCTCAAACCTTACTCTGTGCATCTACAACCTCTGGGTGCTCCTGAGTTATAGTCTGATCATGATAAACTGGTGAACCAACAAGTAAACTATTACGCTGGGTCCTGTGCTCCAGCAAATTACTTGTGGCGGGGGGTGGGGGTGGGGAGGTGGGGGGGTAATGGCTACACCTATTGTGGTGTAATTGGTGGATAGCATTAGTTTCAGGTCTACTGCATAATTTATATAGTTCAAAATGATCACCAGAAATAACCATTTAAAAATATTGCTAATTAAAATGATCATTTAATTTGGAAAAGGCTAAAGTGTTCCAGGGCACTTTTCAGTCCTCAACTTTCAAAGGTTGTAAGAACAATCTGTTAGTGCATCATAGAGTTAATTTAGTGAGTTCAGTCCAGCACTATAAAAAAAATACAATGAATAGAAAACACTATAAGGGCATCACAGCTGAAAAACCCTTTAGCTACTATCTACATTGAACTCTTCTAGGAAGTTGGCCGTTGCGATGGAATGCAGGCTTTCAGGGGCCCACGACAGCCAGCCTTTCTTTGACCCACTTAATTTGGGCAAAGAATGATTCTCAGTTCACTGAGCCCTTTGTTCAAGCCTCTTTCTGAAAGAAGACAGTTTAATGTCAATCCTTTTCTCCTTTACAGAGACTTTTCAATTGCTTTTTGATTAAGCACAGTGTTGTTTAAAGCTAAATATTTTCCCCCCAAAACTTACCACATGTACAAACTTTAGGAAATTTGAGATCATATAAAATTATTTATTATCTCATGATAATGTACAGTCTTCATAGAAAAGTTGGAAAGAAAAGCTGAAAAGAACAAAGGAAAATACTTAAATTGCTGGTCCTACTGCCACCCAGAGAAACAGTATTATGCCTATTATTTTCTCTTTGCCTCCATTGTCCACAGAAAAGTGGGGGACTATTAGTTCTATTTCTTGAGGGGGGGAACTACACCAGTGGGACTTGGAGGACCACACAGTGCCAGGGAATAAACTTGAGACTCCGGCATGCAGAGTATGTGCTCTAGTACTATCGGTACTTTTACTGATTTTCTATTTTTGAGCCACAGTGCTCAGGAGTTTTTCCTGGGTTCACCCCCAGGGGTCCCTGGGGAACTCGGTGGCGCTAGGGAGACAACAGTGCTGAGGATGGAACCAGGCCTCCTGCCTGCAAAGCATGTGCTCAGTCTATTGGTCTGTCCAGTCCCCTACTAATACATTTTTTTACTTGTGGGGGGCACACCTGACGGTGCTTAAGGGTAACTGTGAGCTCCATGCTTGGTGCTCACTCCTTGTGGTGCTCAGGAGACCATGTGGTGCCAGAAATCAAGCCTGGGCCTCCTGCATGGTAAGCAGTTTTCTGTCTCTTGGGCCCATTCCTACTGGAACATTCAAGATGTTGGACAACTGTTATTTCCAAAATGTTTTAAACACTCCAGACTCCTCCCCCAAAAGGAGCAAGTTCCCATTTCTTTACCCCAGTCCAGATTACCACATAGTTATTCTGATAGAAAGGGAAGCACAGACTGGCCAGGGAAACTGACCACTCCTGCACCACTGTGCAAGCCTGGGTAGACCCTGATGCTGACTTGGCATTCCAGACCCAGAGTTTTCTCTTAAGTCTGTGTATCTTTTTAAGTCCAAAGTTTCTGGTTGTGTGTTCCCGTAAGTCTTCCCCCAAACGGAAAGAAATGCTTTTCTCATGAAATATTTGGGGTTTTTGGGTTTGTTTTGTATTTGTTTGGGTGTGTGTGTGTGTGTGTGTGTGTGTGTGTGTGTGTGTGTTCCACACTGGCCAGTACTCAGAGCTTACTCCTGGCTCTGCGCTCAGGGATCACTCCTGGTGAGCTGGTGAGCTTGGGGGACCATATGGAGTGCCCAGGGATCGAACCCAGATCTGCCACATGCAAGGCAAACACACCACCCACAGTACTATCGCTCTAGCCCAAATCTTTGTAGTTTTTTGTTTTGTTTTTTGCTTTTTGGGTCACATCCGGAGATGCACAGGGGTTACTCCTGGCTCATGCACTCAGGAATGACACCTGGCGATGCTCAGGGGACCATATGGGATGCTAGGAATCGAACCCGGGTCGGCCATGTGCAAGGCAAATGCCCTACGTGCTGTGCTATCACTCCAGCCCCTCTTTGTAGTTTTTTAATATCTAAGTTCAAGAACTCAATTTTCTGCATAAGTCCTCCACCACAGGTTAGTGCTGCCAGAAAGATCTCGCCTCCTAAAAGTATTTGCTCCAGTCGCTGAGCCATCTCTCCAACCCTAATCCCACGCCCTTCCAAAGGGATGGCGCTGAGAAAACGGCGGGAGAGTCACAAGAGCCTGAACTGGAACAGGGGATTTTGTAAATTCTTATTTCAAGTTAGTTTCCCCAAGTTGGAAAGATGTGAATAGCGCCACCTACTGAGCCTTTGGGAAACAGTCCCGCCCGCACAGTTAGCGCTTCAGTGATCAGGGCTTGCTTCGCACCTTACTGCCTACTTGCCGTTCAAACCTTTATCCTGCAGCTTCCTGAGGGACTGCTGCTTCTCCCCTGGTTGAAAATTCAAATCCAGAGGCTCTCTAAATCTTGACAGTTCCAGTCCTGGCTGTGCTAACACAGCTTCCTAAGGAGAACAAGATGTCAGCTCCACCATTTACCACTTAAGATGTTAAAAATCACACCATTTTGGGATGTGATTTTTTTAATTTAGTTTTGGGGGCCACACCCAATGATGCTCAGGGCTTACTCCCGGCTCTGCACTCGAGGATCACTCCTGGCGGTGATCAGGGCACACTACAGGGTGCGGGGGATTGAACCCTGTTGGCCATGTGCAAGGCAGGAGCCCATATCCACTGTACTATCTGGCCCATATTTTGGCCAGTTTGCCTTGACTCCCTCACCTGAAAAATGGAGAATTGGGTTCCTCACTTCACATTGCTGGAAGGATTAATATAAGTGAGACACAAAACCACATCTAACATATAGTAGCAATTGATCATTTCCAGCAGTCACCTTCCCTACTCATGTATGTTTGTGTGTGTGCTTTGAACCACATCTGGTGGTTCAAATAGGAACTATACCAGGGATGCCCAGGGGACCGTGTAATGCTGTGGATCAAACCTGGTATTCTGATCAAGCCTTTGGATTTTCTCCTTGATCCCTTCCTTTTTTTTTTTTTTTTTTTTGAGTGGTGGTGGTGGTGTTACAGGGAGGTAATTTGGGCCACACCTGCCAGTAGCTTACTCCTGGCTCTGTGCTCAGGAATTACTCCATATATGGTCTCTCTTGGAAGACCATATATGGTGCCAAGGATTGAATTCAGGTCAGTCTCATGCAAGGAAAGTACACTACACATTGTACTTTTTGGTCCCTTATTTTAAAAAATGTTGCTTTTGTGCCGTTCCCAGCTGTGATCAGGGCTTACTTCTGACCCTGTGCTAGGTATCACTCTTGGCAGATATTGGGGGACTATATGGGATGCAGGAAATTGAACCTGGGTCTACTGCATGCAAAGTAAGCAACTTACCCATTGTACTATCTCTCCTGCCCCATTTCCCTTATAATCAATTGCTGCCTACACCAGGGGGCAAAGAAAAAGCAATTAAAATCCAGGGATAATACAGTATGTAGGGTGTTTGTCTTGCATGCCGCTGACCTGGGTACAATCCCTGATATCCCATATGGTTCCCCAAGCAAAACAAGGAGTGATTCCTGAGCACCAAAGTGAGCCTTGAGTGTGACCTAAAACAAACAAACAAAAAAAAAACAAGAAAAAAAAAAAAGACAATCCACAGGTCTTGGCATCCTATTTATTCTTCTATTATTAGTCTCAGGGAAAAGGGAGTAGCCTCACTTCTTTCCCTCCTGAGCATTCTTAAAAACATCTAAGTTGGGCTGGAGATATAGTACAGTGTGTAGGGTGTTTGTCTTGCTGATGATCGATCCGTGTTCAACCCTATGTGGTCTACAGAACCCCAGGAGTGTCCCGAGTGCAGATCCTGCCAGGTGTGGCCCAAACCCTCCCCCATAAAAAAAAAAAAAAGATAAAAAGAACATTTAAGCTGGTTGGAGAGAACGCTCAAAAAATTGGGAATGATTGTACATAGAGCCCCTCCACCTCTCAATTAAAAAACCAAAAACTGATGGTGGTGGTGGTGGGGGTAACCAACTGTTTCCAGGAACTTCCTGGGCCACTTCTAACCACTAGATGGCCAAACTACAGTGTTGATTATTTCCTTAGGCAAGCAAACACTTAGCCCTCTAATATGGTATTTCCTGGGGCTGGAAATCCAACAGGAGTCCTGTGGGGAAAAGTTCTGCCAAAACACTCATTCCGAGGGAAGGATTGGTAAACTGACAAATATGCCCAACCTTGTTCATCCTGTTATCTTACATGAAGCCCCTGGCTGCCCGCCTCACCTCATTCCTCTTCCCTGAGCCAAGAAGATCCACACAAGTGGCCCTAGGCTGAGAAAAAAAGACGGCTATAAACTTGCACGTACAAAGCACTTGGGCTATTTATTGGCATTAGGAGAGCAGTTCCCTTAGATAAGGGAAGGGACACAACACTGAAATCTCACACCGTCCCTATAGTTTAATAAGAGCAAAGAGAGGATTAGTCAACCATACTGTCCTGCTACAAAATAATAGATGAAAAGCAGAGTGGGCGTGGGAGCGTTAGGATTCCACGCCTGCACACGAGTGTTTCAGGTACAAGACCCTTCACAATCTCCCAGGCAGCACCACACCGCTTCCACGCTCTCTTTAGACAGTCCTATAATAATCCGCAGTCCGAGGTCTAAGAAAACGTCCCGCAGGCAGGGACGTATCCTTCGGTTCGCAGCGTGGCCTGCAGTCTAAGAGCAAAGTTCTCACGACGCGACGCCTGGCAGGCACACACTCGGGTGCTCCCGTCCTCTCGGACACTCCAGCAGCGGACCCAACCTTCCCATCTGTACACTGGAGCCACGGGGCCTCCCTCTAGGCGTCCAGATCGAAATCGTCGCGCTCTTCATTGTACTCCAGCACGTGTCGCTTGATCTTGGACGAATCCACCCAGGTGACAAAGTCCTCCATGCTGCGAGTGACCAGGAAGGCGGGGTCAGTGACCACGTCCGGGCCCACGCGCACGTGGCCCTGCTCCACGAACGCCACGGCGGCCTGGAGGTGCTGTGCCATTCGCAGCTTGAGCAGCACGGTGGGCAGGCGGCGGCGACAGAAGGACGAGGCGGTGACGAAGTCGCAGAGCTCGAGCGAGCCGCGCGTGGGCACCAAGCCCAGCGCGTAGAGCTTGTCCAACAGGGCGGCTGTGGCGCGCACGCGAAACGGGTCGCGCTCGGGCAGATCGCGCAGGCGCCGCGCCAGCTCGCGCACCGCGCGGCTCAGCTGGTTGTAGCGCGTGTAGTCCTCGCGCCGCTGCAGCCGGTAGCGCCGCAGCACGCGCAGCTCATGCAGGTTGTGGTCGGTGACCTCCCAGTTCAGAAAGTCCACCTGCTTCAGCAACTTCTGCTCGTGGAACTTAAGCTTCCGCACCATGATGGCGGCCTCCGCGCAGCAGGACCAGAAGACGAGCGCGACTTCCGCCCCGGCGCGCGGACGCCCGGCCCTTCAGAAATGTGGACCAATAAAAGAAAGGCGCCAGGCCACGCCCCTAGTTTTTATTGGCCACTGTGGGACCGCGCCCCCGCAGTTGTTCTCGCGTTTCTTCCAGGTCCTAGTTGGGAAGCGCGGGGACGCGTCCGTCCGCTCTTAAATCCTCCCGCGGCTTCCCCGTTAGTTACGTAATCGTGTCCGCTTCTTCACGAAAATGCTCCTCAGGGATGCTCGAGAGAGTCCGATTCCGGGGAGGGGGCTGACTGCTTCGCCTGGTCGCTCGGGTTTATTGTTTGGCTCGATTCTAGCCCCTGAAGGGGCCTCCCCGGGGCATCCCGCAGTCTCGCCCGGCGGCCGGCGTCGGAACCCCCACCAGGCCGGGGGAAGCTGTTTCTCTCAGCCCTCGGGGTCTGGGCGGCACCGAACCTATGAAATACCGATTGCGGCGCGTCCAATCGGAACCCACGCGAGCAGGCGATTCGTAAAGCCGGGCAGGTTGGGGCGGGGGGCGGGGAGCGCGGTTCCCTCCTGGGCCGCGGCGGTGCCTGAGGACCACGGGGACGGCCGAGCGCCGCCCGCGCCCAGTGCGCGCGAGTGCGCGCGAGTGCCCGCGTGATGCTGCGAGACTCCCCTCTTTGCTCAAGTCTGCGACGCCACCTAGCTTCTTCGCTCATCATTTTGCTTTTCATTGTCTTTTCAAATACATTATCTGGTAGATGGAAGATAAATAGGTGCTACATATACATATTATGTAATGAATACTTTGGAGCAACCAAACAGTTTAGGAAAACATCTTCAGGGCCGTGGTGTAGGTCAGTGGCAAGTTCAAGTACGTAGATGTGGGTTCCACCCTCCTGACACCACTAAAAAATGAAAAAATTAAGGGGCCAGGGAGATAAGTGATAGAGCACACAATTCCTGTGAGGGTGACTGCTACTTCAAAGAAAATAGAAATAAAAAATAAATAATTGCTAGGATTATTTAATATGCTTTAATGATTCCAGCCATACATAATTTACCTACTCTTGTAATTGTTTTTGTTTGGGGGGCCTCACTTCGCCCGGTTCCAGAGATGGAACTCCGCGGTGCTCAGGTTACCCCTTCTGCACTCAGAAATTACTCCTGGCTGTGTTGGGGGACCATATGGGATACCAGGGATCCAATCCACGTGCGCACGCCTCATGCATGTGAGGAATGTTGTGTTGATATTTTCTGTTATTTTGCCGGGGAGGCACATCCTGCCGTACACAGAGTTACTCCTGACTCTGTACTCAGCGATCACTACTGGTAGACTTGAGGGACCATATCTGGTGCCAGAGATGGAACCCAGGTCAGCTACATGCAAGGCAGGCACTTTCCAGGCTGTACTGTTCTCCTGCCCTTTTTTTTTTTCTAACTTTTGTCTTAAATAGAAAAATAATGTTGCAAGAGAGTACAGTGGGGAAGGAGCTTGTCTTGTATACTTGTAAGGTATGACAAGTGTATCCCTGACCACGCTGAGAACCTTTTTTTTTTTTTTGGCTTTTTGGGTCACACCTGGCGATGCACAGGGGTTACTCCTGGTTCTGCACTGAGGAATTACCCCTGGCAGTGCTCAGGGGACCATATGGGATGCTGGGAATCGAACCCGGGTCGGTTACGTGCAAGGCAAACGCCTTACCCGCTGTGCTATTGTTCCAGCCCCAAGAACCTTCTTGACTTACAGTGTAGCCCATGAACCGGCAGAAAGCTTGTTGGAAATGCAGAATTTCAGGCTCTATTCCTGATTTACAAAATCACAAACCTCAGTGAACAATACTGAGATCATCTGGAAACTTACTGACCTTTGCCAAGTGTTGCCTAAGGAACATCCTACCAAAGAGAGTTTATTTACTGTAGCTGTAGTTCCTCTGTTTTGATGGTGGTGGGGTGTGTATGTATGTGCACACTGCAAGTGTCCAACTGAAGGTGGTACCTTCTGTTTTTTTACTTTTTTTTGAGGGGGGGTCATGCCCAGTGATGCTTAGGGGTTACTGAGCTCTGCACTCAGGATTTACTCTTGGCGGGGCACAGGTGAATCATATGGGATGCTGGCGACTGAACCTGGGTTGGCTGTGTACAGGGCAAACACCCTACCTACTGTGCCGTCACTCAGAGGCCTTACCTTTTGTTTGTTTTATTTTGGACCACACCTAGTGATGCATAAGGGTTTCTCCTGACTCTGAGCTCAGGGATCAATCCTGGTGGGCTCAGGGGACCATATGGGATGCTGGGGATGGAACTCGAGTAGGCTACGTGCAATGCCAGCTCCTTATCTGCTGTACTATCCCTCTATCCCCTGGGCCTTACCTTTTGAAGCAGGTAAGACTCTACCAGAGTCACACAGCTTTGACTTTTTTGTATTACTGCTATAATACTACATTATTTAACTTATCTAATTAACTTATCTAATGAATTCATTTACCTGATTATTATTATTTTTTTTTAATGGGGGACACATCCAGCATTGCTCAGGGGCTATGCCTGCGTTCTGTGCTTGGCCAATCTTGAGGTGTTTGGGGCACCTTATGTGGGGTGAGGTACTTGAACTAGATTTGTACCCACAGCCTTAAGCAAGGCAAACACCCTTGCCTGTGTACTTTCTCTTCAGTTTCTTCCTGATGGATTTTTTTTTCCTGATGGATTTTTGAGGGACAATTTTTAGCAGTGCTATTATTAACATTCTTTGTTTTTCTCTTTTTTTTGGTGAGGTGCCAAGGATTGAAACTAGGGCCTCACGTATGCAAAGCAAATGCTTTAATACTGAGCTACATCCCAGCCTTGCCATTAACTTTCATGTCTATTTCCTATTACACATTTGCAATTGCTTCTGTATACATCTCGATGTAATGTAAAATTGCTAAGTTCCTCAGAGGGTTGAACACGGGCTGGAGCAATAGTCCAGCGGGTAGGGCATTTGCTTTGCATGCAGCCAACCTGGGTTCAATCCCTGGCATCCCATATGGACCCCCGGGCACTGCCAGGAGTTTATTTATTTATTTATTCATTCATTTTTTTGCATTTTGGGTCACACCTGGCAATGCACAGGGGTACTCCTGGATTTGCACTCAGAAATTACTCCTGGCAGTGCTCAGGGGACCATATGGGTTGCTGGGAATCGAACCCAGGTCAGCTGCGTGCAAAGCAAACGCCCTACCCGCTGTGCCATCACTCCAGCCCCCACTGCCAGGAGTTTATTACTGAGTGCAGTGCCAGGAGTATCCCCTGAGCATTGCCAGGAGCGACCCAAAAAGGAAAAAGAAAAAAAGGTTTTAATGTATGCTCTGCATGCAGAAGGCTCAGACTGGATCCGCAGCAGCACTGAGTTCCCTGCATGCAGCAGGGACTGAGCCCTGAGCTCAGGCTTGGGAATGGCCCCAAACAAAAGAAAACAAAGCAAATATTGCTAAGTCATATAGTACGTGCATGCACATGTTCTGACTTACTAGACACTGCTAAATTGTTCTCCAACTGCATTCTACATTGTACAGTACACACAACTTTGGTAGTTGCACCAGAATTCCCTTTGCTCCTCATTTGGCCCCACCTTTGGTTGTTATTTTTATTAACACTCTGTGGGTCAAACCCAGGGCCGCATGTAGCTTATGTTGCAGCACTCGACTACATCCCTGGCACTAAGTATTAGTTATTTTTGTCTTTGTAGGGGTCACACCAGGTCAAGGTGGCAGGAAGGGCTACCCCAGATGAAGAGCTCTCCAAGGCTAGGGTCCAGAGGGTCGGGTGTTGTAACCCCGTGTTCTGGAGGGCGGAGGGGAACACGAGAGCTACGCCCAGCAACTGCATTGCTGGTGGGAGACATACTGGTGCCAGGGAATTCCCTGGACCTGGGGCATGCTAGGTATGTGCTCCAGCACTTGAACAGTCTCCCCATCCTTCTTGGCTATTTGTAGAATATTTTTGCCACCTTTGAGCACCACAGGGAATGACCTTTTTATTTATTTAATTTTTTCCCCCACGCTGGGCACTGCTCATGGATCACTCCTGGTGGGGCTTGGGGGACCATATGGGAGCCAGGGATCAAACGTGAGTCAGCTGCATGCCAGGCAAGCTCCCTACCTGCTGTATTATGGCTCCTGCGCACTGGCATAATCTTCTTAAAAATCAAAACTATTTTGCCATTCTGGTGAGAGTATTTCTTTTCTTTTCTCTTTCCTTCTGTGTTTTGACCATACCCAGCTGTACTCAGGCTTATTCTGTGCTCAGTGATAACTCCTCCCAGTGCTCAGGAGACCATATTTGGTACTGGGATCTAACAGTCATTCGTTTGCAAGGCAAGCGTCTTGCCCCTGTACTATCTAGCCCTTCACTGTAGTTTAAATTTGCATTTCCTTGTGCCTTTTGCTACAACTGAGATAGAAATAGAGGGTATCATGTTCAGCAAAGTCAGAAGAAGGATAAATGCTGGTATGTGTGGTATGTAAAGAACAAAAAAACAAGGACTAGACAATAGCAATGAAAACAAACCCTTGGA
The DNA here is from genome assembly GCF_027595985.1 of Sorex araneus. Lineage (NCBI taxonomy): Eukaryota > Metazoa > Chordata > Mammalia > Eulipotyphla > Soricidae > Sorex > Sorex araneus. The sequence goes on along the minus strand of NC_073304.1, from coordinate 98,299,387 downwards.
CTCTGACGGCAGAGCTGAGGGTATCAAGGGCCGGGCAATGTATATGGAGGGAATGCAACAGAACAAACAAGTAGATGTTATTGCTTAAAAACATGGGGTTTCAAAAAAATAAAAGAGCTAGAGAGCTAGTACAAGGATAAAGGTGCTTGCCAATCACATGGCCAATCCTAGTTCAACCCTTGGCACCTCATATGGCTCCCTGAGCCCTACCAAGAGTCACCCATAAGCAGAGCCAAGAACAGCCCCCAAGACACCACCAGATGTAGCCCTAAATCCACACCTGCCAAAAACAGGAGCAGGGATCAGGGAGATAGCTCAAAGGGTGCGCATACATGTGGAAATCCTAGACTCTATCCTCAGCACCAAATGATGCCTCCTCAATTTATATCTTCGGCACCAAATGGTCCCCTCAAATACCACAATGCAGCACTACTGGGTGTGGCCCTAAAACAAACAGCATGTATCATTGTACCACTGTCGTCCCATTGCTCATCGATTTGCTCAAGTAGGAGCCAGCACTGTCTCCATTCATCCCTGTTGCATTCAGGGTCAGGAGAATGAGGCCCATTATTGTTACTGTTTTGGCATATCAAATACGCCATGGGTACTTGTCAGACTCTGCCATGTGAGATTCTGCATCAATCTTCCAGGATCTTTGTTTTAAAGTCTCTGGATCTTGGCTGTTGATGAGATTACGTGGCACCAGGGGCAGTTTGTGGGTGTGACTGCCAAGCTACTGGAAAATGGGGGATCTGGGTGGAGGAGGCCCAGTCCCAATCTGAGCAGGTCTGGAGATCTCAGCCACAGGTCCTGCATACCTGGACTCTTCTCTCAGTTCCTTCATGGGTGAGGCTCATCCGAGCATGTGCAGAGTGGCTTTGAGCATGGCTGTGGCTGGGTTCTGGAGGTTTTTGGCTGCTGGGGCTCTGTTTGGGGCGGGGAGGGAAACTCAACCTGCCCTCCCTCTGAGGGGGCCCCGGTGAAGACAGCCTAGCGTGGGGCAGGAGGTTCTGCCAATAGCATTTATACAAAAGAAAAAAATATATATTATTTCCAGGCTGAATAAATGTTTTGCATTTCTGTTCTGTAAGATGCTGCCTCATGTCTCATGCTGTATGTGAGAGAGGTGCCACAAAGATATCCACCGACAACCTGTGCAAATGTTACCTTATGTGTCACAAAGGGATCCAGCAGGTGTGATTGAATTAAGGCTCTTGAGATGAGGAAATTATCTTTGGTATTCAAGTGGGTCCCATGTAAGCACTAAAACACATTAAGTGAAGAGAGAGATAGGATGGATAGAAAAGGCCTCTTAGAAACAGTCTGAGGGATTGGCTTGCCGGCTTTGAAGATGAAATGGGGGCAAAAAACAGAGAAATCTAGTCTGCCTCTAGGAAGCTGGAGGAGGCAAGGAAGAGAATTGTCGCCCAAAGCCTCCAAAAGGAATATAGCGCTGCTGACCCCTGGGTTTTAGCCAGGGAGGCCCTGTTTGAATTTCTGGTCTCCAGTCCTATCAGTTGCTATTATTTTAAGTCATTATTTGTGGTCACTTCTTACAGTTTCAGTAGCCAACCAGCACACCAGTCCAGATTCTTTTTTTTTTTTTTTTGCTTTTTGGGTCACACCCAGCGATGCTCAGGGGTTACTCCTGGCTTTGCACTCAGGAATTACTCCTGGCAGTGCTTGGGGGACCATATGGGATGCCGGGGATCGAACCCAGGTCGGCTGCGTGCAAGGCAAATGCCCTACCCGCTGTGCTATCGCTCCGGCCCCAAGTCCAGATTCTTTGCTTTGTTTTTGGACCCTACCTGGCAATGTTCAGGGGTTACTCCTGGCTCTGTGCTCAGGAATTACTCCTGATCATATTTGGGGGACCATATGGGATGCTGGGGATTGAACCCAGCTTGGATCATGCATGGCAAATGCTCTATCTGCTGTACTATCACTCCAGCCCCTGATTCTTTGCTTTTTGTGGGGGAGGGGGTGCAGGGAGAGTGAGGTGGTGTGGCCCTCTCCTGGTGGTGCTCGAGCTCTGTGCTTGGGGTCACTTTTGGTGCTTGGGGTCACTTATAATCCTTGACCAGTTAAATGTGGCACAAATCCCCTCTCCTGGTTTGCACTCTGTGCCACTCCACTGAATGCCCTGACATCCTCAACTCTTGCTTGGAGTGCCCGCAGTGGGACTCTTTGTTAATTTCCTCCTCCCCAGCCAGCAGCAGAATAAATAAATTATGTATGTTAGAGCCTGAGAAGTGTTATGAAGCAAAACTGAACAGGATATAGGAGAGGGTGGTTGTAATTTCAATAGGGCATGTCAAGGTAGGTTTTACTGAGAAGGTGATATTTTATAGGGGTTTAGCCATGTGGATGCACAGGAAAAGAGTATTACAGGAAGAGTAGTTGGTACAGATGAAAAATAACTTAAGACGTTGCTCTGACAATCTAGGGCTGGAAAGAGCACTGCTGGTAAGACACTTTTCTTGCATACTGCCAACCCAGGTTCAATCCCTGACATACCATATGGTCCCCCAAGCACTGCCAGGATGATTCCTGAGTGCAGAGCCAGGAGTCTCCCCTGAACTTGGGTATGGCCCAAAGCCAAAACAAAACAGAAAAAGACAGAATCTGAAAGACAGCCATCTTAGCTGGAGCATACGGCAACCACCAAGGGGAGGCAAAGTCAGATGCTCCAGCCCTTTGAGCATCTCCTTGGCTTTTTTTGTTAGGTTTCTGTTTTTGTTTTTGGGTTACACCCAGAGGTGATCAGAATTTACTCCTGGCTTTGGGCTCAGGAATCACTCCTGGTGAACTCAGAGGACCATTTGCGATGTCAGGGATTGAACCCGGGTCAGCTGCATGCAAGGCAAGCGCCCTACCCACTATCTATCTCTCCAGCCCCTTCTTTGAGAGGAGGGTTGTTTTCAGCTTATGTTTAAGAGGATCCTCTGGAGGGATGGATTGGGAATAGATTCTAAGCAGGAAACATAAAGACTGCCAGGGAGTTATTGTAATGATCGAGGTAGAAAAGATGGTAGCTGAGATCAGGGAGCAGCAGTGTGATGCTGAAGAGAAAGGAGTCCAGGGTGGTTAGAAGACTCAGAATGGCTTCAAGTTTTAGACTGTGCAACAGAAACAAAGTCCTATCACCAGAGATGTGGAAACTGCCAAATAGGACAGGCAAGATTTGGAAGGCAAGATTAGAATTCAGTTTTGGACATGTTGGCTTGAGATGTCTATTGGATGTCTAAAAGTCAATGTCATGGCGAAAGATTGGTGGATCTGGAATTTTCGAAATAAAGGGTTAGATTGGAGATAAAAACAAACCAACTGGGCTGGTTAGAGAGATAGTACAGCGGGTCGGGTACTTGCCTTGCACATGACCCACATGGCACCTATAGGGTCTCCTGAGCACTGCCAGTGACCTCTGAGAGCAGAGCCCTGCGCACAGCTGGGTGTGGCCTAAAACTCTGAAACCAACCAAACAAAATTCCTGAGCATTGAACAGTGTGACTTGGTGGTCTTTGCATGGCCAGGAGTGCCTCCAGGCTGTCTGAGCACTGTTTGGGAGCCCTCTCCAACCAAAACAAATATGGGGAATTATTAGCAAGCAAATGAAGCCCTGAGCTTGGGAGAGAGGATTAAAGGAGTGAGTCTTGGTAGAGAAAAGTAGAAGGCCACTCTCCCAGTCACTAGCCTGCTAGGTTCAAAGTAGAGCAACTGCCTTTCCCTGGGTTGGACCCCCAGCATGTTGGCATGTTTCAGCCCCCAGCCCATCCAACCACTCTGGTATGCACCTGATCCAGCATGTCCCACCATAAAAACAAAAAGTAGCACTGTAGCACTGTCGTCCCATTGTTCATCGATTTGCTTGAGCGGGCACCAGTAACGTCTCCATTGTGAGACTTGTTACTGTTTTTGGCATATCAAATACGCCACGGATAGCTTGCCAGGTTCTGCCGTGCGGGCGGGATACTCTCGGTAGCTTGCTGGGCTCTCCGAGAGGGACGGAGGAACCAAACCAAATACAGGTTGGCCGCATGCAAGGCAAATGCCCTACCTGCTGTGCTATTGCTCCAGTCCAACAAAAAGTGTAGAAAGAATTGTCGGAGAGAAGAGGAGGTAGAAGGAAACCATGAGGGTACGGGCTCCCGGCAGGTGAAGGAGCTATATCTTGGGAAAGAAGCAACCGAGACTCTGGGGAGTCAGAGTAAGGGGAGGAGTAAGAGTAACTTTCGTTCTTTGGAGACCTGATGAGAACAGTTGTAGGGGAGCAGTAAGATTGGGATCTTAATACCCTTAGTGAGGGGTTTAAGCAAGCGGTGTAATTCAATGTGATGGAGCTCCTGGTTGACACGCAGGAGGCCAGGCTCCACCCCCAGCACCCCCAAAATTATGAAAGTCCCTGAGCACTGCCAGGAGAGACCCCTGAGCAACAAGCTGGGAGTAGCCCCTGAGTACCCTGGGTGTGATCAAACCGAACAAAACAAGACAAAATGAAACAAGAGAGGAAGGGAGTCAGCGTGACACTTAATGGGCAAAAGCAGATGGTTTGGCTTCTTGGGTGACATCCAATGGTGCTCGGGGGTTACTCCTAACTCTGCATTAAGGAATTACTCCTGGCGGTGGTCAGAGGACCATCTGGGATGCTGGGGATCGAACCCAGGTTGGCTTCGTGCAAGGCAAAAGCCCTACCCGCTGTATTTTTGCTCCAGCCCTAGGAGCAGATGTTTTGGGCTCAGAAGGCTCCGGTTTGATTTTTTTTGGGGGGGGGGTCACACCCAGCAATGCTCAGGGGTTATTCCTGGCTCTGCACTCAGGGATTACTCCTGGCGGTGCTTGGGGGACCATATGGGATGCCGGGGATCGAACCCGGGTCGGCTGCATGCAAGGCAAACACCCTACCCGCTGTGCTATTGCTCCGGCCCCGGCTCCAGTTTGATCTTTAGCACTAGATGGTCCCCTGAGTACCACCAGAGTGATCCTGATTGCTCAGCCAGGACTAACCTATGACCACCCAGAAAACCAACAATTAAAAAAGAGAAGAGGAGGAAGAGAGATGGGGAAAACCTATGGCAGGAGAGAGCCTAGATGATCATCTCAGGGATTCTGTTGCGCAGGTCAACAGGGAACTGGAAACAGGGCAGTAGCTAGGGGATATGGAATCAATAGTTTTCTTTTTGAGTCACACCCGGTGGTGCTCAGGCCTTACTCCTGGCTCTGCACTCAGGAATCACCCCTGGCAATTGCATGACCACAGGGATGCTGAGGACCGAACCCAGGTTGGCCATGTGCAAGGAAAACTCCCTACCTTCTGTGCTATCGCATTGACCCCTGCTTTAAAGATGTGGGTTGAGGGGGCCAAGGGATCTAGGCGGCCAGGTGCACTGAACCCAGGGGGCTGTGACCCCCAGTGAGCACCACAACTGAGAATGCAGAAGCACGGTTGTGCCATCCCAATGCGTGTTATATCTAAAGCACATGAGCACATGTGCAACCTCCAGGCATTGAAACAGAAAAGGGAAGGGGGGAGAGGTCAAACCAGACAGGGTTTGAGTGCTTCCTCAAGAGTACCACATCACTTTGCTGTTCCAATCTGTCTTTTCCTGAACTCCCAAGGCGGGCTTCTCCCCAGTGTCTGCCTCAGCCCCTTGTCATCTTGGCTCCCACCACGGCCGTAAGAGTAAGCTGTCTTCCGCCATCAGGGGTCAGCCCGCAAACCACAGGTTTCAGTTCTATTCTCCCTTAATAGCTACATTTTTTTTTTTTTGGTATTGGGTATTGGGGTCATACCACCTGGTGTTAGGGAGCTGTCACCTCTGGGTGCTCAGGGCTCTCTCTTGCAGTGCTCAAACCTGAGGAGGAAGAGAGATGGGGAAAACCTATGGCAGGAGAGAGCCTAGATGATCATCTCAGGGATTCTGTTGCGCAGGTCAACAGGGAACTGGAAACAGGGCAGTAGCTAGGGGATATGGAATCAATAGTTTTCTTTTTGAGTCACACCCGGTGGTGCTCAGGCCTTACTCCTGGCTCTGCACTCAGGAATCACCCCTGGCAATTGCATGACCACAGGGATGCTGAGGACCGAACCCAGGTTGGCCATGTGCAAGGAAAACTCCCTACCTTCTGTGCTATCGCATTGACCCCTGCTTTAAAGATGTGGGTTGAGGGGGCCAAGGGATCTAGGCGGCCAGGTGCACTGAACCCAGGGGGCTGTGACCCCCAGTGAGCACCACAACTGAGAATGCAGAAGCACGGTTGTGCCATCCCAATGCGTGTTATATCTAAAGCACATGAGCACATGTGCAACCTCCAGGCATTGAAACAGAAAAGGGAAGGGGGGAGAGGTCAAACCAGACAGGGTTTGAGTGCTTCCTCAAGAGTACCACATCACTTTGCTGTTCCAATCTGTCTTTTCCTGAACTCCCAAGGCGGGCTTCTCCCCAGTGTCTGCCTCAGCCCCTTGTCATCTTGGCTCCCACCACGGCCGTAAGAGTAAGCTGTCTTCCGCCATCAGGGGTCAGCCCGCAAACCACAGGTTTCAGTTCTATTCTCCCTTAATAGCTACATTTTTTTTTTTTTGGTATTGGGTATTGGGGTCATACCACCTGGTGTTAGGGAGCTGTCACCTCTGGGTGCTCAGGGCTCTCTCTTGCAGTGCTCAAACCTGAGGCTCCACTATCTAAAGCATGCACCAGTCCTTCGGATTTTCTCTGGCCCCTGATTTATTTTGTCTTTTTTTTTTTTTCGTATGTGTGTGGGGCATACCCAGTTGTGCTCAGGGCTTACACCTGTCTCTGCACTCAGGGATCTTTCCTGGCAGGGACTGGGGGGCCATATGGAATGCCAGGGATCGAACCCAAGTCAGCTGCATACAAGGCAAATGCCCTACCTGCTGCCCTGCCCTACTGCTCCAGCACTCAGATTTCTTTTCTTTTCTTTTCGTTTAGATTTTTGGGTCACACCTAGTGATGCTCAGAGGATTACTCCTGGCTCTGCACTCAGGAATCATTCCTGGAGGTGCTCAGGGGACCACATGGATGCCAGGGATCTACCCGGATAGGCCCCGTGCAAGGCAAATGCCCTCCCCGCTGTCTTATCACTCCAACCTCTGATTTCTTTCTTAATGGAGAAAGTTGGATGCCTGGATGAATTCTTCCTCTTGTGCATGGCTCAGAGCTCGAGCAGCAAAGTGAACACTGCCCAATTGGGAAAACAATATCCTCACTGACCAGTGGGGATCACTGAAGAAAGGTCGCCTTTCCCAAGGAAATGGCAGGTAGTAGGGGAACCACAGAGGTGCTGCCATCTCCTGGGATAGCAATGCGGGTCTGCTCCCACTAGGTTTGAGGAGGTCCGGGAAGGGACAGACTCTGGGAATCTCTGTGCAGCTGAAGTGTGCATGAACCTAAAAATAAGGGTCAGCTCTGAGAAGCAGAAGCGTCTCCAGACAGATGTGGGAGTAGACCCAAGAGGGTTGGTTTATAAATGCAAACGCGGGCCTAAGCCTCTATACTCTTTCTCTGGCCCAAGAAGGTAAAATATTTGCAACAGTTATTAGCACCTGGCAAATACTAAGCACTCAGCACCCACCAGGAAGTAGTTGGCTATTGTCAAACCAGCTAGAGAGAGGCTATGTGAACAGAGGAGAAATCACAGAAAAGTGGAATTCCAAAAGAGCAGACGGCTGGAGGCCTGGAGAAATAGTCCAGCAGGTAGGACGCTTGATTTGCACATGGATGACCTGGGTTTGATCCTTGGCATCCCATATGGTCTCTGGAGCCCTGCCAGGATAATTCCTGAGTGTAGAGGCAGAAGTGAACCCTGTGCATCACCAGGTGTGCTTTCCACTCCTAAAAAAACAAAACAAAACAAAACAAAAAAACCTTGAGGTTGATCCCCAGCGTGGGAAAAAGAAAGATAGAAAGAAAAAAGAGGGCTAGAGTGATAATAGAGCGGGTAGGGCATTTACCTTGCATGTGCTGACCCAGGTTTGATTCCCAGCATCGCATACAGTCCCCCGAGCACCGCCAGGAGTAATTCCTGAGTGCATCGCTGGGTATGAGCCAAAAAGAAAAAAAAAAAAGGAAGAAGAAAAAACTGGGAAAACATTCAGAGATTCAGAGTCTGGTCAAGGAAATATTGGTTTGAACTGACTTGTTCCAGTCAAGGCAGGGGACAAGCTTTCAAGGTTTCTTGGCTGAGTGGCAATGCCATACCATTACCTCTTTCTCAACTAAGAATAAAGGTTCACTGGACTAAAACCTGCCATCAGTTTGGCATGCAAAGAGCAGCTGAAACTCCTTTGATCCACTTATGCAAAAATTCAGGACAGTTATATATCTGCACGCAAATCAGTACTTTGATTTGCATGCATGCAGATATCTATAGAACAAACAGAGACAAATCTGGGGTTTGTCTGTGACCCTTTATGCAGGTCAAATGCCAGCTGTGCAGAGGATGCTGGACCCATTCATCACACCACTGAAACTGGGTCACCGAGCCAGAGACTGAAACGAAACCCGAGGAACCGCGCAAGAGCTCACCTTTGGCAGTACAACCTTTAGTTGTGTCAGTGAATCCGCCAGGTTCACTGCGGTCAGAGCTGAGTGAAGGGGATGGAAGAGGTAGTGAGAGGGGATAAAAAAATACTCCCGGGCAAAGACAAGAAGGCAGTGGGGACTGAAGCCTGTGCCTCATCCCAGGCACCTCCTCCTCTAGGAAGTCTTTGATTCTTATTGCCCCCTGGCTTGGAAGAGGTACCATTTTCGTGGGATGCCTCCATCCTTGATGGTTCTGTGCAGGGGGCATTTACCAGCTCCGATAGACTGGGTCTGGAAGCTAAGGACAATGTCGTCCCTCTCTGTAGCCCAGGGTGCTGGGGACTGAGTTTGGGATTCAGTTCCTGTTTCCTTGCGCGCAGGAATGAAGGAGACAGAATGGATGCATTAAGGACCAGGGGGTGGACTGTGAACTCCCCAGAGCCGGGAGCCAAGCGCTGCCATCCCCGGGGCCCAGCCAGCACCGTGCCCGATCAAGTCAGAGCCCACACTGTTCCGGATGGGCTGACCAAGAGCCCCCGCCTCTCTGCAGCCCACCCCGCTCTCAGTGCTGTTGCGACTGGCACAGAAGCTCCAGTCCCAGCCGCCGCCGCCGCGCAGAGCGACTCGGAACAGGCTCTGCCTGTGCTTGTTCCCGGGGCTCCAGACGAGGGTCGGTCGGGTCTTTTCCTCGGAGGGAGGCAGTCCCAGAGAAAGGACGCTGCGGGACTACCCCGGGCTGCCGCGCAACACCTCATCCTGCCTGGGGGTGCTGGGGCGACCGAGTCCACGCACCCTCCTTCCTCCCCGGCCTGGCTCCGGCTCCGGCGCTCTCCCCGCACGCGTGCACTCTGCAAACTTGCCTCCTTTGCAAAGTTTGCGTCCTGGTGCGTCACGGAAAAGGCCGGCGGGGGCCGAGGCGGCGGGGGTGCTCCCCGGCACAGGGCTCCAGCCCCTCGGGGCTCCCAGGGGCTCCCCGGCCGGGCCGGCCGCCCCGAAGCGGGCCCTGGGAGCCCGCGCCCCTCGGGACTCCCGGGCGTCCGCGGCTCCCGCATCCCGCGCCGGGCGCCCCAGGCCCGGGGAGGCGGAGCCGGGCCGTCCCTGCCCAGCCCGGACGCACGGAAGTGCCGTAGAGTTTGCCCAATTCCCCAGCCTGCTTTTCCTCTCCCTCCTCTCTCCACCCCTCACCTCCCCCCTCGCTATTCCCTCCTTCTCCGGGACGCCACCTCCCGGAATCGCTTTTTTTTTTTTTTTTTTTGTTTTGAAGCTGGCTTCTCCCAGGCGGCGCTCGGGGACTGCGAGTGCCGGGGAAGAAGCCGGGCTGGGGGCGCAGCCCGGCGCCCACCGGTGGGACCCCGCGAGGCGCGGACGCACAGACCGACGGCCCGGCGCACCCTCTGCCCGCCGCAGCTCGCTCTCCAAACTCCCGCTGAGTTGTGCGTGTGCACGCGAAGGGTGGGGGCGGGGGTCCGGGCGCTTCCCGCGGGGGGCTGCCTGGGGAGAAGGGTTTCTGGACTCGGAGAAGGGTCAGCTGCAGGCTCGGAAAGTGCCGAGGAATTAGGCAGACAAAAGAGGCCACTCAGCTAGTGGCCAGAAACTGCCCGGGCACCTCGTCGCGCCCCCCTCCATCGCGAGGGTGGGGGCTGACCACTTGGGGGTCGCGGGGGCAGCGACGGAGAGGGAGCTGGAACTCGGGGGACCTGGCGGGGCCGGGGTGGACGGGTCGGGGGTCTGTTGTGTAAGCCTCGGTCCTTGTTTTCGGCGCCTGGCTCCTTGTGAAGCCGGATGCATCCACCCTTGGACTGGATTCAGGAGGCTGCTGCTTTTCTTCTTGCCCCTCTTGGATTTTCTGGATGTTTGAAAACCCAGTGGCCCAGGAGGAGGAGGAGGAAGGAGGAAGGAGCAGATCTGCGGAGGAATGTGAGCGCCTCCCAAGGCCTTAGGAGCCAGAAGGAGCTGGGAGCCAGCGCGTCTGTGCCGGGGTCTGGAGCCGAGCGGGGCTTCGCGAGGATTCTCCGCGAGTTCTGAACGTCCTTCCCAAGCGAAGAGTGGGCTTTCTGCCGTCTGGGGGCCAGTTTCTCCCAGTCACTCAACTTTTATTTTTCTGGAAGTGAGAGGAAGGGAGGCTGGGAGCCCCTCTGGGGCTGCCAAGGGACTATGGACATGCACCCGCGCCGCTCCCAGGCGAGACCTGACCAGGCAGTTTCTGGGCCCCAGACGTTGCTTTGAAGACGCGGAGGCTGGACAGCATCTGTGGGTGCCAGAACCTTAGGACCGGGAGCTCGAGCTGCTGTGTGACTGTGCCTGCACTGCTGCTGCATTCACGGACCCTCCAGGGGGCCGGGAGAAGGACCCTTTCCTTCTCCCTCTCTGCCACCCAGCTAGCCATGGCACTGAGGGGCCGAGCCCTGTATGACTTCCGCAGCGAGAACCAAGAGGAGATTAGCATCCAGCAGAATGAGGACCTGGTCATCTTCAGTGAGACCTCGCTGGACGGCTGGCTGCAGGGCCAGAACAGCCGGGGCGAGACGGGGCTCTTCCCCGCCTCCTACGTGGAGATCATCCGTGGGGGCCCCGGCGCCAACCACGCCGACTACTTCAGCAGCGCTACCTCTGCTGTGTCTCTGGGTGCCCAGGTGAGCTGGTACGACAGCCCCTCCAGGGGCGGCGTGGGCAGTGGCTTCCTCTCCAACCAGGGCAGCTTTGAGGAGGAGGATGACGACGACTGGGATGACTGGGACGATGGGTGCACAGTGGTGGAGGAGCCTCGGGCCGGCGGGCTAGGCACCAACGGGCACCCCCCTCTCAACCTCTCCTATCCTGGCGCCTACCCCAGCCAGCACATGGCCTTCCGGCCCAAGCCGCCCCTGGAGCGGCAGGACAGCCTGGCGTCCGCCAAGCGGGGCAGCGTGGTGGGGCGCAACCTCAACCGTTTCTCCTGCTTCGTGCGCTCGGGCGTGGAGGCCTTCATCCTGGGTGACGTCCCCATGATGGCCAAGATCGCCGAGACCTACTCCATCGAGATGGGCCCTCGGGGCCCCCAGTGGAAGGCCAACCCCCACCCGTTCTCCTGCTCCGTGGAGGACCCCACCAAGCAGACCAAATTCAAGGGCATCAAGAGCTACATCTCCTACAAGCTCACGCCCACCCACGCCGGCTCCCCCGTCTACCGGCGCTACAAGCACTTTGACTGGCTCTACAACCGCCTGCTGCACAAGTTCACTGTGATCTCCGTGCCGCACCTGCCCGAGAAGCAGGCCACGGGCCGCTTCGAGGAGGACTTCATCGAGAAGCGGAAGCGGCGGCTCATCCTCTGGATGGACCACATGACCAGCCACCCCGTGCTGTCGCAGTACGAGGGCTTCCAGCACTTCCTCAGCTGCCTGGACGACAAGCAGTGGAAGATGGGCAAGCGCCGGGCGGAGAAGGACGAGATGGTGGGCGCCAGCTTCCTGCTCACCTTCCAGATCCCCACGGAGCACCAGGACCTGCAGGACGTGGAGGACCGGGTGGACACCTTCAAGGCCTTCAGCAAGAAGATGGACGACAGCGTCCTGCAGCTCAGCACCATTGCGTCGGAGCTGGTGCGCAAGCACGTGGGGGGCTTCCGCAAGGAGTTCCAGAAGCTGGGCAGCGCCTTCCAGGCCGTCAGCCAGGCCTTCCAGATGGACCCCCCCTTCAGCTCCGAGGCGCTCAACAGCGCCATCTCGCACACAGGCCGCACCTATGAGGCCGTCGGGGAGATGTTTGCCGAGCAGCCCAAGAATGACCTCTTCCAGATGCTTGACACACTGTCGCTCTACCAGGGCCTGCTTTCCAACTTCCCCGACATCATCCACCTGCAGAAAGGTAACTGGGGCGCTGGGGGCCCGGGGCTGCCCGGGACGGCCTGGCACAGGCCAGTCTTGCTCTCTCGCCTCGTGCCTTCATTCAGAAAGTGTCTGGGGGGCCCTGCAGAGTGGCCAATGCTGTCCCAGGTGCCAGGATGTTGTGGGGTTGGGCCTGGCCCTTGTTTTCGCACCACTGCTTGTTGGGTCATTCACTCACTCATTCATTCATTCATTTAGTTCTGTTTCTTTTTAAACTTTCTTGTTTAGGTTTTAATCTGCACGCAGTGGTGCTCAGGGCTTGCTCCTGGCTCTGTGCTCAGGCATCACTCCTGGACCATATGAGATGTTGGGGATTGAATCTGGGTTGGCCATGCACAAGGCAAGCACCCTCCCCTCTGTCTTGTTGCTCCAGCCCCGGTTTCTGTCTCACTGACGCATTTACCCACAGTGCTCTCGCTGTGCCTGCAAGGAATCAGGCTGGGCTCTGGGAACCTGCAGACGACCAGGGCTGGACCCTATCTGTGAGGATCCCACAGGCTTCTGGAGGGGCGGGAGGGTCCCGGTCCAGATACCGAGAGCACTGCACATACCCGCCGTCTCGCTCTGCTGGCACACCCGGTCCCTTTGCAGCTCCCGACCTGTTCCCACAGCCCGTCGTCCTATCTGTAAGCGCTTATCTGCGTGCTGGAGGGTGGCTGCCCGTGCTCTGCAGATGAAGACGCTGATGTCCACAGCGGGTGGTTTGCACAGAGAACCTGGAGTCCTGGCGGGCTGTTCTTTCCTCCTGCGCCTCCCTGAGGACATGGCCATGTCGGCCTCCTGCCAACCCCAGCCGTGTTTTCACTTCTCACACGGCCTGCTCGGGTGGGGGGGGCAGGGGGGGAACAGGATGGGCCCCTACGTGTTAACTGTCAAGGAACTGCCAGAGAAGTGACTCACCCGGGTCATGCTGGGGCACCCGGCTGGGCTGGGAGGAACCAGGGGTCCGTGGCATGACCCACAAAGCCCATCCAGCTCCCCGTTTCTGGGCCTGGCTCTCTTGCCTGGGTGGTGAGTCAGGGCCTGGCCCCGCAGGTGGCTGGGTGCTGGGGACAGAAGGGAGAGCAGATGCCGGGAGAGGTGTGGTGCTCCCCGGGGCTGCTTGGTAACTCAGGAAGAACGTCGGCGCAGGGTGTGGGGCTGACTCGAGGCCCCCGGGCCCTGAGGTCAGGCCTGGCGTGGGGACCTTTCCTCTGGGTGGGGCCCGGAAGCGGGCCTCTGGCGGGGCCCGGGGGAGGGCAAACGCCACCCCGACCGTAGCACCCCGAATGGAGTCAGCTCGCTTAGCAGGAGGTGCCAGACTGTGGCGCCCAGCCTCTCTGCCCCCTCACTTTCTCTGCCTTTCTCCTCTGGTCGCCATAGTTTCGCTCCTCTTTCCCAGTTCTTGCAGCTTTCGGAGACGCTGAGTCCCCCTCGGGTGCTGCCCCTGGTTGGCTGTGCACCCCTGGGCGGCGCCTTCCCCTCTCTGAGCCTGAGCTTCTGGTGCTGTCAAACCCAGGCAGCTCCTGGGGCCGGGAAGGAGGAGGGAGTCCCCCGGAGGGTCTCCTGGAGGAGGGTGGCGACGCCTTTGGTTTGGCTGGAGCCGCCGTGGGGAGGGAGAGGCCCGGGCAGGCAGGCCCACTGGGGCAGGTGTCTCCCTGGGCGGAAGTGGGGCCGTGTGCGCTGCTGCGCTCGGGCCTGGGAAAGCTGGTTCGACCAGCTCCCTGGATGGCGGCTGCTGTGTGGGCCGAGGAGGAGGAGCAGGGCACAGTGTTGAAACAGTGCCCCGTGCTGTGCCCGGGACCCTCGCCCTGGGTAGGGCTGGGCGGGAAGGAGATCCCACAGCCAGGCCCGGGCTGAGGGAGGCCCCCACTGGGTTTCCACCAGAGGTGTAGAGGGAGTGGGGCGCCCCACTCTCTGCAGGGGTGCATGGATCTCAGGCCAAGGCCACGCCCCTTCCCAGGCCAAAGGTCGCCCCCCCAACCCTGCGCCCAGCCCAGCTCAGGGCTGTGCACTGCCACTCCCAGGCCTGGGACCCCCTAGTGAAAGAGGGACCTGGAATCTGGATGAGACACCATTGGGCAGGTTTTGGGGGACCACAGCCTGGTTGGGGTGGGGGTCCCATGCAAGCAGAAGAAGGAGCTTGGGCGGGAGCGATAGGAAATCGGGGAGGGCGTTTGCCTTGCATACAACCAACCCGGGTTTGATCCCCAGCATCCCATAGGGTCCCCCAAGTGCCACCAGAGGTAATTCCTGAGTGTAGAGCCAGGAGTAAGCCCTGAGCATCTCTGGGTGTGACCCAAAAAGCCAAAAGCAGAAAGAAAAAAAATAAAGAAAAGAGAAAGGAGCCGAAGGAGCTCACTGGGCCCTGGGCCCGGGAGACTGCAAGACGGCAAGTGTGTGACAGAGGCCTCAGCAGGCAGGAGAGGGGAGGCCCGGGTGGGGTCAGGACACGTGCCTGTGCTCTCTGAGGCCTCTGCGAGAAGCTCCTCTCCATGTCAGTCTAACGGGCTGTGGGTGCACCTAGAGCATCCCCACCTGCGTGCCCACTGCCCCAGCCCTGGGTCTCAGCCAGATAATTTTTAAAAACATTTTATTTTTTTAACTGTCACTGTCATCCCATTGCTCATCGATTTGTTCGAGCGGGCACCAGTACCATCTCTCATTGAGAGACTTTTTTTTTTCTTTTTGGGTCACACCTGACAATGCACAGAGGTTACTCCTGGCTCTGCACTCAGGAATCACCCCTGGTGGTGCTCAGAGGACCATATGGGATGCTGGGAATCAAACCCGGGTTGGTCGTGTGCAAGGCAAACACCCTACCCGCTGTGCCATCACTCCAGCCCCTCATTGATAGACTTATTTTTACTGTTTTTGGCATATCCAATACGCACAGGTAGCTTGCCAGGCTCTGCCTCGCGGGCTCGATACTCTTGGTAGCTTGCCGGGCTCTCCGAGAGGGGCGAAAGAATCGAACTCGAGTTGGCCGAGTTAAAGGCAAATGCCCAACCGCTGTGCTATCGCTCCAGCCCCAAAACATTTTATTTCTTTATTTTAAATTTTATTGAATCACCGTGAGATAGTTACAAGCTTTCATGTTTGGGTTACTATCACACAATGATCAAACACCCATCCCTCCACCAGTGCACATTCCCCACCACCAATATCCCGGGTATAACCCCCCTTACCCATTCTCCCCTTGCCTCTATGGCAGACAATATTCCCCATACTCTCTCTCTACTTTTGGACATTATGGCTTGCAACACAGACACGGAGAGGTCATCATGTTTGGTCCATTATCTACTTTCGGCATGCATCTCCTATCCCGACTGATTCCTCCGGCCATCATTTTCTTAGTGATCCCTTCTCTATTCAATCTGCCTTCTCCCCTCCGCTCATGATAATTAACGGCACACACAGGGCAGTTTTGTTTATTTACTGATTTTTTTATTGGGGCCGCCCAGGCAGTGCTAACTGGGGGATCCTTGTGGAATCACATGGTGTCCAGATGGAATTAAGGACTCTGCATGCTTTGCATGTACCCCAGCCTTTTGCACCATCTCCCCTACCCCAAACAGGGCAGTTGTGGGGGTAAAGGGGACCTTTGTCGTCGCCCCTGTGGGACTGCAGGGCGGGACCTTGTACTAAGGCTCATCCCAAGTCTCAGAGACGGGTGTGGGCCCCTCGTTCAGGGATGAGGCTCAGGGAGGGGTCGAGAAGGAGAGCAGGCGCTCTGGCTGTGCAGTCCAGACTGTGTCCATTGTGCCAGACAGATGGAGGCGACACTCCCAGGGACCGGTGCCGGGAGATGCGCTGGGACAGAGCGGGAGGAGGCTCGGGTGCTCATGCAGCTGGCACCCTGCAGGAGGAGGCGGGCTGGGGACCACAGCAGGCATGGAGAGGCCATGGCGGCACCGGTGGCCGCCGCAGAGCCTAGGAGCTGCCTGGGGGTACGGAGCCCCAGTCTCTGACACTCCTTCCTCGTCTCCCTTAAACAGAGGGAATCTGGGGCTCGAGCAGTGGTTCAGTGGGTAGGGCGTGCACCTTGCACGCAGCTGACCCGGGTTTGATCCCCGGCACCCTCTGTGATCCCCCCGAGCACCACCGGGAGTGATCACTGAGCACAGAGCTAGGAGTATGTCCTCAGCACTGCTGGATGTGACCCTAAACAAATGGATAAAAAAAAGAGAATCTTGGGGCTGGAGTGATAGCACAGCGGGTAGGGCATTTGCCTTGCACGCAGCCAACCCGGGTTCGATTCCCAGCATCCCATACGGTCTCCCGAGCACCGCCAGGAGTAATTCCTGAGTGCATGAGCCAGAAGTAACCCCTGTGCATTGCTGGGTATGACCCAAAAGCCAAAAAAAAAAAAAAAGAGAGAGAGAGAGAGAGAGAGAATCTTATCTTTTGGAGCTACCACCAGCCGCTGCTTGTTGTGACTGAAAGACTGTGCGTCATACCCACAGAGTCTCTTTGGGACATGTCTGGTGGTACTTGTGGCTACTCCTGGCTTGGTGCTCAGTCTTAGTGCTGCTTGTGGGGAGCACGAGGTTCCTGGGCATTGGGTCTGTGATCCCCTGATGCAAAGCATGTGCTCAGTCCTGCCGAGCTGCCTCTGATCTCTGCACTCAGCCTCTTGTGCCCAAAGTCTGTTCGTTGCTGGGAACAGGAAGTCCAGCTCAGCCCCTGCTGGGACCCCCGACCTGGGCTGTGTTATCGCCCCATTTCGCAGATGTGGGGATGCTGACATCCTGGGCACTGTGAGCAGCTGCCAGCAGCCTCTTATCTGGCCTGTCCATCTGACAGCAGCGTCACCTGGGTCCCCGACCAGAGTTGGGGCCTGCTGGAGGTAACGAAGATGGGGCTGGACTCTGACTTTCTGTCCCAGTCGGGGCCAGGTGGAACCACCCCCAAGAGGTAGGTAGGACGGATGGATTAAGGCCAGAGAGATAGGACATGGCAGGGTAAATGCTTGCCTTGCATGCAGCTGACCGCAGTTTGGGTTTAATCTCTTGGCACCCGACATGTTCCCCTGAGCCCCACCAGGAGTGATCCTGGGTGGCCCCAAAACCCAAAAAAGAAGAGAAAAATTAAAAAATAGATGGAGGGGTTGGAGTGATAGCACAGCGGGTAGGGCATTTGCCTTGCACGCGGCTGACCCAGGTTCAAATCCCAGCATCCCATATGGTCCCCTGAGCACCGCCAGGGGTGATTCCTGAGTGCATGAGCCAGGAGTGACCCCGGTACATTGCTGGGTGTGACCCAAAAAGCAAAAAAAAAAAAATTGATGGAATGGCCTAGCTCTTAGGGAAACTTCTGGGATTCCTGGGGTCCTTCCAGTTCTCTTCCTGTCCCTGCCCCTAGCTCCCAGGCTCCTCGGCCGGTCCACTCTCAGGCTGAGTCCTCCGTGCACCACGCTGGACCGGCCTGAACATGGCCCCCCGGCTGTAGCTGGTCCAGGCTGAGTCACAGGGTAGAGCAGTGACAGCAGGTGTCTGCTAACAGTGGCAGTGGTGCCACTCCTGACCTGGGCCTCTGCCTCCTTGTCGGGGGCAGGAAGAGCCCTCCTGGGTGCGGGACCCCCTCCTCCCTGCCTCTCCCGGCCATAGCGCCAGGACCTCCTCGGTAGTAGTGGGGATCCAGGCTGGTCTGGTGGCTCCAGTGGGGGGTGATGTTTTCTTCCCCACCTCATTGGCGGTCCTGGGGATGGAGCCCATGACTCACACGCGTGAGTGAGGTAGCTGCTCCGCTGTGAGCCACTTCCCCGCCCGTACGGGGGCCTCTGGGGCCGAACTCTGTGCCTCTCGCTTTCTTGCTTGCTTTCTTGGGTCACCCCAGTGGTGCTCAGGGGTTACTCCTGACTATGTGCTCAGGAATCACTCCTGGGCTCCAGGGACCATAAGGGATGCCGGGGATCGAACCCAGGTCAGCCACTTAGATGGCAAGCACCCTACTTACTGTACTGTCCTGCCTCAGCTTTCTGCCTCTCTATGGACCCTGGTGGGTTTTTTTTTTTTTTGGTATTAGAGCTATATGGGGTGCCAGGAATCGAACCCTTGTCCGCTGCATGCAAGGCAAGCACCCTATCCACTGTACTATTGCTCCGGCCGCATCGCAGACTTCCTACCTCTTGGGTTTCTCAAGTCCCTGTGTCCCTTGTCTGGGCGGCACGGATGCCCCATTTGGAGACCGGGACCCCTCGGCAGGGCCCTGTCCCCCAGGCCTCACAGGCTTCTCTGTCTGGTGGCCGGAGCGCAGGGGGAGGAGCGGGGCCAGCTGGCCTGCAGAGCGTCCCCTGCTCTGACTCTCCAGCTGGGCCTCAGTGCTGGCTGGGGAGCGGTGGCCGCCCTGCTGTCCGGCCGATGTTGTTTGGGGCAGGAGTGGCAGGAGGACGGGCCAGCAGGGGCTGAAGCCGGGGAGACGGGCGGTTTTCTTTCTGGGCGCCGTGTGAGAAGCCCTGGCGCGTCTGACCCCTCCTGAGTGTCACCGTTAGTCAGCTAGGCGTGTCCTGGCCAGCAGCTGTGGAGGCTTCTAAAGGCCCGTGGGGGCTGCGGTGGGTGCCAACCCAAGCTCCGTCCCAGGCCCCACAGGAGCCCCTCACACTGTAGGGGCAGCCCTGGACGGCCGCCGAGCACTGCTGACGTGGTCCTGGTGGTCCCCAGCACCCCGGGGCCCAAGCCCCGCTGCATGGAAGCGTCTGTCCAAGAGGAGCCAGGAGTGGCCCTTGGGCCACTGAGCACTGCTTGGGAGCCTCCCTCAGACAGCAACAGCAGTGACAACAGCCCCACAGAAACAGGCAGCACTGTCACCAGGCCCACATTACCCACAGCTGGACAGTGTGCCAGGTCCCTGAGGGCGTGAGTGCGCGCGCGCGCGCGCACACACACACACACACACACACACACACACACACACACACACACACACACACACACACACACACACACACACACACACACACACACACACACACACACACACACACCCCTCTCTGAGTGTGGCCACTATAAAAACAGTGTACATTATAAAAATGGTGTTTTCCAGGGCCAGAGAGATAGTACAGTGGTTATGGCTCTTGCCTTACATGACGTCCAACCTGGGTTTGACCTCAGTACCAGACGTGGCCCTCAAATTGACCAGGAGTGATCCCTGAGCACAGAACCAGGAGAAGGCTCTGAGCACCGCTGGCCCAAAAAGCAAAAAGGAAACAGAGTCTCCCTCCAAGGCTCATGGAGGCCACCCACGGGGCAAGGGGGCCTGTGCAGTGAGGGAGCTTTCAGAAGTGTGGGCCTGTTCAGGGGCAGGCTGCCCCCCACCCCGCCCCAGCTCTCCCCTCGCCCCCTGGGAGTGTGTGCCGGCCACAGTGCATCAGCCTCCTCCTCCTCCTGTCTAGGAGTTCAGAACTGAAACTCACCTGCTCGTGGATTCATTCCGTTTCCCCCAGTCAACGCCCTTGTCCAGGTTACCCCTCTCATCTTCATCTGTCACTTTTTTGGGGGGTGGGGAGTGATATTTGGGCCCCACCCAGCTGTCCTCAGTGCTTACCCCTGGCTGCGTGCTCAGAGCTGGTGGTGCTCAGGGGACCGTATGCGGTGCCTAGAACTGAACGTGGATCTGCCGTGTGCAAGGCCAGAGCTTTGACTGTACTATCTCTCCAGCCCAGTGCGCTTGCTTTTGGTTTTGGTTTTGGGGATCACTCTTAGGAGTTCCCAGGAGATCATATGGGGAGCCAGGGATCAAATCTGGATCCTGTGCAATCTTTAATCCTGACCCAGCACTGTTTGCTTTGGTGTCTGGGGGACCACACTTGGCAGTGCTTAGGAGATACTCCTGCCTCTGTGCTCAGGGGTTCTCCTGGCGGTGCTAGGAGGAACAGATGCTGGGGGGTGGGGAGGGGTAGGGCCTGTGTGTATGGGGGAGGCTCACACAGAGAAACTCTGGGTGGCCTTTGAGGTGCTGCTGTCTGACCCGCTGACCTCTGGGAGACCCAGGGCGGGAGAGATGGGAGTGTACTGCTGAGGGGACTCGGAGCTGGCTCCTGGGTAGTGGCAGCACCCGATGGGGCTTTGCGCCCTGCCCGGAGCAGTGCCCTGAGGGTAGGAGCGAGCTGGGTGCATATGTGTTTGGGGTCGGTGTGGAAAGGGTGCAGACCTTCATCTGCTGCCAGCAGGGATTGCTGGGTGCCAGTTGCTCCCCAGGAGCCGTGGACACTCCCAGAGGCTGTGACCAGTTGGGGGTGGGGTGGCGGGGACTGAGACATCGGCCAGACCCGCTTGGCACACGTCTCCCAGGAGCTGTGCAGTGCCCGGCCCGGGAGGAGGCAGCCAGAGAGAGCCTGGGTGCAGGGAAGGCTTCCGGGAGGAGCCGATGTCTGCTGAGTTAGCCGCCGGGCTGAGGGATGGCGAGGCCTGAAGTGGGTCGGGGTGTGCCAGTCCTGGAAGTCCTGGCAGTGTGTGCAGGCCTGAGACTGGTCTGGGTGTGGCCGCCGGCCGAGCGCCAGCTCCAGAGGGAAGTCGGTGCATCCGGTTTGGGATGTCTTGAAGGTGAGTTTGGTGCAGGCATCCAGGAGGCCGCGTCTCGGTCTGGAGTCCCCAGCTCGAGGCCCGGGGGTCGCTGCCGGGGTGTGGCCGGCCTTTGGGAGGGAGGCTGAGCCCTAACGCCTTGTCCCCCCTCCTGCCGCTGCCAGGCGCCTTCGCCAAGGTGAAGGAGAGCCAGCGCATGAGCGACGAGGGCCGCATGGCGCAGGACGAGGCCGACGGCATCCGCAGGCGCTGCCGGGTCGTGGGCTTCGCCCTGCAGGCTGAGATGAACCACTTCCACCAGCGCCGCGAGCTCGACTTCAAGCACATGATGCAGAACTACCTGCGCCAGCAGATCTTCTTCTTCCAGCGCGTGGGGCAGCAGCTGGAGAAGACGCTGCGCATGTACGACAACCTCTGACCGCGCCTCACAGACCCCGGCCCGAGAGGGCTCTGGGAAGCCCCCCACCCCGCCAGGTGGGGCCCGGCACGGGGAGGGTGGAGCCGGGAACCCCTGGCTGGACCAGGGCCGTGGGTCAGTCACAGGCTGCAGGCCGGGGCCGTAGCATCCCCGAGTCCACACGCTCACGCGCCCGGCCACCCCCTGCTCCCCTCGGCAGACACCGGGGCCTGCCAAGTCCCCAGCCCAGGTCACACGCAGATTCAGACAAAGGTCATGCACAAGGCTGGTGGCAAATAAGGGGCCTCTGATACGCACAGATGGGACCCCTCGGTCCACCTGCAGGTGTGGCCACGGAGCCAGGGACACCTTGGCAGGGTGACAGGACCTGCCAGTTGGGGATAGGAGTGGGGCGACATGAGCCTCTTCCCTGGGCCCCAGATACCAGTATGAGTGGGGGACCCAGGAACCTGGGGGCCTCTGGGCAGGAGCACCCGCAGTTATTGGGGTTCACCAGCACTCGCTCTCCGCCCTCCGAGCAGCTCCAGCACCTCGCCCCTGTGTTACTGAGCGGGGGTGCAGGGCGAAGCCCAGGGTCCCGGGCCCTGCCCAGCGCCAGCCTCCCTCCCCCACTGCCGGTGCCGTCTCACCCAGGTTTACGTCCTCCAGGGGAGCCCCTGCGGCCCCACCCCAGTCCAGGGCATGGTCCAGCAGCAGGTTGGGGTGGGGGGACGGGCCCCCCGGAGGTCATGGCTGCTTCTGGCCACTGCTGCTTGAATTTCCTTTCCCCATAAACGTTTTACAGTGAAGTCGGCGCTGCGTGGCTGAGCCTCTGGGTCTGGGGGGTGGGGGGGAGCTTTCCTGGAGTTGGGGGGCTGCAGGTTCTGAGATTGTGGGGGTGCACAGTTGGCCTGGGGGTTGTTCCCAGGGAGGACCTGGCTGGTCACCCTGTTCAGGCTGGCCCTGCTCTCAGTGGACTGGGCTGGTGCAGGGCTGGGGGCTGAGGGGCGCCAGGGGGGGATGGGGGCTGTGCCCACTGGGAGTTCCTCACCCCTGGGTCTCGGAAGGGGGGTGCTGAGGCTGTGGCCTTCCCAAGTGGCCCTGACTGCCCAGCTGCGGTGGCCTCCCCGCTGGGAACTGAGGGGCCGCCCTGCTGTGCCCTGGGGGGTACTGAGGCTCAGGGTGGGCGAGGTGGGGTGCGGGCCGCGTGACTCCCCACGGCACCCCACTTAGGCAGAGCTTCCGGGCTCAGAGGAACTTCTGGAATGGGCCCTGGTCCCAGGTCAGGAT
Organism: Sorex araneus; assembly: GCF_027595985.1. Classification (NCBI taxonomy): domain Eukaryota; kingdom Metazoa; phylum Chordata; class Mammalia; order Eulipotyphla; family Soricidae; genus Sorex; species Sorex araneus. The sequence goes on along the minus strand of NC_073304.1, from coordinate 98,276,793 downwards.
GAGGTCAGCTTTGGGACTTTCTGTGGAATTTCCCCTCCCTCCCCCTCCTGCCGACCTTTTCCATCCTGTTCCGGGGCCGTCTGCCCTGAACATCTCCTCAGCTCTGACCTCTGAGGGGCTCTGGGGGCGGGGACTCCTTTCCCGGCCCACCCCGTTGAGGGGACCCGCTGCCCCTTGCCTCCCAGCCCCGGGTGTGGGGGGCTGCATGTCCCAGCAGAGCTTGGAGTGGGCAGAAGCAGCTTCTCTCTCAGGGGGAGATGGTTGGCGGGATTTGAGAGCTGGCTGCTCAGAGCCCCTTTCAGCTGGGAACTGGGGTGCAAGGGTGACCTCCAGGCTGGCCTCAGTCACAGGGGGAGCAGTTGGGCCCGGCTGCCTCCATTCCCTCCCTCCCTCTGCTGGGGGTGGGGGTGGGGCAGTCCCCTCTCTCTGCCGGACAGGACCTGGGTTGGGGGACCCCTGGTCTCTGGTCTCGGTCCAGTGGTCAGGAGTCAGCTTTGTTGGGGGTGCTGGGGTGTCGGCTGCCCCAAGCCCCTACCTTCCGTCCATGTGAGCCAGGCTGGGGTAGGCGGGTGGTCCCAGTCCCAGCTCCCCCACCCCAGCCCGCCTCTCACCCTGTGGCCCACATGAACGCACCCTCCCTGGTGGCACAAACACTCAGACACTGAGCACAAGGCCACACGTGCCTGGACGTCGTCGGCCCCCGTGTGGATGCGCCTGGACGGGCCCAGGCCCACTCCTGGACTGAGCCAACCCGGTCAGGTCCTCCCTACGCACGCGGGAAGTGGGCCTGGCCAGGGGAGGCAGCCAGCAGCCTGTGCCCTGGAGCCGGGCTGTCCCTGGGATAATGCTGCCCCGGAAGGCCCGACAAAGCTCCCTGCATCTCCCATCCTCCTTCTCGGGGATGTTTTGGGCCACACCCAGCAATGCCCAGGGGTTATTCTGCCTCTGCGCTCAGGAACCACTCCTGGCGGTGCTTGGGGGACCGGACCCAGGTCGGCAGTGTGCAGGGCGAGTGCCACCCTGCTGTGCTATCGCTCAGGCCCTCAACATCTCCCACCTCCTTGAATTCAAGCTGCTGCGTCTGTCCACGCAGGCAGGAGCCAGGATGTGGTGGGCAGGGCCCGGCCCGGGCATGGGCGGGACCAACATTCCTGCACCATCTCCCCAAGCACGCAATGACTGGGCCCGCCCGTCGCCTGCCCGCTGACTCAGGCCTGCAGCAGCCCCGGCCGCCCGGCCTCCCGGTCACCCCCACCTGCTTCCCCACCACTCGGGCTCTGGCCGCTCTTGGGCTGGGGCGGCCGGAGACGATGTGGCCCCCTTCCACACCACGGCCGCAGGAAAACTCACCTCCCCCCAGACGCAGCGCAGGGCTGCTGGGGAAACCCAGCTCCCGGCAGCATCGTTGATGGCAAACCTTTCCCCCTTGGGGTTTGCTTTTGCGGGTCAGGCCCGAGTGTGGTCCAGGCTGTTTATGAAGCGGCGTCGGTCTCACACAGCTGCGTCCACTTGGTCCTCTCAGCAGCCCTGATGGGGACCCTTATTCCGCTTTTAGAGAGGAGAGACTTGACCCCAGGGGGCCTCTGGAGCTTCTTGGCCTGGGCGGGGCTGGGCTTGAACCCACGCGGATGAAATCGGGGGTCCAAAGGAAGAGGAGGTGGGGGAGAGTGGAGGGCTGGGAGGGGGGACTGGGCAGAGGGGGTGAGTCCCACCAGTGCCCAGGAGAGGAGGCGCTGTGGCATGTGCGGTGCGTGGGTGGCTGGGGGTGTCTGTTTACAGAGACGTGTGTGAGGAGCTGAGTGTCCGCGGCCGACTGGGTGCTCGTGGGCCCGCACCTTCCCCCACACGGTAGACAAAGTGACCTCAGATCCATCTGGGCGCCCCTCTCCCCAGGGCACAGTGAGTCTGGGGGAGGGCGTATGTGACCCCGAAGGCAGCGGGGACCAAGCCTGGCGCCCGCCACACACAGGAGCCTCGTCCCCAGCCTCTGGGCTGCTCTGCGCGGGGCCCAGCTTTAGTACTTGGCACTGTCTCATCCGTAGGTATTTAATTAAACTTGATTCTTTTTTATTTTGTCTTTGTGCCTTGTCTTTGGGTGTTCTGCTCCTCTTAATTTATTTTTACTTTTTCTGGCTGCAAAGTCACAGAGCTTCGGCCCCTATCCCTTCGCCACACCCTCTCACCTCCTGCTTCACACCCCTACTTCCTTTGACCCACATGGGCCTCATGGCCCTGGGAGGGCGCTGGCCTGGCCATCCCACGTCCCTGCCTCAGGCTGTAGCACAGCCGGGGACGGGTGGCATTGCTGAGAGACGGTGGACACCTTCACCTCTGGTGTCTAGCTGTCTTCTCGGGGAAACCCAAAGGTCTCACTGGCCCAGGTTTCTGGGACCCCCTCTGGGTTCTCCCCATCCCGCCTCAGTTTCCACAGTCCTTCTGTGTGCAATGGATTAGCACCATCCCCCCTTTTTTTTTTTTGCAGGGGTGTTTGGTTGGGGGCCACACTGGTTGATGCTCAGGACTTATTCCTGGCCCTGCACTCGAGTTATTTCTGAAGGGGCTCTTAGAGGACCATCTGGGGTGCCAGGGATCAGACACAGGCCAGTTGCATGCAAGGCAAATGCCTTACAGCCAAGGCAAAGACCCTATCCAGTGTACTATTTCTCTGGCAGCTTCCTTCCTTCCTTCCTTCCTTCCTTCCTTCTTTCTTTCTTTCTTTCTTTCTTTCTTTCTTTCTTTCTTTCTTTCTTTCTTTCTTTCTTTCTTTCTTTCTTTCTTTCTTTCTTTCTTTCTTTCTTTCTTTCTTTCTTTCTTTCTCTCTCCCTTCCCACCCCCTCTCTCTTTCTTTCTCCTGAGCTCTACCACTGAGCCACAACCCCATTCACTAACGATGTTCTTTTTTTTCCCCCGCTTTTTGGGTCACATGGCAATGCACAGGGGTCCCTCCTGGCTCTGCACTCAGGAATTACTCCTGGCGTTGCTCAGGGGACCATATGGGATGCTGGGACTCAAACCGGGGTCGGCCGCTTGTAAGGCAAACGCCCTACTCACTGTACTATCACTCCAGCCCCCACTAAGGATGTTCTAAGGATGTTAATTTCTTTTTTCTTTTTTTGTTTTGGGGCCACACTCGGCAGTGCTCAGCTATTACTCCTGGCTCTACACTCAGGAGTCACTCCTGGCAGTGCTCCGGGGACCATATGGGATGCCGGGGATTGAACCTGGCTTGACCATGTGCAAGGGAAGAACCCTACCTACTGTGCTCACCGTATAGCCCCCTCCCCCACTGTCCCCAGGAATGTTTCTTAGTGGTTCCATGCTGTCCTTTCTCCATTTATTTATTATTTAATTTAGCAACCACACTGGCAGTGCTTGATGAAGCTACTCCAGACACAGTGCTCAGGGGCCAGTCCTGGTATTTCTAGGGATCACACCCAGGGCTCTACAAGCAGAACATGTGCTTAGCTTTTTGCACCATCTCCCTGGCCCCTAATTCTTTTTTTGTATTTTTGTTTTCTGGACCACCCCCGGCGATACTCAGGGATTACTCCTGGCTCTATGCTCAGGAATTATTCCTGGTGGTGCTTGGGGAACCATATGGGATGCTGGGGATTGAACCCAGCTTGGCTGTGTGCTAGGCAAGTACCCGCCCCGCCATACTGTCACTCTGCATTGCTCACAGGCGTCCCACGGGCTCAGCGTGTTCTCGGGGCAGTGCTGGTGTTCCGGGGGCATGGCTGGGACCGTGGACTTGAGCGGAGCCTTAGAGCCACCCAGGGTCGGGGATATTGGTACCCCACTTCAGATGAGAATGCTGATGGGGTGAGCCCTTTATCCCTGGGTGGCTGCAGGCTTGGGCCTGGGCCCCCGCCAGCCCTGGACCTTGAGCCTTGCCCCATGCCCTGTCCCTCGGGCTTGGCTGGCATGGTGTTTGTGGGACCAGGGCACAAGAGGTATCCCCATACACACAGGCCTGCAAGACCCAAGGTGCACATCTGGGGGTCCCGCCTCTGCTGGGACCCCCAGACAGTCCGCTGGAGTGCTTGGGCCTGGATCCTGCCCGGGCAACCTTCCCCACCCCCGTCATGCCTGCTCCAAGATCATGAAGCTTCCACAGGGGGCATTCGAGGACCAATGCGGGCATTGTCACCGCCCCAGCTGGGCTGTGTTCTCAGAGCCACACAGGCCAGAGAGACGGCGCTGGGCGGAGTGTACAACAGGCAGCATTGACAGCTCCTGTGTCCCGCCCCGGCTGGGCACGGGACTGAGTGTCCCCGCGAGTTACGTCATTGCCAGGGACTGTCGGGAGGAGAGTATTCAGCGGACACCTCTCTGGGAGGGTACTGAGGCAAGGCCAGCCGAGGCAGGCAGTGAGGGGAGAAGGTGCGGGGCTGGGGGCAGGGAGCGAGTGGGAGGGGCTGTGCCTTCCAGTGAGCAGCTGGGAGGGCAGGGGGCTTGGGGCAGGTGCCGCCTGCTCCGGCTACAGAGGAGGAAGAGCTGACAGACAGGGAGTTGGGGTGTTGGCAGGACTCTGGGGTCTGGGAGCAGAGGGGTGGAGAGGAGCCCAGCAATTAGAGCACTTTCCTTGCATGTGACCGACACAAGTATGGTCCCCAGAAACCCCATATGGCCCCCTGCACATGGGCAGGAGTGAGCTCCCGGCACTCCCAGGCATGGCCCCCAAACAAGCAAAAAAAAACAAGTATATGAGCAGAAGTGAGAGCTGTTAGGGAAACAGACTGGGCGTGGCCTGTGCGCTGGGCTGAGCCTGGGACAGGGGTGGGGTGGGTGGGACAGGTGACGCTGGGTGAGCACCAAGTATCTGAGTTAGTCCCTCTTGTGTCCGTGGGCTGCAGCCTTGTGGGCACCTGGGCACGGATGGGAGCTAGAATGGAAATGCAGGACCTCTCCACCAAAGCCATCTGGTACAGGCTGAGGGCTCACGCATCCCATATGGTCCCCCGAGCACAGCTAGGAGGAATTCCTGAGTGCAGAGCCAAGAGTCACCCCTGAACATCTCCAGGTGTGACCCAAAAAGCAAAAATATAAAAACAACACCCCCCCCTCCACGAAGCTCTTTTCCCCCAAAATTGCTCATTCTAGGCCATAGCTTAGGGGCTACTCCTGGCATGATACCCAGGATGGGTGCCATGTGGTCCGGGTACCAAGCCCAGGGCCTCACATACGCAAGGCAAGAGAAGTGCTCTCTCACCCTTAAAGAGACGGCTGTTCTTGGGCCCGAGTGATAGCACAGCGGGTAGGGCCCTTGCCCTGCAGGTGGCAAACCCGGGCTTGATCCGTGGCATTCTGTATGGTCCCCCCGGCACTGCCAGGAGTGATCCCTGAGCACTGGGCATTGCCAGATGTGGCCCAACAACAAGCAAAAGAGTGGGAAAAGCGGAGACGTAGGCTGTAGTTTCCAGTCCCTTCCCTCTGCCGGGCACTCTCGGCTGTGCAGAGAGGACGCTCTCGTGGCACGGGGATCCCACCCCACCCGCAGCGCTGGCAAGGTGCTGGGGGCAGACAGACAGGGTGGCACGCAGGACCACCTTGCGGCCCCATGCTTACGGGGCAGCCCCCTGTCACTGCGCAGTTCCCTTCGTTCCAGTTCTGCATCGGTTTTGCAGGGAGGGTGTTGGGCTGCATTCAGTGACGCTCAGCTACTCCTGGCTCTGTGCTCAGGGATCACTTCTGGCCATCCTTGGGCGACCATCTGTGGTGCTGGGGCTGGAACCAGGTCGGGGGGCTGCATGCAAGGCGAGTGCCTTACCCCCTCTTTTATCTCTCCAGCCCGGTTCTGCTTCTTAAAAGGTGGGCCCTGGGCTGCAAGTGGGGGGAAGCTCCCGGCCTGTGGCTGCTTTGGGGGGAAGCCCTGTCCCATAGGCCCAGAGGAGCTGAAGTCTGGGACCTAGAACCTTTCTTGGGGTCTGCAGGTGCTGTCCTAGCCGCCCCTCCCAACCTTGTTGCCGGGCCGATGCCAAGGGGGCCATTGGCTGGAGCCACTACCCTGCTCCCCCAGGCCTTTCTAGGAGCTGCTCAGAAGCATCCTCGGATTCTGGAGGGTTCCAAGCCTCGAGATGGTGGTGAATCCCTCTTCAGGCCAGACCTGGCACCTGCAGGACTCTGAGCCAGGGGTGGGCCCCGTGGTTCTGCTGGGCTCCCTGTCCTGAGGGCTGGGGCGAGGTGGGCCCTGCAGGCGCCAGTGAGTCAGGAGCCCGCATGAGCACCTGGGCTGGCCCCGCCTCCTGCCTCACATGATCCACTTAGCCTCGCCCTGGGGTCCCCAGCAGGGGCTGGAGAGTGCCCATGCTGGAGATTGCCCATAGCAATTGCCGTGCATGCAGCTGACCCGGGTTTGATCCCCGGCATCTCATACTGTGAGCACCACGAGGAGTAATTCCTGAATGCAGATCCAGGAGTAACCCTTGAGTACTGCCGGGTGTGACCCAATACACACACACACACACACACACACACACACACACACACAATGTGGGGATGAGAGCAGGTCTGCTGCAATCTTGGCAGGGATCAGAGGTCGGAACCTCAGGGGAGCAGACTTAGCCCCCTGGGGATGAGAAGCTAGGGTGGGGGCCTGGGAGCCTGGGTGTGTGGGAGGGGGGCTGCATTCTGTTAGGAGGGGCTTTAGGAACGGCATGCCTAGCCCTGGGGAGAGGGGGGTTGTGGGAAAATGCTGTGTTCACCTGCCCTCACCTGCACAAGGAGGGGTCTCAGCAAACTGAGAGGGGACCGGATTCGAGCCCCGCAAAGAGCAGACTGTGACAGCATCAGCTGGGTGGGGGCCAAGGCACAGAGTGTAGCCCGTCTTTTTCGGAGGGACCCACACCCAGTGATGCTCAGGGCTTCCTCCTGGCTCTGTGCTCAGGGATCACTCCTGGCAGGCTCAGGGGACTATATGGGGTGCCAGGGATCCATCGGGATCAACCACGGAAAGGCAAGCACCCTCCCCATGTACATCTCTCAGGCCTGAATGTGGCCCCTTTCGAGCCCCCACCCTACTGATGAGTAAGTGCTGTGGGACCTGGCAGGGTCCCTCCTCCCCCCGTGTGCTGCCGATTCCCCTCTGGGGGCCTCAAGACAGCCTAGGGCTCAGCGTGACCTTGGCTGGACATGTCCCTCATCCTCTTTCTTCCCCACCCCACCCCCACACTTTGCAGGAGAGGGGAGGAAGCGGGAAATGGGGTCTTCTCTGTTTGGCCAGGAATGGGGGCCCCCTGTGTCCAGGGATGGGCCCTCTGTGTCCAGGACACTGGCTCTGGGAGGCGCGTGGGCACCACTTCCTGCAGCCTCTCCCCCGTCAGGCCTACCCTATTTCCCTCATTCTCCTTGAAGGCCCCTGGAACTGGGACCCCAACACTGGAACTGTTTTCCTGCAACCTGTAGGGGCTCCGGGGCCTTCAGAGGGGGCTGTGGGACAGACTGGCATGGAGGGGTGGGGGGCAGCGGGCAGCAGGGCCCTCCCTGCCTGGGCCTGCCTCTCCCGGTTCAGTTTTGGACCTACACATCTTTTTGTTTTGCATTTTTGTCTGTTGGTTTTGGTTTTGGTTTTGGGGCCACACCCGATGCTGCTCAGGGCTCCCTTCTGGCTCTGCACTCAGGGGTCACTCCGGGCGGACTCCAGGGACACTGTGTTATTGCTCCAGCCCTGTTGGCTTTGTTTTTTCCCCTTGAGTCATTGGGCCACAGCCAGCAGTGCTGGGGGCTACGCCTGGCCCTGTGTTCAGGGGTCTCTACAAACACGGTGCTCCATGCCAGGGACGAAATCTGGACTGGCCGCATGCAAGCGCCTCACCCTGGTGCTGTCTGCCCGACCTCGTCCACACAGCTGAACGCCCCTGCGGGCGGTGCTCTCATGCCTGGGCCCCAGGCCGAGTGTCCTCCCTAACGCCGGCTGAGCACAGACCTCCGGGCCCTTCCACGGGGCCCCTGGAGCCTCCGTCACCGCCCAAAGTTTCGATGCTCCAGTTCTGCTCCAGGATCGGGCTGACGTGGCTGGTGATCCCGCCGGCTGAGTTGTGCCTGGTAAAGCCCCTTCTTGCCACCGCCCTTGGGCTGAGGGCTGCTTTCACCTCCGGGAGCTCTTGGGACCTGCAGCCTTCCAGCTGCCCTGGTGGTCTCAAGGCTGTGGCACAGCTGGCACCTCTGTGACGACACCTGGTGAAGGGACACGGTTCGGTGCAAAGACCGGGGGCTCTCCAAGGATAGAGGAGTCGGGTACGTGTCCAGCTCGCTGCAGGGGCAGGTCAGCCTGGTGTGGGGGTCACTCAGGCCGTGCCACGGGCAGGGGGGTCCTTATCCGCACACCGCAGCATTTCTGGCACCAAGCCATGCCCTTGCCAATGCCTGACAGAGCTAGTGGGGCTCCCTGGGGATGGCTGAGCTCGAGGAGTGGGAGCTGGGCTGGGGCTGGGGTGAGTTTTGTTTCCTGCACCCACTCTCCAGGGTGCCCTTAACTGTCCCACTGATCCAGGAATTGTGTGTGTGTGGGGGGGGGAGGTGCAACCAAGCACGCAGCTGGGAACTCGGGACTTTCCAAGTGCCTTCAGTTCCTTTAAGATGTGGAGAGGGGGGCTGGAGTGATAGCGTAGCGGGTAGGGCGTTTGCCTTGCACACGGCCGACCTGGGTTCAAATCCCAGCATCCCATATGGTCCCCTGAGCATTGCCAGGAGTAATTCCTGAGCACAGAGCCAGGAGTAACCCTTGAGCATTGCTGGGTGTGACCCAAAAGCAAAAAAAAAAAAAAGATGTGGAGGGGCTGGAGCAATACTACAGCGGAGAGGGCGTCTGCCTTGCATGCGGCTGACCAGGGTTTGATCCCTGGCATCCCATGTGGTCCCCCGAGCAATGCTAGGAGTGATTCCTGAGTGGAGCCAGGAGTGACCCCTGAGCATCACCGGTGTGATCCAAAAAGCAAAAAGCCAGAAAAAAAAAAGTGGGAACTTGAGGGCCCAGGAAGATGCCAGCACCTGGGCACCTCCTGAACCTTCTTCTGCTTCGTATTGAGGGTCCAGGCTTTGTAGGGGACTACCGAGTCGCTCTAGTAACCCCACCTCAAGGGCCCTCTCGTTCCTTGGCACCTGAAAGGTACGCCCTCTCAGGTGTAGGCAAGGTTTCCCACTGAGGGTCTCTCTGCCTGCCCCCCCTCCTGCTGGGGCACATTTCCACAGGGTCCTTGGGTCAGCAGGACATGCCCAAACTGGTCACAGGTGAGGGCAGATATCCCCCAGGTCTGTGTGTGCCACGGTCTCTGTGTGCCTCTGCCATGTGGACAGTGTCTATAGGTGTTTTGTCTCATGCCAGGTGGGTGGCCGGGTAGTACTCGGCCCACCCTCCAACCCTTGGGCCTCTCCCTGGCCTTCTGTATTGTCTGGGGGTCGAATGAAGCCATGTTGGCACACACAGCCGTGTACAAGCTCTGTGTACACGCTCTGTGTAGCAGAGATGAGTGCTTTTACATATATGCGAGTGCGTGTGCATGCATGCGAGTGCATGTGCATGTGCGCACATGCGTGAGTGCGTGTGCATGCGTGTGAGTGCGTGTGCATGTGTGTGAGTGCATGTGCGTGAGTGTGTGTGCACATGTGCACTGCGTGTGGGAGACGAGCAGCGGCTCCTGCAACCCTGGGCACGGGCACCATGGGCTCTGCCTCAGCACCAGAGGGGGTAAACCTGTGAGGACAGCGGGCCCCTGCCAGGCCCCCGTGAGGAGGCTGCCCGCCTGGCCCTGTGCGCTCAGGCGCACTGCCCTGGTGCCGCCTGTGGCCGGGCACAGGCTCCTGGAGCTGTGTCAGGCGGTGCCAGCAGCCGGGGGGCAGGGCGGCTCGGAACAGAGCGGGTATCAGTCCTCCCTGGGGAAATCTGAGCCGGGGCCAGATCCTGCCTGGCGGGTCTGTCGCCCTCATCTCGGCTTACGCTTCCAGGGAAACGGGCCGGGGTGGAGCCTGGGCCGGACACCCAGCCCCGAGGGCCGGCCTGGGGCTCCTGGGAGAGGCGGGCAGGGAGCGGGTGTGGCACGGAGGCGCCCTGGCAGGCTCTGGGCGAGGCTGGCTCGGAAGCCGAAGAGATTTGAGAGCAGAAGAGTCAGACCTAAGCTCTGGTTGGGTGTGCAGGGGCGCCTAGAGGTCCTCAGGGGCCTGCCCTCGCCCCTGCTTGAGGAAAGGGCTTCTGAGGGGCAAGAAGAGCTAGTAGGTGTTCCTTGGTGTAACCTGTACCCCATCTCTGGACACCTCACATTCTGTCTCTGGACACCCCGCACCCCGTGTCTCACTCCTAGGTCCCTCTTAGCAGAGATGAGCAGGATTGGGTGCTGTGTGTGTGAATCTTCTATGGGGATAGAGGTCCAGGAGGCCAAGGTGGCGGGGGCGGGGGGGGGTGATCCAGGGCCAGGAAGGCATCGTCCCTCATGTCCTGGTAGCTGGCTCTGAGGCCCAGGAAGAGGTGACTGGCCCTCACACGTCAGTCGGCTCCCCAGAGCTGGCGGGGGCTCTCATTCCCACCGGTTGTGCTTGGGAGGGGGCCCAGCTCCGACACCTTCCTGCCTTTCTTAACCTCCCCCTAGGGAGTAAGTCCTGGGAGAGCGTCAGTGGAAGGGGGCTGAGGCCCCACCCCCAACCCATCTCCAACCAGCAGGGTAGGATGGACGTTGGCAGCCACCTCCTGAGGGAACCCCGGGAGCCTGTGGGGCCCCCAGCTCTGGTTCCAGCAGTGGGTCCCCAGTCATTTCCTTTTGCTACTCCCACCTTTTGAGTGAGTGGGGAGGGATGGGCTGTGAAGCCAAAACTCAGGCTAAGAAATCTGGGGCTGGGCCGGGGAAAGAGCTCAGGAGGCGAGCGCCAGCCCCGAGTCAGCACTGCGGGGCCTCAGAGCACCACGGCGGTGTACAGTCCTGTGACCCCAGCATTGCTGGGACCACTGGGAATGGCTCCTATAGGAGACAAAAGGGAGGGAGTGGGGAGGAAGGTGGAAGGGAAGAGGGAAGGAAGGAAGGAAGGAAGGAAGGAAGGAAGGAAGGAAGGAAGGAAGGAAGGAAGGAAGGAAGGAAGGAAGGAAGGAAGGGAGGAAGGAAGGGAGAAAGGGAGGGAAGAAGGAAGGATGGAAGGGAGGAAGGAAGGGAGAAAGGGAGGGAGGGAGGAAGGAAGGATGGAAGGAAGGGAGGAAGGAAGGGAGAAAGGGAGGAAGGAAGGGAGGGAGGGAGGAAGGAAGGAAGGAAGGGAGAAAGGGAGGAAGGAAGGAAGGAAGGAAGGGAGAAAGGGAGGAAGGAAGGAAGGAAGGAAGGAAGGAAGGAAGGAAGGAAGGAAGGAAGGAAGGGAGAAAGGGAGGAAGGAAGGAAGGAAGGGAGAAAGGGAGGGAGGGAGGGAGGAAGGAAGGAAGGGAGGAAGGAAGGGAGGGAGGAAGGAAGAAAGGAAGGAAGGGAGGGAGGGAGGGAGGGAGGAAGGAAGGAAGGGAGGGAAGAAGGAAGGATGGAAGGAAGGGAGGAAGGAAGGGAGAAAGGGAGGGAGGGAGGAAGGAAGGATGGAAGGAAGGGAGGAAGGAAGGGAGAAAGGGAGGAAGGAAGGGAGGGAGGGAGGAAGGAAGGAAGGAAGGGAGAAAGGGAAGAAGGAAGGAAGGAAGGGAGAAAGGGAGGAAGGAAGGAAGGAAGGAAGGAAGGAAGGAAGGAAGGAAGGAAGGAAGGAAGGAAGGGAGAAAGGGAGGAAGGAAGGAAGGAAGGGAGAAAGGGAGGGAGGGAGGGAGGGAGGAAGGAAGGAAGGGAGGAAGGAAGGGAGGGAGGAAGGAAGAAAGGAAGGAAGGGAGGGAGGGAGGGAGGGAGGAAGGAAGGAAGGAAGGAAGGAAGGAAGGGAGAAAGGGAGGAAGGAAGGGAGAAAGGGAGGAAGGAAGGAAGGAAGGAAGGAAGAAGGGAGGAAGGCAGGAAGGAAGGAGGGAAGGGGGAAGGAGGGAAGGAAGGGAATGAGGAAGATAGGGAGGAAGGAAGGGAGGGAGGAAGGAAGAAAGGAAGGAAGGGAGGGAGGGAGGGAGGGAGGAAGGAAGGAAGGGAGGGAAGAAGGAAGGATGGAAGGAAGGGAGGAAGGAAGGGAGAAAGGGAGGGAGGGAGGAAGGAAGGATGGAAGGAAGGGAGGAAGGAAGGGAGAAAGGGAGGAAGGAAGGGAGGGAGGGAGGAAGGAAGGAAGGAAGGGAGAAAGGGAAGAAGGAAGGAAGGAAGGGAGAAAGGGAGGAAGGAAGGAAGGAAGGAAGGAAGGAAGGAAGGAAGGAAGGAAGGAAGGGAGAAAGGGAGGAAGGAAGGAAGGAAGGGAGAAAGGGAGGGAGGGAGGGAGGGAGGAAGGAAGGAAGGGAGGAAGGAAGGGAGGGAGGAAGGAAGAAAGGAAGGAAGGGAGGGAGGGAGGGAGGGAGGAAGGAAGGAAGGAAGGAAGGAAGGAAGGGAGAAAGGGAGGAAGGAAGGGAGAAAGGGAGGAAGGAAGGAAGGAAGGAAGGAAGAAGGGAGGAAGGCAGGAAGGAAGGAGGGAAGGGGGAAGGAGGGAAGGAAGGGAATGAGGAAGATAGGGAGGAAGGAAGGAATGAAGGAAGAGAGGGAGGAAGGGAGGGAAGAAGGGAGAAATGAAAGAAAAAGGGGGAAAGGGAAGGAGGAAGGGAGGGAGGGGAATGAAGGCAGGGGGTCTTGTGGGGCTGACGCTGAGCATCTCTTGTTCGTCCTCTGCACGCTCCCGAGAGGTCGCAGCCCTGACGGGTGGCGTCATCCGTGCTGCTGACGTGACCAGCAGAGCCCAGCAGGAGGCGGGTGTGGCTCGCTGGGCGCCCACTGCGCTGAGGCCGTGGACAGGGCGCAGCCCTTCGTCAAGCAAACACCACACAGCTGTATCTGGAGCCGCGGAAGCACCGTTTATCCAGCCCCATGGAGCCCGACTCCCGCGACGGCCACCCCCAGCCCCCCGTGAGCCCTCGCTGGGCGCCCCCTCCTCAGCTCAGCATGCACGCAGACCACCGCCCATGCCAAGGTGGGGCACGGCAGCAGGCAGGTGGCCTCCATGGTCCGTCCTTCTCCCAGGCCCCCTTCAGTCGGGCCAGCGCAGCACCCTGTTAAATAGCTTCCTTGTAACCCCCTTAAATAAGCCCATCCCCAGAGAACCCGCCCCCCGAATATATTATTCTACTGGCACGCGCCTTCGGGGAGAGCAGCGGGACACCTCCCCAGACCAGCACGGCCAGCTCTCTCCCAGGGCAGGAGAAACGGCCGGAGCCCTCCGTGTCCCTGCTCCCACCCTCTCAGCAGCGGCCAGGTGACTTACCCAAGGTCACCACCCAGGCCTCAGAGTCCCCACCCGGCCGGGGGCGCCTCTGGAGCAGACACCCACGTGGTCTCCCTGGTCCAGGTGCAGGGGGGCGAGGGCCCCCTCTTTGCCCCGCCCGGCCGGCCTCCCCGTCCCTCTCTGCTGTCTGCAGCTCATAGTTGGCTGCGGGGACACCCGGGCAGCACCAGGTCAGGGGTGCGTGGGCCGGGGCCTGAGCTGGCCTGTCCTGGCCTGTCAGCATCTGGGCCCCCGCCAGGCCTCACACCCAGTACTGGCCGTTCTTGAGGGCAGGGTTGGGTGTCCGGCAGAACTGCAGCAGCTCGGGGTCGGCCTGGGTCCCGGGCGGTGCGCCCTGGCCGGGCACGGCTGTGAGGGGGATGGCCTGGCCCGGCTCCACCTTGCGGAAGGTCTCTGCTTCCCCGGTCAGGCCGTTGCGGGGCTTGGCCGCCAGCACCTGGACATCGTGTTTGCCTGTCTTGTTGCGTTTGCGGAGGTAGAAGAGCAGTGGCAGGATGAGCGCCAGCAGCAGGAGGACCAGGCTCACGGGGATGATGACGCTGAACATGTTGGTCTCCAGGAAGCCCAGGAGGCCGCCCCTGGCCGCCGTGGGCACCGGGCTGGAGGTGGCCGGGCCCGGCTGGCCCGTGGGCTCGCCGCTCAGGGGCTCGCCCGCGTCTGCGCGGGCCGACTCGGGAAGGCTGAGCAGGGCCACATGGTAGGGCCGGGCGGCGTCGTAGGGCTCCGTGGTGAAGGGCAGCGCGGCCACGGCGGGTGGCACTCCCGGCGCCCACAGCTCCAGCGTGAGGCTGTCGCCGGCGGGGGCGGGCGCCCTGGCCTCAGGCGCGGCCAGCTCCAGCCCCAGCTGCCCGTCCTCCAGGTCCTGCTGCGTGAACTGCTCCACCCGCTCCAGCGCCCGCGGCTCTGTCCCCGCGCGGGACACGCGCACCAGGCGGCCGTGCCGGGGCCCGGCCAGCAGCCGGAAGCGGGGCACGCCGCCCGTGCGGTTGGCCAGCTCGCCCGCGTCCAGGACGGTCGGGTCCAGGCGCAGCGTGGCGCCCTGCGGCCACGGCCCCCCGGCGCCCACGCGCAGCAGCGCCGCGACGGTGACGTTCACCGTGGCCGAGGCGTTGGCGCCCCGGGCCAACGCCTGCACGCGGAAGTGGTCGCGCGGGGAGGAGAAGTTGGTGAAGACGAAGACCACCTGGCCCTGCTCCAGCTGCCGCTGGCTGAAGGCTGGGGCCGGCCGGCCGCCCACCAGGAGCTGCCCGTAGCGGGGCCCCTGGGTGAGGCGGTACTCGGCGTCCGGCTCCTCCCGGTCCGACACCACCTGCAGCTGCTGGCGGCTCAGGGGGCGGCGGCCGAGCGCCTGGGGCACCTCCAGGGGGGCGCGCAGCTGCACCTCGATGCTGGAGGGCAGGACGTCCACGGCCAGCGTGACGGGCAGCGGCGGGCTGGCCCCGTCGGACACGCTCAGCTGGAAGGCGCCCTGCACGCTGCTGCCGTTGGCCGTGAACAGCAGCCGGCCCGCGTCCACGTCGGCCTGCGTGAAGCGGCGCACGGGCCCCGGGCCCGCCCCCAGCAGGCTCAGGAAGCCGAGGGGGGGCGCGCGCCGCACCTCGTACTCGATCTCCGCGGGGGCCGAGTCGGGGTCCAGCACGCTCAGCTGCGCGCGGGACACGGGCGCGCGCGAGCCCCGCGGGAGCCGCAGCGGCGAGGTCGCCTGCGGCCGGGGCGGCCGCTCGTTCACGTCACGCACGGTGATGGCGAAGGCCTCGGAGGTCTGGGGTCCCGCCACGGGGGTCCCCGCGGGGCCCTGCAGGTGGGCCCGGAAGCGGAAGCTATCCTGCTGGGTGCCGCTGCCGCCGTGGGCGTAGGCCAGCTGCCCCGCGGCCAGCTCGGACTGCAGGAAGTGGGGCCGCCCCGCGTGGAGGGGCTCCCCGGACACCAGCAGCTGCCCCCGCGTGGGGAACTGTGTGATCTGGAAGAGCACATCGTGCTCGGGGCGCTGGGGGGCCGGCACGCTGCCCAGGAAGTTGGAGGCGTCCAGTGCGTCCACGGTGATCTCCGCCCGCTGGCCTTCGGGGACCCAGAGACCTGGAGGGGAGGGCACCGGGATGAAGCATCCGCGGGCGGAGTCTCCAGCGAGGCCGTGCCTCCTCCGCCAGGGGCCAGTGGACAGCACCGCGTGTCCCTCCCGGGTCACCCTCTCCCCCTGTCCCGTCCCAAGTCCCTCTTCTCCCCCAGCCCCTCGTCCAGCCCGCTGCCCACCTTTGTTCTTCCAGAGGCGGCTGGGGCGCTGGGGACACGCGGCCTCAAAGGACACTGTCACAGTGAGGGTGGCGTCCAGGTCGGGCGCCGGCGGGGACGACAGTCGCAGCTCCAGGGTATCCTCGGCCTCCCAGAAGGGCTGGGGGGGCATCACGTGCTCGTACAGGACTTGTCCGCTGGAGACCTGTGGGGTGGGGAGGGAAGATGGGTCCAGAGGGGCCGGGGTTGTGGGCGGTGCCAGCTCTGCCACCTGGACCCTGCTCACGTCGCTGCCAGCTCAGGGATCAGCCCTGGACAGACACGTGGCAGCCGGGCACCGGTTTTGCAGAGGGGCACGGGGTCTGTCCGCCCAGGCCTGCACCATCCTCAGCGCAACACCATTCCTGCTGCCTGGCACAGGTCACTGCCCCTCACCCCGAGCGGTCAGATGTCCCCAGTGTGCCCGTCACTGCGTGGGGCTGCGCTTTCCCCTCCAAGGCTCCCCCTCCCACCGGGTTTGGTGCCTTTGCCCTCACCGGGTCAGCTTGGTGGCAGTTTTTCAAAGGAAAGTGTGTGAAGTACATGCTCAGTGTGATGGGTGCTCCACGGCCCCCTGGGATGGCCACACCTGGGGGCTCACTCAGGGCTTCCTCCTGGCTCTGTGCTCAGGGACCACTCCTGGTGGGCCCCGGGTGCAATACATGGAACTGAAGCTGGGTTGGCTGCACGCAAGGCAAGTGCCTTCCCCACTGTGCTGTCACCCCAGCCGACAACTTCCTTTTTATTAATTTTATTATCATTATTATTATTAGGGTTTTAGATCACACCCTTGCGGTGCTCAGGGGTTACTCCTGGTGGTGCTCAGGGATCACTCCTGGCAGTGCTCAGGGGATATATGGGATGCTGAAGATCGAACCCCACTGGGCTGTGTGTAAGGCAAACACCCTTCCTGCTGGACTATTGCTCCAGCTCTCAACTCCCTTTTTTATAAAGGGCCACACCCGGGGTGCTTGGAGGCCGGGGATGGGACAGCAGCTGCCACACCAGCCATGCCCCGAGCAGCCCCGGCAGCTCCACGCCAGCTTCCTCAGAGTGAAGAGGGACGCACCCTGGTCCTCTGCAGAGACACTCCAGGCTCACCCTGGCCCTGCCACCAGCCTCCTCCCGCCTTCCTTCCCTGGCACCACCCCCAGGAGAGAGGCTGGGTTCCCCCCACCTCACCTACTGAATATTTCACACTGGGCGGAGGCTCCGGAGCCTGGCCTGGCCTGGGGGTGCAGGAGGGAAACCCGAGCAGCCCTTTCCTCCCTCCTGACCGCTCCATCTGTTCCTTCCCGCAGGCAGCTCCCTTCCCCCCCCCCCCCCCCCGTGCTGCCCTTGGGGTGCCCTGGCTGAGCCGGTGGGCCATCCATCTTGGGGTGCTGCCCCTTCCACCGTGAGCTTGGGTGTCAGCAGCTGCCCCTCTGTTGGTGGCCCTGGGGTGCAGGGCAGCTGTGTGGGGGATGGGGCCCAATCCTCCCTCCCTCCCTCCCCTCGGAGACTTGAGCAACCCCCCATCTCAGCTCCCAGGACATTTTATTGGGGGGGGTCACACCCAATAGGGGTTACTCCTGGCCCTGTGCTTAGGGATTACCCCTGGTGGGCTCAGGGGGCCTTATGGGGTGCTGGGGATCAAACCTGGGTCAGCGGCATGCAAAGTAGGTGCCTTCCCCGCTGTCCCAGCTCTCCACCTCTGTTGTGTTATTTTTGTTTTGCAGTGCTAGGGACCTAGCCCAGGGCCTCTCCGCCACAGGAAACAGGCTGCAAGGCTGAGCCCCATCCTGGCCTCTCCAGCTTCTGGCTGGCCCCTTGCTGGAGCCCAGCTGTGTCCCTTTGGGGGCCCCGGGGGCTCACCAACCGCCTTCCCCTCACACCCCATCCCCCAAACCTAGCACTGCCCTTTGCCATTCCCAATGGGTGCCCCCATTTACTGATGTCCCATCCTTGGGGTGGGGTGGGGGCGGGCCTTGCTGCCATCCCCTTCCACAGCCCTCCCCCACTCCAGGAGCACCAAACCCTACTTGTTCTGCCCGTGTGGCCGCTCCTGGGCCGAAGGTGGGTCCCTCTGAGGGGGTGGGGGGTGTCACGAGGGATGGAGGCTGCAGCTGTAAGCAGGAGGGGCGGGCGCTCACCTCGGCCTGGGTGAAGTTCCCCAGGGGCTCCCCGGCGCTGGCCTGCTGGGCGAGCAGCAGCCGGCCCAGCCGGGGCCCCTGCAGCACGCGGTACAGCAGGAGGCGGGCGTCCGTGTGGGCGCTGGACCCGGCCCGCAGGTTCTGGCTGCCGAGCGGCTGGATGGACCCTGCAGAGGCAGAGGGGAGCTGTGGGCCTGCGTGTGGCAGAGGCGGCCGCACCCGCCTGCCGCACACCCACCTGGGCACACGCTCAGCGTCCGGCTGCCGTCCAGTGAGAGCACCAGCTGCCTCTGGGCTGCCACGCGGAAGACGTGTCCCGGGGACGTGTGCTCGCGGTCGGAGAGGCTGAAGCGGAAGCCTCCGTCCAGTGCTCCTGGGGACACAGAGCCCAGTGGGGTCTTGGTGGCAACCCCCCGCCCCGCCCCCGCCCCGCCCCGCCCTCCCTGACACTCACCTCTGTGTGAGAACAGCACCAACCCTGCGTCCAGCTGGGCCTGCGTGAAGCTGCTCACGGCAGTGCCCGGCTCTGAGCGCAGGGCCACCTGCCCGCTGCTGACCTGCTCCACCGTGTAGACCAGGTCCTCAGGGCCCGAGTCCTCGTCCGTGGCCTGGAGGGCTTCCGGGGGGATGGGCACAGTGGCCCCTTCCCACACCTGGGGACACAAACTCTGTCCTCACCGGCTCAGGGCTCTCCTGCGCTGTCCCCCCCACTGCACCATGGGACCCCCTGGGAGCGCCCCCACTGCAGGACTGACTGAATTAGGAGCATTCACCACTCCCCCCAGCCCCCACGCCCAGGCACCCTGCTCCAGCCTCACTGTGCTCTGAGCCCCCTCCCCTGCAAACCCCCGTCCTGCCCACCGGGGGCTGCATATGTGGGAACTGGGGAATGGTTAGCCCCTTCCAGGGCAGGGTGGCCGCAGAGGCTGCTGGAGGGGTCAGTGCTGCAGGGTGGATGCTGGGACCCTTTTCCAGCAGGGTCCAGAGGCGGGTAAGGAGCCCGTCTTCCAGGACTGTGGGCCGGAGCCCATTGCTGGGTCTTGTCTTCCTGGGTCAGCAACTTGTGGGCAGTGCTGGGAGGGGCTTCCGAAGTGGGAAACTGAGCTCTGTGGGGTTTCTGGGATTTCGGCTTGACCAGGGCAGTGGTGAGGAAGGGTCACACACCACGTGGGGCTCGATGGGGGCGCCGGACAAAAACGCGGCACACAGCGCCACCTGGTGGCCATGAGGGCACACAGCACCGCCTGCCTGTGGTTCCCGCGGGGCTCCCTCTGCGGGCTCACAAACTGCCCTGTGTCCACAGCAGGGCCAGCCCAGCCCAGACCCCCCCACCTCTCCCTGTCTCTCCAATCTTAATGGTGCTGGGGCTGGGCGTGCAGGAACCAGGTGATTCCAGCTCCCCATACCAAGCACGTACCCTTTGATGCAGCCCCCGCCCCTGTGCCTCTCTGGGAGGCCCCTGAGTGCCCTCAGCTGGACACCCCAGCAGCCCCTGGTCGAGGCCCCTGTCTCGAGGGGCCTCCAGGAAGCATCCTTCTTTCTGCCCACGAGCCACGCTTTTGTGACATGGAAAAAAGTCTTGTTGTGTGTCTGCACCTCCACTTCTACCTTTGCTCTCTGGCGGCGGAAGGGGCAGGGGGCCAGGGAGCCCCTGAGAGGGCGCGGGGGCTGGGGGTTTAGTCGCCCTCCGCTGTGGGCCGCCCCGTAGGGCCTGACAGACCTTTTCACGGCAGTCCTGGCCTCGAGCCCACACCGAGGGCTTGTCGGCCGGCGTGGCCACTCCCAAGGCTGCCCCAGCCCTCCCCAGTGCCCTTCTGCAACAAAACCTCCCCCTGAGTCTCTGCTCTGCTCCCACGCAGGCAGGGGAGGCTGAGCTGCACCCACCCACCTGCAGGCCCGTGTTCACCCTGAGGACGGGGGGCTGGTCATTGACGGGGAGGACGGTGACGGCCACGGTGACCGGGCGGCTCTGGCGGTCCATCTGCGAGGCGTTGGCCAGGAGGACAAAGCTGTCTGCCCGCGTCTCGCTGCCGTCGTGCACGTAGCGGACCAGCTGCTGCTCCACCTGTGGGCAGAGCCCCGGGCTGGAGGTCAGGCCTCAGGGCCCCGGGCTCCCCGCGCCGCCCCAGCCCTGTGCCCTCCCCTCCCCCCACCGGTCATACCTCTGCCCAAGAGAAGGTGCCGAGGGTCCCGTGGACAGGACCGTCCTCTCTCCGCAAGGCCCCGTGCTGGGGCCCCTCCAGCACCTGCAGCTCCAGCCCCGGCATGGTGGGGAAATAGGGCCCGGTAACCCGGAGCAGCGGGGGCGCCAGGGTGCGGGCACCGCCCTCGGGGACGCTGAAGTTCTGCGCCTCCAGGGGGATGTCAGCCGGCAGCACCTCCAGCTCCACGCGGACGTCCTCCAGCGGGGCCCCTAAGCCTGAGGTCACGTCCAGGGAGAACGCGTCGTCCTGGGTCTGCGGTCCCGAGTGCAGGTACAGGACCCGGCCTGCATCCACTGCCTCCTGGGAGAAGCTCTGCACGGGCTCCAGGCGGGGCGGCTCGGCCACTGCGGGGCCGTGGGACAGCAGCACCAGCGAGCCAGCGCGCGGGGGACTCCTCACCGTGAACACGATGTCCGCAGGCGCCACTGCCTCCTGGGCTGCCTGGTGCAGAGAGGGTCACGGGATTGCCCAGCGCCTCCAGCCAAGGTGCAGAGTTCTTAACGGCTGCCCCTCATCGCCACCAGAGGGCACCCCACCCTTCTCCTGCAGTGGACCCGCCACCGGCTCCCTCTCCAGCAGGTCCCCGAGAACCCTCAAAGCCACATTTGGTGCCTTTGTCTTTGTCTACACTCTCCCCTTGACGGCATCCCTCCATTCTTGGCCCTGGAAACCCCAGCCCCGGGAGATGGCTCAAGGCACGGAAGGACATCCGTGCATGCCAGAGACCCAGGCTTGATCTCTGTACCACGTGATCACCAGGAACAACCCCCTAGCATGAACCATGAGGAACCCCTGAGCCTCGCTAGGTGTGAGCCCAGACCCCCCCAAGCCAACAAACCCCTAAAAGCTCAAGCTCCCCAAATCCTGCTTCAAATTCTGCCTCTTCTGGAGCCAAGATTGATTTTTTGTTTGTTTGCTTTGGGACTAGTAACTGCTGGTGGGACTCGGCACCTCCATATGGGGTGCTGGGGATCGAACCTGGGTTGGCTGTGTGACAGGCAAGGCCCTACCTGCTGTGCCATTTCTGACCCACAGCTGACACTCCCCATGACAGATATATCCAGTTGGATTCCGCCCAAATATCCAGACAGAATCGAAAGGGGCTCAGGACAGGGCAGTGGGAGCTGGAGCGATAGGACAGCGGGGAGGGTGCTTGCCCTGCACACGGATGATTGGGGTTCGATCCCTGGCATCCTAAATCATCCCCTGAGCACCACCAGGACTGATTCCTGAGTGTAAAGCCAGGGTTAACCCCTGAACACTGCCGGGTGTGGCCCCCAAACAAAGGGAAAGGAAAGGTCAGTATAGGTGGCCCAGCAAGGGCAAGCGACTGGCCTGAGGTCACACAGCAAGTCAGTGGGCCTTCTGCTGGCTTGTGATTGGTCAGGCTCCTGGGTGGTCAGCAAAGCCTCTCCCTGAGTCGTGGGGTGGGAGATGTGAGGGCCGGAGCATCTGGGGCAGCCTGCATCCCCCAGGGCCCACGCCCCTAGAATCCTCAAGAACCCACAGTGCCTAGGACGCAGCTGCACCCCTTAGCTTCTGTGCTCTGGACGGGGCTGGGGGCCTGCCTGGTGGATTCCTGTGCATCGTGTGTCCTGGACACACACAAACAGACCATCTAGAACTCTCCCCTCACCACCCTCAGCTGCACACCCAGTATGCACCCCCCACCCAGGGTGGGGAGGGTCTCCCTCCCTCCCATGCCCCCGCTTTACCTCCAGCTGGTCCCTTCTGATCTCCGCGGCCTCCCCCTGGAAGACGTAGATTTTCTTGTGCTGCACCAGGCGCAGTGGGGCCAGCGGCCCCTCCAGGGTGACCGTCACCTGCAGGTTGGCATCCGCGTGCATGGGCCCCGCCTCCACGGAGAAGGCCAGGCTGTCTCGGGGGCTCAGGCTGCCGTTGTGGCTGTACACAAGGGCCCCGTCCTTCAGGTCCTGCAGGGTGAAGGTGGCGACGGGCTGGTCCTCCCGGAGCAGCTGTCCCCAGCGCGGGCCGGCAGTGAGCCGGTAGCGGACCTCCTCCCTGCTGCGGATGTCCAGGTTGGTATCCAGCGGCAGCACGTCCGTGTCGATGGTGCCCCGGCCTCCTTGGGGCACCACGAGGCGGGAGCCGTTGGCCACCCGCAGGTAGGGCTCGGAGGCCTGCACCTCCACCTGCGCCGTGGCCTGGTGGCGGCCGTCCGACACCTGCAGCTGGATCCAGCCGCGGTCGGCGCCCGAGTGCACGAACAGAACACGCCGCTGCCGCAGGTCGTCCTGGGTGAACCGGTAGATGGGCCTCGAGGGCTCGTCGGCTGCCACGATGCTGCCAAACAGCAGGTCCTTGCGGGTCAGCACCAGCTGGGCGTCTGCGAAGCCCGAGTCCGCGTCGCTGAAGGCCACGTGGTCAGTGGTGAGCAGCCGCTGGCCGCCGCGCGCCACATGCAGGGCGCGGCTGACGGTCTGCAGGGGCGCGTGGTCGTTGACGGGCTGCACGGCCACGCGCACCACGCCGCGCACCTCCTCCCAGGCCAGGCCGCCGCTGCCCTCGCCCTGCCGCGTGGCCACGAACGGGATGTCGTCCTCCGTGGTCTCCGAGTCGTCGTGGACGTAGAGCAGCCGGCCGTGCAGCAGGTCGTCGTTGGTGAAGGCGCTGACCGGCGCCGACGCGCCCTGCACCCCGCGCCACGCCAGGCGCCCGTGGCGCGGCTGCTCCATCACCTCGTACATGTAGCTGGCGCTGTTGAGGCTCTTGACGAAGAGGTGGTCGGCCGACAGCACTGCCTGGCCACCCTCGGGCACGGCCAGGAGCACGTTGGTGAGCACTGGCGCGTCGGGGTCGCCGCCGATGTGGATGTGGAATGTGTAGAGCGGCGAGAAGTAGCCCGGTGGCGCCGTGACGCGGAAGCGGAACGTGTCCTCGGCCGCCTGCGCCTCGCGCGCCGTGGCCGCGTAGGTCACCCGCCCGGCGCGCACGTCGTCCTGGCTGAAGCCCTGCCCGTCTGACAGCCGCGCGCCCTGCAGCCGCAGGTTGCCCTTCCGAGGGGCCTGCACCACCTCGTAGTGGAAGCTGGCCGGGGCCGGGCCGGCCGCACCCTCCTCCAGGCTGGCCTCCAGGTGAGCCGCGGTGAGGGGCTCCTGCCTGGTGTTCTGCGCGTGCAGCGGCTCCAGCCGCAGCAGCGTCACTGTGGCCCTCCGCACCGTCACCGGGAAGGTCAGGTTGCTGAGTACCTCCTGGCCCACCTGCACCTCCAGCTCCAGCTCTTCCCGCGGGTCCTGCGCGTGGTGCTGCGGGTCGGTACTCAGGTACCTCACGCGGCCCTGCTCCACGTCGTGCTGGTGGAAGGCCTGCGCGGGCCGCCACTCGGCACCCTCGGCCCCGCCGGCGCCCTGCTTCTGCAGCTCCCCGAGCCGGGGCGGGCTGGTGAGCCGGAACAGCACGCTGACCTGCTGCCCCACCGCGTTGGTCTCCACCGACAGGTTGGCGGGCAGGATGGGGGCGGCCGAGCCCTGCTCCACCCACAGCCCTGTGTTCTGCAGTGCCTGGATGGCCGGCCGGACGGCTACCACCTTCAGCGTGGCGGGGGGGCTGGCCTGCAGCCCGTCGCTGACCCGGAACGTCAGGTCCTGGGCCGGCCCGCCGCGGTGCACGTACACCAGGCTGCCCGCCTGCAGCTCCCGGCAGGAGAACTCAGCGGCCGGCTGCCCCGGCTGCTCACGGCGCTCCACGGGCAGGCCGGCGGGGGCGCCCAGGAACTGGAAGGTGAGGCCCTCGCAGGCCGAGTCGGGGTCGTAGGCCTGGAAGATCTCGGGCCCCAGCGGCTTCTGCGTGTGCTCCAGGATGACCATGAGGTTGCCGTGGGGGAAGACGACACGGGGAGGGTCGTTGACTGGGCTGACCTGGATGGGCAGCAGGTAGGTCTGGCCCTTCCGCAGGCAGGAGGGCACGGGCCCCCGCGCGGTGACGGACACCTCCAGCACCAGCTGGTCGCTGGTGTCCTCGGAGCCGTCGTGGACGAAGCGCGCCTTGTGGTTCACCACGTCCAGGAGGGTGAACATCTTCCGCGCCTGCGCCCCGGGGATGTCCAGCTCCAGCTGCCCGTGGCGGGCCCCGCCGCTCACGCTGAACAGCACCTGCGACTTGCGCAGCTCGGCCGCGCTCAGGTCCAGGGTGGGCTGCACGTGGCGCCACTCGAGCCAGGCGGTGCCCCCCTCAGCCACCACCAGCGGGCTGATGGTCAGCAGCTGGGTGAAGTTGGCGAAGACGGGGGGCAGCCCCGGCTCGGGCACGCAGGGCTCGGGAAGCGCCATGACCTCCCAGACGTCGGGCGCCAGCGTGGAGAAGGCCTCGTAGGGGCCGTAGGCATCCTCCTCGTACTCCTCATCCTCCAGCCGGCAGCCGGCCGCCATGTCCCGGGTCAGCACGGCCTCCCGCAGCCCCAGCCGGCGGCCGTTGACGCTGAGGTCCTCCAGGCAGCCCAGCAGGGACAGGTGGAGGGCCTCGGGGGCCAGGCCCAGGCGGTGCCCCTGCAGGTGGCGCGTGGCCTCGGCGTCCAGCCCACCCAGGAGCAGGCTGCCTCGGGGCTCCAGGTAGCTGGGGACGCCACGGTTGGAGGTGCGTGTGGGGTACTGGTCCACTGAGATTTCCAGCTGGTGCGTATCCACGTGGACACTGACCTCGTGGGGCTGCCCGTCGGCCACGGGCACGCTGTTGTGCAGCAGGACGGTGCCCTGGCCCTTCTCCACCACGGCCCGCAGGTGGCCGTCAAACACGTCCACATAGACGAAGTCCCCCTGCCGACCGCCCGCCTGGAAGGCCAGGGGTGCCTGCCGGCTGCGTGTGACGAGCGTGAACTCCAGGGTGCCCTCGTCCCGGGTGCCCCAGGCGGGGAAGGCGGCCAGGGAATGGGGTCCCGAGAAGCCCAAGGCCACGTCGTCCCCGGCGGAAAACTCTTCGGCACAGCCCTCCAGCACGCCCGGGCCCAGCGGCCGCAGGAGGTTGCGCCCGTTGAGGGTGGCGGCGTGGACGCAGCCCCTCAGGGGTCGGCTGGCGGCCCTCAGGTAGGCCGCGTCCAGGCTCCCTGTGCCCCCCACGAAGAGCCCGTAGGGGACCTCTAGGGGGGCTGCCGGGGCGGGGGCGGAGGTGTTCAGGACCCCATCGACCGACAGCACGGCCCAGCTATCCGACAGGCTCAGCTCCACGCTGTGCGGGGCCGAGTCGCCCAGGGCCGTCTCTGCGGGCGTCTCCAGCGTCACCTCCTCCTGGCCCAGGACAAGTTTGACCTGCAGGGAGAGGGAGTGGGGGCTGGAGTTCCTGTGACTTGTTCATTTTGCTGTACTTGGTTTGGGGCCACACCTGCGGTGCTCGGGGCTCACTCCTGGCACTGTGCTTGGGGCTCGCTCCTGGCTCTGTGCTCAGGGCTCGCTCCTGGCTTTGTGCTCGGGGCTCACTCCTGGCTCTGTGCTCAGGGCTCACTCCTGGCTCTGTGCTTGGGGATCACTCCTGGCTCTGTGCTCGGGGCTCGCTGCTGGCTCTGTGCTCGGGGATTGCTCCTGGCTCTGTGCTCAGGGCTCGCTCCTGGCTCTGTGCTCAGGGCTCGCTCCTGGCTCTGTGCTTGGGGCTCACTCCTGGCTCTGTGCTTGGGGCTCACTCCTGGCTCTGTGCTTGGGGCTCACTCCTGGCTCTGTGCTTGGGGATCGCTCTTAGCTCTGTGCTTGGGGATCACTCCTGGCTCTGTGCTCGGGGCTCACTCCTGGCTCTGTGCTTGGGGATCGCTCCTGGCTCTGTGCTTGGGGATCGCTCCTGGCTCTCTGCTCGGGGATTGCTCCTGGCTCTGTGCTCACTCCTGGCTCTCTGCTCGGGGATTGCTCCTGGCTCTGTGCTTGGGGCTCACTCCTGGCTCTGTGCTTGGGGATCACTCCTGGCTCTGTGCTTGGGGCTCGCTGCTGGCTCTGTGCTCGGGGATCGCTCCTGGCTCTGTGCTCGGGGCTCACTCCTGGCTCTGTGCTCGGGAATCGCTCCTGGCTCTGTGCTCAGGGCTCACTCCTGGCAGGGCTTTTGGAGGGGGCTCGAGGGGTGCTGGAATCAGCCTCATGCAAGGTAAGTGCTTTATCCCTTTTACTAGCTCTACAGCCCCTTGTTTAGTGTTCAATTATTTAGTTTTGGTTTTGTTTTTGCTATTAAGGAAGCCTAAGAAGAAAGCAAAGACAGACTTAAAGATGGGAGATGAGGCTCCATCAGTAATCCTCTCCAGGGGCCGGAGCAATAGTCTAGTGGGTAAGGCACTTGCCTTGCACACAGCCGACCCAGGCTCGATCTCTGGCACCCCATATGGTTCCTTTAGCTCTAACAGGAATGATCCCTGAGTGCAGAGCCAGGAGTAATCCCTGAGCACCGCTGGGTGTGGGCCCCAAACAAAGACGAAACAAAAACCAAACCCAAAAGCCTTTCCAAGGGCTGCAGAGATGGCCCCGGGGGCTGGAGCACATGCTCTGTATGAGGGGGACCCGGGGTCCATCCCTAGCACTCATCGCATGGTCCTCCCGAGCGCCACCAGTGGCCACCCTCGAGCACACAGCTGCAAGAAACCCCTAAGTACCAGGAGTGTGGCCCCAAAACTGAAAAAAAAAAGTACTTGGATGTAAGTGGGTATCGGGCAGTTGATATGTGTGGGGGTGAGCTGTGGCTTTCTGACACCAGGGGCTTGTGACTGGTGGCTCTGGGGACCCCAGGTGACCCACAGGAGGTCCACAGACCTGACCGCTGCAAGACACTTTCCTGGACACTGTACCTGAACTTTTATTTCTGTGGTGGTTCTGCTTTTTTCCTTTGGGGAGAGGGGCTAGAACAATCCCTGTGGAGTCTGGAAGATTCCAGACCTAGAGCTCCCCGCCTCCCATGCCCCCTGCAGGGGAGCCCCCCCAAAGCCACAGAAGCAGCCTATGGGAGGCGGGAAGCAAGCTTCAACCCTGAGAAGACGGAGCTGGCCTATCCCCCTTCCCTGAGCCCAGAACTGACTCTGGGCAGTGAGGGGGGTCCCACTGCCTCATGGTGGGACAGAGAGGAGCCAGGTATGGGAGTCGGAGACGTTGGGGGGCTGAGGAGCATAGGCTCCACATGCAGAGATGCTGGGCTGGATCCCCAGAACCCTATGACTTATGAGCTTAGTGCTCTGGGACCCAGAGCACTGAGCTGGGAGTCAGCCCTGAACAACACCAGGCGTGGCTCCAAACCAAACCACCAACTGAAAAGTCCCCCAAACCCAGCTGTGACTGTGGGGGTTGAAGTTCAGAACATATTTGTTGCACATAGGGTGGTGGCAACAGTATCCCCTCTCCTCCCCGGTGTTACTGGTTTATTATTTACTTTTTGTTTGATTCGGGGTCACACCCTGCAGTGTTCAGGGATCACTCCTGGCACTGCTCAGTGGTAACCACTTTCCCCAGTACTATATCTCTTTAGCCCTTCAACAGCGGCCCCTTGTGGCTATAAGGAGCAATAACAGCTGCAGCTGAGGGCTGAGAGGCTCTCTGGGCAGGGGGATGGGGGCAGCAGACGCCCCAGATTTGGACAAAGACCTTGGGTTCTTTATGGTTAGAGGCAGCACCAAGAGAAGGCCCATCACTACGGAGCCTGGGGTGGCCAGAGGGAACCGAGGAGGCTGCAACAGAACAGTTGTTCCAGTTCCGGCAGACATGGCCGATCAGTGTGATGGCGTCTTGGAGGGAGGCGGGAAGAGGGAGGCGCTGCGCCAGGTGGGTGCCAGGTGGGCACAGAGGCCTGGAGGTCCATGGGTGCACTTCCTGCAGGGAGGGCCCTCCCTGGGTACCGGGAGCGGGGGACCCCACATCGTGACGTGTTGGGGCACTGGGGCGGCTGGGGAGGCTCTGAGAAGCAGGGCAGAGAGCAGAGGGGGTAAGGCTTGGGGTCCCCCACGACAGAGGTGGCTCCTGAGACTCACCTGCAGGCGTCCAGAGACGAGCTGCAGGAGGAGGTGGTCCGAGGGGCCCGCAGCCAGGAGAAGCAGGCCTTCCGGCTGGGCGGTGGAGAACTGCAGCCGGAGGTCCACGTGGGTCAGAGCTGCGGCCACGGGCACCTCCAGGTGGCTGTCCCCGAAGAAGGAGGCTGTGGGAGAGAGGGCAGAGGGCGCGGTGGGCTGGACGCTCCTGGAGCGGCCTCTGTACCTCCTGCATATAGCTGTCCCTGCACCCCTGCCTGCTGCCTGTCCTGTTTTCTG
This sequence comes from Sorex araneus, assembly GCF_027595985.1. Lineage (NCBI taxonomy): Eukaryota > Metazoa > Chordata > Mammalia > Eulipotyphla > Soricidae > Sorex > Sorex araneus. The sequence goes on along the minus strand of NC_073304.1, from coordinate 98,248,654 downwards.
CTTTTGTTTTTTCTTTTTTGGGGGGGCGGTTTGCACACCCGGCAGCTCCCAAGACTGACTGTGATGCTCTGCACTCAGGCATCACTCCTGGGCCTGCTCCGGAGAACCGATGACATGCCAGGGATTGAACTTGGGTCAGCTGTGTGCAAGGCAAGCACCCTCCCTGCTGTTTTATTGCTCTGGTCCCACCCTTGCTTGACCCGGCCTCACCGGTGTCTACCCAGAACACTCAGTAACACGGAGGCCCAGCAATGCTAGGAAACCCAGGTCTCTTCCTGGGTGCTCAGGGCGGGGGGCAGGGGCCTGTGTGCTCCTGTTTTCCTTGCTGGAACCAGAAGTCACGTGGCCGACCAGTGTGATGGCGTCTTGAAGGGAGGTCCAAAGGGAAACCATGCTGGGTCTGAGGAGCACAGGGCGCAGCCTCCAGGAAGGGCGCCCAGGGGAGCCCTTGAGCCTCAGCCCACCTGCTCCTGCAGGCCCCGATGCCCCCCTCTCATCCCCTGCCTGTCGCCAAGAGTCAGTGGGGCCGTGGCTGGGCCCTGGCGGGGAGCCCCACCTCCCTCCCTCCCTCCCTCCCCTCGTGGGCCATGTTCCCAGCTATCTTTGGGAGCAGGGATGCGGGGCAGCCTGTGGGCCTGGCTCTCAGGCCAGATGGAGGCCATGTGCAGTCCTGGACCCAACATGAGCCAACACCTCCTCCATCCCCATTCCTTCCTGCCGCGGGGCTGTGAATGGTCCCTGGTGAGCCGTCAGATCCGGCCGTTGTGTCCACGGCCAGCACGCCAGCGCTGGCCCCAGCTGACTTTCCCCAAGCCTGGGGTGGGGATGAAGACAAGCCCTTCTTCGGGGGACCCCGAGCCCAGTGGCCACCGAGGCGGGCCCCTTTGTCCCACGCTGAGATAATCCTCTTTTGATTTTTTTTTTGCAGGGAGGCTTGGGGGCCACCCCAGCTCTGTGTCCGGGGTGGCTTCTAAAAGTGCTCAGGGTTGGGTCACTGTCACTGTCACTGTCATCCCATTGCTCATCTATTTGTTCGAGTGGGCACCAGTAACGTCTTTCATTAAGAGACTTATTGTTACTGTTTTTGGCATATCCAATATGCACGGGTAGCTTGCCAGGCTCTGCTGCGCGGGCTCGATACTCTTGGTAGCTTGCCGGGCTCTCCGAGAGGGGAGGAGGAATCAAACTCGAGTCGGCCGCGTGAAAGGCTAACGCCCAACTGCTGTGCTATCGCTCAGGATCAAACCGGGGTTGGCTGTGTGCCAGGCGAGTGCCCTCCCCACTGTACTATCTCCAGTCCGGGCACTTTCCCCAGGCAGTCCTCCCCACTTACTTCCTTTCCTTGACTTCCTGTCCTCACAGAGATTGAGGTGTACGGGGGCCGCATACAGCCCCCAGATCTCCCTATAGGCGGGGGGGGGGCAGAGAGGAGTGAGTTAGCAACGGGACTTCCCGTCCCCCTGTGAGTGAGCAAAGCTGATGGCCCTGATAGGGCAGACCTGGCAGCAGCCACACGTGCCGCTGAGCCACCAGCCCGCGCCAGCTGACAGGCGGGGACACTTCCGGAGGGACGCCCGAGAAGATAATACTCCCCCCTTGGGCTGAGCCGAAGCCCCTCCAGTTATCTGCTCTTGCCAGCACTTGCTGGCACCGCCGGAACTGTGTCTGGGAAGCTGCGGGAGCAGCCAGAACCATGAAGCCGTCGGGACGCCCAGAGCATGGCCAGCTCTGCTGTCCCAAGCAGGAAGGCCGAGCAGGGAGCCGGCAGACTTTCCCGGGCACGCCTGCTCTGCAAGAACACTAGGCCACAGCACTGACACTCAGCCACGACACTGACAGTTGGCCACGACACTGACACCCAGCCACGACACTGACACCCAGCCACGACACTGACACTGAGCCATGACACTGACACCCAGCCACAACACTGACACTGAGCCACGACACTGACACTGAGTCACGACACTGAACACTCAGCCTTGACACTGACACTCAGCCACGACACTGACACTGAGCCACAACACTGACACTGAGCCATGACACTGACACCCAGCCACAACACTGACACTGAGCCACGACACTGACACTGAGCCACGACACTGAACACTCAGCCATGACACTGACACCCAGCCACGACACTGACACTCAGTCACAACACTGGACACTCAGCCATGACACTGGACACTCAACCACGACATTGAACACTCAACCACAACACTGACACTCGGCCACGACACTGACACTTAGCCATGACACTGAACACTCAGCCACAACACTGACACTGAGCCACGACACTGACACTGAGCCACGACACTGACACTGAGCCACGACACTGAACACTCAGCCACGGCACTGACACTCGGTCACGACACTGACACTCGGCCATGACACTGACACTCGGCCATGACACTGACACTCAGCCATGAGACTGACACTGAGCCACGACACTGAACACTCAGCCACAACACTGACACTCAGCCACGACACTGACACTCGGCCATGACACTGACACTCAGCCACAACACTCATCTTTTGCTGCTGGCACTAAACACAGCCCCTCACACACGCAAAGCGTACGTTCTGCTGCCAAGCTAGAACCACATGCAGCCACACATGGATTCTGGTTGTTTTGTTTTTTCTTTGTTTTGTTTTTCTTTTGAGCCACAATTGGAGATGCTCAGGGCTTACTCCTGGCTCTGCTCAAGGATCACTCCTGGTGATGCTTGGGGGGACCCTCTGCAGTGCTGGGGACTGGACATGGGTCAGCTGCATGCAAGGCAAGCACTCCACCCACTGTACTGTCTCTCCTCTTCTTTCCTTCTTTTTTTGCCACACCTGGCAGTATTCAGGGCTGACTCCTGGCTCTGCACTCAGAGGTCACTCCTGGCAGGCTCAGGGGCCAGATGAGATGCTGGGGATCAAACCCAGGTCTGTTGCATAGGAGGCAAGCATCCTACCTGCTACTGTTTCCCCACCCCCACTTTATTTATTTATTTATTTATTTTGTGTGTGCTGGGAATCAAACCCAGTGTCTCACAAAGACAAAGCAAGTGCTTTACTGCTAAGCCATTTCCCCAGCCCACATTGATTCTTTTTTTTTTGGCATAGGTATGTGGAAGGGATTTGCGCCAGTCTTGGTGGTGCTCAGGGCTTACTCCTAGCTCTGTGCTTGGGGATCACTGGTGGCAATACTCAGGGGGACTCTATGTAGTGCCAGGGATTGAACGTGGGTCACCCACGGACGAGGCAGGCGCCTACTCGCTGTGCCATGGCTCTGGCTCCTGACTTGAATCTTAAGAGCACAGCTGAGCATTCTAGGGGGTGTCAGTCACCCCACATGAGAGGCGGTGCTGGTGGGGTGTATGGTCCCCAGGATGGAACCCCCACTGTGGTGGGCTGGAGCTGAGAGCGGAGGGCGCAAACTGAGGGTCTTGTTGCCGAGAGTCCTGTAAACTGGCCCTATCGTCACCCAGTGAGATGCCTTGTGCCTCAGACACTGTAGAAGCAGCCCCCACAGGCTCCCGCTGGCTGGGAGAGCCCGTAGCTAAATACTGATGGGAAGGGGACACACTGGAGTGAACTCCTGCACCTCCTGCACCCCTTTCATCTGCCTGACAAGGTCATGGTGTCCGAATGTGGACTGGGCAGGAAGAGAAGTGGCTGGCTCTAACCGCTGCACCACCTGGCCCATCTCTGGTCCAGCAGGAGAGTGCTGCAGTCTTCAGGCCTGGCCCTGCAGCGTGGGGGGGGGGGCGGGGGGGGGCAGCAGGAAGCAGAGGTACTTTCCAGAGAGTGCGTCTGAATGGGCCCATTGAGGGGCCAGCCCTGCTGTTTCCTGTGAGGCTGGGCGGGGAAGTGCTCACACAAGCTGCCTTGTGCAGTGGGGAACACAGGCCAGGCAGCCCTCGCGACCCCACAGAGGCCTCTGAGGCCGCTGGCCGAGGGTTTGGAAACTCTGAGCGTTGCCGCTCCTCCTCCTCCCGGTCTCCTTCCGTCTCTCTCGCTCGTCTCTGATGGGCTGCAGTTGCCAGAGCCCAGAGTGGTCGAAGAGGAGCTTTCCAGTGTGTGTGTGTGTGTGTGTGTGTGTGTGCGTGCGTGCGCGCGCATGCGCGCATGTGTTGGGGAAAGGGAACAGTCAAGAAACGAAGGAGCTGAGAGCCAATCCCCGAGGGTTTCCTGGGAGAGGTGAGGCTGCTCACCCACCAGCCTACAGACCTGTTCAAGGTCGAGTTGGCACATGTGCAGTGGCATGAAGACCACTGAGAAGAGGAGGAGGGAGGAGGACGGGCAGACTCAGAGATCAGCAGGGTCAGAGAGGCACAGAAAGGAGTGGCGCTCAGGGTGGGCTCGGAGGCCTGGCTGGGGTACTGGCGGGGGAGCGGGAAGGGGCCCCCCATGGCTTGGATTGCTGGCCCAGTGTTCTGGGAGGCACAGTTCCCCCAGACTCCGTGCCTCGCTGTCACCCCCCTCCCCCGCCCCGCCTGGGTCGGCTCTCACACAGGCCCAGGGCACAGGCATGAGGGCGAGGAGGGGCCCCGGGCCGGGGCCGCAGACGTGTGCTTTGCTGCGTACGAGCGTGTGGGAGGTGCTGGGGCCGTGCCTGGCGTTTGCGTAAGGCTGTGTGCTGGTGCCCGCGGGTGGGCTGGGACACAGGGCCGATTGTGCCGTGCCGGGCGGGCCCCGCTCCCTGACAGGGGGCATGTGTTCAGAGGCTGCCGGCCCCCGCCTGGCCCCTGCTGGAGAGGTTTGCTCAAGGTGAAGCCCGACAGGGCACCGCTGACCATTCCCTGTGCTGGGCAGGGCTGGGCACAGAGAGAGCCTGTGTCCTTCCCCCTTCTCCTGGGGGGAGACCAAGCCCCCCTGAGACAGCCCTGGCTGTGAAGGACTCTGGGCAGAACTGCCAGCTGGCTGGAGGGGCCGGGCAGGGTGGGGGCACGCTGCCCACCAGGCTCCCCGGCCCCTCCCGGTCAGCCTTTCCCAGCCTGGGGGGCTGCTGCTGGGAGCCCCGGGGGCCAGTCTGACCACACCCCGCCTCTGCCCTGCTAAGTCTCCGCCTCCCTTTGGCGCCCCTTCCTTCTGCCCCGCGGTCCTCAGCCCCGTTCCCTGGGCTGCAGTCTCGTGAGCCCAGCTGAGAAGCCCGGGGAAGCCGGGACAGAGAGAAGCAGCACCCCCCAGCCCTGCCTGCCACCTGCCGAGCCCTACCTGCTGGGCACCGCCCCCGGGGCCCTGGTCTGCTCCCCGTCCCTCCCGTGTGCTCGCCCCCACCGCATTTCTGGTCCCCGGGGGCAGCCAGGCGGCTCTGCAGCCGGCGTGCGTCATGGGCAGTGGCATTCCTGGGTGTCTGCCGCCGCCTGACTTTATAAGGGAGAAAGTCTGGGAGCCCAGAGCGCTGGGCAGGCTGGCCAGCGGGGATGCCCAGGCCAGGGGCTCTGTGGGCAGGGACTCCCTGCTCTGGCATGGAGCAAAAGGCAAGAGATGAATGAAGAGAGAAGGGAGGGGTCTAGATCCATCTGCCCGTCTGTCTGTCCATCCATCCTCCCATCCACCTTCCTTTCATCTACCTCAGGCATCCCGCTCAGGCAGGCAGGGGTGGGGCTCAGAGGACGCCCCTGAAGGAGGGGGGAGGCACACGGGGTGGGGTGCTCTGGCAGGGCCCAGGCAGACATGAGGGGGTCTCTGTTTCCCAGTGGGTGTGAGGAGCTCGCCTGGGGCTAAATGGCCACTGTGTGAGGGCCAGGTGTCCGCCTAGTAGCTGGCTCCTCCGGACCTCACCACGCCCTCCAGGCCTCAGGCCACCCGCGCCCTGACCCCGCGGGCACTCTGCTCCCTCCCAGGGTACTGGGCTGGGGAGTGGCCCTGAAGTTTCCTGAGCACTTGGGACCAAGCTCTCGCCTCTGGGCTGGAAGGAAAAAGTGTCAGAACTGCAGTGAGCGTGTGTGCGGTGAGTGTGTGCAGTGAGTGTGTGCAGTGAGTGTGTACAGTGAGCGTGTGTGCAGTGAGTGTGTGCAGTGAGTGTGTACAGTGAGTGTGTACAGTGAGTGTGTGCAGTAAGGGTTGCAATGGGGTGTGTGCAGCAGGTGTGTATACAGTGGGGTGTGTGTGCAGTGTGTGCAGTGGGTGTGTGTAGAATGTGAGTGTGTGCAGTGGGGTGTGTGTGCAGTGGGGTATGTGTGCAGTTATGCAGTGTCTGTGTGCAGTGTGGATGTATGTGCAGTGCGGTGTGTGCAGTGTGGATGTATGTGCAGTGTGGGTGTGTGCAGTGGGGTATATGTGCAGTGGGGTGTGTGTGCAGTATGTGTGCAGTGTGTGTGCATGCAGTGTGTGTGCAGTGTGGTGTGTGCAGTGTGTGTGCAGTGCGGTGTGTGTGCAGTGGGGCATGTGTGCAGTGCGGTGTGTGTGCATACGGTGTGTGTGCAGTGTGGGTGTGTGTGCAGTGTGGGTGTGTGTGCAGTGTGGTGTGTGTGCAGTGTGGGTGTGTGTGCAGTGTGGTGTGTGTGCAGTGTGTGCAGTGTGTGCTGGCTCTGGCCATCCCAGATGCTGTTCCCACAGCTCCCCTCCCTGGCCCCCCTGCAGGTAAGAGGGGGTGTCAGTAGACCCACTTCTCTTGCACCGAGCCGGTCCCTGCCTGCTAGGGCTGAGCCCCGAGACAGCCACGTGGCTGCGGAACCCAGGTCGGCTGCTCTGTTCTGCATCGCGTCCACCCTGCCCTCCCCGGCGGAGTGTGGCCACACGAAGCACATCACAGGAGCCCAGGCCAGGCCCTGGGGACCACAGCCCGGGCAGCTGAGCCTGTGTCCCCCCAGCTGTCTCCCGGGGCCCTGGACCCCCGTGCACGAGACGCGCCTTCGGGTCTCTGGTGAGGCCCCTGCCCCGGCCTCGGCCACCGCCTGCAACTCAGTGCCACAAAGCTGAGGGACAGACTTCGGGAGACAGTTCCATGGGGAGGTCTTGGAAGGTGGACCCCGGAGAGGAAGCCGGGCCAGGGAGTCGGGGAGGAGCTGCAGGTCCCGGGCCCACCCCAGGAGCCGGGAAGGGGAGGCTTTGGGCAGGAACAGCCCAGACTCCTCCGGGTGTGGCAGGAGGTTTGGGCCTCAATGGAGGCTTTGTGGAAGCGGGGCCTGAGGCGCGAGGGTGGGGCTGCGGTGCGGTGCCACGAGCTCAGGGGCTTTCCCTGCCCTTCTCATTTTCTGCCTTTCCGGCTTTCCATACCCAGCAGTCCCGCGGTGGGGGTTCCAGCGGGAAGACGCTTGAGTTGCACGCGGCCAGCCCGGGTTCCATCCCCGGCACCACATCCGTTCCCCTGGGCACTGCCAGGAGAGATCCCCGAGTGCAGAGCCAGGAAAAAGCACCGCAGGGTGTGGCCATCAAAGAAAATAGACCGAAGGCAGGGTGTGGAGCTGGGCGTGACGCTGCCTGACTCTGCGGGGTCCCTGCGGGGCGGGGCCCTCCGTGCTGGTGTGAGGCTTCCGAGGAGAGGAGAGGCGGATCAGGCTCAAGCCCCGGCACGCACGTGTGGCTCGGGGAGTGGCAGGCCCCATCCTTCGGAGTGGGAAGTGGGGTGTGCGAGCTGGGGCCCTGCCAGGGTGACACACGCTGTTCCCTTCCGGGGCTCCCCCTGCGGGCCGGGTGGAGGTGGGGGTAGGGCTCCATCTGCTCTCTCCTCTGCGGGGCTCGGGAGGGGCCTTTGGCAGGGACAGCTGGCTACTTCCAGCACTTTCTAGAACTAAGGTGGGGGGCCCAGGAGAGCAGCAGGGTGAGGAGGACCCTCGGGAGGCAGCTGGAAGCCCGCATCCTGGGTGAACCCAGAACCTGGGGTCTGGAAGGATCCCTCACCCAGCCTTGGGCCCCGGTGGGCTACTGAGGTGCCTCGAGGTGCCCTGAGCCCAGCAGTGGGGGTCTCCAGACAGGAAAGGGGGTGCAGGTGACCCCTGTGGCCCAGCCTGTACTCAGGGCTATGAAGTCATTGCTACCCTTGCTTCAGTTTCCCTGTGGGCTAAGGGAAGGGGACGGGAGGACCCCCAGACAGGAGACTGGGGGAAGCAGAGGTTGGACCAAGGAGCCCCCACCCCAATACACATAATCCACTGGGTCATGGAAGGACAGGCCTCAGTTTCCCCACTGTGACAGGGACATGAATGGAGACTAGGGGACACCGGTGGACAGCCCTGGCCAGCAGAAAGTGACTGGCGGCGTGTGGTCAGTTCCAGGGGTCCTCGGGCCTGTTTGGTCAGCGGCCACCCCATGTTGATGCAGAAATGGGCCTGCTGACCCCAGGGGCAACTGGCTACCTCGCGTGCCATTGGGGCATTTCCTGTTCACTTAGAAGAGGCCTTTCCCGGGGGGCTCAATGATTATTTTCTGAAAAGGGGCAGGAGGAGGAATAAGTTGGGGGCCTCTTCCCTAAAGAACGCAGAGGGCGTCACGGGGTGCACGTGGACCCTCTGAAGAGGCCTGGGAGGAGCCCCTGACGCCCAGCGTCCTTGCTCGGAGCCACCGTGCTCCCCAGGTCTCTGAGTCCTCCCGCCTGCTTCCTGGGAAGCTCCTCTGCCCCACCAGCTCTGCCCGGGCTGTGCCCCGGCTCTGCGCCCCCTCTGAGCTAGGCACCTACGTCTCGCTCATCCTCTAGACACCAACACCCAGCCCCCCAGCCACCCCGCCCACTGGGGGACCGTCTGAAAGTCGTCGCCCCGGCTCCATCCTGCTGCCCCTCAGTCGCCCGGCCCAGTGACGGCCTCCTGCTCTGGCCCTGACCGCCCCAGCCCCAGCCCTGACCCGAGCTCGCTCCATCCTCCCCGCCCCGAGCACCCCCTAAGCCCAGCTCGGACACCAGATGATGGCCGGCCCCTCCCGCCTGAGCCCCCAGGAGCCCTGGATTGTCTTCCCCTCTGTGTGGACAGGGCCATCTCCGCTCAGTTCCGCTTTCTCATCCGCCCGGGAGGGGCCCTCCTGACCCCCCACGAGAGCCTTCCTGCCCCTGGGGTACTAGGCAGTGGGGCTAGCACTCTGCTTCCCAGGGGAGGCCACAGGGAAGGTGGGGGGCTGAGGGAGGGGACCCACCTTGCCTCCCTTCCAGCCCCTGTGCCCAGAGGTGGGGCTGGACCTGGGCTGGGCCGGGCGGGGACTGCCCGCCAGCACGGCTGTTTGGGGCCTGCAGGGACAGTGCCTGGTGCTTGTTTTTAGAGAAAATAGACTCAGGGCCCCTATTTTTAGCTGGAAGCCAGAGCAGCAGACGGGAGACGGACGAGGCGGGCTTGAGGCTCGGCAGGCTCCGGCTGCGCCGTGTGTGGGGCCATTCCCAGGCCCCTGCCCGCTTCCTCAGCCCCCGAGGAAGCGCCTGTGGGATCGTGACATTCCCTGGGACAGGATGTGGGGGAGCAGGGAAGCAGGGGGGGGTGAAACATTTCCCCAGGGATTGGTCCCCGGGACTGGGTGGAGGTGAGAGGGGCTCTGATGGAGGGAGAGAGATGGGGCCGGAGCCACAGGACGGTGGGGAGGGCGTTTGCCTTGCACACAGCCCACCAGGGTTTGACCTCCAGCATCCCATTTGCGCCCTCCCCCCCCAAGCCTGCCAGGAGTGGTCCCTGAGTGCAGAGTCAGGAGTCAGCCCTGAGCATCGCTGGTGTGGCCCTAAACCCAAATACAAAAAAGGAGATGGGGGGACCTGGGGCCCAGAGGGCTGCTGAGGAGGCAGGACCAGGTGAAGGGAAGAGCAGAGCAGGGCTGCGGAGAGGGGACATATAGACAGACAGACAGACAGACAGACAGGGAGACTGAGGGGAGCTGGAGAGGCAGAGAAGGTATAGAGACAGAATGGAGAGAGTCAGGGATGGTGGGAGAGACGGAGATGGAGAGACAGAAAAGGTAGAGAGACAGGGATGGAGGGACGCTGGTCTGTGGTTGGGAGGGACACTGGGCACCCAGGCCCCCTCCCTGAACCCCGGGACGAGTGGTCAGATCCGACCAAAGTCTCTGGGACTGGCCCTCTCTGAGGCTTCGCCCGCCGCTAGCCCCGGCTCGGGGCCTGCACACCGGCTCTCCGCGCTCTGGGAGGGAGGCCGCGCCTGTGTCTCTGTGTCCGGTGGAGGAGACATGAGGACGGTCCAGCTGGAGGCTGGGCTGCGACGCTGCGGGTGGGACCCTCCCTGGCTTTGCTGCGGGGGGCCGAGGGGTGTCTGGGGCGTGTGTCCTGCAGCCACAGCGCCGCCGCTGACTCACAAAGGCCCAGCGCGAGGGTGACTCAATTGGCTCGGCAGCCTGGGCGGGCCTGGCTGGCACATGGAGGTGGTGGGTCTGCGTTTATTTTTGGCGGGCCGGGGCGGGGCTGGGTGTAGAAGCTGGGACCGGGGGCGGCGAGAGGGAGGCGGTGTCCCTGGCCCGGGGACAGAGCCCGGGAAGCTCCAATTTAGGAAATGGGATCCGGGTGTCAGGAGCCCCCGGGGGTTTGGGGAACAGGGCAGAGCCCCCCACGCCCCCTAGTCCTGCTCTTAATGGGGGGAAAGTCTGTAAGAAGCTCAGAGAGGGAGAGAGCTGGATGCTTGGCCACACAGCAGGACCGGGGCCCCCGCCTGGGCTCTCAGCAGCAGAGGGCCGGGGTCTGTCCCAGAGGGCTCAGCTGAGCTCCAGATGGGTGTCCAGGAGCACCCGGGTGCCAGATGCCCCGCGGGCCTGTGCGGGGGCGGGAGCCTGGCTTCTATCAGCTCACATGTGGGGGGCAGCATGTCTGTGCCGGGGGTGCTCGGAGAAGGGCTTTCTCTAGGGGAGGAAGGCGGTGGGTGCCCCAGCCTCTCCCCAGGGTGCCTCCCTGGTGGCACCTCTGTGGTCGTTTTCAAGGACCCACTCAGATCTCAGAGAGGTGAGGACTAAGGAGGCACAGCTGGGCGTGGGGGCGGGGGGTGGGGTGAAGCAGCCCCTAGCAGAGCGCCCAGGCGACCCCCGGGCTGGGCAGGGAGCTGGGAGCAGGCCCCCGCCCATCAGAGGGCGTCCCCTCTGAGCCTGGAGCCGGGGCCAGGCTGCTGGGCCTTTCTCATCTGAGCCCAGTGCCTCCTCCCCCTGCGCTCCCCACCCCTCTGTCCTTTCTCGAGGGGCCTTCCTAGCAGTGCAGGGGGCTCCAGGGCTATCCTGGAGTTACTGGAGGAGCCACACCGAGCCAGGGGTCCAGCCTGGGGCCTCCTTCGTGCAGTACCTGCCCCTGTGCCCCTGTGCCTTCATGCTATCTCCCAGCTGTCAGGGCCTCACCTTACCCGCCCACCCCGCTCTGTCCCCCACCCCCTGGGGCATGGCAATGCCAATCTTCCTCACCAACTCCCACAAGGCACCCAGAGGGCTGGGCATGAGGGCCCGGGAGAGACTCGGTAACGGGGACCCAGCAGTCCCGGGTCACCCTACTGCAACCAGAGGGAGGAGGTGTTTCAGGAGAGAAGCCGCTCAGGGGTGAGCTGGAGGCTGTGCGTGGAATTGGGATGAGGGTCCTCAGCTTAAACATCAGGGGCCACGGTGTGCCAGCGTCCTCCCTCCCCACACCCCAGCGGGCCTGGGCTGAGAACTCACAGCACCCAGGGCAGAGGGATGGGACCAAAGCTCCCTCTTAGCAGCTCCAAAACGCCCCAAGAGGGGGAAAACTCGAGTCCCTTCCCTGGCCAGGGGTGTGTGGTGCGCATGCGTGTGTATGCAAGCATGCGGCTGTGTGCGCGTGTGTGGGCCCAGGACTGCCTGGCAGGCATCCAGCTGCAGGGACGCTGGGCTGGCCCCCGCGCTGAGAACAGAGGAGAGGGCAGGCAGGGCCCGTGCCGTGGGAATCGGTCCTGAGCCCAGGATATTTATAGCGGCCGCTCCTGCAGCTGGGGGGAGGGGGCTCTAGGTGGGAACGGAAGTCAGAAGTCTGCTCTCGGCCCCCCACCCTCCCCAGAGAGCTGGACAGCAGATGTCCCTGGGCCAGCAGCTCTGCTGGGCCAGTCGAGCAGCTGGGGCGGGGTCCTGAGCTGGGTCTCTGCCAGGATGGAGGCTCTGGCCGTCTGGGGCTGGACTCTCCTTGCCTATCCCTGAGTGGCTGTCTGTGTACACTTGTGTGTGTGCATGTGCACTGTGTGTGTCTGTGTGTGCCATGTGTGTGCGTGTGCACATGCCCATGTATGTTCGTGTGTGTGCCATTTGTCCATGTGTCTCCATGTGCTGCCATGTGTGTTCATGTACACTGTGTATGTGTTTGCCCCATATGTGTCCATATGCACTATGTGTGTCTGTTTGTGGCCCATGTGTGTCCATGTGCACTATGTGTGTCCATGTGTACCATGTGTGTTCATGTGCCCCATGTGTGTCTGTGTGCGCCATGTGTGTGCCCCATGTACTGTTTGTCTGTGTGCCCATGTGTGTCCGTGTGTGCCCTTGTGTGTTCGTGTGTGCCCTGGTGTGTCCGTGTGAGCCCCATGTATGTCTATGTTCACTGTGTGTGTGCGCCATGTATCTGTGTGCACCACATGTCCATGTGTGCCCTTGTGTATGAGTGTGTCCATGTGCATCTATATGTGTCCTTGTGTGTGTGTGTGCCCCCATGTGGGTTTGTTTGTGCTCTTGTGTGTGTGTGCTCCCATGTGTGCCCATGTGCATCCATATGTGTCCCTGTGTCTCCGTGGGCCACCATGTGTGTCCATGTGTACAATGTATATGCATGTGTCCCCATGTGTGTGTGTGTGCCCCTTGTGTGTGTGCCCCATGTGTGTCCATGTGCCCCATGTATGTCCATGTGTTCTGTGTGCACCATGTGTCCATGTGCACTATGTGTGTACATGTGCACCATGTGTCCATGTGTGCTATATGTGTGTGCCCCCATGTTTGTCTGCTTGCATCATGTTTATCTGTGTGCCCCTGTGTGTGTTTGTGTGTGCCCCATGTATATCCATGTGCATCATGTGTGTGCCTCCATGTGTGTCTGTGTGCACCATGTGTGTCTGTGTGAGTCCTTGTGTATGAGTGTGCCCCCATATGTGTCCATGTGTGTCCATGTGCATCAATATGTGTCCTGTGTGTGTGTGTGCCCCCATGTGTGTCCATGTGCCCCGCGTGAGTGTGTGCGTGCCCATGTCTGTGTGTGTGCATGCGCACACATGTAGTGTGCACACAGGTGGAAGTCAGAGGGCAGAGGCCAGGGAGGGTGGGCGGGAACGGCTTCTCATCCCAGAGAGTGGGGAGGGGCAGGCCCGGTGTCAGCAGTGAATGTCCAGGAAAGGCCCCAGGAGCTGAGGACGGGGGTGGGTGGGGTGGGGGGGTGGGAGGTGGAATGGGGGGGTGGGGGGGCAGAGAGCGTGAGCTGAGGCGAAGAGGGCTGGGGCTTCGGATTCTGGTTTATTTATTTTTTTGTTTTAGGGTCACACCCAGCAATGCCCAGGGCTTACTCCTGGCTCTGCTCTCAGGAATCACTCCTCACAGGCTCGGGGGACCTATGGGATGCCAGGAATCAAACCTGGGTTGGCCACGTGCAAGGCAAATACCCTACCCGCTGTGCTATTGCTCTGGCCCCCGATTCTTTTATTTTTAGGAGGAGGCACACCCAGGTATGCTCAGGGCTTACTCCTGGCTCTGTGCTCTGGGATCACTCCTGGTGGGGCTCGGGGAACATACAGAATGCCAGGGAGGAGCCGTATGTGCGCAAGGCAAGCACCCGCCCACTGCTCTATTGCTCTGGCCCTCCGTGGGCTGTGGATTCTTACCCGCCTGGAGAATCCCTTGGTGGGACAGGGCTTGGCACAGGGGGGCCTTTGGCACTGGCCTCTACCAGGATGTCCCCTGTGGGCCCAGGAGGGAGGGGCGGGGCGGGGTGCTGCGGTGGGGGCCCTGGCTGGGGAGGGGAGCCAGCTGGGCTCTGCTATTCTCTCCCGGGCCCTCTTTCTTATCCGACCCGAGCCCATCCGTCAGCCTGTTTCCGGTCAAAGCAGGTCCCTGCCTGGAAGCCACAGGAGGGCGTATCAAAACCCCATCTTTTACCATCTCTGGACATTTGTTCCAGAGCTGCTCTGCGCAAACCTTACACTTGCAGGCGTGGTGGGTGGCCCCTGCACAGAGAGGCCTGGAGGGGCACCAGGGCCCTTGTGACCCGGGGTGTCTGAGCCCCTCACCGCGGGGCTCAAGGCGAGACAGTGAGACTCACTAGGGGAGCAGATGCGAAGTCTTCTGGGGGAGTCACTGGGCCCGTGGGCAGGGCCACGCCCAAGGCAGGGCACAAGGACGGGCCGTGTGAAGGGTGGGGACCAGCTGTTCCGACCTGCAGCGTGACTGTGTGTAAGGAGCTGTCCCTCTCTGGGGCCAGGGGCAGTGGTGAGGTCTGGGCGGGGCGGGTGCCCCCAGCCCCGAGAGCACAGGGAGGGAGGTGCAGACCCGGGGCGGGGGCCGGGCTCCCAGATGTGGCCCAGAGCTCACAGTGCTGGCGCCTCCGCAGGCTGGGAGCCGCCGGGCGTGGGCAGATGCCGAGCAGGAGGAAGAAATAGCCAACAGGATGGGCACTGTCCAGAACGTGGGCGAGCCATGCCACCCGGCTTCTCCGTCAAGCCTCCAGAACCAAGACAAATGGGCTTTCTTGGCCATCGAGTCAGCGGTCAGGAGAGGGGCCGAGGTTAGCGTTAAGAGGGTTTATGGAGGCCGAGACACAGAACAGCAGGTACTCTGTACAGCCTGCCTTGCACATGGACAACCCAGATTCGATCCCAGCACCCCATTTGGTCCTCTGAGCACCACCAGGAGTGATTCCTGAGTGCAGAGCCAGAAGTAACCCTGAGCATTGCTGAGAGACCCAAAAAGATGGAGAGAGAGAGAGACAGATAGATAGATAGAGAGAGACAGAGACGGAGACAGAGACAGAGAGAGACAGAGAGGGAGAGAGAGACAAAGAGAGACAGAGAGGAAGAGAGAGACAGAGACAGAGGGAAAGAGAGAGAGACAGACAGAGACAGACACAGAGAGACAGCGAGAGAAAGAGAGATGAAAAGAGAGAGAGACAGAGACAGTGAGAGAAAGAGAGAGGAAGAGAGGGAGACAGAGAGGAAGAGAGAGACAGAGTGGGAGAGAGAGACAGAGACAGAGAGGATTTGCTTAGCTGGGAGAAAGCTGGGGTGGTTTGGAAAGGTGGGGCAGTGATGAAGGGCTATGAGGAGACAGGGCAGAAATGTGGGGGACTCAGGGGTCCCCTGCTGATCCATCTCCCCTGCTGGGCGGGTGGGGTCTGGCCTGGGAAAGCCAGCAGTGGAGCAGTGGTTGGAGCGAGAGGCAGTACTGTGGCCCCAGTGTTCTGTCTGTGAAATGGGAATGTCTGTGAGCTGCCGTGGGGCGCGGCGGGTGGGTGCTCGGTTCCAAGGCCCTCCCTCTCCTCCACTCTCCTGTTAGGGGCCACCTGAGGGGCAGTGAGGGGAGCCCTGGGCCCCTGGGCCGGGGTCCTCCCGCACCTGCAGGAGTACCAGCAGCCCAGTCCTCCCCCGAGCCGCGCCGCAGAAGGCCTCCTTCTGTTCGCTTGGTTTGGGGGCCACCCCGGCTCTGTGCTCTGGGGGTGCTCCTGGTGGAGCTCAAGGGGCCTCGTGGTGACGGAACCCAGGAGGATGCCATGTGCAAAGCGCGCGCTCCGCCCGCTGGGCCCCTCCCGCCCCGCCTCTCCTTTCACCACAGGGGCTGCCGGGGCTGGAGCGCTAGCACAGCGGGGAGGGCGCCTGCCTTGCCCGTGGCCGACTGGGGTCGGTCCCCGGCTTCCCGTCTGGTCCCCTGCGCCCTCGAGGAGTGATCCCTGAGTGCAGGGCCGGGAGTCAGCCCTGAGCAGCGCTGGGTGTGGCCCCAGACCAAAACCATAAAATAAATAAAATAGAATAGTGCCTAGATCTACCCGTAGAGGCTGGGGGAGGCGCAGTGCCAGGGACGGAGCCCGGGGGGCTGCACCATGCCCACGAGTGCTCTGTCATTGAACTGTCTTCCGGGACCCTAGAGGAAGACTCTCAATGCGGGAAGTTTCCAGAGAGTCAGAGCCGCGTGGGGCCCAG
This sequence comes from Sorex araneus, assembly GCF_027595985.1. Classification (NCBI taxonomy): domain Eukaryota; kingdom Metazoa; phylum Chordata; class Mammalia; order Eulipotyphla; family Soricidae; genus Sorex; species Sorex araneus. Next base: position 98,232,644 of record NC_073304.1, on the reverse strand, counting down.
CTGGTGCCGGGAGCAGGGCGAGAGGGACGGAGCCACACAGGGTGGGAACAGGCCAGGCTGCGGACCCCAGGGCCTCCCCACTCAGGTGCTCCTGGCAGGAACAGGGCCGCAGCCCGGCCGCCATCCTGCCTTTTCCTTCTCCCCACGTGCCACCCCCATGTCTGCCAGCAGCGGGGTCTGGGGAAGACAGTGGGAGGAGGCGCCCCAGCTCCCGGGCGCAGGCTCGGGGGCACCGCAGGAGGACGGCTGTGTGCGCCCCCGTCCGCGTGCATCAGGCTCATTCCCACTCCCCCTCCCGCCCCCTCCTGGGCAGCACGCCCAGTTCCCAGACGCAGCCTCTGCACTTCCTCCGCTCCACACACCCGCTCCCCCAGAGGCACGGCCCACCTGGCGCACCCCCTCCGCAGGGCCCCCCAGGCCCGCAGTCCTGAAAGGCCGCTCTTGTCCTCCCTGCCCTGGGGGAGGGCGGGCGCCCGTGGAGTGGGGGGTTCTGGGGACACAGTTACCCTTGGTTCTCCGCTAGCTTTTTCAGCGTCTGAGAGAGCCGGCCCAGGGGCTGGCCCCTGCCCTATCACAGGCAGGGCTGGGGCGGAGGGGGCCGGGCCGGGGCAGGGGGCAGCGGGCACACTGCCCCAGACGACAATCTCAGGCAGCAGACGCTCCAGCCGGGTTCAATCACTCGCCCTGGAGGGTCACCCCTCGTCCTGCTGCCCCCCCCCCCCAGACCCACTCTACACTGTTTAACATCAGCTCTGCCAGGTCCGGTTTGTTTGGTTTTGTTTTTGGGCCACACCCAGCAGTGCTCAGGGATGACTGCTGGCGGGGGCTCAGGGGACCAGGTGGGATGCCCGGGATGGATCCTGGGCCAGCCGCGTGCAGGGCAAGTGTCCTGTCCACCCACTGCGCCGTCTCTCTGGCCGCGCTCTGCCCAGCTTGGGAGAGGAGCTGAGGTTCGGGCCTCCTGCCCGTGCTCCCTCTGGCCCCGGGCTGTGCCCCGCGATGCCCCGGCCCCACGCACCACCCCGCCTCTGCTGGCCCCGCTGGCGGCTCGGAGGAGCAGGCAGCGTGCTCCTCATCTGTGTGCCCCGTGCCGAGCCCGGGAGCGTGCCCAGAGAGGAGTGGGGCTGGGGGCTGTTACAGGGAGTTGCTTCCTCCTTCCCTGCGAGACAGAACTGCTTTGCTTCCTCCCGAGCCTCGATCCTCCCATCTGAGCAATGGGACAGGCTTTGGGGCTCTCCACGTGGGGACACGGGCTCGGACAGGGAAAGCGTGCTCGTGCGGCCTGAGATGGGGGTGTCCGGAAGGGGTCTTCCCTAGCTGGGTGCTAAGGCAGGCCTGGGAGGAGGGAGACCAACTCTTCAGCCCCTCCACGTCCCAAGTCCTCCGCAAAGGCGGGTTCTGCTGGCCGTGCCACGCCCACGGCTCCATGTGGCTCCTTCCCCAAGCCCTCTCCGGCCAACAGGGCAGAGGCTGTGACTCTGCTTTGCCATTTAAGGCCTCTGAGCCCGGGTCCAGTGGCTCCTCCTGGCACCAGGCTACTGGCCTTGCCGCCTCAGCGCCCTCAGCTCGTGCCCACCTCGGCCTTCTCTCCGCCCTGCCTGCAGTTCTGTCTCCTCCCCCCCCACCCCGTGGGGTGCTGCGGGGACCCCAGGGCCTCCTCTCAGCCCGTCCTCTGCATCTGGAACTTTGCAGGTGGGACGGAAGGGTCACTGAAATCTTCATTTGCTTTGTGGCCTCCCTGAGGTCCCCGTCCAGCCCTCGCAGGGCTCGGTGCCCCCAGAACACCCTCACAGTCTGTGCTGGGGAGGTACAGAGACATGGGGGGGGCAGTGAGGGGCTGCAGTCTCTCTGCCCCTGCCCTGCTCATGAGAAGCCCAGCCGGTCACCCAGTCCCTGAGACTCAGAGCAGGGGGTCCCTGGGGACGAGGCTCCCAGGACCCCAGCTCTGACTCACCCTCCAAGGAGGGGGGGTCCTTCCTTGACTCATTTCCCTTCTGGGCACCTCGTGATGCTGCCCATTAGAGCTGGCCTGCCCATCAGATGGGGAGCTGGGTGTGGCGGGGCCCAGGAAGGAGGCCCGGCCCCTGCCCCAGGCCACTCTCGGTGCTGGCGATGGGCCTCTCTCAGCCCTGATTCATCTGTCATCAGACAGGCCCCGGGGCCACCACTTCTGTAGCCCAGCTAGGCTGTCTCCCAGCCCTGGGGCAGCCTCAGGAGGGCACTTCATTCAGCCCTGCGGGGACAGGAGGTGTGGCCAGGCCAGGCTGTTCCAGCCCTGCCTCTGGGGACTGGGGAGAGGAAGGGTCAGTAGGTGCCCACCAAGCCTCTCCAGTGAGAAGGAGGTCAGTGAAACGCACCCCGACGCGGAGAGGGTGCAGGAGCGGGCCTGGGGTGCAGTCGGAGGTGGATGCTAAGGTGGGGGCTCCTTAGGGTGGATGCTGCTCCCCGTCCCTCTCCCTCTGACTTCCCCCTCCCTAGTGTGGGGGTCTGGGTGGGAGGTGTCTTCTCAGGGGCGACGCTGCCCTTCGGTTGCCCAAGTGCTGGAGCCAGAGTCCGCCGGGCTTCGGGGACACTCAGAGAATAACGGGGCGCCCGGCTGCTCAGAGCTGCCACACACCCCAGAAAACGTACCCCCAGATCCAGCCTTAAATGACTGGGACACCCCAGCCAGGAGGAGGTCCGGGGTCCCTGGGCCCTCTGGAGGGGAGGCAGCCCCGCCTTCCCCTTCTCTGCCCAGGACCCTCCCGCCCACCGTGTCCTGGCTCTCACTCACCTGCGGATGCCAACTCCAGGGCGGCCCACAGTGCCAAGGTCACGGCCACGGCCAGGGCAGGCGCGCGCGGCCCGGACCGCCGGCCACAGCGCATCGCGGCAGGCTGGGCAGCGGAGTCTGGACGAGCCTGGACGGCAGAGCGGCCAGTGGAGGGCGGCGCTGGCGCGGGCTGTGGCACCCGGGTGTCCCGCGGCCGTTCTTAACTCGGGGGCGGGGCAGGCGCCTGCCCGCGCTCTGGTTTCAGGCTGGGGCTCCCCATCCCCACCCCACCCCCCCACCTTCTTAAAGGGCCCCCTACTGGGCCGCCCCAGCCGTGGCGGGGTGCAGGGACCCTCACAAGGGGTCAGTCCCATTCTGAACATTGAGGGTCGAGTCCCCCCGGGGGCCCAGGTCTGAAGAGCTCTGACCCCAGGGGCCCCTCCCTCTGCCATCAGCCCCTCCTTCTTTGCCTTCTGCCCTTTCAGGAGGGGCGGGGAGGGGTCTGCCTCAGGACTGACGCCCACCAGTGTTCGGTAGAGAGGCAACAGCCCCGCGTCTGCATGACTGTACCCCAGCCGTCCAACAGGGCCCTGATCTGTGATCTGCAGGGCCTCAGTTTCCCAGTCTGTCACGGAGGCGAGGCCAGGACACTCAGACTCCCGGCAGGAGAAACTCCGCTCCGTGGCCTCAGTTTGCCTCGGCCTAACTGTGCCAGGCCGGGGAGGGTCACTCCTCACCAGCCATCACCAGCTTTTACAGCGGAAACTGTAGCTCAGAGCCCCCGGTGGGGGCCAGCGGGCTCCAGCCTCCGCTCCACAGCCGGGAATCGCAGCGTCCCGGGGCTGCCTTTGGAAATCTGGCCCTGGATTTAGCTCCTACCTAACAGCTTCAAGCTGGGGCCCTTCTCGGTCTTGGCTCACTCCCAGACATCAGCCCGGCCCAAACAGGAGGAGAAAGGGTGAGATTATTGCTGGAGCCTCTGCCTGCCCTTCGCCTCGCCCCACTGCACAGGGCCTGGCCTCGCCTTTGCGCTTCTGCGAGGAGGTCCAGGGGCACCCCGGGAATGCTCTCCTCTCCGTTCTCTCATCCAAAGCTCTGTGCCACCCCAGCCCTTCCCTTCTCCCCCTCCTGCCCTTCAGAGCTGTGGGGAGGGGCCAGACACCAGCGTTCTATCCAGGTATGGGCCCCTGAGCCCTGCCAGGGGGATCCCTGAGTCTAGACCCAGCAGTAAGCCCTGAGCGCTGCTGGCTGTGACCCCAAAATAAAGCACTGCACTGTCACACTGTCATCCCGTTGTTCATCGATTTGCTCGAGCGGGCACCAGTAACGTCTCCATCGTGAGACTTGTTGTTACTGTTTTTGGCTATCGAATAGGCCACGGGTAGCTTGCCAGGCTCTGCTGTGTGGGTGGGATACTCTCGGTAGCTTGCCGGGCTCTCTGAGAGGGACGGAGGAATCAAACCCGGGTCTGCCACGTGCAAGGCAAACGCCCTACCGGCTGTGCTATCGCTCCAGCCCCCCAAATAAAAATCCAAAACAAATCGTTGGTCAGAGGGCCTGTCCAGACTGGAGGAGGAAGGACAGATGGCCCTGGGGTCTCAGCCCCCACCTCACTCTTCCTTCCCCTGGCCAGTGACAGATACCCCCGGCCTTCTGCCCCAGTGGGGCTGGGGAGTCAGCTCAAGGGGCACTTCACGCTTGGTGCCACCCAGTCTGCTGATCACACGGGCCTGGGAGCAGTCCCTGAGCAGCGTTGGGGTGGCCCTCACAGAGAACAGCACCCCCTCCCACGGGCACACGGGAGCCCATTGAGCAGATGAGGAAACTGAGTTAGCAATTCTAGAGCGGGGCTTAGAGGTGAAACCAGATCTTTTGTTCGGAGGCCATATCTGTGGTGTTCAGGGATTGGACCCAGGTTCCTGCGTGCACAGCAGGTGCTCCAGCCCCCCCCGGCCAGCCCCAGCTCCAGCCACCAGCCAGATTCTTTTATACTTTTTACTTACTTAAGTTTTTGGTTTTGGGGCCAAACCTGGCTATGCTCAGGGGTTACTCCTGACTCTGCACTCAGGGCTCACTAATGAGGGACTTGGGGGGACTATATGGGATGCCGGGGGTCAAACATGGATCAGCCACATGCAAGGCAAGCAGGTGCCCTTCAGATGTACTATCACTCTGAAGGGCACCCTTTTTTTTTTTCTTTTTTGGGTCACACCCAGTGATGCTCAGAGCTTACTCCTGGCTCTGCACTCAGGAATCACTCCCGGAGGTGCTCAGGGGACACTATGGGATGACAGAGATCAAACCCAGGTCGGCTGTGTACAAGGCAAATGCACAACCCACTGTACTATCACTCTGGCCCCTTTGCCCCCTGGTTCTAATTTTAATTGAACTATTATTTCAAGGGCCTCCTGTGTTTGGGTGTTTGGGGGAGCTTGGGGCCAGTCCTGGTGATGTTCCAGGAGGTGTAGGCCTGGCGGCTTAGCCGGGCTGGGCCTGGCCTGGTGATGCGGGGCCAGGCAGGGCCTTGCGCATGCCAGCCACACTGCTCCCAGCTCTCCGCGCTCTCTCCCTGCCCCTGGCACCGGCCTCTGGAGCCAGCCCGCTGTGAGGGTGTGGATGTGTGGGGTAGTGAGCCTTGCAGACCTGAGTTCAGTTCCCAGTTCTACTTGGCGCCGACCCTGAGTAAGTCACTTCATCTCTCTGTGTAAGACTGGGTGTGTAGGGGCCGGAGCAACCGCACAGTGGGGAGGGCACTTGCCTGGCACAGCCAATGGGTGTTTGATCCCCGGCACCCCATGTGATCCCTCGAGCACATCCAGGGGTTACATCAGAGTAACCCCTGAGCATCAGTGAGTGTGGCCCCAAGACCAAAACAACAAAAAAAAGAAAAGAAAAGAAAGAAAAAAGAGAGAAAGAAAGAGAGAAAGAAAGAAAGAGAGAAAGAGAGAGAGAAAGAAAGAGAGAGAAAGAGAGAGAGAAAGAGAGAGAGAAAGAAAGAGAGAAAGAGAGAAAAAAGAAAGAAGAAAGAAAGAAATCCCAAACAAAATCAACCAAGCAAATCAACTAAACAAAGAAAATACCCCAAAACAGAAAAGAAACACCCCCAAGCCCCACAGTGTGTTTGTGGATTCTGTGCTTTCAGGTCCCAAGTGCCTGGCCCCCCGCGGGGAGGTGGCAGGCACTCCCTCCAGCTCCTGCTTCCTCCTGCTTGTCCCCCACCTCCTCAATTTGTGCATAGCTTTGACTCACTTCTCCACAATGGAAAGTTCTCTCTGCCTTCTGAGGGCTGAACTTTTGCACACAGTAGGCGCTGCATAACTGCATGCTGGGTGAACTCAGAAACCACTCGCTGCTGCCTGGGGATTTTGGCTCCAGGGGTTCCCCTGAGGGGGCCTGGGGTGAGCTGAGCCCTTGACCTTTCTCCACCCATCCCAAGCTTTCCTTCCCAGAAGCCCCCGCCCCCGCCCCCCGCCCCCCCCCAGGCAGGGAGGCACCTGGTCCTTGTTAGGGGCTAATTACTGGCCAAGTGTGTGGAGGGAAGTTTTCTTTTTAGGAATGAAAAGGCCTGGGAGGAGTTTTTTTATGAATCAACACCAACAGCTCCTAGCCACTTCCCACCCGTCCATCTGCTCCTCTCCCTCTCCCTCCGTCCCTCCCTCCCTCTGCCCCCCTCTCTCTCCATCACTTCCTTCCCTTCTCAGCTCCCCCCTGCCTGTCCCCACCCACACACACACTCACACCACTACTGGGAGTCGTTTGTGTGTCTGGGAGCCCACAGACCACAGAGTCCCCGCCCAGAGCGGAGCCAGGAGTGGAGTCGGGGCTCAATGCACACAGTCGCCCCCCCTGCACCCCCCAGCGCCCCGCCTTGTTGCTAGCAGAGCAGAGAAACACGGCTGAGAAATCATGGCAACCGGCCTTGCCGGGAGCTTCTCTCTCCGTAAGCGGCTCTCGCTGAGGCCTGCCGCCTTCCCGGTTTACAAAACAGTCACCAGCTCTCTTGACAACCCCGGAAAGTGTGTGTTTGGGGATGACGGTGTTTGTCCCCATTTCACTGATGAAGACAGTGAGGTTCTCAGTGGTTGGGGCTGGGTTGGTGCAGGACTTGAACCCTGGACCAGGGCTGAGGACTGTCCTGACAGGAAGTCCTGGAAGAAAGTTGGGCCCTAGTGGGGATGGAAGGAGGGGAGGGCCCTTGCCTTGCACGTGGCCAACCCAGGTTCAATCCTTGGCATCCCATGTGGGCCCCTGAGCACTGACAGGAGTGATTCCTGAGTGCAGAGCCAGGAGCTCTGAGCATCGCCGGGTGTGACCCCCAGACAGGGGTGGGGGTGGAGAGAGAGAGAGAGAGACAGACATACAGCCAGAGGGAGGGAGAGAGAGAGAGAGAGAGAGAGAGAGAGAGAGAGAGAGAGAGAGAGAGAGAGATTGGGCCTTTGATGCTTTGCAAAGGCTCCCTCTGGCTCTGGGTGAGGCAGTTGGTGTGAGCTGCGTCTGCTTAGCTGACCGCTCTGGACTCTCCAGGGTGCCCCCCGCCCCCGCCAGGCTGATCTCTGTCCTGAGAGAAGGCAGCCCGGCTTCCCTGGCAGTCTCAGGCCTGCCCGGATCTTCTCTTGCTGCCTTCTGACCTTTGCCATGATTTCCCTTTGTGTGGCCTGCTCAGGCCTCGCTGGGGACCATTCCTGACTGTCCTTGCCTCTCTGGCTTCTGTCCCTTTCCTCCAGGAAGCCCTCAGGCCTCCCTCTCATGACGAGCTCCCTATCTGCCTCTCTGTGGGTACTGTTCTGTGTCCTCCACAGACCGGCGGGGGCCAGGCGAGCCCTCCGCACCCCCGGGCCTCCTGCCCAAGTGCTTCTCAGCAGCATGGGACGGGACAGAGAAGGGTGCTCCTGTCTAGGAGTGCGGGCGGGTTGGGAAGCGACCATGGCCCTAGCTGTGTGCTGCCTCAGTTTCCCCAAAGATCTGGCTGGGGGTGCGGGACGAAAGCAACATGGACACCCGCGTCACACAGCGGGCTTGGCTCGCTCACTTTTCCCGCTAGTCACTTTTCCCCTCGATGTCCGCACTGGCGGGGCTGGGCCTCTGCCCTGCCCTTCGCCTGGCACCCAGATTGTCCCTGTGTTTTGCACCCTGGCTGCCTCGCCCCACCCGACAGGCCCAGCCAATGCCAGCTTGTGGGTAAGTGGTGGGTCCCTGTGCCCAGAAGGGCGGTGCCCGAGCTGGCCTGAGCCCTCAGGGAACTGACTCTGCTCCAGGGAGAACCCACCGGCCACTCCCTGCCAGGGAGGAGTCCCCTGGGCCTCGCCCCCTGGTGCTGGACCCTGCCCCAGTCTCAGGTACCCCCCCACCCCCAGGTGCCTATGTGGAACTCGCCCCTCTGCCTGGCTGGAGGCAGCCCTGGGGTTCCTCCAAGTGCACACAACCCCGAATTGCACAATTCAGGAGCTGCAGAGCCATGTTCGCTGCCTCCGGGTGCCACTGTGGACACGAGGCCCGGGCCTCCACCCAAGCCCTCCTGGAGAGACAGGGCTGGGGGTTGGTGGGGAGCGACGGGGACCCCCCAGAGCCTTCGTTCCGGGCCAGGCACTCTCTCCCACACCACATCCACGGAGGCCTGTGGCTTCAGGGTCTGGCCAGCTGGTCCCAGCTGACTCCCCCGGGACGTGCTATTTCTAAACATCAGATCCCGTGCTTAACCCCTGCAGCGCCACACCGCTGAGCTTCCCTCAGCCTGCAGAGCACAACTGCAGGCATGGGGTGACCGTCCCCGCGGGGCTGGAGCACATGGAGGACTTGTGCAGGGGCCAGCACGATGCAGACCCCTTGGGGGCTGGGCAGTGGCCCCCAGAGGAGGAGGAGAGCGACCTGCAGGGTGTCGGGAGCTGTGGCAGGGGCTGCTGTGGGGGCACAGTGTGGGAAGCGTGCCGGGTACAGCGGCAGGGGTGGGACCCTGCCAAGGCTGTCCTGTGCAGCCTCAGGCGGGTCTCTCCGGGTGGCACCCTGGGAAGTGGGGGAGTCGGGATGATACTGTTGTGGATGCACAGCTCCAGGGCCCCCTCAGAGGCGAGACAGGACAAACAGGGACAGCTGACAGCAGGAGGGTCCAGCTATGTGGACTCTAAGGGGAACCCCCCACCCTGTCCCCCAAGAGCAGATTGCTGGAAGTCTGCCCTGCTGGGCCCCCTTGCCCCTCGTGGGCCCAGCCAGCCTCCAGGACAGCTGCCGTGTCCGGGTCCCCCACCCCCTGGGGCCACTGTGCCCCGCTATGAATGAGCTGACTAATGTACCTTCATAGAGATGATGGAGTAGTCTTGGGGGCTGGGGGTGTGGCCTGGTGGGAAAGCACAGGCCTTGTATGTGTGAGGCCCGGGGTCCCATCCCCTCCCCCTGTGGTGACCTTGGAGACCCCACCAAAGGACCTGTAGCACCTGTCTGGCTCTCGTCGGAGCCTCTGGGCTGTGTGCAGTGGGGTGGCCAGGAGTCCTTGCAGGGGGCCCGAGGCTTCGAGCCGGTGACCAGCACTTACCCACCAGTCCCAGGCATCCTTGGTGGAAGGCCAGCGCCAGGCAAGCCTTAGTGGCCTTAGGGACGTGGTCCTGCGCGTGTCCTCCTTGTTTGCTGAGCTGGGGCTCAACACAGCCTCGTGTGGGCAAAGCAAGGGCTCCTCTCCCTCTGGCACACACCTGACGGCCACTCCTGAGGCCCCGTGCCAGGACCACCCACTGGGTTCTCTTATTATTTGTTTGGTTTGGGGCCACACCTGGCTGTGCTCAGGGCTTTCCCCTGGCTCTGCACCCAGGGATCACTCCTGGCAGGGCTCAGGGGGCCATATGGGATGCTATGATCGAACCCGGATTGGCCTGGGGTGGCCTGGTGCAAGGCACACGCCCTACCCACTGTTTTCTTTCTCTCTGGGCGTGCATTCTCTCCTAAATAACTGTCGACTATGTGAGATGATAAATGTTTTGCTTTTACTTTTATTTTTGGGCCACATCTGGCTGTGCTCAGGGCTGACTCCTGGCTTCTGTGTTCAGGGATCAGCCCTGGTGGGGCTCGGGGTGGGGGTCTATGGGATACCAGGGATCGAACCTAACAAGGCCCATGCAAAGCAAGCATCTGATGCACTGGACCGTATTTCTGGCCCCATATGTTTGGCGTTTCAGCCTGCAGGGTTTGAGGGCTATTAGTTGGTGAGCCACAGATCACTGATACAAACCTGCACAGCCCTGAGCCAGAGCAGGCTTCCCTGGGTCTGAGAATCCACGAAGCCACTCATTCATCCAATGGCATTTCTTCAGTTGCATACCACAGGCCAGACCCCATGCTAAGGGCCAAGGTGGGCAGGCGGGGGGGGGGGTGGGAGACTGCCATACCTGACAGGGCCCTGCCATGCGGCCATCACAGGGGCCCCAGAGACTTCATCACGGGGGTAGGGGTGGCAGGACAAGAGAGGTGTCTGGGTGAGGCCCGGTGTGCAGGGCTGGGTGCTGGCCCCATTCACGGAGACAAAAGGGGTGGGAGCGGGCCAGGGCCTTGTACGAGTAGAGTCTGGGCATATGGGTCGGAGGAGTCCGGGTCACTGAACGCTGTTGCTGTGTGGGTCGGCAGCTTCTGTGGTGGCCTGGCCTGAGGGCTGAAGCTGCTTCGTTGTGGGAATTATGGGGGTAGGGGGGATACAGAGGATGGTACTGTGGGCTGCTGCGGAGGTGAGGGGCTGAGTGAGAGGGAGCTTGGTCAGTGCTGGGGAACAGTCCTTGAATACCTGAGGCCCTGGGTTCGATCCCCAATCCCAACACCAGAAAAAAAAAAAGGGGCAGCCTGGGGCTGGAGAGACGGTGAAGGGGGATGGCGCTTGCTTGCCTGGGGCCCACCCAGTTCATATCCCCAGCACCACCCCCACCCTCCCCGCTGCAACACCAGGAGACACTCCCGAGCACCGCTGGGGTGTGGCCCACCCCCAGCCCCTACAAGACTCTAGACAAACCAACGTTCCTTATTTGGGGGAGGGGGCTGGGTCATACCTGGCGATGCTCAGGGCCAGAGATTGAAGCAGGTGCTCGTGTATAAAGCAACTGCCTTCACTCTGGCTCCGTGTCACTCTTTTTATTTTGGGCCACACCCAGCAGTGCTCAGGGGTCATTCCTGGCTCTGTCTTCCGGGATCACGCCTAACAGTGCTCGGTGGGTCAGATGAGGTGCCAAGGACTGAACTGGGTTTGGCGAAGCACAAGGCCAGTGTCCGAATTACTGCATTTTCTCCCCAGCCTGCATATACACCAACATTAAAAACACAAAACAAACTTGTTTTTGGTTTTTGTTTTTCAACATCATTTTAAGCTTACTGAAAAGCAGCAAGATTATTACATCTATTTATACACGCTCATGTCGATTTTCCAAATGTTAATATTTTGCCATATTTAAAATTCTCTCCATGTGTATCCACACATTTTTTCCCCTGAACTATTTGAGAGTAGGTGACAGACAGACTGCTCCTTTATTTTTATTTATTATTTTTGGTTTCTGAACCACACCCAGCTGTGCTCAGGGCTTACTTCTGGCTCTGCACTCAGGGATCACTCCTGGTGGGGCTCAGGGGGACCATATGGGATGCTGGGGATCAAACCCAGGTGGGTCATGTACAAGGCAAGGACCCTACCCGCTGTACTATGGCTTCAGCCCCTACAATGCTCCTTTATTCTTAAACACTTCAAAGTGTATTTTCCCCAACCACAAGGCTTTCTCCTTAACAGCCAGAGTGCAAAACTTTTAGGTCAAAGTCAGGAAATTAGCATTGGATACCTTTAACTGGCCACTGACTTGTTTGTTTGACAATTTCCCAAGTGGGAGCAAAAGAAGCTTCCTGCTCTGCTATTGCCTCTCGTTGTCCTAATTTTTTAAAGAAATAGTTTCAGTGGCAAACCAGTTTTTGAAGGGGTGTGAGGAGACAGCGCCAGGGACCAACCCAGAGCCTGCCAGCTGCCAAGCAGGTGCTCCGGGGATGGGGAACAGCTCCGTGGCAGAGTCCTGAGACCTTGAGTTCAACCCCAGGCCCCACCCTGTCTAGACTTCACCTTGGAGCCGAGGCACGAGCCACAGTGGGTGTCGGTCTCCGGCACACCATACCCATGCGCGGGACCCCAGACCCGGCGCCAGCAGCAACAGCGACGAAGGAGCTAGTGCTCTGCGTGCTTCCCCCCGGGCCAGCCTGCGGTTTTATTCCCCAACTGCTGTCTCTGTCTCTGAATTTTCACTGGGTCACATTAAAATTCGGCATCTGCTCTATCTTCGTCACCTCTAAAAGCCTAGTTCCCACTACACAGTTGATGGCTTTTCCCATTTTACCCATCCCCCAGTGTCATCTCTGGCACCCTGCATCTTTTCCTCCCTTTCATTTTGCTTTTTGGGTCACACCCAGCGATGCTCAGGGGTTCCTCCTGGCTCTGCACTCAGGAATCATTCCTGGCGGAGCTTGGGGGACCACATGGGATGCCGGGGATAGAACCCGGGTCGGCCGCGTGCAAGGCAGACGCCCTCCCTGCTGTGCTATTGCTCCAGCCCCACGCCCTGCTTCTTCTCTGCGTGCCAGGGCTTAGCTTACTACCACTCCATCTTCTAAGTTTTGGTGGATCTCAACCAGCACCTCTCTCTGGCTGTATTTCACCGTCCCAAGGTCAGGTGCGGACCCTTGTGGTGAGTCGCAAGTGCAGACTGGCCTGGGTCGCTTCCTGCTCCTTACACCCAGCCCCTTCCAAAGGGCTGGAACTCTGGGGGGTGGAGTGCAGAGGGGGGCTTTGGTGTCCCCCTCTCTCAGCGCAGCCTTGGGGCCACAGCAGCTCCTGGTCATGGTCAAGGACGTGCCCCCGAGTGACCTGGGTGAGGTAGTGTCTGCTGGGCTCTCCCTAAACTGGTGGTTTCCCCCTTTTTTGGGCTTGGAAAGGTCAGGCTGGGGAGGAAGGCCAGCAGGAGGGGAGGGGCCGGGCGGGGCTGGGAGCGCTCTGGCCACTGGCTGGGCTGCAGGGGCCCATCTACGGCTGAGGCTGGGCTTGAGAGGCTACGGGGGTGGGGGGGTGGGGGGGTGAGGCGGGGACAGGGATGAGACTCCTTGGCCGAGGGCCTTGGGAACCTGGTAGGGAGTGCAGGCCTGGATGGAGGGTGCCTGTGGTCCAGGAGGGAGGGTGGGGGCAGGGAAAATTGTCTTTTTTAAATTTGGGGCCACACCTTGCCAGAAGCTACTCCTGACTCTGAGCTCAGGGATCACTCCTGGCTCAGGGGACCACGCATGGAACCTGGACTGGCTGCGCGCAAGGCAAGCACCCTACCTGCTGTACTACTGCTCAGGACCCGGTGTGTGTGTGTGTGTGTGTGTGTGTGTGTGTGTGTGTGTGTGTGTGTGTGTGTGTGTGTTTGTGTGTGTGTGTGAGACATCAAATCCAGGGTCACATGCATGTACTACTGCTCAGGACCCGGTGTGTGTGTGTGTGTGTGTGTGTGTGTGACATCAAATCCAGGGTCACATGCATGCACACCAAGAGCCCCACAGCCCAGTTCCCAGAGAGACTTTTCCTCAGATGCTGTTTCCCTAGCAGAGCTCGGGGCAACAGCGTAGGGCCTTGGTGGGTGTCAGCTCAGCTCCCGGGGTGTGGATGCTTGGAGAACCCCGCAGGCCCGGAAGGTGGAGGTCGGGGCCCCAGATCTGCCCCCTGCAGCTCAGGGACCCTCAGGGCTGAGGCCCAGCGGGACCACAACCGGCTCCTGGAAAAGTTGAGGGTGGCCCCATGCCTGGGGCCACCTGGGGCGGATGGGGAGGGGGGGGTCTTCTGATTCCTTATAAGGTGGTTAGGGGAGGGTCTTCGGGGTGGGGCGGGAACCCTGGGACCTGGGAAGGGCTGGGCCGCGCTCCTCCCCTGTCTCTGCGGCGGGTCACCTCCTGTGCCTGGTTTGGCTCCCGCAGAGCAGAGACGACGCAGCACCCGAGTCCGTGGGGTCCGCAGCCTTGGGGCACAGCCTTGTTCCTGTCTGACCCTTCGTTTCCCTTCTGCGCCTCTGGGGGGGAACAAGCCCCCTCACCCCCCCGAGGCAGCATTATCTGCCCTCCAGGACGGGCTCCCCCTTCCTGCCTCCTGTGGCCGAGCATGAATCAGGATTTTAGGGGTGCAGGGGCCTCCATTATTTGCTTATCTCTCCCCAGAGACAGCTGGGGATCTTCCTACCCTCACCTAGGCCCCAGCCCTGTCTCTGCACCTCTCATTCTTCACTCCACACTCCTGCGCCCCTGCACCCCTGCGTCCCCATGCCCTCGCATCTCCACACCCCTGCATCCTCATTACCCTGCACCCGCACCCCTACATCCCTGCACCCCACACCCTGCACCCCTGTATTCTTGCACCCTGCATCCTGCACCTCTGCATCCCCACACCCTGCATCTCTGCAGCCCCACACTCTCCCATCCCTGCACCCCTGCATCCCCACACCCTTACATCCCTGCACCCCTGCATCCCCACACTCTCACATCCCTGCACCCCTGCATCCCTGCACCCCTGCATTCCTGTACTCCAGCATGCACGTGTGGCCCCAGGTCTCATATGCAGGGTGTGAGCAGGCATCTCCCTCAGAAACCTCCGGAACTCTGAGGATGCCATAGCCTGGAGAGGAGTCGGGATCCAGCATGCCGTGTGACATCAGAGCTCTGCTCTTTCCCCAGCTAAGTAAGGGGCCCGGGGCTAGCGAGGGGACCAGGTGGAACCCATTCCTCACGACCACCAGCTTTCACGTTGACTGCCCCATCTCCAGGTGCCACCAGGCAGGAGTGAGTCGCTGGCCCTGTCTGACCTCACCTCTCCCTCTCGGTCCCCTGAGCCTGGGCCCCGGGGACCCCCAGCTCCTACCCTGGGTGGCCGGGGGGCAGGGAGGCTCTGTTCTCAGGGTTCCAGAGCTGAGCTGCCGCGGTAGAATTTTGACGGCGCCCCAGCAACGGGAAACAAACAGTGGCCCAGAGTCACATTCCGCCTGACGTCATTCCCGCTCGCTCCAGCCTGCCCGCCGCGCAGCCTGCACCCCACGGCCTGCCCCGGCTGGCCAGCCCTAGGACCACCCCTCCCTCAGCCCCCACGCAGTCTCCGGAGTGGGACGGGTTGGATTGGGGGGCAGGGCCCCCAGCACACGCCCCTCACACAGGCCCCCCTCCTCACGGTTGGCTTTGGTCCCTGCGGGGCTGCCCGGTGCCCTGCTCCGGCCATGAAGTCCTCCTCGGTCTTGGGGCAGCGCCTGGACAAGGGGCAGCTGCCCGAAGGAGAGGGGAAGAAGCAGAAACCTGTGATAATGGCCCTGGTCAAAGGTGAGACGCCCCTGAATGGCCTTGGGCCAAGTCCCTTCCTGGAGACCCCCCAAACTGCTGGCACAGGCTCTCACAATCCCCCTCGCCCCTTATTTCCAGAACCTTCTAGACACACACCTCTAGACTGACCCTCTTTGGGAACTGGCAGGGGCTTGGGGAGCAGCAAGGCCTGTGAGGGCTCAGGAGAGCCTTTCTCCCCAGCAGTCACGTTCCTTCCCTCCAGCCAGCGTCTTCAGTGAGACTCATTCTAGCGCCACTGTGATGGCAGGGGCGTTGCCAGGCAGGTGGTGACAAAATGCTTAATTCTCATCTCACCCGCTCTGTGACTCAGGATAAGCTGAGGCCCTGAAACCTTCACATTCTTATCTGTAAGATGGGAGAGATGAAGGACTCAACTGGCAGTGGGTCAGGAGGCTGCTTGGGGCTGATCCTTAGGGAAGACTCAGCCCAGCACTCTGTGACTGAGAACTTGGGGTCAAAGGGACAGGGAACAGGGATCTTCTGCCCGTTTCCCCCTGTCTCCTGCATCTCAGTAGTCACGCTCATAAGCCACCTCTGGCTGGCACCAGATAATCTTGTCATTGGCCACCATGCAGTCGCATGTCCGTCTCTCCAGGAAGGGAGCGTAACATGACAATCGCCATAACCATGCTGCCAGACCCCACACCAGGCTGTTTTACTTGGGACACCCCAGAGGGGGGCGGGTGGGACCCTCCCTGTCCCAAGGGACGCAGCTCTGGCAGCTGAAAATCTCCAGAAATCAACTGCCACCATGCTCATGGCCGCTTTCCACATGCTTGGGCCGAGCCTTACCCATGAGTGAACCTATTCATGGACCGCGCGGCCACATTTGCGGCCGTGTGACACTTCATACCACATACCATCCATACTCCAAGAGTATCACACCATGTTGGATGGGGTTCAAAGGAGGAGGCAACCAATCTTAGAGGGAATTTTTTTTTTTTTTTGCAGATATATATATATGCACACAAGGTTCAACCTTTTTTTTTTTTTTTTTTGCTTTTTGGGTCATACCCGGCAATGCACAGAGGCCACTCCTGGCTCATCACTCAGGAATCACCGCTGGCGGTGCTCAGGGGACCATATGGGATGCTGGGAATTGAACCCAGGTTGGCCGCATGCAAGGCAAACGCCCTACCCGCTGTGCTATTGCTCCAGCCCCAAGGTTCAACCTTTAACAACGTGTTAGTAATCTCTTATAGAAGGGCTTAATGGTCCCTGGGTGAAATACGTCAATCTCCACACTCTTTCCTTTAAGGAAACTTTTGTAGCATTTTCAGCGGTTTTTCATAACAAACAATACAAATATATTATTTTGGTTTTGCTTTGGGGCAGGGGTTGGGGTTTGGGATGAAAACACCCGAATTATGGTGGTGGAAAGGTGTCATGGTGGTGGGATTGGTGTTTGAATATTAAATATAATCAGATATTGTGAACTACTTTCTTAAAAAAAAAAAGACTCAGCCCAGCGCAGGCCTCTGGGCGAGACCTGAGCTCACTACTCCTCACGCCTCACCTCTGCATGGTGCTCAGACGCTGCCTTGGGCCATCGGAAGCAGGGGGGGGGGGCGGGGGCAGGGTTTGGGGCAATGTGACCCTCAGGGACCGCACAGGCCTCCATGCTCTCGTGGGGGCTTGCTCTGATCTGAGACCCAGACTGAGGGTTGACCTCCCTGCCCCCCCAGGTCCTGGACCTGCCAAGTACCTCCTGCCCTCCTGCACCGGCCACGCCAACCATGACATCTCCATGTTCCAGGCGCCGGCCTTCAGCCTGCTCTCCAGGCACTCCGAGAGGCGTGAGTGCCCCGGGGCTGGGGCGGCGGTTGTTAGAGGGCTGGGGTGTGCAGGGTCTCTGGTCTGGCTGTTCCCCGAAGGCTCTGCTGGCTGGCCCCCCATGGTGCTCTGAAGACGGGGCAGGGGTCTCCCTCCATCCGTGCAGCAGTCCTCCCATCACTGGTCACTCAGCTGTGCAGGCACACTGGGGGGTGCCCCAGCTCCCCAGGAGTCAGGGAGTGGGAGGGGCGGGGCCAGGATGGAGGTGTGTGTTGGGACGGTGGGTCCCAGATCTACACACACCCTCCTTAGCCAGGGACCGCCTTGATACCACATCCCTCCTAATTCTGGCCACTCTGGTCCACTGTGACCCCCCAGCAAGCAGCCCCCTGGGCTGGGGTGGGCGGGGGTGGCTGGAGGCTGTGCAGCCCCTCGGAACACACTCTGGAGAATGGTAGGACGAACGCTCTAAGTCCGTTTCACAGACAAGAAAACCAGGGGTCCTGAGATCCCAGAAGCTAGAGGGGCCTCAGGGGCGTGCCTGCTCCTTTCTTGTTGGGGGGTCTGGTCTGGAAGTGGGCCAGGTGCTGCGTGGGGGCTCCTGGGGCTGACGGGGCTTCTGTTCTCCCGCAGGAGCCGTGGACGTTGGCAGCCCTGGGCCTTACTCCTTGGACCCCAAGCTGACCCGCTTTGGCGTGTCCAACTGCCCACAGGTGCCCATGGTGGGCCGCATCTCCAGCATCCGTAAGACGGGGCCCGGGCTGGGGCGGGCATGGGGGCAGGGCTCACCCAGCGCTTGGCTGAAGCCCGTGGCCGTGCCGGCATACTTGGGGAGGGTCTTGGATCTGCCCCGGGGAAAAGGACAGAGTGTGGGTGGCCCAGGGAGACCGAGCACCCACGCCTGACCTGCCCCTCTCCTGCACGTGGTCCCGGACAGCTCTGAGATGTCTCAGTGTGATGCCACGTGGCTCCAGAGACAGCACATCTGACGGACAAGTCTGTCTGTCAGCCCCACCGTCCCGCGGGTCTGGGCGTCATGGCCTGGCCCACCCCCCTGACTCCCGCCTCTGCCTGCCACTTTCAGGCCTGAACACCACCCCCGCGCCGGACCACTACCCCGTGGAGAAGACCTTCCCTCCCGACGAACGCAGGGTCCCTCAGTACTCCTTCGGCCAACGGTGCCCCTACAGAGTGGCTGCCCCCAACCCGGCCCCCAACCAGTACCAGCTGCCGCTCCTGCTGGGGCCCAATTGCCCCGTCACCCACGCGGCCCCTTGCTACAGCCTGAGCTCCCTGAACAAGAACTGGTTCCACAAGGAGAACATGGCTGGCGGCCCGGGGCCGGCCGGGTACATGTGCCCCCCGCCCTCCGTCTACCGGAACTGCAGCCCCAGCTACAGCATGGGCAGGCGCTTCTCCTACCCCCTGGACCACACGCCGCGGCCCGGGCCTGGCTCCCACGAGGTCCAGCAGGTGGTCCTGCACAAGCCCCACATCCCCGCCTTTAGCATGGGGGTCAAGCACTCCTCCCACCTGACACCCCTGATTGTGGACATCCATGACGACTGAGCAGCTCCCGGCACCCCCCCGCCCCCCCCCAGAACTTAGCTCTGTCCATGCGCCGAGAGTCCAGGAGCAGAGCTGGGGGGCGGGCGAGTAGATAGACCACAGCAGATAAATATTTGCCATTTATTTACCCTGTAGGAGTGCAAGCGTTCAGGGCTGCTTTTTCTGGGGGGCTCTGTCTCTGGGTGAGGCCCGGCATGGGGGAGGTCTGTCCTGTAGAAATTCTGTCCTGCTCATGGCGTGATTTGCCCTGGGCAGAGCTGGAGAGCTGCTGCTACCGCAGGAGAGGCCCCTCTGGGGACAGCGGAGGGGGAGGGGGCTCCTCAAGGGTGGAAGCTCTGTCCAGCCTGAGACCCCCTAAGAGGCAGAGGGTGGGGAGAGGTGTTCTGACTGGACAGGGCAGGCATGTGTGTGTGTGTGGGGGGGGCGGGATCCTGGGTGAGGGACCCAAGAGAACTGGGATGGGGAAAAGGCATACGGGGGGTGGGGAGGTGGGGGGCCCAGGGGGCAGCAGGCTGGCCCAGACAGGGGTGAAGGTGGACGACTCCGGTTTTGTTCTCCGTGCAATAGGGCTGGTGTAGACGCAGCACTTTCAGAGGATTCTCTGGGCAGCAAGGGGTGCTTGGACGGCCCGTGCAGGTCAGCCTCAGTGAGGATGAGCACCCAGGGGGCTGCCCTTGGAGAGTTGGGGGCTCACCAGCCCAGGCCTGCACAGCACAGCTGGGCGGTGCTGGCGGAGGAGCAGCCACCCCACTGGCCAGTAGGGGGCAGTATTGCTTTGCTCACAGCTGCCAGGCTGTTGCCCACGTGCTCGTCCCTACGGCCGGCTTTGGGCAGAGGGGCCAGTACCACAGCAGGTCATCTGGGAAGGGGCGAGGCTCTCCATGGCCGCATTAGTCTTTCCTTGGCACTCAAATTCCTCATTCTGGTGCCTCCTAGAACTTCCCTGGTCCAGAGGTGTGTGCGCACGGGTGTATGTGCATGCACGTGTGTGTGTATGTGCGTGCATACATGTGCCTGTGTCCATGCGTGTGCATGAGTGCATATGTATGTAAATGTATGCATGCGCATATGCATATGTGCGTGCATGTGTGAGTATATATGCGTTCGTGTGCAAATGTGCATGCACATGAACGCTTGCATGCACTGTGTGTGTGTGGAGTGTGAGTTGGGGAGGGTTTCCATCCTTACTGTGCAGCTTGAGAGTGGTGGTGGGAAGGAGGCAGGGCCCACGAGGCGGGAGATGCCGACTGCCCCAGTTGCCATCACTCAGGCTCAGCCTCTCAGCAGCTCCCCGAGAGGGCAGGGAGGGGGCCACTCACCCACCTGTGTCCTGTGGCTCCTGCCAGGTTTTCACTGGAAATGAAAATTGAATACAGGAAGACACATTAGGGGAAGCAGGACCACCTGCAGGAGGATTAAAACAAAGAAACCGCCCCCCTCCCCCGCCCAGTGTTCTACAAAGGGGTTTGCAGAAGATCCCAGTGCAACCACACCTGACTTGGGGCCTCAAATTCATCCCCCAGTGAAGACACTTCACTCTAGGCCTAGGGAATTATGTTCCTGCCCCCTTGCCCATCCTTGGGCAGGCTGGCCCCAGTAGGTGCTCACGAGAGCAAGGGGATAGGGTACCCATCTGTCTTGTCACTGTCATCCTGTTTCTCATCGATTTGCTCAAGTGGGCACCAGTAACGTCTCCATTGTGAGACTTGTTACTGTTTTTGGCATATCGAATACGCCACGGGCTTGCCAGGCTCTGCCATGCGGGCGAGATACTCTCGGTAGCTTGCCGGGCTCTCTGAGAGGGACGGAGTAATCGAACCCGGGTCGGCCATGTGCAAGACAAACGCCCTGCCGCTGTGCTATCGCTCCAGCCCATCTGTCTCGTAGCAGACTAGAAAGGTGTCATTTTCGGACAGTGCCATCTATCATGGTGGCTGCGGAAGTCAGTGATGCTTGGGCCGAACCTTGTGCAGGGCCGGGGGGCTGCTGCTCCCTGCTCTCCCCACCACGGGGCCCACCTCTCGGGAGAGCTTTCCCACTGCTCGTGGCTCAGCCTGGGAATTCACTGTGTGTGTGTGTGTGTGTCTGTGTGTGCCTGTGTGTGTGTGTCTGTGGGCCCCACCCAGTGGTGCTCAGGGCTGACTCCTGGTTCTGCACTCAGGTTCATTCCTGGTGGGACCATATGTGGTGCTGAGGATCGAACCCGAGTCGGCCACATGCAAGGCAGGCGCCTTACCTGCTGGACATCAGTCTGACCCCTGCTGGACCTCAGTCTGGCCCCTGCTAGACCTCTTTGGCCACAGACTCATGCCCTGTTGTGTCTAGATACAGGCCGGGCTCTGCGAGTGACAGCCGGGCTCATCTTCCCCCAGAGCAGGGACTCAGGTGGGTGAGAGTCTTGAGTTAGACCAGGACTGAAGCCGGGCTTTGGCCTCCACGTCTCAGCCAGGGACGAACCCTCGGCCTGGCCCCCCGCTTCTGGTCAGGGGCGGGGCCTGGGAGTTAGCAGACACTTGGGGTGGGTTTGTGTTTCCAAAGGAAGAAGAGGGTGCGGTGTCCGGAGTGAATCCAGGGGGTGAGGGAGTTGGGAGAGAGATGGCCGCCCCCAGACAGGGGGCTGCGCCTGTAGGGAGATGAAGGGGGTCCTGGGTCCCTCTCCCGGGAAAGCCTCGGGCTGTTTACCTTAGGATCTGCCTTTCCGCAAAGGTGTCCCCGCTCTTGGCGCCGCCCACCCGGCCTATTCTGCAGGGTTCAAACCTCAGGTCCTGAAGCCGGGTGGAGCCCGAGACAGGGTCACACAGACGGCCACTCACTCATTCAGCTGCGCTGGCTGAGCACTGAGCCGGGTGGAGCCCGAGACAGGGTCACACAGACGGCCACTCACTCATTCAGCTGCACTGAGCCTTGCCAGGTGCCTGCTGCAGGGCCCTGCCCTCCAGTTCTGCCAGTGATCGAGCCACCTTGGAGGGTGGACGGGGCTGAGGGCAGGGCAGGGCGGCCACCGCAGCAGCCCCTTCTCTGTGGTGCGGGGAGAGGCCTGGCCCACGGGGCATCTCTCTCCAGCACTGTGAAGCTGGACCCGTCCCCCCGGGCCTCCAGACCCTGGCCTGGGGATGGTGGGGTCTGGCTGATGCTGCTGGAGACTCTTCAGAGGTCCACTGTCACTTTGGCCCCCTGGGTCCTGCCTACAGGGACACGGGACTCCACAGGATTCCACATCTGTGGCTACACACGCACGTCTCCCCCTGCCAGAAGGAGACTGACCCTCTGCCCAGCACACACACATCACAACAACACTCAGAGGCACACTCGCACTCATGCACACACATGCACGCACACTCACATACATATGCATGCACACACATACAGTACACATACACATGACACACATGCACATACATACATGTACACCCATGTACATTCAACCCACACTCATGCCACGCATGCCCATACATGCACACATACACTCACACATGCATGCATATTTATACAATGCACATGCACACGACATACTCACATGCAGACACATGTACACTCATATGTACACTCACAACACACAAATGCGCTCACACACAGGCACACACTTGCATACACACATGCACACACACTTACATGCATGCACACTTATATAATACACATGTACATGACACACATGACACGTACACTCATGTATACTCACAACATGTATACATGTACACTTACATTCACACTCACCTGAACACCACACATGTATGCACATGTACACTCATATGCACACCCACACCCAGGCATATGCACACTTACACACACTCATGCACATTTGCACTCAATCCTCTCACCCACACGCATGCCGATTGCAGACACACAGAGCAAAGGCCCACGCTAGCTGCCTATGTGCACACACACACACACACACACACACACACACGCCCCCTCTGCCCTCACTGCCTCACCCTCCAGCACCCCTCACCTCCTGCAGCCCCCCACATGCCCGTGTGCCCTCACTGCTGGGAGAAACGAGATGCAGCTGCAGCCCAGAGGCGTGGATGGGTTTCTCCAGAAGGGCTGCGGGTCCCCCCCTCACAGTCGCCTCTCGCTGGCTCAGCCTCTGCCTGGAGCCCCTTATCCATGCCTCCCCCCCCACCCGTGTCTGCCGCCTGCATCTGCACTGTGGCCCCCACAGAGGCCACATCCCTCCCCCATTTGTAGGGGCCACTTGGAAGGAGATTCAAGGGTCAGAGTGGCCTGGCCAGGCTCACAGGGACAGTGCTCCCCTCCTGTTCCTGGCTCCCCCCTTCATCCCCTCGGGCTCTTTCTGCCTCCCTCTGCCTTTTCTCTTTCTCTCTGTCCCTTCGTGTCCCCCCACCCTCTGTGCCCGCGTGTCCTCCACCCTGTTTGTCCTTTAGAATAAAGATCGACATCTTCAATTCCCCCCCTGCCCCATAACATCGCAGTCTTGGAGGCTTCGGCACGAGGAATACTGTGTGTGTGTGTGTGTGTGTGCGTGCGCACGCGTGCGTGTGTGCGCTCCTGTGGCCTGCGAGGGGGGGGCAGGTCCTGCGTCCCTTTGTTTGCTGCTTCTCTTCTGCAGCTTTCATTTTTCCCTGGGAGAGTGGAGGCACATTTCCCTTCAGGGGAGGAAGAGAGACAAAGAAAGAAATAAAACACTGTCAGTGCTGTCTTGTAAACACGGCGTGTAGTGCAGCGCGGGGCGCTCCGCGGGAGAGGGGCCCAGGAAGAGGCGGGGACCAGCAATGATGGGGGGGGGATGAGCTGGGTGCGGGCACCGGCGGGGCTGCCCAGGGGAGGAGTGAATGATCGGAGATGGAGGAAGGGGCTCGAGAGGGAAGCCCTGCATCGAGAGCCAAGCCAGGCGGGCACTGGGCCCACCAACACGCACAAGACATGTGTCTGTTCTCACAGAGCGGAAACCCAGAAATGGAGCCGCGGCTTCCTTTCAAAAAGCTGGATCAGAGAGGGTGGGCGACTTGCCCAGGACTACACAGCCAGGAATGCAGCCTGAGTCCATTGGCCTCCAGTCCTCCTCTCACCCAGCCTCTGCTGTGGGCATGAGGGCTGGGAAGGCAGGTGGGGGCCGCAGTCTGACCCTGCTCAGTCCTCCCCCCAGCCCCCTCACTTTGGGCCTCACTTTCCCCATCTTCCTGGGAAGCGGGGACAGAACTGACTGAACTGCAAGGCTGTGGGGAGGATCAAATGTCTGCGTGCGGGTGGTCAGCTGGGGCTCCCCCGAGAGCCCACCGGGGCTGCAGCAGGCGAGCTGAGACCACCCAGGGCTGGGGGTGGGACGGGCCAGCAGCTGGCCGCATCCTCGCCGCTGTTAGGAGCCCGCACTACTCTCCACTGCCACCTAGTGACACACGAGGGTACTGCGGAGCAGAGCCGCGCCCGACACTTGGTCCAGACTGGAGAGGGCCATGCCTCCAGGTCAGCAGGGCAGAAGCTTGCCGGGATGGGCCCAGCCTTCAGGAAAGGGTGCTCTCCTCAGTCCTATGACCCTCAGGAAGCCTCGACGCCACAGTGAGACGCCACAGGGATCTCCTGCTTGAAGCCACCGCCTCTTCCAGGGAGCCTACCAGGGATTCCTCTAGAAATAAGGGGTCTCACTTCTACCCTG
Source organism: Sorex araneus (assembly GCF_027595985.1). NCBI lineage: Eukaryota > Metazoa > Chordata > Mammalia > Eulipotyphla > Soricidae > Sorex > Sorex araneus. The sequence goes on along the minus strand of NC_073304.1, from coordinate 98,208,582 downwards.
CAGCCCTTCACAGAGGCGGGGGAGCACATCAGGCTGTGTGGTCCTGGAGACATTTGGGGTGATGGAGACCACCATTTCCCCCTTGGGAGCACCTGCCAGGAGCCCAACTGTGGCGTGGGGCTTTGCCTGAGTTCTCTCTCACGAACCTGATAAAGGGCTCAGTTCCGAGCGGCTGCTGCAGATGAAGAAGCTTGTGCAGAGAGTGCGTGGCGTCAGCTGCAAGCCGGGGAACGAGGGCTCAGGCCGTCCCATCCTCAGGAGAGGGGCCCGTGGCCGCGTGAGGCCTCTGGGCCTGCGGCTGGGGCTGGGCTTTCAGCTCACACTCTGGACAAGGCCCCTCTCCCTCCCTGGACCTCTAGTTCCGGGAACCGTGCACGCATGTGCGCCGGAGGCACCTGGGGACGCCTCAAAGATCCTGGCACTCGGCACTGCGCAGCCTGGGGTCCCGGCTGGGTGTGTTCTGAGGGAAAGGGGTGGGCGAAGGCGGGTGTGGGAGAACAGAGCTCTGCGGGCGTCAGCGTGGGGGGCTTGGGGCTCCGACACAGGGCCCAGGCAAAGGCCGTGGGGGGCCCTTCCTGGTGAGTTCCATGGAGGGGGGGAGTGTGTCGGCAGGGGCCGGCCTCATCCATCAGAGGCAATGGGGGCTGACGCACAGCCACTCCCTGCCGGCAAAACCCTCTCCAGGTCAGACTGCGCCCCTGCGACTCACGGCGGCCGGCGGGAGTAGGGGGGAATGAGGGGGATGAGCTGCTCTCCCGTGGGGCTGCCCTGTGACCTGGCATCAGGGCCCGCCACGTCCCCTCAGGCTGCAGAGTGCCACCAACCTCAGCCCGGCCTGAGCCCTCCAGGCCCCAGAGCAGCCCCTACGCCCAGCTCATGTGGCTGGCAGCGCCCCCCACCCCAGGGCCCCATCTGTGGCCGCAGTCTGCGTTCCACTCGCCAGACCCGCCTGTGGCCACTCACTCCAGGAAGGAAATGGGTCCAAGGCCTGGTGGTCCGGGATGGTGGTCATCGGTCATTTTGGCCAGAAAACTTGTCCGATTAAGTCCTTTTCTCATCTATTCAGTCCCCTCTCACCTTTTTTATTTTTTTGGTGGTGGTGAAGGCCACTCCTGGCCATGTTTGGGGCTTACTCTTGGCTCTGTGCTCAGGCATTGGTCCTGGTGGGGTTCATGGGACCATATGGGGTGCTGAGGATCAAATCCAGGTCGACTGTGTGCATAGCAAGTTCCCTGCCTGCTGTGCTGTTGCTCCTACCCCAGAAGGGAGCTGTCTGTTTTGTTTTTGTTCGTTGTTTTTAGACCAAACCCAGCTATACTCAGGGATCTCCTGGCTCAACCACATGGGATGCTGGGATTCGAACCCAGGTCTGCCATGCGCAAGGCGAGCACCCTCGCCATGGTGCTGACGCTCCGGCCCTATTCAGCTGCTGTCTTTAGACTGGCAAATGGACACTTGGATCCTTCCCAACACCAACAACAGTGCCGGGGGCTGGGGGTGCCTTGGCGACACCCCGATGGGTCGTGGGCCTAGGTTCAGCGCTGGGGCCCCGCATGCAGGGGTCAGAGATGGGGCCGAGTGTTCCGGCCGCTTGTCTTGTTTCCTCAGGGCCCACACAGGCGGTGCCAGGCGAGGTTTGTACTTTCCTGATCTCACCTAACAAGACCCCATCTATTTCTATCTATGCTGTAGCAAAACGGATGATTCTCACTGCTCAGGGCCAGAGCAGAGATCACATGTGCTCAGGCATTTGCCTTGCATGTGACTAGTCCTGGTTCCATCCTTGGCACCTCGTAAGGTCCCCCAAGCCCCACCAGGAGTGATCCCGAGAGCAGAGTCAGGAATAAGCCCTGAGCACTACTGGGTATGGCTCAACCCCTATCATCATCATCATCATCATCATCATCATCATCATCATCATCATCATCATCATCATCATCATCTTTATTATTAGTTTGGGGGCCACATCTGGAGGTGCACAGGGAATACTCTCAGTTGGGTGCTCAGAGATTGCTTCTGGCAGTGCTAGGGGACCACGTGGTGCCAGGAATGGAATGTAGGCCTCTATCATACAAAGCATATGCTCTGACCATTGAACCATCTCTCTGGTCCCAAGAGCACAACTTCTTTATTCTCTCCTCTGTCACTGGGTATTTTGGTTCTGACCTTGATTGTTGTAGACAGCTGCAATGGGCATAGATATATGTGTATCTTTTCAAATCAGTGGTTTTGAGCTCTTGGCGTAGATGCCAAAGAGTGAATCAAAAGTGGTGGTCTTTTGGGGTTGGAACGATAGCACAGTGGGTAGGGCACTTGCAGACCTGGGTTCGACTCCTAGTCTCCCATATGGCCCCCCAAGCACCGTCTGAGTGCAGAGCCAGGAGTAACCCCTGTGCATCACCGGGTGTGACCCAAAATGCCAAAAAAAAAAAAGTGGTGGTTTTTTTTTTTTTTTTTGGCTTTTTGGGCCACACCTGGTGACACTCAGGGTTACTCCTGGCTCTGCACTCAGGAATTACTCCTGACAGTGCTCAGAGACCATATGGGATGCCGGGGATCAAACCCAGGTTGACCACGTGCAAGGCAAACACCCTACCCGCTGTGCTATCGCTCCAGCCCCCAAAATGGTGGTTTTGTTTTGAATGTCTGAAAAGTCTCCACACTGTTGCCCACAGAGGAAGGACCAGGTGACATTCCACCAGCAGCGGCGAGGTTCCTTTCTCTCCACACTCTCCTGGTCACTCCCAGCCTCCCTGTTTGCGTTTGTTTGGGGGCCACAGCAGACGGAGCTCAGGAGTCCCTCCCAGCCCTGTCTTGAGGAAGTGCTGGGGGGTCTGGGTAGGGCCAGGAATCAAACCTGGGCCTCAAGCTTGCAAAGCCCGTGTCAGCCTGTCGACCTGTGTTTTTTGCGGAAGGCCCTTTTGATATAGGCCATTCTAGTGGTTATGTACACCATTCTTTTATTTGTTTAAAGACTCATTTTTTTATTAATTTATTTTTTAATGAATCACTATGAGATGCAGTTACAGACTTACAAACTTTTGTGATAACGTTTCAGTCATGCAATGATCGAGTACCCATCCCTCCACCAGTGCCCGTTCTCCACCTCCAATGATCCCAGTAGCCCTCCTGCCTCCCTCCTGTCCCCCCACATGCCTCTGTGGTAGGCACATTGCCTTTTACTTTCTCTCTCCTTTTGGGAGTTATGTTTTGCAATACAGGTAGGAAGTGGTCCATAGTCTACTTTCAGCACGCATCTCCCATCCCGAGCGAGCCCTCCAAGCATAATTTACTTAGTGGTCCCTTCTCTACCCCAGCTGCCTTTTCTCTCAGCATGTGAGGCCGGCTTCTAAGCTATGGATGAAATTAAAAAACTCAGTGGGCGCCCTCAACAGTAGAATGACAACAGCCAAAGATGGACACCATTCTTTGAGAAAAGCTCCCCTATCTTGCAGACAAGACTCCCAAGGCCCAGAGAGGTATGGGAACCCACCGGAGGTCACACAGCTCTGAGATTATTGGCTCATCTGGCTGACTCCCAACTCATGCGTAGCTTTGAGAAGCACGTTCATGGTTTATGGAGTGCCGGCCGGACTGCCAAAGCTTCCTTCCCCCAAAAGCACCTACCGTCGTGTAGTGGCCTGCAGGAGTCCTGGTCCAAGTTGGGCTTCCTGGCAGGCTTCTTTGTGGGTGTGTGTGGGGGGTCCCTGGGTGGGCCTTGGGGCTGGCTCCCCCCGCTGCTTGCCTCTGTCTCCCACAGCGCCCTGGGACCTGCAGAGTTGGTGCAAAGGTGGCAGGGAGACGGGGTGGCCCGGCAGCTGCCCTCCCCAGGGAGCTGCCTGTCGGGTGCTAATTAGCTGCAGCAGCTCCCAAGGGGGCAGAAGGGAAGGTGGCCTCATTAGCGACTCCTCCCCCTGCACCCTCCAGTCTCCCATCTTCAGGGTCTGCCACCAGCTCTGCCAGGGCTGCCCTGGCATCACCCCAGGGGCCGCTAGTGGCCCCGGCTGGGGACAGGCTGCCGGGGCCGGGCAGGAGCTGACTGTGCAGGCTGGCAGGCCCGGGGGTGGCTCGGGCACACACTCAGGCCTGTGTTTGCAAACGCTCATGGCAGACCCCGGCAGGAGCCCGGCTTCAGGCCGTCCCGTTTCCTTGCGGGTCCTCTGAGGTTCGCAGCGTTGAGGTTTCTGGAAGGTGAGCCTCAGAGTGTGTCCTCATGCAGGGACACCGCCCGTACACGCTAAGCCATGCAGGCTCTCCGGACACCCTGTGCGTGCACAAGTTCACCCGTGGCGGCTTCAGGGTGCAGATGCATGCCTGCGTGCCGAGACCCACAATCCAGAAGACTTGTGCCTCGGCTCACATGACACCCAGCCTGCCCCGTGTGTCCAGCCCTGGGAGGCCGCCTGGCTTGTGTGTGGATTTAATGCAGCCCCCACTGCATGCAGGGGACCCAGGTCTAGGCACAGGCCTGGGGAGGTTGGGTGGGGGCTTGGGAGACAGGAGCTGGGATGAGACTCACTCAGTAACTTCTGTGGGGAACGGGAGCAGAGGTGGGAGACCCTCTGTCATCTTGGCGGGCCCGGGATGCCATCACTCAGACTCAGTCCCCACCCCGGGCTGGAGCAATAGGATGGCGAGTCAGGCACGATGGGCCCCTCCAGGCCCAGCGGTGGGGCTGATGCAGATGTGGTGTCCTTACAGAGCCCCTCCCCGGGAAGATGGGGGCTCCCCCCATTTCCTGCTTTCCGAGTGGAAACCTCTTTCCCAGGAGCACCCATCTCAGCCTCTTGTGTGCCCGTGCGAGCTTGGGGGTCAGGCACCCCCTCCCATGACACGGGACCTCCCCTGCACTGATCTCAGCCCAAAGCCAGAGTCAGGGGGCTAGGGGTGGACCAGGACAGGGACCCTGAGAGACAGAATGGGTGGGAGTTGCAGAGAGGGGGTGTGGGGGGTGAGGGTTGGACAGAGAGACGCAGGGAGCAGAAGTGAGAGCTAGAAAGTCAGCTGTGGATCGGACACCGTGGTGGGCTTGGCACACAGGGGGCCCAGGCCCTCCCCACACCACACAGCTCCCGAGCACTGCAGGGAGTGAGCCCCATGGCAGAGCCAGGAGTCGCCCCCGAGCCCTGCCAGTGCCAACCCCCTCCCCACAAAACAGAGTTAACATATAACAAACAGAGAGAGAGAGAGAGAGAGAGAGAGAGAGAGAGAGAGAGAGAGAGAGGGAGGGAGAGAGAGAGAGAGAGAGAGAGAGAGAGAGAGAGAGAGAGAGAGAGAGAGAGAGAGAGAGAGAGAGAGAGAGAGAGAGGCCGGGAGAGCCATTGAGAGGTGTGGAGGGGTTCAGGCCAGACTGGGCTGAAGGGGAGAGATGCAGAGCGAGGCCTGGGATGGGGACAGCCTGGCCTGGCCTGGCCACTTTCTCCGCTCAGGAGCCACTCACTGTGTGGGGAGACAGAGCCCCCGCTCCAACACCCCTGGCCCCCCTGCCTGCACGGATGCTGTGAGCCCCCCATCTGGAAAGCAAGGGCCGGCCTTGTCTGAGGGGTTGCAGTTCCCAGGGGAGCCTTGCCTGGCCTCTTTGTTCCCTTGTGTCCCCTGGAGGCACGTGGGGACACCGTGGCACCAGGATGCAGGGCCCGCTTGCACTCTAAGCCAGGTTGAGTTGCTAACCAGGTGGCAGAGGCCAGGCAGCCTGGAGAAACAGGGGGCCAGCGGCTCCAGGCCGAGTGATGGAGCATTTGCCTTGAATACTGAAAAACGCATAAATATCCATTTCCAGGCGCCTGAGTGGATGGAAATACTCAGTGGCAGCCCTGGGCAATGATTTACCGGCTCTGCTGGGCCACCAGGAGACTTCCTGAGGTGGCGTTAGATTGCCAGCCACCACCTAGCTCCCTTTGCTGCCACAGTGCTCTGGGGAAGAGAGGGGAATGGGGGGTGGGGCGCTGCTTGCAGCGGGCAGGATTCGAGGCCACGCCCCTTCCAACATCTCTGGCTCTGAGGGTGGAAGGGTTCACGGTACATGCCCAGGCCTGGGTACAAGGCAAGAGTCAGAGGCGACCCACCCCCAGCACTGCCAGAGCAGCCCCCAGCCCCCCACCCTCCCTGCTTACCCAGGGATGAGGAGCCAGGAGGAGCCAGGGGGCGGGGGCAGCCAGGGGCATCCGCTGGGGGGATCAGGGCTATGCCAGGCTGGGTTCTCAGGACCCGTCCGCCCAGCCTAGGGCTGTGCCAGTCTTGGGGTGGGCAGGAAAGTGGAGACCCTGTCTTCCCCCAGAGCCAGAGCCTGTGTGTCTGAGCACCCCTCCTCGCCGAAGGTGAGGGGCTGCTGGGATTGCGGGACCCATCTTTCCGGAGAAGAGAAGCTATTACTGTTGGGGAAAGTGAGGAGGGAGGAGCCGTGAATAGAAAATCTCCTCTTGCTCCTTATACCTTCTGATTGGTTGTAGTGCAAACTCGCGCATTAGGGGCAGCCAATCAGCAGGCCAGGGGGGAGGGATAACCCATCCTGGTGTTGCTGGGGGGGCCAATGGCATGACAAAGAGCAAATCTACGTCGCTGTGTTCAAGGCAAGTGTCCTGCCTGCTGTACTATAATGCTATGGACCTACCTTTTTTTGGTCAGTACCTGCTGCTACCCGTGTCTGCCTTTCCTGGCTGCAGGAGGGGGTGAGGGTTTTTCTGGTGCCATGGGATGAACACAGCACATACAGAGTCAAGAACTGGGGCTGGAGAGATCGTATAAAGGTGAAGGCTGCACTGGTTGGAATCCCCGAGCACCACCAGGCATGGTCTCTGAGCACGGAGCTCTGGGTACTGCTGGGTATGCCCCGCTGCCCCAATAAACCAAAAACCCAGAAAAAAGGAATAGTGGTGACCAAGACCTTGGCGTCTGAGCTGCCATGCTTGCACTTGTGTGGGTTCACAAGAACCCCATGGACCAGCTACCTCCGGTAACTCATAGGCATTTGGGTGGGTGCAACAGCTCTTGGGTCTGTTCTCTGGAACTCCACAGCTATGTCACTTGTGCTTGGGGTCTTTGAGCTTCTCTTCCAGGGGAGACCTGGTGGGGCTTCCGGTCCAGATACAGAGCCCACCCCAGGAGGGAGGGCAGATGGCTGCCGGTGGTCTGTGCTAGGTGAGTGCCCACCTTAGGAGATATCAGGCATTGTTGACCCAAAGATGACCCCGTGACCTGAAGAACCTACCCTGCAAACGTGAGGCTGAGAGTTTGGTCCCTGGTGCTGCCACATGCGCTCAGCATGGTCCCAGCAGCTGTACTGTCTGGGGTGCTTCTGCCCCCTGGGCATGGTGACAGTGTGTGCTCTCAGGAGCACCGCGGTGAAGTGTGTGAGCACTGAGCTGACCTAATCATTGCAACCATAGCAGAGTAGCAGAGCGAGGGAGGGGAAAGAAAAAGTGAGACGTGGGGCCAGAAAGAGAGAGAGCAAGAGAGCAAGAGAGCGAGAGAGCAAGAGCGAGAGCGAGAGAGAGAGAGAGAGAGAGAGAGAGAGAGAGAGAGAGAGAGAGAGAGAGAGAGAGAGAGTCCAGCAAGCAAAGCATGTGCCTGCAGGCAGCCCCCCTAGATTTGCTCCCCTCTGCCACAAAGGGTCCCCCAGGGACCATCAGGAGTGAGCCGAGTGCAGAGCCAGGAGTAAGCCCTGAGCACTTCTGGGTGTGGTGCCAAATCGGCTCCCCTCCCCAAAAGAAAAAAAGAAAGTGAGGGGTCGCAAAGAAACCCACCCCCACCCCACCCCAGCTGCCCTCTCCAGCTCCCAGCTCTCCTCTCTGTCTTGGTGCTGGCAGTGAGTGGGGGCCCAGGCCCATGGCTTCCTGGGGTTGCTCCTGCCACTCTCAGCCTTCTCTATGCCCCCCCACCCTCCTGCACATGGTTGATCTGGGTTCGATCCCCAGCACCCCCTAACCCTAGAGGCCTGTCAGGTGTGACCCCTGAGCACAGAGTCAGAAGTAAGTCTTGAGCACCACTGGATGTGACCCCCCAAACCAAAGCAAGTAATGAAATAAATAACCTGGGCGATTCTGCCCCCCCACACCCGGGCCTGAAGAGATGGAGCTGGTGGGGACTTCATGGGGTGGGGGCTGGAGGGGTGGTGGGGTCTTGGCTCAGTGGGCTCCTCTCCACTGGGGTGGTTGAGGTCTCTGCACCCCAACCAGGCCATGCCCTTCTGTGGGTTTCCAGAAGCTTCTGCAGCAAGTCTCAGGCACTCCAGCTCATTATGAAATGGGGACTCTGAGAACCAGGGCCCCTCCTGGCCCCCAGGTCCCCGGGTGGGAGTGACTGGGAGGGGCAGGGGTGGCCTCTGTCCCTGTCCTGCTGCAGGCTCAGCCCAGAGGGCAGCTGCTCAGGTCGCCCTGGTAATCGGAGCCTGCTGCTTGCGAGAATCCTCCAGCCAGAGCTAAAAGCTGAGAACAGTTTGGGTCCCCCACCCCCAGTGGCGCTTCTGTGCCTGCCGAGCTGCAGAGAGCTTCTAAAAATAGCTCCCTCCAGGCTGACGCTGGAACCCCGGAAAATCCTTTTAGGGCAGGAGGGGCCTCGAGCCACTTCTCCTGTGTCCAGGCTACCCTGGGGGCCCCCCAGGTCGGGGGACTATGGGGGTACAGAGTCCTGATTTGAGCACCCCGGTCTGAGAGTTAGGGGAGGCCCTGACTCTTGCACTGCTCTGAGAACCAAGGACCCCCTTCCCTGAGGCTGGCCCCCCGTGGGTTGTCCTGGGGAGCCTGAGGAAGGTATGGGGGTCCATTGTCTAACCCCTGGTCAACCATCAGATCAGCATTGACAGACTGATGGGAGGAGACGGAAGATGGGGTCCACAAGGGTAAGACCAAGGGTTGGAGCTCAGAGAGGGTTGGGGTGCTCCTGGGAGGAGGGGAAGCTGCTCAGAGGGACGGTCATCCCTGGTCTGAACCCTATCTCTGGGCATCCACCTGTCCCCATCCTTCTGGGCACTCTGGAGCAGAGCCACTCGAAGCATGGGGGGCCATGGCAGATTCCAGTTCGGAATGTTCCCCAGTCCAGGGCGTGTCCTGCCTGGGGCTCCACCCCTGTGTGCAGGTGCTGAGCTGGGAGTGGTGGTCCTGGGTGGGAGCAGGATGGTTTCTGCAACTTCCCAGGGCCCCCATGGAGTCTCTGTGTGCGTGTGTGTGATGTGTGCAAGTGTGTGTGTGAGTGCAAGTGTGTGTGTGCATTGTGTATGTGCGTGTGTGTATACGTGCGTGTGTGCCTTGTGTATGTGCATATGTGTGCATTGTGTGTGCATGCAGATTCATGTGTGGGGGTGAGTGTGCATTGCATGTGTCTGCATGTGTGCACCTTGTGTATACATGTGTGTGCCTGTTTGTGTGCTTGCATTGTATGTGTGCATTATGTGTGCATTTATGTTCATTGCATGTACATTATATGTGTGCGTGCATTTTTTGTGTGTGTGCACACACATGCTGCCAGGGACTGAGCCCAGAGCCTCACCCCTGCAAGCATGTTCTTGGCCATGGAGCCATGTCCCCACTCTCAAGACAGGCCCTGCCTGCTTCCTTCTTCTCTGCCCTCCAGCGTCAGAGTTCCAGTTTTGGCCGTCCCTGCACTGCTGTCTTGCCCCTTACTGGTAACTGAAGCACACTTTCAAGTGGCAAGTCCCACCACACCCTCTCCTGCTGGGAACTCCCCAGTGGCCCCCAAGAATGCAGTGATTTTAACATCAAGGCTGAAGGAGAAAATGTTACGTGAGGTTCATGATGCCCCAGGTTGAGAAAGCAGAAGGAGCCGCCACCATCAAAGGCAGCCCCGGCCCGGCCAGGGGCCCAGCTGCCTCCTGGGAGGCCGTCCTGGCCCCAGCCCAGGTGCGGGAGGAAGCCAAGGCCTGCAAATGTACTGAAATGAGGCCTGAGCAGCCCTGGCAAGCTGCCCACGGCAGTGTCTGGTGCCCTGGTCTCCGAGCCCCCAGCCCCCAGCCAGTGGGCTGGCACTGTGAGGAGGACTCAGGGCAGCAGCTCTGGGGACGGGTGCAGGAGCTCACCCCTTGATCTGCTGGTGGGTGTCCACTCCATCCCCCCTCAGATGCAGGCCCCTTGGGCCAGATGCAGCGTCTGTGGGGCCCCTCACATCCAAACCATTCTCTGCTTCTTCTTTCCCTCTAAAACAGACCTAAGCTACCTGGAAGTGGGTTCACTACTATGTGTGTGTGTGTGTGTGTGTGTGTGTGTGTGTGTGTGTGTGTGTGTGTGTGTGTGTGTGTGTGTGTGTAGCAGGGTGTTTTAGTGAATTTGCTTGCTTACAATAATACACTGATAGCACAGTGGGTAGGGCGTTTGCCTTGCACGCAGTTGACCCAGGTTTGATTCTTCCGCCCCTCTCAGAGATCCTGGCAAGCTACTGAGAGTATCTCGCCCGCATGGCAGAGCCTGGCAAGCTACCTGTGGCATATTCGATATGCCAAAAACAGTAACAAGTCTCACAATGGAGATGTTACTGGTGCCCACTCAAGCAAATCGAGCAACAGGATGACAGTGATACAGTGACAGTGATACAATAATACACTTTTGTTTATAAAAGCCAACATAGATGGACTCGGAATTCTGTGTTCTGGGCTCTTGAGCCTGTGTTGTGGGCTTACTCGGCTCTGTGCTCAGAGGTGAGCCCTGGCAGTGCTCCAGGGCCCTATGTGGTGCTGGAATTGAACGAAGTCAATTCTGTGCAAGGCAAGTATCCTGGACTCCGAATTCTCTGTGATCTGGAGGTGCCATCTGCAAACCTGTCCCCACCTGTGCTCTGCCCTGTCCCCACGTCTGGTGCTCACTCATCACTTGGCTGAATGTTATGTTTGCCAGTCCCTGGCCTCTTGGAATACCGTTTTGTTTCTATTGGATAAACTCAGTTATACTGCAGTAAGAGGTCAGCCCTGACCTTTCTCAGAGGGCAATTCCGATGAAGGTTTATGCTATGTGATCCTGCAAGGGGACAGAAGCCGCTACCCACCCAGGAGGCCAGGCCTGGCTCTCGCTGCCCATCTCTGGTTCTGCCTTTCAGCCCCAGGCTGGGCTCTGCCATGGGAAGGCAGGAGAGGAAGAACCGAATAAGAATCACACACTGAGATGCTTCTGCCCTCGAGGGACCCGATGCTTCCATGACAATCCTGGGCCAAAGCGCTTCCCCGGGTTATCCCACATCTTGCCGGGGCTCATACCTGGAGGACAGAACCAGAGTCTTGGGGACCGCGGGTAGTAGGCCATGATTCCTTTTTTTCTTTTTCTTTTTGGGTCATACCTGGCTCTGCATTCAGGAATCACTCCTGGCAGTGTTCAGGGGACCATATGGGATGGCAAGGATCGATCCCGGGTCGGCCACATGCAAGGCAAACGCCCTCTCCGCTGTACTATAGCTCCGGCCCTCAACCATGAAGCCTTACGCGCCCATCAATATGCCTTTTATTTTTATGGGCTTCCCTTCAGGGATGCTGGGGAGGGGGTGAGCCCTCAGGGTCTGTCTGATGTCTCGGTGTTTGGGCCTCGTGTGCTGTGTCCCAACTTAGCCTGCTCCTGCCTGCCTGCCTTAGGGGGAGGCTGGGGGCCGTTGCCGAGTGAGGCCAGCTGGGACCTGCCTTTCCTTTTTCCCAGCTTGTGTTGAGATCCGGCACTGAGCTTTGCCCTGGGCTGAGTGCTGCCAAGACCAGAAATAACTCACTCATTCACAGGGGGAGCATTTCTTAGCGTCCTGTGATGTGGCCAACTGTTAGGTGGGGTGCCCAAATCCAGGGGCTTGCCGTCACAGAGCCACAATCTAGAGGTGACACTGTAGCAGGGACACACGCAGATGCGGGCCTGCACTGTGAGGGCTGCAAGTCTCTTGGCGGTTGGACAAGGGTCCAAGGAATCAAGTCTCATTTCTCACACATCTGTGGGATCCTGCCTCTCTCAGTCCCCCACCACTCCATCCACCCACTGATCTGCATGTACGTAAATTCTGCATTCTCTGTACTGGACTTTGCATTCTCTATACTGAACAAGAATAGGACACCAGATCTTGATCGCTCATTTGATTTTATTATTATTATTATTATTATTATTATTATTATTTTATCAGGGCTCTACTCAAGGGATCTGGGGCTACTCCTGGCAGTGCCTGGGGGGCATCTGAATGTGCATGGGGCATCATGTGGTGTCCGGGATTATACCTGATGGTACATGGGGGACAGTGTGCTATCCAGGATCAAACCCAGGCCTCCAGTATGCAAAGTAGGTATGTAACCCATTGAGTTACCTCTCTCATCCCTGGATATCATATTAAAAAAATAATTAAAACAAAATTAAAGCAAAATTTTGGGGCCACCTCAGGGGATGCTCAGGGGTGACTTCCAGCTAAGGGCTCAGGGGACTACGTGAGCCGGGGAGCCAGGCTGGGCCGCCTCTAGCATGCAAATATGTGCGCCAGTTCATTGCACCGTCTCTCTAGCCCAGAACACCGTTTTTTTTATAGATCATAAAGTTCCTGAGTTAATATTCATGTTTAAAATTCCTCTAGTTGGGGCCACATAAAAATTCCCCCAGAGAAATGGGTAGTTAGAGCTTTTCACTACTTTTTTGATTTTCTCTCCGTCCTGTCTTTTTCCCCCCTTCAGTTACCGGGGAAGCGAAATACCACGGCGTTCTCTCGGGAAGTTCCTGTCAAGTTTGGCCCAAATGCTGCCAGGGCTTGGCGCCGTGGCTTCTAGTCACAGTGAAAATTCCGGGGAGGAGACAGGCCCAAGTTCCCCCCCCGGGCACCCCCTGGCTTCCTGCGGTGGCTCTCACCAACCTCACCGACAGGCACCTACATGAAAGACTGTGTTGGGATGTCTGAGCTTTTGCATGAAGACTGACATCACCTTCTGCAGGTGACTCATGTCTGCACTCGACCTCAAGGCTGGGGGCATCCCAGAAGAGACATGGGGCCGAGGAGGCCGGGCGCAGCTCTGCGTGGGTTGGGAGCACAGTGGGGAGGGTCTGCAGAGAGCATGAGCCATGGCAGCACCTGGAGGAGCCAGGCAGTAGGGGCAGGGGCCCTGGCGTTTGGGCACAGTGGTCAGCATGTGGGCAGAGCCAGGATGGGACACGGTGCCCTGCTGGTGCGGCATCCCCGGGGTCTACACTCACTCCTGCATCTCCTTCTACCTGCACGGGCTTTGGAAATTAGAGAAATCAGGACCTCGAATAGCTTTACAAATTTTTGTTTGCTCCCTTCGTGGTCACACTGGAAGTGCTCAGGGCTTACTCCCGGCTCTGTGCTCAGGGATCACTCTTGGGGGTGCTTGAGGCATCATATTCAGAGGCGGGAATTAAATCAGGGTCAGCTGCCTGCGAGGCAAGTGCATTTCATTACCTACTGTTCTGTCTCTCTGTCTGGTTAAAAAGAGTTTGATTCAATTGTTTCAATGGCAGTGCAATTTGTAGGACAGTAAGATGGCTATTTTAATCTTTTTGTTTGTTTGGGGGCCACACCCTGAGATATTCAGGGGCTGCTCCTGTCCCCGTGCTTAAGGGTCACACCTGGAGGTGGCGGGCCTGAACCCAGGCTCCCGCATGCAAAGCCTGCCCATTAAACTCTTTTCTCTGACACTATCTTAACCGTTTTCAAGTGTGCAATTCAGAAGCATTAAGTACAAACACACAGTGTGGCAATCACCACTCTCAGCTGTGCAGACCCTCGAAGCAGTGGGCACCCCTGAACCCCCACCTTGCTCCTCGGAGTGTGCTTTATTCTAAGGCAGCAAACAATTGGGATAATAGTTTTTGTCCTTTCAGTGGTGGTGCTCAGGGCTTACTCCCGACCCTGCACTCAGGAATCATTCCTGGCGGTGCTCAGGGAACTATGTGGAATGCCAGAAATCAAACCTGGGTCGACCACATGCAAGGCAAGCGCCCCACCTGCTGTGCTCTCTCTCCGGCCCCTCCCCTCTGTGCCTGCCTTTTTTCATTTCTTTCACTTGTATGAAACAGCTTGTTGTCACACCTATCAGAGTTTCACTTGATTTCTTTGTTTTGGTGGCGGGAGTGTGGCAAGAAGGCTTAGGGGCACACCTGGTGATGCTCAGGAGCTACTCCTAGCTCAGTGCTCAGGGTTCACTCCAGGTGGTACTCAGGGGATCTTCTGCAAGGCAAGCGCCTCCCCCCCTGCACTATCCCGCCAGCCCAGAATTTCACTTGTTTGTGGTGCATGCTATTCTGAGGTGGTGCGAGTTTGGCTTTCTCCTGGAAGTGCTGCGTGCGCAGGAGACAGTCACGCAGGGACAGAGGGGCGCCAGGACATGCTCTGACTCACGTAGGTGAGGCTGGTGACGAGGGTGGGGCCTGCAGAAGTCTTGGCAAAAGCCGGGCAATGGAGCCCCAGCCCTCGGGCTTCGGGCAGCCGCCCTTCCTCTCTGGATGTCCCTTCCTGAGCCTCATCAGCTGAACCTGAAACCTGCTAATTTGGGGGAGGTGAGCACTGTGCCCCAAGCACTCCGGAGCCCCCGTTTCTCTCCTCGCTCCCTCCCAGGCACAGCTGAGGGTTGCTCTCCCTCCCAAATTACCCGGCTCCCATTTCTGCCAGCCCTGGGTCTGCACCCAGCTTCACGCCACCCGCCAGCACCCCCAAAAGCCTCCGGCAAACCTCTTCTCCAGAGCCGAGGTTGGAGGAGACAGAACAAGCCCCAGGGGTGTGGATAACAGGGTTATAATCCTGCGGGATGGGACTGCGCTCTCTGGGGTCTCATAGCGTTTTTCCAGCCCCGGCCACTTTATTACCATATCGCTGAGCGATGGGGCTCCAGGGAGCTGTGGCTGCACAGCCGCCTGCTCCCGCACCCCGCTCACGATTGATCAAGCTGCAATTGGGCCAAGCCAACTCCCGCTGTTTGCTTGCTGCACACCGCCCCCCCCCGTTTTTGTCCCCCCCCCCCCGGCCCCCAGCCTCCTCCTCTCCGCTGCTCTTCCCGCTGCCCCTCTGGGGAGCTCAGACTTGGTCTGTGGGACTGGGGGGTGGGCGGTGAGCGGCAGCCAATTTGGACTGCCCCCCCCAGCTGCCCCGACCTCGGGCTTCAGGCCTTCTCAGGGCATTAGTGAGTGGGCAGTTCCTTTCAGCCCGGACTGCTCGGCCACCTTAGTTCTTTTTTAAGATGTCAAGCAAATTGCCTTAGCATTTTCTCCAAGACGGTGACAGAGGAAGTAACTGGTTGGGGAGCAGTTCCCAGAGTATGCTGCCTCCCTCACCCTTCTTCTAGGGGACACACGACACTGACCCTGGCCAGTGGACTGGCCACTTGCCTCAAGGTTGCTCTATGGTCTGAACCATGAGTGGGGGGACTCTGGTGCCAGGAGTTGGGGGGATTTGAGTCTAATGTGAGTCTACCTGGGAGAGAGGGAGCATTTCCGGCCCATTTCAGCCAGATCCAAGATTTCAGCCATCCCCTAGGTCCGGCTCCATGCGCTGGCACGCTTGGGGACAGTTCTTGGATGTGGGGCTGCAACTGTCCAAGTGTTGGGACATGCATTCTTTATTATTTTTTTATTTTTATTGAATCACCGTGAGATATACTCACAAAGCTTTCATGTTTGAGTTTCAGTTATATACAGTGATGGAATACCCATCTCTCCACCAGTGTGCATTTTCCACCACCAATGTCCCCACTACCCCTGCCCCACTTTCCAACCCTCCCGCTGCCTCTATGGCAGACAATTTCCCCCACATTTCTCTCTCTACTTTTGGGCATTATAGTTTGCAATATAGACACTGAGAGGCCATCATGTTTGGTCCTTTATCTACTGTCAGTACACATCTCCCATCCTGAGTGATCCCTCCAGCCATCATTGACTTAGTGATCCCTTCTCTATCACAGCTGCCTTCTCGCCCAGCTCGTGAGGCAGGCTTCCAACCGTGGAGCAATCTTCCTGGCCCTTGTGTCTGTCCTTGGGTGTCAGTCTCATATTATGTTATTTTATATTCCACATGCGAGTGCAGTCCTTCTATGTCCGTCCCTCTCTTTCTGACTCATTTCACTTAACATGAAACTCTCCATGTCCGTTCACTTATAAGCAAATTTCATGACTTCATCTTTCCTAACAGCTGCATAGTATTCCACTGTGTAGATGTACCAAAGTTTCTTTAACCAGTCATCTGTTCTCAGGCACTTGGGTTGTTTACAGATTCTGGCTATTGTGAACAGTGCTGCATTGAACATACAGGTCAGATGTAATTTCTACTGTGCTTTTTAGCACCCTCGGCTTATATTCCCAGAAATGCTATTGCTGGGTCAAATGGAAGCTTAATTTCTTTTTTTTTTTTTTTTTTTGCTTTTTGGGTCACACCTGGCGATGCACAGGGGTTACTCCTGGCTCTGCACTCAGGAATTACCCCTGGCCGTGCTCAGGGGACCATATGGGATGCTGGGATTTGAACCCGGGTCGGCCGCGTGCAAGGCAAACGCCCTACCCGCTGTGCTATCTCTCCAGCCCCTTCTTTTTTTTTTTTTAAGTAACACCCATATTGTTTTCCAAACAGGCTGGACCAGTTGGCACTCCCACCAACAATGAAAGAGAGCCCCTTTCTCCCCACATCTGCGCCAGCACTTTTTGATGTGTGCCACTCTCTGTGGTGTGAGATGATATCTCATTGTTGTTTTGATTTGTATTTCCCTGATGATTAGTGATGTAGAGCATTGTTTCATGTGCCTTTTGGCCATTTGAATTTCGATTTTTGAGAAAGCTTCTGCTCATTTCTTCTCCCCATTTTTTGATGGGGTTGGAGGTATTTTTCTTGTGTAATTCTACCAGTGCCTTGTATATCCTGGATATTAACCCCTTATCAGATGGGTATTGGGTAAATATTCTTTTCCCATTCCATGGGATCTCTATGCATTTTGGTCACTGTTTCTTTTGAGGTGCAGAAGCTCTTTAGTTTAATGTAGTCCCATTTGTTTATGTTTGTTTCCACTTGCTTGGTCAGTGCTGTTTCATCCTTGATGACACCGTTAGCTTCACTGTCACAAAGGGTTCTGCCTACAGTTTCCCCCATGTGCCTTATAGATTCGGGTCTGATATTGAGATTTTTTTTTTCTTTTTGGGTCACACCCGGCAGTGCACAGAGGTCATTCCTGGCTCTGCACTCAGGAATTACCCCTGGCGGTGCTCAGGGGACCATATGGGATGCTGGGAATCAAACCCGGGTTGGCCGCGCGCAAGGCAAATGCCCTGCATGCTGTGCTATCACTCCAGCCCCTGATATTGAGGTCTTAAATCCACTTGGATTTGACTTTTGTGCCTGGGACCTGCACGCTTGGTCCAGATGCTGTGTACAGCTGTGGATGCTTCTTCTTTCTTCCCTGTCGGTGGAGACAGTAACAGTGGAGACAGCCTGGCTGGGCCTCACTTAAAGTGGTTCCAGGAAATAAAACTTTTCTTTTTTTCTCTTTTCTTTTCCTTACTTCCCTCTCCCTTCCTTCCTTCCTTCCTTCCTTCCTTCCTTCCTTCCTTCCTTCCTTCCTTCCTTCCTTCCTTCCTTCCTTCCTTCCTTCCTTCCTTCCTTCCTTCCTTTCTTCCTTCCTTTATTTCTTTTTCTTTTCTTATTTTTGGTTTTTGAGCCACACCTGGTGATGCTCAGGGGTTACTCTTGGCTCTGCACTCAGGGGTCACTCCTGACAGTGCTCAAGAGACCTATGGGGTGCTGGAGATCTAAGCTGGTTTGGTCGCCTACAAGGTAAGTGCCTTCCCTGCACCACTATCCCTTTGGTCTTAGGGTTTTTTTGTTCTATTTTTTGGCTTTTTGGGTCACACCCAGCGATGCACAGGAGTTACTCCTGGCTCTGCACCCAGGAATTACTCCTGGCAGTGCTCGGGGGATCATATAGGATGCTGGGAATCAAACCAGGGTCGGCCGCGTGCAAGGAAAACTCCCTACCCACTGTGCTATCGCTCCAGCCCCAGGAGGCTTTTCTTTATGAGAGCATTTTCCCTTTGTCCTAAAGGAAACCTCAGTCTCAGGCCTCCTGCCAACCCAGGAAGGTGTGCCTCAGATATGTGTGTGTACATGTGTGTGTGTGCGTGTGTGTGTGTGTGTGTATTGGGGGGCTGGGGGTGGGGATGGAGTGGGTGAGTCGGGCACACACATGGCTCCACTGGTTCCCAGACCTACTGTGTCCACCCCCTGGGAGAGGAGCCTGGGCTGCCCCGGGGATCCCCCAAACACTGGGAGTTGGTCTCCCCAGGCTTTCTGAGTGAGGTCACAAGCACAGGACAGCTGTGGGTGGGTCCCAGGAAGGAGACATTAAGGAAGGGTATTTCACAATCTCTTGCTATTTGGGGGTGGGAAATCTGGGGTGGCTGGGGGCAGAGACAGGGGCTTTCTTTCTTTTTTTTTTCTTTTTTGGTCACACCTGGTGATGCACAGGGGTTACTCCTGGCTCTGCACTCCGGAATTACTCATGGCGGTGCTTGGGGGGGGGGACCATGTGGGATGCTGGGAATCGAACCCAGGTTGGCCGCATGCAAGGCGAAGGCCCTACCCGCTGTATATTGCTCCCGCCCTGACGTGGGCTTTATTTCTAGTTGTGCCTTGAGTCATCACAAATCTTCACCTCTCTGACCCCCCACGTCAAGCCTGCCCCTACCCCCTCCATTTCACTGTAGGCGAAGAGGGTAGAAACAGACGGAATAGAGGTGGGGGCTGAGTGAGAGAGCATGTGAGGTTCCCGATTCCTTGCCCAGGAATGGGGGTCTGGAGGGGGTAAGAATTCTAAGATCTCTACCCTACCTGTTGGCCAAAACATTCAGGCCTGTATCTAAAGTTGCCAACTCATGGTTCCCCCTCCCCCAACCCCCAGCACTCCATGTGGTCCCCAAGTCCCCCAGGAGTGGTTCCTGAGCATCCTGTCAGTGCACAGCCTTGAGCACTGCTGGGTGTGGCCCCCCCAAACAGAAACCAAAACAAAGGTCCATCATCATACCCAGAATAAGGTGCGGTAGAACGGAACGTCCCAGCCCAAGCCCAGCTTTCAGAGGCAGATGAGGGTCAGAGCAGATGTTCCCGTGGGTGGGATGCAAGCCCTCAGAGTGATCTTGCAGGAGGAAACGTTTAACATTATTGCTCACTCTTGATTTTTAATTTTCTATTGACAAACAAAACCAAGACTCCGTCTTGCTTTCTACAGACTCTGAGTTTGTTCTTCCTTTTTGAGTTAAATTGCTCACCGTGCTTATTTAGAGTCTTCACTAGGCTTTAACAATGTACTAGATGCAGTGCTGTTTTTGAGTCACACCCAAAGTGCTCAGGGATCTTGGGGACCTAGAGGTGATGCCACAGCTCAAACCAGGCTTGTCAGCATGCCAGGCAAACACCTTTCCCACTAGATGATCTCTCCGGCCCTATATTTTAATATTTAAGGCTATACGCACTTTCTTAAACATTGCTTTAGCTGTGCCTAACAAGCTAGAAAATTGTACTTACTAAAATTTAAAAAAAACCCAAAAAATTGTAGGCACTGTGACTTACAATCCTGTTAATGATAGGGTTTCATGAATACAATGTTCCAACACCACACCCACTACCAGTGTCCCCCTTTGACATAAAAAATATTGTATTTATGTAATTAGTGGTTACCAATACCTTTAAAGCTACATGTTTTACTGGAAGCTTCCTTAATACAGGTCAAGGGCATTCAGCATTGCTGTCATCTTTCAAGACACGTAAAGAATTCCTTTGCCTTCCTTCTCTCTGTTATCGTTTGCAATGAGCAAAGTTTGCACACTTGGCTGTGGCATATTCAAAGTGCCATTGGGAGGACACACGTGTGTGAGAGGGCTGGGATTGGACTCACACAGAGCAGACAGTGTCTCATCTGGTTATACCTGAACCCAGGTAAAGAGAGGGTTTTTTAAAAATGTATTTTTAGTATTTATTTATTTATTTATTTAAATTTTATTTTTTATTGAATCATTGTGAGATAGCTACAAAGTTTTCATATTTGATCCACCACCAAACCCCGCATAGCCCCCTCCCGCTCCCCCTCTGCCTGTGCGGCAGACATTTTTCATTTTACTCTTTCCTTACTTTGATTACGTTCAATTTGCAACAAGAGTCTCACTATCATTATTTGGAGGTTTTCCTCCACCAGTCAGACATGTTGGATGTCATCAATAGATTGTATGTTTTTATTTTTTAGAAAAGGTCGCTCGGCTAACGCGGCCACGCCATTTGGAGTTGTCCCAGTCCCGAATCCCGGAGCTGTGTTGATCGTTGCTCATTGTCGCCGGGGCTCCATCTGGAGAAGGCGTACCGGCTGTGCCTCCTCCGTCTGGTTCCCCGATTTTTAGTTTTTAATTTTTTGTAGTTTGTTTTTGGGTCACGCTCCGTGGTGCTCAGGGGTGACTTCTGGCTCTGCAGTCAGGAATTACTCCTAGTAGTGCTCAGGGGACCATATGGGATGCTGGGACTCAAACCTGGGTTGGCCTCGTGCGATGCAAACACCCTCCCCCACTGTGTCTAAAATCTTGTGCCATATAAAAACATCAGAGCCCCGACTCAGGGTCTAGAGCACCGGCCTTGCCAGCAGGAGGCCGTGACTCTCATCTCCGGCACCGTTGCTCCAGCCAGGTAGCTCTGCAGCCTGTCAGCTCCGGTGACCCAGGGCTGCAGTGGTTCCCAGATGCACAGAAGCTGAGTGTGGCCGCTTGTGTGACCCTGTCACAGCCACAGCAGCACCCACAGCCTTGTCATTGTGATTACTATTAGTTCCAGAGAGGTGATGGCTCCATGGACTATTTATTTATTTATTTATTTATTTTTTTGTTTTGGGGCCACACTCAGTGGTGCTCAGGGCTTACTCCTGGCTCTGTGCTCAGAGATGGTTGTGGGACCATAAGGGATGCTGGAGATCAAGCCTGGGTCGGTGGTGTGCAAGGCAAGCACCCTACCCCTGCACCATCACTTTGGCCCTGCTGTTGATTATTGTATTTGACTTTTACCAGCTCCTGCCCTCATTCTAGTTTGCCTCCCACTGAGGCTCACTTTCATTTGGCCCTAGCAGGTCCCTAAGCACTTTTCAGTGACAATCTCTTGGGTATAAACTCTCCCAAGTCTTTATATGTTTGACAAAGGGCTCATTTTGTTTTTAATTTTAAGTATTTAGCTGCAAAGAGAATCTCACTCCTGCGTAGGCTCAGTGCTATGACGTGTTTGTCCTGTGGTTTTCTGGCCTCTCTTCCCACTGGGGAGAGATTTGCTCAGCTCTTTCAGGGCTGAAAGATCTTCCCTTTCTGCTTTTGATTTTAAAACAGAATTAGAAGCCACTCCCAGTGGTGCTCAAGGCTTACTCCTGGCTCTGTGTTCAGGGATCACTCTTGGTGGGGCTCAGGGACTGTTTGGGGGTACTTGAGATTGAACTAACGTCAGCGGCATGCAAGGCCAGCACCTTACTCATGCACAATCTCTCCAGCTCCTCTGCTTTTATTCTTTAAAGTTAGGGGGCCACACCCAGCAGTGTTGAGGGCTTACTCCTGACTCTGTGCTCCAAGGTCACTTCCGATAGGGTTCAGAGAATCATAGGGGTGCTGGGGATCAAATAGGGATAGGTCACATGCAAGGCAAGCAGCTTACCTTCTATATTATCTCTCCAACCTCCATATCATATATAAGTATTATATATAATTATGATATCTTATTATGGACTGGAGCGATAGCACAACAGGTAGAGCATTTGCCTTGCATGTGGCCGACCCGGGTTCAATTCCTCCATCCCTCTCAGAGAGCCCAGCAAGCTACCGAGAGTATTCTGCCTGCACGGCAGAGCCTGGCAAGCTACCCTTGGCATATTCGATATGCCAAAAAGAGTAACAAGTCTCACAATGGAGACGTTACTGGTGCCCGCTCGAGCAAATCAATGAGCAACAGGACGACAGTGCTACGGTGACAATGCTATCTTATTATATATATGTAATTTTATATATAAATAAATCTCCTTCCCTTCCCAGTTGTCGTTGCTATGACTGCAGCATGCACATACGTCATTTTGGTGGTTGTACAGACTTGGTTTCTGTATGCCAAAGGTGGTACGGGCTATGGTGCTGGACTGGCACTCAGGCATGGGGGGTGCGGGGATGGATGTTTGGCCAGGAGTCCCTCAGCCTTACCTGCAACGTAGCCCCCCCCTTTGCTTCTGAGCCCTCTCCAGTCTGGAGGTTTGTCTTTTTTCTTTTCTTTTTTCTTTTTTACTCTTTTGGATGATTCTCGCCTGTCTCAGTGGGACTTGGCAGTATTTGTGGACCCAGGTACTCCATGCCACACATACTCCACTCTGAAAACTTTGCTTTCTCTTTCCTTGTTGGGAGTAATCGGCTTTTACGTCCTTTACGTGCTTTACTCTTGCTTCCCTTCTCTGGGAACCCTCGTTAGGTCTTTACTGAGAGCTTTCACTTTATTTCTATTCTTCTCGCTGAACTGATCTTACCTTTACCATTCTCGGCCGAGTTCTAGATAAACTCCTTAGTACTGACTTCCAATTCCCTAAGTTCCTCTTCGACCACATGGGGTCCAGGTCAGGCCTTCTGAAACAATTTTCACTTGAGAACCTTTCTTGCCCCCACAAAAGGTACCACCAATGAGCACTGCCAGAAACAGCTTGGATTCACTCGTCTGTTGATCTTGAATTAATTGTTTGGTGTGTGTTCGTAATTCTCTTTTGTTGCCAATAATTTTGAGGCCCCCTCCTCCCATTCAGTTATGTCATCCAGAGTGGGTCTGAGATCCACTATTTACGGAGCTAGAGTCTTGGATCAGAGAGACAGTATGGGGGGGACGAAACCTGTGTGCAGCTGAACCTGCTCCAAACCCCAGTACCCCATATGGTCCCCTGAACACTTCCAGGAGTGATCCATGAACACAGAGCCAAGAGTAGGCCCTGAGCACCTTTAGATGTGACCCAAGCACACACACATGTGTGCACATGAACACACATGCACATGCCTGCGCATGAGCACGCGCATGCGCGCGCGCGCGCACACACACACACACACACACACACGAGGCCAGGGTCTAGAATTTATCCAGTCATGATTGTATATTTTTATTTCTAAGATTTCTACTTGGTTCTTTTCCATATTTATTGTAATAATTTCTTCTGACTTTTGCCTCTTAATTTCTGATTTATTTTTGCAGGTGCTCAGCTCTTGATTGCTTCCATCGGGCTTCTATTAAGTCATCTAAGACCAGCGTGTTAGGTAATACGCTGGGCTTTCTCTTGTCGGTCCTAAGTTCACCTTGTAACTGCTGATTCTGCTTTAGCATTGATCTTCACTGTGTGTTTTGAAATTTTGCTCTGTAAGTGCGACTTGAGGGGACTTTTCTTTTGTTCTCCTGTAGCCACAGCTACTGGCTTTGTAGCGGATCCCCAGCCCCCTGAAATTCTGAGATAATAGCAAAGCCAGACTTTTTGCTATTATCTAAAATGATGGTTTTATGCCTTTTTTGTTTGCTTGATGGCATCAGAGATTGATGTCAGGGTCTTATGCATGCAAGGTATTTGTTTTCTACGGTTATATCCTGGCTCTATGCTCTCTCTCTCTCTCTCTCTCTCTCTCTCTCTCTCTCTCTCTCTTGCTATTTCTGTGTGTTTGGTTCATCTCTGACCAGGCAGAATCAGGGACCAAACCCGGACCTCCCATAAGCAAAGCCTGAGCTCAATGCTAAACTCGTTGTTCTATCTCTCCAATTTTCACTGCTTTTTTCTTTTTTTTGGCAGGGGGTGGAGGTCAGAAATTTTGAGGACCTACTCCCCCCTTGTACTTGGGGGCCACTCCCAGCGATGCTCAGGGGACCTTAGACTGCTGGGCATTGTGCCCAAGTGTCCTGCCTGCTTGCGAAACAGATACTCAGTCTGCTAAATGCTCCTGCCCTACACCCCATGACTTCTTTTATTACTTTTCTTAGGGTTTTTAACCCTTGGCAAATTTAATTTCTTGGACATTGTTTGATGCTAGTATATTAGAATACATTGATGTTAAAAGTAATTTTAGCTTTATTTTTAATTTAATTTATTTCTGCCCCCCCCCCCCATTGCTGCTATGCCCAGGGGAGACACACATGCGTGCTTGCAGGCTCACTCTCCTGTGCCCGCTGGAGGCCACCCGTCCTGCTGTGGTGTCCCACGCTGCCCTGAGGTCTGCCCCCCTCTAGCCGTGCCAGTCACACATGTGCTCACCACATGCTCACCATGGCTGGGGTATGCCCGTGTCTTTTTTTAGTGATGGTACTTGCTGAGAGTCACCTCCCCATTTTTTGGGGGGGTCACACTGGAAATATTCAGAGCTCTGCACTCAGGAATCATTCCTGACCACATGGGGTGACAGAGATGGAAACTGGGTTGGCCCCTTGAGAGGAAAATGCCGTACCTGCTGTACTATCACCCTGACTCCATCATACCCCCTTTTCTGTGGTGCTCTCACACACCTGAGGTGCTGGAGATCACAGACTGCAGAGTTTGCAGCAGCATGCTCAGTGTGCACGGGGAAGCAGGGATTTGAACCCATGACAACACGTTTGCAAGGCAGGCAGTGTAAGTCACAGTGCTATTCCCAAGGCTGCCCTGGTGGCTCTATAGGCTGTGGAAAACTAGCGCCTGAGTTAGTGTGTGGCTTTGCTGGGCAGCTTTCTTTGGCTCCTAATACAGTAAGGCCTTTTCTTTTCCTAATGATTTTTTTCTTTTTTAAATTTTCTCTATCACCATTACTTATTTGTAGAAAAATAAGAGGGTTACTGGCAGGCCACAGAACATGCATTTAGAGAACCATCTGGACTCAAGGTCCTCTTGCTTTGACTATTGGGATTTCACTCTTTCTGGCAATGACACTTCCATTTCCCTAAACGTTGAGAAGCCAGCCGTGAAAGCTCACGGCCAGGTGACCGGGTGACGGGGCCGCCCGCCCTGAGCTCAGGAGACCACGGGGCTGACACTGCAGGCCTTGGGAGAGCCTCACTGGGTGGGCTGGGAGCTGCCCTGCCCACAGGCCCGGCCTGCAGCGTGCTCTCTCTGGGTCTGAGCTGTCCTGCCTCCCCCTGCTCTGTGACCAGACCCTCAAACTCTCCTTCTCTTAGTCTCTGTAGCTTTCAGCAGTGCAGGAAGCAGACACACTTCCCCAGCGTCTCTCCTGCTCTGCCCTCTTCAGGGGTGGGGCCTCGGGTCCTGAACCATGGACAGGGACCCTGGAATCGGACAGCAGAGATCCCTGACCTGAAGCCACTCACACTCTCACACACTCACACACATGCACACACACTCATACTCACACACACATGCACACATACACACACTCACATGCACACACTTACACACACTCATACACATACACACACTCACACACATGCACACACACTCACACACTCTCACACACATGCACACATACACACTCACACGCACACACACTCACACACATGCACACACACTCACACACACTCATACACACATGCACACACATTTACACACACTCATACTCACATAATGCTCATACACACACACATACACACTCACATGCACACACACTCACACACATTTGCATACACACTCACACACTTACACACACTCACACACATGCACACACACTTACATACATATTTTGGGGGGATGTTGGGAATCAAACCCAAGTCCTTACACAAGCATAGTAAATTTTCTTCTCTCCCCCAGGGCGACATTCCAGACCCTCTAGATGCACTTAGTTCTCCCAGGCGAGGGCCTGGGATATGGCTCAGGGGCCGAGTCCCTGGGTTCCCCAAACACTGCTGAGTGTGGCTCCCAACCCCAAAGCAGACAGGTGAGTTTATGGTTGTTCTGAATTTCATGTTACATGGCTCAGCGCCCCACAGGACCTTACCACTCGTCCCCCAGTTTTTCAGTCATGTGATTGCCAAGAACTCCCAGGGGGGTAGAAACTCTGGCTGGGGGCTGGGCAGTGTGATCGGGTCAGCGGTGAGTTCCCTGCGTGTGCCAGGGTCTAGCCTGGTCTCCAGGACGGCTGAGGGGAGCCCTGGAGGCCCTCAGCACCGCTGGGCCTGAGCAGCCACTCCTGGTTGGCCAGTCTGGAAGTGTCCATCCTGCTGAGGACCCTGGGGCGTCGGCCAGGGCACCCTGAGCTCTGCAAAGGAGAGAAGAGAGCTCTGTCATCACTCTACCTTCCTTAGGAAAGACCCCCGAGGGACTGACAAGGTGACAATGGGAGCCCTTGGCACCGCCAGGAGTCTGGGGTGTTCCTGCCCACCCACTTCTCACCTTTGCCCCCCGCAGGCCCAGACCCTGTAGGCCAGCGGACACTTGACTTCCTCCGGTTGCAAGTTCCTTGACTGAGGAGCCGGAGGGAGTCCAGTGAGTAAGGCACGTGCCTGGCACACAGGTGACACAGGTTTGATCCCCGGTACCACACAGCGGGTCCTCCTGAACATTACCAGGAGTGAGCCCTGAGCACAGGGCTGAGTACTGGGGCCGAAGAGCAGCTCTGGGGATACACAGTGAATCTGCGGATCCACCGGGCAGCTTGCTCAGCTGTTTCCTTGCTTGTCAGCATGATGCCGCAGAGTAGACTTCAGGCACAGGGTCCTGCCACCCGCTTTGCAGAACGGGAGGCCGAGGCTCAGATCCGCTCAGACAGAGCTTCCGAGTTGCTGCCTGCATGTGAATCACCCCTGACCTTAGGGGCAGTCTCAGGGCATTAGCATGGGGTCTGAGACTCTGGTTTCCAGCACCCGCATCTGGAGGCACATCTGCCTGGCAACGCACCCTGGGTCCGCCCTTCCCTCCCGAATCCTGCCGTCCAGTCACTTTACAGGGGTGGGGTGTGTGTGTGTGTGTGTGTGTGTGTGTGTGTGTGTGTGTGTGTGTTGGGGGGGGTTTGAGCTGGGGCACTGTTGGGAGGAAGGGAGGGCTTTGTTCTCCCCAGGTCCACTCTCCCCTGCCCCTCTTCCTGAAGGCTGAAGGAGGAAGAGAGAGACGGAGGGATTTTGGGGCGAGACAAAGGAGGCCCAGGGCCCCACAGCTTCGGTGGGTCTGTTGGAGAAATTAATTTTTTAATTAAAAACATCTTTTTCTCCCCCTCCTCTTTCCCCTTTGCTTTAATGTCTCAGTCTGGAGTAATTATGAGTTGCTCTGGGGAGACTGAACCTTAGAAAAATTGTTGGTGCGGTTGGCGAGGAATTTATCTGATTAACTTGGGCTCAGCCTTTGGAATAAAAGCAAAAGGGGAAGTGAAAAGGAAAGGGGAGGAGGGCCCTGCAGCTCCCAGTTCTCCTGGCTCACAGCTCAATCACGGTGCTGGGGAGAGGCCAGGTGGGGGGCAGCTCTGGGGCCGGCCCCCCACCCCCTCCTAGGTTCTCACCCTGGCGTGGCGGCTGAGCGGGATTTCTGGGTGACACTTTCCAGTGGTCCTGCCAGGGCAGAGGGAGATAGGACACGGGGAGGAGGCGGGCACACCCAGCTTTAGCTGACGTCTGGGAGACACCTCTGCCCAGGGGAGTTCTGCAGCCCCGGAGCACAGGAGAGGGGGTGCTGGGCTCCCTGGGGCTCCCGAGCTCCCCTCCCACTGCGGTATACCCAAAGCCCCAGCTCTGTCTCTGCTACGACCGGGGCTGGATACCTGCAGATTCCTGGGCCCCGGCCGTCCTGTCTCCCGCCTTCCACCACCTCCCAGCATTACCCGGTGCAGAACTGACAGCTCCCAGCCCAAACTCTGCTGCAGCCTCGGCCCTCAAATGCAACTGCTGGGCCTAGTCCTGGGAATCGCTGGGTATGGTTGGAGCCCTGAGCACTGCCTGTGAGCCCCTTCTTCCTCCATAAAGGAACCGGAAACAGAAGGTTGCACTGAGGGGCCAGGGAGATGGCTCAGTGCGCTGAGCACTTGCTTTGCGTGCGTGAGGCGCTGAGTTTGATCCCTGCACTGTGTGGTCCCCAGGGTACCATTAGGAGGGATCGACTCCCTCCCCACCCAATACAGAGCTGTGAATAGTCCCTTTGAGCACCATTGGGGGGTAGCCCCCAGGCCAAAGAGACAGGGAGAGCTGACAGGAGAGGTGATTTTGGTATGGGATGCTGGGGATTGAACCTGCATAGCCGCATGCAAGGCAAGCGCACTCCCCTGCCCATAGCTCCGGCCTGGGGACTGAGTCCTTGCGGAAATGGATTGTTTGTGCCCAGGTCCTGGTGCCCGCACCTTCCCGCCACTCTCTGCAGCTCAGCAAGTCTTTGCTGGGAATAAACTATGGACTCCCACGTGGCCTAAACTGCTGCTATTCATTTACTTCTTTGTTTACTTTTTTTGGGAAAGGTCCCCAAGTGGTGCTCAGAGGCGTAGGACCCCTCCCGGCTGTTCTCCAGCAAGTGGGCTGGAGACTCAGCGTGAGGGTCTGAGGTTGTGGTGTGTGAATGACCCTGGGTCACTCCAGCATTGTTTGCACCTTGTTATTTTTGAAACTTTCCTAAATCTAATTTCTTTAAAAAAATTAAAATGTTTGTTGTCTTTTTCTCTGGGGGGGCATATATTTTGGGGGCTGCTCCTGATCCTATGCTCAGGGGCTGCCCCCCTACTCCGCCCACGCGCTAAGCATGAGCTCATACCACTTTGCTGTCTCTCAGGCCCAGAAGCTGCTATTATTATCCCCGTTGCCCAGGTGACCTCTGAGAGGCACAGAGAGGTCACATAGCTCACTAAGGTCACACAAATGCCATGTGGCTGAGAGGTGGTGACGTGGCGTCCCTGGGGTCCGTGCACTCAGCTGCCATGTGAACCAGTGAGCACTGAGATCCAGCAGGGGACCGTGTCTTCTGCACATACATGAGTGTTAGCACTTGCAACCACATTCGTGGATCGCACACAGAGCCGCCTGGCGGCTGTGGGACAGGCCGGTCCCAGCCCAGCTCCAGGGGTCCTGGGAGGCGACCCTGACCCGCCCCAGATTGCCTGGCTCGTCTGCCTTCTTGCTTCTGAGGGGCTCCAGCAGGATGGACCCCAGGACAGCCCCCATTCTCCGTTCTGCTGTGATAGTGCTCAGGCACATTCCTGAACTTCGCGGAGCCTCAGTTTCCTCCTGGGCAAAAGGAGGCTCGTCCTGCTCCCTCTCTGGGAGTCTGGTGGGGACCAGGAAATTCTCACCCTGCCTGAGGCCTGTGGTTGACGAGGGTCTGGGTGTCCACATGCCTGGCCCCTGCGGTTGAGGCTATGAGACAGGCTCAGAGCTGGTGGCTTCAGACAGCCTGTCACGAGGGACACTGCCAGGGTGAGACTAAGCACCCGCTGGGCCCCCTCAGTGCCCGACCATGCGTCGCCCAGCTCCAGAGGTACTGATGGCATTGTGGTCTGGGGGTTGGGCCGGGGCAGGGGGAGTGCCTGGCTGGAAAAATGACAAAGTGATGGCCTGCGGGTGGGCCTGGGAGGTTTCTGAGCACTTCCCCCACCTCACTGGCAGAAGACAGGTGGGAGGCACAGGACAGCCCATCTCTAATCACCCCATGCAGGGAGCAGCCTTGGCCTGGCGGAGTCTGGCCTGGCTCTGTCTGGTGGCCTGGCCCGGGCTGCTCCCCTACTGGGTCCCCCTGAGCCCCTAACATAACATCCAGACTTCCAGATGGGAAACTTTTAGGGGCCAGGTGGGCTCTGTGCTCCTCCAAGCATGATGTCAGGCAGTAGGGAGGGGGAATTATGGCGAGGACAAAGGTGAGATTAAAACCCTGAGGTCAAGGCTGGAGAGATAGAGTTCTGGTCCTGGAGGCCTTGCAGTGGGGAACGGTGTCAGAGTTCGGGCCTCTGTCACTCCACTGCCTGGAATGGGAACTTGGCTCTGCTGCCCCAGGCCGTGTGTGTGGCTGCCTTCCTCCACCACCCCGGGCAGGTTTCTTGACCTATAAAATGGGGTGATGAGGGACCCAGTGCAAAGAGAGCTGTGAGAGTCAGACACAGTGTAGAAGACACTGGCCTGAGTGCTGAGCTCATCTCTGGGGCTGCCCACTCTCTAGCCCCAAGCTTTTGTTTTCCTTTGGACCACACCTGGTGATGCTCAGGGGTTACTCCTGGCTCTACACTCAGGAATTCCAACTGGGAGTGTCTGGGGGACAATATGTGATGCCAAAGCTTGAACCCGGGCTGGCCATGAGCAAGGCAAGCCCCCTACCCTTTGTGCTATTGTTCTGGTCCCAAGAGCAGCTCTGAGAGGAGTCCTTGCCTCTGGTGGTCTGTCTCTCGAGACCCCGTTCCCTTAGCGCTCTGGATTTATAGAGAACAGAAGAGCTGGTACCTGCCCCCCTCACCCGCCCAGCACGGTTCTGTGTGGGAACAAGTGGTGTTTATCTTATTAGCCGCCCGGGTCTGACAAGCATAACCCAGGCAGGCCCCAGGTCTTCAAAGGAGCGAGCTCATTTATAATTACCATTTAATCAGCCTCTGCATTTGGCCAGCAGTGGAGGAGGCCATTTATACACCTTTTCTTACTTTTCTTTGGCGGGGGGCTCCCAAGCAGGTCTGGGGGGCCAGATGGGGGGTTCTTGGACAATTGGGCTGGAGCTTCAGTACAAAGGTCTGAGGATGTGACGTTGCTGGTCCCTGCAGTGCTGGGGAGACCTGGAGCAGCCCAGAGGAGCCAGGGGCCTCCGGGACCACCCTCCGTGATGTTTGGGGGACCTGCGATGCTGGGAATAGAACTCAGGTAAGACACTTGGCATGCATGCACCCTCCCCACGGGACTCCTTCCCTCCTTGCCTTACTTTTCTCTTGATTTAGGGCCACATCCAGGGTGTTGAAGGATGACTCCTGGCTCAGTGCTCAGGAGGTTGTGCCTGGTGGTGCTCGGTGGGTCGTGGGATCACAGCCGAACCTCCTGCAGGCAAAGCCTGTGCTTCAGCTATGGAGGTTTCCCCCCAGCTCCTGTGTGACTTTTCCTGTTCAGCTCCCAAGAGCCTCTGGGGTGACTCTTCCTACTGATTCTGTTCATGGGGTGGGGGTGGGGGAAACCGAGGCCCAGGTGGATGGGGCGGTGCTGACTCCTGGCCGCAGTATGCTCTGACTTGGGAATGGACATCACCCCACTGGGCTCCTCCCTGGAGGCCTCAGTCTTGGCCCCCCCCCCCCACCAACTTCACACTCGTTTTCCTCCTGGGCAGCAGACGAGGCAGCGGTGGGGGTTCCATCTGCCAGGCACGGCAGGGCTGCGACAGGAGGGCAGGGAGCAGGGCGCCGGCGGCGGGGACCGGTGGTGAGCAGCGCCCAATGGGCTGCTTTCCTCTCCGTGCAAATTAAAAATTAAAATTAATCAAACACCCCAATTGATTTCCTTCCCGTCTGTTTGCTCTGCCATGCCTGACAGACGCCTGCCACCCGCCCGTCCACCGCAGTCACCCCACTTTCCTGCCACGGTTGATGCAGTGGCTGGGCGACAGGCCTGGGGGAGACATCGGCACCTCAGTCCAGCCTTGGGAAATCAGGTGATGCTTGGTCAAGTCGGACACTCGGGTGGGGCTCGGAGAGGGGGACAGGGAGGGGACATTATTCTGGTCCAAAGGGATCGTGTGTGTTGAGCTGGGAGGCAGAACCCCGGGGAAGACTCCTGGGTCACTGTCACTCTGTCACTGTCATCCTGTTGCTCATTGATTTGCTCGAGCGGGCACCAGTAACGTCTCCATTGTGAGAGAGACCAATCTCTCTCTCCATTGTGAGACTTGCTACTGTTTTTTGGCATATTGAATATACCACAGGTAGCTTGCCAGGCTCTCTGAGGGGGCGGAGGAATTGAACCCGGATCGGTCGCATGCAAGGCAAAGACCCTACCCAGTGTGCTACTGCTCCAGCCCATGGATGAAAGTAACAGGCATTTATTTACTTTTTGGCTTTTGGGCCATACCTGACAGTGAACTAGGGGATGAACTAGGGACAGCTGGTGCAAGGTAAACATTTTAACCCCCATACCAGCTTAGCAAGCCCCCAAAGTATATTTTAATTTTAAAATATTTGTAATGTATTGTGGGGTTTGTTATTTTGGGTGTTTTTATTTATTTTCTTTTGCCACACCCAAAAGCGGTACTCAGGGATCACTCCTGGAAGGGCTTGGGGACTGTAGGTGGTGCTGGGAGTTGGACCCGATTGTCTGCATGTGGGACAGGTGCTTTAACCCCTGTGCTATCTCTCCAGTCCTACACCATCACCCAGCACACCCAACCCCCTCTCTGATCTCAGCTAACCCCACGGGGCAATGGGGAGAGAGAGAGGCGGAGGGAATACATTTCTGCCAGTTCCTTCTCTGGCCTATGGGCTAGATTGTCCTTCCCTGGGCACTGGCACCTCCAGTCCTCTGACGACCCCATTGTCCACCTAGGCCCTGACCCACCTTATCAGCTATGCACAGTTAGGTAAGGCTTGGAAACTCAACTTCCTGATAGGTAGAATGGCGTGACAGGGCTAGTGGGTATTCGGAGCTGAGAAAGCAAAAGATTTCACTGGGGTCCACAGTGGGGGCAGGGTGGAGGATGGACAGGCCGCAGCACGCACTGTCTGTCAGTGGGGCGCCTGGGCCTGACCTGTCTTTTTGGGGTTTACAAGTTGGGGTGGGGGGTGTCTGTCCCCGCCCCTTGATGGGTGAAGCTGTCCATGTAGGGGTGAGTTGTGTTGGGGAGCCCCCTCTTGTAGACACTTCTTTTTTTTTTTCTTTTTGGGTCACACCCGGGGATGCACAGGGGTTACTCCTGGCTCTGCACTCAGGGATTACTCCTGGCAGTGCTCGGGGGATCATATGGAATGCTGGGAATCAAACCTGGGTCATCTACATGCAAGGCAAATGCCCTACCCGCTGTGCTATCACTCCAGCCCCTGTAGATACTTTCGGACACTGAATGCTACACCTGGGTAGTCTCCAATCTCCTCACCCCCGGCCCGTGGAGGCTGGTGTTTCTAGAACAAGTTGGGCTGGGGTCACCTTGAAGCAAAGAGCAACAAACGACTCCCCCCTGCCTCCCCTCACCCCACCCCCACCCCCAGACACTCACCAAACCCAGATATATCCCCCTGGACCCCCACCCCTAGCTCACTGCGGGATCCCAGCAGCCTGCAGGGTTTAACTCCTGGGAAGTGGCTGCAGGTCTGGGTTTGATCACAGCCCCCCCAACTTTCAGAGTCGGCCTTTAAGGCTCTTGACCTTAGCCCTGACCCCCCGTCCTTCCCTGCCGCCCCCCCCCCATGTGCCTCATGAGCTATCCTGCTACTTCCTGCTGGTTTGGGGTTTCTCATCCTTCTGTCTGTGAGGCATAGCCAGCGTCTCCTCGTCTCTCCCTCCTGGCCTTCCTTCTTGCATCTAAAGCCCTCTGCATGGCCAGCCCCAAGCTGGGGGTCTCCCAGAGGTGACCTCGCTGTCAACCCTCCACACACACGGAACCCACCCCCCTGCCTGACAGTCATTCTCCAGCCTCATGGGGGAGCCTGACCAGGTGGAAGGGGTGTGGCAGCTGCTTCTGTCCCGGGGGTTTAGGCCCCCGTGGCCCTGCCAGCCTCCTGCCCCACATAATGTATGGCCACTCCTGACGGTGGCACCGGGGTCGTCCTGTGGCCGAGGCTGTCCCTAGGTTGCTGTCCCAGGCAGGGTCCCAGTGAGGCTGGCAGAGAGCACAACTGGGCCAGTGGGATCTGCGTGGCAGGTCTGTCCCTGCTCCTTGGCACTACCCTGTGTTGCCCTCAGCCCGTGATCGTGCTGGACAGCAGTGCCCCAGAGTCCCATGAAGTACTGGGGGGACTTTACCGCCCCCTTCCCGGCTGCAGGACTCTGCAGGGCATGTGCGGGACAGACTCTGGTGCAGGTGGGTCCTTTCCATCACGTCCCCCAAGCCGCAGGAGACCCAGCAGGAGGCCAGTGTGTATCCCCAGCAGAGGGCTGCAGCCCTGGGGGGGGGGTTCCAGGGCACACATGGAGGGGCCCCACAGACACCCGGGGCGCACAGGGAGTGCCCCCTGAGACCCCTCCAGGTCAGAGTGGAGCAAGGCTGTGGC
Organism: Sorex araneus; assembly: GCF_027595985.1. NCBI lineage: Eukaryota > Metazoa > Chordata > Mammalia > Eulipotyphla > Soricidae > Sorex > Sorex araneus. Next base: position 98,174,572 of record NC_073304.1, on the reverse strand, counting down.
AGCTCCTTCCCTCTGAAACCTCAGTTTCTCCGCTGTGGTTGGGACTCCAAAGCAGCGTCTCCAGGGGGGCTCACCAGCTTGCTGGGAGGACAGTGTGCTGATAGGTCTGCCCCGAGGCCCCGATTTCCAGGGACCCAGGGGATGCTGCCGGGGGAGTGGTGACCTTGAAGGAGCAGTGGAGGTCACAGAGCTTTCTTCTCTCTTCTGCCCGGGGACACAGAGGCATGGAGGCAAAGCTAAGGCCCAGGGGTCTGACTCAGCTCTTCCGGGCCTGCCGGGACCCCAGGAGTGAGACAGGGTGGGACACTGCCAGGCGAGAGAACAAGAGAAAAGCGTCTCTGTGGGCTCCCTGGGAGGGGGTGGGGACTTGCTGAGGGCTGGGCCTGGGGTTATCAGGTCGGCTCTCCAGGCTGCAGCCTGTGTAAAGCAGGTTCGGAACTTGCCTTGCTCTCGCCTGACCGGTGTTCAAACCCCGGCACCCCATACGGTCCTTGGAGCACTGCCAGGAGTGACCTCCAAGTGTAGAGCCAGGAGTAAGGTACTTCCGAATATGGGCCCCAACCCCCAAACCAAGAACATAAAATACAAGTAATAAAAAAGAAAAGAATAGTTAAAGAAGAGGCCTCAGGGTCAGAGAGAGTACAGTGGGCAGGGTGCTTGCCTTGCAAAGTGACTGACCTGGATTGCATCTCCGGTATCTTATATGGTCCCCCAAGCCCTGCCAGGAGTGATTCCTGAGCTCAAAACCAGGAGTAAGCCCTGAAGACCTTGGGATGTGCTCCTACATCCCCCAAAAAAGGAGAAAGAAAAAAAGAAAGGAAGGAAGAAAAGAAGGAAGGAAAAAAGAAAGAAAAGAAGGAAGTAAGGAAGAAAGAAAAGAAGGAAGGAAAGAAGGAGCGAAGGAAGGAAAGAAGGAAGGAAGGAAAGAAGGAAGGAAGGAAGGAAGGAAGAAAGAAGAAAAGAAGGAAGGAAGGAAGGAAGGAAGAAAGGAAAGAAGGAAGAAAGAAAAGAAGGAAGGAAAGAAGGAGTGAAGGAAGGAAAGAAGGAAGGAAGAAAGAAAAGAAGGAAGGAAGGAAGGAAGGAAGGAAAGAAGGAAGGAAGAAAAGGAGTTAGGAAAGAAGAAAAGAAGGAAGGAAGGAATAAAGAAAGAAAAGAAGGAAGGAAGAAAAGAAGAAAGGAAGAAAGGAAGGAAGGGAAGAAGGAAGAAAAGAAGGAAGGGAGGAAGGGAGGGAGGGAGGAGAGGCCTCCCAGAACTCTTCCCCCTGCATCCCTTCCTGAGTCCTAGGCTTTGGTGGGGTCATTTAAGTTCACAGTCCAGAAGAGCCAGAGGTGGCAGAGAGGTGCTGTCCCCGCCTTAACAGTTCTGAGGGACCCAGAGGGCAGGCAGCTAGAATCTGAGCCTGGGCTGCCAGCCCAGCTCACCTCCTGCTGCGCCAGGGCCTGGGTGAGAAAAGTGGGTAGCAGTGTCCCAGGGCTGGGGACTGGAGGCACTTTGAGGACTAAAGGGACTAACTCCCGTCTGCTTTGAACCTCCAGGGCCAGTCCAGAGCGCCCCACGCCCCGCCACCCAGAGCCCTCTCTCCAGCTCCTGCCCTCATATTCCGGCCACAAGCTCTTGCTCTACTTTTTTCCCCTTTCCCTCTCATCACCCACACCCTCACCCCCTGCTTGCCTCTATGGCAGGCGCTTTCCTTCTCTCTCTCTCTCTCTCTCTCTCTCTCTCTCTCTCCCTCCCTCCCTCCCTCCTTTTAGGCATTGTGGTTTGTAATATTGCTATTGAAAGGTTATCAAGAATATTCCTTACCTACTTTTAATCCTTAGATCTTGTCCAGTGTGATCATTCTCTCTTGCTCTACTCACCACAGGGCCTTTGCACTAACTGTCCTTTCCTCTGGAGTCCCTAGTGCTCCAAGTCAGTGTCTATCCAGCTTCCTATGTCAGCCCCTGCAGGAGGCCTCTCTTGGTCCGGACTCAAGCATCTGCAACTCTGCACAGTACAGGTTCTCACGGTAACCCACGTGGGTTTGTCTCCTCTACCATCTCTGACATGTCTCTCGCAGCTGGTGCGGCCCCTGGCATGGAGTGGTCCCTGTGCAAATGCTCCCAAGAAGAACAAAGGACCCAGGGGTTGGGGGATAGTATAGCAGGCAAGGTGCTTGCCTTGCATGTAGCCAACCTAGGTTCAAACCCTGAGCCCCAGCGAGCCTGCCAGGAATGATCCTGAGCACTGCGGGGTGTGACCCCCAAACCAAACAAAAAGAACCAAAGAACCAGGGCTGGGGAGGTGGCCCAGGGGTCGAGCCTGTGAATCATGCAGGGGAGGACCTGGGTTCAAGCCTTGGTTTCCTTTGGACTGGGAGTGATGCCACTAGGCTGAGTGAGGCTTGAGGGGTGAGTGACTGACCCAGCACACAAGGATTGGTGGAAACAGAGGGTGGGCCAGCGGGGGGCGAGAAGGTGACGTGTGCAGTGCTGGGCATCCTGGAGCTGTGTGTGGGCTTTGTGGGCTGAGCGAGGGGGCAGGTTGGCGAGGACTTAGAGGTGCAGGATCAGGTGCCACCAAACTTGGTGGAGTTACGCTGTCTCTGAATGTTTTTCCTGGGGTCACTCCCAGCCATCCTCAGGGGTGACCCCTGGCTCTGCATTCAGGAATTACTCTTGGCGGTGCTCGGGGGACCATATGGGATGCTGGGGATCGAATCCAGGTCTGCTGCATGTGAGGCAAACGCCCTACCCACTGTGCTATCCCGCCCCACTCTCTGAACCCTGTGACCTGGTGTATTTTTCCCGTCTGCCTGGGGAAGCTGAGAAGGTGGGAGCAAGGACCCCCTTCCTGTACAGCCACGGCAGGATGTGGCTTGGTGACTGGACCAGGGCCAGGGTCTCCCCACACTGGCCTGCAGAGGTGGGTGAAAATTGTGGAGAGGTGCCAGGGATAATGCTCCAGCCCAGGGGCAGGAGGGTCCGGGGGAGGGGGCTCTTTAGGGGGGTTGCCCAGGCTGACCCAACCCTAGCCTCTGCTGCCTGCTGCACCCCCTCCACCCCACAAGACCCCTCAAGGCAGCTGGTTCATGCTTCACAACTCTGCGGCTGGTGAAGTCAGCTTGTGCTGGGACACAGGCACAGCTACTGGGGGCTGTCAGCGTGCACGGACACGGGCTGGGAGGGGGTCCCAAAGATGCCTCTGGGTTTGTTTGGGGGCCACACTGGGCGGTGCTTAGGAACTGCGACTAGTTCTGCACTCAGAAGTTACTCCTGGCAATGCTCTGGGGATCAGATAGATGCTGGGGATTGATGCCACCTGCAAGGCAAGCACCCTACCCACTGTCCTGTTTTTCCAGAGAAACCTTCATACCTGCCTGCCTTCCCCCGTGCAGGACCCCTGGACACAGGCTAAAGACACAAATGGCAAAATGACTAAGACCTACCTGTTTATTTCTCTGCGGGGCCAGGCTGTCCTCGAGGTTCTGCGAGAGTGGGGAGGTGAGAGGGAGCTGAGACACAGAGGACTGTCCCTAATAGGGGTCATAGCGGGGGGTGGGGGGCTTCCAGAACAGATGTGAGTGGGAGTGGTGGGGCGGTGGGAGGAACTGCTCCTGCCGGCTGTCAGGAGCTGGGGGGAGCGGCTGTTTGTCTCTGCCTGGGGCCCCAGGGGCCTGCCCGGAGCCCTGGGAAGTCGCCTCAGGAGATGTGCTGAGCCCGAGCAGGCAACAGCCGTGAGCTCATCTCCCTGGAGCCCCGCAAGTCTGAGGGCAGGCAGGAGGAGAAGGGCCCAAGAAGGAGGGACAGGGACGCAGTAGCGGCCTCTGGGAGAGGCCCCACAGCCAGGTCAGGCAAGGGGAAGTGAAGGGACAGCCTGTCCCCTGTATGGCTTCTCACACATCCTTTACAATGTATCTGTTGTTTAATAATAAACAACAGATACATAGTCCCTGCCAGGGACTGCCAGGGGCTGGAGAGATAGCACAGTGGGTAGGGCGCTTGCCTTGCTTGCAGCAGATCCAGGTTTGATCCCCGGCATCCCATAGGGTTCCCCAAACCTACCAGGAGTATTCCTGAGTGCAGAGCCAGGAGTAACCCCTAGGCATTTCTGGGTGTGGCCCCAAACACTCACACAAAGAATAACAACGGGGACCACCCCTTGGAGCTCGGGGCCCTGGAGTCACTCCCATATCTAGAGGTCGGCAGGGGAGACCTAATGGTTTGGGGCTCCTGCCAGCGGTTCAGCTCTGCCCAGGCCTGGCTCAGGGGCCAGCCCGGCCTCTGCGGCTGTGAGTTTATTCCCATCGCATAGATGAGGACACTGAGCTTGCAACTGGCACGGGAGCCACGGGCACGGAAGTCTGGGATCTGTGCAGGGTACCTTGATGTGGGTGCGGGAGTCTGGCCCTTCCTGGACTCCTTGCCCTGCCACAGGGAAGCGGGGTTCTTGCATTTTCCCTTCTGGTCAGCAGGGGGAGACTGTGCTGCGTTTGGCGGCAGAGGCTGGGCATAGAGGCTGAGACGGGGTGTCTGGGACACTCAGAGGCCAGGAGGCCTCCTTGGAACCCCTCAGTCATCCGCTCTGACCACCCCAGATGGGAGGTTGGGGACTTCTGCCTTGCATTGCCCAACGGGGGCCCATTTGCTGCCCCAAACAAACTGGAGACTCCTAAAGAACGCACCCAGCAAGCACATTCTTAGTTCCGCCTCCCCTCCTTTCCCGTTTTGGCCATGCTCTTTGTCGTGCCCTTTCTGTTCCCTTTTGCCTAGCCAACTCCTCCTCATCCTTCCGTATCTGGCTTCAATGTTCTCTCCTCCAGGAGTTTGCAGGGAGGTCCTTCAAACCCACAGATCTCTGCCATACCCTCCTGTGCTCCTGGCTTCTCATTTTCCGCTACTCCTGCTGCGGTGCTCAGGGGACCGTGTGGTGTTAGGGACTGAACCTGGGGCTCCCGCTTGCAGAGCATGCCTCTGCCCAGTCCTCTCCTTTTGGCGGGTCAGCAGTGGAGTGCGTCCAAATCACCCGAGGGCCCCCAGGACCCAGCTAGGCTGGAGCGCAAATAGATACCTAGTGAATAAAACGGGCAAAACGTTTCCGCGGGGTTTGGGGTGCGGGGATCTGTCTGGTGGGAGTAAGAGGTGAGGGAACTCTGAAATGATCTGTTCACATAGCAGGGCTATCCCGAGCCACGCTGGCCAGGAGCCTGGGGGTGCGATTAGCCTTCCAATGGTGTCCTGAGGTTTCCCGGGAGGTCTTTGACAGCCGAGATCTCTGTTAACTGTAGAGCGAAGTGCCTGCGCCGCTCGCCCTGGGCTCTGGGGCTCTGGAGGCTGGCATGAGGGAGGGGCTGACCCGATTTGGAAGGAGGGTGATGGCAGGGCCCTGAGGTGGCGCGCCAGCCTTGGGACTCCCTCTCCTCCGGGATTAGCAGCAGGTTAGCGCTGGGCGTGGCTCCACGGGCCTTCCAAAGAAGGGTAAACTGAGGCCCAGAGAAAGAGAGAAGCATTTACTCCAGGTTCCACCGCAGGCGCAGCCAAGGCCCCGCACGCAGCACGGCGGGGTCCTTACTCCGGGCTCGGATCCGCTCGGCGGATCCACAGTCCCGGAGCGCCCCTGGCCGGCTGCTCCGCGCAGCTCGCCCCCGTCCTCCTTCTCCTTGACTCACCTCTAGCCTCGAGGGCCGGGCGCCGCCCGCACAGTCCCCGCAGCGCCCCCCGCCCCGCGCCCCCGCCCCGCGCCCCGGCGCCGAGCCCCGAGCCTGGTGCTCTCTCCCTTTAAGCCCCGGGCGCGGTGGGAGCGCGGGACGGCGCGGCCGGGCGAGCCGCGGACAGCCGGGCACGCGCCGGGGGCCCCTGACCGGCCACTGCGCGCTCCTGCCGGCGCCCGGTGCGATGCGGAGAATGTGAGCGGCCGCGCGGGGCGGCGGGGAGCAGGGGGTCCCCGCGGGAGAGGGCGGCAGCGCGAGAGGACAGGGAGGGGAGCAGATCACGGAGAGGAGAGCCGGCGAGACGCGGGGCGAGCGGACACGGCGGTGGGCGCCTCCGGGGCGAGCGTTGGAGCCGGGGTCGGGCACTCGGGCTGGGCTTGGGGACCGGCGCGGCCCGGCTGGGCATGGAGGAGGGACTAGGTGTCCTCTGAGAGCGGCGGGGGACCAGAGGCTGGCCTGCCCGGAGGCGCTCCGGGGCTCGGGCCGGCCGGGCCTTCGCGAGAGCCCCAGGAGGGCCAGCTGGGAGTGCGGGGCCGGGTGTGCGGCTTTGGCGGCGGGGCGCGCGCGCAGGGTGGGGAGCGCGCGTTCGGGATTCTGCTGGCATCGCGGCGTGGAGAGCAGGACGCAGGAGCGGGACGCGCAGGGCAGCGCGGGGCCCTCCCGCGCACACGCGCCGGCGCGCGCGCATAGCACACGCGCGCGCACACACACACGCACACGCACACACGCACACACCCGCACACGCGCGCGCGCACACGCCCTCCCTGCCGAGCTCGGGGCCGCCGCTGCCACCACCTCCCAGCCGAGCCCTGCGGAGCGGGAAGCCGAGCAGAGCGGAGCCGGGCCGGGGAATGCGGTTCCGGAGCGGAGCGGCGCGCGGACGGCGAGCCCCGGACGGTGAGTGTGGCCGGGCGGGGAGACGGCGGCGGCCGGGCCGGGGCCGCGGGGGCGCGGGCCGGGGAGCCGGGGTGTCTGCCCGCCGGCAGCGCCGCGTGCGCGGCCTCTGATTGGGCGGGAGCCTGGGGGGCAGCGGATGGGGGTGGGGTGCGAGGGGTGCGTCCGTGGGAAGCGTGCACGCGCCGAGCTGGAGGGGGCGCGCTCGGCGCTGGAGCCGGGGACCGCGCTCCCGCCCGCGGCGCGGCCCCGCCTAACCCTTGCCTGGCGCCGGAACCCCGCGACTTGGAGCAACTTTGAGGGGACCTGGGAGGGGCGGGAGGTGCTTTCCGGGTGGAACTCTGGCCTGTCTCTGCAGCCGAGAGTACGGGAGGGAGGAAAGGGGTACCGGGAGCCGGCTCTATTGCCCCGAGGGCGGAGGGGGTGGTCTCTCCTGCCACGTGGGCGCAGCCGCCTGGTCTCCCAGGACCCGCGTCCAGCACCGCGGGCATAGAATCACCAGCGAAGATCAGGCGGGACCTGGAGGGGGCATCTCCCAGACCCTCCAGACTCGAGGTCATCTTTACTGCCCGGTGGAGGACACGGAAGAGGGAGTTGGGATGAGGAGAGGGGGACATGTGTGGTATTTGTGTGTGTGTGGTGTGTGTGTGTGCGCGCACGCGCGTGTGAGTGTGTATGTGTGTGCGTATGCTTTATATGTGTGTGAGTGTGAGTGCTTGCGCGCGTGAGTGTGTATGTTGTGTGTGGGGGGTGTTCAAAAGCACCCGATGGTTAGGGACACATCTTGGCCCCTGCCCCTGCATTCCTACTTGGAGCCAGGCTTCTGATGTCCTATTTTGTGCGCTGAGGTGGTGGCCCATGTTCCCCTGCTCCTCCCCTTGAGTATCCTCCTACCCCCTGCCCAGTGCCGCCTGTCTCAGGAGTCTCCCTGGACACCTGCTCCCTGCCCCATCACTGTCATCCGGAGGGCAGCCCTGCTTAGGCTGAGATAGGGTAGGGAATTTGAGTGGATGGGTTCCCCCAGAAGGAGGGAGACTCTGTCCCCCAGGGTGATTGGTCAGGCACTACCTCCAGGCTTATCTGCCCCTTATCCAGGACTGGTGCTTCCTCCTCCAGGAAGCCTTCATAGCCTTGCCCCCCCCCCCCCAATGCTTCTTTGCAGGAGGGAAGGGGTATGCAATGGAGCTGTCCACATTCCCTCTTTCCTAACCTCAAGCTTACTTCTCTTTGCTGGACAGGTGTGGCTGGCTGGGCCCTTGTCCACTGGGGGCTCGGGGGCCTGGTAATTTGTGTCTGGCCAGTGCTCTGGTGTGGAGCCCAGCCCCTGAGCCATGCCAGGAGCGTGTGAGGCCCAGGGGCTTCCTCTCCATTGCACGGAGGGGTTTGAGGGTGCCTTGGCCCCAGGCTGCCCCTTTCACTCTGGGCTTTGGGGATGTGGCACCGAGGGGGTCCCACCCATAGCTGCAGCCGGCGGCAGCTGCTCTCCTGCTCCCTGCAACCCAGAGCACCCTCAGATGGCACAGGTGGAGCCAGCACCCCAGCCGACTCCCCTTGGCCTGACAGCTGGCATCTTATGGTCCCCAGCCCCCCTGAACTGTAACTTCGAATCTGGGGCCTGGGTCTGCCTATGCTGTGACACTTTGAGGAGCTGCTTTCTCATACAGTGCTGGTGTTACTCTGGGGTCCCGCCTTGGCCCTCAGGGCCACCCCTGGCATTGTCCTCAGGCTTGGGCAGGAAGCCCCTCTGCCTCGCCCAGACTCTATCCCCGAGTTTCTTTGTGGTTGGTTAGAAACGTCCTCAGAAATGGCTTCCCCACCGCGTCCTTCCCTCCTTGGACCATGCCCTCCGGGGGGCTATACCAGTGTGTCTTCACATGGATCATGGGCTTCAGCACTTTGGGTTGACTCCCCCTACCCCAGTTCTAAACGTGCATTTTGGAGGACACTGTACTTTTGGGGGGATCACACCCAGCGATGCTCAGGGCTTACTCCTGGCTCTGCAATCAGGAATCATTCCTGGCAGTGCTCAGGGGCCATATGGGATGCCAGGGATTGAACCAGGGGCCTGTGCAAAGAAAACGCCCTCCCCGCTGCGCTATCACTCTGACGCTTTGGAGAGCCTCTTGGCGCTGCTTCTCCAGGTGGTCTGCTCCACTCAGCCTCGGGTGGGCCTCTGTGACCCCCCCACTCTGCGTCCCCATGGCAGCCTGGATGCACCCCTGGACTAAACCTCCACTCTGGGGGACCCCTGTTGCCCGGGAGTTCCCAGGTGCCCCTGGGTGTGGAGGCAGCTGCCCAAGGTCCTCCGCCCCCAAAGCTTCTGACTGGAAAGGGGTGGCTAGTGTGTCCCCGTAAATTCTCCTTCAGGTCATCCCCTGGCCCTGCCACATTGGCAGTTTACTTTATGCGAACGTTTCAACGCATTTGGGCATAGGAAATTGTTGCCTGGGCTGAGCCTTGGGGTGACTTATGGGGGTAAAGGTACTCTGAACTCCCAGGCTTCCTTTGGGATCCGGGGGTATCCCTGAACCATCTTGGAGCTTCTTCCTGACCTTTGGGACCACCTGTCTTGCCTCCAAGAGTCATATCTTGGCCCTGCTCTGCAGTGCCTGTGATGTGGTACTTGGGGTTCACTTCCTGTTTGGAGGCATCCTTGGTTTGAAGCCTGCCTGGGGACTGGGGTCACCCCGAGTGTGACAAACCTGCACCCTTCCTGGGATGCACGACCCTCCACCGGCCTTCCTTGGCATCAGGCATTGAGGCCGCTGTGCGGGACTGGGCTGGAGGCATGCGTGTTTGATGCGTGCCCATGTTTCTGGCACTTGGTGGATTGACACTCTTTTTTTTTTTTGTTTTTTGATTTTGGGGTGACACCTGATGCTCAGGGGTTACTCCTGGCTCTGCACGCAGGAATTACTCCAGGCAGTGGTCTAGGGGATGCCGGGGATCGGACCTAGGCTGGCAGCATGCAAGGCAAATGCCCTCCATGCTGTACTGTCACTCCGGCCCCCTGGTTGATGGACACTCAGAGCCATGTCAGATGAGTGAATGAATGGGGCGTGGCAGTGAGTGGACGCCAGGAGGTGTTGGGTCGGAGTGTGGTGGCTGCCTGTGGGTGCCGAGGGTGGACTGAGTCCACGTGCTGGGCTGCAGGCTTGTCCCTCCGGAGAGGCGCTGTGAACTGGGTGATTTAAACCACTCCCTCTGGTGGACGCAGGAGGGCTGGGCCAGGACAGCCGAGGCAGGGAGGAGGGTCCCAGCTGCTTGATGGCTCCACGCGAGGGCAGCGGCAGGAATATGCCATGCTGGGCTTCTGAGAGGCCAGTGTCCTCCCCGTGGGGGTGGGGACTGGTGAGATTGGGTGGGCTGCAGCGTCCTCAGCGTGGAGCAGTACTCCTGACCCCTCACCCAGGCCTGCAGAAGGGGGCAGGTGTCTCAGACCTGTACCGTAACGGCCTTTAGCCCCGGGCCCGTCTTGTGCACCCGTGAGCTAGTCCCTGAGCTCCCATGGGCCTCAGTGTTCCCATTTGTAGAATGGACTGGCTGCTCTTTGTCGCCCTGGAGATGTGGAGTGAGTTTGGGTGGAAGTTTGTGGCAGGGGACTGCAAAGGGAACAAGAGATAATAGGTGGAGGAAGCGTTTATGAATCAGACACTTGCCCAACTCAAACACGGTCTTCAAGCAAGCAGTGGGTGGGGCGGGGCAGTCCAGCCTGGGGCCTGCTGGCCGCATCCATGGCTGGCTGGGGAGGGGAGGTAGGGCTGCCAGGGCCTGGGGGGGTCCCTGGTGGGTGGCTGCAGAGGACGTACTCAAGGCACTCCAGCTGCCAGGAACATAGGGGGCCATCTGGCCATAGCAGGGGCGCTGCCAGCTGTGGAAAGAGGGACGGTGGTCACCACCTGGACTCCTGGATCTGCGTGGGCACTGCCAGTCCCCAGGCTCAGGTGGGAGGAGACCAGAGTGGAATCCTGGTGTCCAGGTTGGTTTGCACGCAAGGTCGGACCTTGGCGGGTGGCCCAGGCCTGGGACCCACCTGCCTGGCACCCACCAGGCAGCGCCAGTCAGCTGCAGAGCCGGGTGCCCGCTCAGGTCTCAGCCGAGTCAGGGCAGGTTCCCTGCAGCCTGAGCTCTGAGCATTCGGGGTGAGACACGCCCTTCCGGTGCCCTGACCCCATGGGTCTTCTGGCTTCAAGGGAGCCGAGGGTGTTGGGTTGGAGTCACTGCCCAGTGGGCACTTTTCTGAGCCCTGGTTTCCTCATCTGTGTCCTCGGGAAGGGCAGGGACAATGTTTGTCATCATCACACCGCCAGAGACCAACCACCCCCCAGCCTGAGACTTTGAGGAGTCCCAGGGAAGGTTTGCTTGCTCTCGGCTGTTCCTTGGACAGGCCGGCAGCCGCCGTCCAGACTGAAGGGGCAGGACCCTGGTCATTAGTTTCAGGATGAAGTTGGCTTTGCCATTTCCTCTGTGCCTCGGTCCCCGATCCCTTGTGATGTCACAGCCCTTTCTGGGACATCGGCCGCTGCTTTGTCCTGCTCACTAGGCCATGGACCCCGGGGGAAGCCCGAGGGCGGAGCTCGGTTTGGCTGCAGCTGGGACTGGCGGGCAGGGTGCCTGCTTCAAGGGTCTCTCTGGACCAAGGTTCCAGAGACCCACAGCTGGCCCCGTGTCCATAAGGGCAGGGCTGGACTATCCTGGGCCCGGCGGCACTCCCAGCTGGGGTGGACAGGCCTGGGGGACACTCAGTGATCCCCGTGGGCTGCCTTTCCCCTTCCCCAGTGGGAGAAGGCCCAGTGAAATTGGGTGGTCTCGGGCTTGGGGGGCCGGGGAGAGGAGCGCTGAACTTTCCTTCTTTTTTTTTTTTTTGGCTTTTTGAGTCACACCTGGCGATGCACAGGGGTTACTCCTGACTCTGCACTCAGGAATTATTCCTGGCAGTACTCAGGGGACCATAAGGGATGCTGGGAATTGAACCTGGGTCGGCCGTGTGCAAGGCAAATGCCCTACCCGCTGTGCTATTGCTCCAGCCCTGAGGGCTGAACTTTTAGCCCAAGCAGACATTTGGGCAGGGCTCCGCCTTTGGGACAGAGAGGGGCAGAGCGAGTTCTGGGCCCTGCCCTGGTCCCCTCTGTCCCTCCCCCACTCACATCAGCCAGGTCCCTGAGCCCCTCTGACCCTTTATCTGCATCCCCCCTTGTAGCCTGGATGACCTCCCAGCCCACGTGGATGTTTCTGAGGCTCCACTGAAACATCTATTTTCACACATGTTCCCCCCGCCCCCCCCCCCCCGATGGCAGGACACCGGGCCCAGTGTGTGGGGGGGCTGTATCTGTCCAGCACTCAGAGACCATGTGGTTAGGGGACAGATGAGTCTCACATCCGAACCCCCAGCAGCCCCCGCCAGGCCACGTCCTGCCGCTCACACGGGCTCCCCAGCTTCTCATGGGCAGAACACGGCCACATCCCCTCCCCAGCGGCCTCCCAGGCGTCCCATCCCATCATGGGCTCCTCTGGACACCCCGGACTGGCCCCTGCAGCTCGCCCGCACACAGGCGTCGCCTTGGCCAGGGCCTAGGTGTCCTACTTGGCTGTGAGAGACCCCCACTTTCCCGCTCACAGCCCGGCTGACACATTCACCCCCCCAACACCCCCTTCTCTGGCGTTTTTTTTTTTCTGCTCCCCACACAGCCCGTCACGCTTCCCGGGGCGGGGAGCACTCAGCCTGCAGGCCGTGAGGGGCCCTGGGGCCGGCGGCTGGTCTCTCCCAGCCCGGGAATGGCCTGCGGGCTGCCCAACCCAGCCCAGGTACTGGGAGGCCAGCTGGGCCGCGCTGGGGCCTGTGGTGTGCCCCCTGGAGCTTCCCTGGCCCAGCCACTGCCCACTCTGGGCCCAGCCTGTGGTCTTCCAGCACCTGCATCCCGGCAGCCGTTCTGCTGAGCTGTCCACCGCAGACCGGCCTTCTGCCCCGGGGACCTGCGGGCCGGGGGGACGCCCGGACGCCCGCCACACTTGCCTCTCCCCGATGAATTGCATGGTATTTAGCAATTTGCAATCGATTATTTGGGGGTGCTGCTAACTCTTCCAGGATTGACCTGTGGGGGACGGCTGGCCAGCAGGGGTGGGGTCAGCTGGGCCCTGCGGGAGGCCCGGCCCGTTTGCCTCTCACCAGAAACCAGGCCAGAGGGAAGGAGGAACCTGAGGTTGGGGGGGCCTGAGGGAGGAGGGAAGCAGGGCCTGGGTGGGCCTGTGGGGGGCCATGGTGCCCTCCGACCTCCATCCCCTCCCCCGCTTCCTTGCACGTCTACTTTCTGCGTCTGTTTAAGGGGGTCTCACTTTCTTTTCCTATTGTGGTTTTTTGGCCACACCCAGTGCTGCTCAGGACTTAACTCCTGGCTCCACACTCAGGATTATTTCTGACGTGGCTCGGGGGACCATCAGGGATGCCAGGGATCGAACCCAGGGTCGGCCGCGTACAAGGCAAACGCCGTCCCCGCTGTGTGATCTCTCCGGCTCCTGGTGTCTCATTTCCCTGAATCTGTGAAATGGGGCTGTGCGTTTCTGGGGTGTCTTTGAAGGGCGGCTGGACAGCCGTGCCTGGTCCTCATCTCAGCTGGCGGGGGGAGGGCCGGGCTCAGGGTACAGGGTGGAGGGGAGGTGTCGCCCCTCGGCGCTGCTCTGGCTTCTGAATATGGCGTTGGGACTTGGCGGAATCTGCAAAAAGCGATTTCCAGGGAAACCGTGTAAAGAGGATGGCAGGGGGTTGTTTAACCTACTTAGGAGCCCCGGCTGCCTTTTGGCACCGCCGGGGGCCGGCTCGTCGTGGGGGGCGCTTCTGGCGTGCGGAACAGGGCTTTCTCTTTCCCTTTCTCTTTCCTTTTTAAAAGAAAGTTTTCCTGTGAGGAGAAACTTCAAAGCCACAGGAAGGGGGCGAGAGCAGCAGGAAAGGTGCTCTCCCCACGCCCCGCCCGGACCGCACGACTGTCCACGTCTCCCCACACTCGCTGCCCCTGCCCCCCGCCCCGAAGCGTTTCCAAGTAAATCGTAAACATCATGACATTCCTCCTGAAATATTTCAGCAGCGGCCAAAGCCAGAGAAAACTCCTGACTTCCTGCCCTGGGGTCACGCTTCCTTTCGTTTTACCCTTGAGGGGGAACAGAGAGAGGAGACTGAGACCCCGGGGGGGGGGGGGGATGGGTGGGAAAACAGAAAGAGAGAGACAGAGAGAGACAGACAGACAGAGAGACAGAGAGACACACACACAGACACACAGAGAGAGACAGAGAGAAAGAGAGAGACACAGACAGAGAGAGACACACAGACACACACAGAGGGACAGACACAGAGACAGAGAGAGATATTCACAGAGACAGATAAATAGGCACACTGAGACAGACACACAGATACACAGAGACAGAGAGACACACAGACACACATAGAGACAGAGAAAGACACAGACACACAGAGACAGAGAGAGAGACAGAGAGAGACACAGAGATACAGAGAGAGAGACAGAGAGACAGGGAGAGGGAGAGGGAGCCCAGTCCTGGAGCCCGGTGCAGGCACAGGTGTTCTATTACCCGGGCAGGTGGCAGGACTGGGGTCCCCTCTGGCTCAGGCTGGAGACCCCCCTCCTGTCAGGAAAGAGGAAGTGGTTCTTTTTCAGGTTAATTGTTTCCTTCCTTTTGTTTTCCGTGGGGATTCATCAAGAACTGCAGCGTCAGGCAAATCTGAAGCGAATTCTTGTGTGTGGTTTAATGTAGAGACTCGGATCAGGCTGTGTCCAGGCTGGGCCAGGGGAACCCCTGTGGGCCGGGCAGGGCTGCCTCCCCGGAGGGCAGAGTGGAGCCGGACTGGACAGCAGACTGAGAGGTGGAGGGTCGGGATGGACGGTGGGAATGTTGCATGAGATTACGTCTGTGACTGTGTGTAGGTGTGTGTGGGAGAGTCTGAGAGTGAGCATGTTTGTGCAGGTGAGTGTGAAAGTGTGTGTGAATGTGTGTATGGGTGTGTCTGTGTGACTGTGTGCGAATGTGTTTAAGTGTGTAGATGAGTGTGAGAGTGTGTGAATGTGTAGGTGTGTGTAACTATATGAATGTGGAGGTGTGAGTATTAGTGTGTGTATGAATGCGTAGGTGTGAGTGTGAGTGAGTGTGTGACTGTGAGTGTGCATGAATGTGTGTATGAGTGTGTAGGTGTGAGTGTAAGAGTGTATGAATATGTGTGTGACTGTGTGGGTATGTATGAATGTGTGTGTATGAGTGTATAGGTGTGAGTGTGCATGAGTATATGTGGGACGATGTGAGTGTGCAAGAATGTGTATGAGTGTGTAGGTGTGAGTGTGAGAGTGTATGTGTGTGAGTGTGTGAATGTGTATGAATGTGTGTGTGAGGGTGTAGGTGTGAGTGTGAGTGTATGTGTGTGACTGTGAGTGTGTGAATGTGTATATGAATGCATAGGTATGAGTGTGAGAGCATATGAGCATGTGACTGTGTGCGTGTGTAGGTGTGAGTGTGTCTGCGCATGTGTGAGTGTGTGTGGATGCATGACCTGTGGCCTATCTGGAGGGTGGGCAGCAGAGACCCCATTTACAGGGCAGGGGCTGAGGCCCTGTGGGGTGCCCCTGGGGGCAGCAGTGGGGCTGGATCGGGGCTGGACCAGCTTGTCTTGAGCCCCGTTTCTGCTCTCGGGCGTGTGGTGGCTGCAGTGCTGGCCTGCGTCTGTGGGGCTGTGGGCTTGGCCGAAGGCTGCTCTGTACTCTCGGAGGAGGGCCGGCTGCGGAGGGGGTCGGGATCCTCAGTGTTTGGGAAACAGCCTCATCCTACTGGCTCGGCAGGTCCTGAGGGTCTGGGGTGACGGGTTCCTGCTGTCCCTGGAGCAATCCCTTGCCAGCCCGGCCAGGAAAGGGTCCCTTGGGCGGAGCCACAGCACAGCAGGTGGGGATAGTACCGTAGATGGGGATAGGCAGGGGGTGGATAGCACAGGGGGTGGGATAGTACAGTGGGTAGGGTGCTTGCCTTGCATGTGGCCAACTGAGGTTCGATCTTCGGCATCCCATACGGTCCCCCGAGCACCACCAGGAGTAACTCCTGAGTGCAGAGCCAGGAGTAACTCCTGAGCATCGATGGGTGTGACCCCAGAACAGAAGAACAGAAAGGGCTGGCCCAGCTGGAGAGGCCTGTGGGGAGCCCAGATGTTGGACCGTGGTCCTCTCCTTCCCTCTGTCCTCTGCCCTGCGGGCTGCACAGAGAGGGGGTACCACACCTCTGCAGGGCCATGCCCAGGGCCAGTGCAGAGGCCTGGGGCCAGCCCGTGGAGGGTTGGCTTGGGGGCTGCCCGAGCTCTGTGCTGACCGTGTGGTGGCAGGTGTGGCGCCCGGGCCTCCTGTGTGCAGGGCCTGGTCAGTCAGTCGGGCTCCCGCTGGGGTCTCGGAGCAGGGAGGCCTGTGGCTGAGTCTGGGGTGGGGTCATGGCTCTCTGGTGGCCGTGGGTCATGGGCGGCCGGCAGCGGGGAGAATCGTCACATCGGGGGGCGTCTCTTTGGCTCCCCTCCCCACGGGCAGGTGCAGGCCAGAGAGCGGCTCATCTTGTCCCCCAGCCCTCGACTTCCTGCTTCCTGCCTCCGGGAGTGTGGAGAGGTGCAGGGGGTAGGTGTGGGTCTCTGGCCTCGGAGGCTGTAAATATTTTATCTCACCATCCCCAGTGCTGGCATCGCTGCTTTTAACACCTTCCCCCCCCCCCCACACCCCCCCTTTTGCGTGCTGGAAGAATTCTGTGCTGGGCACTGTCTCCTGCTTCTGCTCATGCCCAGAGTCCCCTCCAAAACTCTAATTGCCTTTAAACTGTGAGAGTTGGCAAAAGCAATTTTCTTTACATTATGGAGAAACGGGGGAATCACCACATTTCTTCTCCCTTTTTTCCCCAACTCTAACCTTTCATTCCGCGTTTCTCTGCACCACACAGGCAGAGGAAGAGATGGAGGCAGGGAGGCAGGCAGCCTTGGGCAGGGGCTTTACATGCCTCAGTCTCCCCATTTACAGCGTGGCCCTCTGACCATTCATTCAAGCTGCAGACCCCCTGCCTCCTGCGGGGCAGGCGTGGGCCGGGTCGGGAGCTGCCTGCTGGAAGGGGTCACCCCACCTGCGCCCTGAGTTGAAGCCCAAGTGGTCCTCAGGGGCCAGAGACATCAGGAGACAGGGGGAGGGTCAGAGGGGAGCCTGGGTGGCGTCCTGCAGGAGTCCGGGGGACATGGCAGGGGCCACACAGTGGGACATTCCAGGCAGGAAACAGCCCACGTCCTGCTGTGGGCGGTGAGCCCTGGGCTGGGGCGGGGGACGGCCCAGAGGAGGCGAGGGGCCTGAGCTCGGCCTGGGGCGGGGCCTTCAGACCTGACCCCAAGGACGGCTGGGCTCCCTGGAAGACGCTGAACAGGACCAGGGGCTCCCCTCTGCGGTGTGGAGGTGGGGGGGCTGGCCGGGAGGCAGAGCACCTGAACCCACGGGGGAGGGGAGGGCGGTGCAGGTGTGAGGCAGGGGACCCCGTTCCGGGTGCTTCTCTTTGGTGGGGGCAGCCCCGGCTCCTTGTCCCCGGCGTGGGGGAGGGGGCAGGTCACCGGCCTCAGCTGCCCCCATCGTTCAGGTGGGCGGTCCTGGACAGGCCTTCCCAGTTAGCCAAACCCACTCCCCCCCCCCCCCCCCCCCGGCTTGTGAATGGTGCTCAAGATGGGCTGAGCCAGCAGGCCAGGGGCGGCCAGGCGGGCTCCACAGGGAGGTGGGGGGCCTTGCCTCGGGGAGGGGCCCCAGCCAGCTGCCTGCACCACCCCACAGCGACCCCCGTGCCCCAGCCCTCCCCAGCTCCTCCCTCCCGGCCCTGTGCCCCGGCCCTGTTTGCAGAGCGCGAGCACGTCTCAAAAGCGTTAATGATAGGAAATAAATTGGAAGCGGAGAGGAATCACCGCCGGGCGTTCTCCCGGGCGTTCTCCCGGGCCTCCTCTGCCCTCAGCCATATTGGAGCCGCGGCCGGCCTGGAATATGAATGAGCCCAGGGCCGCTGCTCCACGTGCCCCAGCCTGCCCGGCCAGGCCGGCCGCCGGGGTCTCAGCTGTTTGCGAGGGGGCCACCGGGCATCGCCGGCCAGGACTGGTCTCTCGGGCACGGAGTCGCCGTCCGCAGAGGAGGCGGGTGGACAGAGTCTCTGGCTCATTCCCCCCTCCCAGTCAGAACCGCTGCTGGGGACTCAGCTCCAAGGCCGGCCCGAGGCGGGAGGGGCCGGTGTGAGGCTTCCCTGCCCAGAGCCGTGATTCTCGAGCCTGAATTCATCCTTTAGGGGGCCCGGGTCCCCTGCATGACCTTGACCTTCTTAGCCCACCTCCTCCAGGAAGCTTTCCTTGATTACAGTTCCTCTCTCATTGGATCTTCCACTTTAAAGCTTTGGGTGGCCCTTGGAGCAGGGTCATCACCCCAGGGCCCAAGAACCAGAGGGAGAGGTGGGGACTGTGGCCATTTGGGAGCCCTGGCATGAGCATGAATGTGGGCTTAGGGACGACGCCCCCTTGGGAAAAGCCGCCAGATGCTCTTTCTGACTTTGGGCTCAGTGCTCAGCAGACCGTGTGGTTCTGGGGGCGGAATCCGGGCCTCCCACATGCAGAGCCTGTGCTCGGCCCCCCGTGGCGATCTGCCTGGCTGCACATGGACAGTATCAAGGGCGGCTCTCTTGGAGGTGTGGACACACATCAGAGGTGGGGGCCTACGAGGGCCCGGCCTGTCCAGGCCCCGCCCTCCACACCCCCGGGGCTCTCGAGAGGAGGGGCTGTCCGACGGCACCTGTTTCAGGAGGAGGACTGAGGCCGCTCAGGGGGCCGGCTTGGGCCAGTGGCCAGTGTGGGCCTGCGCAGGAGTCCGTCTGCTGGAGCCACTGCCAGCTGCCACGGCCTGGCAGGACAGGGCTGGAGCCGGGTTTCCGGCACTGACCTGCCCAGGACAGAGCACGCTCTGGGCTTGGCCTCCCCAGCTGGGTGACAGCAGGGTTTGGGGCCCACAACTCGCTCAGTGCTGCTCCCAGCCCCAGCCCCTTGGCCCAGGCTCCTAATGGACTGCCTCTCTCTCCCCTCTCTCCCTCCTTCTCTCCTCCCCCTCCCTCCCTCCCTCCCTCCCTCCCTCCCTCCCTCCTTCCTTCCTTCCTTCCTTCCTTCCTTCCTTCCTTCCTTCCTTCCTTCCTTCCTTCCTTCCTTCCTTCCTTCCTTCCTCCTTCCTTCCTTCCTTCCTTCCTTCCTTCCTTCCTTCCTTCCTTCCTTCCTTCTTTCTTTCTTTCTTTCTTTCTTTCTTTCTTTCTTTCTTTCTTCTTTCTTTCTTTCTTTCTTTCTTTCTTTCTTTCTTTCTTTCCTTTCTTCCTTTCTCCCCCCTCCCTTCCTCTCTCTCTCCCTCCCTCCCTCTCTTCCTTCCTCTCTTCCTCCCACCCTTCCTTCCTCTCTTCCTCCCACCCTTCCTTCCTCTCTTCCTCCCACCCTTTCTTCTCTCTCTCTCTCTCTCTTGGTTTTTGGGTTCCACCTGGCGATGCTCAGGGGTTTTCTTTTGGCTCTGCACTCAGAATTACTCCTGGTAGTGCTCAGAGGACCATATGGGATGTCGGGGATCGAACCCTGCAACCCCAGTGCAAGGCAAGTGCCTCCCCCTGTGCCACTCTTGCACTCTGGCCCCTCCTAATGACCTTCCATCCAGCCCTCTTGGAGTGGTTGTGGGGAGGCGGTTCCCCAACCTAGAGACTGGACCTTGCCATGGCGTTCCCAGAGTGGACAGCTGGACAGCCCTCGTGCACACCAGGGTGGGAGTAGGGGGCTGAGGGGAGGGGACGCAGAGGCAGATGTGTTATCCAGCGTGGAGCTGGGATCCTCTCCTGGCCCCCCTAGCCACAGCCCGCAGCCCTTGAAGACCCTCTCCCACCCTTGGAATGTCTCCCCAGGGGCACTTCAGCGGGCAGCGGAGGGGCAAACGGAAGCACTGAGTGTGGGGGATGGAGACCCACTCTGCCTGCTGCCCCCAGTGGGTGTACCCCACGACCTCTTCACCCGAGCGGCCTGAACCCCTGCACTATCTTTCAGGCCCCTAAATCTGCATCCTCTGTTAGGGGCTGGGCAGAAGTTAGAAGAAAGGGCAGATAAAGGCACACGAGCTCTTTATTGATTTGGTTTTCCTGGACATCCAACAGCACGTTTGTGGCAGCGGAGACCGTGGAAGCCCCCCGGCTCCCCCACCCTGCAGCCTTTGGGGGGCCAAAGCCATCAAGCTGCTTGTGCTGGAAAGGATTGTTCCGAAGCGTGGCGGCTTCCCCACCGCTATTCACAGCCCCGTGAAGGGCTGCGGCGTTGCCGCGTGGACTCGGCTATATTTCACGTGCACATTCCCGTATCGGTAAACGTTCAGGCCGCCTCCAGTGTCTTGTCCGCAGCAGCGGGGAGCGTCCTGGCGCTTTGCGAGGGCCCACGCGGTCACTTCTGCAGGGGAGTCTGAGCACTGGGGCCTCGGGGGAGGGTGTGTGGGTCTAAATGCATCCAGTGTCGCCTGGGTCCCCTTCTGGAGCTTGTGCCAGGCCTCTTCCCGCCAATGGCCCGTGCACCCTCATTCCTCACCTCCTCCCGGCGTTGGCTGCCACCCGTCATTTTTATCTTTCCCAGTCGGATGGGCAGAAACCAGGGGCATGTGGCCGGCGTGTTCCTGATTCCGAGTGAGCCTGAGCACCTTCCCTTCCAGCCCCGGGCCAGCCTGGCTCTTCTCTGGGGGCTTCTAATTCACTGCCAACTCTCTCTTCTCTCATCTTTTATTTTCTCATTGATTTGTAGGGGCTCTTTGTATATTAGTGGCATTTTCTGCGTGTCTCGTTTGCCTTGGGAACTGGGATGACCGTGTCTTTGGCTGTGCTGATGTCTGGTGAGTGTACGTTGTTGAATTTATCAGCAGTTTTGCTTTATGGTCTCTGCCCCGCGTCAGGCGTGGAAAGGGCTTTCCCGCGCCTGTTGCACTTCAGCCGAGGGCTCTGCAGAACCCTGGCCTGCTCTGCCGACCTCCCCCCATCCGTGTGCCCCCCGCTCTGCCTCAGCTGCTGCCCAGGACTCTGGGGTGGGGCCAGGGGTGTCTGTCCGTCTTTCTGCCGTTTGCTCTGCACACCTGGTTTTGGGGTCCTCATGACTCTGCCTCTCTCCTCTCCTCTGCGCCCCCTTTGTGTATTGGTCTTTTCCCACTGGCTTCTCAGGGGCAGTGTGGATCAGAGCCCAGAGTGGAGCCAACCCCCCCTCCACCAGCCCTGCCATCCTGGTTCCAAGGGCTGGGGGCCAGCAGAGCAGCCCTGGTGCCCCTCTTCCCTCTTGCTGAGACCCTCACACATAGGCTCAGAGGCAACCCCCAGCCCTCCTCCACCAGGAAGCCTTCCCAGACTGTGCCCTTGTCTGCACAGTCCCCTTCCTTCTGTCCTGCTGTTCAGCCCCTGTCCTACTGAGCCTGAGCAGCCTGGGGTCCCCACCCTCTCTCACGGTCTCACTTTCCACCTGTGCACGAAGGGTGTCGGGAAGTCACCGTGCTGCCCTGGGAGGGGTACAGCAGAGCTGAGGGGGCTTCCCGGGGGACCCTCTTACCTCTCGGGACTAACTCCCCTCCCAGGTAGTGCCACAGTGGCGGGACCTGATTCCACAAGGTGACAAGGGGTGAGGGGCTCCCTTCCCCTGGGTTGCACCCAGGCCCGGGCAGGGCTGGCCTCGGGGTGCTGGGCCATGGAGGAGGGCGGGCAGCAGGGTGGGCCCGGCAGGCTGAGAGCCTATGGGGTCGGGGGTGCAGGCGCCTTCCTCAGGGTCCTCCTCAGCCGGGTGCTGCTGGGTGCTGCTCCCTCTGATCTGTGGCAGGGCCAGGGCTCAGGCGGGGTGACCTCGGCCCTGGGGAGCCCCCTGGACTTCTGCCCTCCCCGACCGTGAGCACCCGGTGGGTGCGTCTCTGCAGCTCTACCCCCGTCTCCAAGCACCCACCCGGCAGGCACTTGCCAGGGGAATACTTAAACGAACAAACGGGTGAATGAGGGAAAAGCTGGTGCCCAGTTCTGCCCCGGAGGAGAACTGGGCTCTGGGCTTAATATTTTGGGCAACTTGTTGGATGACCTGCTTTGGACCTCAGTTTCCCCATCTGGACAATGAACAGGGTCCCCCAGGCTCTGTGATTGTGACTGAGTTACTGAGTTGCCGGGAGGAGGCAGGTGCCTTCACACACCCCCCCCACCCCCCCCCACACACACCCCTCACACACACATGCACACACATACATGCACACATTCACACATACTCTCTCTCTCTCTCTCTCTCTCTCTCTCTCTCTCTCTCTCTCTCTCTCACATGTGCTGTGCACATGCAGACATTCATTTTTTTTTTTGGGAGGGGGGACACAGCCGGAGGTGCTCAGGGCTTACTCCTGGCGCTGCACTCAGGGATCAGTCCTGGTGGTGCATGGGTGACCACATGGGGTGCTGGGGATTGAACCCAGGTTGGCCACATGCAAGGCAAGTGCTCTCCCATTGTACCATTGCTCCGGCCTGCATACACTCTTCCACGCACAGGGATGCACCCACCCACATATGCACACACTTCCCCACACTATCACATACATGCTCATGCACACACATACATCACACTCATGCACATGCACCACACACGCACACACACGCAAACACACACACACACACACATACCTGCTCTCTGATCACGCTGCTCGCCGAGCTGTGGCCCCCAGCACCAGCACTGGCCATGCTCTGGCAGTCCCCATGGTCTCAGGCTCTGGGGCACACGGGCGCCCTGGCTCCACGGAGGGTGCCCGGAGCCAGCTGGGCGTGCAGGAGGCCTCCAGCCCTGCCGGGACCGCGAGCTCTGGGCTGAGGCACCTGCACTGGGGTCTGTGTCCCTCCTGGGCTCCCAGGCAGCTCCCCGCCTGCCCCACGTCACTGTCATGCTCTGCTTGTGGTCCCATCGCCATGGCAACTCTGTGATGCCACAGGAGAGTGGGAGCTGCTGGCGGATTTGGGGAGATGGAGCGAGGGAGCGGGAGGCCCGTTCATTATCTTGGAGCTCGGGGCTTGGAGAGGCTCCGGGGGTGCTGCTGGCTCAGGTGGGGCTGGGCGCGGGGCTTCCGGCCAGGTAGCCTGAGGCCTGCCAGGCTCTGGGCTGCTGCTCGTGCCAGTTCCCTGTTTCCCTGGTGCCAGCCTGGGGAGCACCGAGGGCACCCCATCTGCATGCAGCTGGGCTCGGACAACAAGGCTGAGCAGCTGTCCAGGCCTGATGCCCGATGTCCTGGCGTGCCCAGGAAAAGCCGCCCCATGGCCGGGTGGGCTCTGTCTTTGCTCCACGCCCATTTCTCTGCTGCCTGGGAGCACAGTTTTGTAGTCTGAGGAATGAGAAGACATTCCCTCCCGAGTCCCTCTTGGCTGCCTGTGTGGCTAGAAGTTCAACAGGAGCAGCAGCCTCGGGGAAGGATGGACTTCCAGCCCCTTCCAGAACTTTCCAGCCCCTTCCAGCCCCATCCAACCCCTTCCAAGAACCTCCCAATCCTTCCCATCCAGTCCTTCCAGCCTCTTCCAGCCCCTTCTACCCCCTTGCAGTGCCTTCTGTCCCCTTCCAGCCCTCCCAGCCTCTTCCAGAACCTTCCAACCTATTTCTTTCCACCCCTTACAGCTCCTTCTAGAACCTTCCAACCCTTCCCTTCCAGCCCTTCTGGCCCCTTCCAGCCCTTTCCAGCTCTTCCAGCCCCACTTCTCTTCCTCCCCCTGAGGGCCAGGTGACTCCCCAGGGCCAGTGCTGGGGTGCTATGGGAGGGGACAGAGGGACGGGCCAGCGGAGCAGCCGGTCAAACTCCCGGCCCTGTCCCCTGAGGTGGCAGCTGCCTTTCAGCCCCTCCTGTGCGCTGGCTCCTGAGTCCTTGTCTTGGTGCCAACTCGTGTTTGAGGGCGGCTTAGCCGGTGCTCCCCGAGCCATACGCCGGGAAATCACAGCTGTGACGGGCCTGTCATTTTCCTTTCAATACACAGAAAAATGAACACACACCTAGAAAAATAGAGCTGTGCCTGCACGCCACCTCGAATCCCTGTGCACCCCGGGTGGCGCGTGGCCCACACTCAGAGGGTGGGGGGCTTGTGTACCAGACCGGGCGGGGGCTGGACAGCTTCATCCGGGCCCCAGCTGCCTGTGAGAGGGCCAGTGCAGGGCCCCTCCCGAGGTCCCACGCTTGGGGCTTGGGCCTTTGCCAGGGAGAAGGGGCTTCCCGTGTCCCTCCCGGTCTCTGAGGCCGGCACTGAGGGTGATTCCGAGTGGCCTTGGGGGCATTGGGTGGGTGTCTGGGGCAGGAAAGGCTGTGGAGGGCGGCGGGGAGAGCAGGGCCAGGCAGAGGGGTACGTCTCAGGCGGGGTGTGCAGCCCCTGGCCGGCCGGGAAGTCTGGGAACCTGCCGTGCTCCTGGGCCTGCAGCAGCCTGCGCCCGGGTTAAGGCCAAGGGCAGGGACTTGGCAGCTTGACCACGGAGCTGAGTGGTGGGGAACGGCCTCCTGTCTCCCAGAGAACAGCCCCCAACTCCCATTCCCAGAGCCCCACCTACCACTGGTAGCGTGTGAGTGAGTGTGTGTGTGCGTGAGCAGGGCGCTGAGGGAATGGACGCACCAGCGAGAGCCTGCCCGTGTGTCCATGTGAGTGTGTGTGAGTGTATATAGGTGGGTGTGTGAGTGGGAGTATGTACGTGGGTATACGTAGGTGAGTGTACGTGTGTGCGTGTATGTAGGTGATGTATGTGTGTGTGAGTGAATGTGGGTGAGTGTGTGTGAGTGTGTTTATGTGGGTGAGTGTGTGGGAGAGTATACGCATGTGAGAGTGTGTGTAGGTGGGTATGTAAAAGTGTGAATGTGAAAGTGTGTGGATGAGTGTGAGTGTGTAGGTACATGTAAGTGAGTGTATGTGTTGAGAGTGAGTTGTGCATGAGTCCCATGAGTCTGTATGTGAGTATAGTGTGTGACTGCAAGTGTGTAGATGTGAGAGTATGAATGAGTGTGAGAATGTATGTGTTTGCACATGTGAATGTACATGTGTGTAAGTGAGTGAGCATGTGTGAGCGTGTGTGTGAATGTGATTGTGTGTGAGCATGTGTGAGCATAAGTGAGTGTGGGTGTGTGAGCATATTTGAGTGTGTTGGTTGGTGTGAGTGTGTGAGCATGTGTGAGTGTGAGCATATGTGAGTGAGCATGTGTGAGTGTGAGCATATGTGAGTGAGCATGTGTGTAAGCATGTGTGTGAGTGAGCATGTGTGAATGTGTGAACATGAGTGAATGTGAGCATGAGTGTGTGTGAACATGAGTGAGCGTGTGAGCGTGTGTTGAGCATGTGTGAGTGTGTGTGTGGTTGTGTGTCAGTGTGTGTAAGCATGAGAGTGAAAGTGTGTGTAAGCATGTGTGAGCATCTGTGAGCATGTGTGAGTGTGTGTGTGAGTGAATGCGTGTGTGAGCAAGCATGTGTGAATGTGTGAGCGTGAGTGAGCATTGAGCATGAGTGAGTGTGTGAGTATATGTGAGCATGTGTGAGTGAATGAGTGTGTGTGGTTGTGTGTCATCATGTGTAAGCATGAGTGTGAGCATGTGACCATGTGTGAGTGAGTGTATGTGTGTGAGCGAGTGTATGTGAACTTGTGTGAGTGTGTGCGAGTATGTGAATAAGAATGAGCGTGTTTGTGAGCAAGTGAGTGTGAGCATGTGTGAGTGTGTGTGAGCATGACTGAGCATGTGGGAGCATGTGTGAGCGTGTGTTGAACAGACATGTATGCGCACACACACCTAGTGCCTGGCCAGGTGGGATCACACCTGTTTGTGCCGTGACCCTGGCACGGCTCCCTGCTCTGACTCGCCCCCTTGTTTCTCTACAGCCTCCTGAGACCACAGGCCCCGGGCCTGGCCCCGCTGGGCAGGAGGGCCACTGAGGCAGGCCCAGGCTGCAGCCCAGCTCAGGTGCTCCTGGAATAGCTGCTGCCTCAGGTAAGGAGCCGCGGTGCCCCGGGCAGAGGGGGAGTCTCGGGGGAGAGGCCGCGGGTGGTCTCTGTCCCTCCTTGCTGAGCGAGGTCTGAGAGCCCTGGGCGGGCTGCCAGCGTCCCGCGCCACCTCCTGAGACTCTCCCACAGTGACAGCTGGGAACCTGTGGGGCGGGAGGGGCTCTGTGCGTCCTGCCACACGCTGGGCCAGGCAGGGAGGCTGGGCAGGCTGAGATCCCGCGGGGACGGGGCGGGGCAGACACTGCCCAGCAGCTGGCCCTGGCTGCTCCCGCACTGGATTTGTGGGACCCTGGGCCAGGCAGTGGGTGGACCCAGACTCCTCGAGCAGGCGGAGGCCGAGCCCCAGGCAATGATCCGGAGGCTGTCTTCTGGAATTGTATCACAAGGAGCAGGTCACCTCAGACATGGGGGGATGGCCTCCCCCTCAGTGCCCCGTGTGAAG
The DNA here is from genome assembly GCF_027595985.1 of Sorex araneus. NCBI lineage: Eukaryota > Metazoa > Chordata > Mammalia > Eulipotyphla > Soricidae > Sorex > Sorex araneus. The sequence continues at coordinate 98,148,504 of NC_073304.1, read as the reverse complement.
GAATGTGGGAAACCCCATCAGGTCCCCAGGTTGCTGAGAGGGGGAGCAGGGGAGCTGGGTGGCAGCCCTGATCTGCTTGTGATCTTGAGTAAGTGACCTCCACCCTCCAGCCACTCCTGCTCCGGGCAGGCTGCGGAAACCAGGAGGGCTCGGAGGGGCTCCGCCAGGCAGAAGGAGCATCAGGGCCGGCCTGGCATCACCCCGGTGTTCAGAGGGCGAAGGCCCGGTGGCGTAGCCGGGCACAGCCCCGCTTCCCCCAAGCCTGTGTCTCTCTCACCTCCTGCTGGTTCCCCTCCCGACCCTGCTTTCTTCCTCTGCCCGGTCCTTCTAGTTGGCCCCTGGTCTTATGCTGTGACCCCTCCCCCTTGTGAGACTTTCACCTGTGACCTCTTTGGACCCTCGTGGGGACCCCTAAGGGCTCGTACAGTCCTGGTTGAGAAGTGCTGGTCTTGGAGGTGAAATGACCATTGCGGTGGGCCTGCAGACACTCTCCCGGTCATGACACTGTCCTCTGTGGTGGTGAGCCCCTTCCTGGGCCCTGCATGGCCCTCGTGACGAGTTTTTGCCCGGCTGTCCTGGGGAGCAGCGGCTCATCCGTCCTCCACTGTTACTGGAGATGGGGAGAAATGTGGAGGGCTTGCAGGGCCGGGAGCTGGACAGGCTGGGAGCAAGAGTGCCCAGGCGGGCATCATGGTGACATCAGCTGGCAGAGAGGGCCTCAGGGCAGTGAGGCAGAAGCGGGGACTAAGATACTTGGGAGCCCTGTGGGAGGGGATTCTGGGAAACTGGAGGATTCTTTTTGAATTATTTTCGGTGGGGGGGGGGCTGAGGGACCACTGCCTGTGGTCCTCAGCCTGAGGTTTCAGACCTGGAGGGGCAGGGGATGCAACTCGGGGCCTTGAGCCTCCTCGGCACCTTCCAGCCCTGTGCACTGTCTCCTCATTTTCTTTTCAAAATGTGCTGTTTTCCCGATTACAGAAAGAAACACGTGTTCGCTATAGAAAATGTAAGCGCTTGGGGGTTCAGCCCGCCAGTCAGTCTTTCACAAAATATGTATTTATGACATAATTGGCATCAAACTGTACTCACTGCTTCCTACCCTGTCATTTATGCGCTTAATTCTATGCCAGGATCATTTTCTCATCACTAAATAACCCAAAGCAATGTGATTTTTAATGGCAGCGTAATGTTCCGACCCGTGTGAGTTGTAACATGTTGAACCAATTCTCTCGTTTGTTGTGATTGTTTCCGATGGGTTTGCCTTGATGAATAGTTCTGGGGAAAGCAGCTGATGCGTGGAGGGTTATAACGGGCAGAAGAGGTTCGGGGAGTGGGACACACCCTGGTCTCAGCAGAGCTGTACAGGGAGGGGTGGCTGTTGGCATTTGGGGGGCACTGAGCTGGGAGTGGGGCAGGGCTGGCTGTGGGGGCCCACCCCTGGGAGTTGGGCTTTGACGGACGGGAGCCCTGCTTTCCCTTGCAGCCCCGGGCCTGCCCTGCCTGCTCCCCCAGCGGCAGGGGTGCGGGCCTGCAGGGAGCCCAGGCAGGGCGAGGCCAGATGCCCGAGTGGGACTGGTGTCATTTCCCCTTGTCTAGGGTGACTGTCGTGCCACAGGTTCACGTCATCTGCGTCCCCCACTGTCTCCGACCCCACCCACCCTCAGTCCTGGGTGCTTCCTGTCTGCTCCTGCTGTTTCACTCTGCGCCTCGCACGAGAGGGGTGACCCCACATTCGTCTTTCCTGTTCTGTTCCCGTGGCAGCATACTTCAGTATTTCATCTTTTTTGGGGGGAGGGGGCGGCACACCTGGTGGTGCTCAGGGCTCACTCCTGAAAGGCTCAGGGGACCAGATACAGTGCCAGGGGTTGAACCTGGGTCAGTTGTGTGCCAGGCAAGTGCCCTACCATTTAAAAAAAATAATTTTTTTTTAAATTAGTGAATCACCGTGTGGTACAGTTACAGACTTACAAACTCTCGTGTTTGCGTTTTAAGTCATACAATGATTGAGTATCCATCCCTCCACCAGTGCCCATTCTCCACCACCAGTGATCCCAGGATCCCTCCCACCACCCCACCCCTCCCCTCCGCCCGTGGCAGGGCATTCCCTTTTGTTCTCTCTCCTTTTGGGTGTTGTGGTTTGCTATAGAGGTATTAAGTGGCCATCATGTTTGGTCTATAGTCTACTTTCAGCCCACATCTCCCGTCCCTAGTGGGCCCTCCTAGCACCCTTTACTTGATGTTCCCTTCTCTATCGGAGCTGCCTTTTCCCCCAGCATGTGAGGCCAGCCTCCCAGCTGTGGCGCAAACCTCCTGGTCCTTATCTCTACTGTTCTTGGATGTAAGTCTCCCATTCTGTTACTTTATATTCCACAGATGAGTTCAATCTTTCTCTGTCTGTCCCTCTCTTTCTGACTCATTTCACTTAACATGATGCTTTCCATGTTGATCCACTTGTATGCAAAATTCATCACTTCATATTTTCTAACAGCTGCATAGTATTCCATGGTGTAGATGTACCAGAGTTTCTTTAATCAGTTATCTGTTCTTGGGCACTCAGGTTTTTTCCAGATTTTGGCTATTGTAAACAGTGCTGCAATGAACATACAAGTGCAGATTTCAATTCTGCTATACTTTTTTGCATCTCCGGGATATATCCCCAGAAGTGGTATTGCTGGGTCAAATGGGAGCTCAATTTCTAATTTTTTGAGAATCGTCCATACTGTTTTCCAAAAGGGCTGAGTCAGTCGGCATTCCCACCAGCAGTGAAGGAGAGTCCCTTTCTTCCCACATTCACACCAACAGTGGTTGCTTTTGTTCTTTTGGATGTGTGAAGTGCCCTACCACTTTGCTATCTCTCTGGCCCCCAGGATTTCACCTTCCCTACTATCCTATTGCATTACACTGTGTGTGGGCCACGAGGTCAGTGCCATGGAGACTCCCTTGTCTCCCTGGGTGGATAGCACCCCATCTCTTCCTGCAAGCACGGTTCACCTTCCTGGGGCTATTTGCCGATGCCTGTGCCAGCGCTTTGTCACCTGCAGTGACCCAGAGAAGCCCGTGTCCTTCAGTTCTGGGGTTTAGAGATCCAGCAGCTTTGGGGGTGGGGTCACCACTCAGAACAGCAGAGACCTGCGATTTCTCGGAAGTGCCGCTGTCCCGAAGTGGCTGGTGGCTGGCATGGTGGCATGTCCTGTCTTAAAGGGTGGGAGGTGGTGGTGGTGGGAGGCAGGGTCAGAAGGGAGATACCCCATGATGGCAGCACGGGGGCTTCTCAGCCCTGACTCCACCCAGATGCTAACTGGAGCCACCTTGGGGGAGCTGGGCGGGCTGTGACAGTGCAATCTCTACACACTGGGTGAGGACTCCCACACGTGCACACACAGGCAACATAGCAATGCACACATATGTGCACATATGCACACAAATTAACCCATGCATACATGCACACACAGACACACATGCACACACATGCATACATGAACAACATACACACACCGACGCACAACACATGCACACACATATGCAACACATGCAATACATGTGTGTACACATAAACCCACCCATGCACACACATGCATGCATGCACAAATACATCATATGCACGTGCACACACATATGCACCCATTCATATAATGTGTGCACAATGCACACTTGCACCCATGTGCACACACATGCACACATATGCGCACACTCACACATACGTGCATGCACACACATGAACCAGGGCTGGAGGAGGTAGCCCTGGGACAGAACACTCACGGGGTTTTCCAGGGTTGGGGAGTGTTGTCCCCGGCCTCCGGGAGCTCAGCAGAGAGGCCTGGGGTTTGCTTTTGTTTGTCCTTACCGGCTCGCCCTGCAGACACTGGACTGTGGCCGCTTGCTGGGCTGGGCTAGCCCTGAAGGGCGGCCGGTCAGTCCTGGTCCTGGCCCTGGAGGCTGTGCAGGCCCTGGGGGCTATTCGCCAGGATCCAGGCCCAGTGAGGGGATCTGCCTGCAGGACGCGCGCGTCAGTGAGTGGCTCACGCTCCATGGCCTCAGACTCTTCATCAGAGATTGTGCGGATTAAGTGAGCTGGAGTAGAGTGCTCAGAGCAGCGGCTGGCACTCAGAGACGCTCAGTCACCATCGCTGCACCCTCGGCTCAGGGCAGAGGGAGGGCAGGGGTCCCGGGAGCCCTTAAGCCCCTCCTTTTGCTCTGAATGTGGGAGCTGTGGGGTGGGCAGTTAGGGGTCCAGAGCTGGTGTCCTCAGGGAGAAAAGCTCAAGGCCTCTGGTGTCCCAGAAGGTGCTGCTCTGTGAGGGGGGGCCCTGTAAGGGGTAGGAGGGGGGCGGTGCTGGGCGCTGGCCTCTAGCCTTTGTCTGTACCTGGAGGTTTGGGGAGAGGAGAGAGCCAAAATTCCTGATTAACGGATTCTTATTGGTGAGAGGCCTTGGGGGCCTTCTCCGTGAAGAGGCTCTTCTGAATGATAAAGAGCTTGGGAAGGGGCTGGAGAGAGGTGTGAGCTGTGCAGGAGGCGAGAGAGGGAACCCCACCCCAGCACCCTGTGTGACAGCTCCATGGTGGGGCCGGGGAAGGTACTGGGAGAGGCAGCTCTGACCCCAACCCTGTGCACCGTTACCCCTGTCCCTCTGACCCCTGACCCTGTGCACCATACCCACTCTCCTTATGACCCTTGACCCCATGTACTGTGTCCCCACTGTCCCCCCCGAACCCTAGAACCTGTGCACCATGCCCCCACTGTCTCTCTGACCCCCGACCCCTTGCACCGTGTCCCCACTGTCCCTCTGACTCCTCACCCCATGCATTGTACCCCCACTGTCCCTTTGACCCCTGACCCCATGCATAGTGTCCCCACTGTCCCTTTGACCCCTAGCCCATGCATAGTGACCTCATTGTCCCTTTGACCCTTAACCCTATGCATCATGCCCCCACTGTTCCCCTGACCCCTGACCCCACGTACCGTGCGCCCACTCTCCCGTGGCCTCCCCCAGGCCTCTGCCTCTCCACTCAAGCAGGATCGTAGGAGCTGGTGCCCCCAAAGGTGCCTACAGCTGAGGGCTGGGCCTGGAGCCAGTCTGAGTGTGGTACAGGGTCCTTGGGGGGCTGCTGGGGCCCCGGTGCCTCTGCCTGTTCTCCCCACTCCTGCCGGCTTTCAGTGATGCCTGGGGTCTGGCTGTTACTTGGGGCGCACGCCTGGCCTTTAGGAACCAGGGGTGCTGAGAGCCCCCCAGCTGTGTGCTGGGCTCCAGCTAGAAGTCAGGGCACCGGGTTCTGTGCAGTGGATGACCCCCCTGCGGAGGGGCCCTGGCTAAAGGGGCTTCTCTTCCCACCCCCTCCAGGATTGAGACAGCTGCAGGCCCCCTCACAGGTGGTGGGGCCTTTCCCTGGGACCCTGAGGGTTGCCTCCCGCCCGCCCCCGCCCATGGCCTACTTCCCTACTTCCCAGAGGCAGACTGGCTTACCCTGGGCTGGGGCATCAGTGTGCAGGTGGGCACTCCAGCTCCCAAATCCTGGGGTATTGGAGAAGGTGACCTGCCCCCTGGGGATAGGGAGGGGGCTGTGTGGCAGTCTGATGGGGGAGGCCTCCAGGGGAGCAGAGGCGCTGCCCAGGCTGGCCACTGGGGACTTAGATTGAAGTTCCAGCCGTGCCACTGTCCATGGCCCTGAGAGGTGACAGGGCTGAGGGCTGAAGGTCAGAAGGGGTCGAACTGTGAGCCACACACTGGTGGTTGTGAGTGTTTGTGTGTGAGTATGTGAGAGTATGTGTGAGAGTGTGTGAATGTGAAAGTGTGTGTATGTGTGTGTGAATGAGTGTGAATGTGAAAGTGTGTGAGTGTGTGTGTGAGTGTGTGAATGAATGAGTGCATGCGTGTGAGAGCATGAGCATGTGAGTGTGTGAGAACATTGTGAGTGTATATGTGTGAATGTGTATGTGAGTGAATGTGTGCATGTGAGAGCATGAGTGAGAGTATCTAAGTGAGTGTGCAAGCTGTGTGTGCATGTGTGTGAGGGCTTGTGTGAGTGTATGTGAGTGTGTGCGAGAATGTAAATGAATGGGAAAGTGCGTGAGAGTATATATGTGTGTGAGAGTGTGTGAATGTGTGAGTGTGTACGCAAACATGTGTATGTGTGATCTGTGTGTGTGCATGTGAAAGTGTGTATGTATGTGTGAGTGTATGTGTGAGTGTGTGTGATTGTGTGAGTTGTGTGTGTGTATATGAGAGTGTGTATGTGTGAGTGTGTGAGTGTGTAAGCTGTGTGGGGGCTCTCACAGGGCGTGTGGGAGGTGCCAGGTGGGCACGAGAGCAGAAGGTTGCAGGCCGAGGGATGGTCCTGCATACGCTGGCCACAGGAAACGCTCCTGGACTCCCCCTGTGGGCGCTGGGCCTCTGGAGACCTTCCACCTGCTCTCCGGGACCCTGGGTTCTCGGGCGGGGGCCCATGCTATGAGGGAGGGGCCTGTTCCTGTCCCTGCTGTGCCCGTGAGGGGACGGGCTGAGAGGCCCGGGAGTTGCACAGACTGCGGCCTGGAGCCCCTATAAGTGCTCCCTGAGATTTTCTGAGGAAAGGGCGCGATGGCAGGTGCTCCCTGGGAAGCCCAGCCCTGCATGCCTCTGGGCCCGGCAGGAAGCCCTGGGGGCAGGGAGCCCTCTGCACCCCAAGCTCAACTTTCATTCATTCATTCATTCATTCATTCATTCATTCATTCACTCACTCATGTGTTCATGAACTCCTGCTATGTGCCAGGTGCCATCTAGGTTTTGGTGATACAATACCTCAGACATCACACACACACACACACACACACACACACACACACACACACACACACACACACCCCTGCCCTCAGACGGTTTCCATTTGGGGAAGAGGGTTAGCAAGTGCAGGTGCAAATACTGCGACGAGTTTGCACAGGGAAATAGTTTCTGCAGAGAGCGGCCTGCTGGGGTGGGTGGGCCTGCATGGGGCCGGGGTGGGGGTCCCGGCCGTCCTTCCTACGGAGGAGCTGCTGACCTGAGCCCACAGGTCTGAGACGCAGTGGCATTAGAGGGGCACATCGGGGCGCCTGTGCAGCCAGGCTAACCTGGCAGTGGGAGGAGCTGGTGGAGGCCCAGAGGCAGGCAGGTGGCGGTGGGGGTGGGGGAGCAGTGGGGTGGTGGGACAGCGAGTGTTGGCCGGGCTGAGCACGGAGGAGGCTCAGGGAGGCCACGCAGGAGAGTGGCAGCATCTGACGTGCCTTTCGTTCGTCCTGGCCTCTGTGGGAAGAGAGGTGGGGAAGCAGAGAGCGTCCTGGGTGCAGGGCGGGGACCGGGGCGGAGAGCAGAGGGGTCCTGGGCCGGGGTGTCCTCGTGCGGGGAGAGAGGGATGTCTGGGGAGATGTTGAGTGCAGGCTGTGAGTCGGGGCAGGGTAGATTGGGGTCGAGGGATGGAGCGCAGGGGCCCCCGTGATGGCTGTGGGGTGAGGGGCTTGTGGGATGGAGGGTCGAGCCCATGGAGCAGGGCGTCCGTTTGGGGCTCTCAGCCTCGGCTCGCCCCTTTCTGAGGTGCAAGGCCAGGCCCTCACCCCTCCGGGATGACTCAGTTGTGGGGACAGGCCCCTCACCTGTCCCTGAGCTGCACGGGGCCTCGCTCTGGGCCTGCGTCCGGGGCCGAGGGCCAGAGGAGAGCAGGTGGCAGGAAACCCCGGCCTCTCCTGCCGACTTCCGGGGCACGTGTGCGGGCACCGGGGCAGGCCTGCGTGTGCACCAGGCCCATTAGCAAAGAGGGAAATAAATTAACAAGTATTCAACCCACCAAATGTTCCTTCTGTTCCGTGTAATAGCGCGCGGGAACATCATTTTCCCCGGAGCAAATTGCTGCAGCTGATCGTCCCCCTTGTTTTCCTCCAAAACTGCTTGAAATTCTGGTTGCTCATTGCTCTCGGCCCTGTTTCTTTCGCCTTCTGTCCGCAGCCCCGGGCGGCTCCCTCTACCTGGCTGTGCCACCTCGGAGGGCCCAGGGCGCTCCCCCACCCTGATCCAAGGGAAGAACTTGGGGACACAGACTTAGGGTGCGGGAGACACGGGGGGAGTGCTCTGCACGCGCCGAGCGTGAAGGCAGTGAGTGCCCGCACCCACGCTTTCGTGCAGTCTGCTGTGTGACCTCGGGCAGCCCCTCTGGGCTTGAGCGTCCCCTGCCAGGTGGGGTGGACATCGGGCATCGCTGCCATGCCATGGGAACATGCTTTCTACCGTCTAGGGTGCTGTGTGCAGGGCGGGGTGATAGGGCAGCAGGACGGGCCCTTGCCTCACGTGCAGTCTGGGGTTCGATCCTTGTGGTCCCCTGAGCCCCACCAGGAGTGATCCCTGAGTACAGAGCCAGGAGTAACCCCCAAGCACTGCTGGGTAGGAACCCCCCAAAAAATTAAAATTATTTTTAAAAAGCTCCAAGTGCGGGGCTGGAGCAATAGCACAGTACGGGTAGGGCATTTGCCTTGTACGCAGCTAACCCGAGTTCAATTCCCAGCATCCCATATGGTCCCCTGAGCACCGCCAGGGGTACTTCCTGAGTGCAGAGTCAGGACTGACCCCTGTGCATTGCCAGGTGTGACCCAAAAAGCAAAAAAAAAAAGAGCTCCAAGTGCCGTGTCCATGTTGCTCTCCCACACACACACTTTGGAGGGTCCCACAAGCAGGGAACAGTGTGGCCCCCCTCCCAGACCCCTGGGCACTCGAGCAGAGACTCTGCCCTCCTTGGTTCTGCTTCTGAAATCCTCTAAGGCACTTTGAGTTTTCTTAAAGCAAATTAATTTTAATCTACTTTAATTAAACATGTCTCATAAAAATGTGCTCTTACTTACGGGCTTCTCCCTCTCCACGCGGCCCAGCCTGCCCGGCCCCTGCCTGCGGGCTGCCCCTCTGAGCGCTGCAGCCTGGGCCGGGCCAGACCCCTGCACCCTGATTCCCGGAGGGTGGGGGGCTGGCGGGTGGTCTTTGCGGGGCAGAAGAGGAAACTGGGGCGTGGTGCTCAGAGAGCCGGGTCTCGAGGGATGTGGTTGTTCTTTCTGGAAGGCGCAAGGCTCCGTCTGCCCCAGCCTGCCTAAACTGCCCAGAAACCACCCAGGCTTTGAGGTGAGACGAAGCTTGGACCCACCCAGGGGCCAGAGGCCAATCAAACTCCTTTTCTCCTCCAGGAAGCTCTCCTGGACTTCACCCGCTCTTGGCGTCCACTCAGCTGCTGCGACGGGACGCTACGGAAGTGGGGGTAAAACTGAGCGGAAACTAAAGCGGTGTCTTGTCCCTCTCCTGGTGGCTGCAGACCTGAGATCAGGGTGCTGCAGGGATTGGAGGGCCCCGCCCTCCGTGTTGTTGTGGAGGGGACATACCCAGGGGTGTGCCGGGAGGACCAGGAGGGGCGACGGGATGGACCTGGGCCTCAGGCCTGCACGCACTCACTGCTGAGCCACCCGGCCCTCTGTGCCTCCTCTCAGGGGGAGGATGCCCGGGCCTCAGTTGCCTCCTTCTTGCCCTGTGTGCAGTGATTCTGGAGCCGGTGTGTGTGTGTGTGTGTGTGTGTATGTGTGTGTGTGTGTGTGTGTGTGTGGGGCACATGGACTCTGGGGACTCTCCCAGCCCGTCACATCGCCCTGGTGTTCCTGAGCGTCACCCTGTGGGCACTTGTCACACGCTGTGGTGTTGGCCCCCCACAGCCTCCCCTAGCACCGTCCTGGCCACCCTGCGGCTCCCAAGTGACAGTGGGGGGAGCCTGAGCAGTGTGTGTGTGTGTGTGTGTGTGTGTGTGTGTGTGTCTGTGTGTCTGTGTGTCTGTGTGTCTGTGTGTGTCTGTGTGTAGGGGGCAGGCGTTCATCTCCCTGGCCAGGGCGGGAGGGCTGCCCACACCGGCCTCCCTGCCTGCCAGGTGCTGAGTGGGCATTCACTCAGCACACACCTTGCTCCGTGGGGCCGTTGCTGCTGGGGGTCCGACCCCCAGGGCTTCTTCCCTTGTTTTGTTTTTCTGTCTATGGGGCGAAAGCTGGGCGCCCCCTGCTGTGCTCTGGGCCCTTATTGGTGTCAGGGACTCAATCGTAAGAGGCGAGCACCTCACTCTCTTCTCTGTCTGACCAGCCCCTGAGACCCTTTGCCCCTGTCCCCTCAGGCCCTTCCTGGACCTCTTGTGTCACTTCCTACCCCTTTTGCTTTATCTGAAGATTTGTTCCCTGTTTTTGTACTGATCGTTCCTCCTGCTTGGTGTGAAGCTGTTTCTTCATCTTGGCAGTGAACTCCTACTCCTACTGCAAAACTCTCACCAGCGGGACCCTCACCTCACTCACCAGACCGAGTCAGATCCTGTGTTCTCTGAATTCCCGGGGTTCCGAGGGGCTTCTCTGCCTCCATGCTTAGCTCACACGGACAGTCTTTGTCGAGGGCTGAGTCTGGTTCACGGGGGCGGGGGCGTTGGGGTTGGTTCTGTGTCTGGAGTCCTACCCTTGTTGGTGGCAGAATGAATGCACAGAGATTTATTGAACATCTCCTGACCCAGGCACTATTTTTGAACCTGGTGGGGGGAGGTTGTTGTCATGGCTCCAACCTTCTAGTAAAGGAGACGGCGGTTAAATAAGCCGCATATGCAGAGTTAGTACTGTGTGGGCCCCCCCCGGACATAGAGGAGGAATAACTGAGAGACCCAGGGCCCCGGGAAAGGAGGGGTTGGGGACAGGGCTTGCCTCCCCGGGAGGTGATCTCACCGAAGGAGGAGAGGGAGCCCATGGGTGCCTGGGGAGAGCCTCAGCACAAGGGGTCAGGGTGGGGGGGAATGCTGGCCCAGGACTGGAGCCTGCTGGGACTGAAGGGGACCGCAGCGGGTGCGAGTGAGGCCAGAGAGCGAGCAGAGCGTTGACTTAGCCATCACTGAGATGGGCTCACCGCGGGGTTGACAGTGACGTCTGGGGTTGGGTCTTTTGCTCATTTGTTTTGGACCTGGGGACGCCCTCCGTGCTCAGGGCTCACTCCTGAGTCTGCGCTCAGAGGTCACTCTGGGCAGTGCTTGGGGCAAATGAGGTGCCAGGGGTTGAACCTAGGCTGGTTGCTTGAAGGACATGCGCCCTCTCTGCTGTGCTCTGACTCTGGCCCTGGGATCGGGGCTGGAGGGTTCCACTGGCCGCTGTTGGGGGGCGGTGTCCAGCGGGGAGTGTCCAGGGGCGAGGCTGTTGCAATAACCCAGGAGAAGAGATGGTTGCTTTATGGGTTGGAGAGGCGCATGAGGGGTGGCTGGATTCTGGACGGGCAGCAACTGTGGGGCCAGGAGAACTGGGGAGTGAAAGTTGACACCTTGGTTTCTGGTCCGGGAGGATGGGGGGGAGTCCCCGCTCTGACATCCGGAAGGCAGCGGCTGTGGGCCTGGGGCGAAGCAGCACTCGGCTGTGCCCAGGGCTTGGTTGCGCCTTCATGTCCAGAAGAGGGTGCGAGCCGGAATTCCGTGGGTGCGTAGATGTCCAGCCTGAATCATGGCTCCCAGGATGTCCAGGGCTGCGCCCTAAAACCTGTGGGAGTTTCCTCTGGAAAAAGTGGATGCAGATGGAATTAAGCTAAAGAGCTTGAAATGGGGAGCTGGGTGTGGACGGTCTGGGTGGGCCCCGATACGGTCACCAGAGTCCTTCTCAGAGGGGACAGAGGCATCATTTTGGGAGGGGGGGCACAGCCGGCAGTACTCAGGGTTACTCCTGGCTCTGCACTCAGGATTCACTCCTGGCGGTGCTTGGGGGACCATGTGGGGTGCCTGGGATGGAACCCGGGTTGGTCATTTTCAAGGCAGACGCCAGACGCCCTCTCCGCTGTGCTATTGCTCCGGCCCCAAAGAGGCATCTTGCCTGCATCCCAGCACAGAGGTGGGCTTGGGAATGAGGCCTCAGAGGGTACCGTGGGGTAGGTGGGCGGGGGTCGGGGGGAACCAAGACAGTGCCTGCAGGGCGAGCAGGGGGGCAGCCTCTACCCTGAGGTGTGAGCCCTGAAACCTCTTTTGGCCCCTGGAAGACACCCCTGCTGCTTCCAGCCCTGGGGCTGTTGTCCCTTCCCAGGTCCCGTCACCCAGGTGCAGCCGGGACAGCCATGGAGGGGCCTTGAGGAACACCTGCAGAGCCAGACTCCAGGGTCCCAGAGCCGCTGCCCTCCTGGTCCACTGGGGCCAAGCTGGGTGGGGTGGGGAGCCCACTGTCCTCACGTCGTCCCGGCTTCTCTCCTCTGTTGTTCTTGGACGGCCGGGCCGACCCCCAGCGGGGGGGACCCCTCTCCTGGTCGTGCTCAGCTGGACTGGGTGGGCTGCGGGCCTGGCACCTTGGCTTTGCCCCCTGCAGTCTCTGCCCCCGACGGTGCCCCAGTGTCCTGTCTGCAGAAGGGGCCCGAGAAGAGTGCTGGGCTTCGGGGGTCTCGGGAGGCTTAAATGAGCACAGGGAAGCACGTGAGACTCTTCAGACTCACATCCCTTGTGCCAGGGTGGTCGGCGGCCGAAGGAGCTTTGTGTCCAAGATTCTGGGTTCCAATCCCGGCTCCCACCGCCAATCATTTGTGCTCAGTGAGGATCCCTTTGCTGCTCTTCCCGTTGGTGCCCGGGCTGGGCGCTGCGGGGAGGCCCGTTATGTTGGGGGCTCAGACAGTGTCAGCTTACCTTCCTCTCTCCTCCCTGCCAGACCCCCAGACCCCCTTCCCTGAGCGGATTCTCCCTGTAGGGCAGCGGCGGATCTCTCCATGGCCCCGGGGAGGGCAGCAGCGTGGCCCCCGGTACCCGGGAAGCCTTCCCTCGCCTGTGATGCGCCGTGGCGGGTGCTCGGGCTGCAGCGGCTGCTCCATGCCACAGGCTGTCAGACTCTGCAGGGCCAAGGGTGCTATTTATTGCCCAAATTTCCAACCCCGGAGAGACAGTGGGGAGGGGCATGGTGGGCAGGGGACGGGGAGGCTGGACCTTCTGATAATGTCATAAATGGAGTCTGTCTCCCTGGAAACGGCGGTGGTGGCGGCCCCGGGCTGACAGATGTGCGCGCTGTCATATGGGCCCGTGGTGGCGGCGACAAGGACATGGAGAGGAATGGATGGGCTATAACTCACCAGGCCCGGGCCTCGCGGGCAGCAGGCTATGCTAATGAGGGCATAGCGGGGATCCGAATGGAGCAGTGGGGACCTGCAACGGGGACTCTTGGGGACCCAGTGCTGGCCAAGGTTTGGGGGAGTCTCGTAGCCTCTGGCTTCTGGCCTGGGGCCAACCTCAGAGTCACACCGAGTTGGCCAGGATAGAGGTTCCAATGCAGGGCCTCCCGCCCTCTTTAGTGGTGCCACACGCAGGGTGCTGTCTGCAGCGCGGAGATGTCAGGGGTCTCGGATGTGCTAGAGGTCTGGGCCCAGGGCCACGGATGGATCATCAGGAGCAGAGAGTCAGGTGTTAAGGAGGGTATGCCCCAGAGGCTCCGTCACTCCTGGTGCATGGGGCCCTGTGAGCACCTTCTCACTGCTTGTCACTAGCTCAGGTGTGATGATGACTCCTGTATCTTTGTGTCTGGGTGTCGCTGGTGCTGGAAAAAGGTGGGGTGGGGGGGGGTTGGGGGGTTGGGGGCTGGGCAGGGAGAAAGGCGGGTGTTAGCTTGGTGGATCTCTGCTCAGATGTGCCAACTAGCTGTCGCCCCAACAGCCTACCTGTGGGGAGTCCCTGCAGTCATGCCTGGCTTGTAGCAGGTGCTCATTAAACTTCTGTTAGAATATTGGCATTGAAGGGGCTGGAGCAGTAGCACAGCGGGTAGGGCATTTGCCTTGCACATAGCTGACCCGGGTTCGATTCCCAGCATCCCATATGGTCCCCTGAGCACCACCAGGAGTAATTCCTGAGTACATGAACCAGGAGGAATCCCTGACTGAGCATCACCGGGTGTGACCCAAAAAGAAAATAAAAAGAATATTGGCACTGAAGGTGCTCGGAGCCTCAGACCACCAGCCTGCTGCCCGCTGGCCCGTCCCTGGTGCCGCAGCTCCTGGGGACAGAGCCTCAGGGCTCTGGGGTTCCTGGAATTCACGAGGCTTTAGTCATCCCACACTGAGTGTGGAGGTGCCTGGGAAGCAGCGGAGTCGGGGGGAAGCAGAGCCTGATCCCTGCAGAACCCCCTCCCCACCCCACAGCCAAAGCTGGTTCCTGCTAATTAGCACCGTAATGAACCCTGTGAAGATGCTTCCCCGGCCAGTGCCCAGACAGATAATTACAGATTCTCTGGACTTTTGGGGGCAGCCGAGGAGCAGCGGGGAAAGGGCTTTTCTGGCTCTTGTACTGTCCGCAGGGATTTTCAAACCGACCCTCTCTCGCCTCATTTGGAGGAGGGAGAAAGAGAAGTGCTAATGGATGCTTTCTGCGCTGAGAGGGCCTTTGTGGGAGAAGTGACAAACTTCATTTGAATGAGATGCAAATCCACTTGATCTCAAGCTCCAGGTTTTCCCTTTCCTGTGGATTCGGGTCATGGGGGAGCGGAGAGAGTAGGTGCCAGCTTGTCAGGTTGGAAGGGTCTGGAGATGGGCAGGAACCTGAGAAGACAACCCCCCGACACCCCCCCAGCCTGTTTCCTACCTGTTTGCACCCCCCTCCCTTAGGGAAATGCTTGTGGCCTCATTCAGGATAGGGAGGGCTCACAGGGAGGGCTCACCTGTGGCTCAGGAATTTCAGGGCTTGGTGGTGACCTTTGAACCTGGGTCACCTCATCTGATGTCACTGATATCACAGTGCCCCACCTGCTACCTGAGCCTGGCCTTGGGAGCCCAGCCAGAGTGGCAGTCCCCAGACCCGCCAATCAGAGGAGTGGCTAGCTGGCTCTCTCTGCATGTCTGTTAGTGTGTGAGCATGTGAGTGTGTGTGCATGCGTGTGAGTCTATTATGTGCGAGTTTATATGCATGCGAGTGTGCATGTGCACTTGTATTGGTGTGTGTGCATGTGAGCACATGTGCATGTTTCTGCCTGTGTTAGTTAGTGTGTGCATGTATAAGTTTACTGCATGTGAACAAGTGCATGTGTGTGCGCATGTGTGCGTTTACTGCATGTGATTGTGTGTATGTGTGAGCGTGTGTGTAAGTAAGGGGGACTATTTCAGGACCTGCAGTGGGAGGAAGTGAGGGTGTGTGAGTGTGTGGGGGGGTGGCAGCTGTCCCATACTGTGGGGTGGGGACTGAGGGGCTTCCCACCTTCCCTTAGCCTCTCTTCTCCCCTGCCCCCTTCTCTGGCTCTGGTCGGCTTCCACATTGCCCAGCCCAACCTGGAGTCTCCATTTGGGACCCCACCCTTGGGAATGTACCTTTGTCACCCCCCAGCCAGCCCATCTGCCAAGACAGTGCTCTGAGCTGCAGGGAGCAGTATGTGGCCAGGCTCTTTGGAGCTGGGACTCGGGGTGAGAGTGGGGATCCTATTGGTGAATTTCCCCTCCTCCACACCGTGAGTTGCCATCCTGCTCCAGCTGGACCCGTGCTGAGGGGCTCCACGGCGGGGGCTCCAGGCCACGCTCCCAGCTCCAAGCCACAGAGCCCCTGGAGCAGGGCGTGGGGCAGGGTGCGGGGTGGGCGAGAACAGGCATTTGGGAAAGGCCGCAGCACCCTGGGCAGCCAGAACCAGGGGGACATCGCTGCCCGGCCCCCCACTCGCCAGAGTGGCCGCGCCCCTGCGTCCCAGCGAGGCAGACATGGAGGTAGGCTCCCCGGCAGGGCTGGTGGGGCATCTGGTCTGTTGGGCGGGCACGCCTGTCGCCGTCCTGCCCCGGCTGTGATGGCGGGAGCAGGCAGGGCTGGAGCTGACCCCTGCTGCCGCGCCCTGTGCCCCCTGGGCCTGGCCTCCATCCTGAGGAAGAAGTGGTCTCTAGCTGGTTCCCTCCCCTCGCGGCTCCCTGCCCTTCCTGTGCACTGCTGTGTTTGCTCCTACCACAGCTACCTCCGTCACAGCCTGTACCCTGTGCTGGGGGTAGAGGGGGCGAGCCTGTGCCAGCCCCCACCCCCAGGGAGTCCCGGGCCTCCACCTGCCCAGGGCTCCCGCTTCTGCACCTCTGCCAGCAGTTCCAGTGCTGAGGTCTAGCAGGGTGGCACAGCCCTGCTGAGTGGGGTGCTGGTCCCTGCACTCTCACAGTTAAGGTGGGGAGGGAGCCCATTGCAGGGGGTAAGCCCGCCCCCCCCCCCAGTGCCGCCCCTTCCCTCACAGGCAGGGTCTGGAGCACGCTGTGCTTTATCAGGGCGGCTCTTCCCTTCTTTTTTTTGGGGGGGGGTTTGGGTCACACCCTGCGATGCACAGGGGTTACTCCTGGCTCTGCACTCAGGAATTACCCCTGGCGGTGCTCAGGGGACCATATAGGATGCTGGGAATCGAACCCAGGTCGGGGTCCATATGGGATGCTGGGAATTGAACCTGGGTCGGCCGCATGCAAGGCAAATGCCCTACCCGCTGTGCTATCACTTCAGCCCCGGCTCTTCCCTTCTGAGGAACCAGGAGACGCTTTGGGGCGTCTTCAGCCTCAGGCTCCCTGGTGACCCCCGGGATGCCAAGGGTTTTTAGCCCTTTTGCCACCATCACCACTGCTGCCCTCCCGCCCCACCTGTCACTGCATATGTGGTCAGCAGAGCGTCCCTGAAGCCGGGTGGAGTGGTAGAGAATGATGGGCCCCCTTCTACATGTTGAAGGCATGTGAGGGAGCTTGAGGGCGTGTGTGTTCACAGGGACTGTGCAGGGGTGCTAGGGGCTGGGGAACAATCCCATTGGTACCCAGCCTGAGGGGGCCTAGCGGTTTGGTTCTCAGTGGTTGTGGGCCCCTGGAACGCCTCCCCAGCCCTCCTTTCCTCTGAGTCTCCCCAGGGTTTTCCTTTTTTTTCTTCTTAATTAATTATCCCTGACTTAATTCTCAACTCTCAGTTGGACACAAAATTCTCCACCTCACTTAACACCTGAGTGACTCAGCACCATCCACTGTATCTTTTTTTGTTTGTTTGTTTTTGGGCCTCACCCAGAGATGCTCAAGGCTTATTCCTGGCTCTGGGCTCAGGAATTATTCCAGGCAGGCTCTGAGGACCATATGGGATGCTGGGGATAGAACCCGGGTCAGCAGCATGCAAAGCTGCTGAACCATCTCTCCAGCCCACATTGTATGTTCTTGGCAGGCATTACTCCCTGTGCCATACCGACTGTATCCAGGCCCTGTCCATGCAAGGGGCCTGTGGGGATCACCCGTTGCTGTTCCTTGAGGTTCCCTTTCACCTTTCTTAGGTGGGTTTTCTTGCTTCGTGGAATCTTGTTTTCATCCCCTTCTTTCCAGTATCACTGTATCATTGTATCACTGTCATCCTGTTGTTCGTTGATTTGCTCCAGCAGGCGCCAGTAACTATTCGTCCTAGCCCGGAGATTTTAGCAGCCTCTCTTTACTCATCCTTCCCAATGGTACCGCATTGGAGGCTCTTTCAGGGTCAGGGGAATGAAATCCTTCATCGTTACTGTTTTTGGCATATCAAATATGCCACGGGGAGCTTGCCAGACTCTGCTGTGTGGGCAGGATACTCTCGGTAGCTTGCCTGGTTCTCTGAGAGAGAGAGAGAGAGAAAGAGAGAGAGAGAGAGAGAGAGAGAGAGAGAACTAGACAATAAGATGTCTGGGATCTTTGTTTTATAGTCTCTGGATGTTGACTGTTGATGGGATTACACGGTGCCGGGGGCAGTTTGTGCGTGTGACTGCCAAGCTACTGGAAAACGGGATATCTGGGTGGAGGAGGCCCTGTCCTGATCTGATCAGGCTTGGAGAACTCAGCCCTGGGTCCCGCACACCTGGGTTCCTCTGCCGGTTTCTTTGTGCGTGAGGCTGCTTTCCAGTAGCTTCTAGAAAACATGCTCAGAGGAGCTTGTCTGGACACAGGCTCTGCCCTGGGTCTGGGTGGACGGTCTGCCCCAGGGTAGAGTCCAGAGGAAGAGCTTCCCCCCAGGAGTGTTCATGGGGGCCTCCCTTGGCGGGGACGCCTTCTGCTGCTCATGTGACACGCTCGTGTTATCTAGGGATGTTCTCTCTGGAAGCACCACCTTGTCCTGTCCGTGTTCTGGCAGATGCCGCTCTGGGCCATGGTGAGGGTCTGTCTTTTAAAATGGAAATTCATAGTCCCCAGCTCTGGGAACTATTTTTTGTTTGTTTGTTTTTAGGCTACACCCAGCAGTGCTTGGGGTCACTCCTAGCAGGGTTCAGGGGACTATTTATAGTTCTGGGGGTTGAACGCAGGTGGACAAGGTAGGTGTCCTACCTACTGGACTATATCTCCAGCCACATGGAATCATTTTTTGCTCCATTATGGTTTATTAACCTTCTTTTTCTCTTTCTGGAACTCTAGTTAACCAGATGGGGTGAGGGGGGACGGGCTCAGCTCCTGATCTTTCCCTCCTCCCCCCACTTTCTCCTCCGACAGATCTTGCTGTTAACAACCTCCCCTCCTCATAGAATTTTTTGATTTCTGCTTTATAAATTAAAAATTTCCAAGCTTCCTTCTTATTGACTGATCTCTTTAAAATATATTGCGTTCAGTTCTTACATCGTGGGTACTATGTTTGATTTCCCTGAAGTACTAATAGCTCTTTAAAAAGGGGGGTGACCAGAGAGAGATTACAGGGATTAAGGCTCTTGCCTTGCATGTAGCTGATCCTGGTTTGATACCCAATACTATACATGGTCCCCTAAGCACTACCAGAGTGACCCCTGAGCACTGGGCCCTGAACACCACGGGCTATTAATCTCCCCCAAGAAAAAACACTTAAAAAATAAAAAAAAAGTTTTGGTCTCTGCATTGCCTGCTCTCTCAGATTGCACCTCTGGCTGCCCGTTTGTTTGTTCCTGTGGGGTTCCGTCTTGCAACACTCTGCTGAATAGAAATACTATTTTGTTTTGTTTTGGGATCACACATGGCAGTGTTTGAGGGTTTCTCCTGGCTCTGTACTCAGAAATCACTCCTGGTGGGCTCAGGGAACCATAGGGGATGCTGGGGATCGAACCTAAGTCAGCCATGTTCAAGGCAAGCACCTTACCTGCTATGCTGTTGCTCTGGCCCCAATAGAAATATCTAGACTATTGCTCTATGCTGGTCCAAGTTGGGGCTGAGAGTAGAGATTAGGGTTCAAGCTGGGGCTGGGGCGTACAGAGATGAGGACCCACTCTTTGCCTGCCCCGACCCCGGGTCCATCCCCACACCACGTGCCTCCTGAGATGACCCAGTGGGCCCTGATGGCCCCAAGCAGTGCTTGTGTGACCCTAGTGTCCCCAGCATCTGGGGCCCAACCAGCAGCATGTCCTCGGGCCTCACATTCAACCCTGGGCCTGACCAGCTGCAAATCCCTGGGAGTGACCCTGGAGCCCCCCTGAGCACTGATTGGGAGCCCCCAAAGTGAAAGTCCTCAAGTGAGTCAAGGAGCTAGACACAAGGGCTGGAGCAGATTCCCTCTGTGTGTGAGGCCGTGTACCACAGGCTCCCCAAGAACCCCCCAGATGGAGCCCTGTGGGCCCCTGGCACTCGGTGTCAGGTCAGCACGCCCAGTCACTAAACTATCCTGCTCAGTTGACAAAGTGTCACGACCCACGAGCACTGCTGAAGAGCCCCCTGCCCTAAGCCCCATGGTGGAGCTGGCCCCAGATGCCTGGTCACCCCTGTTGGCACCCATGCTTAGGAGTGGGCACTGAGCTGCTGGTGCCCTGGCACAGCAGGCTCACTGGCCTTCCCTCTGCCTGGTCAACTTCACTGGGGACCCCTGCTGGAGCCTCGTGAAGCAGAACCTTGCAAAAGGCGGGGCTTGTGTCCTGAACTCCAGCCCAAGAACTTTCACTGTTCATTCCAGTATGGCGCCTGCCCCCCATGGGCCTGCCCCCTGCCCCCACCCCAAACCATCTTGTGAAACTGAAACTCCAGTGTTCTCTGGGCAGAGCCGGGGCTGGGAGCTCCCTGGGGCTGGCCAGTGTGCGTGCGCACGTGTGCTTGTGTGTGTGTGTGTCTGTGTGTGTGTGTGTAGTGTGTGTGTGTGTTGGGGTGATCTGCCAGGTAATAGGAAGGGGACTTGGGATTCTGTTTTCTCAGCTCAGCCAAATCAATTACTGCTCACCCATCTGCTTCCAATGTCCAAAATTATGTTGCCGTTTCCTCTCCTTCCCGTCTTTGTCCTTGTGGATTTCTGTACAGAAAAGGCCCCTTATTGTTGTAATGGGGTTTGGGAAGGGAGCGCAGGTAAACGCGGGCATTCCATCTGCCAGCCCATCCCGTGCCTCCTGCCGTGATCCGCCCGTGATCCGTGCTCCCACTGGTGGGCATTTAGAGCACTGCCACCTCTCATGCTTACAGATGAGGCCGGCTGAGCCTGGTCCACGGGGTCCGGTAGCCCGGCGCCCCCCCCCCCCCGGGTTTCCAGAAGATGTATGCCTCCCCATGTCAACATAAAGCCCACAGGCTCCCCCAATTGCTTGTAGCCACATCCACCGGTCATGCCTGAGGGGCCCTGGTGCCCCTGGCCTGCCGTTCTGCAGTGCCCGCCAGCTTACAGGGAGCCAAGCTGTTGCGTGGGGTTTTTCTTGGCGCTGCTGGGATCTCTGCCGGCCGAGTGCTGCGCCTGTGTATGTGGGTCCTTCTGGTCCTCTCGCCGGCCAGCCGCCTCCTCCTGCTCTCCGCCCTTTAAAGAAAATGGGTGATTTCTCTTTTTATAAATATTGGTTTTTCAGGGCCAGAGAGATAGGACAGCGGGTAAGGCGCCTGCCAGGCATATGACTGACCTGGATTCAATCCCCAGCATCCTATATGGTTCCCTGAGACCTGCCTGAAGTAATTCTTGAGCACAGAGCCAGGAGTAGGAGTAAGCCCTGAGCATCACTGGCTGTAAGGGAAACACACGCTTTCTGGGTCCAGCGCAGTAGAACAGTGGGTAGGGCACTTGCTTTGCACGTGGTCAACCCAGGTTTGATCACCGGCATCCCATATGGTCCCCCGAGAACCACAAGGAGTGATCCCGAGTGCAGAGCCAGGAGTAACTCCTGAGCACTACAGGGTGTGGCCCAAAACAAACAAAAAATTAGAGGCTTTTTTTCCCTTTGCTTTTTGGGTCACACCAGGCAATGCACAGGATTACTCCTGGCTCTGCTCTCAGGAATTACTCCTGGCAATGCTCAGGGGACCATATGGGATGCTGGGAATCAAACCCAGGTTGGCCGCGTGCAAGGCCCTACCCACTGTGCTATCGCTCCAGCCAGGGGCTTTTTTCTTTTGGTTGGTGTGTGTGTGTGAAGGTGGCAGACCTTCCTGTATTCAGAGGCTATGTCAGACTCTGGGCTCACAAGAGTCTCCGGCAGTGCTCTGGAAACCTTGAGGTGCCGGGGAACAAACTCGGGGCTTCCGCGTGCAAAGTCTGAGCTCAGCATGTTGCGTTGTGCAGTCTCTCTGGCTGCGGGGTGCTCTGCAGAGCTGGGAAACCAATTTCCCGTCAGCTGTACTTGCTGATTCTCTTTATGCTCCCTTGAGGCCTGACCCGTCCCTTTGGCTGTGGCTTTTGTGCGCAGGTGGTGTAAATGGAAACAGTCAAGTCTCTCCTTTATGCCTCATGCTCTTTACAGCTAGTTGAGGACAGCATTGTTAAGGCTTTTGATACATGTTTCCTGTCTGGGAAAACAGTTGCCCTAAACTTGCTCAGGCACAGAGATGACCAGCACGCACAGAACCCAAAGGGTGGGTGTGAGGGGGGAAGTGGGCCCTGGAACTCCGCAGTCGGAACCTTCCCTCCTTAAAGGGACATGTCTTACTAACACTCTGGACACTGTCTGCCCTAAAAGTCTGTTCTTGGTTTTCTAGTGTGGGGGGGTAGGGGCGGGGGGGAGGGGGGCATAGGGGGGAGGTCCCGCCTCCTGCCAGGGCATGTTCACTGGTGGTTTCCAGCTCAGTGTCAAGAGTAGGGGTCTTCTTGCTGGCAGTGTCTGCGTCCCCCTATCTGCCTGGGACTTGGAGGGGCTCTATGCTCAGAGCTGGATGGAGGGGCTGGTTGCTGCTGGGCTGGGGGGCACCAGCTCTGTGAGCTTGGGCAGAGTCTGGGCCTCCCTGGGGCAGCTCTGCCCCGCCGGGGATCAGGAAGGGCTGGGATGTGCCGGTGCATGGGGCCAGAGACAAGCAGTGTTGGGGGGTGGGAGGTCTGGTCTGTTCCCAGGAGCTCTCCAGGGGTCTCAGGGGACGGCCAGTGAGGGGACAGGCAGAGTTAGCGGGAACTATGGAGGCGAGTGGCCTTGACTGCTTATACTTCTAATTCAAGTCTTCTTAGGCACCGGGATGGAAGCCAGGGTCTCACACAGGTCAGGTAAATGCTCTGCCATGGAACCACTTCCTGGACCCCCAAACCTCTTCTGAAAGGCCCTTCTGGAGGAACTCACTTGGCCGAGTGAGTGGGGTAGGGGGCGCTCTGCGGTGGGTCTGGGGGAGGAGCCAGCTCAGATGTGGGCAGTGCGGGGGTTGGGGGGTGGTCTGCTCTTCCCCAGCTGCTGCTGACCAGTGTCCACCACCCCCTTCACCTCCCTAAGCCTCCCAGTCGGCACCTGCCCGGGCCTGGGGGGTTAATTCTGCCGCCTGGGTGAGCCTGGCGTGGCGGTATGCAAATCCATACACTTTCATAAACTGCTTAATTAGGCGAATGTTAATGAGACGTTAATTACTGTTGTGCCCGCGGATCCCACGGAAATGGAGATTATGTTTCTCTTCAAACATCCCGTCTTAATTATAACTTGTGCTTCATTCTGCAGCTTGTGCCAACCCGGGCAGGGTGGGGTGGCAGAGGGGCGGACGGTGCCTCCCGTTCTGGGCGGTTCTCTCGTGCCACCTCCTCTCTCTGGTGCCACGTGCCTTCCTCACAGGGCTGCAAGCCACCTCCTGCCTGTGTCTTCTGGGCTGACAGGAAACTCTCGGGCCTCATGTCTCCCTCAGGCAGCATCCAGCCCCATGGGCAGGCTGATGTTGCAGTGAAGAAGGGGCCTGGGGCCAAGCAAGCAGTTTTGAGGGGCTGGTTGACAGGGTCGCGTGGTCCAGTGGCACATATCTTGGGGTGGTAGGTCAGGGAAGGCTTCCTGGAGGAGGTGGTGGTAGCCTTTGGATAAGTGTTAACATGGGAAGGTATTCACCAGGTAGATGAGGGTTTGAGAGATGAGGGTCTGTCTTGCTTAGGCAGAAAGTGGATATTTGAAGCTTCACCCACAGCATAACTTCCTCAGCGTGTACCCCAGTTCTGCCCCGTGCCCCAGGTTCCAACCCAGAGCATTGGCCTGGAGTACAGGAGGCTCTGGCGGGAGTCAGGACCGAGCCCCCGGGGTATGTGTGTGCTTCTCTCCACTGTCTGTGTCCGGGCCTCTGAGGCTGTTCTCAGGACCTGACGTGGGCTTGTGCGGAATGGGGTCCTGAGCCAGAGAGGCGGATGGTCAGGGTGGTCTTCCTGTAGGAGGCCTGCCTCTCAGGAAGGCCTGGAGACTGTGCCCTGCCATTGCACTTAGAAGATGAGTGTTGGGTGTTGAGCTGAAGATGTGCCGGGGCAGTGACATGGCTCCGTGTCCCCCAGGCCCAACACCATAGCCAAGGACCTAGAACAGACGTGTCCTCTCGTCCTCTGCCTGCCCGGCACGGCAGCTCCGTGCTGCCCCAGCCCCCCACTTCCTCTTCCATCCCCAGAACCAGGCGCCTCTGCTGTTCTGGCCATGGCGAGCCGCCCTCGGCCCACTGGGGCCCATCCCCAGCTCTGAGACTTCCGACTGGCCTCTGGGCCCTTTTACAGAAGACCCCACACCCCAAGACACACCAGCAGTGCCCAAGGTCACTGCTGTCCCCTTGGACCATCTCAGCGCCTCGGGGGGATGGCCGGGCCCACTCTGGGAAAACACTTGTTAGAAGACCCAACACATAAAGTACTTGTCCAGAAGGAATGAGGTTGGGCAGAGCCCAGAATCCCGGCACAGCCAGCACCACGTGTCCGGGGCTGGAGGGTGCCTCTGCGGGGAATGAAGGACATGCAAGCAGAGGCCTGCCCACTGACCAGTGCCGCCCAGCCCGCCTCCCTCAGTCCCTCATGTCCATTCTACAAGCGGGAAAACTAAGGCTGGAAGAGGCCAGGGGTGGGAAAGGGGACTCAGGCTGGGCCGTGGCAGGCTTTGGGGCGCTCTGGGCCCTCTCCCCTGGGTGCTGGAAGGGGACGTGCCTGCATGCCAAGGCCAGGAAACTGCCAGGGGCTCTCCCTCCGCACCCCCCATGCCCTTCCCTCTGAAAACTCCTTCTGGTGGACTCTTTTTCCAGCTCTTAATTACAGCGGGAGATTATTTACCTGAGATGTCCACTACCTGACCTCGACCAGATTAATGGGATTCCTAGAGTCTAGACATCTCAACTCGAACGAGCACAGTCACAGCAGGGGGAAAAGGCTTTTAGCTCATTATATGTATTTGCACAATTACAACTCAACCCTTTAAACGGGCCAACACGCCCCCAAAAATGAAATCAGCAAATTTCATCCATCCTAGCGCCGAGGGAAGGTAACTGGGATGCCTTTCCCCACGCATGCGGGCCTCTGCGGGGCCCCTCATGGTCTGCCCCTGAGTGGGGCCCCTCATGGTCTGCCCCCACATGCGCCGTGGGCACAGGTGGTGCTGTCTTAGAGTAGATTCAGGATGCGCCTGTGCCAAGGGGCTGTTGCGGAGGGCGGGTGCAGGTCCTGTACATGCTGGGAGCCTAGGTCCTATCCCAGCACCACCTGGTCCTCCAAGCACTGCTGGGCATGCCCCCCAAACCACGAATAAATACAAATAAGATGCACAGGAGCCAGGAGAGCTAGTACAGGGGTTAGAGTCTTTGCCTTGTCCACAGCTGATCTGGGTTTGATCCCCAGTGCCCCCAATGGTCCCCTGAGCCTGCCAGGAGTGATCCCTGAGCGCAGAGCCAGGAGTAAGCCCTGAGCAGCGCTCGGTGTGGCCCAAACCCTCCTCCCCCAAATGTGCACAGGCTGGGTTGAGAGCTTAGAGGACGGGAGCCCCTGCCTGGCATGCTTGAGGGACCGAGTTTGATCCCCAGTACTGCAAGTCTCCCTGAGCTCTCGGGGCGCGCCCTCAAAACCAAAATGAGAGAAAAGCAAAACCAAACAAATAAAAGAGACCGATCAGGCCAATGCCATATGCCTGTGCTCGATTTGCACCTCTGTGTCTGGTCCAGTCCCACTTTCACAGTCGGCACCGGACCGAGGGGTGCTGGGAGCCAGGAGGCCCTCACTCAGTGGTGGGTCACACTATCCCGTTGGCCCTGTCCGGTTCCAGACTGGTCTGCAAAGGCCCTCGCCCTGCCCCCCCTCCAGCTTCCCCCTCCACCAGCCAGTGTGTTTGACCCATCAGCTGCTTCTCCAAGAGTTGTGAGTCACCTCCGCACTCACTTCTAAGGAGGGGAAAAGCTGTCTGCTTGGAGTTATCCCCTAGGCCTGGGAGGGAGGGGACAGTCACTTTCTGGCCCCCCTGGGATGGGCCCTGCTGGCACCGGGCGGGCGCTGGCGTCCTGGTTACGGTTGGCTCCGAGGCTGGGCTCCCCAGGGGCATGGCCAGGGCATGGTTCAGCACGTTTGCTCAGCGGTAGGTTTAGACACCCCCACGGGGACTCGTGTTCAGACGGCCCCACCCCCTCCTGCATGCTGGGATTCGCCATGGAGCACCATCCACGCCCGGCAGAAGCCGCCCCCCCCCCCAGCCGCACTCCCTCTGTCCAGTCTGTGGGGGCTCCTGTTTGGCCAGCTGTGAGATGAAAGCTGATGCTGCTCCCCATGCTCTTCTTGTCCCCCCTGCAGAAAAGGTGCTTGTGCACCAGCCCCTAGTTACCCACCACCGCCCTGGCTTTCCCCAGTGGAAAATTGCATCAGCAGCTTTACTTTTTGGGGTGAGAGTGACTTGGCCTTTACCTATGCCCCCTGGCCCCCTCGCTGAGATTTCTCTGGCAGGGAGAAGTCCTGGTCCTCTCCCCCTGCCCTCTACCTTCCCGCTGCCCCCCATATCTCCTCTCCAGGCAAGTGTTCTGGCCTGGGTGCTGTTGGGGCCAACGGGAGGTGGGGAGTTGAGGCAGCATGTAATCCAGTACCGGGGAAGGGAGGGAGGTGCGGGCGAGGGTTTGAGAGGTGTGGAGGCCTGGGGCTCCTGTACATGCCTGCCCTCCCCCAGAGACCCCTCACTCTCAGCCCTGCTCCTAACTATGGTTCAGAGCTTCAGAACATCCCTTCTTAGTCTTCTTCGTTGGGGAGAAGGGTGGTTGCGCCACACCCAGCTGCAGTGAGGTCCTCAGGGGACCGTATGTTAGGGTGCTGGGATCTGACTGACCAAATGGATCGGCCGCATGCCAGGCTGGTGCTCCAATCCCTATATTGTCTCTCTGACCACCTCTTTACATCTGACATGTGTGTGTCTCCATCTGTAGCAAAGAAAAATCTTTTTTTGTGTGGTTGCTTCTTTTGGGGGGCCACACCGGTGATAATCAGGGGTTACTCCTGGTTCTGCACTCAGGAATCACTCCTGGCAGTGTTGGGGGACCATATGGGAAGCCAGGGATCAAACCCGGGTCTGCTGCATGCCAGGCAAACTCCCTCCCCACTGTGCTATCACTCCAAGATGCAAAGAGAAATCTTGATCCTCGGGTGGGGGCCTGGCTGGAGCTCAGACAGGTGTTGGCTGGAGTCGGCACAGCTGGGGGATGCGGCCAGACCACCTGCTTCCGCCCGACAGCAGTGGCCTGGTGCTGCCTGTGTGGAGGTATTTCAGAGATGGTGTTCGAGGGGCCTCCCCAGAACTCTCTGGGGCAGATGCTCATCACCAGGTTTGGGCTGGGACCTGGCTGGTGGGGGGTGGGGTGGGGTGGTGATGGTGTGGGGCGCCCGCCAGGCCCAGCTGTGA
Organism: Sorex araneus; assembly: GCF_027595985.1. NCBI lineage: Eukaryota > Metazoa > Chordata > Mammalia > Eulipotyphla > Soricidae > Sorex > Sorex araneus. Next base: position 98,121,591 of record NC_073304.1, on the reverse strand, counting down.
TGGGAGGAGATCTGCACCTAAGCATCCAGCCCCAGATGCTGCGCTCAGAGTCGGGCCTGGGCCAGGCCCAGCGGGAGAGGACCGGAGTCTTTTCCTGTTTGGTCTTGGAGCCATCCTGGTGCCCGGGGCTGGCCTGTGCTCAGGGGTCACTCCTGGCGGTGCGGGGCAGGGGGAGTCCTCTGTGGTGCCAGGAGTCAAACTGGGGTTGGCCACATGCAAGGCCGGCACCTTCAGCCCTGCACTGTCTCTCTGGCCCCGAGGTCCTGGGTTTGACCCCTAGTGTTGCAAAGCAAGAAGCATGTTTTGAGTCCTGGCTGATCCCCTGCTTGTCCGGTGGAAAGGCTCACCACCACGGGGAAGCATGCCGTGACTGCCCCAGCTGGCTCCGAGTGGCCCCCTCCCCCAGATCTAGCTGACCCGAGAATCTAGTCTGGCGTCTTTCTTTCCACTCTTCCCAGAGAATATGGATTCCCAGGAAGGGTGAGGAGTCGTAGTTTGGGAGCTATAGACGGATCTGGATGGCCCCAGTTTCCTCAGCCTTCTGCTTCCATGCAGGGGGGAGGGGGGCAGATAAAGACCAAGCAGGACACCTGTTTCCCAGTCCAGCGCTTACCCCTTTGACCCCACTGATTTTCAAAGTAAGGCCCAGCCGGGTGGTGGGAAAGTACCCAGGAGAGCCAGCCGGGGCTTCCTCTTCTCTCCACTGCCTGTGACCCTCAGGCCGTGCAGGTTGTACATTCCCAGAACCCCCATCCTCTACCCTCCACCATTCAAAGAAAAATAATGGGGAGGGGAGGAAGGGGAGCCTGGGGGTGGGGCCAGCCGTTGACTTAAACGTTTAAATTAGCCTCACTTTGCTGAAAGCTGGGTGTCAGGATAAATCCATTCCTACAGTGTCATATATCTTTTCCTGAGTGGGAAGTTGGTGAATAAATGAATGCTCTTCATATATTATTATGTCCCGACAGCCAGGCAGGGAGTGCGGCCTGGTGATTAACGAGCTGGCCTTGGCCAAGCAGCCGGAGGTGGGCGGCTGACCCAGGGCCTGTGTCCCGGGACCTGTGCTAGGGTGAAGGGCCCAGTCAGGGGCAGCTGTGGCTACCTCCTCCTCCTGCCACTCTCAACCGGCTGCACAGCCTCTGTCCTCTTCTCGGGGGGCTTGAAGTGATACCTCTGTCACCCACGGTCTGATGTGGGCCCTGAGCTGTGACTTTGGGTCAGGAAACCCTGGAGGGCCAGAGAGCTCAGTGGGCGTGCAGGAGGCCTGGTCTGACCCCCAGCACTGCACGGCCCCGAGCATGCCAGGTCTGGCCCAAACAGAAATAAAAAGAAGAAAAGGGAAGAAAAGAAAGGAAAGGAAAAGAAGCACTTTGGTTTATCCAGGTCACGACATTCTTCATTGAACAGTGGGGAAATCGAGGCACAAAGCTGGAAGGGATCCCCCCATCCCGAGAGGGGCCCAGTCTCCACCTCTGTGGCGTGCGCCCCCACCCTCAAGCCTGGGGTGGGGGTGCACTGGTGGATGGACAGCCCTTCCCTGGACGCCTTGTCTCTGAGTCAGACCCACCGTGCTCCGTGCCTGGTGGGCCAACTCCAATTCTGGGGGCCGGGCTGCCTCTGGGGGGTAAGCTGGAAGTGGGGGTGACTCTCTGGGCACCCCCTCCATGCAGGACGTCCAGCACGTGCCCCTGCTGGGCCTGTCCCCGCCCAGAGCTGCCTGTGCACACGATGTGGCCCCAGCCCCGGCCCTGAGGCGGGGCTGCCTAATGAATTAATTCATGTTGGCAAAGTGCTTGGACATCTCAGGCTGAAGGGGGCTCAGTACGTTGGCAAAGTGCTTGGACATCTCAGGCTGAAGGGGGCTCAGTACGTGCCGGTCAGAGCGATTGTCAGGACCCGTAATTCCCGAGTATGCGCTGGAGCAAAGGCTCAGAAGTGGACAGCACAGGACCCCACCGAGACCCTCCTCCATAGCAGGGTGCCTCTCCCTCCCCCCTCTCCTCCCTTCCTCCCTCCCTTCTCCTTCTTCCCTCCCTCAGTCCCTTGTCTCATGTCTCCTCCTCCCTTCCTTGTTTTTCCCTCCTCCCTTGATTCCTCCTTCACTCCCCCTCCTCCCTCGTCCCCTTATTCCCTTCTCTTTCCCTTCTCCCTCCCTCATTCCCTCATTTCACCCCCCTCCCTCATCCCTTCCCTCCCTCCTCCTCCCTCCCTCTTTCCCCTCTCCCTCTTTCTTTTTCCCTCCACTCTCCCTCCTCCCTCTGTCATTCCCTCATTTCCTCCCTCCTCCCTCCCCTGTTCCCTCCCCCTTCTTCCCATCCCTCCCCCTTTCATTGCCCTCCCCCTCCCTGCTCCGCCCCCTCACTCCTCCCGCAGCCTCCCTCCTTGCACCCCCAGCTCTGGGCCACTGGCCTGCGATGCTGCCCGCCCAATTCCTGTGGCACTGTTGAAGGAGGAGGCACCTGGGCGGCCACTTCCCTCACCGTGGAAGCAAGGAGGATCCGGAAGGGAGCCTCACTTTCCTCTTGCATTAAGTGGGCCCCCAGGGATTCCGGGTGTCTCAGGTGTAGGTGCATGGAGCCTGGTGATACCTGGGAAGGTGCTCAGGGCTGGTGGGGGTGGGGTACCAGCTGCTGCAAGGTGCCTCCACACACTGTTGCACAGGGTTGGGGTGTGTTTCCAGCCCCCTCCTCCGTCAGACTGTGGTGTCAGTGCTTGTCTAGACGGTGAATCCCCGATGCCGGAGGCTGAACCACCTCCCGGCCTGAGTATGTGACCCCATGCTGATGCCCCAGCAGAGCCCAGATTCAGCACCAGGGACAGCGCCTGGGCGCTCAAGCAGCCTGGGCGGGGTGGGAGAATCCGACCACTCTGGGAGAGGCTAAGGGGATCCCCAGACGCTGGGAGCACGCCTGGCCATAGACCCCGGCCCCCTGCTGCGAGCACCCTCGTGTGCAGTCAGCAAACACGCAGCCAGGCTGCACCGGGAGACGAGGAGACGGCTGCAGTCGCCACGGTAGAGCCCGGCAGGCATTGCGGAACCTCGTGCTGAATTTGTGGGGCCTCTGCCAGGCACTCCCCAGAGGGAAGGAGAAGACATCCCTTCTTCAGAAGGGATAGCAAGGCGTTCCCCCCCCCGAAAAATAAAAACACGAGGTGGCAGTGTGCCTGGAGAGGCAGAAAGGAGGAAACAGGAAGCTGCCTGATTCCCCAAGCATGAGCTTCTGTCTGTGCTGGGAGCCCGGCCAGCGGGTGAGGGGCACACAGGGGTCTGGGGAGGGGGCCGTACCCCTGCCGGTGGGGATCCTGCAGTGTCCGCCTCCTACCCCAGGGCTGGCCTCATCTGCATGTGGCCGCCGGCAGGTGGGTCTTGTGGCTTTTGCACCTGAGCACTGAGCCTGTCATCTCTCAGACCCAGCACTGGCGTCCATCGGGGCAGGTGGGTGTGTGGGAAGGGAGGAACAGAGCCGTGCAGCCCTGCGGGAGGCCCCTCGATGTCCACTTCTGCCTGCCTGTGTCTGTCGGACACCACGGGGCTGTGCTTGGCTGCGGAATACGAAGCCACGTCCTTGATGAGGGGAGACGGACTTCCTGTAATCAGCAGTGCCGCCTGTGTGGAGGACAAAGTCTTCACTGCGGGCTCCAGGCTGGCTGTATGGGGAGCCAGAGGGCAGGATGGCCCGCCTGGAGGGGCCAGCGGGAGGATGGGGGACTAGGCAGGTGAAGCCCCAGAGATGCTGACCCTTGGCACTCGTTGCGTGGGGCCAGCCAGAGCAGGGAAGGCCTGGGGCCAGGTGGCTTTGGGTCCTGTCCCCAGTTCTGCCTCGGTGCCCTAGAAAAGAGGGGCCACTCCTGGGGCCCAGGAGGCAGCATGGGTGGTTACTGGCTGCACTTGACCGCTGAGGCTTGATGGTACCTGGCAGTGCCAGAGGATGAGCTCTAGGCCTCAGACACGCATAACAGTGCCCGTTTTCTTGGGGGGGGTCACACCTGGCGATGCTCAGGGGTTACTTCTGGCCCAAGCACTCAGGAATTACTCCTCGCAATGCTCAGGGGACTATATGGGATGCTGGGAATCGAACCCGGTCCACCACGTGCAAGGCAAACACCCCACCGCCTGTGCTATCTCGCCAGCCCACAACAGTGCTTTAACCGCCATCAACCCAAACTTTCTGAAACTTTCTCATCCCCGACAGTCCAGGCTCCGTGGGAAGGGGCCAAATGTCAGGCCCGGGAGAGGGGGCTGGGACGGAGAGGCCCAAGCCACTGCCCACTCTCCCAAGAAGCCTTCCAGGGCTCAGGAGAGGTTTCCCCTACCGCCTGCTGACATGCCCTCCTCACCCCCAGTCCTCCACTGTGTAACTTCCAGGGCCAGGCCGCCTGCCGTCAGGGGTCTTGTCATCCTGCGTGTCAGTCTCTAAGGGCTGTTTCTCGCTTCTCTCATACCCATGACTCACTGGCCCTGGAGCTGCCCCAGTGGACAGCGACAGTGGTCATTATGGCCGTTACCAGGAGCCCAGAAGCAGCTCTGCCCCATTCTGAGCACTCTGCATGCCACCTTCCCTGCTGGGGCCGAGACTGGGCTGGGGCTGTGCCCCTTGGATCGGGAGGGGGGAGGTCGAGCCGCAGGGCGTGGCCTAGAGGGGCCCGCGCTTTGCCCTGGTTGGCTTTGGCTGACGGTGGTCCCTGCGCTGGACACTGCGTGACTAGCGGAGCAGGAGCGGCGCGGGGCGCGAGGGGCCCTGCGTGGGAAGCACTTGGCGCCTCGCACAGATTTTGTGAATGGAAATCAGGGATCAGGATCGAGGTTGCCAGGTGCCTGGCTCCCGGGAGGGGCGGTAGTTTCCCCGCTGGAAGGGCCCCAGTGCTGGACCGGAAGCGGGGCCTGGGGGCGGGGGTGTGTTGGTCCCCGGAACTGGGAGAAGAGGCGCGGGCGGGGAGGGGGCTGGGTGGCAGCTGGGACCCTGACGCCCACGCGGTGTGGAGCGCGTGTGTGCGCGCACGCGTGTGGGCGGGTGTGTGTGTGTAAAACAAATAACTGGAAAATGGATTTAATTATAAGGCACTTTTAATAGCTATTTATATTTAATCCTGCTAATTCCGTGTCTGGTGTAGTCAAACTGCTATTCTGCGCCTCTTACTCATTTGCAAGTGAGAGTGGAGAGGATCAGGGAGAGGAGACAGCACCCAGGAGGCTGCCCAGGGGGGCCTGGGCTATGTGCCCCCACCGTGCCCTGCAGGAGGGTGGGCACCAGAAAGCTCTGCTCAGGTCAGGCGTGTCTTTCACCACCCACATCCCATTTCTCTTGACCCGCCTGAGCTGCTGGAGGAGTCCATGAAGCCTACGCCCCCCCCAGCCATATCTACTAATGCTTGTTCTGGTGCCCGCCACCCCCCACCCCACCTGGAGCTGGCCACCTCTCTGGACTCCATTCTCAGTCCCAGGAAGTTCCTAGCTCACTGGGAAGGTGATTGACAAACAAAGGAGTGACTGGCTCCTCTTCCCTTTGCACACGACCCTTTATGATGCGGGGCACCTGGGCACCTGGGCATGTGGGGTGAGTTGCAGGGGGAGGGTGTGTGGCAGAACCCCAGAGGCCCTAGACGGCGTGGCGGCCTGCACAGAGCTGTGGGATGGGGAAGAGGGTGTCCCTGGGGAGGGACCCCAGAGCTGGCCTGCGCAGGTCTGCCGTGACTGGTAGCTTTGGAGGCCTGGGGCCAGGGCACAGGGAAGTGAGCTCTCTCCCCTCTCTGCTCTGGGGATCCCCCTGAATTACTTTCTCTCAGTGCTGGGGGTGTGGGGGGTGTGGCCCTGCCCTCCTTCTGGACCCCCAGGACTACGGTGCTGAGGGCTGCGCTGCCCTTTATCTGCTCCTTCTGTGCTCCCCCGCCTCGGCTCAGGGTGGCAGCTGCTCGAGCCGCAGGAAGGCAGGGTGGGTGGGTGCCGCCCCCAGGGGCTGGCCTGGGCTGGAGGGGGCTTCCTCCAGGCAGCATATTATAGGCGGGGACACTGAGGCCCAGAGAGGTTCAGGGACGTTGTTAGAATGTTGGATTTCAGAGACAGACCTTTTGTGTGAGTTCTGGTGGTCTGAGGTGAGTGCTGGATACAGAGTGGATGGTCCTGCCAGGGGACAGCTCAGTGCGCTGTCCTTGGGAACTTCCGGCCCTGGGCCCTTCGCTCACATCTGTGGGCAAGGCTCCTCCCTGTGGCCTACGGGGTGGGTAGAGCTGGGCAGGGGGGTGGCGGCCTCTGTCTGGACTGTGTGCAGGAGAGAGCTTGGCTCGGGGCTGCCCACACCCGGCGTCCACTCCTGGCACAGTGCAGGCTTACAGCACTTGCCTTGCGTGTGGCTGGGCCAGATTTGATCCCCGGCATCCCACATGGTTCCCTGGGCCCACCAGGGGTGATCCCTGAGTGCAGAGCCAGGAGTAAGCCCTGAGCACAGCTGGTGTGGCCTGGAAGCAAAACCCAATCAGAACCAAAAAAAAACTGGCAGAACCAACCTCTGGCTCAGTGAACATGGGCCAGCCCCTTGACCTCTGAGAACGCTGGGTGTCTCCAGCAAGTAGTAGGCCTGGGGTCCCCCCTCCCCGGCTTTTGTGCTGAGGAGTTGGGGGTGAGTCCTAAGTGAGTCCTGAGTGTGAATTCTCCCTGGGGTATTTCCCCCTCACCAGGAGGCGGGATCCCCACCAACCCCACAGAGCCACAGGGGGTGTTTCCATCTTATCAGGAGGCAGGTGTCGGCCCCGTGGAGCCATGTGGGATATCGGCACCTCATCAGGAGACGGGGTCCCCATGAACCCCACAGTACCACGTGGGATATCTGCACCTTAGCAGGAGACGTGTCCTGTGAGCCCCGCAGAGCCCGTGTCCCTGTCATGGACATTCCCATGGTGAGAGGAGAGAGGCTGGGGCGGCTGCGCCTGCGTCTCTGCCTGCTTCCCACTGCCCTTCCCAGGCAGGTTGGCATTTCGTTAACTTGATTGAGGGCTTTGTTCCCAGTCCCCCTGGGACCAGCCTGGGGACTGGCCAGTGTCCGGACGCACGGCGGGTGGGCACTGATGGAGTCAGGCCCCATGTCCCTGGGTGGAGATTGATGACTCGGCACAGGGCCTGGCGGACCTGGGGCAGGTGTCAGCTGTCATTTACACCAACACCCTCACACCCCTCGGGACCGCCTGCTGCGGCATGGCTGTGATGGGGGACACGGGGCCAGGGACAGAGGGACATGCCTACTGCTTGGGCGTTATTTTGCTCTGTGCTAAGAGAGGGAGGGCAGGGAGGCTCCCCTGGAGAGGTACAACCTGAGGGCAGGACCCCACCTCCACCCCACGGCTTCTAGTCTGGCTCCTCGTGACCTTGAGTAAGGCCCTGCTGGTGCCCGGCCTCAGTCTTTCCATCTGGCCAACGGGAGCATTGGTCTGGGCCAGCTCCACCTGGATCACTTCTTCCTCCCTGATTCGAAGGAAGTTTGCAGAAGGGTTTGAGATGGGTCTGGGGTGGGGGTGTCAGGGATGGGGGTGAGGGTCCCCGGCGCACACATGGCTGGCGAGGAGTGGGCTGCAGATGTATGTACTGCCAGCCGCTGCGGTCGGCACATTCATTACACATCGCTAAGACGGATACACCCCCCAGCTCACCTGGCGCCTGAGCCTCGGGATTTATTTCTTCCTGAATGGGACCATCCATCATGTTAGCGTGGCTGCCAGCGGCACGGTAGGCTCCTGCCGGAGCCTCTGGGGGCCAGGGGGCTTCTTATCCTGTAAGCTCCCTGCCTCTTTACCTGACTGCCCTTCACCCACCTGGCACGGGGTCTCTCTGTCCTCCGGGCCTGCCCAGCCCCCAGCCAGCCTGCCCGGGGAGAAGCTGAGCAATCAGCGGTGTCTCCCAGGAGGAGGTGTTTGCACGGGGTCCGGCTGTGAAAAGGCAGCTGGGCAGATGGAGGTAGGAGTGGGGGGCCTTCAGCGGCAGACCCCTCTCTGCTGTGCCTCTCATGTAGGGGGCAGTGCCCGCTGTCCACAGTGGGGCTGGCCCGCTGCTTGTCCCCTCTTGTTCCTCCAGGGGTGTCTGGAGGTGATATGGACTCCCCACTCTCCTAGGGCAGCTCAGGAGGAGTCAGGTCACCCGCATGGGCCTCAGTCGACACGGAACCCCATGTGCAGCTCTGCTAGTGACATGTGATGCAGGGCGGGTCCTGCCCCGACCTTGATACACGGCTCCCTCTTCTCAAACTTGACTCCTTGGGGAAGGTTCGGGACGGTTCCAGGGGGTGAGTGGAGGTTGGGTGGGTAGGGGCCAGAGCGAGAGCGTGGCCGGGAGGACACTTGCCTTGCAGGCAGCTGGCCCAGGTTTGACCCCTGGCACCCGGTATGCTCCCCTGAGTCTCTCCAGCAGGAATCCCTGAGCACAGAGCCAGGAGTAAGGCCTGAGCTCAGCCAGGAGTGCTCTCCACCCCCACAAAAAAAAGAGTTGGGTGGGTAGAGACAGGTTGGGGTGGTGATGATTCTAGATTGTTGTGGAACTGTTGGTTATTGTGGGTTTTTGGTTGTTTGGGGGCCACACCCGGCTGTGCTCAGGGTTTGGTCCTGGCCGTGCTCAGAGGCTATATGGGGTCCTGGGGATTCAGCTCAGGTTGGCTGCATGGAAGGTAAACACCTTTTCCACCGTGCTGTCTCTCTGACCCATAGCGGGGCCCTCGGGACTGTACTCGGGGCCTCTTTATCACAGTCTGGTTAAGAAACCCGACTCTGGGGCAGGCTGCCCACTTGTGGATTTTAGTTGCATCATTCATTTACTGTGTGATCTTGGGTAAAGGACTAAACCCCTCGGTGTCCTGATTCTCGCCTCAAGTGTTTGCTGTTTTGGTTAAATATGTTTGTCTGTGGGGTTAGACTAATGCTAATAACTAAGAATTAGCTGCTATTGTTATTCTTATTGAGGCTGAGGAGAGACTAGGGTAGGGGACAGGACCTGTGATGAAGGTAGAGTATCTAGTATCCGCACACCCCTGTGTTGGGGCGTTCCTAGGGTGTCCTGGTCAACCAGCCTGGAGGTCTCCCTGGAGGTGGTGACCCATACTCTGCTCCTGATATGTTCTTGTCTGTCTCATGCATGCGAGACCCTTGGGTTCTGGCAGAAATCTCAGAAAGGGGCTGTAGAGGCAGCTAGTGCTAGAACACGTGCCTGGCAAATGTGAGGCCTTGGGTTTGATTCCCAGGGCCCCACATACGTGCACTCTCAGTAAACACTGCCTGGTTCGAGAGTCAGTATGGGGTTGAGGCGCCTGCCTGACATGTGGCCAGCCCTGGTTTAGTCCCTGCACCCCACGGTCCCCGGAGCACTGCCAGGCGCAGCCCTGGAGGCCCCCAAGCACTTCCTGGGGGCCCCGGGGAAATCCCAGCACCGCAGGCCCGAGCAGCAACGAGTTCTCAGAACCCCACATGGGCTGCTGCGGGTCCGAGAATCCCTGCAAGGGCCTTCTGTGCTCCTGAGCCCCTCGAAGGACCCACCAAATAAAAGGACCTCTAGTGCTGAGCCGGGAGTAGTCCTTGGCCAACAAGCCCTCAGACCAAGCCCTGAGTGCCCCTTGCTGGGGGGCGACTATGCCCCCGCCCGCAGCCCCTGCCCGAGGCCATTGCTCCTCTCGCTTCTGTTCCTGCGTCTCTCTGGGCTCCCCGGCCCGAGCCCCAAGAACGGTGACTGTGGCCTTCCTAGTAAGGCCCTTCAGCCTCTGGCTTCCTTGACCCCAGGAGGCAGGAGGGGGTCCTGGGGACCCCCAGGAAAACCTGAGACAGTCCGCTCCAGGGATTCCTCACACGGCCCCCTGGAGGAGTGGGGGGGTGGGTAATTTCTTAAAGGCTCAGGCTCAGGTGAGCCAGCCCATGTCCCGGGAGCCCAGAGGGACGAGAGTCGGGGTGTGTGTGTGGGGGGGGACGCTGTGGGGCTTAGATCTGTGCCCCAGCCTGCAAGGCCCCTCTGAGCCCTGGCCCTGGCCCCTGGTGTTGGAGCTCCTCAGGGGTCGGGTGGGCACTGGCGGTGGGGGGCTGGGGGCCCGGACTTACACAGGGTGAGGGGGGAGTGCAGAAGCCACTGCTCCCTGCGCCTCAGTTTCCCCGCTCCAGCCTGACTTCTTGGAGGCCAGGTGAGGTAGGGATGCTCCCTCCTCGGGCCTGTCCTGAGCATCTGTCCCCGGTCCCCTGGGCATCCGCAGTCCAAGTGCCCGTCGACTCAGAGCCCAGCCCTGGCTCTTCCGGAAACACTCGCTGATGTGCTCAACCCTGGCGCCACCTACCCGTGTTCCCAGTCTCCCCGTGTCCCCGGCCTCCCCATTGCCCCTGGCCTCCCCATTGCCCCTGGCCTCCCCATACTCCTGGCCTTCCCATACCCCTGGCCTCCCTGTGCCCCTGGCCTCCCGATGCCCCCTGGCCTCTCCATGCCTCCAGCCTCCCCATTGACCCTGGTCTCCCCTTGCCCTCATCTTCCCTGTGCCCCCGGCCTCCCTATGCCCCCCAGCCTCCCCATATCCCCTGCCTCCCCGTGCCCCTGGCCTCCCCGTGCCTCTGGGCTCCCCGTGCCCCCAGCCTCCCACCCTCCATCCTGCCTCTGCACCGGGGTCTGGCTATGGCTGTGGAAGGCGGGCTGGCACATGCACCCAGCAGCTGTGGCCTGGGCTGGCTGCGAAATGCCCGGTGTGTGGGAGCCAGGACGGACCAGCCCTGGGGTCAAGGGCGGCTCCGAAGTCAGACTCAGAGGGGCCTTGAGTGCCAGGTAGGGAATCCCAGGTCAGGGGAACCTCTGTGGGCAGAGGGCAGGGAGGGCCGCCCTGGCCCGTGAGCCTGAGCACAGCCCCCTCCCCAGGCTCTTACTCGTCCTGAAGATTCCCACTGCCTCAAGGACACCTCCTCGGGGAAGCCTTCCCTGATTTGAGTCCATACTCTCTCCACCGTCTTTCCCTTAAAAGTCTCCCCACAAGATATACCTAGAATGAAGAAGCCCTGAATGTGCTTTCCCACTCACAGGTACCCCAGTCATCACCAAGGTGGCCCTGGTATGAACTCTGAGCCCTGAACCTTCCTGCTTTCGTAGTCAGACCAGGTGATACTCAAAGTGGGCTCCAGGACCCCCTAACTACTGCCTGGGAGGCCCTCCCAGAGCCCACGCCCATGTGATCACGGACTGTCCACCAGTCTAAGGCCGCTGAGGGCAGGGGCCAAAGGGTTGGGTGTCTCCGGTCCCCGTGCTGCCCCGGCACCTGAATCTGCATTTAGCTGGACGTGTGGGGAGTGCTTGGGGCACAGAGCCTGCCAGCTGCAGGCTGAGGGGTGACAGAGCCCAGCCCCCGGGCGCTGTGTCCCCCTGCGAAGAGCTGCTGGCCCAGCAGTGCCTGCCTGTGACCCCCGGCCAGGGGGGGCGGCCAGCCCGCTCCCTGCCCCAGAGCTGCAGGCCAGCAGCCGGGCCCAGCACAAGCCCTCAGGCCAGTGAGGGGCTCAGGGGCGGGGGCGGCCCGGGGTGGGGCCTGCAGGAGCAGGGCGAGGGGTGGATCCAGCCCTGACCTCAACGAAATTATTTTTAAAACCTGCAAGAGAAAAGGGGATATTTTTAACCTTTGTTCCATCCAGGCATCCCAAGGGAAGGGCAGGGGGAGGAGGAGGAGGGGGAGATGGGAGAGGGCCGGGCCGGGGCTGGGCCTGGGCTGGGGGCTGGGGGCTGGGGGTGGGAGCAGTCCGGTAGAACTCTGAGGATCAGCTTTTTTTTTTTTTTTTTTTGTCCCCAGCCCTTTTGCCTTTTTTAAAAGCTGCAAACAGCAAGAGGGACAGTGGAGTTCATTATATCGAGTTATCTCCTCCGTTCCAGGCAAAGATCAATCTTCCGAGTCTTGCAGCTCCAGCAGGGGGAAGGGAAGAGAAAGAAAACGGGAGGCAAAGAAAAAAAAAACTCCCTGGACCAATTTCCGTTGGCTAACACGATTACTTGGCTGCCTGGCAGCAGCGCCAGCTGTTAGTGGGCGTCTGTCCCCCCCCCCCCCCGCCCACCGCCACGCTCAGTGACCGGCTCCCCCCACCCCCCAGGCTCCCTCCTGAATGGGACTGGCAGGCGGGCAGATGTGAGGGCCCAGGCTCCTTGGCCAGGGCTGTGTTTGGGGAGGCCTCGGGTCATGAAGCTCCGGGCTCAGTGGCAACTCCTGCTGGCCTGGCCTTGTTCATGCCCACCCCCACGGGTAGAGTGTGTAAGGGGGATGAGAGTACGGGCTCTGGAGCCCCGCGTAGCTCTGCTCCTTCCCTCCCTCCCTCCCTCCCTCCTTCCCTTCCTTCCTTCCCTCCCTCCCTCCCTCCCTCCCTCCCTCCCTCCCTCCCTCCCTCCCTCCTTCCTTCCTTCCTTCCTTCCTTCCTTCCTTCCTTCCTTCCTTCCTTCCTTCCTTCCTTCCCTCCCTCCCTCCCTCCCTCCCTCCCTCCCACCAGCATTGACTGAGCATCTCCCTCACCCCAAGGCAGCTGTGAATGGGCCAGGGGTCCCCTGCCTTATAGAGTTCATGATGAGGAGACGCTTACGACACAGGACACATGACAGCAAGATCAGGCCCAGGAAAGAGCTGAGGGGGGAGCAGTGGGGGCAGGGGGCAGGGGGGGTGGAGGGTGGGATGGAGGGTGGGCGGGGGAGCAGCTCTGAGCAGCACGGGTCGGGGGGGGCGGGGGAATGGGAAGGGCAGCTTGGGGCAGCGCAGACGGGACCTGAGTCTTGGGGCGCGGAGACCCTCACCTTGGCAAAGGGGTTTGTCTATACTTGTCTCTGGTCCCTGTGGGATGGGGGAGCCGGTGGGGTCTGGCAGATGGGAGAGGACAGCGGGGGGCCCTGGGAGGCTGTCTGGGGTCCAGCTGCCAGGCTTTGCCGGTGGCTTGGGTGTCGAGGCTGAGGGAGATGTAATTTGGGGGATAAAATGAAGAGTTCTGTCCCAGACAGGTCTGCTGGGCGAGCAAGCAGAGATGACAAATAGTCTGTAGACAGGCAGCTGGGCCCCTGGCGCGGGGCCACAGCTGGGATTTAAAGCCACAGGACCCCTCGAGACAGGTTGAGAAGGCCCCAAGGTGCGTGGAGGAGACACTCCAAAAGGAGGGTGACGAGGGAGGCTGACACCTGGGAGGTGGCCTGGGGGGGGCTGCCCTGTGAGGGGGAAGCGCCCCTGGGCCGGGTGGGTCAGCTGGGTGGCGGGGAGGGAGGGAACTGGGCCACAGTACTCGAGTTGTGCCCAGAAACCCGGGCTCGGGGCAAGGAGGTAACTCAGAGGGCTGAGCGCGTGCAGGAGGCCACACTGCACGGTCCCCTGCACACCCTGGAGCAAAGCCCCAAGCAGCGGGGGTGGCCCCCAGCAAACCCAGTAACACCTGGGTCTGCCTCTCTGCACCCAGAAGCAAAGATTTGCCTCGAAAGATGCAGGAAAACGCAAGCACTTCCCGGGTCCAGAACCGGATGCCTTCCTCCTAGTTTATAATAGTTTGGGCTTGTTTTTATTTGGGGGCCATCCCTGGCTCTGTGCTCAGGGCTGACTCCTGGTGGAGCCTGGGGGACCGCACCCCATGTCGGGGAGGCAAGTGCCCGCCCCGCTGTGCTGTCCTGCTGGCCCTTGTTCACGGCATTGGTAGGATCTTCCCCGGCTGTGTGACTTCACACTCTGAGCATTACCTCTCTGAGCCCCAGTTCCAAAGCTGCAAAGTGCTGCCTGCCCAGCCAGGTGCACAGTGCGTGGAGCTGTTCTTACGTAAGTGCTCCGGGACGCCAGCGACGCTTCTGGGAGACCTTCTGCCTGAGCATCCCGTGCACAGCAGGAAGCCCTGGCGCGGCCTTGGGGCACACTGACCATGTGCCAGAGACGGGGTTATTTTTCTGGCTGTGTCTGAAATAAAACCTGTGACCTTCCTTCTCACGCATCAAGGGAGGGATCTGCCCAGGGTCTGCCCACGTGGGAAGCCCCCTGCAGCGCTCTTCATGTCTCAGCCCGTGCCCCCACCCTGCAGGTGACAGTGGACCCGGCGTGGCAGCCCGCACTGGGGGGCTTGTCAGGGGAATTAAATGAGCTCTTACGTAAAGTGCTCGGCCCGGCAGGGGGCACGGGGAGGGCTGTGATCTTGGAGTGCTGTCGGGGGAGGTCTCCAGAGCCTCTCGCTCTGTGAGGACTGTGATGCATCCGCCCAGAGGCTGTGTTCTGTGTGTGTGCGCGCGCGCACGTGCACACATGCTCACCTTTTTGTTCTGCAGGGTGGCGAGAACCAAGAGAGAGAGACCACATGCTCACTCTACAGACAGTGTGCTCAGAGCTCTTAACAAGAGAAAGCTTTATGGACTCCGTGTCTGGTAGGATGATGGTGTCCAAAAGTGGACACTTAAATGTCCCCTCCTCCAGGGAGCCTTCTAAGATTACACCAGCCCACGGTGCTTCTGTGGTTCAAAAGCCAGCTGTCCCACGTTGGTGGCTCTGAGTCAGCAGCGTGTGCATGTGTGTGTGCATGCATGCACGTGTGAGCACGGTCATCCTGATTTCCATATGGCTTTCCTGAGATCCTGGATGTGCAGGGAGGGACTTGCCGTAGCTCTCCACGGAGTGCTCAGCTCCTCACTATCTGGGAGCAGGTCGGAAACGCCAGGCCACCAGGCCGTGGGCCCTGCCCCAGATTTGCGGCATCAGTGCCTGGGTGACTTTGAAGTGTGTGTGTGTGGCTACTGCTGGGGAAATCAAGGCAGAGCGAGGGGGCCGGCCCCCACTGTGACCCAGCCAGCCTTGGTCACGCTGTGCAGCGACAAAGCCCGGCTGAGTCAGACCCGGGTCTCAGGCGGAGGGGGAGTGGGCGGGCTGCGGGCCTGGGCAGGGTTTTGGCCCAGTGTCCAGCAGAATGTCCGCTGATGGGTCAGCAGCTGCCCGCGGTGCCCACGGGCCTAGCGAGGCCGGAGCGCGTGTCCCTCCCGGAGCCCCCGGCTTCCTCTGGTCCAGCACTAGGCCTGCCTGTCCTCTCACCACTCCCGCTGTCTCTCTGCAGGGGTCCCGCTGAAGAGCCCCCGGAGCCCTGCTGGCTGGCACCCAGTGAGGTAAGAAGCCGAGTCGGCTGGTGGGGAGGTGGGGTCGCGAGGAGGCGTGGGGTGGGGGGGCTCTGTCCTTTGCCCGGCCTCCTCTCTGCCTCTCTCTCCTCCAGCCATGCCCGTGCATGGCGTGTGGCTGCGATTTGGGGGGCAGTTCTGGGCGGGACGGAAGAGGGTGGCCCATTGGTCTGGTGGTTTCGGGGCTCTGGGGTGCACCTTCAGGGCTTCTGGAGGCACCGGGCAGACACAGGTGCAGGGAAGGAGGAGGCAGAGTTGGGGGGAGGGGCATTGCCATGGGGGCTGGCCAGGGCGACCCTCGAGACTGCAGGAGGTCTGGGTGGTGGCCTGACTCGCCGATTGTGTGTGCGTTTAGGAGACCACCATGGTGATGAGGCTTGCAGTGGGGGACCGGGGGCCGGGACAAGGCCCTGCGTCCTGCCCTCCCACCGGGCCCACAGACCCCTCCTGGCTGGCTTCTTGTGTCTCCTCGGACTCGGCTCCGGCTCCGAGGAGCTTTGCTGAGTGGATGGTTTTGAGGAGGGTTTCTGGCTCTAATTTGGCGTCAGGGGGCCCCCCTGAGTGTGTCTGCTGAGTCAGCCTCGCCTCCTTGCTCAGGAGGGAGCAGGAGGGTGTGAAGTGGGGGAGGTGGCAGCCTGCCCCCTCCCCCAAGCTGTCTGCAGCAGTGCCTGCCCCTGGTGAGGTGGGAGGGGAGCAGCGAGGGGCGTGGGCCCCCCCATCCTCCCCCACCCGGCAGGACAAGGCTGCCAGGTGGTCAGCCTACCGGTTCATGGGCTGCGTCCACGCCCAGCCTGTTCTGTCTGTGCTCCTCCCAGGTAAAGGCTCACATGCACCTCAGTGCCTTTGCCACAGGGACGAGTTCCTGGTGCGTGGCTGTGCGTGAGCCCGCAGGGGTGAGGCATGTCATTGGGAGGAGTCCACAGAATCTAAGGACTGGAGCAGTGCAGCCCTTGGTAGCTCAGACCTGTCTGCCAAAGCCAGCACAGTCTGCCAGAGCAGCCAGGAGGAACTGCACCCAGTGGACCCAATCCAGGCAGACTGCCTGGAAGAGGGGGTGCTCATTCTTATTAATTTGCCATGGTTGATCGCCTCTTTCAAGTCGACAGGAAGCCTTTTCTTTTGCAGTTAATTAGCTCATTTATCTTATCTTTACCCCACGAGACAGAGCAGTCTGTCCCCTGCCTACCAGCCGAGGAGGTAGGAACAACTCTGATGACTGAGGTGGTTCATCACAGATCCACCCCCAGCCCCCAGGTTACAAATCCCTCCGTCACGGCCCCCCACGCTGCACATTGCCTCCCAGTCTGGGGGCCCCCACCGGGAGGGACGTGATGCAAACCACGGACTTGGCACTCTTGTCGCCTGGCGGGTCTCCAGGAGCTGGGATCTGCCTCCAGAGAACCAGGTCGGGCAGGGTGCGGCTGAGTCACTGGGGGTGGGGCTGGGGGGGCGGTGTCTGTCTGGGGCGGAAGTGCCTGTGGGCAGGGCTGGTGGTGCAGTTGGGGGCCCAGCAGCGGGTCCCTCTCTGGGGCAGCCCTGCTTCCTGGCCTCGCCCGGGTGCCCCTGCTCAGTCTCTGCCCCTTGGAGGCCCCCCAGACCCTGCCCCCAGCTGCGGTCCCTGGGCGGGCCGAGGGGGCGGGCCTGGCTGACGGGCTGGCGGGCAGAGGGCCCCGCAGCTGGGCTGACCCTGCCAGGGCAGCCCTATTCGCACGCAGTGGCTGAGGGGGGCACCCGGCCTGTTCCGGATGGCCGGAAAGCCGTGCTGGACAGCGCCTGGGAAACCTGGGCAGTCGCATCCGTGGGGGGCGGGGGAGGAGCGACACCTGGGCACGAGGCGTGGTCAGCCCTGGCCAATGAGCTGCTCTGGGTGAAGGGGAGAGTGGGCGGGGCTGCCTTGTTCCGGGACTTCCGGAAGACCCCACCCCACTGCACCCCGCTCCACCCCAACCCACTGCTCCCCACCCCATCCCACCCCACCCCACCCTGCCCACTGCACCTCCCCTCACCTCACCCCACTGCACCCCACCCCACCCCAGCCTACTGCATCCCACCCGCTCCACCCACCCCACCCGTCCCACCCACTCTACCCCGCCTTCCCCAGGTTCTCGCTGCAGGGTCCCAGGTCTGGCCCTGGGGGCTGCTTTGCTCTCAGTCCAGCGGCCCAGGGCTCCGGTTCTGGCGCAGGGCCCAGTGCTCACTCTCTGATTAGGGACTTCATTTTCAACTTTATTCTTTATTTTAGTTTTAGCCCCGCCCCCCCCCCCCCCCCCGCAGTGCCACGCCGTCCACTCCTGGCTCAGCGCTTGAGGTCACTCCCCGCGCTGCTGGGGGCAGCTCCTGTGCCCACAGTCAGCCCCGGAGCGGTCCCTCCCGCTGAGCTCTCCTCTGGAATTGCTGCTTTGGACTTGGCTCCGTGTCTTTGCGTCTCTCCTCTGTGAGCGAGGGCCCTACCCGCCGCCCTCTGCCTCCTCCCTGCAGTCCAGTCCCGGGTCCGCGCTGCTGGGGCTTGGCTGCGCAGGGGAGCGCTGAGAGCTGCGCCTTCTGCGCCTGACCCCAGCATTTGCCTGGTTATGTGACTCGGAGCCCCTCTCCGCCCCTCTCTGGGCTCCACTGTCCCCACGTGGAGAGTCGCCTCCTCAGATGGCTGCTGGGAAGATGCTGGGAGCACGGGACACCGGCTGCTGCATGCCAGGCCTGTGGCGGCCTGGGAGTCGGGGGTGGGGGGGTGCTGTCCTGCAGGGCAGAGACGGGGGTGGGGGCTCAGCCCCGCCCTTGACCTGGGTGCTGGGGGGCCTCGTCTCCGGCGGGGTGTCCCTGGGCACCCCTTGTTGGAGGCCCTTTGGAGACCTGAGCAGCGCGAGCAGTCCTAAGAAACTCAGCCTGGCGCGAGCCCGACTCCAGAACCTTCCAGCCGGGAGACCCGGGCAGGTGCACAGGCTCCCCGTGCCCCCGTTTTCCAGCGTGGGGAGGAGAGCGGGAGAGCAGCCCTCCTGGGCGCTGGAGAATGGACGGGCCGCCTGGCTGCCGAGGACCATGTCCAGCGCAAGGCCAGAGTCCAGAGGGACGGGCTGGGTCCTGCCTGCCCCCTTACCCCTTCTCCAGACCCCGGGGCCTGGGCTTTCATGGCCTGAGGAGCCGCCACGTATGTGTGCAAGGACAGTCCTTCTTTGTGTCTTTGTTTTGGTCACGTACGCATTGACCGTGCGTTTATGGCCCCTGGTGTGTCCAGCCGAGGGAGATGCCCAGCGTCCGCGCATGCGCAGACCGATGCAGGGGGCGGAGCCGGGGGATTGTGCAGGGTAAGGCCAGCCCTAGTGCGAAGGGAGTGAGCCCTGAGCACCACTGGGTGTGGTTGCACTCCTGCCTCCCACCTCCCTCCAGCAAACAGGCTCAATCCAGGTCATGGAAAATGGGGTGAAATTGGAGGAAGACCCTCAGGGAGCACTCAGGGTCTGAGTCCGGGCTGAGGATGGGGCCTGGAGCTTCCTGCGGACAGGTGGAAGGGAAATAGAGCCAGGGGCAGTGTGGCAGGGTGAGGAGGGGGCCCAGGGGGGCGGGTGGGGGTGCTGGGACTCGGCAGGCTTACCCACAGTGCCGCTGGGTCACAGCTCGTTGGCCGAGTCGCCCCCGTGGCCGCGTGGGGTGGACAGCTGGAGCCCCAGGGCTGCTGAGCGAGGACCTGCCCGCTGCCCAGTGGTTCTTGTCCTTCCCACCTGGACCCAAGGCCCGGTGAGCAGTGGGAATGGGGGGCCCTGAGCTGGGGTTTGATCCAGCTGCAACCCCCTGCCCCACCTCCAGAGTCTGGTCTGCTGTGAGAAGACCTGCACAGAGATACCCCTTCCAGCCCGCAGCCGGGAGCTGAGCGGCCAGTATGTTCCTTCCTGGCCTCGCGGCTCTGGGGAGGCTGGGGCTCGCCTGGGCCTGGCCGTGGCGCCAAGTCGGAAGGGCAGAGCTTTTCCTCCAGGGCTGGGCTGGCCAGGGTGCCAGTGGGGATGGCTCCCACCCATCCAGCCTTCCCTGTACCCCACAGAGTGCAGGCTTTGGGGGACAGGGATCTGGGGCCTGGTCTGGACTAGGGGGGCTGGTCAGTTCCAGGCATGGAACCTCCCTGGGGTGCTGGGGCATGGTCTGGCCAGGATGCGAAGGATTCCTGGGACCACATGGTCCCCTGAGCACTGATCCGGGAGTAGTTCCTGAGTACTGTGGGGTGTGATCAAAATCAAGAGGGGGTGGAAGGAAAGGAGAGAGGGAGGGAGGAGGGAGAAAGAGGGAGAAAGGGAGAGAGGGGAGGGAGAAAGAGGGAGAAAGGGAGAGAGGGGAGGGAGAAAGAGGGAGAAAGGGAGAGAGGGGAGGGAGAAAGAGAGAGGGGAGAGAGAGGAAGAGAAAGGGAGAGGGTGGGAGAGAGAAGGAGAGAGGGAGGAGGGGGGAGAGAATGAGAGAGAGGGAGAGGATGGGGAAGAGAGGGAGAGAAAAGGGGAGAGAGGAAGGGAGAGAGAGGGAGGGAAAGGGTGGGAGAGGGAGAGAAAAGCAGAGAGAGAGGGAGAGAGAAGAAGAGAGGAGATGGTGGGAGAGAGGGAGAGAGAAGGGAAGAGAGAAGGAGAGCGTGGGAGAGAGGGAGAGAGAAGGGAAGAGAGTAGGAGAGGGTGGGGGAGAGAAAGGGAGAGGGGAGAGAGGAAGAGAAAGGGAGAGGGTGGGAGAGAGGAGAGAGGAGGGAGGAGAGAGGGGGAGAGAATGAGAGAGGGAGAGGATGGGGAAGAGAGGGAGAGAAAAGGGGAGGAAGAGAGAGGGAGGGAGAGGGAGGGAGAGGGTGGGAGAGGGAGAGAAAAGCAGAGAGAGGGAGAGAGAAGAGAGGAGCGGGTGGGAGAGAGGGAGAGAGAAGGGAAGAGAGGAGGAGAGGGTGGGACAGAGGGAGAGAGAAGGAGAGAGGAGAGGGTGGGAGAGAGGGAGAGAGGAGAGGGTGGGACAGAGAGGGAGGAAGAGAGAGGGAGAGGGAGAGAGAAGGAGAGAGGAGAGGGTGGGAGAGGGAGAGAGGGAGGGAGAGGGAGGGAGAGGGAGAGAGCAGTGCTCGAGGTCACTCAGCTGGGGAGGGGACGCCTCGGGGCTCCATCAGCTCTATGTGAACCCCCAGCTAGAGGGGGGCCAGAGAGCAGGAGGCACCCTCCCTTCGGCAGTCACCATCAGACTGTGCGGCCCCCAGGAGGAGGCTTGGGGTCAGGCCTCAGGCAGGCCCCGGGGCTGTGTAGTGGTGGGGGGCGGTACTCACAGCCACCGGCAGTGGCAGAGCCCTGAAATGTCCCTTTCAACTCAGCCTGTCACATCAGGCCTGGCTGGACAAGGACAGGGAGGGGACAGCCTGGTCAGGGACAGGGCCCCGCGCTGGGGAGGAGACACAGCTCTGGCCCAGCTAATCCCCAGCCTCCGTTTCCCCCTGTGCACCAGGACAACGGAACCGGGTATGTTTTTATTTGCCATGAGTCACCCCAGGTGCTAAAGGGACTCAGGCCTCCACCAACTCCGAGCTCAAGGGGGCCAAAGTTGACCCCAGCTCTAGAGCAGCCTTGCGGTGCAGGCCACAGAGGCCCTGTCAGGCCCTCTGTCTTTCTCGTCCCTACCTCTGGCTTGTTTGGGGGCCCCGGACCTTCCAAATGTGCCCCCTCCCCCCAAATAAACCTGGACGAGTGCAGGGGGTGACTGGTTAGGTGCCGAGGCTGTGTGCAGGTGTGCTGAGGTGAGGGCGGCCTTGGGGGGCGTCCGTGCGGCAGCATAGACCCCTGTGGCACCAACACAGAAGGACCCCCACCCCCAGCTCCTGCGAAGGGCTGCGAGTGGGCGCACGCTGGGTGCCCCTATATATAGCGGTGCAGACGCGCACCCCGGCTATTTGTGTCCTTCCTCCTCCCGCGGTAGGGGGAGGGGAGAGAAAGTAGTCCATCTAAAAATACAACCCGGGGAAAATATCACCACGCCCGGCCCCAGCCGAGACTGTCTCCTGCTCTCGCCTCCGCCCCCGCGCCCCGACTTACCTCACTGCCGCCTGGGCTCCTTTTGGGACCAGGGGGGCGCTGCTGCCTCCCCCAGCCGTGGGGGGCGGGCGGGAGTCTCCCCCACCTCGCGGGTGTAGGGATGGGCCCAGGAGGGCTCCCTGCTCCCCGGGGCGGAGGGCTGCGTCTCCCCACGTGCTTAGCATGTGGCTCGGTCCTGCTGCATGTGACTTTGGGGGTGCCACTTCCCCGGGTGGTGGTGCTGAGGTTGAAGGTGGGCTGCAGGATAGCTGAGCCCCCTCTGCCTTCATCCTGGTGGGATGCCAGCGCCGTTTCCCCCGGCCCTCTCTTCCCTCTGCCCTGCTTTCGGAGGCTGTGTGGGTACCGTGTCGGTTTAGGGCCCGAGAGATGGTTCACGTGAGTCCTGAGACCCGAGTTCACGGCAAGTGCCCCCTCCAGCCCAGCTCCTCTGTGTGTGGCCTGGTGGCCCCTGTATCGTGTCACGGGTTGGTGTCACGCTGAGCTCTGTTGGGAATGGCCCCGAACCCCCATCCTGCCCCCACGCTGCTGGGTGTGGCCTCCACATAAAAACCAAGAGGAAATCAGGCTGGGGGTCTAGGTCACCGGGGGGCACTTCCCTTGCCCGTCGCCAACGGGGACTCCATCCCGGCATCCCATAAGGTCTCCTGAGCCCTGCAGGGAGTGATTCCCGAGTAAGCCCCGAGATAGTGGGGAGCAACCCCCAGCTAAAGCTCCCGCCCAGGTCCATGGGAGGTGTGTGGCTTCCATGTGGCTATGAGTGTGGCCTGAGAGGGGTAATGTCCTCCAGGTCAGCCCTCGTGCAGAACGACGCCCTTGTCTCTCCTGTCATGTCCTGTTGGCGTGTGCTGGGTAGGCCCAGACACAGCCAGGAGAGTCGCCAGGCTAAGGGTGCCGCCCCCTGGCCCCCCACCTCCAGCTCCTCATTGCCTGTTAGCCTTTTTCTTTAGTTTGGGTTTTTTGGGGAGGGATTTTGTTGTTGGTTTGTTTTGGGCCACACCCAGAAGTGCTCAGGCTTACTCCTGGCTCTTACTCCTGGCTCTGTGCTTAGGGATCACTCATGGTGGGGCCTGGGGACCATTCGGGGTGCTGGCGATTAGACATAGTCTGGCTGTGTACAGGGTGAGTGCTGGGCTCCTGTCTCTGGATCTTGCAGCTCCGCACCCCCTGGTTTCTGGGGCTCTGAGAGGGCACCCCTGGGTTAGTGTGGGGGCCGGGCTGGGACTGGAAATCCTGCAGCAGTGGGGACCAGTCTTCGGATCCCTGAGTTCCCGCCGATCAGCGTTGGTGCCTGTGTAGCAGCTGGTAGCCGCTGCTGGCCATTCTGACCGTGTCCAGCTGTATCCAGGGAGGTACGGCGAAGGGCCCTTCAGAAAATCATGACCGTAATGTCATTATCACACCTGCAGAGCCAAGTGCGACTTGACACGGGTTCATTAGGACCCAGTTCACGCCCCAGAATAGCCTCTCGGGAGGAGTGAGCACTGTTGCCCAGAGGGTGGGTCACTGCTGGAGGTCACCCAGCTGCAAGAGGACAAGAAGGGATTTGCACCCAGCTCACCCAGCTGCCAAGGGCCTCTTGCATTGCTAGGCAGAGCCAGGCTCACCCTGCCCACCCCCTGAGAGTGGCCAAGTATGCCCAGGGGCCCCCGTCTGAGTTTCATGGACACGGGACTGGCTCCTGGCCCCTGGCAACAACCAGTGTGGCCAGAGGCTCCTCTTGGCACAGCTGGGCATGAGTGCAGCGCGGGAGGCCAGCTCGTGCTGGCGGGGGCACACTCCCGCCCAGCCAGGTCAGCCCCGAGCCTCACCGGGGTGTTCACAAGCCATTAAGCCACGCCGATAACACTTTGCAGCTCCTATTTAAGATGTATTTAAAAAAAAAATCAGACCAACCACCAGGCACCTTTTCAGAGAGGAAACGGCAGCCTTCGAGGTGAAATGCATCCGTGGTGTCACCTACGCAGGCATCGCCCGGCAGGTGTTTGGGGGTGGGGGGTGGGCCGCCAGCACCCGGCCTCCCTGCTTGGAGGGCGCAGGTGCTCTGAGCATCTCGGCAGGGTGGGGTGCGGGGCTGAAGGCCCAGGGTGCCACAGAGGGAGGGAGCAGAGAGGGTAGTGCCTGGGGCTGCCCATTCACAGATGGAGAAGCGAAGCTCCATGCCAGGGATGGGGGCAGAGGCCCCCAGTCACACACCCCGAGTCTGCCTGAGATGGGACCCCCACGGGCTGCATCTGATTCCTCCTGTCCGCACCCAGCTACAGGCACCTCCAGGCCTCTCAGTAGCCTGGGCCTTAGTGTTCCTCTCTGCAGTATGGGTGAGGGGGGAAGCCCCCGGGACAGGGCCTGGAATGCAGCAGAGACCCCTGGGGCTTCCCCACCTCCTCCTTGAAAGGCCTCAGGCTGCACTATGACCCAGGGGTGCCCTGGGCTGGTTTCTTCCTTCCTCCCCCCTTCCTGCCCCCCGTGGTCCTTCCGTGCACACCCCACTCCAAGCACTGCCCTGGACACGGGGGACGCCACAGTCGAAAGGATACAAGCAAATGATCTGACACACGGCACAAAGTCTGGCTGCTTCTGGGAGGTTCTGGCTGAACGGAGGCCTTTAAAGCAGGGTGATGAATCACAGCCGTGTCATGTGTGGACCACCCGGGGACAGATCTGCCCTGCAGGAGAGCAAGGAGGGCTTCCTGGAGGAGATGGGCCTGAAGAGGTGGGAGGCATGGGCACAGGGATGGATCAGCAGGCTGAGGAAATGGCCAGTATAAAGGTCTTGTGGTAGGAGCTCAAGGGGGAGAGACAAGGAGCGGAGCATGTCGGCAGGTGCTGGAGATGCAGTTGGAAGTCGGGGTCAGGCCTCCCTGAGGCTATGGAGGGAGGGTCTTACACTGAGATTGTGGGCACCAACGGGTTTCCGGCTGTTACAGGGGCATGGGCTGGGACGGCATAAATAGGGGCAGGAGGTGGTGTCGGGGTGAATGTGAGTGCCCAGGCGCAGGGGCCAGGGTTGGGGCCCCCACTGCTGTCTGCTCTCTCCCTGTTCTTCCCTCCAGGCCTGCTGACCCGGGGAAGGCCCTGCAGGGGTGCGGGGTGGAGGGCACCTTGTCCGGAGGATGAAGCAGGGGAGAGGAGGAACGGGGTGTCCTGTGAGCAGGGAGGGGCTTTCTGGCCTATGAAGCTGGGCGCGGGGCGGGTCAGGGTACAGAGGGCAGTTGGGGGGGTGCGGGGGGCGGGGGTCCGGTGCCGTGAGGACCGCCTCACTCTCCTGGCTCCTGACTGGCAGCTGTGTCTCCAGCGGGGGAGGCGTCCGTGGCTGAGGAGGGCTCTCTCGATCGGGATAATTATGTTAATTAAAATGCTTTCTTTATCGCAGTTGTGATTAATAAAAACAGTTCCTCTGCTCCCTTTAAGCGCGCTAACCTTCTGCTGCACCGCCAAGGAGGCCCTTTCTCAGCAATTTATGAGTCTTCACGCAGATTCCAACAGGCGGGCTGTGGGGCGGGCACTGGGCTGGCCAGGAGGCAGCTGGCAGGCCTCAGGGCCCGCCCCTGGGGCAGGGGAGCATGGGGTGTCCGCTGCTGAGTCCGCGGGATGGTGAAACACTGCTTAATCCCTGATTGCTGCTTGTCACCATTGCGCTGCAAGGCACAGGGTCATTAATGAGCCCAATTAAGGGAAGGCACTCTCGGGAAAGGGGCTGGGGGGTGGGGGGGTCCTGGCACTGACGGAGGCCAGGGACGCTGTAGGCCCCTGATAAAGCGAGGCTGCTGATGTGAGGGGATGAGGGCAAGGGACACACCCTCTCCCATTCCCAGGGACCCCCAGCAGCTCACATTTCCCACCTCTGCCTGGTCCTGAGACAGACCCTGCCCAGGTCCTGGGGCTTATCTGTAAAGGTGGGTGGGCCTCATCATGTTTGTGTTGTCTATGTGTTTGTGTATTTGTGTGAATGTGTGTGTCTGTGTATATCTGTGTGTGTCTGTGTGTGTTGCTGAGTCTGGCCATGTGTCTATGTGTGTCAGTGTCTCTGTATCTGTGTGTGTCTCTGTGTGTGTCTCTGTGTGTCTCTGTGTCTGTGTGTGTCTCTGTGTCTGTGTGTGTCTGTGTGTGTCTCTGTATCTGTTTGTGTGTCTCTGTGTATCTGTGTCTGTGTGTGTCTGTGTATGTCTCCGTGTCTGTGTGTTTCTCTGTGTATGTGAATGTGTGTGTGTCTGTGTGTATCTATGTGTGTCTGTGTGTCTCTAAGTGTATGTGTGTCTCTGTATCTGTTTGTGTCTCTGTGTGTGTCTGTGTTTGTGTGTGTGTCTCTGTGTGTCTGTGTATGTCTCCGTCTGTGTGTTTCTCTTTGTATGTGTATCTGTGTGTGTCTGTGTGTGTCTGTGTGTGTCTCTGTGTGGGGGGCACTTGCCTGTGTCACGGGTGCGCACTCCTATATTTGTGTGGGCACTCTGCTGCTGGATGTCTGGCACAGGAACACACATGCACATGGGTTGCCCAGGTGTGTGTGAGGATGTTGACACATGTGGTCACTGTCAAGCACTGTCAAGCAGCAGTGCCTGTGCCTGGTGTGGGTGATTGGTGAACACATGTGACATGGAATCTCGCCGTCCCCGCAGTATCTGGCCCGAGGGAGGAGCGAGGACAGGGCGGCCGTCTGTGTGCCTGAGTGGACGGAGGCGAGCCCAGGCCGGGCTGGGGCCCCTGCTCAGAGGGAGGGACGGCAGCAACTCTGGGTGTGGTCTAGCCTTGACCCTACACTGAGCTCATCGACCCCCCCAGGCCTCACAGACACACGGACACACACACACACACACACTGTGGTTGTGGGCCCTGTGTGGAGCCCGAAGCTCAGTGGGGCGTCTGGCCCATCTTCAGGGTGCCTGCAGGAGCTGCTCCTTGTCCCTGCAAACCCCCTCCCCCTCCCCATGTCTGTGCCCAGTAAGCAGCCCGGCCCCCATCCATCTGTCTGCTCCTGCTCCCCACCTTGTCTGCTGAGCGCGAGCCGCGTGGCAGATACGTCAGGGCCTTCCCAGCCTGAGTTGTGGGGCGCGAGTGCAGGGGGCCCGGGCCTCGAGCCAGGCTGGGGCACGGCTTCTGGGCAGGAACACCCGCGCTCAGCAGACAGGGCTGACGGCTGATCCGCGAGCATGAGGCAGCCCCGCGGACCAGCTGGGACCCCGGCCGGCCGCCCCCGCCTCCCGTCTGCCTGGGGGCTGCCCCCGCTCACCTCCACTGTATTTACGTGTCTGTTTTATGATTTCAATTTTTAATGCCGCTGCTCTTTGAAGACGCTTAATGCTTTCGAGTGGAACATTTCCTTCCAGGACCTGAGCGCAGATTGAGGACAGAGCAATAAATCAACTAATAACTGGAACCTCATTTTCTGCTCCACGGCGGGGAGTTAACCCCCGCCTGGCTGCGCACCTCTCCCCAGCACCCCGGGGCTCAGCTCACACCTCTGGCTCCCTCCTGCTCCCACCCGCCCCTCTCTCGTCCTGGCCTCTCTCACTCCCGCCTGCCTTGCCCCTCTTTCTCCTCATCTTTATTTCTGTCCCACTCCAAGCAGGTATGAGTAGAGGTGATGCCTGGGACAGGGGGCTGTGGAGGGGACGCTGAGTCACGTGAGAAATGTGTGTCGGCAACTCTGGCGGCCTGGATGCTGACCCAGCTCTGCCCCGGTTTGCCCTGGAGACCCAGGGGAAGACCGGTCCCTGAGCCCCCAGGCCCCACCTTAGCAGAGGGTGGGCCTGGGTCTGGTTTAGCATGTAGGACAGACTGAAGAGCAAAGGTGGACAGCATTCTTGCAGCTCCTGCCCTGTGACCCTGGATAAGTCACTTAACCTCTCTGGACCTCCATTCCCCGACCTGTGAAGCAGGCTAGAAAAGTGCCCCGCTCAGAGCTCCGTTGTGTGGCTTAGAGGAATCATTTGCTTATAAAGCCCTTGACTCCTCACAAGTGCTCCCCAGTACCTACCATATGTATTTGGGTGCACACCCCCCAGCATGCTCACACACACACCCCTGCCGCGGGCCAGGACACACTGGGGTGCAGCAGGTGCCCCCACCCAAGAAACTCCAGCTCCAGTACATGGCATGGGCTACAGTCTTCAAGTATGGAGGAGCCTCACATCCAGGTGAGCAGTCAGGATTGACTTCCTGGAGGAGGCGACACCTGTTCTAGATCTCAGCCAGGCAGAGAGGAGGGTGGACCACAGCTCCTGTGGGGGGCCTGGCAGGAGACTATTTGGAGTGTGTCGGCCTGATTGGAGGTGCTCACACTGGTTCAGAGGAGCACGGGGCAGGAGAGCAGGAGGCACCTACTGCACACCGGCCTCCTTATCTCTTCGGGAGAGAGGAGCTCTCCTGCCTGGGGGCTGTCGGGGTAAGGGGCAGGGCTGGCGCCCGTGTCTGTTTGACTCTGACGCTCCAGTCCCAGCCCTGCAAGGCTGAAGAAGGACGGCTGACCCAAACCTGCTTGCATGCCTCTGGGGACGAGGAGCTCACTACTCCCGAGGCCTATTTCTGGAGGGTCACTGTCCCAAAGGATCTTCAGGCTGAGCCGACCCCAGTCGTCGTGAGTCACCCCCCAGCCTCACCTTGGCCTGCCCAGGTGCTGCAGGAAGGGCCGCCGAGAGCAGGCGGCACTGTCTCCTCGCGCTTTGAGCCCGATGGTCCCCGTGTGACCGTGGCCGCCTGCTCTGGCCGTCAGGGTGATACTTGCAGCCCAGACCTGTGGGCTCCAGACTCTGGAACGTTCGGCTCTGCCAGGGCGCGACCCAGCATGATCCAGCTGGTGTCTCCTCAGGGCCAGAGCAGCTCCCAGAGGGACATGGGGGGTGAGTGTGCCGCCGAGCCCTCTGGTGTCAGCTGCTGTTTGGGGGAGGGGCTGCGTGGGTGTTCACAGACACTCAGGAGTGGCCGCCACTCCCACATCCGCTCCCGATTCCTGGGAAGAGGCAGTGGCCATCCAGGCCCAACATGGCCCTAAAGCCCCTCCCTGCCCGCCTCGTCACACTGCCATCTGCCCCCCACCGCCCATCTATCCCCCCCATGCAGATCTGTCCCCTCAGTGCCCATCTACCCCCTTAGTGTCCATCTATCCCCTCAGTGCCCATCTACCCCTTCAGTGTCCATCTATCCCCTCAGTGTCCATTTATCCCCTTCAGTGTACATCTGTCCCCTCAGTGTTCATCTATCCCCTCAGTGCCCATTTATCCCCTTCAGTGTCCATCTGTCCCCTCAGTGCCCATCTATCCCCCTCAGTGTCCATCTGTCCCCTCAGTGCCCATCTATCCCCTCAGTGCCCGTCTATCCCCTTAGTGCCCATCTATCCCCTTAGTGCCCATCTATCCCCTCAGTGCCCATCTATTCCCTCAGTGCCCATGTATCTCCCCTCAGTGCCCGTCTATCCCCTCAGTGCCCATCTATCCCCTCAGTGCCCATCTATCCCCTCAGTGCCCATCTATTCCCTCAGTGCCCATGTATCTCCCCTTAGTGCCCGTCTGTCTTCTCAGTGCCCATCTATCCCTCAGTGCCCATGTATCTCCCACTGCCCATCTGTCCCTGCACTGTCCATTTATCCCAACAATGTCCGTCTGCCCCTGCCCCCACTGCCCATTCACCCCAGGACCCCATTGTGTGGAGACGAGGGAGATGGGGTCTGGGGGTCATGCTAGGGTGGAGGCAAGACAGGAAAGGCAGGGTGGAGGCCAGTGGGCTCCCTAGGGTGTCTCCTGAGGTGGGGGACAGTGGGGGTTCTGGGTGGGGCCAGGTCTTTGAGCAAGTTTCCACTAGTGTGGGCGCCTGGGCCAGTGCTTGGGCAGAGCTGGGCTGCGGGCAGTGGGGGGCGGTGGAGGGGGGCGCCCTGCTGCCATCAGGAGCGGAGCTGGTGTTGAGACAGGACAGCCCTGGGGTGTGTCTGGAGGAGCGAGGAAAGGCGGGGAGGGGCCGAGAGGAAGAGGGAGCCCTCTGGTGGGTGCGGGTGGGCGAGACGGAGACACCGAGGCGGCCCTCACCGACCACTGGGGAAGCCCAGGGCGGGGGCCTCCCTCCTGCTTCCTGGAAGTTCTGTGGTGGAGAGAAATGGAGGGGTGTGGCTGGGGGGGCACAGGAATCTTACGGGCGGGGGAAGCACTTCAGGGACCCTCTCCCGGCAGCTGTCCTCCGTGTGGGGGGCTGAGTGGCCGGCCCCGCCCCGGCCAGGCAGTAGACGTGTTCACCACCACGGGCCTCGCTCAGACCTCCTGGCCTGCGTGATCTCGTGCATGTGTGCATGCCTGTACATGCACACAGTTCTGGGCGTGTGTTTTGTGTGACCACTGCTGCTGGCCAGACCCAGACCCCTCAGGCCCTCGAGGAGCTTCCTGAACCTCCACCCGCCCTACTTCTGGCCCTGCTCGCACCCCTCTGTGTTCCTCTGCCTCTGCGGTGGATAGGTTCTGTACAACAGAATCGTACAACCTGGAGCCTTCTGATTGTGTGTTTGTGTTGGAAACACGACATCTTTGAAGGAGGGGTGCTAGTGGACTAGGCGTGTGCAGCGGGGAAGGCTGAGGGTCCACCGAGAGGGGACAATGGAGACTCCTATTGGGCCACTGGAGGAGGCGGCATCCTGGGCCCGAGGGACCTGGGCAGCTGGGCTGCAGCAGGTGGGCTTCTAGAATATGCGGTGGGCAGGCGGAGGCGGGCGTGCACATCTGGAGGATGGGGCAAGTGTGCCAGGCGGAGGGGGTATGGGCGGAGAAGGCGGGGGCTATGTCTTTGAGGGCAGGAGCTGGTGCAGCAGAGCCGGGACACGGGCAGCTAAGTGGGCTCACTTTCCCCCTCAGCTGCTGAGTTGAATTCCAGTTGTGGCACCCAGCAGGGGGCTAGATTGATCTTTCCAGGAAGGGAACCCAGTCTCTGAAGGCAGCTTCCAGGGAGGGAGAGGGCCATGGCGCTTTTTTTTGTTTGTTGGGTCACATCCAGTGATGCTCAGAGCTGACTCCTGGCCCTGCACTCGGGAATTACTCCTGGCAGGACTCAGGGGCCCACATGGGATGCCAGAGATTCGACCAGGCCGGCTGTGTGCAAGACAAGTGCCCTACCCACTGTACTATTGCTCCGGCCACAGGCTGTGTTTTCTACAGGCTGTGTGATAGCTATGGACATGGAGGCCACACAGAGGAGGGTGGTGGGGAGGGTCTCCTTGTGGTGGGCACGTGTGGCAGAGGCTGGGGATGGGCACTGGTGGGAGGTTGGACCAGCTCTGAGGCTGAGACGGAAGCTTCAGGCATAAGGGTGGGAGAGCCAGGTACTGGTCACCCCGGCCAGGCGAGGTCACCAAGAGGAGTCAGGCCGGGAGGGAGGGTGGCACAGCCCTGCAGGTGGGCGTGTGAGGCCAGGAGGAGGCTGGGTGGGGAATGCAAAGCTGAGGTCTGGAAGGGGACTGAGGTGAGGGGCAGGAATCATAACAACATCCCTGCACCCCCACGGGAAAACAGAGACCAGAGGTCAGGAAGGGTTCAGAAGCCCCTCACCCCTGCCACCCACGGAGCCTTATGCAGGGGGTGGTGCAGGGGTGGGTGGGCCGGTCTCAGAGACTCCGCAGGGTGAAGTGGGGGCTGAGTGGGTTGTGTTGGCTTTGTGGTGCTGGGTGGGGGCGAAGCCTGGGGCTTGTCTTCTGGCACTGAGCAGCCCTGGCCCCAACCATAGACGGGTTTGTGTTTTGGGGTGTTGGCTCCTATGAGTGTCCAGGGCTAAGGGCCACTCCCAGTGAGACTCGGGCCCATCGGCCCGACACCTCAATACTCCAAAATAATCCGCTTGTTATTTACTTTTTGTTTATTTCTTTGGGTCATGCACAGTGGTGCTCGGGGCGTCCTCCTGGCTTTGTGCTCAGGGATCACTCCTGGAGGGGCTCAGGGGACCGTATAGGGTGCCAGAGTTGACTGCATGTGAGGAAAATGCCCTATCTGCTATACTGTTTATTGCTCCGGCCCCTAGCAGAGATTTGTGGGGATTTCTTTCTTGGCTTCTTTTCTTTCTCTCTCTCTCTTTCCTCCTTTCTTTCTTTCTTTCTTTCTTTCTTTCTTTCTTTCTTTCTTTCTTTCTTTCTTTCTTTCTTTCTTTCTTTCTTTCTTTCTTTCTTTCTTTCTTCCTTTCTCCTTCCTTCCTTCCTTCCTTCCTTCCTTCCTTCCTTCCTTCCTTCCTTCCTTCCTTCCTTCCTTCCTTTCTTTTCTTTTCTTTTTTTGCGCCACATCCAACGATGTTCATGGTTTACTCCTGGCGTTGTGCTCAGGAATTACTCCTGATGTGCTCAGGGGACCATCCGGGTTGCTGGATCAAACCTGGGTCAGCCGCGTCCAAGGCAAGCTTGCTCCCCACTATACTATGGTCCGGGGCTTGAGTTGTGGGAGTTTCTGAGAACATTGGAGTTCTGGGGCTACTGCACCTTCGAGGCATAGGAGAGGCCTGGGGGTGTGGGGCTTGCCTGCTCCCCAGCTGCCTGGAGTGCCCGCTGCTTTTCTGGCTGGTCATGGAGAGCAGGGAGACCCCTGCAAGTGGAGGACTGAGGGACGATGATTGGGACCAGGATAGAAGCTGTACCCGCAGGGATGCCAGGACAGAAACCACAGCCATTTGCAGTTTCCTCCTTCTGGTTCTGCAGGGGGGACTCTGTGGGGCGGGGGCCGTGGGCAGGGGCTGCAGCTGGGTGTAGGACCTAGGAACGCTGCCCGGCTGGCGGCAGCTAAGTAGGTGGGCGCATCTTCAGCAGGCGGAGGTGGCCCGAGGGCAGGAGCAGACGGGGTTGTGGATGTGCCAGTTTGGAGGGAGATTAGCTCAGCAGCCCGACCAGGGTGAGCCACGTGGATAGAAACACTGGCGTTGTGACACCCTCATTGACAATAAAGGTAAAGGGCAGGGGGATAGTTGCATGGGCAGGGCGCTGGACTTGCATGGAGCCCACCCGGGTTCGATCCCCGGCACCCGAGTCCCACCAGGACCTTGAGCACAGAGCCAGGAGTAAGCCCTGAGTACAGCCTACCCTCCCTGCCCCCACAGAGAAGAGGATAATAATAAGTGAAAAAAAATCACTAGAAAATGGGGCCTAGGCCGCTCTCCTCAAGGCTACGATTGCTCACTGTGGGGACAGGTCCGTGTCCGGTGATGCAGCTCCGGGGCTCAGGGCGTCCTGCATGAACGGGGTCCGACAGCCCGGTGGTCCTGGTGGAGCGTGCTGGGGCCTTTCTGCAGCCCACTCCTCTGAGGGCTGTTTTTCTCCCTGGGGTTCTGTAGCCGAGCACCTGCTCTGGGCCTCATGTCGGCCGCTGAGGAGGAGCTCGCTACAGCACCCAGTTCCCAAAGACCCTCCTGCAGCGAGGGTGCTGGGGCCCTGGGGCCTGGTGCCTTGTGGGTGAGGCTGTGCTGCGTGAAGGCCTTCCTGGGACCAGCCAGTCCGCAGGCCCCCTGGGCTCACTTCCCACCCAGCTTCCCCACCGCCACGTCCCCCTCCCCCCTTCCTTTGGCAGGGGGAGCCACACCCAGCTGTGCTCAGAGGAACGTGTGTGGTGCTGGGGAAAGAATCTGGATTGGCTGTGTGGAAGGCAAGTGCCTTCCCTGCTGTATTTAATAATAATAATAATAATAATATTAAATATGCATTATTATTTCACCATCTCTCTGACCCAGTCTTGTTCTCTCTTCCCTCTAGGCTGAGATATGAGTTCGGCCTTCCCCTGACCAGAGAGTGGGGTGCCTGAGGGTGGGCCAGGGGGCGCTCAGGACAGCGTGCTTTTAGGGCAGAGCCTTCCCCAGCCCCCTCGGCCCCAGGCTCAGGCTTTGTTAAAGGGCTAAAGGCAGTCAGCGGACATTTGGACCTGTGCTTCCTGGATTGGAGAGTGGCCCAGTGTCTGTCCCAACCCCCCCGAGACCGCCCCATAGACATTTTCTTCCCTGGTTTCCAGGAAGGGGAGCAAAGGAGGTCCCCCCACAGTATCTCTACAGACCGGGCACGCAGCCTTGCAGAGGGGGTGACTGAGGGCCCGAGCAGGGAACCCCCAGTATGTGTGCGGAGAATGGAGACCGGACGCCAAGGAGCTGATTTTCCACGGCCAGTGTCCCTGCTCCCCCAGGCTCAAGCTTTTGAGCAGAGGGGCGCCCTGGAGCGTGCGGGAAACAGGGCTTATTCCTGAGAACAGCCCTGCCCTGCAGTTCCCGGCTTCAGGACCCCTCTGCCAGCCCCAGGCAGGTCTCTGCGATAGGAATCTGCCCATTTGTGAGTCGTCAGGAAGATTTAGTGGGGAGAAGAGATGGAGTGTTGGTGAAGTCGCTGGAGGGAAGGGAGGCTGAGGGGAGCCCCCAAGGCTGGGTGAGGGCTGTTGGAGAAACCCCGGGAAAGTGTGTGTGGGGGGTAATCTGAGACCCGGTGGGCCTGAGTTCCCCAGCTCCCCCTGGCTCTATCGCCCTGAGCCCCAGCCAGTGGGTTGCCCGACCCTGGTGCTGGGCCCAGCAAAGAGCTGCAGAGGAGGGAGGTTGAAATAGGAGGTGGGGTGCCAACTCACAGCTGTGCGGGAGCCAGGGAGACCCTTGCAGCTGACTCTACCCCCTCTGGGCCCCTGGAGGGCGTCTGGGGAAGCGTGCTCACGCAGGCAGGTTCTGGAGCCATGTGGCAGGAGCTGTCCGCAGTGCTGAATAAAACCACGCCCTCCACTTGGCCACAGCTCTTCCCATCTGAGCCTCTGTTTCCCCCAGGAAACGGTGCTGATATCCTCACCCGCGCCTCGTGGAGAGGCTATCGGGAAGCCTGGGCACCTTGCTGGCTTCAGCCTGCACACAGCCAAGGGCCCCCTCTGCGAGCGGGGGCGTGAAGGAGGCAAGCACGCCTGGGATGGAGTGTGGGCACCTGGGCCGTTGGGAACACAGGGTCTGTTACAGGGCCCGACTCCCCCTGGGCACTGGGAAGGGGGCGCTCTGGGCCTCCTCCAGCTAGACACAGACCCCTGGGGAAAGGCTTGGACACCCTGTGTTGTGAATTGGGGCCCGAGGGGAAAGACAGTGATGCTAAGATACAGGGTGGCTGTACCGGAGGGGGAGGGCAGCTGACTCCAGTGCCCCAGGGTGGAACTCTCAAGCTGGATGCTCTGCGGGTTCCGGGATTGTGCTCAAATGCAGCTTCCCAGGCCCCAGACGAGCTGGCCTTCCCGAGTTCAAAATTGGCCTTAGCCCCAGGTGGACTTGTTCTGGCTCTGGCCTGAGCCTGCCCTCCTCACCTGCCCTCATCCCAACACCCCTGCCCCATGCAAAGATCACACTCAAGTCCCTGTTGGCAGCAGGAGGTGCCCATCTCCTCCGGGTAGGCTCGGGGAGAGGGTGGGGCGGGGCAGGGACCCTCCCTGCCTCTTTGTCTTCATCTTCTTGAACTGCCCAGTGAAAGGGCCTCCAGACTCACCCCTGCGGCTCTTTCCGCCTCTCGCATCTCCTGGTCCATCGGGGTCGGACCGTCTGAAGTGTGAGTCCAGTTCTGAGTTCCCATCTGTCCCTTGGGCAGGGCAACAGCCCCTTCCTGCTTCCCTTCCAGTGGGATTTGGGTTGTGGGGGAGTGGGGTGGGGGCTTGGATCACACCTGGCTACTCTTTTTTTTTTAACTGAATCACTGTGAGACAGACCCTTACAAAGCTGTTCATGATTGGATTTCAGTCAGACCATATTCCAACGCCCGTCCCCCCACCAGTCTGGCTACTCTTTTGGTCTGTGTTGGGGCCTCACCCGGTAGTACTCGGGGCTTGCTCCTGGCTCTGTGTTCACATGTCACATCTGTTGGTTCTCCCGGGACCCTATGAGGTGCCAGGGATTGAGCCGGATTGGCTGGGAGCAAGGCCACTGCCGTGACTGCTTGTGACTCTGCTCAGGGCTTGCTCCTGGTGTTGTGGGGGGCCCTCTGGTGCTGGGACCGGAAGCGGCCCTGTTACCCCCGACCAGCATGGGTGTGACTTTCCATTCCCAGTGCAGGAGATGCAGAGGTGAGCAACCATGCTGCTGTCTCCTGCCTCTCCTCCCAGCTGCTCCCCTGCAGCCTGGCATCAGTGGGCCGGGCGGGGGGGGCAGGACCAGGATGCACACGCAGCCTCCCTGGGAACCCTCACTCCAGCACTGAGAGCAGCCCGGGGCCCCAGGGACTCTGATCTTGCTGCCTCTGGCCTGGCCCTGGAGCTTCCCCCACCCACCCACTCAGGAGGGGCCACTCGGTGGGAATGCCAGGGCAGTGCTCAGCTCTCAGTGCTCTACTGTCAGTTCTCTGGGTGGGGGCCAGCTCGGCCTCAGGTCCTCCAGTATTGGGGTACGACAGCCCCAAACAGCGCCTTCCCTAGCCAGTGCCTGCGTTACTACTATTACAACTGCTGCTGCCCCCACAGAAGACTGTCGTACCAGTAGGGGTGGTGATAGTGGTGACTGTAGACCCAGCCATCCCACATAAGAGACCCAAAGCAGCAGAAAACTGCCTCTTCTCAGAAGCCCACCAGTCTTGCTCCTTCCCTCACCAGGGCTCCACCTGCTCCTGGTAGTTGTTCTTTCTGCTCTGGGGGGGATAGAGGTGGAGGGGAAGGACTCTGCAGGGGTTCGAGGTGGACCTAGGAAACCTGCTAGAGGGGTGGGGGTGGCCAGTGTGTCTGTCCCACCTGAGCGCTGTGGGGAGAATCGGGCAGCCTCCGGCAAATGCTCAGATGGGGAGTCCCGGGGAGAAGCACCCCCTGCCCCGTGCGGTTTCTCAGTGGCCGGAGCTGCTGTCAGCATGTCCTGCTGTGGCAGGGGGTCCTTGGGGGCCCACACTCCAAGGAGGCTCTTAGCCCCCTGACACAGGACAGCCCGGGCTCACTCGGGGACACCACTCAGACCACCGAGGGTCCCCGCCCTCGTGCCCCCTCCCCTGTCCTCCTCAGCAGCCACCCAGGGGACCAAGTCTAGCTGCAGGCCCCTGGCCATGCGCCCACCCCCTCCCCCGCCTGCTGCGTGACCCCTTGGTGGGACCCTTCAGTCCGGGCACTTGTCTGTTTCCAGCCTCTGCCCACACAGTCCACACTCCCCTGGCCCCACAGTGGCCTCTGCTGCTTCCCACATGGGCAGAGACCCCTCCCTGGCTCCCCTGGACCCTGTCTCCCCTGGACCCCGTTTCTGATCTGACCTCCACCCCCAGTTCTGGGGCCTCCGTGACTCCCCCGATCTGTTGCCTGTCCAGCCTCTGGGCTTTGCGGGAGCCGTGTACCCACTTCTTTCTCCCGACACCTTCTTGGCCAGCATTTCTGCGTCTCAGTTTCCCCTTCTGTGCAGGGGGCCAGGACACAGCTTGGGACACGGGGGTGCACGGCGACTTCCTGTTGTATGTGAGGGCTCGGCAAGGCACTTGTTCCTGGGCCGCCAGCTCACCTGCCGCGTCTGAGGTCACTGTCGGGAGGGCCGTGGACAGGACGCCCTTTCCCTCCCCCCTCACACTGTGGACTCGGCCTCACGGATGCCCCTGCTTGCCGCCCCTCGGCCCCCCTGCCGCGCCTGCCGGCTCTTCCTCACCCTGTGCTAACTTGGCTCATGCCTCTTGCCTGTCTTCCCCGATGTGATCCATTCTCCGCCTGGTGGCAGCCACAATGATCTTTCAGAAGCACAAATCAGGCCCTGACACTCCCCCACTTAAGGCCTTCCCAGACTCCTGATAGCTCCTGGGATAAGTGCTCAACCCTCCTGTCACACAGTACCCAGGACAAACTCTCTCCCTGTCCGGCTCTCATGCTAGCTCGGGCCCTGGCCCAGGCCGGCCCTGCTCCCGGGGCCCTTCCCCGTGCCTTTCTGACCCAGATCTGCCGTGACCTTCGGGAAAATCACTTCCCTGCAAGCCTTCTCAGAACCCTGGTCTGGACCAGACACCCAGATACATACCTGTGTTCCTCCCGAATCCCCCAGCCCCTACCCTCGTGGCCACTCCTCTCCCCTCGGACCACACCCTACAGGCTGCCCCTGGCCCAGCGCCCAAGTTCTATGGACAGCAGTAGCGTGTTTGCTTGTGAGTGAGTGGGCCAGCTGCCCCCCAGCACGGGGACACACCTGGGTCTTCAAGCCTGCCGTGGGGGTGGCGGCACGGCTTACCTCTGCCTGCCTGAGGGAGGCGGGACTTCCTTTCTGACCCTCCAGGGGGCTGTGGGCACCTAACCCTGGAGGTGTCCACAGCTTGTCCTGGGGGTCCTGCCCCCGACAGCAGCTAGAGGTGTAGGTCTGGGGAGCCGCCATGGGGGTTCTGAGGGCAGGCTCCAGAGTGGAGGGAGCTGGGGTGACTGGGGGAGGGGCCGGGCCCAGGCCAGCATCCCCCACCCCTAAGTTGGCGACCCTCCTGGGGGCTGAGGGGCGCTTCCCATGGACCCTGCCCAGGAAAGGCTGGCGGTGAGCCTTTCCCGGGGATAATCCCCCATTAGACAAAGATATTTAGCCTAATAGAAGCTGACAGATCATTCAGGGCTGTAATGTACTCACGAGTCGAGCGTCTCATTTCCTGGGTCCCAACTCACGCCCCCTCGACCTTGCCCATGACCTTGACTGCAGTTTCTCCTGCCTCCTTCCCAGCCCTCCTCAACAGCTTCCTCCTTCCTGCGGTTCTCTTTCTTTGGGGGTGGGGTGGGGCAGGGCCCGCATTTTTTAAAGTATTCAGCGGACAGACTGTTGCTTAAACCGTGCGCAGGGAGCAGGGCTTGTGCTTGGTGTCGGGGGGCCACTTTCCTGCCACCTGCTGCCCGTGGGGTAGCTGTGCAGGCAGGTGGGTGCCCCCCTCTGTCCCAGCATAAGCTCACGGGCGCCTGCAGTGCCCGGCTGTGCTCTGGGAAGCACCCAGATGGCAGATGGCAGCAGGGGACCCTGAGCCAGCCATTCCCTGACCCCTCCAGGAGGTCCCCTTGTCAGTCCTGGCCCTGCTGCTCCCAGCCTTGTCCCCCCAGCCCCACCCCTGGCCCCGCCACACCTGAATGCGCTTTCAGGGGAGCAGGAGACAGCACGGGTTTCCGCCCCAGCCCGTCCCGGATCCCTGTCCCCTGCCTCCAAGCTTGCAGCCTCTCCGTTCACTTTACTACTGTGCATCGGGGCCAGTTCTGGAACCTTCCTCCCCTTGCCTGCCCCCCAGCTCACCAAGCGCCAGGAGGGTGCAGGTGTGCTGTCTTGAGAAATGGGGCTGGGGTTGGCCCAGCCCCCGGGCTGCCCCTGTCTCTTCAGGAAAGGGAAGAGGGTCAGGACAGGGGCCCAGGATAGGCATGACACAGAGGCAGAGCCCGCTCAGGAGGGCCCGACCCTAAACTCCTGGGGTAAACCAGCACCCTCTCTGGGGGTGATTTGTGATGTAAGGGGGAGCCAGGAGAGTAAAGGGGACTCAGGGCCTGGGTAGTCTGGGGGGAAGACTTTGGGGCCGGGTTCATCCCCGGGTTTCGGGGCTGGGCCAGAGGGCCTCAGACCTCCAGGGAGGGGTGTTGTGGCCGCTGGAAGGCAGCCTGAGGGGGGGTGCGGATTCTGGCCCTGTTTGCCTGGGGCTGCAGGAGGAGGCCCCTCAGAGAGGGAATCTGGGGGCCGGTGTGCGGTGGCACTGGCAACTGCTCTTGTTTCCTCGCTGGGCCTCTGTTTCCTCCGCTGTGGAATGGAGCCAGTCACCGGCCCTCTCTGCCTCAGGGCTCGGTCACCTGCTTTCAGTTCACTGTGCTGAGAGAATGACCCAGGCAGAAGCAGTCCCACCCCAGACTCAGCTTGCATCCCCCAGGGACAGGGAGCTTACTTCCTCCGTGCGGTGCAGGTCTCCAGAACCTTCTTGTGGGGCCTTCTGGGCTCCTGACCTTACAGGTGTGTCTTGGGCAGGCCCTTTGGCAGATGGGAGATTTGGGAGACCGGGACCCAGGTCCTCCTCTTCCTGATGGTGCCTCTGGGACTAGACCCACTCTCTCAGGAACCCCCTGGACAGATGTGTCACCATCTGGATATAGGGCCGCAGCCGACCTGACCTTCCTGGCCATGCCACTGCCTGTCCTCGGGCCGCTCACCAAACTCCCCAGCTTCTCGTGGGCCTCTCGTCCCAGGGCCAGTGGGGGGTTTTGTGCAGGGGCCAGCCAGTCCTGAGAGACCCCTCTCTGCCGCCCAGAGATGACCTGCCTTCAGAGATGCATCTCGGTCTCTGCCAAAACAGTGATTCCAGGTCAGGGATCCATGATGACCCATGACGTCCCCTTTGGGCCAGGCCACCCCCCTCGGCCCTGCTCTTGGATGTGGCTGTCAGGCATGGCAGGACCCAGCCCCTGGCCTTCTGTCCCATGCCCAAGACTGAAGGATGGCACTTGCGCTGAGGAGAGGGCCTGTCTGCTGGCCACACAGATGCCACACGGGACTGCAGGGGGTGCCTCAGACTCCCTGGGGTGACAGTCTGGACAATGGGGCCCCTTTGCTCCTATTAGTGAAGGGACCTCACCAGACTGGGCCCCAATGAGCTCTGAGAACAACGTTCCTTCCTTCCTTTTAGCCTTCCTTCTAGCCTGCCTTCCTTCTTTCCTTCCTTCCTCCATCCCTCACTCCCTTCCTCCCTTCCTTCTTCCCTCCCACCATCCCTCCCCCCCCTCTTCCTCCCTCCTTCCCTCCCTACCTTCTTCCGTACCTCCCTTCCTTCTTCCATGTCCAGCACTGCACAGGCATTACTCCTGGCTCTGTGCTCAGGGACCACTCCTGGCAGTGCTCTAGGGACCATATATGGTATCAGGGATCAAGCCGGGGTTGCTTGTGTGCCAGGCAGGTGTCTTACCTGCTGAGCTATCTCTCTGGCCCCAGGATCCCCACTGCTCCCGTTTCAAACCGAAGAGGCCAGATACTGATTCTGATGAAGCTTGGTTCCTGCCATCTGTCCATCTGTCCATCTGTCGTCCGTTTCCCAGCTCAGGGTGGAGGAGGGTTATGCTTATTGCCTGGACGATAACGTAGCTGAATGAACCTCGGGAAAGAAAGAAGCTGCCCAGGGTCCCCCCAGCTGACAAGGGGCAGAGCTGGCCCCCAAACTCTGAATGCCACACCCCCAGGCCTCTGCTTTTCCCAGACGCCCCTCCCCACCCGCACCCCTCACATGACACGTCTGGCCGAAACTTCCTCCCCTGAGGATGTGGAGATGGGGGTAGTGAGGGGCTCATGGCGCACCCCGTCAGCTGTGCCCTGCCCAGCTGTTTCGGACAACCTTGGCTCCCCTTGGCCTGTGGGAGCTGCCCCAGACCTCTCCGTGCCCCTCTGTGATGGCAGGACCAAGAGCAGGCTCGGGGAGGAGAGAGACACCCCCAGTCCCGGGGGTGTCAGAGCAGGGGCTGCCGCCGCCTATGTGGCTCATCTGCTGTGTGATGTAGAATAGTTATTTTTAATGCAGGGGCGGGGGTCTGGTGGTAAACCAGTGGGTGTCAGCAGTAGAAGGTGCTGGAACAGTTCTGACTCCCCTCTCTCCCCCACCCCCTCAGCCAAAGATGCTGGTTCTGCCCCAGCCACATCTGGCCCAGCCCTGGCCCTGCCTTCATGCTGGCCCCAGCCTCCCTCGGCTCATGGCAGCCCACCCCCTGCTCCCCTGTCTTCCAGCCTCCACTCAGCAGCTCCAGGGAACTTGGCACCGTGGAGAAACCACCTGACGCTTCTCGTG
Organism: Sorex araneus; assembly: GCF_027595985.1. Taxonomy (NCBI): domain Eukaryota; kingdom Metazoa; phylum Chordata; class Mammalia; order Eulipotyphla; family Soricidae; genus Sorex; species Sorex araneus. The sequence goes on along the minus strand of NC_073304.1, from coordinate 98,080,835 downwards.
GTGACTTTTCATGGTTCCTGGAAGAGCCCTGAGCTCCCGGCTTCCATCTGGCCCCCCACCTTCCCTTAGCCTGGCCCCCCACCCCAGTAGCCTTCTGTTTTAATCTAATTTTTAATTTTTTATTAATTCACCAGGAGGTACAGTAACAAAAATTTCATGTTTGAGCTTCGATCATACGGTCATCAAACACCATCCCTTCACCTGTGCACATTTTCCACCACCGAAATCCCCAGTATCACCCCTGCCCCCCGATTCCATACCTCCCCCTGCCAGTGTGGCAGACACTTTGCAGAATATTCTTTCTCTACCTTAGTTACCTTCGGTATTTCGAGACCTGTCCTACCACCCCTCATACCTGCCAAAAATGAAATTGCTAGACAGTGTTTTTTATTGCTTGTTATGGATGTAATATAATGAGAGTGGCCGCGCGCTCTAGGAATTCTAAGATTTTAATAATTAGGGTCTGAAGACATCGCTGCCACAAGTAGCTCGTGTCCGAGATTTCTTCGTGTGTCTCTGGATCGTGGCCACGTGGGAGCTTAAGTAGATGATGGGCGGATATGGTGTCATCTTGGCGTCCCATCGGGGCGGGGGAAAGGAGGGCCCACTCCTCCCCTGTCCCGCGAGACTTGGGATTTACTGTCACCACCACTGTACCTGGTGCTACTTGCCAGCCCCAGTAGCCTTCTCACACCTTCTTCCAGGCACCTGGCCTGCTGGCTGCCTCCCCACTGCTCTGTGCCCACCTCCTGCTCTAGGCCGCACTCACATCTTACCCAGTGTAGACAAACACTCAGTGTAGACAGGCTCGCAGTCACCTCCTCTCCCAAGGTCGACCTTGATGATCTTTTTGTTTGTTCGTTTGCTTTTCATGGAGTTCTGTGGTGCTTAGGGGCTGCCCTCCAGCGCTGGGAATGGCTCCTGGAGGTGCTAGGGAAAACACAGGGGTGGGGGTGGTAGGGGAGAGGTATCCCACATGCAAAGCAGGCCCTCAGCCCGCCAAGCTATCATCTGGGCATGGTGATCTCAATAGCACATATCACCCCTTGGAATTACCTTGTTGCTTTATGTGTTTAGTCTCTGTACCCCTCCGCCCAGACCCTGAACTTGTGGCTCTTATATCCCATTGGGTCCTAGCTCCTGTATTACAGTAAGAATAGGGACCCGGGAAAGGTGCCTACCTTGCACACAGCCGACTTGGGCGCCATCGTGGCACCATGTATGGTTCCCTGAGCACTGTCAGGAGTGATCCCTGAGCACAGAGTCAAGGGTAAGCCCTGAGCACAGCTGGGTGGGACCTCCCCCAAACAAAACCAAAGAAAAAGATATATAGTAAGTATGCAGTACATAGTTAGTGAATGAAAATAACATGGGTACATGTAAAGGATTTCTGAAATAGTCGTGCTTATGCAATTGTGGCTAGAGTAGAGTAGTGTGTGTGTGTGTGTGTGTGTGTGTGTGTGTGTGTGTGTAGGGGTTGGGCCTGCAGCTCTGTGAGTGTGGGTGACATGCTTGTACATGTGGGTCACAGGCATGCACATCCATTCATGTGGCTCCTCGAGCCCTCACTGTCCTTTGCTTTTCGGGCTCCGTCACTCCACCTGTGAAATGGGCTGCAGGAGCAGGAGGGTGAGGCCCTGTGTCAGGACCTCTTGAGCTCAGGCTTTGCAGGGGCGCAGGCTCTGCAGCTTGGCTCTGCCCTGCAGCACTGGTGAGGGTACCAGGAGGTGTTTATTGAAGCCCAGCCCCGTGCAGGGCCACAGCAACAGCCCTGTGGGGGAGGCTCTCACCCAGGCCGTGTGTGGGGGGGAGGTGCAGGTCAGGAGACTGGCAGGAGGGGCGGAGAACGAGCTTTGCTGTCGGGAGGTAAATTCCATTCCCAGCCAGACCTTCACTGTATCAGTAGCTTCAATGTGATAAGTTGTGTGTGTGTGCCTGTGCGAGCGCTCCCAGCGTGCGCGTGTTTCTAATTTTGATGCACTGTTTCTTGGACTTTTTTCCTTTCTATTGCTACAAAAAAAGAACTTCTGTGAAATTAAAAAGGGTCGTACCCATCAACCATCTGTATTTTCACCACCCCAAGGCAGCAGCTATTCCTTCCTGTAAAGAAAATACTAGAGCCTGTCAGAGTGTGTGGGACGTTGAAGTGGCCCTTGACCTTTGGCCAGGAAATGTATCTCTTTGCTGCTTTCCCTGGCCCCCAAGTAAGGGTTTAATAATGGCCTCTTCCTGTTGGATTACATGAGACAACATTCGCAAAGCCCTTCAAAGGTGCTGGGCCCTTGCCTTGCACTCGTGACATCAGAGAGGTGTGGCCTCTCTCTGCTGCAGCCCCTGCGTTCGCAACAAGGTTCTGCAAGCTGCACCCCACAGTTCTTCGGTGGGCTCAGAGGGCATGGAGCCCTGAGACCACAGCAGCCCCGCCTGTAGCCACTTCCTGCTGGCTTGCTCACTGTTGTTCTGTACACATTGCTCCATTCACTACCCTTCCCCACCCGTTTTTAAATGGCTGTGTAATATTTCACCAAGTGGAAGCACTCTGTCCTCTCTATTATGGGACATTGGGGCGGGTTTTTTTTGTTTGTTTTTAATTCAGAAATTTACTCTTAGACCTGCAGAGAATAGTTCTGTGTCAGCGCCATTTTCTCTGGGCAGCCTCAGGGACATAGATTGAGGCTGCTTTGCTGGGAGTTGGGAATTGCCTGAGTCGGGTCAGTGGCCAGGGTTCGGAGTAGGTGCCCCTTCAAAGGGACCTGAACCCCAGGAACAGCAGCAGGACAGCAGGACACTCAGGGAGAGGATGCTGAGCATGGTGGCGAGTGCGAGAGTGCTGAGCGATGGCAGAGTGAAACAGTGCTGAGAGGTGGGAGAGATTAGTCCTGCTGGGCGTGATGGCAGAGCATGGGGGCGCTGAGCATGATGGGACAGAGCATGGGGGCGCTGGGCATGATGGGACAGAGCATGGGGGCGCTGGGCATGATGGACAGAGCATGGGGGGAGAGTGGGGTGGTGCGGAGATGGGAGAGAGCGTGATGACACGGAGCACGATGGGAGAGTGGGATGACGCTGAGCTGGGTGGTGGTACTGAACACGGTGGGTGCTGGGCAGTGGGCACTGTGGGAGAATCGGCATCGGGAACCTCAGGAACAGGGTTCTGGTTCTGAGTTGTCCCTCTCGCTGCATGAACCCCTCAGACTGCGTTTGCCTCAGGGTGCTGTGGCCAGGGGCTGGACGAGGACTGTGCTGCCCGGTGGGGTGGCACAGCCACACGTGGACCTTTAGAATTAAGCATCGGAGAACTAGCTGCAATCAAGCCCCCTCTCTGAGCCCACTGTCCATGTTTCAGTGCCTGCCCCACAGGCGGCACTCAGGGAAGGCCCATCACTGTAGTGGGCATCCCAGAGCCAGCCTGCCCCGCCCGGGGGGCATACAAGTCCCTCGTGGGCCAGCGCACCCACTGGGAGAAACCCACACCATTTCCCTCCCCAAGGCCCACGTCGTCTCAGTGAGGAGCTGGAAGAGTTGCGGGCCCCAGCTGGGTGTGGAGCTCTAGATGGGAAGGCGGGGTCCGGGGTCTCTGCACAAATCGTGCAGGAGGCTTCCAAGCACTCACACGTCTGAAATTCTACCCCAACCCCCCTGGGTAGGTGGGTCCAGCTCAGAAGCCTGGGCTGGACCTCAGAGACGCCTCGGCTGCCCAGCCCAGCTCAGGCACCGGGAGAGGGGCTCTCAGGAGTGAGAGCACAGTCCCAGGGAGCAGTGACCCGCCAGCCTTCCCGATACACACGCTGGCAATAGCCAGTGAATTCGCTTCGCACCAGCCCCCATGTCAGCTTCTGCAGATGCTTCCCTGCAGCCTGGAGGCCTCCTCGGAGGGGGAGGCGGGGGGGAAGGTCAGATTAGAATCTGGGGTGTGAGGATGATGACTTGGCTGACCTCTGAATCTCACCTTTGCCCGGGCACTGCCCCGACCATGCTGCTCACCCTCGTTTCTCCTGTTTTCTAGGGTGTCCGTCACTATGTCCCCGCTGCCTTGAGCCTGTGAGGCCACACCGCCTCCCACCCACATCCCCCGCTGGCCCGGACCCTCGCTCGGTCACCCCGGCTAAGGACACCCACCAGCTTTCAGTCTTGCAGGGCACAGCAGTCACGGTAGGTGGCACCCCCACCCCTACCTCTCCCCGGGTCCTGGGGAGGGCGTGGGTCTGGAATCTGATCCTCAAAGTAGGTCCCGTGTATCAGAGGTCCCCATGTAAATTATTGCTTCCAGCGGGTTTAGTTTGGGGGCTACACTCAGTTGTGTTCAGGGTGGGTGTTCCTGGCTCTGCTCTCAGGGGTCACTCCTGGTGGGGGCTTGGGAGACCCCATTTAGGGTGCCAGGGTTTGAATCAGGGCTGGCCATGTGCAAGGCAGGTAGGCAGGTGCCCTACCCACTGCACTACCCTTCAAGTCCTCCAAACAAATTAGACAAAAAGTATATTAGAGAATCAGAGTGGTGGTCCCAGCCAGGAGCAGAGAGGCTGGGAAGAGCCCAGTGAGAAGACAGCCTTAGGAAAGAAGAAGTGAAAGTTTCTGTCCCCCGTGGCGACACAGCCCAGCCCAACGGGGTGGATGGAATGTGTTTGTAGTTGACCCTACCCCTCCCCGCTCCCATCCCCCACCCCACCCTGGGCTGTTCTCATATTCTGCTGGAATATCCTCACAGTCAACTGACGTGACTCTGCTTCCAAGGGGCCTGGTTGGGGGCTGGGGTACCCTGTTGGATCCCCCTCATCCCTGCCTGCTGGTCAGGGGAGAGGGGAGTGTACCGTCTCCGGCCCTTTTACCACCACCCTGAAGTTTGGCCACACAACTTCTCTGAGTCCGAGAGTCGGGTTGAAACTCTCGCTTTTGCAAGACGTCCCAGCTCTGTCCCTGCCTGCTAGCGCGGTGAGAGGACCCGGGTGCAGTTGCAGATCTCAGCACCTTTCTGAACAGGGCTGTCAGGGACACTTCAGCAGCACCAACATCAGTTCCAGTCAGACGTAAAATCAGTCAAATCAACTCATGTTTCCAGAGTTCTCCGTGTTGGGTGGGGCTGCAGGCAGGGCTTGATCTAGTGGTTTTGATTCTAGGACCCGGACCTGATTTGTGTCTGGATCCGCCGGCTTCTCTTCCTCCACGATGGCTCCACTCAGGGCATATTGCGTTTAGGTTGGAGTCTGGGGAGGAGGGTGGAGAGAAAAATCTGTTTTCCTTTTGGCCCTGTGGGTGGTATGTGGGTCCCTTGGCCGGATCCTCAGGGCTGGAAACAGATGGGCTGGGAGTTGGGACTATCCTTCCCAGCCACAGGATCAGGAACAGGGCGGGGGCGACAGGACATCGGGTGAGGCGCTTGCCTTACATATGGCCAATCTGGGTTCGATCCACGGCATTGTGTATGGTCCCTTGAGCCGGCCCGGGAGTGATCCTGAGCACAGGGCTAGGAGTAAGTCCTGAGCACTGCATGGTGTGACCCAGAAACAAAAATTAATAAGGAAGGAATGAAGGGAGTCTGTTTCCCAAAGGAAACTGGAAGGAGGAATTAAGGAAACTTGCTGCAGGAGGGAGACCTCCCAACTTGTGTGTGTGGAGAGGGGAGGGGGTTAATAATGATCATTATAAACATAATCTGCCAAGGTCTGACAGCTTGAGGTCAGGCCTAGATGGACGTTGACATGCTGTTTGTCCTTAGGCAAGTCCCTGTCCCTCTCTGGGCTCTAAATCATTGCCTGATTGTGAACCTTGCCTGTGTGGGTGCTGTGTGCACAGTCTGTGGTGGCACACGGGAGGCGCTGGTTGATGCTCACAAAGTCTGGTGTCCTCCACCCTCTCTCCTGCGAGCTTGGGACAGGCCCGTTCCCTCATGAGGAAGGAGCTGCAGAGGGAGAACCCAGTAACAGACTGAACAGGGACTGGCTGGGGCATGTGTGCACGCATGTGTCTCTGTGTGTGTGGTGCACGTATGTGTATGTGCACCCAGGTGAGTGTATGTGTGCATGTGTGCATGTTTGTACATGTCTGTGCATGCACGCCTGTCTATATACATGTGTTTGTATGTTTGCATGTGTATGCATATATGTATGTGTGTATGTGTTTGCATGTGTGTGCATGCATGCGTGTTTGTGTGTACATGCGTGTGCACATGCACATGTTAGTGCATGTTTCTATGCATCTGTGTGCATGTGTGTGCATGTGCATGCATGCGTGCATGTATGTGTCCATGTGTGTGTGTCTGTGTACACGCGTGTGTGTGTGTGCATGTGTGTGTGTGTATCTTAAGACCAGGGAGGCAGAGAAGAGACTGAAGCCAGACAGTAGCTCAGGAGGGGGCCTGTGGGGTCACACTGCAGACTCAGCCCTCGGAAGCAGGGGGCTGGGCTTTACCACCCAGCATCCTAGGGTCTTTGACTGGCACCACTGGTGGGCTCAGAGAGTGGACCCCAACTGTAGGGGGCATCAGCGAGCTGGAGCAGCAGTGGGGAGGGGGTGCAGGGCCCTCTCAGGAAGGGGTGGCTGGAGCCGGCCCCTCCCTGGAGTCCAGCTTCAGTGGCCGCCTCTGTCCCTGGCTAGTCCTTCCCACATTCGGCTGGGCTACCACTCCCGGCCCACCTCTCCTCTGCTCTTCCCTTCTCGCCCCTAAGCGGCAGCCCTGCAGTCCCCACCCCTTCTCGGTCCCTGTCCTTCCCCAGGCCCAGCTCAATCCTCCTCCTCCAGGATCCCCCACTGACTGCCCCCGCTGGTGGGCGGCCGGGGGGGGCCCCTTCCATCCTGCCCTGTCGGGATCCCACAGTCACCTCCCGGGCCACGGTCTGCCTCGCTGCCCAGAGTGTTGCTCTCTTTGCCAGGGCCGCCGGGAAGCTCAGCGCCTCATGCTCGTTTGTGCCCAGGGCTCGGGGCGCCGCCGCACGAGCCAAGGCTCGTGTCTCGCTGCGTCTGTCCTCCCCTTCCCGCTGCTCTGGTTTCTTCTCTCTCCTTTCCAGCCCGAGCTATTCTCAGCAGCCTCAGCCTGTGTTTAGGGGAGGAGGGGGATAAACAGCCAAACTGGGCCGTCAATGAAGTGTTCGCGGGCTCCATCAAATGCTGTCCCTTGCCTTCCTGGGGACAGCTGGGGTGGGTCCCCCCAGCCCAAAGCCGAGCCTGTGCCCAGGGAGGGCCCCAGCCTCTGGCCAGTGCCCACCTGCCCTCTGTGGGCCGGGACTGGCATTGTTCCGCTCGCCTCCCTCTCCCCGCCCCCCACCTTATCAGAAGCTAATGAAAGAGGCTGGAAACCCAATCCTCTGGTAATTAAATTTACTTAACGGGTATTCAAGTGGAGTAATGAGAAGTTTAATGCAGTGATTAGATTTTTCTTTAATTAATTAAAATGAGAACCTTGTGTCTTGCCAGCAAGCCAGCCTGACCCTCTGCCTGAGAGGAGCAGGCTGGGACAGTGCGGGCTGAGGGGCGTGTGGCCTCCTGTGTGGCCCTGCCGTGGTCAGGAAGTGAGTCCGGCTCTGGCGCCTGCTCGGTCCTTCCGGCTCAGCTTTCCTCGGAGCCCAGCACTGCCTGGGCCAGCCCAGCGGCCTTCACAACCCCAGCACTCAGGACGCTGAAAACGGGGGAGGCAGGGTTTAACTCAGCGTCCCAGCTAAAGCCCAGGAAGCACAGTGGGGTGCAGCTGCTAGGACGGAGGGCATGTGGCCCCCACAGCCTCTGCCCTCCCCGCACCCAGCACACAGGCTTCCGTGGAGCATCCAAGCCGGTGGAGTGGGCGCACGGACAAGAAATCTGTGGACCCCACAGACCCCTTGTTCCGGCTGGGGATGCTTCTGCGCCAGAGGCTGACCGTCCTCGCCGTGTTTCAGAGGAGGTCAGGGGTGCGTGGGATGGGGGGTGGGTGCCCAGCCCCTTCCCCTTGGCTCAGGTGATGGCTGGGGCCAAGGAAGGGTGGGGACCGCAGCGGGCCTGCAGTCAGGTGCCAGGCTGGAGGGTGGGCAGAGGGGGTCTCTGAGAGCAAGTCTCAGGCCCACCAGGGCAGGGGTTATTGCTTTCAGAGCAGTGGGTGGGTCCTGAGCCAATCACGGTGGAGGATGGAAGCTTCCGGCACTCACCCGGGGCCACCACCCTGAGCCCGATATCAGACAGACGGATCCGGAAATGGGGTCCTGACCACCCTGGGCCCTGAATCTGGGCAGATGGAACTGGTGTCCTGACCCACCCACAGCCCTGGGCAGACTGAACTGGGGTCCTGACCCGCCTGGGCTTGACCGCAGCACCATGCTGACCTAGCTTTGTGCTCCGTGTGTCCGGCCCCCTCTGAGCGCTGCCGCCTTCGGGCAGCACTCCAGGGCTGAGCTGAGTCACAAGTGGGTCTGGAGCGGCACAGATGAATCACACAGGGTTCCGCCTACAGCACTGGGCGGGCAGGGGGGCGGCCGGCAGGATGGCGAGGATGGTCCGGAGTTGGGGGGAGGCTGTGAGAGATCAGGGCCGGTGGGGGAGGCTGGGCCTGAGCATTTGCACTTAGAACCTTAGAACTGACCCCGCAGAGGTGGGTGTAGAGGGGTGGGCAGGGTGCTGGAGGCAGAATAGGCGGGGTGGGGGGCGTAGGGGATGAGCTGGAGTTCTGGGGGCTAAAGCTCAGGCCGTGTGTGTGGTGGTGGTGGTGGAGAGCGCGCCTCACCCCTACTCTCTGGCCGCCCTCAGTTCTCGGTGAGCCAGCCTGGGCTGATGGTGTCACCCTCTGAGGGAGCCTTTCCCTGGGCTGGGGGGGGGGGTCGTCGTGCCCCTGACTCCACAGCTGGGGCTGGGGTGTTGTTCCCGTCTGCACCCCGCAGGGTACACTTCCCCTGGAGATGGGGGACTCTTCTTCCTCTTCTGCTGTGCTTCACCCCTGTTGGGGGAATCGGTCTGGGCCATAGGGGGGCAGGGCCAAGGCCTGCAGTGCAGCTGGCGTCCCCAGAGCCAGGGGGCCTGGCGTGGGGAGGATCCAGCTTCTTCACCCCCGCTCGTCTCCGGTTCCTCCCTTGTGAAGGTTCCCCTCAGGCTCCTTCTGCCATGGCCCAGCCCTAGGGAGCCCACCAGCTGGTCTCCATCCCCCAGACTGGGGAAACTGAGGCAGAACTCCCCTGGAAACGCAGGGTTGGCAGCCAGGGGCCTGGCCTGTGCACGCACACACTGGCTCACCAGGCTCACGTGGTTCACATGTCCTGAGGGTCAGGGCCCCGACATGCCCCATCCTCAGCACACAGAAGCAGTCGGTCAGCCTCCCCCGCAAGATGATGGGGCAGGGGGCTGGAGCAATAGCACAGCGGGTAGGGCGTTTGCCTTGCATGCGGCCGACCTGGGTTCGATTCCCAGCATCCCATATGGTCCCCTGAGAACTGCCAGGAGTGATTCCTGAGTGCAGAGCCAGGAGTAACCCCTGAGCATCGCTGGGTGTGACCCAAAAAGAAAAAAAAAAGATGATGGGGCAGCCCCCTCCGCCCTCCCCAGGGACCCCCCCCCCATGACTCGCCCCGCCCACCCCACTGCCTGTGCTCCAGCCAGCACCAGTGACTCTTCCCCACGCGCCCGCTCCCCACCTCCAGCCCTGCTCAAGCTGTTCCCTCCGGAGCCCTCCTCCCCAGCTCCATCTGCCCGGCTCCCCTGCATCTTCCCAGGCGGGGCCTCCGTGCCACTTCCTCCAGGGAGACCCCTCCGCTGTCGCCCCCGTAGAGGCTCCAGCTGACACTGTCACCCCGTGCCCTGCCGTCCCCCTTCTCTGAGCAGTGCCCGTGGCCTTTTGCCTGGTTTTGCTCCGGCTGTGCACAGGCCACTTGTGGCCCTTGCCTGTGTGTGATGGCGCCGCCGCCCAGGCCGGCTACCCCAGGGCCTGGCACACAGCAGGCATGTTGGAGAGCCGGGAGGGGCTGCACTTTCTCCACCGTGCTGTCCTCGGCACCCAGGTCAGCTGGCCCCTCACAGTACTGTCCACTTCCTGTGCCCTGCTGGTGGCCCTGGCCCTAGCACACCTCCCTGGGCACACTCCTGACCCGCCTGGGTTCTGGCAGGTCTGGGGGTTGCAACAAGGCTGACCCCAACCTTGGGACTTACAAGTGCAGGTCCTGGGGGCTACTGAGCACCTGTCTGGTTGGGGGAGCTTAGGGGCACCCCACTTGGCTGAGCTAGCCAGGCTGCTGATTCCTACCTGGGTGACTTCAAGCAAGTAACTAACCTCTCTGTGCCTTAGTTTCCTCATCTGCACACGTAGGGCGACTTAAACTTATTCTGCTCACTCTGCTTGCCCAAGAAATGCCACATGGTGTGGAATGAAGGTGGCATGCTTGCCTTGCACAAGGCAACCCGGGTCTCATTCCTGGCATCCCTGAGCATCACCAGGAATGGTCCCAGGGCACAGAGCCAAGAGTTACCCCTGAGTATTGACAGGTGTGGCCCCCAAACAAAAGCGATCATGATCATGATCACGAAATCCCATTAATCATCGATTTCTCGAGCGGGCTCAGTAACCTCTCCATTCGTCCTTTCCCTGAGATCTTAGAAGTCTCTCTCAACTCGGCCCTCCCAATGATGTCCCACTGGAGGCTCTTTCAGGGTCAGGGGAATGGGATCCAGCTTGTTACTGGATTTAGCATATGAATACACCATGGGAAGCTTGCAAGGCTGTCCCATGTGGGCAGGAAACTCTCAGAAGCTTGCCAGTTTCTCCCAGAGGGAGAAGTAGGCTACAAGATATCGCACGGCCGCTTTGTGGCCACGCGCTTCTGGGAGCTCGCTTTTTAAGTCTCTGGATGTTAGCTGTTGATGGGATTACACACACCTGGGTTCCTCTGCTAGTACCTTCATGCATGAGGCCCGTCTGAATGTGTGGAGAGGGGCCTCCAGCATGGCTGTAGCTAGGTTCTGGTGGTCTTCGGCCACCGGGAGCTCTGCTCGGGGTGGGAAGGGAAACTGGAGCCCATCCCCTCCGAGGGTCCCTGGGGAAGACAACCAGGCGTGCAGGCAAGAGACTCCCAAACAAAAGCAAGCATGAAAAAGAAACGCCAACAGCAAGCACTGTCAGGAATGCCTGGGATTCTCCGTGCAGTGGGTTTAAAATTTGTTTTGGAGCCGGCGCCATCATAGTCCCTTCACTGTGGCTGGACTTTTCTCAGTCCCCACACTCCACACTCAGGTATGTGATCCAGTGTGGGGTCCTGGCACGAGGACCCGCCTGGCAGGAGTTGCTATAAGGAGTAAACTGATTCCTGTTTCCCCCAACCCTCAGCTCTGCCCCCTAGACTTGGGGTGCCTCTGAGTGTGGTTCTCACCTTATCAGCAAGAAGGCGGCATGGTGAGGGGGTGGTGGCAGGGGCAGCTCAGGGCGGGCATCCGGAAGGTGCCAGCCCATGAACAACACCAGGAGACAGGAAAGGACATTCCTGGCAGAGAGAATAGCAGGGGCAAAGGCACAGAGATCGTCTGGGGATGCGAAAGGGAACTTAAGAGCAGGAACGGGACGCCCAGGGCGGGCCCACAGGGCCTGGGTGCCTCTACCAGGCTCTTGGCTCACTACCGCCAGGATCCAGAGGAACAGCATATTTTCTTCCTTTTTCTTTTTTTGTTGCTTGTTTAATTTTCTCTGTGTTCTGTTTTTTTTTTTTGTTTGGGGGGCCACACCCAGCAGTGCTCAGGGGTGACTCCTGGCTCTGCACTCAGGGATCACTCGTAGCAGTGCTTAGGGGACCTTATGGGGTGCCAGGGATCGAGCCCGGGTTGGCAGTGTGCAAGGCAAGCACCCTCCCTGCTGTCCTGTCTCTCCGGCCCTACTACAGGGCATATTTTTCTCTCTTTGAACAGAAAAGCAGGCAGTTGCTCGTGCGAGAGTAGAAACACACTCAGAGCAGGTTCGGTCTGGTTGGAGAATTCCCTCCTTGTCCTTAAACCTCACTCTGCCACGGTCCCGCGGCTGGCATCCCCCCGTGTCTGCTCTGGAGCTTGCCCAGAGCCTCGGCAGCCCTGTGGGCTGTAGATCATTAAGGAGACGATGGAGAGATGGCATCAAGCAGGCATCTCCCTGCTGCGCCCGCTGTCAAGGTCAGGCAGCCAGAGCCCCCGCTTTCTTTGTCATCAGTGCCTAATACTCCGTTGCGCGCCACGAGTGTGATGGATGGAGCAGTCCCGGGCTGATGGGAGAATGTGAACTGGTTGCCATTTTTCGCTCTCGCGCATGAAGCTTTGGCTCTGGGGCTTCCATGCGTAGCTGTCCAACACGTGTCAGCATGTCTGCAGGCAGGAGCCTGGGCGTGGGACTGTAGGGGGTGGGGGACACCAGACCGCTCTTCCACAAAGGCAGGCAGTGTCCGTTCCTGCCCGTCTGAGGGGGGCCATCCCCACAGCCTTCCCCCAGCACACTAGATCGAGCCCTGCCTTTGCCCACTTTCCTTTCTTTATGCCTTTTCCTTGTGCCTCTAAGGAGCTTTCAGTCTGTCAGGAATTTTCAAGCTTGTCTGTTTCTGGTGGGCTGGAGCGATAGCACAGCGGGTAGGGCGTTTGCCTTGCATGCAACCAATCTGAGTTCGATTCCTCTGTCCCTCTTGGAGAGCCCGGCAAGCTATGGAGAGTATCTTGGCAGAGCCTGGCAAGCTACTCGCAGCGTATTCGATATGCCAAAAACAGTAACAACAAGTCTCACAATTGGTGACCGCTTGAGCAAATCGATGAGCAATGGGGTGACAGTGACAGTGACAGTCTGTTTCTGATTGTGAACATATTCTCCCTAGTTCACCAGTTTGTCTTTCCAGCGTGGGTTATGGTGTCTGAGCATAGAGAAGCGTGAGCTCTTGGTTGGATCAAGTGTCAGACCAGGGCCGGAGAAATAACGCAGTGGGAAGGGCGCTTGCCTTGCACGAGGCTGACCGGAGTTGGGTTCCCAGAACCCCACCGGGAGTGATCCCGGAGCGCAGGGCCGGGAGTGAGCCCTGAGCACCCCCAGGTGTGGCTCAAAAACTGAAACTAAAGCAAATCTGTCAGAATTCTCGGAACTGAAGAGTCCCACATCCTGCTGGGTCAGGCTTGCGGGAGGGTTTCGGCGGAATCGGGGTCAGATCAGAGTGATGGAGGGCACAGGTCTCCCTAGTCTCCCCGTGTGGAGGGCACAGTGGCCAGCGATCGAAAGCAGAGGGACCTTTGGGTCAGTGCAGGGGCTGGAGGAGAAACTGGGAGAAGGTGAACTTGAGGAATATTCTGGAACTGGCTGCCCATGTGCTAGGGAGTGAGGCTGTCAGAGAGAAGTATGCCAGGGAGTTTGGCTCCGGGACAGGGTGGCTGATGATCCTAGCACCTGGGGCGGGAGGAGGGAGGAAGCGCATGCACATGGCGCCCACTCAGAGAGAGGCAGGGACCTGTGAACACATATGTGCACAGGCACACGTGCCCCATGCACGCCAGGAAGCCCAGGAAAAGCTTCCAGAGTTCTATGGTCTTCCTCTTTCTGTTCTGTACCAGGTATTAAACGCATACACACACACACACAATCACACAATCACACACTTGCATATGTGGTAATTTCCATGACTATAAAGTATGTTTTAGACAGGGCTGAGCGATAGTATAGTAGGTAGACTGCTTATCTTGCACACGGCTGACCCGGGTTCGATCCCCGGTATCTATATGGCCCCCCAAACACTGCCACGAGTAATTCCTGAGCACAGAGCTAGGAGTAAATCCTGAGCACCACTGGTATGGCTCCCAAACAAACAAAGGAAAAGGTATGTTTTAGAGATGAGTCACAATGCTCAGAGGCTGAGTAACCTGCCCAGGGTCGGAGCGCTGGTGCGGGATGGAAGGAAGGTTCTCCTGCCGGCTGAGACTGGAGGCAGAGACAGATTCCTGCCTTCCATTCATTTCCAACTTGGCGTGAGTTTTGTCCGGGCCCCTAAGGATGAATGCGCCTGTGTGACAAGTCATTCCTCTTCCAGGTGCCTCTGTTTCCCCAGCCACAGAGCAGGTGCCGCTCGGGGGGGTGGGCATGTGCTCAGCTCATGTGGTTCTATCTGTGGAGCAGCTGAGGACCCTGGGGCCACACCCTCCCTCACCCACATGGACCCCACATCTTCATCTTCTCCTGTCCCCGCTCTCCTCACCCCCCACTTCCTCGCCAACCCTCCCTCCCTCCTCTACAGGAGTTTTCAACATTGACCTTTGATCCTTTGTCCTCTGTGTCCAGCCCCCAATCTTGGCAGACAATATTAAAGTCCAGTCAATCAGCAAAACCCGTTCACTCCGAGAGAAATGATGCTTGCTGCATGGGGTGGGGGAGATAGGGGAGAAGTGGTGGCTGGTGGCTGGGGTGGGGGGTGACTGGGGTGTCTTCCCAGACACTCAGGCATTTAACCATACGTCCCGGGCCTCCACAAACAGACCTGAGCATCCAAATCTAAGACCCCTTTGCCCTGGGTGATGGGGCATGCTGCAGTGTCTTCCATGCAGGGTCCTAGACCCCAGCACTGGATTCAGTGTTCTGGCTGCGATGCTTGTCTGCAGGAAGCTGGAGCTGCACATCTGGTGCCCTCTGGGGCCCCGTGCCTCCTCCTGGGCATCTAAGCACATCTGGGCCAGATGCCGGCCAGGCCCCGGGGTTCCAAGCTGGGGGAGAACCTCCATTCCACACCCGGTAACAAAGAGGTCCTCTGCCAGAGAGCTGGCTGGAACCTCCGGATGCATTTCGGGTTTCTCATGGTCAAAATAAACTTGCCAGTGAATCAATCCTCATGATCAAGAGAAAAGTCGCCATCACCCACTTCTTTGTAGAAGCTTGCCTTCCGTCTTCTGTATTTGTCACACCCTTTTGTTCTCGACTGAAACGATGACAGAACTCGAGTCTGTCCTTCCTGGCCAACGTGACACCTACCGCCCCCAGGCTCTGAGAGGATGGGGTTTTGTTTTTGTTTTTCAGTGGCTTTTCTCTGGAAGCCTGGGTGCCCCCACGCCTGCTTTGTCTTGCTGCTTCTTCACTTTAAGCAGCTCCCAGCCTGCCTCACTCCCAGGGCCCCTCCCTGGCGTGCCCCAGAAACCCGCAGGGGCCTGAGCAGAGCCAGTTTCCAGATTGCCTGGCCTAAGTTCAAACCCAGCAGGGTACCTGGCTGCAGGGAGACAAGCACGCAGAAACGTCTCCATGCAGGGAGAGGAGTGCACAGAAACTTCTCAAGTTTGTCCTCGCCAGTAGAGACCTTTGCTCGTTTGGGGGCCTTGGCAATGCTTAGCACACTTGATGGTGCTCAAGAAGTGCTCTGGGGCCCCTGGGGAGCTGGGGGCTGAATCCAGGTGCTCCAGAAGGCAAAGCCTATGCTCCAGCTGGCCGAGTTCTCTCTCTGACCCCCAAAGCTGCACCCTGTCTGCCCCCCACGTGTGCTGGGTATTGAACCCACGTCGCATGTGTACAAGGCATGTGCTTGCCCACTGAGCCCAGCCCCCAGCTCCAGGCAACCTCCTAATTGCCTCTGAGAAGTGCAGTTATCCCCATTTTGAGGGACTCAGGCTAGGGAGGTCGGTGTCTTCCACGGCAGGCTCTCTCTGGGTCCCCTTCAGCAGCCATGCTGTCCACAAAGTGAGGTTACGGGGGGAGCAGCGGGTGGGAGTGAGGGCCGGGGAGACTGTCAGAGCAGCCTGGGGGGGAGTCTTACTGTCTTCTCTCGCCGGGCACCCCTAACCGAACCCCAGACAGGTGGCAGAGAGAACTGCTCTCTCCTCTGGCAGACGGGGCCCCTGCCTGGCTCGAGGAACTGGCTTGGCGAGGTGAGCTCCCTCGGGGGTCTGTCCTGCGCAGGGCCCTCGCCCCACTCAGGGGGTCCCCCTCAGAACCCAGCAGCAGCCCCAAGCCTCACCTCAAGCATCACCACAGCAGGAGGACAAAATTCAGTTTGGGAGCTAGGGACACAGCAGTCAGTCTCGACTCTCTGGCCATGGCGACCCTAAGTCCAGGAGTGGGCATGGTTAGCTGTCACTCTTCAGCACGTGTGGCCCCCGGGGTGTTGTCCACTCGGGACTGGAGCAGCTCCGGCCCTCCCTCTCAGGTCCACCCGTCACTTCCTCCACTTCTGTTTCCTCCTCGAGAAAGCGGGGGTGGGGGTGTTGAGAGCGGCTCTCTGGGGGTGACTGTGTGTTAAATGTGTTATTATTTGTGAAGTACTCGGAGCTGTCCTGGGCACCTGATAAGGGCTCTGTAAATGCTCGCTCTTACCCTCATTATCATCATCACCATTATGGCTGTCATCACTGCCGCTGTCATTATCATCACCGCCCGCAGCCAGGCCAGGTACTCCTCCAGGTATCAGGGGCTTCTGCTCTCAGGGGGCAGGGGCGGAAATAGAAAAGAAACCAATCACTTGAGCATTTTGATGATAATTCCAGACAGTGATAAAACAACCAACCCATACAGAGATCATTCCTCATCACTAGTCAGTGGGGAAACGCAAAGTAACCCGAGAGAAATCTCTGCAGCTCTGAAACATCAGCTCCCACAGAACTGACGGTGCCAGACGCTGGCGAGGGGCCAGAGGTCCTGGGACGGCCCCGCACTGCTGGTGGGCAGGGGGCAAGGACCGGCCCCCTAGGGAGACGGTTGTGCAGTAAGAAGGTAAAACTTGGGCCGGAGAGATTAGGTACAGTGGGCAAAGTGTTTGCCTGCACACAGCTGACCCGGGGTGGCTCTTTGGCACTGCATTTGGTTCTCTGAACAGTGCCAGGAGTGATCTCTGAGCACAGGGCCAGGAGTAACTCCTGAGTACAGAGCCAGGAGTAAGCCCTGAGCACCACCGGGTGTGCCCCCAAAAAAAACAAACAAACAAAAAATGGTGAGGGGGAATGGAGGTTAAAATTTACCTGAGAGACCAAAACGTGCATTTATAAGAAGAACAATAGCAAATATTTATAGTGCTTTTATTCATAATTCCTTCAAACTGGAAAGGATTAGATGTCCCTCAACTGGTGAATGGACAGACACTTGGATTCTACTCAGCAATAAAAAATAAAGGTCGGGGGCTGGAGGTATTGCACAGTGGGTAGGGCGTTTGCCTCCGCATGGCTGACCCAGTTCGATTCGCAGCATCCCAGCATCTCATATGGTCCCCTGAGCACCGCCAGGAGTAATTCCTGAGTGCAAAGCCAGGAGTAACCCAAAAAGAAAAAAAGAAAAAAAAAACCAACAAATAAATAAATAATAAAGGTCTGATACAGGAATACAGGAAACATCGAAGGAAATCTGAGAGGCATTGTGTCATGCACATAAAGCCAGACTCAATGGCAATTCCATTTGCACGACATTCTGCAGTGAGTGACACTATGGTGACCCAAGGCAGACCCTTGGTTGTTAGGGAGCTGATGACAAAGGAAGGGCACATGGGGGGGGTGATAGGCTTGTTCCCTACCTTTTGTTTCTTCTCTCTCTTTAGCTGTAAGGGCCTGGAGTGCTGCTGGTGAGGGAGGGGTGTGCATGCGGGGCCAGGGATGGACCCCAGAGCTTCTCCCATGCAAGGCTTGTACACTAACCCTTGGGCCACATCCCCGGCCCTGCTTCGTGTCATGATTTCGGTAGCAATTACACAACTGTTTGCAGCTGTCAAAACTCACAGGTTGCACTAAAAAGGGTAGATCTCACTGTAGTAAATTACACCTTGATTAACCTGACTGGGGAAAAGCTCTCTGTGGGATTGTTGAAGCAGGAAAGCAGTGACAAGCCAGCTTCCTGGGCGGTGCGATGGGTGAGGGGCCCTGCTCTGAGGATGTGCCTGAGCCGCAAGCAGAGAGGGCCAGGCCAGGGCAGGGGGGGCCAGAGAGTGTCAGGGTGAACTGGAGTAGACACTGAGGGTGGGCAAGCTCTGGGCATGATGTGTGTCCCTGGAGGCTGTCAGTAAACAGTGTGGGTGGCAAAGGGGACCCGTGGAGTCACAGGAGGACAGAAGATAGCAGCCTATGGCCACATGGATGGATGGATGGATGGGTGAGTGGGTGGATGGATGGATGGATGGATGGATGGATGGATGGATGGGTGGGTGGATGGGTGGATGGCTGGGTGGATGAAAGGGTGGATGGAAACAGGAGGAAGTAGCCAGCCAAGCCAGATGGGGCTGTGGTGGAAAGGTGTTTCTTAAGTCTTTGATGAGGGGGTTGTGGGTTGGGGGATCTAGATATATGGAATACGGGACACTGGCAATGAGGAAGTATAAGGGAAGCTTCAGAAAGCAGGAGACATACTTGGTGGGTAACAATGGTAACCTTGGGGCAATGAGGTGGAGCTGCCTATTTGAATGTGTGCATGACTATGTGTATGCATTGTTACGTGTATGCATTGTTGTATATCTGTGCGTTGTTGTGCATGTGCATGATTGTGTTTATGTGCATAGGTACATGCTCATGTACATTTTGTGTGCATGTGAATATGTGTGTACATACAGGTGTACACAATGTCTGTGTGCAGATGTGTGTACCCATGTGCGTGTGTGCATGCTCAAGTGTACAAGTGGAGGTCAAGTGTACTGACACAGGCAGACAGTACGAGAGGACAGGGAGGGAGAGACTTGCTCAGGGCCTTGAATACTGGGGCTCATACCTCTGAGTTTGAGGTCAGTCTGGCTGAGCACGCTAGCGGGCTCGGGCCCATCCCGGAGGCTGTGCTGGGGGCCACCCCCGGGAGCAGAAGCCCCGTCTCTGTGCTCACCTTTCTCTTCTCCCTGCACAGTGCATGCTGTCACCGTCGCCGACCAGTTGCTGCTCCCCAGGCCCCCAGAGGCCACTGTCTTTGCCTCCCGCCGCCGTCTGACCCAGGTAGGAGGAGGGGGCAGGCCTCGGCCCTGCACCTGCATGCTGGGTGGGTGGGTAGGCTCTGGGATGAGGTGCAGGAGCCCACAGTGTCCCCCCAGTGCTGAGGCAGGGGCACCGGACAGGGGTTGAAGGCCCCTCAGTCACCAGCAAGCATCCCGGGTGAGTGTCTGGAGGAGGCATCTGGTGTCCGGCCTTCCCAGTGGGTGTTGCGGGGGCCAGGCTCTGTCACTGGTCACTGTGGCCTGGCAGGGCTCCATGGACTCACATCTGCTTGGCTTTGCCTCGGGTTCGCTCCTGCCCCTTTCCCCTGCCCATCCCTCCCGTCAGTGTTGCCCTGGGCGTTGGCCCCCACACTGGGAGGGTATCTCTAGACTGAGTCTGCCATCCCACGGCGGGGCGGGGGGTTCTGCTTGGGGCCACATTCCCCAAGGAGCACGTTGTGGGGGCTTCCAGGCAAACTGGGAAGGGTCCAGGATGGCCCAGGAAATCTCAACTGTAGGCAGACAAGACACTGTCATTTTAGCGGTTTACAGCCCAGATAGTGCAGGAGCTAGTTTGTTTGATGAAGCTGGTGGCCCTAGAACTTGGGCCCAAGCCTTACTGCCCCATGCCTCTGTCCAGCATCCTCTGCTGGCCCCTGGGGCCTCTGCGCCCATGCGGGGCCAGGGACCTCTCCCCCCAGGACACTCTGCTCAGGCTGCGGTCAGTGGGCATTTCCTCACTTCCGGGACTTCCAGGACACATCCAGGAGGAGACCTGGCACAGTGTCCCAGGGGGGTCTCAGCTGCCCCTGCCCCTGGCTCTGTGGCAGCGTGTCCACACGGAGCAGGTCACGGGGCAGGCGCTGTGAGAAGAGCCGTGAGACAGGCGTGGAGCTGTGAAAGGAACAGGAATAGAAAGCTGTTTCATGAGTGTGGAGCCCAGCGTGCTCAGTTGGGCTGGGGCGGGCAGAGGCACAGCGGATCACGGGGGCCTCGGAGTGCCCTATTTCTGCTTCCTCCTCCTCCTCCTCCTCCTCCTCCTCCTCCTCCTCCTCCTCCTCCTTCTTCTTCTTCTTCTTCTTCTTCTTTCTTCTCCCTTCCTTCCTTCCTTCCTTCCTTCCTTCCTTCCTTCCTTCCTTCCTTCCTTCCTTCCTTCCTTCCTTCCTTCCTTTCTTTCTTTCTTTCTTTCTTTCTTTCTTTCTTTCTTTCTTTCTTTCTTTCTTTCCTTCTTTCCTTCCTTCCTTGGTTTGGGGGTCACCCAGTGATGCTCAGGGGTTACTCCTGGCTCTGCACTCCGGAATTACTCCTGGCAGTGCTCAGGGGACTATATAGGATGCCAGGTCTGCCACGTGCAGGGCAAGCATCCTACCAGCTGCACTATTGCTCTGGCACTCTACATATTTCAATTGGGGAGTTAGGAAGCATTTTTTCTCGAGATGAAGCCATTCATCTGGTGACTAAGGTGATATGTTCTCCACTGCGTTACCGCCTGTCTCCCTCCCTTCCTCCCTCCCCGCAAACCCACCATCTCCTCCTCCCCAGGCCAACCCCTGTAATTACTCCACATCTAGTTGATCTTGAATAACATGGCTTTGAAGTGCTCAGGCTCACTTAGATGAGGGTGTTTTCCTTTCTCCAGACTCTGATCCCTAGGATTGAACCAACCAGTGATTTGTTGAATTCTAGGATTCGGCACCTGTGCTGGGCCGGGTAGAAGTTCTGCTCAGATTTTCCGCTGCACAGGGCACAGGGGTCAGCGGTTTGCCTCCCACTCTGTATATGTTTCCAGGCTTCCTCCTGTGCAGTCGTGAATGTAGTTTAAAAGGGAAGCATGGTGGGATGGAGAGAGAGTACAGTGGGGAGGGCACTCTTGCTTGGCTCACAGTGGACCTGGATTCCATCCCCAGCATCCTATATAGTCCCCCTGAGCATCGCCAGGAGTGATTCCTGAGTACAGAGCCAGGAATAAGCACTGAGCATTGCTGGGTGTGGCCCCAAAACCAAAAATAAAGAGAAGAGCCTGGGGCATGCCGGGTATTCAGCTCCGCCGCTTGATTTTTTTTTTTTCATGGAACACTAGATCTCGTAGATTAGTGTCTTTAAGCACAGTTCGAGGACTGGTGCCACCCGCAAGCGTACGAAGGCCGAGGCCACTGGTTATGCCGCGGTTATTATACCAGCCAGACCACAGACTCGTATGCAGGACAGGCAGGAAAAGGTTGAAGAACACTGGTGCAGCTCTTGCTCGCCTTCCCTGCCCGTTGTCGGGACAGGCTGTGAATTCACTGTGTCCTTCCTGCTGACGAGCATTTCTGCTGTTTCTGATGCTTGGCCCTTCTAACTCTCCCTCTGGGAACCTCCTGGTCTGTGTCAGGCCCCTCAGCAACTTGTCTGGAAGTGAGCTGCTGGGCCCAAGGCTCCACGCGGAGCAGATGACCAGATCTTATTCGTGTGCCCGCAGAGACCTCCTGAGGGTTGTTCTGACTTAGCTGGCACATGAGGCCTTGGCCATGGCCACAATCCCTCACGGAGAGCTTGGCTTTATTTCCTGTTTCCTCGCTCTCTCATGAGGTTGAGTATATTTGTGGATGCTCATTGGCCATTTTGGTTTCTTCATTTTTTTTTTTTTTTGCTTTTTGGGTCACACCCGGCGATGCACAGGGGTTACTCCTGGCTCTGCACTCAGGAATTACTCCTGGCAGTGCTCAGGGGACCATATGGGATCCTGGGAATCGAACCTGGGTCGACCGCGTGCAAGGCAAACACCTTACCCGCTGTGCTATCGCTCCAGCCCCTCGGTTTCTTCATTTGTGAATTGCCTCCTGTTCATGGTGCCACTCCTTCCCTGTTCATGTGTCCATTCATCCCAGTGAGCATTTATCGCACACTTGCCACGTATGGGCACTGGATTAGTAAGGACCGAACAGTGAGCAAAACACACACACACACACACACACACACACACACACACAAGACCTGCTCCCTGCAACGCTTGCTTTAATGGGGGCAAAGCAGCCAAGGAGAAACTGGTCAGTGAAATATGGCGGGTGTCTGAGTGGTGAGTGCTATGGAGAGACAGAGCTGGGATGTAGGGAGTGGCTGGGAAATGATGGGCACCTTGGAACAGGGGTCAGGAAGGCCTAAGACCCTGGCAAGAGGGGCACTGCAGTCAAGGCCGGCAGGGAGCGAGAGGGTGTATCCCGGGGGGTGCAGGGGACCCAGGTCTGGAGCAGGCCTGGCCGAGTTCAAGGCCAGAGAGAAGGTGAAGATGGGGGGAGTGATGAGGGAGGGGGCTGGGGGTGAGGGACAGGGCAAGGAAGAGGGGGACGTGGACCAGGGAGGAACCAGAGCCACATCACGTGGGGCTGCAGATGTGGGTCTGACTCAGATCAGAGCCGGAGCTCGGGTGGGTGTGATTCGAGTCGTGTGTAGGCCTCACTGGCTGCTGTGAAGAACGTCAGGCCCGTGCAGGGAATTGCCGGGAGGCTGTTACAGCTGAAGGCCTGGAGCTGGGGAGCTGAGGGCCGGGGGTGCCATGGGTGGTTCTGCGTGGGCTCATGGGTGGGCTCATGTCTCATGGGCTCACGCTGACACACTGGACAAAGGGCCAGTGCTCAGCCCCCTGGGATGTCCAGGACATTTCTTCCCAGTTCCGCAGGTGGAGCTTCGGACTCTCTTTTGTGTGTGCAGGGAACTCAGGTCTTCACTCTAGAGGCTTCTAACGCCACTCTGGGGCCGCCCTTGTGACCTCAGCTACTGACCTCCCAAGGACCATCCCGGAGGAGGTCAGGGCTTTGGCCTATGAGGTTGGGGGCCATGACTCTTTAGCCCAAGGGCTTCAAAGGTTTGGGCCCAAGTTGCGTGGAGAGATGGTCTGGGTGGAGGCAGGGGTGGAGGGAGGCGGTGAAGGGAGTGGGCTTGACTCTCACCTCATGGTGGGGCCCAGAGCAACAGGAAAGTGATGGGGTGGGGGGGAATGTGTGCTTTTGTTTTAAAAAATTATTTGACCCAGTAATGTGGCTCAGGGGTGGGTCTTGCTGCTTCTTTATGGGATGCTCCAACCACAGAGATGCAAGGAAAGGGAATTCTTAAGGACTCCGAAGAGTCATGCCTGGGGTGTGTAAAGCCCCAGGCTCAGTTCCCACAAGGACTCAAAACTGAATCCATCCGTGTGTGCCCTGTGGCCTCCCAGAGGCATGTCTGTGAGAGTCTGTGGTGGTGGGCATGGACAGTGGGACCTGCCAGAGAACCTCTGCAGAAATGGGGACCTCACAGTTGGCTACATGAGGCTGCAGCTCAGGGACCAGTTCTGGGCTGGAGGCAGGCCTGGGGGGTCATCTGCATACACGTGGCATTTAAAGGCTCAAGGAAGGGTGAGCAGGTCAAAGGAGTGAAGGGAAAGAGAGAAGTGCCTTTGTCAAAGATTAAGTGGTCAAATATTTGGGGATCTGTAACAGAATATTCAACTCTGTTCCATTGGTATGCAAGTCTGTTTTCAGCCCAATACCATGCTGTTTTGATTACTACTGCTTTGTAGTAGAGTTTGAAGTTGGAGAAGATGACTGGTTAAAGAAGCTTTGGTACATCTACACAATGGAATACTATGCAACTGTTAGAAAAGATGAAGTCATGAAATTTGCTTATAAGTGGATAGACATGGAGAGGATCATGCTAAGTGAAATGAGTCAGAAAGAGAGGGACAGACATAGAAGGACTGCACTCATTTGTGGGGTATAGAATAACATCACATGAGGCTGATACCCAAGGACCGTAGATACAAGGGCCAGGGGGATTGCTCCATAGCTGGAAGCCTGTTTCATGAATGGAGGGGAGAAGGCAGATGGAATAGAGAAGGGATCACTAAGGAAATGATGGCTGGAGGAATCAGTTGGGATGGGAGATGCGTGCCGAAAGTAGATAATGGACCAAACATGATGACCTCTCAGTGTCTGTGTTGCGAGCTATAATGCCCAAAAGTAGAGAGTATGGGGAATATTGTCTGCCATGGAGGCAGGGGGAGGATGGGAAAGGGGGATATACTGGGATATTGGTGGTGGGGAATGTGCACTGGTAAAGAGATGGGTGTTTGATCATTGTGAGATTGTAACCCAAACATGAAAGCTTGTAACTGTTTTTAGCTCAATCTCGCAGTGATTCAATAAAATTTTTAAAACTTTTTTTAAAAAAATAGAGAGAGAAGCGCAGCCTCCCGGGGGCCGGGTGAGGGGCTCAGATAGAGCGAGGCATGGGAGTGGGCTAAGAGGAACTGGAACCCCAGATTTGAAAGAAGCAGTGCGTGAAGGAGAACGGATAGTTCCAGGTAGGACAAGGCTTGCTCCAGACACAAGGGGTGGAGACTGGGCCCTGACCAGGCACGGCTGGAAGTGTCCAGGGAGACCTCTGTCTCAGGGCAGCCCTGAGACCTGCATCTTATTTCTTATTGATTTGTAAGAGCACCTTAATTTATAAGTGGTGAAAGGTGTAGGCCCTTATCTCATAGGCTGCAATGATTTTTGCCACTGTTTGGGATTTTCCTGGGGTTCTTCACGTGCATGATGTACTTAATCCCATAACGTTTGGAGCCGTCTTGTGTGCAAGCCTGGTCCTCTTTTCCGATAATCCTGGTCTTACCCACGGAGAGACCTTAACATGCCCTTCGGTCTCGTTTCCTCGATGTAGCGGCTGGTTCCAGATGCCTGAGCTCGTCTGCATGCTCTGATGTATGGTGTGAGGTCAGGATCTAAGTGGGTTTCCTCCCCCACCCCCACCCCGAGCCCCCTGGTTGCTCGTCACTTGCTTCGATGCTGTTGGTTGAGTCAGTGTTCCTTTGCTCTGAAATGCCATTCATTCCTGCTCTGCTAAACGTGCTCCTCGTCGTGTGCTCAACTGTTCAGTTCCATTGATCTTAGCCTGGGGAGAGATTCAGGCCATTAAGAGAATAGACTCGGTGATGGATTGGGGGGCTGAGTGCATGCAGGCTGGAACAAGGCTGCTAACACAGTTGCCTTTCGAGAGGAGAGGCAAATGTGAGGGAGGGGTGCCCCGGGGTCCCCAACATTGAGGTCTGCAAGGCCAGTGTCCCCCATATCCTGTTTGCAAACAAGGGAACTCTGAGAGGTTTAGGCATGTCTCCCATGGTCCTGCCCTGCAGCTGGGAGAGCTGAGACCAGAGGCCGGAGGCCGGGTCTCTCAGGGCCTGACACAAAGCACCCCCTTCCCCCACATTGCATACCTGCCTGTTCCATTCGGTTGGCTCTGAAGGGTTCCCCCTCTCTTTCCGGAGCAACTGCTAGCACCCAACTCCTCCTGGCTGGGAGTCACACTTTAATTTTACAGTCACATCCTAATTATCAGTCAGCGCTTCTACAGGACGAGCTGGCAGCCTGCGGAGGACCCTGAATGGGGCCTGTGTGCTGTGTGTCTGGGAGAGGGCGGAAGCCCAGTCATTCACAGAGTTATCCCAGGGACCGGGAAGGGGGAAGGGTGCAGAGGAAGCAGCACTGCGGCAGGAAGGGGCAGGGTGCCTCCCAAGACCTGGACTAGGCTCCCTCAGAAGGAGCTGGCATTCCCCGACCCCTAGACACTCGGCTCTGTAGCCACCTGGTCTCCGAAGCTGACCCAACCTGTGCCTCTGGGACCTGCCCCTGACACCCACAGACCAGATCCTTACTGCCAAGTCGCGGGGACAGCCAAAAGTGAGTGAGAGAGAAAGAGGAGTCTCTCAGGCCAGGAGCTGCTTCCCAGGCTCTCCGGCATGGAGGCCCATTTTGCCCTGGACTGTCCTTCTCTGAAGCCCAGGCTGGTTGGTCCCTGGACCTGGCCGTCTTATGTCTGAGGCTTGGCTGCTGCCCACAGCCATGAGGCAGGCTGCACTGGGCCTCCCAGACACGGGGCACAGCTGTGCCAGGTATCCTGGGGGCCAGTGTGGGTTTCCTGGGTGTGTCCTGATGAAGCAAGGGTCTCATGGCCCGATCTGAGCTGCTCTCGGGTCCTGAGAAGAGTTGAGGCCAAATCCAACTGATGGAATTCATGCCATGACCCAGTGAGTATGGGGAAGGCCATGGGCTTTGGCAGACCAGTCCTCCTTATGGTGCTCCCCCTCTCAGCCTGCAGCCCCTGGGTCATGCTCCAGGTGGGGAGGCCAGGCCCCGTTTCCCACATCTGACCCCAGCGTGTCACATGACCTTGAACCCGGGCCTGGTGAACTCTTGAGGCACTGGAGTCTGCTTCATGGCCAGGGCTGGGGATGGAAGCTTGGCGGAGCATGGGACGTGGCCCCAGCTTGTGGGGTGCTGTGGTCAGAGGGGTGACCGCCGGCGTCTGGCTCAGCTCTCACCTCCCTGTCACTCTGGTGGACACTTGGGATCCCCCGCCAGGGATGTGCTCGGGTTGAGCTTTGTCTCATTGTGTTTAGTTTTGGTTTGGGGTCACACCCAGTGATGCTGAGGGCCTACTCTGAGCTCTGCACTCAGGGATCACTCTTGGTAGGCTCAGGGGACCCTACGGGAAGCCAGGATGCCAGGGATCGAGCCCAGGCCGGCTACATGCAAGGCAGGCGCCCTCCCCACTGTACTGCCCCTCTAGTTCTGTTTAATTTTAAGCAATTTTTGGTGCTCATTCAATTTACGTGCCATAAAACTCACCGTTTAAAAATGTACAATTCACTGTCGGTTGGGTTTTTTTTTCCTTTTTCATTTTTAGTGTATTTCCAAGATTTAGCAACCATCGTCAAAATCTAATCCCAGAGTATTTTCATCACCCCCACGGGAAACCCCACTAAACCCCATTAGCCCTCCTGTGGCCGAGGGCCCTCCAACCCCCCACCGCCCTGCCACCACTAATCCTCTTGTCTCTTTGGATTTGCCTACTTGGCACATGTCCTGCAAATGGGATCATACACAAGGTGGCTTTTGTCTCCGATTCTTTCAGGGAATGTGTTCCCAGGGTTCCTTCGGGACTGACTAGTGTATATCTCCAGAACCTCATCCCTGCTTAGGGCAGAACAGAACCCAGGGCCCTTCTCCTACATTTCTTCATCCCTCTGTTCTTAGGCCTTTGCTCTTTTTCCCCCTTTTTCTTTTTCAAAATTTTATTTTCTTAAAGCACCATGAGTTACAAAGTTATTCACTGTGGGGTTTTGGGCATACTTTGTTTCATCACAGATCCCACCACCTGTGTCAACCTCCCTCCACCAGTGTCCCCAGGTTCCCTCTCCTACCGCCCCGCCCAGCCCCAACCTGCCACCTGACAGGCACCTTTTATTTATTTATTATTTTTAAATTTTTTTTTTTATTTTATTGAATCACCGTGAGAACAGTTTCAGGATTAAGTCTCATTAAAGCTTTCAGGATTAAGTCTCAGTCATACAATGATCCAACACCCATCCCTTCACCAGTGCACATGTTCCACCACCAGGAACCCCAGTGTACCCCCCTTCCTACCCCCTACCCTGCCTGTGTGGCTGATGATTTTCACTTTACTCTCTCCTTACTTTGATTATATTCCGTTTTTGACAGAAAACCCACTATTATTATTTGGAATTCCCCCCCCCCCCCCAATAATCAGGTCTGCCGAAAAGGCATCATTAGATCATTTGTTTTCTTTTGCTGATAATGAAGAACATATGATGTCTCACGGCCACGAAAGCAGCCGTGCGGTTTTGGAATTCTGGTATTTTAGTAATTAAGTACAGAGGTATTTCTGCCAGCAGCCGCTGCGTTCTGAGATTGGTTTGTGTGCTTCTGGGATCATGGCCGTTCAGGGACAGAGGAGCTGTTCCAGAGAGGTTTTTTGTATATCAGGAAAGGATGGGCGGCCGCATAAGTGGCCACGTGGTTTGGAGGAATAGTCTGGGTCCCACGTTCCGTAGCCGTGTTAGTAGAGGCTCGGTCACCAGGATTCCATCTGGAGAAGGCAGGGACTCTGCACCTTCTCTGTCTGGGGCACCCTGGTGTTGTTGGCCCGGTCGGTCTGGGGTCCGGAGCATTCTCGGTCTTGCGGTGCCTGCCAGCCAGGATTCTTCACTGCTCAGTGTGTCAAGATGGTGCTGGGGGAGACAGGCACCTTTTAAACTTGGTTATTAAAGTTTGGGTCTCGTGATTTCAGTGTTGTTGACTCTGTGGTTCGTATATTTAGCTCCATCACTTTGTTCCTTCACAATACCGACATACCTGGATCAAATCTCCTTGACCCCTGACCCCATTCTTCTCATCTGTCTCTTCCCCTTCACTCTCTCTTCCCCGCCCCTCCCTATATGCTGGGGCCAAGGATGATCTAGGCATCTCCCCCCTTAGACCACTGCATTTCTTCATCCAGTTACTCTGTCACTGTCATCTCATTGCTCATTGATTTGTTTGAGTGGGCATCAGTAACATCTCTCTTTGTGAGACTTGTTATTACTGTTTTTGGCATATCAAATACGCCATGGGTAGCTTGCCAGGCTCTGCCATGCGGGCGTGATACTCTCGGTAGTTTGCTGGGCTCTCCGAGAGGGCAGAGGAATCAAACACGG
Source organism: Sorex araneus (assembly GCF_027595985.1). NCBI lineage: Eukaryota > Metazoa > Chordata > Mammalia > Eulipotyphla > Soricidae > Sorex > Sorex araneus. Next base: position 98,052,545 of record NC_073304.1, on the reverse strand, counting down.
TTTGGCTGCGTGAAAGGCGAATGCCCTACTTCTGTGCTATCGCTCCAGCCCCCAGTTACACTGCATACCACATATAAGTGAGGTCATCCTGTGTTTGGCCTTCTGGCTTACTTCATTTAACATGATACTTCCAGTCCCACCCATGTCGCAGCAAGTTGCATGATTTCATCATTCCTTACAGCTGCGTAGTATTCTACTGGGTATATATACCACATCTTTGTGATCCACGTTGGACGTGTAGGTTGAGCCGAGATCTCAGCTCTTGTGCTGAGTGCAGTAGGGAATAGAAGGTGCTTGGGTCTTTTTTTTATAGATGTTTTTCTGTCCTGGGGCCTTTGCGTTGTTTCCATCTCAAGGCCCTCCTAATGCTACAGAGAAGCACTCATTTCCCTTTCTCTTGGGTTTGTTCTGGGGCCCCCAGGGCCTCCCAGGAGCAGGCCCCCAAAGTGCGTGGGATTCAGTGCTCCCAGCAAGGCAGCTCTCCACCTTCCACCCCTGCTCCTCCCCTTTCTCACTGTCATCTCCTCGCCAGCATCCACTGACTTCTACATGTCCAGACCTTGACTGTGGAACTGTGCTGGCGGGAAATGCAGGAGCCAGAGACAGGCAGGCTGTAGAGGGCCGGGAATCCCCCGGGAGAGCTTGGCTGTGACTTCACGGTGGGGCCCAGAGCAGCCGGAAAATGCAGGGAGGTTGGGGGAGGGGGGCTTTTCCTGAAGGAGGTGTCATCTGCATTTAGCTAAGACTGAGTGGACATTCTCAAGGGTAAAAGGAGTGCGTGACAGTGCTCGGGTGGGAAAGGCAAATGCAGTGAGCTGGGACCCCCTCTGTCCTTCCCTACCCTGACAGGGACTCCAGGGAGCCCCCAGGACGCCCTCTCCCCTCCTCTGGTGCCCATCTTCCATCCTGCCCTCCCCTGCCTATTATTTTATCAGGGACTGGTCAACAGCTTGATGGAGCGTGGAGAAGGAGGAAGATGAGGGAGAAAGAAGCCCCCAGTGGGTTTCCACTTCCGCAGAGAGAGACTGGAGTCTGGGGTGGGCGTGGGGCTTCGCATCTTCCTCTGCTGGGGCTGTTCGAGCCCGAGGACCTAGGCAAGAGGTGGCCGGAAGCTGGACATTCCGAATCCCAAAGTGGGGTCTGCCTCGCGCCTGGCTGACCCGGGTCTTTCTCTGGCAGGGCCGAGCGCGTGTCCGGCCTGGGAGCTGCAGACCCACCCTCCCCGCTTTCTGCTCCGCTAGCTAATGGGTAATTATAGCCTGACATGCACAGAGGCGAAGAAGGGATTTTCTGCGCAGCAAAATCTCCCGTGAAATATTCAGGCCACGCCGGGCTTTGCTTCCCAGCTGCCTAATCGCTGCCGCTCGGCTGGGCGCAGGCTTGCGAGCCCGCCGGTTGGGGAAGGCCACCTGGGGGGCTTTTTATTCCCTTTTCCACAGGGGGAGGTTTCCGTACTCGGGGAAGAACCCTGGCTTGCGGCCTGGGCCCTTGCGTGCGTGCTGCGTGCTGCGTGCTGCGTGCTGCGTGCTGGTTTCTCGCCTCTGCTCACTCACGGGTGGGCGTGGCCACGCCTGCCCGGGGGTGGGGCTGCCCCAGTGCCTTTGTGCCTGGAGCTGCTCCGCTGTGCCCGGGTCTCTGATCTGCGGGTTCCCGGGCCACCCCTTGGGTTTGGGGTGTCTGTTGAGTGCTCATGGCTGCGGGGCTGAGGGAGCCCCGCTGGCAGCCTGCCGGCTGTGCATTTGAGTCGCGCGGCGCTCTGGCACACTTTCCTCTCTGGCTTTGCTTTTAGTTGGATTTCCACCGAGTTTGGGGCCTGTGGGGTGGAGCTGGGGGAGTGTTTTTGCCTCTGAACGTCGCAAAGCTGGACCCAGCCCATCCCTTTCCTGTCTCCCCATCCATCCACCTACTCGGGTCCAGGAGGCTCCAGTTGGCACCTGCACCATGGAGCCCCACATTCTCTCCTCTATGGGGCCAGACCAGCATGACGGGCACGACCTGGTTCGCTTGGCACGAGAGGAAACTGAGGCCAGAGGAGGGAGAGGCATTTGGCAGTTCCTGGAAGAACCCAGGGCTGCGTGTGGGACCCGGGGCTCCTTGCTCGCGGCCCTGGGAGCCAGCTGGAGGACTCCACTCTGCACCTGGAGGCGCCCCCCTCTCTCACCACCCCCCACTGTCTGGGAGAGACATGCCGGGGCTCCCCCAGCCCCAGAGCCCAGGCCTGGACACAGGAGGCGATCCTGTTGGCATCCGCCGTTGCTGCTTCCGGAGTGGGGCTGTAATTAGCCGTTCTTCCTTGGAGAGGCTCGGTCTGGCAGACAAATGGAGACGCTCCGGCTTATTAATGTCAGCCGTTAATGTCACACTGACAGGGCTGATCGGGGAGGCCTGCGGGGGTGGGAGACGGGGAGCGGGACCAAATAGAAGGCAGGCGGCCTCCCATGCTGAAACAGTCCAGAGGGCCCCCCTCATGCTGTGGACCCTGGTGGCGTTCACCTCCCCAGCGGCCTCCTCTCCCCTTCCTATTCTAAAGAGCGATCTTGGTACCCTGGGACGGCGCCTTCAGGACCTCAGTCTGAGCCCCCCACCTCCCAGGCCCTTCTCAGAGAACCCTTCTCCTGCCTGAGGTAGAACGCCAGGCCCCCCAGCCAGGCCCTGCACAGCCCTGCATGCTCCCCAACCCCGTGGCCCTTTCAGGCTGCAGGGCTGAGCTGGACAGGCCTGGGTCTCAGCCAGCCCTGACCATCCGTCCAGGCTCCCCCCGCGCCCGATGGCAGAGATGGGTGGCAGGGTATTGTTTGGTCAGCGTCCCCTGACCCACGGCTGGTGGCGTGCTCGCGTCCACGCCCAGCCACCTGATCTGGATCCTCATAAGAGTTTCCCAGGCTGGGGGCTGGAGTGATAGCACAGCGGGTAGGGCGTTTGCCTTGCACGCGGCCGACCCGGGTTCGAATCCCAGCATCCCATATGGTCCCCTGAGCACCGCCAGGGGTGATTCCTGAGTGCATGAGCCAGGAGTGACCCTTGTGCATCGCCGGGTGTGACCCAAAAAGAAAAAAAAAAAAGTCTCCCAGACTGGAGTGGACCCTCCGTATTTTACAGGCAAGCGTTTAAGCCAGTTCCCAGGATGCAGGGCTGCCGAGGGGACGCTGGGGAGTGGCCGTGCTCCCCGGACCCTCTCCACCATGCTCCCCACGAGTCTCTCATCTCCCCTCTGAGCACTGAGGTCTAGCTCTGGGGCCCAGGCGCTGGATGTCTGCACTCAGGCTGCGGGGGGGGGGGGTCCTCCAGCTCTTCTTTGTCTCCCCTGCCCATCCCTTAGCCTGTCACCCTGTCCCGACGGAGCTCCCTGCTCTGTACAGGCCTCGCCGGGCAGCGCCTCGGGGACCTGTGGGACGCAGCCCGGAGAGGGGCGTCGGGCTGAGTTGGGGCTCTCCGCTCACAGCCAGGCCCGGGCTCCAGCTTCCGGAAGCAAGGTCGGCCCGGGGGTTCCGGGCCTCCCCCTTATCCTCAAGAGTGTATTTAGGCTGTGGGGAGGGGTGGGGCAGGGATGGGGGGAGGGTTTCTTCCCCACTTCCCAGAGCTTTCAGCGAGCCTCCTTCCTGCCGGGGCAGAACATGTGTGTGTGTGTGTGTGTGTGTGTGTGTGTGTGTGTGTGTGTTTGTGTGTATTTCTGTGTGTGTCCAATCTCTCTCTCTTTCTCTCTCTCTCTGTGTCAGTCTCTGTGTATGTCTCAATCTCTCTCTCTCTCTCTCTCTCTCTGTGTGTGTGTATATCTCTGTGTGTGTCCAATCTCTCTCCCTCTGTGTGTGTATGTATGTGTGTGTGAGTCTCTGTGTATGTCTCAATCTCTCTCTCTCTCTGTGGTGTGTGTGTGTGTGTGTGTGTGTGTGTGTGCAGGGGGGAAATCTGGGTCAGTCTCCCAGGGAACGCGCTCAGATTCTGCAGCGGCCCCGCACTGTGGGGCTGTGAACTCCGGCTGGGGCCTGGGCCTGGGCCTGCGCCCTGTGCCCCTCCGAACCTGCCCTGCACCCCCGGGCTCACCCTCCCCTCCCGAGGCCTCCCGCCCAGATGCCACACTGGGCCTGCGTCCCCGTCATTCAGGCCACCCAGGGAAGGGGATGGAGCCCAGCACAGCCCCGAAACCCTCAGAGCCCTCTGCTTCTGCCCCTGATGGCTTCAGGGAGGAGGGTTTGTCTCTGAGCTGGGGGGGTCTAGGGGGCAGCCACACAGAGAATGAGGAGCCCAAGGTGGGAGGCCAGGGTGCAGGAGGGGCTGGTGCAGAGTAGTCCCCAAAGCAGTGGGGGGAGGTCTGGGGTTGGGCAGAGCCCCCAAGCCCATCCTCCTCCCTCTCAGCTGCTTCTAGAAGGTTCTGCCACAGGCCAGGCCCGGCCGGGTCTCTCTGGATTCCCATCGAGTGTTTGGCGGAGGATGCAGATCCATTCTCAGTCCCACTGTCCCGTCCCCAGCCCAGCTGAGGAGGAGGGGGTGTCCCCTGGAACAAGGGGCTCCGAGGCCAGGTCTCATGTAGTATGCATCCCCGACCCCCAAAGCCCTTCCGGTTCCTACTCAGGGCAGCTGACCTCAGGGCACAGTGCCCAGAACAGGAGGCGGTTGGGGTTGTGCGAGCACTAATGCTTTTGTTTTATTAATTATTTAATTAAGTCACCGTGAGATACACAGTTACGAAGCTGTTCCTGATTTGGTTTCACTCATACAATGTTCCAGCACTGTCTCCTCACCCGTGTACGTTTCCCACCACCAATGCCCCCCATTCCCCGCCTCCCAACCTCACCTCCAGGCCACGCACTGTTTCTTACTATAGTGTGAAGGACCTCCCCAGCCTGGGATTGGGCTGTACCCTGGGGCGCATGATACAAACACCACCGTAGCCGGCATGGCTAGCATGTAGCTTCTTCTGCGTGCTAACACCGTGGATGGATGAAATCATTTCACGAGACTGCGGACCTGAGTGAACGACTCCTGGCCAGCAGCTGAGGGCAAACTTTTGAGAGCCGGGTGGGGAACAGGCGGGAGTGGAAGCCAGGAGAAAACGCGTGCTTGAGCTGCCACCATCCCCAGCCTCTCGAGGGTCCTGAGGAGAGGGAGGGAGGCCCTGTGACCATCCCCTGGGGTGGGGGTCCTCATCCTCACTGATGCCCCAGCAGTGCCCCCCATTGGATCCCACCCCTCATAAAGCCCATGAGGTATCAGAGGAGGGGTCCTCCGAGGCGCTGTGCCCCACCATGGCCCCCAGCAGCCACACCCTAGAGCTGGCCTTGCTTCTCTGTCAATGGGACCTTCTGGAAGCCGAGAGGGCAGTGGGACTGGGGTGGAAAGAGGACCCATTTTGCAGGTGGCAGAATCAAGGCCCCGAGGAGTCGCTATGCTGGATTCTCCTGTCTAGGAAAGGCGCCTGTCCCTCTCCGCCACCTGGTCCCCTTTCTGTCTCAGGAGCTGAGTGGCCCCAACTAACCCCAACCCACCAGCCTCTCCCTGCGGCCAGCTGTCCATCCACGCTAGGAGCCATCAGTCAGTGTTCAGGGCACATCCATCCCAGGCTCCTGTCCAGCCGGCCGCTGCACCCCATGGCCATGCCCGCGGTCTCCCGGGTAGTGCCCGCTCATCTCACCTCTGCAGGCAGGTGCTGGCTGCTTTGTTCTCTCCCACAGCCCTGGTGCTGCCGGCAGTAGCGCAGTCTCCAGCCAAGCATCCCTCTCAGGAGAGGCCACCTTGAGATGGGGCTGGCCAGCTGGCCTTGAGGAGACTGTAACAGAGACAGGGAGCAGGCAGGGTGGTAGTTGTGGTGTGGGCTCTCAGGGTGCTGGTATTTGGGGGAGTCCTTTAAGTGGAATCCAGACTGGAGTGTGGTTGCATCTCTTGTCTTGGCAAACCAGGGATGACTTCTTGGAGGAGGCAGCCTTTGGGCTAGGCCCTGGGGATGACCAGAGGCCTTCATGTTGGTGGGTGGATGATGTTCTGCGGCTGGCAAGAAGTAGGGACAGGTGGGAGAGTCAGGCTTTCTTACTGCAGGCCTGACCCTGTTCAGCTCATACTTGAATATTCCCCACAGTGGCTCCAGAGCCCTTGCTGAAGCCCGTGTCCCCTCAGGGAGTTGGGAACCCCAACTCTGCACCTCTTCTCCAGGCCCCGGGGCCAGCTCGCCCCCTGCCCTGCCCCGGCCCTGCCTCCACTCCCCCTCCCTCACCATGTGGTCTCTGCTCCCTGAGGGCAGTCTCTGATGGAGTGATGCCCCCACAAGGACCTTCCTGTCCCCTCCTGCCCCTCAGGTCCCTGCTGGTCCCATCGTGTCAGGGCTTAAAGTAGATGTTGGGTGACCGTTGTCCTGTGGGGTGACGGCTGACCTGCAGAGTGGCCTCTGTCCTGCAGGGTGACCACTGTCCTGCGGGGTGACCACTGTCCTACGAGCTGACCGCTGTCCTGCAGGGTGACCACTGTCCTGCGAGGTGACCACTGTCCTGTGAGGTGACCGCTGTCCTGTGGGGTGACTGCCATCCTGCGAGGTGACCACTGTCCTGCAGGGTGACCATTGTCCTGTGAGGTGACCACTCTCCTGTGGGTGACGGCTGTCCTGCGAGGTGACCGCTGTCCTGCGTGGTGACCACTGTCCTGTTTTTTAGGGGAAGGAGGCATTTCCAGGGCACAGACTTTGTGTGTGGGGACAGTCCCAGACAGAGCACCCCGATGACCGGGCCCTTGGCCTCCCCACTCTCCTTGTGCAGGGAGACTGACACGCCTGGGCCCTGTTCCTCTCTGACCAGCTGCCCTGTCCCTGGTCAGAGACAGTCTGAACAGACACGTGACTGCTGCTCAATCCACAGCTAGTGTGCACTGAATGAACGAATGAATAAGCAAATAAATGAATGCAACCATAGACTCAGACCTGGTTGAGGCTCTCTTCGTTGCTGGCCTGTTTCCCAGCTGGACCTAGGAGGGCTTTTAGGTCAGTTGCAGCGAGCTGGGGAGAAGGAGGTGCCCCTCAGGGAGGGGCTGAGAATGTGTGGGACTCCGGGCAGGGGGCAGAACTGGTGGTGACCCAGTGACCCAGCAGCCAGGAGCCGGAGGAGGGCACAAGCCTCAGGGTCCCCGATGTCCCTCCATCACCTGAGGGCCATTTCTGGGCCAGGCGCAGGGCCGGGCATTGGAGCGATGGCTCTGCCTGCCAAGCTCGCTCCCCGCCCACTCCTGGGAAACAGATGGCCCCAGCTCAGGCGGGTGGCAGAGACAGGGACTGGCATTTGTGTATGTGTGTGGTTTTTTCAGAATCTGACACATTTTTGTCACGTCTTGGTGCATCAGAACAGTAAAGGAGGCGGGAGTGTGAAGAATGTTTTAACTCGCAACTTGGTAACAGTTCCAGTTTCTCCAGGCCGCCTCCCCCTCCCCCAGCCCCTGCGGCAGAGCCTCGAAGCCCATCTGCTCCTGAAGAAGCCTATTCCCTGCCTCCATCCATCCATCCTTCCTTCCATCCATCCACCCTTCCTATCATCTATATATCCATCCATCCATCCTTCCATTCATCTATCCATCTATCCTTCCATCGATCCATCCATCTATCCAATCCTTCCATCTATCCATCTGCCCATCCATCCATCCATCCTTCTATTCATCCATCTGTCCATTCATTCATCCTTCCTTCTGTCCATCCATCCGTCCATCCTAACATCCATCCTAACATCCATCTCTCCTTCCACCCTCCCATCCATCATCTACCCACCCATCTATCCATATATGTATCCATTCATCCATCTACCATCCATCCACCCATCCATCCATACACCCATCATCCATACTATCCGTCTACCATTTGTCTACTTCTCCATCCATGCATCATCCATCCATCCATCCATCCATTCATCCATCCATCCATCCATGTGGTCATTTGATGGGGAGAATGGAAGGAAGCAGCCTGAAAGTCGACATAAAGGCAATAAATCTGTCTGCTTTGGGGCTTAACTTGATCCCAGACCTGCTGTGTGACCTTGCACAGTTCCTGACCCTCTCTAGGCCCCATCTTGAGCCCTAAAGTGTAGGTTCGTGCGTTTTGTGTTCCCTTGACTCGAATACTCATAGAAATATTTGGAGGAGAGGAATTAGAAATGAGGAGAATGCAGGAGGAAAGAAGACACTCAAGTTTTGGGTTCAGAGCATCCGGAGAGAATGACCCCAAGATGGCAGAAGGGAACTGCATTTGTGAGGCCAAGCTAAGTGGGTCCCCACCTTCCCACCCCTCCCTAATGCCCACCCAATCCAGGGTGCTCCTCTGATGGCCCATAGGGGGTCCGGGAGGTCGGAGAAGGGCGCTGCTGCCCTTGGAGGTCCCTCAGGCCCGGTTCTGCTTGTTGTCTCAGGACTTCAGGACAGTGGGGCTGGGGCCAGGCCCTGGGTGATTCCAGCCCTATTGTCCCTGAGCCTGCCTGGCCTCACTTCCATTTTGTCAGAGACAGATACCAAATGGCCTGGAGGGCAGGAGTCCCCACAGCAGGTGGTAGGGGCTTCTCTGTGCACACGGAGTCGTTACGGGCATAAAGGGGCAGTGTCCTGGGGCAGCCCAGCCGTCTCTCGAGGGCAGACATGGCTCCATCGGTGCACGGTGCAGAATCCAGGGCTGCTGAAACCTGTGTGGTGGCCCCGGGGCTGTGGAGAGCAGGTAGCCAGCGTTCCATGGCCAGGGCCCAGGGCACCTGCGCCTTCCATCTGATGCCCCACCTCCACCCACATGCCACATCCATGATCAGGGCGTGTGGGCAAGGCAGGGGAGCCCCACAGTTCACTGACTCACTACGATCCACCCTTCTTAAGGAGCAAGAAGCTGAGTTTCAGTGCTAAGACAGTCCCAGGAGCTCTGGGTTGAGGCCTCACCTCCTTGCCCCTAAACTGAGCAAGGACATCAAGCCCCATCCCGCCCTGCCCCCGCCAGCACCCCTGCAGGAGGTGACAGGAGGTGGGCTTTGGGCTGGGAAGCCAAAGAACCCCATGCAGCCCCTGCGGCGTCCAGGCCTGGACCCCAGGACCAGCCAAGTCAGCGCCTTTGGAAGGAGACCATCTGGGCTCGGGGCGGCTGTCGGGAGGAGCTGGGTTGCCATGGGAACCCGCACGCTGGCATTTCCTCTCTGGGGAGGCTGAACCACCCCGCAGGCGGGCGGTGTGGGCTTCTTGAATCCCATTTCTTGGTGTTTTTTTAGGAAGGGAAAAAGGGCAGGGAAGGGGGTGGTAAGAGGCGGCGGTGGTAAACGCGGAGGAGACAGTGAGGGGGCAGACCGGGCCGCGGTGGCTCTCGGGATTCCGGAGGGCTGAGCGGGGCTCCTGTGTTCCCCCAACTCCCAGCTCCCCCCAGGCCCGGGGTGGGGCCCAGTGTGCCCTCTGACCCCTCACACGGGCTTAGCTAATCTTCCCCTTAAAAACATGCTATCCTGGGCCCTGTGTCATCAACTCTGGGCCTTTGGTGGCTCCACCCCCTTATCTCTGTCCCCCAAGGCTGCCCCCCATGGGCAGTGATGGGCTGGAGGACTCCAGTGTGCTCCCAGAATCTTGGGCCAGAGCCGCTTCTCCCTGGAGAGCCTCACGGCTGAGCCTGGAGACCAGGAACTGTGAGGAGGTGGGGAGGGGGGTCACAGGGAGCAGGGAGGGGGCACTGGGGGTACAGGGAGCTGCTGGAGGTAGTGGGGGTACAGGGAGACGGTAGGGGGCAGTCGGCGACCAGAGAGAGCTGGGAGAGGTGGAGGGGCCATAGGGAGTTGGGAGGGGTAGTGGGGTATAGGGAGGTGGTACGGGGCAGTGGGGTACAGGGAGCTGATACGGGGCGGTGGGGTACAGGGAGCTGGTACGGGGCGGTGGGGTACAGGGAGCTGATATGGGGCGGTGGGGTACAGGGAGCTGATATGGGGCGGTGGGGTACAGGGAGCTGGTACGGGGCGGTGGGGTACAGGGAGCTGGTACGGGGCGGTGGGGTACAGGGAGCTGGTATGGGGTGGTGGGGTACAGGGAGCCAGGAGGGAATAGTGGGGGCACAGTGGATGGAAGGGGACAGTGGGGGATACAGGGAACTGGGAGGGGCAGCATGGGGCACAGGGAGAACAGGACTGGCCCCCTGTCCCTGTGGTTAGGGAGGGGGTGATGCCCGGAGGACCCGGCTTTAGGGGCACAAGAACCTCCTGAGAGATGGTGCTGAGCCCTGGTCTGACGTGGGGACACAGAGGGGGATGGAGGCGGTGGCCTGACATGACCGCTTCCACCATGGGGTCACATGGGACCCCCCAACCCCTTCTGGCCGAGGAGCCAGCAGCATGCCCTGGCTTCCTAATGACGCCAGAGCAGGTGGCATCTGCCGCCGACCAGCAGGCCCGGTTCTGTGCCATGAGTGTTTTCTGCCTCACTGGTCGTCTGGAGACCCCGCCCCCGACACAGACGTCTCTGGTCCTGCAGAGGGCCCGTCCTCTGTGGCTGGCGGCCAGGCCTGCCCTGAGCCCAGGCGGCCTTAGTAGGCACCAAGCCTGGAGGTGGGACAGTGGGCAGCGGGATTGAAGCCTCGTGGGGCTCCACACTCGGGCAGCCCCTTCCCTCCTGGCTCTCAGTCCCCCCAGTTAGGGTGGTCTGGGGCCCCAGACCCACCTCTGATGTGAAAGTTCTAAGGGTTTTTCCGCCAGCCAGTGCCTCCTCTCCTCAGAGTGAGGGGGCCAGACCCTACCCAAACCGCTGACCCTGCCCTATACATGTCGGGCTTCCCAGTCAGAGGACACCGACAGGCAGGCTTCCAGGAAGGGCCAGTCGCTGTGACAGAGACATCATGACTTTAGTCAGCCTCCCTGGTTACAACCCGGGCAGCTTGTGGCTTGAACTCAGATTCCTGCCTCTTCCCTGCCTCCTGCTCCCCGCATTTCCTATTCTGCTACCAATCACCATGGGGCTGGAGAAATCCAGGAGGACTCTCTGGTGAAGGTGGGGAATGAGAGCTGGGTCCTGAACAGCTTAGCAGGGCTGCGGGGGGTTGCTGATTCCCGGTGGGGAACCGCAGGAGCCACAGTCGGAGGCGGGTGTGTCTGGAGTGGGTGTGAGTGACAGACATCACCTGGAGGATATATTGACAGGGGGGAAATGTGATTTCCGTGTACCGGCAACACACACGCACACATGCACACGCGCACACTCCTTCCCCAGACACAGCTGTAGTCGGGATGTTAGGGAAGACGCGAGAGCTGTCAGCCGAGACTCCTCAGTGCAGAGGGAGAGGGTCCCAGGGGATGCCGAAGCCTCGGGGAGGGGCCCCCCTCCCCAGAAAATCAGCAACATCCCAGTAACTCTTTGGGGCCCTGCGCGAAGCACTCGGCACCTGGCATCTCAGCCCTCATGGCGGCCCTCGGGGGATGCCCAGCTTGGGACCCCTGGGGTCACAGAGAAGGCGACAGCCTTCCAGAGTCACCGGCGCCTGGTCACGTGGGGTCTGATGCATGCGGCCTGCACCCCCGGGGCCTCCACTGAGCATCATCTTGGTTTGGGAAGAGGAGAGTTCTGGCAAGAATGAGAAGTGGGGTCCAGACGCCTATTCTTCTGACTTTCTTTGTCTTATTTGGGGCCTAAGAGGTGTCCCAAGGCCACCTGTGGCAGAGCCTTTAGTTCATACTCCCCGAGGCTGGTCCGATCCCAGAGACCCCAAGACCCCAAGTGATTTCAGAGTCCTCTCCCCCAGCACGAGGCCCTGCAATGGACAGAGCAGCTAGTTTGTTGGAGGAAGGGGCCAGCCGGGATCTGTCCGCACAGCTATTTTCCATCCACCCGGGACCCTCCTGGCTTGCCCGAGCTTCCTCTGAGGCGGCGTGGAGCGTATGGCCTGGCTGTGGTTCCTGAAGCCAGAGCAGGGCTCAGGGAAACCCCAACTCTGAGGCCCCCTCTCGCCTGGCGGGCAGGAGTGGATTGCTTGCTAGAGATTTGAGCCTCTTTGTCTCTGGGCCGTAAGGAGGAACCCTTCCCACTGTCTCCCGATTTGGGAAGCTCTGGGGACGCCGGGGCCAGTTAGGATTCTCTTGGCTCCCTGGGCCCGCAGTATCTTCATTAGCATTTTTAGGTGCCCTTGGTTTCCCTCTCACCGCTCTGGCATTCTCAGTCCCCGCCTGCAGGTGACCAGAGAGGCGCCCGGGCCTGCTTAGAGCTTAAGTGGTGTTTTCTGAACACTCTTCATTCAGTGCTCTGACAGTCGTCCAGTCAAAGACAGGTGCCAGGGAGCCACAGTGAAGAGGGGGCAGGCTCCCTTCCCCAAATAGGGGGCTTGCTCCTTCACCCCAATTTACTCTGCACCTTGGTGGCCTCTGTAGCATGCCAGATCGGATGTCTGAGTCCGCTAGTAGCTACCTTTGTGCTGTTTTTGCTGAGGGGGACCACATCTGTCAGTGATTAGGGCTAACTCCTGGCTCTGTGTTCAGGGTTCACTCCTGGTAGTGCTTGGCAGATGATATGCAGTGCTGGGGATTGAAGCCAGGTCAGCTGCGTGTAAGGCAAGCGCCCTGCCCACTGGACTCTGACTCCGGCCCTGGCTTGTAGCAAGTTTTATCCAGTTGGGGTTTTTCCCCTTCACTTTCCTCTCACACCTGAGTCCTGCCCTTCTAACCATTGAGGGCAAATTCATCCACTACCGTCTGGTCTGTCCAGTGCTGCTTTTCGCCCATAGCACAGGCCCAGGACTGACTCGGGCACATTGTCACCGGGCGCCCCGTCCAGCCCAGCGCCCATACATGCCCTTCTTGCTCTCACCCCAAGCCAAAGCCCTTATGTAAGCTGCACCCCTCCGTGGTCCCCCATCCCCACTTCACTCCAATCCTGATACGTCATCTTCAGCCGCAGGTCCTCAGCCCAGCTGCCCCAGCCCCTCCTCTTGAAAGCCCCATCATGCCCCCATCCTGCCAGGGTCACTGGGGCAGGAGGACTTGGGGCCCAGGACAGGGACCTGCCCCACTTCCTGGCTCTGTTGGACTCCTGCTCACCCCAGCAGTTTGTCCCCGCTCAGCCTAGACAAACCTTGGGTGTCCAGACTGCCCCCTGCTGGATGCCCGGGGTTGCTATGGCGACCGGCTGCCTGTCTTCCCTGCCTGAAGAAAATCAAAAAATAACAGCGAAGACTGTTTTATTCGGTGCCCCACCTGGGAGCCATTTAAGCCTCCCCATTCCTTTTGACACGTAATAATTTTTTTTTTGCTCTTAAGATTATCCTGAAATCTCACTTCCTCCTCTTCCCCCTCATTTCAAACCTCTGTGGCAGAGCCGCCAAGGGGCCTCGGTGCTTAAAAACAGACAACAGGCTGCGCGTGGCGGCTGCGCGCTCTCCCAGAGCTTCCACAATCAAGTGGGTCTCCTCCGGGCTTGTCACTTGTCAACAGCAGAGCCTGAGGGTGGCCAGGACGCCTTTCCCAACACCGGGCGCCCCTTCAGAGTTTGCAAAGCCCTTTCACGGCCCGTCGCTCATGGCAGCCACTTGTCTGGGTGCAGACCGAGGCCTGGGATTTTCTGTGTGTTCACCAGGAGCTGGCTGGCTTACTGATATGGGCCCCCCCTCCTGTGGCTAGGCACCTGGGATGACAGTGGTGTGTGTGTGTGTGTGTGTGTGTGTGTGTGTGTGTGTGTGTGTGTGTGTGTGTGTGTGTGTTGCTGGGGGGGGGGCTCATTGAAAGAATCTCCACCTCTTCATCCCTTCCCTGGATGGGGCGTCGCAGTATCTGGCCTTCATGGTGCAGCCTGAGGGAGCCCAGCTGGGAACAGGGTCCAGCCTGCTAGACTGGGCCCTGGTCCCCCTAACTGCCACCCGGGATCCCTTGGTTTCTGTTCTCCAGCTCGAGGCCTTCTCTGGCCCACTGTGGGACCCAGCTGGCCCATTCTCTGCCCCGGCCCAACTGCCATAGGTCCCACTATTGGCTGCTCTCTGCAACTTCTTCCCATCACAGACCCAACCCCCTCCTTCCACGCCATGCTGCTGGGGCTTTGCTGCCACTCCCGGTCCATTGTGGCTCCGATGTCTGACTGCTGACCCGGCACACCCCCAACCTTGGATGCACGAGATGCCCTTGGCCACACCCTGTCATCTTCCTGTCACCCAGATATCTTTCCCATAGTCCCCTGCCACGACACTCAGACTCAGGGATGGGGACAGGCCCCACGTTAGCCTAAAACACTCTCAGGATGCGAACATGGATGCTGCTGTGCTGCCGGGGCAGTCCGAAGGTGGGCATTGGCAGAGAGCACTGACCTTTGCCCTTGATGCCCCGCATGCTCTATTGGGGATGGGGGAGGCCGGGGGCCATGTCTTAAAGGCACCTCCCTTAGTTGAACTCGTTCACCTGAACTTGGCGACACAGATCAGACCCGACGTTACCCATGTGGGACTGAGCGCCTCTGCCTCGTGAGGAGTGCTGTGGCATTCTGGGACTCCTGGGTGCAGAGCATGGTTGCGGTCCCCTCCTTTCTCTTGGGGTCTTCTGGCAGCAGAGCAGCCTGGAAGCCCAGGCGACGGTGGGGTGGGGGGAGTGACGGGGGCTGCTGAGGTCTCTAACTCTAGGGTACACGGGGAGGTCGTGGTACTCCTGGGGTGTCCAGCCAGGGTGTAGCTGACCGCAGCTCTGCCCTTCACAGCAGGCTCTCTGAGGGTGGGGTCACAGTCAGGCCTGCTCGTCCCACCTCCAGCACAGGGCACTGCGCTCTCTTGGGAAGGGAATCCACACGAGAGGGAGCCCGGGACGGGGAGGAGAATTTTGGTTTGTTTTGCTCTTTGGGGCTCTGTGCTCAGGGATCACTCCTGGTGGGGCTCAGGGGACCATAGGTGGTACCGAGGATCGAACCCAGGTTCCTTGCTCTCGCTCCCAGTCCCATGGGCTGGGCAGATGAATGCAGGTTCAAACCCCACTTTCCCTCCCCAGGACTAGGGAGGGAGCAGTTAGCAGAGCTTGCACAGGAGATGTGGAAGGAACTTAACAGCTCTACTGGCCTGGCCAGGCGGCCTTGGGTCACCTCTCTGAGCCTCAGTTTCCCCTCTGTGAAACCTCCCTCCTGGATTCATTGCATGGGAATCATCGGGCGTCAACATGTGCTCACAAAGTACAGCAATGCTTCTTATTCTGGGCCATGTTGGGGCTCAGTCTCCTCATCTGTAAAATGGGGGTAAGGATGATATCGAGGGCCCCAGCTGCCACCCGTACTAAAGTCCCCTGCTTACCACCTTCTCTCCCCCAGCCCGGTCCAATCACAATGTCTTTCTCAGACACCCCAGAACTGAGCCCAGCCAGGGAGGAATGGACGGACGTGGCAAGGGGGATCAACATCCTGCTGCCCCCCCACCAGTTAGCAATGGTGCTGTAGGTTTTCAAGAGCTGAGGAATCTGCAAAGTAGTCATAAAAATATTTCCTCCATGACTCCAGCAGCCCAGCTGTTCTGTTCAGGAAAAATGCTGAGGGCTGAAAATAAAATCCAGGAACAATGATAGAAAGACACAAGGAAAGAGGGAGGGAAGAGAAGGCGGAAGGGCGCACGGCGCCCTGCCGAGAGGCCGAGGGTTGCCCAGGGCCATTCCTGGCTGTTCGTATCTGCAGTGAAACAGGCACCAAACTGCCACCGACCCAGCTCCTGCTGGGAGCCTCCAGCCTCCTGTGCTCCCGCTGTGGCTGGGTTTGGGCAGAGCAGGTGGAAGGAGCCCGCCCGTTACCTCCACATTGGCTCTGTCTTTCTGACAGCGCCCCCTCAGGCCAGTCCTATTTTACAGGCTCTGACGCTGAAGCGGGGGGAGGCGCTAAGGCCCTTTACCCTTTAGACAAGGCAGCGCCTGGGATGGGGGAGCTTTGCCTGCCTCGCATGTGAAGTTTGATGCCTCCCCGCCCTGCGGCCCCCTGCCCTAACCAGGCGTTGCCATGTAGCACCTTAGCACTACCAGCTCTCTGGTGTGGGGGACCCCCTACACCCCACCCTCACTCCCATGCACATCACCGGGGCTAAGCATTGAGTCATCCCACCCGCTCCTGAGTGTCACCACCCCCTCCACCAAGTTTAAAGGTTGGTGGATTAGAACTGACCTTAGTGGGGCTGGAGCGATAGCACAGCGAGGAGGGCGTTTGCCTTGCACGCGGCTGACCCAGGTTTGATCCCCAGCATCCCGTGTGGTCCCCCAGCACCGCCAGGAGTAATTCCTGAGTGCCGAGCCAGGAATATCCCCAGAACATTGCCCAAAAGCCAACAAACAAGCAAACCAACCAACAAACAAACAAACAAAAGACTGGCCTCAGTGCCTGGGAGGGAGAACCAGGAGGGGAATTTCCAGACTCCCATTTGACTGGCTCTGACCTGCCCACCCCTCCCGCTCTGTTAGGGGTCTGTATCTTGGTGCCCACTATTCCTTTCTCCTAGGGAGCGCACCCTTCTCGCCACGTGGCAGAATCTTACCACTCCTGTAAGACAGCCTCCTTGAGACCCTCTCCAGAGCGCCCATGTACATTCTGCCTTCTAGTGCCTTCTGTCAGGGTCAGGGTAGCCAGGAGCCATAGAAGGCCCTGGTCTGAGGATCTCCAGAGGCCGGGGCCTCACCGTGTCCAGGCTCACACCCAGAAGTCAGTTGGAAAACTGCGTCTGCCAGTTTCAGCATCACATCCTTCTCTCGCCTCTGGCCCCTGCACGGAGCAGGCAGGAGAGGCCGTGCTGGCTTAGTTGCAGGGGAAACTGACCTGTCCACACTCCCGCTCATTCTAGGACTCCCCCTCATGCCAGCCAGCCAGAAGTGCTTCCGGGGCCCCCAAGACTCCCTGGGGATGTCTGGGGGACAGGTGGGGCCTTATCTCCTGGTGCTGCTCTGTCTTGAGGCCAGCCCGTGCCCCCACAGGGGCAGTTACCGGCCGGCATGGAGCTTCCTCGACTCCCAGAGCAGATGCTGAGTGCTGGCCGGCAGCCTTCCCAGAGTGGGAGGGCCAGTCAGACGCGTGGGGGCGCCCCGGGGTGCAGGCGTGTAACGGGGCCGTCCGGCGCAGCCCCGCGTGCGTCACCAAGCAGCCTGCCCGGAGATGGGGGGCGAGCTTGTGGGCCGAGTTTGTTCACGACAAAGCGTCCCACACTTGAGACATTAGCTGGCATTTATCTTTAGCCACGAGATGAGCCCGCGCCCCACCCCCACCCCCTCTGGCAGGGGAATGAACGTGAGCAGGTCCCTGCCAAGTTCAAGAGCAGAGCCAGCGCCCAGGGGTCCTCGAGGACCAGGGGTGACCAAGTCTCTTCTGTGCTGGGGCTGACTCTGAACAGTCAGTGAGAAGGGGGCGCTCAAGTCAGCCATCTGTGTGTGTGCTGGGGACCCTCCCTGGCCGCCTCCTGGGGGAGCCACTTCCTGGATAAGCCAGAGCTGGGAGGAGGGGCGCCTGTGGGAACCGGGACTGCGGGGGGTGGGGGGGGCGGTGCAAGAGGGGCCCACCAGTCTGAGTCACGGGAAATTTCCTGCATGCCACCAGGCTGGGCTTGCCACCTGCAGGCAGGCGCTCCCGCACACAGGTATTTCTGACTCTTCTTCACGCCCTGCCAGGTGGTGTGAACATGGGCAGCTTGAGGGTGGGGATGCCCTCGGCGGGCTGGGCCCTGCCAGAACAAGGGCCCCAGCTCCCCCAGAGAATGCCTCCTCCCAGCCCGCCCTAGGCCTCCCTGTCTGTCCCCAGCGGCCGGTGGCACTGCCCTGGGAACGCACTTGCCCCCTTGGAACTGGTTTTCTTCCCAGGACTACACCAGCACTCAGCCCGATCCAGGGCCCACCTCTGTCCCCTGCCCACCTGGGCTCACCTCCACTCCCCTGTACTCAGGTAACACAGCATTCCGGGGTAGCACAGCATCCTGAGGTCACGCAACAGCCCGGGGTAACACAGCATCCCGGGTAGCACAGCATCTTGGGGTCACACAGCATCTTGAGTTCACACAACATCCTGGGGTAACATAGCATCTCGGGGTGACACAACATCCTGGGGTCACACAGTATCCCAGGGTCATACAGCATTTTGGGGTCATAATATTCCAGGGTCACACAGCGTCCCAGGGTCACACAGCATCCCGGGGTCACACAACTTCCCGGGGTAATACAGCATCCTGGAATCACACAGTATCCCAGGGTCACACAGCATCCCGGGGTAACAGAACATCCCAGGATCACACAGTATCCCAGGGTCACACAGTATCTGAGGGTCACAGCATCCTGGGGTCACACAGCATCCTGGGGTAACAGCATCCCAGGTCACACAACAGCATGGTGGGCCTTGTCAGTGTTGCCCAAAGTGGGCGATCCCTTCTCCCACCTCTGCCACAGGGGTGCTGATGGGGGGTGGTAGGTGCCATTGGAAGGGGGACACATTTCGTTTATTCATTTAAAGAATTTCAGGGGCACTGAATGACCTTTCTTCTCTACTCGGCAAGGTAGGCTGAGTTGGCTGAAAGCTCTGCAGCAATTGGCTCATCAGGCTCATTGCTGGGGTCTTTGTAGTTGGGCCCCACCCTGTCCCCCCCACTTCTAGGCTCTGGTTAGTCATGTTTTGGGGCCTAGCACAAACTCTCTCATCCTGGAGCTGAGTTCTATGGGAGGGAAGGGGCAGGAGACTCCAGGCTTTGGTGCCCAGGTGCTGTGTGGCCTTTGGCAGCGCCAGTGCCTCTCTGTGCATCTTTGAAACCAGCACGAGATAAGACAAGAAAGGGGAGGAGCCAGAGCATTAGCACAACAGGTAGGGCACTTGCCTTGCACATGGCCAGCCCGGGTTTGATCCCTGGCATCTCATCTGGTCCCCGGAGCATGCTACACGCTAGGAGTGATTCCTGAGCACAGAGCCAGGAATAAGCCCTGAGCACTGCCAGGTGTGGCCCCCAAACCATAAATAAAAGAGAGGCAAGAAAGGGGTTCTGAGGACCCCAAGGAGGGGCCCGGTCGAGAGCTCAGCTCTGAGAACTTTCCAGAAGTCTGTTTCCCTCTGGCCACGCCTTAGGTGGCCTGTTGAGCGGCCAGGAGGGGACGGCCTCCCCAAACCACATGCGGCCTTGGCAGGGCTGACCCCCGCACCTGAGTGACCCCGCCCGGCTGCCATTCCCCTTCTCCCAGTGCCCGGGAGTCCCGCTGAGCCCTATAGCATCACAGAGCCCAGAGTCCAGTTGCCCCGTCCCTGTCCTCCTCCCAAGGACCCTTCCGGGGAGGCGCTGGCCTCCGCGGCACCCCTGCTCCAGGACGGCGGTGCCTGTGTGTGGTGGAGCCCCCCCACAGCGTGCCCCCTTTCCTTCTCCTGCCCAGGACTCCGGCCTTAATGAAGCGGAAACAGCCTGGCGGAGGGAAGCCTCATTAGGCCTGATCTAATTAGGGGCCCCTCTGAGATGGGGGCTGGGGGACGTGGGGGGAGGCCCCTGTGCATGGAGGCCTCCCAGACACATGCTCCTTGGCCCCGGCCTGATCCCCCAGGCGGGGCATGACCACCGCCAGGCAGCAGATCAGAGAGGGTGGGGGGCGGACCCAAGGTCACACAGCCGGCAGGGGCTTTGCTGGGAAGCCCTAACCCCAATGGCTTTGGGGCTCTCAGTCTGGACAGGGCCTCAGAGTGCTCCCAGGTCTCCTTTCTCGTTCGTTCACCCCGCCTCTCTCCGGTGCCCACCCCTCATCCATTCTCCTCTGCGGAAGAGGGAGGCAGGCGCTGCACCCGGCTGCCCTTCGTTATTCTCAGCTAACAAGCTGTTTATGGGTGCGACACGACACCTGCTTTCTTCTTTGGAACATCAGTAATTTATGGGCATATTAGCGGCCAGGCAGCGGCCCTGAGTCCAGGCTCGACTGGGCGGCTGGGGGCCTCGGCAGGGGCCCGCTCACTCCCTGTTTGTGCTTAAGGAGGCGCCTTTGCTCTGGCACATGCTCCGTGGTGGCTCGGTCCCTGTTGCTTCCCCGCCTGTGGAGAGGGGCCTGGTGTGCCCAAAGGGGCTGCGCCTGCCGGGGGACCCAGCCGGTAACACAGCATCTCGGGGTCGCCCTGCACACCTGGCACGCCTCGGGCTGTCCAGCCCTCGGCCCCCACACCCTGGCACCTCCTCGGGCCGCCCCAGCCCTCCTCTGCCACCCTGTCCCCAACTTCCGGGGCTGGCCTTTGCATCTCCCTTTCTGCCTCCCTGCAGCCGGCTCTTACTCACCCTGTGGGCCCGGCGCCGCCATCCCCACCTCCTGGCCATCTGCCCCGTGTCTGCTCTGCGGGCACCACCCCCACGCCTGCCTCCCCACAGCCCATCGCTGCCGAGTCCTGCACGTGAGCCCGGAGCACTCTGCCGACAGTGAGCTGGAGTGAGCGTGTTTGCAGAGTGAGTGGATGGATGGGGTGGATGGGGGGTCAGGGGGTGCACCTCTCCCGACTCACGTCCTCGGGAGCCCCACCCCCTCCTCCAGGAAGCCTGCCCTGCTCCTTCAGGCCCTCCTGAGCTGGGCTGAGAGTTCCTGCCCCAGGGCACCGGGGCCTGGCGCTCCATCTGCAGCCCCAGAACTAAGCGGAGGGAGGAGGGGGATCTGGACCAAGTGGCTCACCCTCCTGGGGTCTGTTTCCTTCGTGGCTCTGGAGGTAGCCAGCAGTGCTGTCTTCCCTGGGGTGGGGAGGGGGTGGCGGGGATGCCTTATCAAAGCACCTCAGAGAGACTCCGGGATTGTTGTCCAACGTCACCCAGCGTCCATATGTGAGGTGGACAGAAAATGCACCTGGCCCGAGTCGTGCCGAATGGAATTCTCCCAGTCACACCCTAGGCCACACACATCGCCTTGGCTTTGGTCTCCGCACTGCGTCACTGTCCCCAGGCGTGACGTGGGAGCCTCTGCTGAGTCTATAGGGACTCATCAAACCCCCAGAGCACCTGAGTTCAGGCCTGCGAAGGGCAGGGGTGGGTGTCTGCGGGGCGTGGGGCCTCCCTGGGGACTTTGTGCCTCGTGCCTTGCTGGGTGAAAGGTGCTTCATAGACGGGGTGGGGTGCCATGGCTCCTGGGAAGGATTAGTGCATCTGTTCCCACTGAGTGTGCAAATGAAGGGCTCCCTAGGCCTGAGAGCCCCCTCCCCTTCCACCCTCCCCACGCCCCCCAAGAACTGGCGTGGTGCATGTACAGCGGAGAGTTAGGGCCTGGTTCTGGAACCTCCTGCAACCACCCAGGAGACACTCCTTGGGGCTCCCTCAGCAGGTACAGGTCCCCGACAAGGGCTCTGAGGTCACCTGTCTGCCTTGCCCTATTGGCATCCCCCAGGTGGGCTGGTTTCCTGCATTCACCAGGGTCAGCAAGCACCCAACCCCCCCCCCCAAGACTGGGGCATCCAGGCCTTGTTGGTGGGAGAGGGGGTGCTGGCACAGGCCTTCCATGGGCGTGGTTTCCCAGAGAATGGACCCAGGGGGGCACTGCTGGGCCTGAACCCTCATGGCATGGCCTTGCTAAATCCCCTATAGCACAGGGTCCCAGAGGAATTTGGCCCAGTGCCCTCTTTTTAGAAGCGAAATCACTGGGTGCCCCCTGGAAATTTTCCTTCTTTGAAGCAAACAGAAAATGTCCCTCAGAGGCACCCAAGGCTCATTCCACCCCACCCTCCTCCCAGGATCATTCTAGCATCGCCCACTTTGGGAAACATTGGCCTAGAGCGCCACAGGCTGGCCACCAAGTTCTGAGTCACCTCTCACCATGCCCGCACCATCTCATGCCCGCACCGTCTGAGCATCGATCGAGTCAGGCTGGGAGATGGGCATTTTCCCTTGTGTGTCCGGGTGCTGGAGACAGAACCCCGACATTCACATGTGAGAAGCATGCGTTGTACTACAGAGCCACACGCCCCGACCCCCAAGGACTCATTCTGCCCATTTTACAAATGGAATATGTATTCGTCATTTATTGCTTCTCAGCTCCGCTGAGCTCAGTCAGTGGCATAAAACCGCCAAGATTTCTGACCTCGCAGTTTCTCTGAGTCGGGAATCCAGGTGAAGCTTCGGTGGGTGCTATTGGCTGCAGAGCAAAGGCAGAGTGTCAGCCTTCTTCTGGCGGGGACCCGGCGAGTTTTTTCCAAGCCTTCCCTGCAGAACAGGCTCAGAGAGGTGAAGTGACTGTCCCAGGGTCTCCACAGAGGCAAAAGGCTGGAACTGGGACCAGAACTCCTAGGCTTGGCACTGAGGCTGCTCATCTCCTTGGCCCCCACCCTGCCTCTGACTTAAGTTAATAACCAGCTCCGACTTCGGTGAATAAACAAGTCTTCTGTACAACAGAACTCCAGACAAACACTTAATGAATGGATTGGCTAATAGCACTGCCTGTTTGCACACATTAACTGGAGTTCCCTCTGACATGATCCATGGGGACAACCTCGCCCAGGCCCTGGGGAGAAGCTGCTCCGCCAAACCCAGCTTCCCAGGGAGCCCGGCGTGCTCCCTCAGACCCAGTGCTTCTTGCATTGGCTTCTGGGGAGGCGTACCACTACCTGTTTCCAAAACCTAGGGAGCCTGGGGTTCCAGGCGAGGGCCTGAGGATGTGGTGCTACTCAGATCCTGGGTCACACTGGCAGTGTTTGGGGGCCTCCCAGGACACCCCTGATGATGCTCATGGAGAACCAGTGATCCAAACGGGGTCAATGACATGCAAGGCTCAACCCCTGTTCCCTCTGCCTGGCCCCTTCCTTGTATCCTTAAAGAGGGCCAGGAAGCAGCTGGGCTCCCAGAGGGACCTGGGTATTGTCAAACCCCTCCCCTGACTGGCCCCAGCCAGGACTGTGTGTGACAGGTGGGCACCCTGCTCGGTGGGGGTGTGGAGCGAGGAGGCTGTGTCAGGTCCGCACCCAGCCAGAGCCTCATCTCTCTGCCAGGGTTCTTCTCTGGACCTTCCCAGGGTCCCCCGCCCCCACCCCATTCTCAGTGCACTTCCAGATAGTGGAGGCTGCTGCCCACGTTGCTTCTGGAGAAGTTAATGTCAGGCGGCTGGAACATTTCCGATGGATGGAGGCGTGGGTGACCACGCCCTGGGGGAGGAGAAGTGAGAATTGAAGCTCCCCCCACCCCACCCCCAGCCTGGCCCCTTCTCCTGGGGAACCCATCAGTCCTTCCTGACTCACGGGCTTTAGAGTTTAATTTGCACACCTTCCAGCACCGGGGCTCTGGGTTCGGAAACTGGAGGACACCCAGATCCACCCCTTTGGATCCACCCCGTGGGGCTCCTGGTTCTTAGAAGATGAGCCTCTGACCCAGGGCATCCCCTTGTGAGAATGCTAGAAGGTCCCTGTGGAGAGGGGTCCAGGGGGAAAAGGAGGCAGAGAGCAAACATCTGGGTGATACAAGAACCAGAGACATATACCTGCATTTATCAAGCACCTACTGTGTGCCAAGCAGCACCAAGTGGGGCCTATCCAGAAGGTGCTGGTGAGAGCTTCATGCCGTGGGCCCTCCTGATGGGCCCATCTCACAGAGGAGGAAACTGAGGCTCTGAGCAGTACAGAGGTCGCCGGGTCAGGGGGCAGAGGATCCATATAGGCACTCTCCCAGCCCTGGGAGAGGGAGAAGGGGACTGGATCGGATGAAGAAATCTGAGCCCCTAGGAAGCTATTGGTGTTGGCCCCGTGGGTAGAGGGGCAGGGGGACGTTCCACAGCCTGTTCTCACCCCTCCCAGGGTAAATTAGCCCTGTCCCCTTGAGGCACCTCTGCCTGATGCAGGCTAGATGGGGAGGGGGGAAAGAGGAGGGGGGAAGCGGGGGTATGTGGCACCTCTGGGTGTCTGCTGGCAGGTGGGAAGGCTTTGGTGGTGTGGCCAGGCCCTGGCCCTGCGGGTGCCCCCGTCTCTCACCCCTCAGAGCAGCACCAGCAGGGGCTCTGACCTATGGATTTTCTGCCATTTCCTGCTCCTCTTCACTCCAGCCGGAGACTCGAGGACTTCATTATACCAGCAGCCTTGGCGACCCCCGCATGGAGGGCCGGGAGGGCCAGTGGGACGCACGGGCCTTCTGGAGGTGCCCCAGGCCACCGCCCTGCTTCTGGAGCTCATCCTTCTTGGGACACAGGGCTCCTTCAAGGCACACTCCCCTGGAGCTGCGTCCATGTCGGGGGGCAGGGGTACAGAGCCTGCTCGGAGTTTGATTTTTTGGGTTGGTGTTTGGTTTGGGCCATACTGGGCTGTGCTCGGGGCTTGCTCCTGGCTCTGTGCTCAGGGCTCACTCCTGGCGGGGCTCACTTTCCTCCTGTGCTATCTCTCTGGCCCTGCATTCAGAGACACCTCCACCCCATGTGTCACTCGGAGGGGGTTGCGCAGGGGAAGGACTCCACCAAGGTCACAGAGCAAGGGAGCGAGAGCTGAGAACCAAATTTCGGGAGTTCAAGGGGGCACGGACGTCCGTCTGCTCCACAGGGACCTCTAGCAGGAAACTGCAAGCTGCTTCCCACCGGCTCCCAGCCCAGAGACCCTTGCGCAGCCCCCACCTGCCTCCCGGCTCATGGTCTCCGTTTTTCTTGCTAATTAGAGGTCTCTGCAATGACTCCACCGTCCCAGCCATTTTAGAGCTGTCATTAATTTCAAGTGCCTTCAGAAGTAATCATCGTCGTAAAACCTCTCACTGCTGGGATGCAGGCGGGCAGGCAGGCCAGGCTGTGTGCCACCTTCCCTTGTCCCCACCCACCCACCCCAGGGACCCACCGCCTCTTAGAATGGGGGGAGAGGGAAGCCTGAAGCATCAGACACACAGGTGGGACTGCAGAACCCAGAGCTGCCTTGTATGGGCTCTGAAGCTCCGTGTGTGATGCTGGGCAAAGTAATAGCCCTCCAGGGCCTCTGTTTTCCCATCTGTACAATGGGGGCATCTTTAGCACCTGCAGGCGAGATGAAGCGAGTGAATGCAGCGCAGAGACCAGCTGACAGCAGGACTCAGTATGGCTCAGAGACCCGCATCCTCCTCCAGCCTCCCCTAACAAACCCATGCCAACTTCTCCGCCTCCTTCCCATTCACTGGGACCCGCAGATTTGTCATCCTGAAGCCAGGCTCCCGCGCCTACGGTTGAGACACGCAGTCTGAGCACAGAGAGGGGCGGGGACCACGCCTTGAAGGCCATTTCCGTCGAGGGGGGAGGGAAAAGCGAGAGCAGAGTAGAATTGGGTCTACTCTTGCTTGTTGAGTCTTGCAAAACCGTGACAGCTAGGAAAGGGGCAAGCCGAACAGGACAGAGGCTTGGAGGCGTTGGTGGGGGGACCTGGAACCAGGGGGCAGTGGGCTCGCCCCCATTTCTCCGGCGAGACCACTGAGGCAGGGAGCAGGTGAGTCGGGGGCGGAGACGCGGCGCCTGCGTCAGTCTCCGCACCAGGAATAGCCCCCGCCCCCGCCCCCGCCCCGCAGCGGGTCTGCGCGCCCGCCGGGCGCCTGGCGGAGCCTTTACGCAGGAGCGCGAGCGTCTATTCCTGTCGGGCTGGTGGGAGGCGGCGGCGCGGGAGGGCGGGAGCTCACGCGAACTCACAAACAGCGGGGCTGGGGGAGCGGCCGCGGCGCGGGGTCCACGGGCGCGCGCCGCCCCGCATCCCCACCCACCTGGAACTCCCCGCGCCAAGCCCGGGCCCCCGACTGGGTTACTCACGTTCAAGCCCCCCTTCCCGGCTTTATTAGCCCGGGGACCTTGGCCAAGTCACTCGCCGTCTCGGAGCTTGGGGCTTCCTTCTCTGGGCACCGGGGCTGCCGGCGGTCCTGCAGCCGCCCGAGCGAGGCCCGCCTAGGATGACGATGGACAGAGACAGTGAGGACCAGAGCCGATTCTCCAGGTAGGACCGCTCAGAGCGCGTCCGAGGGCGCCACGAGGACCCAGACTCCGCGTGGCCCCGCAGTTTGCGCGCTGCGCGCCTGAGGCTGCACAGTGGATAGCAGAGTTGTGCGGTGGGTTGGGAGGGGTCCACTGGTAGTCTCGCAATTGCCACCCGGGGGTCTAGCAATGAATGCCAGGCAGGCTCGCAGGATCTGGGGACTGTCGCAGGCTCTTGAGACCTTGAGCTAGTATTGGGTTGGTTGGTTGGTTGGTTGGTTGGTTGGTTTAACAGCTCGCCCTCGCCCCCAGCTGCCCTTTTACCTGCCCAAGCCCCCCATGCTGCTCTGGCCACGGGCTGGGGCTCACCCGCTCCCTGCCATGGGCATTGAGGTTGCTGGAATCCAACTATCTCCTAAGCTAGTTGAGTAAGGTGCCGCCGCTCGTCCCTCCCTATATCTGGCCGTCCAGGAGGAGAAGAAGCGGAGCGGAGAGGCCCAGACTGACCCCGAGCGCGGCCTCGGCCCGGGATCCCCTGCAGCGCTGGGGCGCCGGGCGGGAACCGGGCTCCGACCGAGGCTCTGCGCTGCCCTCTGCCGGGCGCCGGCTGCAGCGCGGGCGGCCAGCGCGGGCGCAGGGCCCGGCTGCCCTCTGCTGGACAGGAAGCCCGGCTGGGCGGGGACCCGGGCTGCAAAGCCAGGCGCAAGACCTTGCTGGGGGTGGGGGGTGGGGGGGTGTCCAGCCGCCGAGCTAGCGGGCTTCCTCTCTGTCCCCCCGGAGCTTCTCTCTCTCTCTCTCTACCTCCAGGACATCAGGAGGCCTCCCTCCCAACGGGGATTCTCGAACAAGGCGCTGGGCTGGGGTCGCTACCCTGACCCTTACACGCTGCCCTCCAAACAACCCTGGCCGGGCCTATGGGGCCCTGGCCGTTCACGTGCGTGTGTTCTTCGCCACGGCAGTATGCAGTGACCCCCCCCCCCCTTTCTCCCTGCACTAATATGTGTGAGCATATTCGCGCGCTTACATGCACATGCATGTGGCCACACGCGAGGCTGCGCGCACACACCTAGGGGGAATCACCGGCTGGACTCCCCGAGGCCACACCGGCCCGGGACTCGCCGGACACTATCCCCCGACCCCCGCTCCAGACTCGGAGGGGTGCGGCCGTGCGCTAGGCTGGAGTCCTCCCGGCCTGTGTGGCTGCCCGCCGCGGTTCAGGGGTAGCGGTTGGGGCGCCCCGACCCCCGTGCGCTGAAAGGGAGCCGAGTCCCCCTCTTCACCTCCCCCACCTGGCTGGGGCGGCCGCGCCTCTCCTCCCCCGCCCGCTCCTCCCTCCCGCCGTCCCTCCTCCCTCCCCGCGCGCTCCGCACCTCCCTCCCCGCGCCGCGGCAGAGCGCGGAGCCCGGGCGGGAGCCGGCGCGGGAGCCGGAGCGGGCGGCTGGCCACAGCGCGGCGGAGCGGCGGGTCCAGATCGCGGTCCGGGCGGGGGGCGCGCCGAGTGCCCCCCGCGCCGCCCCGGCCCCTCTCCCGGCGCGGGGCTGCCTACAGCATGCGCGTCCGCTGCCCGCCGGCTGCAGCCCCGGCCCCGGCCCCACGGCGGAGCGTGCCCGGCCTCGACCCCCGCCCCAGCGGCAGAGGCGGCGGCGGCGGCGGCGGCCCCAGGCCGGCCCGGGGCGCAGAGCCGGGCTCGCGGGGTTCGCGCCGCGCGTCCTGAGCGCGCCCAGCCCGGCCGGCCGCGGCCTCCCGCCTCCCCCGCCGGCCCCTGCCCGGCGCCGGCTCGGCCGCCCGCCCGCGCGCGCGGGGCTCACAGACGGCCGGCGGCCCCGCGAGGGCGCGGACAGGCGGCGGAGGTGGGGACGGAGGGGGCTGGGCCGGGGCCGAGGCCCGCGGGGAGACATGCGATTGGTGACCGAGGCGAGCGGACGGACAGCGCGCCCGAGATGCAGGTGAGCCCCGCGGCCGCGGCCCAGCCCCGGGCGGCACCCGGGCAGCGAGCGCGCCCGGGGGCCCTCCTGGGGCCGCGGGGCACCCCGGAGCCTCCCGGCCCCCCTTTCCCTTTAGGGGGTCATAGACCCGAACCCCTCCATCCTCAGAACTGAAGCGTCTTCCTTCCCTATTCCTCTCACCCCGGCAGATTCCGGGGTGACTAGCTGCGCCCCTCGGCGCCGTGCAGGGACCCCCACCCGCTTCCCGGTCCAGCCCGTCCTCTTTCCGCCTCCCATTCTGGGCACGGGCGCCCTGTAGGAGGAGCCCCAGCCCAGCGCGGGCGGCTGCTGCTCTCCGTACCCCCCAGAGTCGCCACCACCCTCCAGCCCTAGCCCTGCGCCCCAGCCCGGTTGCGGCGCTGGGGACCAGATTCACAGGCTCCAGCCCGGGGCTGCCCTCCCCCGCGCGACCAGGAGCTGCCCTGTCCGGCTCCTGCCCAGCGCTGGGGGGAGGTAGGGGAGATGCCAGGGTGTTAGGGTGGGGAGGACCCCGGAACCCTTGAGGGCCGCCCCTTTGTCTTCAGCACAGGCTTCCCACCTCCTCCTGCCCCACTTTTCATTCTGAGGCAGAACTGGTGGGAGGTGGGAGCCCGGCTGGGAAACTGGGAGGTGAGGGGGGAGCCTCTGGCTCTGCCCCCCCCCCAGACTCCCGTTTCCTGTTCCCCAAGGCACCCAGGACCCCAGCAATGTCCCTCTCGGTGGCCTGAGTCTGGAGGGGTGTGGCAGGTGGGGGCAGCCCTTGTGTATCCCCTCCAGCCCCAGGTGCTGGGCCAGCAGCTTCTCTTCTTTGTTCTCCAGGTTCTGGGGTCAGGCAGGGGTGGAGGGTGGAGGGGTAGTACAGGAGTTTCGGGTTGGTACCATCTGGGCAAGCCCCTTCCCTGCCAGTATGGCCCTCCCTCAATTCTCTGCCTTGCTGGGGCAGCCTGTGGGGGTGTGCCCCCCCACCAGGCTCAGTCCTGCCCATCACTGTGCCCAGCACCCCTGCGGGCATTGCCTCCTGTGCCCTGAGCAATGGCCAGGGCACCCAATCAGCAGGCATCCCGAGCTCCCGGGCTCCCACCCAGGCACGCTGGAGGCAAGAGGGGCCAATGGCTCCCAGACCCTTTGTCCTTACGGGGGCTGGGGTTCAGCCCTCACCCCCACTAAAGGGAACAAGGGTCTGAAGCCAGGGCTGATAGTCCGCTGCCCCCAGTCCCTGCTTCCTGGCTTCTTGCCTGTCGCCAGAGAGAGGGAGGGTCCTTGGGAACTGAGATAGAGGCACCCGCTGCTTGTCCTGGAGGGGGGCGGGTGTTTAACAGGGGTTCTGTGACCCCCTCAATGCATCTCTTCCCTGAATGCCCTCCAGCCAGTTCAGGTATGAATTGGGCTTTGGGCAGTACCCCCAGTACCAGAGTGGATCCCAAATCCAGGCAGCCAGTTTTGTGGGGAGCAGGGCAGGTGTGTGCTTATGCCAGGTACTGTGTGAACAAGGAGCTGTTGGGGGGGAGCCCTTCTCGGGAAGGAATTCATCTTCCAGCCCCTCCATGCCAGCCTCTGATCCCATCTTTCCTGCACTGGACATAGCTTCCTGCTACTCAGAGGTCCAGTGCGAAAGACACCCCCCACCAATGGTTCAGCCTAAAGCCAGATGGACGCCTAGTTCCAGGGACAGCACATCGGGTGGGCGCCCTTGGGCGGGGGGCCTCCCAGTGGCTGGAGGATGGGATGGTGCCAAGGGACTGGGGCAGAGGAGCAGGGTCAGGTCCTTTGGAGGCAAGGGTGGGATGCCAGGTTCGGGGTTGAGGTGGGTCAGCAGGGCTTCGGGAGGGCCAGGGAGTTCGAGGCAGGTGGGGACTATGTGAATCTGGACCTGGTTTGCTGGCCGGGATGCCATCGCTCCTTTGCCCAGCACCTGCTCCCTGTTCTGTTCCCACAGGCAGTGGGAACAGTGGAACAGTGGAACCCCCTCCCATTCCCTGGCTTGGTCCACACCCATATCCAATGTCTCTCTGCCCCCTTTCATAGCCCCTCCTCCAGGAAGCCTCCTGACAGCCCCAAAGCCAAACCTCCTCCAGGCCCCACAGCAGAGAAACACACCAGTTTGCTCCTAACATTGGACCTATCTATTCACTGATGTGTTTATTCCACGCATCCTGGGACTCGGCCGCCCCCTTGGCTACCAGCCGCTTCCCCATTCACCCCTGCCTGGCCCTGGGCTCAGGGGCTAATCTGGAGGCATGAAGGGTGGCCGGTGTCGAGGTCTCCCCGGAGGGGCCTGTCCTCAGCATACATAGGGCAGGGAGGCCAGGCCAGGGCACCTGGTGCACACACAAGTGGGGGTTTGTTCTGTGGAGTGAGTGGTCCCTGCCCAACAACAAGAGTGAGACGAGGTGGATCGGAAGAAGGATCAGCATGGATATGGAAAGACCCAGAATGTACAGGGGGATTCCAGAGGAGGGGTGTGGATGGGTACGTGCTTTTCCGAGGGCGTTGTTTAAGGATTCTTGCTGCCAACATTGTGTATGGTGCTGAGTGAATCTCTGGCCCCGCCACAGGCTCCTCTGTGAGCTCCGCCCTATTGTGTGTATGTTAACAGACTGATACAGAGTAGGTGCTCAGGAAATGCCGCTACCCACGAGTGCGAGCTGACATATATTCAGGCTGGCCATGAAAGGTGGCACAGAGACTTCATTTTATAACTAAGAGAACCGAGAGCTAGAGAGGTGGCATGCCTTGCCCGAATCCCCCCAGCATATGGGCCCGGGGCTGAGTCTGTGGTACCTTCTTGGCCTGGAACTCTTGCTCACTACTCCTGGCCTGTCAATGAACAAATTCATACATTTACTATTAAACACTAGTCATGAGCACTGTCACCTGAACACTACTAATAACAATGTATGTCTTTCCCAAACAGCTTTTTCTCACCCCCTTCCTTTGACCTCCTTCTCTGAGACAACCACCACCCTGAAACATCTATTCACCATTCTTTCCTTTTTTGAAAAATGAAATATTTCAGGGGCTGGAGCAATCCTATAGCGAGTGGTGTGTTTGCTTTGCATGCAACTGACTTGGGTTCAACCCCCAGCATCCCATATGGTCCTCTGAGCACTGCCAGAAGTGATTCTTGAGTGCAGAGCCAGGAGTAAGCCCTGAGCATCGCTAGGAGTGACCCAGAATTCAAAAAGTCTCAATATGTATGCTGTTGTTTGGTTTATTTATTGTTTTGAATGCAAATATAAAGAATGCCAATGTTCTTTATAAACACACACAGAACCGTAGGCAGTTCTTATGAATGTGGTATTTCCCACTTCGGTATCATTCCCAAGCTTCATTCTCTGCTGTTGTCATAGTAGATATAATTCATTTATTTCCATTGATGCATCATGTTCTGTTGCCTGAACATAGGAGAGTGATTGCCTATTCTTTGGTTCTGGCATTCATGGGCCCTCTCCCTTCCATCTCGTTCAAGGAGCACTGCCCCCTGAGCCTCCCTGTTCTGTCTCCTGGGGCCGTGTGCCAAGCATCTCCGGGTACACCACTAGCAGCAGAAGTGTTGGGCTGTAAGACCTGTTTCTGCCCAGGAAAAGTGCCTGGACAGTGTTTTCCAGATGGACTAGTTTATGCGGTCCCTGCGAAGGTGAATGTTCCTATCACTCCCATCATTCCATATTGTCAAAAAATTTTTTTTTGTTTAAATGTTTTGCTGATTGAATGTGTGAAATAGTGTGGCCTTGATTTGTTATTCTGGATTTCAGGGTTTCTGATGTTTTCAATTGGGCTTGAGATAGGCAGCAGTTGGTGGCTAACAAGCTTACTAAGGGGTCTTTCCTCTGTACCTCAGTTTCCCCAGTTTTGGGCCTTGAGCTCAGACCTGGGCAAGAGCAGTCAGTGAGGACTCTTCTAAGAGGTAGAATTGAAAGAGGAGTGGGGCTGGAGTGATATAGCACAGCAGGTAGAGCGTTTGCCTTGCACGTGGCCAACCTGGGTTCGATTCCCAGCATATGGTCCCCCAAGCACCGCCAGGAGTAATTTCTGAGTGCATGAGCCAGGAGTAACCTCTGTGTATCACTGGGTGTGGCCCAAAAAACAAAAAAGGAAAAAGAAAAGAAAAGAAAAGAATTGAAAGAGGAGCAAGGGGACCATGAAGCCTTGCACAGTTAGAGCTGAAGGAACCCCAGGGGCTCTGTTGGCCCCAGATTGGGAGGTGGGGAGAATTTTTGCTTCCTTGTTTTCATAATAATACACAGAGCCCTGGAAACCTCGTTTTCTGTTTTTTTGTTTTGTTTTGTTTTGTTTTTTGTTTTGTTTTGGGGCCATACCTAGCGATACTCAGGGCTTACTCCTGGCTCTGAGCTCAGGAATCACTCTAGGTGGGGCTCAGGGGGATCCTGTGGAGTCCCAATGATCGAACCTGGGTTGGCCACGTGCAAGGCAAGCACCCTACCCATTATACCATGTTTCCTGCCATGAAAACCCCATCTCTAAACCCTGGCACCTGGCTCAAGGCTTGGCACTGATGAGTACTGTTAGGAGTCGGGGACTCAACATTGGAGGAAGGAAATGGATGTTTGTTCATCATTCATTCCCACCTCACCCGGGCCACGGGGCTAGTGGAATAATTATTTCTGTTCCATGAGCCCTCCAATCTGTCCACATAGTGAATGAAGGATCGCTCGGCTAGGTAGCAATACAACCTTTTCCATGCATAATCCCACCCACACAAGGCTCCTCCCATGCACAGGCTCCTCTCATGCGCCAGCCCCTCCCACACAAGGCTCCTCCCATCTCCCCATGCATGAGCCCCTCCCACACAAAGCTCCGCCCATGTGCAAGCCCCTCACATACAGGCTCCTCCCATGCGCAAGCCCCTCCCACTTAAGGTTCTTCTCAAGCACGAGCCCCTCCCACATGAGGCTCCTCCATGAGCAAGCCTCTCCCACACAAGGTTCTCATGCATAAGCCCCTCCCACACAAGGCTCCGCCCATATGCAAGCCCCTCCCACACGAGGCTCCTCCCATATACGAGCCCCTCCCACACATGGCTCCTCCTATGTATGAGTCCTTCCCTGCAGGGGTTGTGCTGCCTGGTACCAGCCCATTTATCCTGAGTGCTCCCTCTGCCAGCCTGGTGCTCCAGTGATTCCACACCACTTCTCCCTCCCGGGTCTGGGCCCCTGGAGCTGGTTAGACAAGCCACGGGGCTGGCAGAATAATTATGCCTATTTCATGTGACACCCAAATTGATTGCCACCAGGGTGACATTACCAGGGCATTGTTCCTCGGCTCCAACCTCTTATTATATGTTATTAGGGTGTGTGGTGTGTGTGTGTTTTTCTATTTTTTCCCATTTCGGGGAATTAATCTCTCTCTGCCACCTCCTCTGCTTCCCTCTGCAGAGAGCCTGCTGGTGGCTCCAGGCATGGGTGTGGGCTGGCCAGCAGGCGTCCTCCACCCGAGCCAGCACGCAGCACGGGGCTGTGGGTGCTGGGGCGGGATGGGGGCATGGGGGTGTCAGCCCTGCCTGACTCCTTGCTTGGACACAAGATTGGGGTGTCTTAGAACTAAGGAGGGTAGCTATGACATGTGTGCATCCCAGCAGAGGCTCTTCTGGCAGCGCCCCTGATCCGCGGTCCCCACTTGCTTCCTCCTGTTGACAGGCTGCTCACTCGTCTGCCATTGGGATCCGTTATCACAACCCCTTCAGTTCCTCCCCCTGAGAGGATGGGCCTCCTCCGAGTCCACCTCAGGGAACTTGGTTCTTTCTGGGCTGCACAGCGTCCACTGCCCCTTCTGTTTCAGCAAACCCCTACGGTTGGCAGCGGCACTGCTGTCCCACAAACCCGGGCTTCCCGGGAGGAGGCAGTTGGGTGATGGATGATGGCTTCTGAACAGAGCACAGTGTCTAGGTGTGTTTCCCTTGATGCTGAGCTTGGTACCAGGTTGGAAAATGGGCTTTGGCAAGACGTTGGCCCCGATTTAACTGGGGAGAGAGGGCTTTGAACTGCCAAAGCCGGCAACTGTATTTATAGTTTGCCTGTCCATGTTATAAATAATTCTCTGGACCTTGGTTTGTGATATGGCAGGGGGTGGGGTGGGGGTGGGGACACAAGGGAGATATTTTTACATCTTTTTCTCCTTTTTGAGGCAGAAATAACCCAAACCTTCATCAGTCTGTGACCCACCTTGAGTCAGGCAGCCACGCTGCCCTGTCCTGGCCCTGGGGACAGCAGGTGACCATAGTTGGGGGGCATGGGAACCTCGGAGGGGTTTCTTTCTGCAGGGCCTTGGTTAGCCCCATGTCTGGGACAGTCTGTAGGGTTACCGTGCCTCTGGCCAGTGACCTAGGGCAGGACAGCTCACTACCCGGGGGAGTCTCAGTTTCCTCATCTGTGCAGTGGGGTTACAGGGAGTGGGTAAGGCTGGTGGTCTGCCCTCCTCCATGTGACTGTCCTTCCTCTTCTTGACCTTCCTGGCTTGACCCCCCAAGAAAGCTTCTTGCCCCTCGGGCTTGCCTCAGAGGTGCTCTGAGACAGAGGGGTCTGGATGCCCCAGGACAAAGGGTGTCTGGAGGCCCCAGGATAGGGATCTGGACACCCGGGAACAGAGGGGTCTGGGTGCCCCTGAATTGAGGGGTCTGGACACCTGGGACAGAGGAGTCTGGTTGCTCCTGGATTGAGAAGTCTGGACGCCCCAGGGTCTGGGAGCCCCGAGCCTGCCATCCCCCACGCACTGCTGGGTGGCGGGCAGCTGCCCCTGTGGGCCTCTGATCTTAGGATGGGGACGGCTCTTGCTTCCGGAGTGAAAAGGAAGCATGTCACCTTCAAATTTAGACTGCCTTTGCTGGGTGACCTTGAGCAGGTCACGGAGCCCCTTGGCGACCTTGAGCCACTGATGGAAACTTCTGGTGCTTCCCTGTTTTCCACCTGCATAAAGCAGCTAAAAGAGCTGCCTCCTCCCAGGGCGCGATGGGCTGCAGGGGTCGGTGCATGGGGGTGCCCAGCCCAGCACCCCAGACCTGGTTTCTGAGTCTTGTGGGTGTCCTATTAGGGAGGTGCCCGAATCCCACAACTGTTCCCACCTCTCCCCGCCCCGCTCTGCTGTGGCCCAGGACAGGGTGTGCTTCCATATCCTACGCTGCTCGCAGGCAGCAGAGTCTGAGGGGTGGCAGCTGGGGAGGGGCCCCCAGAGCCCAGCACAGTGTGAGGGGGGAGGAACGTGTGGGGGCTGTCTGGCTCCTGGGCAGGGCCCCGGACCCGAGGGTGCAGGCCCAGAGGCCATCTCTGTCCCCCAGAGCCTGGGTGGCATCTCAGAGACCTTGAGAGCTGGGAGTTCAGGTGCAGGACCTGGGCTCCCCGTGAGGCCCCCAGGCCAGCACACCATGCTTACCTACCTCTCCTTCGTTCCAGGACAGGGGACAGGTCAAGTAGGGGGCTGCCACTTAGGCAGCAGGGAAGCCCCCAAAGCCTGGCCCTTCCCCAGGGCCATTTCCTGACCTCCCAGCTAGAATTACTCAAAGAGAGGGGCCTTGAGGGTCCCTTCCCACAGGGCACAGACGCAAAGACCCCAGCCCAGCTGCCTCTGGCTGTGGGGGCTCCTTCACCTCGGCCTACCCCAGCTCCTGCCACTGACCCCACCCCCCTTCTCCCTGTTTGCGGAAGCCTTTCAAATTGCTCTGACAATTAAAATTCATAATGGATCCCGCAAATGGCCCCGGGCAGCAGGCTGTCGGGAAGGCTGGAGGCTCCCGAAGTGAGCTGTGCAATGCAGGGAGGTTAGGGGTGTTCCCTCTCAGGGACTAGGGGTCTGGCGGCTGCCCTGCAAGC
Organism: Sorex araneus; assembly: GCF_027595985.1. Classification (NCBI taxonomy): domain Eukaryota; kingdom Metazoa; phylum Chordata; class Mammalia; order Eulipotyphla; family Soricidae; genus Sorex; species Sorex araneus. Next base: position 98,017,010 of record NC_073304.1, on the reverse strand, counting down.
AGGCCGAGCAGCGCCCCAACCCTGTGTGACCCAGTGAGCACTGTGGGAGAGGATGGAGCTTGCCAGTGAGCCACAAAAAGGGGGCTGTGGCACTGCCAGGGAGGGGGTACACTGACCCCACCATGCATGCATGCACCCCCCCACATACACATATACATGCACCAACATGCATACACACAACATGCTCCACACACATGTAAACTCACATGCGCGTGTGCACACACACATACACGTACACATACATGCACCAACATGCACACACACAGCAGGCTCGACATACATGAATCCTCACACACATACTCCCCCTCACACACACACACAGGAGACCCAACAACACACATGCATGCATCCACACACAGCAGGCCCCACCACACACATGCACCTCCATACACACATACATGCACACACCACATATACACATGCACATACCACACACACAACAGGCCAGTACCACAGATATGCCCCCACACACATAGCAGGCCCCACCAAACATACAGATACACACACACACTACACATAATTACAACACACACACACACTCACATATAGCAGGTCTCACCACACACACATTACAGACAGACCTCATGCCACACACACTGCAAACATGCAGACACATAGCAGTTACCACATGCACACACGTATGTATGTGTGTGCACACACATGTAGATACATGCCCAGCCAACCCACTGACACCACACATGCACACACCCCCGGGGCCCGGCCGCTCTTTGCCAGAACCCAGAGTGGGAAGAAAATAAAGGATTCTACATGAGAAGGACATGACCTCAATTTTCCTGCAGGTTGATTTTTCTCTCCCCGTGGGGGGGCGACTGCAGGAAGGAGAGGGAGAAGCAGGCAGAGGCAGGGATGTGGCCAAGGATGGGGACAGAACTGACAGGCTTCTCTCAAGGTCTCCTGCCCTGCCCTGCACCCTCCCAGGCGGGAATCAGCCCCTCTGGTCTGCCCTGCGGGGTTAGCACCAGCTCCCCATTAGCAGCTGACCTAAGCCTGTACCAGCCGTTCACACCCCCAGGTGGGATTACTCTGCACAGCCAGGAGCTGGAAACAGTCAGGGGTCCCAGACCTCTCACCTGCCCACCACCATGGGCAGTACCCCCCACTTGGCCTGGGGAAATGTGTTCATACCCCATCCCTTGCTCAGGAGACACTCCATCCTCCTGCCTGTCGGAGAGCCTAGAGCACTGTCTCGTGGGTCGCCCTGGAGCCCCTCAGTCTGCAGAAGGAAGAGGCTTCAGGAGCTCTAGCCGGGAAAGATGGTCACTGTGCCTGCAGAGAAGGACCAAGTGGGTGATCCCTTTTTCCGGAGGACTGAGAAGGGCTGTGGGGGCAGAAACCTTCAAGGGAATTCCGAGGACCCAGTGGGGTCTCCAGGTATGGGGCAGGTGGCCAATGCTGTGGGAGGAAGGCGCAGGCAGGGCAGTCACCCTGCTTTCTAGAACTTTCTAGAGCTTTCTAGTGCTTTCTAGATGGGTCTCTCTCCTCCCTCCACCCTTGCCATGTAGCTATGGTGCTGCTGGTCAGGTGGACTTGCTGCTCACATGTTTCTTTAATGAGCTGAATGCAGTGGCTTCGTGCCCTGGGGCTGAAGACCAAGAAGCAACCATGGTGACAGGGCGTGTCACCAGGACTTCCCACCTTGCCTTAGTGAGGTAGCTGAGACCCTCCCTTTCCGATGAAGCAAACCCACCTCATATCTGGGGGCAAGAGACTGCCTGTCCCTCCCAGTGACCCCCTCCCCCCCTTTCGAGGAACGAATCTGTGAGGCTCTGCAGCCTCCCACTGCAGACCCAGTCTCGGATGCACAGGGTGTCAGCACAGGATGAACCCTGGGGGCCACCTGAGGTCATCCGTGGGGACCCCAAGGCCCTGGGTCACAGGGCAGAGGCCCGGGCAGCTGCGCCTCCGGCTGGGATGGCGTGTCTGCGTGTGCTGGGGATCCCTGTGGTCCCTGAGGAGTGCTGAGTGGGAAACCATGAAATATTGATACCACGAACCTAAAATAACCCGCCTTCACCCGCCTTCCCTCCGTGCAGCCGCCGGAGTCAGGATTCCGGGAGAGGCCACTGGGCAGCCATGACGGGGGCCAGGGCGCAGGAGGGTAGATTCTGGTTCCGACAGCCAGGAAAAGGCTTTGCTGGGTTTGGGGGTCCGGGTGCCTCCCTCCCCCGTGCCCCTTGCCCTGTGTGCCACGAGACTGTGTCCACGCAGGAGATGCTCCACTGAAGGCCACTGCAGGGCAGGCAGCGGCAGGCACGGCTGCACTCTACTGCCTCCTAATTCAGCAGCATCTCGGGGGTCCTATGTGCTGACTGCCAGCCCCTTGTGTGTCCCCCGCCCTCGCAGGCGGGTGCTCAGTTCCATTTCCCTCCAGGCCCTGGCCCGCACCCGATTACTTATTGATTGCCTGTCAGGATGTTTGCTTTCTGGGGGCTGCTGGAGCATGGGTGACTCTGGAAAATGGCCTGGGGGATGGGGGAGGCTCGGCCACGGCAGAGACTGGAAAGAGGATGGACAGGGCTGGGGCAAGGGTGGATGGAGCTCATGGGGACAGCAGAGCAAGGCAGATTCCATAAATGTCAGCCATCCAGTTACTCAGTCCTGCCACACGGACTGAGGGCAGAGGCCCCAGGAGCACTGGAGAGTGAGTGGCATCCCTGGGACCCAAAGAGTGACCCTAGGGACCAGCTGGCTCAGCCTCTGGAGTTGAGGGGTGTCCTGGGCCCCTGGGCAGCCTTCCAAAGGGAGGGGGCGGATGGAGCAGGGAAGAGCAGCTGGGGGCAAGTAGCCTCTAGACTCCGGCCCCGGTGCTCCCAAGTACACTCCTGAGTTGTTTCACTGTCACCGCCACCCTGGTCCATTGCTGCTCCCAGCTTCAGTGCTCCACACGGATGAGTATCCCCGGGCTGCCGGACTGGCCCCCACTCCTAACCGGCAGCTTCACAGAAGTGGGTGCAAAGACAGGAGTGGACGGGGCTGGGCAGGGAGCGCTCAGAATCTGTTATCAGTGGAAGATGGGGTTCCCGCAGGCAGGGGAAGGGGGGCTCCAGGGGCCAGATGCGCAGGATCCGAGGACAGAAGTGTTCTCTATACCCCGCCCCCCAACCCAGGAGCGTGTGTGGGTCATCTTGGGGATCCGAGGAAGGGGAGAGTGGAGTGACCCCCAGGGAGGCGTCAGGGCTGGGGTTCCCCCTCCGAGGCTCAGGCTTGTGAACACCAGCAGGAGCTGCTGCTTTGATGATTGCTGGGGACATACGGGCCCGCTGGGCTGCAGCTGCAGGTGTGAGCGGGGTGTGGGGGGCTGCACCTGGGGACGCTCTGGTGGAACTGAGAGGGCACCCCGCAGCAGCCTCCTAAGCCCTCAGCAGGTGGGATGGGTGCTCCCAGAAAACTCACCCTTTTTGCAGGGGACTCACCTGGCAATGCTCAGAGGTTGCTCCTGGCTCTGCACTCAGGAATTACTCCTGGAGGTGCTCAGGGGACCGTATGGGATGCTGGGGATTGAACCCGGGTCAACCGGGTGCATGGCGAGCACCCTCTCCACTCTACTATGGCTCTGACCTCTGATCCCCTTGGGGAAGCAGGCCCAGCTTCTTGCCAATGAGCCCCAGGGGAAGCCGAGGTTCGAATGTGTGCAGGTTGAGTGCCGGATACACGCTGGGACTCAGCCTTGCCGGTCAAGCTGTGAAGAAGGTGACTGACCAAGGCTGGGGTGCCCATCCCGGGTTCCTCTGAGGTGCCGCTGCTCCTTCCAGGAGCTGCCTTCATCCCAGGGCAGGGAGGAAGCAGCAGAGGGGAGTAGGAGATGCCCTCGGCGGGCTGGGCCCTGCCAGAACAAGGGCCCCAGCTCCCCCAGCGAATGCCTCCTCCCAGCCCACCCCAGGCCTCCCCGTCTGTCCCCAGCAGCAGCTGGGAACGCACTTGTCCCCTTGGAACTGATTTTCTCCCCTGGAACTACACCAGCACTCAGTCCGATCCAGGGCCCACTGTGTCCCCTGACCACCTGAGCTCACCTCCACTCCCCTGTACTCAGGTAACACAGCATTCCGAGGTAGCACGGCATCCCGAGGTCACGCACAGCCCAGGGTAACACAGCATCCTGGGGTCACACAGCATTCTGGGGTCACAGAGGCCCTTGCTTGCTTCTCTGTCGGCGTCAGGCATACCCCAGCAGGGCAGGGCAGGGTACGGGTGCAGCGCCCGCCGTCCTCTCTCTCACGGCCCCCGTCCTGTGCTTGGTCCCGCTGCAGGTGAGCGAGAGGATGCTGGCGGGGGGCGCGAGGAGCATGCCCAGCCCCCTCCTGGCCTGCTGGCAGCCCATCCTCCTGCTGGTGCTGGGCTCTGTGCTGTCGGGCTCGGCCACCGGCTGCCCGCCCCGCTGCGAGTGCTCGGCGCAGGACCGCGCGGTGCTCTGCCACCGGAAGCGCTTCGTGGCCGTGCCCGAGGGCATCCCCACCGAGACGCGCCTGCTGGACCTGGGCAAGAACCGCATCAAGACCCTCAATCAGGACGAGTTCGCCAACTTCCCGCTCCTGGAGGAGCTGGAACTCAACGAGAACATCGTGAGCGCCGTGGAGCCCGGCGCCTTCAACAACCTCTTCAACCTGCGGACACTGGGGCTCCGCAGCAACCGCCTCAAGCTCATCCCCCTGGGCGTCTTCACGGGCCTCAGCAACCTGACCAAGCTGGACATCAGCGAGAACAAGATCGTCATCCTGCTGGACTACATGTTCCAGGACCTGTACAACCTCAAGTCGCTGGAGGTGGGCGACAACGACCTGGTCTACATCTCCCACCGCGCCTTCAGCGGCCTCAACAGCCTGGAGCAGCTGACGCTGGAGAAATGCAACCTCACCTCCATCCCCACCGAGGCTCTGTCCCACCTGCACGGCCTCATCGTGCTCCGGCTGCGGCACCTCAACATCAACGCCATCCGGGACTACTCCTTCAAGAGGCTGTACCGGCTCAAGGTCCTGGAGATCTCCCACTGGCCCTACCTGGACACCATGACCTCCAACTGCCTCTACGGCCTCAACCTGACATCCCTGTCCATCACCCACTGCAACCTGACGGCCGTGCCCTACCTGGCCGTGCGCCACCTGGTCTATCTCCGCTTCCTCAACCTCTCCTACAACCCCATCAGCACCATCGAGGGCTCCATGCTGCACGAGCTGCTGCGGCTGCAGGAGATCCAGCTGGTGGGCGGGCAGCTGGCCGTGGTGGAGCCCTACGCCTTCCGCGGCCTCAACTACCTGCGGGTGCTCAACGTCTCGGGCAACCAGCTGACCACGCTGGAGGAGTCGGCCTTCCACTCGGTGGGTAACCTGGAGACGCTCATCCTGGACTCCAACCCGCTGGCCTGCGACTGTCGCCTCCTGTGGGTCTTCCGGCGCCGCTGGCGGCTCAACTTCAACCGGCAGCAGCCCACCTGCGCCACGCCCGAGTTCGTGCAGGGCAAGGAGTTCAAGGACTTCCCCGACGTGCTCCTGCCCAACTACTTCACCTGCCGGCGCGCCCGCATCCGGGACCGCAAGGCCCAGCAGGTGTTCGTGGACGAAGGCCACACGGTGCAGTTCGTGTGCCGGGCGGACGGCGACCCGCCACCCGCCATCCTCTGGCTGTCGCCCCGCAAGCACCTGGTGTCGGCCAAGAGCAATGGGCGCCTCACCGTCTTCCCCGACGGCACGCTGGAGGTGCGCTACGCGCAGGTGCAGGACAACGGCACGTACCTGTGCATCGCGGCCAACGCGGGCGGCAACGACTCCATGCCCGCCCACCTGCATGTCCGCAGCTACTCGCCCGACTGGCCGCACCAGCCCAACAAGACCTTCGCCTTCATCTCCAACCAGCCGGGCGAGGGGGAGGCCAACAGCACCCGCGCCACCGTGCCTTTCCCCTTCGACATCAAGACCCTCATCATCGCCACCACCATGGGCTTCATCTCCTTCCTGGGCGTCGTCCTCTTCTGCCTGGTGCTGCTGTTTCTCTGGAGCCGGGGCAAAGGCAACACGAAGCACAACATCGAGATCGAGTACGTGCCCCGCAAGTCGGACGTGGGCATCAGTTCTGCCGACGCCCCTCGAAAGTTCAACATGAAGATGATCTGAGCACCGGGTGGGCGGGGGTCCAGGGGCGGGGGCAGCCTCGGGGGGCCTGGCTGCCCTCTGCCCGCCTCTGGGTCCCTCCCAGCACCCCCTGCTGACTCCTGTTCTCCCAACCCCCACACACACGCCATCCCCTGCGGCCCCCCCACCGGCCCTCATCACCTCTTTCTACCAGGACCCCCGAAGGTCAGGCCTGGGGACCCCCCTGGCATGGGGAGCGTGCACTGACAGACTGGAGTTGGAAGCCGACGCCCCGGCATACGGCACAGTCAATAATTCAATTAAAAAAAAAAGTTACGAACTTCCTCTGTAACTTGGGTTTCAATAATTATGGATTTTTATGAAAACTTGAAATAATAAAAAGAGAAAAAAAAACTATTTCCTATAGCTAGTCGGAATGCAAACTGTTGACGTCCTGATTCCTCCAGGGCTTTCTTCCAACTCAGTTTCTTGTTCTTCTCCTCCTCCTCCTCCTCCTCCTCCTCTTCCTCCTTTCTCTTTTCTTCCCCTGTGGGGGAGGGGTCACTCAGGAAAACAGGAAAGGAGGCGCCTCCCCTCCCCTGCCCACCTCCCCCCTGCCAGGGCAGCTGGCTGTTTGCAGGGAGCCGGGGAGGCCACCGGGCTTCCAGGAGGGAGGGGGCAGGCCAAGGTGTGGCTGAGACTGGACAGGGGCTGGCGGCCTCCGGCGGGCGAGGTCAGTGGAGAGAGCCGGGTCCCAGGCAGGCCGAGCTCTGCTGCTGACCTACTGTGTGGCCCCCGTGTCCGCATCTGTCCCGGAGATGCTGCTGCCTCCCGGCCTACCTCACAGGGCTGTTGTGAGGAACTGACAAGATGATGTATGTGAAACACTTTGTAACCTGTAAAGCGCTGTGCACATGTGTGGGAGACTGTGCTCATTATGGTCATTATTCTTCACTGCAGGGGGCGGGGCTCTGGGTGGGGGGCAGGCCGGGGAGTACAGGCTCGGGCTGTGGCTACTGTCACTGGCTGGGCAGTGGACTCTGGGGGGGTCCCCATGTGAGAGAACCTGCCCGCTCGGCCCTGAGTGTCCCTTGCAGATGTCTCTGCAGCTTTGGCCTGGCCCTGGCCCAGGACTAGGATGCCCAGCTCCCTCCAGGCCCTTCCACGGCATCTGTCTATTCCCCTCTGCCGTGGAGCACTCCCCTCTCTGGGCTGGTGGAGGCAGTGCTGGTCTGGATCACCCCCCCACCCTCCCACCCTCCGATTCTTGAGCCTCTCCTGGCCTTGGAGCTGGGCTCCCCGCCGTGTATGGCCTGACCAGGGGGTTCCATGATGGCCCCTCCCCCATCCTGCCACTCGCACCAAGTCCAACCCCCCAGGAAGTGGTGAGGCAGGACAGTTGTGGGAAGCACCAAGGTGACTTCAGAATTCCAAAATTCATGGCCCTGGGAAGAAGCCGGGACAGATGCTCGGCCAGTAAACCATCCATTCACCCGTCTGGTGAGGGCAGTCTTGGCGTCCTGTTTCTCCCCCAGGTCCGTCTCTGCCCCTCGGATTGTAGCCCGCTACTCCTCAGCGAGGAGGAGACGCTGTGGGTGCTGGCATGCACAGGCACAGACATAGCCAAAATTACTGGAGCCTCCAGCAGGCAGCTCCCCACCCGGCCCCAGGGCACCCGCAGCCCCAGGCAGCACCCATCTGTCCATCCGCCCCACAGCCTGACTCCCGGTGTCCCATCCAGGCAGGATTTTCTCGGGACAGGGAGAGCCCCAAGCCTTCTGGATTATGGTTTTAGGCCCCGCAAAGAAGAGGCAACTCTCCCTGCCGGACTCTGGGATCAGGGAGGGGCAAAGATTGATGTTCCTGGGGACCCAGCTAGCCCCTAGCCAGGGATCCTCTGAGGTTTGGGGTCAGGTGGGAATTTTGAGTTCCTTTCAAGCACTGCTTGCTGCACACTTAACCCCCCTGCTCCTCTGCCCTAAAGGGCACTCAGGAAGCGGCCAGGAGTCGTGTCCTGCTCGGGCACAGATGCCCAGATTGAAGACTGCTCAAGTGGCAGCGAGTCTGCAGTCCACAGTGTCTCCATGGCAGGACCAGGCCTGGGAGACCAGCCGGCCCAAGCCCCACCTGCCTGGCAGTGGCTCCCCAGAGCCAAGCCAAGCCCCAGTACTCCCTGTAAGCTGGAGACCACGATCAGGCATGCGAGAGGCACACTGAGGAGTCTGCGGGTGCATGTGGCCTGTACACAGAGGCCAGTGGGGTCATGTGAGGCTTCAAGAACCTGCCCGCCTTCTGGGGCAGAGACCCGAGCTCTGGGCCCTCAGTGCCAGGAAGTCGTGGCGTAACTCCAGGGTATGTGGTGATGCACCTCGTTATTCTGGTGGTGGGAGGAAACTGAGCCTCCAAGGAAGTTCAAGGCCGTAAGGATGTTGAGGTGGTTTTCAGAGGAGTTGGGTTCAGGGGTGTGAATGTCCAGGGAGTGGGGGGCTGAACATAGGTGGGCTGGGGGGTCAGACTGCCTGAATTTTATTACTGCTCCTTCCTGCATGGTGTTTTGTTTCTGCTTCTGTTTGGGGGGGCTCCCACTTACAGAAGCAGACAATGCACTATGCTCTCATTTCAAGGGGAAACCTTGGAAACTTCTCTAATTTAGGGAGGAAACTTCGGAAAGCCAGGTTGGAGGGGCCTCTTTCTATTTTTTATTCTTTTTGGGTCACACCCGGTGATGCACAGGGGTTGCTCTTGGCTCTGCACTCAGGAATTACTCCTGGCGGTGCTCAGGGGACCATATGGGATGCTGGGATTCGAACCTGGGTCGGCCACGTGCAAGGCAGATGCCCTACCTGCTGTGCTATCACTCCAGCCCCAGAAGGGGCCGCTTTCTGGTGACTCAGTGCTCTGATGGGGAGACACAGGGCATGGGTACCCGCTGCAGCCCAACACAGCTGGGAGCTTGAACCTAGAGGTGAGCTGTGGTGGGGGGGCAGGCTCCCTGGTCCCCCGTATCCCACACTGTTCCGGTGCCTCTCCTGCGCCCACGCGTCCCGCTTCTCCAGCCCTCCAAGGAAGCTGGCTGCTCTCTTCCCCTCTCAGCCTGGGGCCGAGAGCTCTTGGGAGAAGGTAAGAAACGGAATCCTGGGGGCTGGAGCAATAGCACAGCGGGTAGGGCGTTTGCCTTGCACGCGACCGACCCGGGTCCGATTCCCAGCATCCCATATGGTCCCCTGAGCACTGCCAGGAGTGATTCCTGAGTGCAGAGCCAGGAGTAACCCCTGTGCATCTCCAGCTGTGACCCAAAAAGAAAAAAAAAAAAGAAACAGAATCCTGCAGGACAGCCTGCTTCCCAGAGACCGAAGTCTCAGGCAACCCTTTCGCCTTAAAGAAAAATGAGGAGGGCCGACGGTACGGGGGCTGAAGCACTCGCCTTGCACGCCGCTGACCCCAGTTCATCCCCTGGGTGACATGATCCCAGCGAGAAGATGGGGAACCTAGACAAGCAAGAGAATGCAGTCGCGGAAGGCCGCCAGGGGGTGAGTATCAGAGGGAGCAGCAGGACCCCCTTCCCCTCAGTGACTTCTCAGAGAAATCGAACTCAGAGAGGGGAAGGAAGCTGCCTAATGTTGCAGAGCAGCTTGGTGGCTGGAGCATGGACTTGATCAAGCAGAGGGGCTTCAGATCCGGTGATCTGGTCTACCGTGTGTGTCCTGTACCTCTGCCCTCTGGCAGCGGCCCCATGAGATGGTGCTAACAGAGCAGGGGTGTGCTGGTTAGACTCGGGAACTGGGAGGGAGAGGGCTCCCCGAGGCTCTGGGGAGCCAAAGCAGAGCCCCCACGGCTCACACCCTCTGATTCACCTGAAAGGTCTCACAACAGTGAGGGGAGGACAGGAACGGACTCTTACCGCCCCCGCCCCCTGCCCTCAGTCTGCGTGGGACAGACCCAGCAGGACCAGGCTATGACCTGCATGTGTTTTAAGTGGCAGAAGGTCACCAGGAGAAGGGTTCAGAAGAGCCATGGAGACCCCAGCTGGTATTCGGGGTCCTGGCAGCCTTGAATGTATTCAAACCTATATTAAAGTGGAACCAGGGTAAGCCCAATGATTTACTGGGGCCTCCACAGAACCTTGTTCCACCTCTTCTGTGTCTCCCCAGCTCGGTATCCTCTGATGACCAGTCTGCCAGCACAGGACGGAAATTCACCCCCAGCCCCCGTTCCAACCCTACCCACAGCCACTGCACAGTCAGGCCTGCTAGGGATGCTTCATTCACAGCCCCCAGAGGCTAAAAGTGAATGGGCCGCTTGCCAGGCAAGGGATTGGCTGCCTCTAAGTCAGGTGATCGTGCCTTGCCCAATCAGGTGAGGCCAAGGAACTCCATGCATCCAAATCATTTGGCCTAGCTGGGCCCGGATGCGGATCTCTCCCTTCGCTTTGCCCCAACCCGCCAGAGTGTTATAAAGCAATCAGTTCTGTGCGACCAGCTTTAGCTCCTAGACAGGGCTTCGTAAGGATGGCTCACCTCTGCTCCGCATGGCATCCACCCAGGAGACCCAAATGGGGCTGGAAGGTGCCAGGGACCCCCCCCCGCGGGGGAGGTGTAGGCTTCTTTCGTCCCGCTTGCTGCCCCCGAAGGCTCACCCAATTTCTCTATGGCGGTTCCACATTCTAAGGCTGCCAAGCCAAAATTCTAGATCTGGGGCCAGGGCGAAGAAGGCTCAAAGAACTGTAGCAAACCCTCCGTGCCAGAGGCCTGGGTTCCATCCCTGGTACCGCCAGGAGTGAACAGAACACTGAGCTGAGAGTAAGCACTGACAGGGACTACCAAAAGCTAATGATGAATACACGAAACTCCCATTCTCGGTCGGGAATCCCTCCGCCTCCTGCTGGCTGCATCTTATTGGTTGAAGGAAGTCGCAGAACGGCCTAAGTGCCAAGGAAGGTGGGTGGACCCCAACTCGGTGACGGGAGCTTCACAATCACATGACCAAAGAGCAGCGGGAACCTACTACACAGGCCTCTGTAGGGCTCCCAGGAGCCTGGGACTCTGACACGGCTGGCTGACAGGGACATGCTGCTGTATGTAAGGAGCCAGCACAGGGGGGCCAGAGAGAGCACAGTGAGCGAAGCTGCCTTGTACACGGACAGCCTGGAGTCTATCCCTGACACCCCTCTTGTGCTCTGAGCCCCACCAGGAGTGACCCCTGAGTGCAGAGCCAAGAATAAGCCCTGAGCACCATCGAGGAGGGCAACCCCCCCCCCCCCCACACACACACAAAAAGAACCAGGACGCTAGCCCAGTTTGCTGAGTCCCCCGTGCAGTGTGCAGTGTCCTCTTGAGCAGGTGGGGGGTGGGAGTCCGGCGATTATGCAGCCTTGACGAAATTGAGGCTGTTCCCCTGAGGTCCCATTACACGAGGTCCTGGTAAAGACGCCGAGGCGCCAGGAAAGGTGTTCCAGGCCCAGGAGCTCATTCCAGGCCCAGGAGACCAGAGCACACTGGCAGCGCCCCACGTCCAGCATGACCCTGGGGAGAGCGGCGTGTCCTGCTCGCTCCGGCTGGCTGCCCACATGAGCCTGTGTGGGACCCTCCGGCCTCCCCCAAACAGGCTACGGCTCATCCTGTGTCCCCAGCCCAGCCCCACCGGGTGACAGATGGCCTCTGGGAAGTCTTGGGAGAAGCCTGGCGGGCCGAGGCTGCCCAGCCCCTTCCCCTCCCTGTTCCCTCACAGCCCTGTCCTCACGCCCACCCCTCCTGGATGCTATGGACTCCAGCTCTCCCCGGGCCCCCCACACCCTGGCTGTTCTGGGTGCTGATCCAGCCAGCCACTGGGACAGTGGATGTGGGCACATAGGGAGATGGAGGCTGGAGGCAGGGGAGGGAGAAATCGGGTGGAGAGATTGGGGATCCTGGTAGCCCCAGGGCCCAGTGTCAGCACGGACTGGGGCCAGCCTGCCCTGCTCCCTGTTCTGATGCAGAGGAAATCAGCATAGCTCTGTGGCCCAGGACGCGCAGCCGAGTGTGGCCACGCCTAGCACAACTCCCATTTTGCAGGTGGGGAAACTGAGGCTCAGAGAAGACATGAGACGCAGCAGTAGCACCAGCTGTGAGTGGAGGAAGGGAGCTCAGGAAGACAACCCCTGGGTGCCCAGAAACCCTTCCAATGGGAAACACAGGGCAGGCTGGTTAGAGGGCTGCGGGCCAGGGCAGGGGGGAGGGGGGCTGGGGCCCCGCTCTGCTCAGTGAGCAGCAGACAGTTACAGAGCTCGTTAAAAAATACAGCGTCGTAAAGAGAGACGCGGGCGCTGAGCCCGGCCCTTGGTCACCCGCCCCGGCTCTCCCAGGACACACCAAGGGCACAGCGGGAAGAGCTATGCGGGGGGAGGGTCTGTGGCTTCCTGGTCAGCCCCAGGCTGGGGATGACACCTGAGTGTCTCTGTCCTGGGCGCCGTCCATGGGCAGGAGCTGCTGTATTCTGATCTTGCCCTGTCCCCAAGTATCTGTAGCTGACCTTCCGCCAGACCTGAAGAAGGTGATGTGGGCCAGGTCTCCCCTCTCCCAGCTCCAGCGTCCACCTGACCTCAGAGCTGACCCCTGTCTACTTCCCCACCCCCACACTACTGTGAGTGAAGCAGAGTCCCAGCGTGCCTGGAGGAAGAGTCGACGGCCAGATGGCTGCCTGGACCGAGAGCAGGCTCTGCACGTAGGCGGCCTGAGGTCCTGCCCCAGGGCTTCAGCCCAAGCACTTAGCCTGGAGTAGCCACTGAGCACTACTGGGTGAGTCCCCCACCTCCCACAAATAGAATGTTGCATACAGCTCAGACCTGACCCCTGGCCCCTGCAGGAAGATCCAGGCTTGAGGGTCAGCCCAGTCATCCGCTGCAGGGCCCTGGCCACCGCTGGCCTTGTCCACCTTCCCCGGGTGCTTCTATCTGCTGCAGAACAGCCCCTACAGGCCCAGGTCAGGGCAACCCCTGCCCCCTCATTCCTGGAGGTCACTTCCTGGGGTCCTCCTGCAGAGTCCTCAGGGAGCCCCTTTTCTGCCCCTAGGGTGAGTTCCTGCCCCTCAGTGTGGCTGGATTGCACTGATGAACGCCAGGCAGAGCTCAGCTAGGGAGACGCCCAGGGAGCGGGAGCCCGTCCCCTTCCCCATGGCTGGACGGTCCAGCTGCTGGCTGCCACCTGGCTGTCCTGGAGCCAGGAGAGCAGCTGTCCCCTTCCTCAGCAGGGCAGCTGAGGGGCAGGGACACCACAAGGTTGCTGGGTCCTTGCAGTGGCCCGAAAGGCAGAAGGGAATGTTGCAATTGTGAGTGGGTAAGGGGACAGTTCCACGGGGAGGGGAGGGGCTGGGAAAGCCAGGGCAGCCAGTACACATACGTGAGCCCCCATAAGGAAGCATACAAATGAACTTGCACAAGGGTGCTCACATGGGACACACACAGGGAAAACACATGGGAGCCCGCACAGGAGCCTACACATGGAAACATGCCCAGGAACCCACACACAGGAGCACACAGGTGCCCGCTCATAGGCGCACACACATGAGCCCGCCCCCAGGGACGGCCTTCCTGCTCCCGCCCACAGAGCTGCCATGGACCAATGAGTGTGAGCCAGGCTGCTGTCTCCTAGGCAACTGGCCAGCTGGAAGGTTGAGGGGGCCACAGAGACCCCACACTCAAACCCTGTGCTCCCAGCTTTGTCCTCACAGGGTTAGAGGGCAGGCAGGAGTGCCAGGGGTGCCTCGAGGCCCCAGGCACCTGAAGACAGGCCTGAATGTCCTGGCCAAAGGTACAAGTGTGGCTACTCCAGCTAGCCCAATGGGAGACCTGGGTCCACAGTTCTTCAGACTTCTCTGGCCAGTTCTCTCTCCCAGAGGATTCTGAATGGCTGCCGTTGGCTTCTGGCATATGCCTGAGTTCCCCCCTCCCGGGTTCCACTGATTGGGTGAGGGGTCCCTCCCATCTCTTCCTTGCTACTCACACACACACACTTCTGTTTGTGGCTTATGATGGAGGTTACTTTCCATACAGCCCCACCTTTCATCCCCCACTCCCTTTCCAAATCAAGCACTCACTGGTCTAGGGTCTGCTAACACTGGGCACTCAGCACGACCATACCTTGAGCGTTTTAATCACAAGGAAACACAAAGCAAGCCAAGAAGTGGTCCAAGGGGGCCAAGTTGGGGGGGTTGAGTATGTCTGACATGCCTCCAGCCAAACTCCACTGTCAAGGGACCTAGCTTCACCCAGAAATTAACCTGCCCCAGAACTCAGGTACGCAGGTCTCTGTGATAGAAATCTCTAGGCCTTCTCAGAGTTGGGACGGGCTACCTCCCCCCACCTTCCCATACTTCCAGAATCCCCAGCAGTCACATCCACACCCCAAACTCACAGTCCAGTTGAAAATTAAACTCCAGCTGTACTGCGCAGTCAAAAATTCTCGACTTCCTGGAGTGCGTGGGCCACGTTTACAGCCACATGACATCTCCAAACTCTACAATGCTGATAAACCAGTAGTAGCACACCAGATTGGAGGGGGTGTAACGTAGAAGCAACCAATATTGATTAACAAAACAGTAACACAGAAGGTTTAACTTGTAACAACATTTTAGTAATCCCTCATACAAAGACTTAATGTCTCCGTGGTGAGATCCAACAATTTACACTAATTTTCTTCTAAGGAAATACTTTTTGATCATTCCATTAGCAATTTATTGCTAACAAGCAATATAAAATAAATGATTGCAGGCCTGCTATGAGGCAAGCTGGAGGGGTGGCTGGGAACATTGGAGACACCAGTGGAGGGAAGGTGCTGGGGATTGGTGTTGGAAGATTGAATGCCTATAACAAATCATCAACAACTTTGTAAACCACTGTGCTTAAATTAAGTGTAGGGGGAAATAAAAAGAGTACGGCTGCTGGAGTCAGGCACCCAGTCTCTCAGCCTGGCTCTGCCACGTGACAGCTGCGGGGACTTTAGGCAAGCTGCCCATGTCACTTGTGTAGATTCAATTAGATCACGCCTGCAAAGCACTCCGAATGGTATCTGGCACTGAGCAAGGACCCAGTAAAGACCCTTCTTGCCATTATTATTCTTATGGATTTCCCATTCTATAGAAAGCCTCCTTGCCCACATGGCTCCCAGCCCCAGTCTTCAACTGACAACCTTCACCATAATCACCGAGCCTTTGAGCAGGGGACTGGCCAAGGCTGCCCAAAGGTGGCTTGTCCCTTCCATGCAGCTGTCCTGTTCTGCCCAAGGTGAACTGTCCAAGATGGAAATGTAGGCCTCAGCATAGAAATTAGAGTCCAAGGGCCAGAGAGATAGAACAGTGGGTAGGGTGCTTGACATTCAAGAAGCTGCCCTAGGTTTGGTCCAAGGCACCACATATGGTCCTCTGAGCCCGCCAGGAATGATCTCTGAGTATGGAGCCCGGAGTAAGCCCTGACCACTGACAGGTGGAGAGAGGGAAGGGAGGAAGGAAGGAAGGAAGGGAGGAAGGAAGGAAGGGAGGAAAGAAGGAAGGAAGGAAGGAAGGAAGGAAGGAAGGAAGGAAGGAAGGAAGGAAGGAAGGAAGGAAGGAAGGAAGGAAGGAAGGAAGGAAGGAAGGAAGGAAGGAAGGAAGGAGACGTGAAAGGAAGGGAGGAAGGAAGGGTCATGACTGACTTTCCACTAGCTGGACAAGCCAGTTTCTTCCTCTTTCATTCACACCCAGCTTGCAATGATGCATTTATCTAGGGGGACTTCTGTCTCCTGCCATCCTGAATCTTGGGCCTCCCCACTCCCTTGGGTTCGCTCCTAGTCATTACTCCCTTTGGGCCCCCAGCTCAGTGGGATTCCCCTCCTTGGGTCTCACTCGCCCCCTCTCTGAAATGGAGCTGTCACTCTTGCCCTGGAGAGGTGGTTTTCAACAGCTCGTCTACAGCCCATGCCAGTTTGCAGAAATTTCTTGGCAGCCCGTGAGAAAGTTACTGCCGCTTCACATATGGTATGTATGCCCGGAGAAGTGCATTTTATAACAGATTTTTAAAAATGAATGCACAAAACACTATCATAAATGAGGGCATTGATTTCTGCCTTTGACTTCAGCCTGTGAGTTATTTCTCCTATTCACTCATCTGTAGGTGTAAAAGGTTTAAAACTCGACAGATTCCCACCCCGCCCCCACCACTGAGCATCCGCCCCCACTACAGGCACTGGTCTAGGCTCCACGGAAGAACTGCTTTAGCCAAGTTCCTGCCAGGGACGAGGGGGGGGGGGCTTAGACTCCCTTGGGGGAGACATATCTTTAGTAGACAATCATTCAAATAATCCGCGTCTTAAAATCAATCAGAGCAGATCGTGCAGGGGTGCTGAGGACTCACACAGGCGCGGGTAGAGGCCCGGTGGTTCACAAAGGGCTGCCGCTCGTGTGACAACAGTGACCATGGTGATGAGAGTAATCACAGCTCTGGGCTTCCCTGCAGGGCCTGCAAGAGACCCAGGCCCCTCCATGGCAAGCGAAGGTCAGCCTTCCCGCCCCCACCCATGGCCTGTCCTTGCTCACAGGGGGGAGGTGGCGCAGCAGCCCCCCAAGCCCTTATCTCAGCAAGCCCTCCACTCTGCCCTGCTTTGCATAATTGGCTTCCCGTGAGCTCTGTGGGAAGTGATTTGGCACAGCCGGTTTCCGTCTCTGTTCCGCGCTAATGAGCCAGGCGCCTGGGGCACGGCTCTGCAAGGCTGAAACGGGGATAATCAGCCCCCTCGCTGGGCTGTGGGGAAGCCGGGACTCGATGCCCAGGGACCAGGGACCGTAGCTGCTGGGGGGCTGCCCCACAGGTACAGGTGCAGGGTGGGCAGCGTGGGGGGCTCTCAGGCGGGGTGCGCCAGGCTTCTCAGTGCTGTGTCTTAAGCCATTCACTGCCAGGAACAGAAACCCTGGGGATGATGGCTCAGAGTGCAAGACTGTGGGTTTGATTCTAGGTCAACCCACACATGCCCAGTGAGAGCCCAGGGTCGGTGCTACCTGGGATGCCTGAAGCCTCAGCAGTGTGTGGTCTCTGACCCATAGCCAGCAGAGTGGAAGCTGCCACTAGAGATGTGGAAGCACTGAGACCACGTGTGGGGTCAACTTTGAGCACCCTAGCATCCCCCCTTGAGCACTACAAGCAGAAAGCACACGAGCATCTCAGCTAAGGAGTGAGGTCCCAGAGGAGCGACATAGCCAAGCACGCCTTATTACCCCATTGTCATGGCCCCTGAGCCTGAGAGACCAGACAGGGCTGAAGGAGCCTGCCTGGCATCTTGGCACCTTGGTTCAAATCCCCATCACCAAATGCTTTCCTGAGCACTGCCAGGGGTCCCTCCTGAGCACAGACCCTGAGCACTGCTGCATGTGAAACCCCTCTCTGCCAAATATAGCATCAAAAGGAAGGGAAACAAAGATTCTCTCTAACAAGGTCATCTCAGGGAGCACTCACCCCACCCTCTCTGCAGTGAGAGTGCTCCCTCTGCCGCCCACTCAGGGGCACCCTGCCTGTGAACCCCTTAATAGGGAGCCTCAGTTCCCTATTAAGTTGCAACTTTCTTGACTTTAATCCCAAATTCTCCAAGACATGGGGATGAGGGGCCAGAGCAACAGTACAGTGGGTAGAGCATTTGCCTTGCATGCGGCCAACCCGAGTTCGATCCTAGGCATCCCATATGGTCCCCTGAGCACTTCCAGGAGTAATTCCTGAGTGCAGAGCCAGGAGTAACCCCTGAGCATCTCTGGGTGTGACCCAAAAAGCCAAAAAAAAAACCCACATGGAAATGGGCTTTGAATGGGCCAACTCCTCACCCTCATCCATTCAGCAAGGCTGGACATGGAGATAGCAGAAAGTCCACCTGTCTCGGCTATGAGCAGGCTGTCTGCCCAGGCTGCAAGCAGGAGTCACATGGGGGCACTCTGAAGTCCTGCTATGTGGCCTCCACTGCCAGAGTTCTGCTCATCATGGGAGGAGCAGTCTGGGGGACAGGTATAGCCAAGGCACAGACCACGGCAGCTTGGGCCATCCACCCCTCTAGCCTAGTCAATGGGTCGCCTTGCATGGCCTGAATCAGTGATCCATAAGACAGCCATGAAGGTCAGATGCAGTTATATTCCCTATGTTCTGGGGTCAGAGCAATCATACATCAGGTAAAACAGTTGCCTTGCACTCAGTGGACCTGGGTTCGATCCCCAGCACCACATATGGTCCCCCCAGCCCCACCAGGAGTGATCCCTGAGCCCAGAGCCAGGACTAAGCTGGGAGAACTGCCAGGTATGACCCACAAACAAACAAAACCAATCCCATTTCCCAAGTGAATGCTTCTGTGGGGGGTTGCTCTGTTGATTCCTAGGTGTGTCTGGTAGGGGCTTCTCCAGAGGTCCCCAAGGGTCATTCCTGGTGATCGTCAGCCCAGTTGGTAGGCCTGATGGTTTGGTGCTCAGGCCCAGTTATGTGTTTCATCCTAAAGGTGCACTAGGGCCAGGGCTCAGGGCCTACCAGAGTGGTATCCGGCAGTGCTTGGGGGCCATGGGGCATCGAGGATTGAGCTTGGGGGCCTCACATGGAAGGCATATGCTCCCGTCTTCTGATTTATTTTTCAACCATGCTAAGTAAGGGCTTACCCCTGACTCTGGTGAACTCAGGGGACCATATATGGTGCCGTTGGCTCCATCTGGGTTGGCTCATGCAAGGCAGATGTCTACCTGCTGTGCTATGGCACCAACTCCAGCTCTGGCCCTTTGTGCTATCTCCCTGGCCCAATTCCACCTTTGATCTGTGGGTCTACATTTTTTTTCTTTTTGGGTCACAAGCAGGGGTGCTCAGGGGTTACTCCTGGCTCTGTGCTTAGGAATTGCCCCTTGCAATGTTCTAGGGACCATAGGGGATGCCAGGGGATCAAACCCAGGTCAACTGCATATGAAGCAAACACTCCATACTACAATTGCTCAGATCCCTGTGTGGGTCTTTTTTTTTTTTTTTTTAATCACCTCAGTTCTATAGAACAGTCTCAACCTCACAGAGCATTTCAGGGGAGTTTCTTTCCCTTCCTGCCAGAAGTTCCCTTTGAATATAAAGCAGAGAGACATCTGTAGATGCACAATTGCAGAATGAATCCACAGGCTTTCCTGTCCCAGGTGGAAAACCACCTGCCCCTGTTGGAATCTACCGGGGGGGGGGGGGCGGGGGGGGGGGAAAGTGCTTTATCTCTGCTCCCCTTTGTGGTCTCCTCCATTCCCCTGCTCATCTCTGTCGACCAAGCTTTTGCCTCACCTCTCTATGTGCTCTGTGCTGGGCTGGACCACCCCAAGATGCCAGCCTCCTCTGCAGGGTCCCCAAACAATCTGGCAATCTCAGTTTCTTGCCGCCAACCTCATCCCTGAGCCCTAATGCGGAATTGCCCTGGGAACACATTCTGATTGGCTGGGTTTGGGTCAGGTGAACAGCACCAGGCCCAATAAGCAGGGGCTTGGGCTCAGGCTGTCTCGGAGAACAAGGACCCATCCTTGTTCGCCAAATCCTGGACACCACCTTTGGAACCCCGGGGCAGAAGGGTGATTACACCCAGGTGAACTTCGGGAGAAGCTGCCCGTCCTTCGTGACAGCTCGTCCTGCAGCAAGCCAAGCAGAGAGGGGTGTCTCAACCAGGGGGTCAGCTGCTTCTGCCAGTGGGGTCTCGTAGCTGGCAAGGCGGGTCGGGCAGGGCAGACCCTGACCCTCATCCTGGAGACGGCAGCTGCCCGCCTGCTTTGCATCCTGTCCAGGTATTTCCCGTAAATAAACACTGACGCTTTCGATATCATGTTAATTTCACAGGCCGCTGCTCTCCTGACAGTTTCCACACTCCACCAGAGCCTCTTGTCAGTTTGATACTCACAGGCGGACAGCAGCCTTGCTTGCAGGCTGCCCGACGTCCTGGCATAAAAACAAATGGCTCAGAAAACTCCCGCGAAGTGACAAGGGACACCTGCGTGCCGAGGCTGGGGAAAAGCAGCCCTGTCGGGGGCCCCTAAAGTGGAGCAGGCCAGGGAACAGGCCACCGTAGGACTTACACCCACTGGTGTCTAAGTCCTTCATCAACTCTTGCCTTGCTGGGTCAGTTTTTGTGTCTCTTCATGGAATTAATACTGGAGCACTGCATCCTTTGGGATCTTGGCTGACAGTCTTGGGCTCCTCCAACTTCTTTCTTTCTTTCTTTCTTTCTTTCTTTCTTTCTTTCTTTCTTTCTTTCTTTCTTTCTTTCTTTCTTTCTTTCTTTCTTTCTTTCTTTCTTTCTTTCTTTCTTTCTTTCTTTCTTTCTTTCTTTCTTCTTTCTTTTTGCATCACACCCAGTGATGCTCAGGGGTTACTCCTGGCTATGCACTCAGGAATTACTCCTGGCGGTGCTTGGAGGACCATATGGGATGCTGGGAATCAAACCGGGCTTGGCCTCATGCCAGGCAAACACCCTACCAGCTGTGCTATCGCTCCAGCCCCGCTCCCAATTTCTTAAAGATGCTTTTTACCTTCCCAGGGGATTCCAATTCCAGGCATGGCTGTTGCCTGGTTTTGACTCAGCACAAGGCTTCGAGCACTGGAACAGAAACTTTCCTCAGTTGTGCAAATGGGAAAGCTGAGGCCCAGCACTGACCTGCTGGGTGGCAGAACCCAGGCAGAAATTAGGTTTTGGCTCTTGCTGCTTCCACAGCAATCCGCCACATAAGCCAGAGTCCCGGGGATGGTGGGACCAGAGAGTCCTACCAGCCCCTGGGAACACCCAGACTGTTTCATGCTCTGCAGAGTCATGCGATCTCATGCTTATGCATGACTCATCCCTATTAGAGGCTGAGCTAAGGGAACACTGCCCTGTGCTCTACAAGGCTTCCTACAGGCAGCCTACCAACAGCTCCCTATCATTAACCTGTGGAGCTAAAAGGGAGCCGCCGGCGGGGAGGTCCTGGAGGCCGGGCAGACTCCCTTCTAACCCCCAGCCCTGGTCTCTGCTTCTGCGTGCTTTGATGTGTGGGAAAGAATGCTGTGTCCACGGAGCCTGTCCTACCACATGCCTCCCCGCCACATCTCCAAGATGCAAGGTGCCGGGTGGACCCCCAAGAGACACAACATGCAGCCAGGTCACAGGGGGTGACAGGCACAGACCATCTCCTTGCTTACCAGCTATTCCAGGAATGAGGATGGCACTGCTCCAGAGACACGCGGTGGCGGGGACTCTGCATTCCAGGGCTGGGGCCGAGAGTTCCTGACCTCCCATGTGGCTGTCCAGACAACGAGCACAGATGGCTGTCTTACAGGGGACTGGGCTTTGCAGCGCCCACACACCACCCGCACCCACACTCTCCTGGCGCCTGCTTCTGCTCAATAGAGACTCGTTAATGGACTAAAGTGAATTAGTGTCATTAACACTGTTTGGAGAGGCCGGCAGAGGTCGGCGCCTGCCAGCCAGGCCCAGCGCCAGTCTGGAATCCACAAGGCTGGCCCCATCATGGAGCCTGAGGGCCCTCACCTGAGTATTGGGGCAGAAATGACTTCTGCTAGCGGCAGAGCCCCATACCATGAGGTTGGCATCTGGGGCCCTGGGATCTGGCCTCCCTCCATCTCTAGTGCCTATACACACACACACACACACACACACACACACACACACACACACAGACTCTGTGATTAATCTCTCACAGGGGCTCCGGACCATGGGCCTACACTGGGGATTCAGCCCATGTGCTTGCTCAGAGCACATCTTCAACCACCGAACCATCTTCCATGCCCTTTTCTGACAGCAGGACTGTGCTGATCCTCCCCACTCTCTTGGCAGTACCCCAGGGTTGAACTCATGACCTTGTGTTTGCTGGGCAAGTGCTTTAAGCCACTGAGCTATCTCTGAGGCCCCCTTGGGCAAGTTTAAAGGCAGCTGAGCTTCTTAATGAGGGAGTGCCCAGGAGGGTTCCTCCTCAGCACGTGGAGAGGAGAGTGGAGGTCAGTGCCCCCATCAGGTCCCCATGCTGTGAGGGAAGACAGAGCCCAGTCTGTGCCTCCTGGGCCTGGCACATAGTAGGGCCTTTGTTGCACACAGTGGGCCCTTTGCCTCGCGGGGCACCAGAAGAGAAACCACAGTATATGTGGCATGGGAGGGGTACCTGGGGGTGATGAGCAGAGTTCACACCAGCATTCGAATGGCCTCAGGAGCAGGCAGGACAGGGCCACCCTCCCAGCTGCTGCCAGCCCTTCTCAGCACTCTGGGATCACTTCATTTAACAGAATTTCCTCCTTAATTATAGCCCAGGGAACAAATAAATAATCGCAGGAGGGACGGAAAACTCTGAAGCTGCTCATCTCTCGCTGCCACGTCCCAAGTGCAGCTCTGAGCCACAGAGTGGGGTCAGGGGCACAGTCAGGAGACATGGAGACCCCCCTCTTTCTCCTTGGTGTGCTTTGCTGAGGCTGCCTGGATGGCTTCAGGTAAATGCAGACCGTGGAAGCCCCATCTGAAACCCCTGCCTCCTTTTGGAGAATTGGGAGAGCGCCGTCTGCTGAATGAAGGTGGTCACCTACAGGGCCACTGGCCAGGCCCACTGTGTGCCAGCCTCTCGGTTCCACTTCTCTTTCCCATACTCACCATCAGCCACTCGACGGAGGGGGAAACTGAGGCCTGGAAAGATGGTGTGGACCCTGCTAGAAAGTAGGTCTGGTCTCAAGGTCCGCATGAGCAGGAAACACACCGGGAGCACACCAACAGCACCCGCTGCCCCACCCCGGGGTGAGCCTCTCCAGGGTGCCACCCCCCCCTCTCTCTGCCACCCTGTCAGAGTTCTTAGCTCTCCCTGGCTCACTGGGCTACATCCAGGCAAGGCAGAGCCACCAAAGCATAGTCCCCTTCCTCACTGCACGTGTGGGCTGGCGGGTGAGTGAGGAGGTGGAGGGAGGATGCATCCAAAACAATCTTATTGCAAGGGCTGTGAAAGCGAAGCACAAAGGAGCCAAGGAAATAATTCCCAAAGCCACTTTGAACAAAGGAAGCCTGCAATCTTGATGCCCATTCTAGCAGGTCTGTCTGATCTTTTAAAGTGCAGCCTACTTAGAGAAGAACTGGACCCCAAAGAATCAACCATGCAACATCCCATCCCCAACCTCACCTCCTCAGAACAAGGTTCAGTTTCACCTTTCTGAGAACTTTGCCCTTGAGAGGACATTGGGAGTGGAGTGGGGTGGGTTTGACTTGGAAGAGGGTAAGCTATTGGCAATGTTGCAGTTCACTCACTCAGTAGATTGTTAAGCACCTACTGTGTGCTCTGTAGTGCCTACAGTTAGAGGCAATGAGGACACAGCAAATAACTGTATTACTGTATCACTGTCATCGATTTGCTCAAGTGGGCAACAGTAACATCTCCATTGTGAGACTTGTTACTGTTTTTGGCATATCAAATACGCCACAGGTAGCTTGCCAGGCTCTGCTGTGCAGGCGGGATACTCTCGGTAGCTTGTCCCTCTCTGAGAGGGACAGAGGAATCGAACTCGGGTCGGCTGCATGCAAGGCAAACACCCTACCTGCTGTGCAAAGAACATAACCAATTAAAGGTCCAACCTTTCACCTGCCTTACATCTAGCTGTTCCGGGTTCAAATCCTTGCCACAACATCAGGTTCCCCAAGCTCTGTCAGGGGTCACTCATGAGCATAGAGGCAGGGATAAGTCCTGATATTGCCAAAAGTCCCCATAGAAATAGGTAAAGCGCCTAGCTTTATTAATCTCCCAGTCTAGAGTAAGCATTTTCTGTAAAGGGCCAGATAGTAAATATTTCATGCTCTGTGGACCACATGCTGTTTCTGCTGCATAGTCTGTTTTGAACCTTATAGCCCTTTAAGAAAGTAGCAAAGATTCTTGGCTCTACTGCACAAAACTCAGGTTGCTGAGTGAATGGTGAATGTGTGCCAGAATTTCCAGTCCCTGCTCTTCTGCAATTATCCAATAGAAAAGCAACAAAATTACATATTCCATTTAAAAACTTTAATAGCCAGAGGGTCAAAGCATAGTACACTGGGTAGTGTGCGTGCCTTGCACAAAGCCAACCTGGATTCAATCCCCAGCATCCCATATGGTCTCCAGTGCACCACCAGGAGTAATTCCTGAGTGCAGATCCGGGGTAACCCCTGAGCAACGCTGGATATAACCCCAAAATCCAAAAAAGGGGAAAAACTTAATAGGCAGAGAGAGCTCTGTAGGAGGCTGGGTTAAATCTCTGGCCCCACATGGTCCCCCAAATGCCACCAGGAGCAACTCCTGAGCTCAGAGCTAGATAGTCCCTGGGCACTGCAAGGTGTGACTCCCAAGGTAAAAAACACAAATCAAACTAGCACTGGTTCGCACCATAAAGAAATGCACTAGCTGGGTAGTGGGGAAAGGCGGATAGCTCCAAGAGCTGAGCACACGTCTTGCAGGCTGAGATTCAACTCCCAGCGTTACCCAGGTCCCCCTGGAGACCTCCAAGCAGGAGTGACTCCCCGGCACTGCTGACTGTGATTCAAATACGCACCCACTCACGGAAGGTGATGTTGGAAGGAGGTTAGGGGAGTCTTCTCACATCTCATTGGCTGGAAGAGGATCACATGTCATCCCTGAACCAATCACTCGCAGGAAAGGAAACAACAGCCAATCAACCATTCAATCCCTTAAACTGAGGCTAATCTCCCAAACTGCATTGCTGGGGTGGGGGTGGGGGGTGAGGGTGGAGGGTCGGGAGAGTCTGATAAAGCCTTGCTGTCTCTGCTGGGTGTGCTGCAGTACCCACCTCCAGCTCAGCCCTGCCCACACTGTCATCCAGCCTCCTTGGGCCCACCAAAGGATGTCCCTCTATCACTGAGTCTCTTCTTATATAGGGTCACACCTACTGGGGCTCAGGGGTCCTGGGGGCCATTTCAAGCTACACTTGGTCTGGTGGTGCTGGCCTGACAGTTCAGTGCTCAGGCCCAGAAGTGCGGGGTCCACCAGGGCTGCTGGGCAATGCCTGGGGCCATGTGGTGCCATGGGTCAAGTTGGGTCAAGTCCAGGTCAAGTCCTGTTCCATGCCAGGCATGTGCCTCTTCCCTCTGAGCTGCATCCTCCACCTGTCTGTGTAACTCTGAGTTTTCACATGCTGTCCCTTCTCTGCGTCTATCTGGCTACTCCCTCTTGTCCCCTTAGCTCCTGGACAATGCCATCTCCCCGGAGCTGCTGGACAACCCTGGAGAACAGAGACCCCTGTGCACTCACTCGTGCGTGTCCAGCTTGGACTGGAAGGAGCAGGCTGGAAGTGACCCCTGTTGAATGGGACTGACCTTGGCACTTTGCCTAAAGAATTATGCTTGTTCCTGGCACCTCCCTGTGTCTCCCAGGGGACAGTGCCCTAGGCAGGGAGAGGCTGGACACTGGATCTACCTCTTACTTTGGGGTAACTTGGGGCAGGTTGTGGGACTTCTCTGGGTTGGAACAGGATGAGGGCATGGATGGGATTGCCAGGATGGCACAGGGAAGCAAGCCCAGCACTGTGCGCCCCCCCCCCTCCCCGGCCTCTGTGCCCCTTGGGTTAAGGCAGAGATCCTGGGAGGATGAAAGGCTGGCAGGAGGAAGCAGGACTGAAATTCCATCAGGCTATCCCTGTGCTGCTCCCCGGAGCCCCTTGCGTCTTTGTTCCACTTAATCAATATGTAATTAAACTGAAACCCCAGCTTAAGCCTCTCCAGCAGTGCTAAGACCAAGTTTTCCGAGGGCTGGGCAGAGTGGAGGCTCCAGGCCCTCCAGCTTTTAGCCAGAAAGCCTCAAGGTCACCCTAGGCTTCAAGGTCCTGTAGGTCAGGTCAGAGGGGACTTGAGTCTTCACATGCCGAGGTGGCAGGGGTGTGGTGGGCACCTGAGGGGCAAGAGCAAGGCTCTGTTCACAAACCCCCAACACCCTATAGGCCACTGGGGTTCTTCCCCTCACGTGCGTAGGGGACACCATGGAGAGAAGACCAAGCCAGAACTGGGCCTCCAGCCTGGCCTGGCCCCGCTGCCCATCCTTCTGGGCAGCCCAGACCCGGACACCTGTGGCCCTGGATGGGCAGGAACCTGCTTCACTCCCAAACAACCCCTCAGTGCTGAGACCAAGCCTGTTCTAGGAAGAGGAATCGGGGTCTCGCTAACTTGTGAGAGAGGTGGGCTCAGAGCCCAACACTTGCTCCTGCCCCTTCAACACAGGCCTCGGTGGATGCCACCAGAGCTGGAACGTGTGGCCCCAGCACCAGGAGCAGATACAGCCCCCTCCAGGGCAGGCCCCACCCACCTGCATATCTCCTCACACGTCCCCTATCAGCCCCTGCTTGCTCTCAGCAAGAGGCTGAAAGTGTATGGGACCGTCTTCGTGTTCAGGACATCTGGGCCTGTCCTCTCAGGCTAACATGGACTGTTAGAAACAGAATATGAAAAAAAACAGGATTTAACACACATAGACGGGCCAGAGCCACAGTACAGTGGGGAAGGCACTGGCCTTGTATGTGGCCACCAGAGTTTGATCCCTGGCACCACTTAGGGTCTCCCGAGTCGTGCCAGGAGTAACCCCTGAGCACAGAGTCAGGAGTAAGCCACAAACATCACCAGGTGTGGTCCCAAACTCAACAAATAAAATATAATAAAAATTGAGTAACCAACATTAAAAAGAAAAGAAACAGGTGAGATCAATTTAAAGACATCTGTAACCAATGCTTCCAAGTATATTTTCCTGCATAATTTGCATTAAAAATCACTGAAAAAAATTTTTGGTGGGGAGGAGCAGATGCTTAGGGATGACTCCTGGCTCAGGATTTGCACACAGTGATCAGGGGACCAAACCCAGGTCGCTGCATGCAAGGCAAATGCCCTACCCACCATACTATCTCTTCACCCCCTGAGCTCTTTTATAGTCCTTGATGGCTCTACTTTTCTGAATGTGTTGTGTTTTCCACTCACAGTACATCTTGTTCTGATGACCATGTGGAGTAATGTATCAACTACTAAGTGGCCACCTGTGGCAAGAGGTGCTATGGACAGTCACCTCCTGGGCTCAGGGAGGAAGAGGAGGAGGGGAGGAAGTGTGAGAGAGGGAGGGAGGGAGAGAAGGAGAGGGATAGGGGAAAGGAGAGGAAGAAGGAGAAGGAGGATAAGGAGGAAGAGGAGGAGGAGGAGGAGGAGAAGAAGAAGAAGGAGAAGAAAGAAGAAGAAGAAGAAGAAGAAGAAGAAGAAGAAGAAGAAGAAGAAGAAGGAGAAGGAGAAGGAGAAGGAGAAGGAGAAGGAGAAGGAGAAGAAGAAGAAGAAGAAGAAGAGGAGGAGGAGGAGGAGGAGGAGGAAGAAGAGGAAGAAGAAGAGGAGGAGGAGGAGGAGGAGGAGGAAGAAGAGGAAGAGAAGGAGGAGGGAGGAGGGGGAGAGGGGGAGGGGGAGGGGGAAGAGGAGAAAAATTCATCTCTAAGGGCTCATCAAATTAATTTTCTGCCTGCCCCATCAGTGGTATCTATTTCCTTTGCACGTCCCTGGAACATAAAGCCCTTAACCCTGGTCATCTAAAATACTCTGGTAGGGGGCTAGAGTGATAGCACAGCAAGTAGGACGTTTGCCTTGCATGCGGCCAACCCGGGTTTGAATCCCAGCATCCCATATGGTCCCCTGAGCACCACCAGGAGTAATTCCTGAGTGTAGAACCAGGAGTAACCCCTGTGCATCGCCGGGTGTGACTCAAAAAGCAAATAAATAAATAAATAAATAAATATTCTGGTAAAGTTCTGTAGCTGATGCACATCCTTCCCCCTGGCGGAGCTCTCCCCACTTCCATCCACAGCACCACCATCCTTCCTCTCAGCCTTGAATCTCAATTCCAATCCCTCAGGTCAGGGAGGCTGCTGGGAATTCTCCCCATGGCTCCAGAAAACGTATCTTGAACTTGGAAGAATCTTCCAAAAGAAGGTTGCTATGTGTGGGAGCACCCAGAATCTTGCTCAGAGCATCTGCTGTCAGAGGGTGCCAGGACCTGGACCCTCGAAGAGTAGCTGGGATGGGGCCCACGAGGCCTGCTGGAGTCAGCGTCCAAACAGGGGGTAGTGTGCAGAAATGATGTCAGAGGCCCTGCTCAAGTCAAGGTGGGAGGCTCGGGCTAAGCAGCCTGGACCACAGTGTGGGGCTTCCAGCCTGGGTCAGCTCTGTCTGTCCAGACCCTTCCTCTTGGTATAGAGCCATAAGACAGCTGTGCTGGGCCAAGAAAAACCCCTTCTGGGATGCCCCCATGGGCTTACCCGAACCCCTTGCTTCCCTTCCTCTTGTTTGTGCCAGTCTTTAAGGATGATCTACAGGCTTCAAGGGGAGAAAGGTCACATGGTAGAAGAGGAGGGTAAGAAAATCTGAAGAAGGGCTGGAGCGACAGCACAGCAGGTAGGGCGTTAGCCTTGCACGTGGCCGACCTGGGTTCAATTCCCAGCATCCCATATGGTCCACTGAGCATTGCCAGGAGTGATTCCTGAGTGCAGAGCCAGGAGTAACCCCTGTGCATGGCCGGGTGTGACCCAAAAAGAAAAAAGAAAATCTGAAGAAGGTTCAGCTCCCAAGGATCAGGCCTGAAGGGAAGGCTGGCTCAGGGAGTGACAGTCACGATGAAAAAAAGTCCCAATTTTCTCCCCCAAGCACGGGACCTACCACTAAGCTTCCTTCCCACCCACCCCCCTCTCAGGACGAGCTCTTGGGGACGCAGGGGGTGGCATCTACAAAGCTCTTGGCCCCCTGTGGCAAAGGAGCAGCAGGCAGTTTCTGTCCCTGCTTCTGAGAAGCCCATGTGGCCAGATGCCCCACATATCAGCCCCCTCCCCTCCCCCCATGCCCCATCGCCAGCTCAGTCCACAGAGCAGGATGGGCCGGAGGCTTTGCAGGGCTGGATGAGGGGGGAGAGACAGACGGAGCAGGCGGCATTAGGGTTAGAGCCGGTAGAAGTCTGGAAAACCCTGGGCAGCCCCCAGACCCACAGGGTTTTAGCACATCAGTCGGGGGGAGTGGGGATTTGGGAGTGGCACCAGGTGAGAACAAGTCCTCTGACTTAATTTAGCAAACCCCAGACTGCAATCACCAGTGGAACCCTGATCTAATCTATATTATTTTCATGATCTTTAAACAAACTGACTTTTTAATTGAGTTAACTTTAGCTGAAACCTTTGGGGACCAAGGAGTTGACTTGAGCAGTACGCATGCAGGTGTGATTCCTGGTGCCCCTGTGTCCCGAGCTCTGTGTTATGGGTAGTCCCTGACTTTAGAAGTCCTTCAGTAGTTTGACTCCCTTGGTCACTGTCACTGTCACTGTCATCCCGTTGCTCATCGATTTGCTGGAGCGGACACCAGTGACGTCTCCATCGTGAGACTTGTTGTTACTGTTTTTGGCATATCGAATATGCCACGGATAGCTTGCCAGGCTCTGTCATGCAGCCGAGATACTCTCGGTAGCTTGCCGGGTTCTCCGAGAGGGGAGGAAGAATCGAACCCAGGTCAACTGCATGCAAGGCAAACGCCCTACTGCTATGCTATCGCTCTAGCCCACTCCCTTGGTTAAAAAAAAAAAGTAAAGTAAAAAATACTAATGAGACTACATCAAAAACTGAAAATTTTCTGTGTTGTGAAGGGAACAGAGGTTAAAATAGAAAAACATGCCACAGAATGGAAGAGAATATTTGCACACCACACATTAATACCTAAGTTATACACAGCATTCACAAAACTCAGTCACATACACATACACACACACAAACACACACACACATACTGAATACCACCATAAAAAAAAAACAGGAAGAATAACTGAACAGACAGTGCTCCAAAGAAGATACACAGATGGCCAACGGGCACACGATAAAATGTCCATCAGCACTGATAATCAGGGAAATGCAAATCAAAACGACAATGAGCTATGGCTTCACACCAGAGAGAAAAGGGCCTTTATCTGAAAGGCCAGAAACAACCAGTGCCTGTGGGGATGAAGGGAAAAAAAAGTCTCATCTCATCTTGGTGAGACTCTTCCACCTCTTCGGAAAACAGACTAGAGACGTCTCAAAAAATTAAAAATAGAACTACCATATGATCCAGTGATTTCTCTCCTTGGCATCTATCCCAAGAACAGAGAAGCATTAATTCAGAAAGATGTTTGCACACCTATGTTCATCACAGCACTGTTTACAATAGCCACGATCTGGAAACAACCCAAGAGCCCAATAGCAGATGATGGATAAAGAATCTGTGCTCTATATACACTACGGAATACTACTCATCTCTAAGAAAAAATGAAATCTAGCATTTTGTTACCTCTTGGATAGCATTGAAAAGTGTCCTGTTAAGTGAAATCTGCCAGAAGAATAAAGACAAACTCTGTGATCTCAGAGGTGGAACAGAGAGAAACACAGGGATGGGTCAGAGCTATAGTACAGCAGGGAGGGCATTTGCCTTGCATGCAGCCAACCCAGGTTTGATCCTAGCATCCCCTATGGTCCCCTGAGCACCTCCAGGAGTAACCCTTGAGTGCAGAGCCAGAAGTAATCCCTGAGCAACACCAAATGCGATCTAAAAACCAAAATAAATAAATTTTTAAAATACCACAGGGAATAGACAACAGCCAATGAAAACTGTCCCTGAGGTTCTACCTACAGAACTGAATTTGCTGGGTGTGAGGAGGGAGAGTTGAGGAGAAGAGGGCTAAAGGAAGTGGTGGAAAATATTGCGAGTCAGGTCCGGTAGCATTCTATGCCCAAAACACTTACATTACTAGTGTTGTAAAGCACATTATCTAAAGAATAAGGCGCTGGGTGGGACTCAAGTGGTAGTGCCTTGCACAAACAGATCCTAGGTTTGATTTCTGGAACCACCTGCCTCCCAAATGCCAGCTGGAGGCATTCCTGGTTCTTCCAGAAACCTTTGGAACCCTCTGCAAGCAGGCCAACTTGCGTACTGAGTGATGAGTGAGTAACGGGGTGAAACACCCTGTGTGATAACAGCCCATGTCCCACCTGACACCAATTCCCTCCACAGGAGTTCTCAGGGCTTCTTGCCTCCTTGTCTCTTGTTAAAACAAATCCTGACACATCCATGCTCAGATCCTGACAGTCAGAACACGCCACACCAATTTCTCCTCTAATACCATCCTTCCCGTTGCCAGGCCCCCACTCCGGGAACTGGTCCCACCTATGCCTGGTTTACTTCTCCCAGGACCCACATCGCCACCCCTGCCTTCAGCTCTGGCTCAACTATCACCTTTTCATGGATCCCTCTGGGCCTGAAAATTTCTGCCTCTTTCCCCTCCCCCCACAGCACAAACACTTTCTCTTCACCCTCTCCAGTTTGTTTTATTTTATTTTATTTTATTTATTTGCTCTTTTGCGCATATGCTGCCCGAGCCCGGGAGCTGCTTGCGCCCTCGTGGCGAAGCACATGTGTTGCCTGCATCTCCCCTCTTGAGATGTGTACTTTCATACTTTCGTGTCTAATGCTGGGATGTGTGTAGGGGCTCCCTCTGCCCTTGGAGAAGCCCACTTTCTCTCTTGAATGCATCTCTCTCTCTCTTTCTCTCTCTCTCTCTTCCCTCACCCCCCAACTCTCCACACCTTCAAAATCCCTCCAAATAAAATCTGTTTTACTTCGACAGAGGAACCTCAGGTATGCAGGACCTGTGGCTAACATTTCCAAGCCTGCTCAGATTGGGACTGGACCTCCTCCACTCAGATCCCCAGTTTTCCAGTAGCTTGGCAGTCATGCTCACAAACTGTCCCCAGAGCCATGTAATTTCATCATCGGCCAAGATCCAGAAACTATAAAACAAAGCTCCTGGAAGAGAGCGACACAGAATCTCCTGCCCCTGTGCCTGGCTGTCTTCACTGGGGCCCCTTGGAGGCGGGGTGGGTTGAGTTTCCCTCCCCGCCCCAAGCATAGCCCCAGCAGCCAAAAACATCCAGAACCCAGCCACAGCCATGCTCAAGGCCACTCTCCACATGCTCAAATGAGCCTCACGCATGAAGAAACCGGCAGAGGAACCCAGGTATGTGGAACCCGTGGCTGAGATCTCCAAGCCTGCTTGGATCGGGACTGGGCCTCCTCCACCCAGATCCCCAGTTTTCCAGTAGCTTGGCAGTCACACCCAACCACCCCTCCCCCACTCAGTGCCATGTAATCTCATCAACGGCCAAGATCCAGAGACTATAAAACAAAGCTCCTGGATAAGAGCAATGCAGAATCTCACATGGTAGAGCCTAGAGGTATATTTGATATGCTAAAAACAGTAACAATGGGCCTCATTCCCCTGACCCCAAACGTGACAGGGACAAATGGATACATTACTGGTGCCCACTTGAGCAAATCGATGAGCAACGAAACAACAGTGATACAGTGATTTGCTTTTTGGGTCACATCTGGCAATGCACAGGCGTTGCTCCTGGCTCTGCACTCAGGAATTACTCCTGGCAGTGCTTGGGGGACCATATGGAATACAGGGAATTGAACCGGGTTGGCCTTGTGCAAGGCAAATGCCCTACCCACTGTGCTATTGCACCAGCCCGTTTTATTTTAAATTAGGGGCCAGACCAGTGTTGCTCTAGGGACTGTGTGGTACCGAAGATCAAGCAAAGGTCTATTATGTGTCAGGCATAGCCCTAATTGCTATGCCATCTCCTTATTATTTCTAATTTTGGTTTTTGGACCACATCCAGCAGTGCTCAGGGATTGCTCCTGGCTTTGTGCTCAGGGATCACTTCTGGTGGACCATATGTGGTGCGGGGGAGAGAACCCAGGTCAGCTGCCTGCTAGGCAGTGCCTGGCTCACTATCCTGTCGCTCTGTCCCTCTATTACTATTGCTTTCGGAGGTGCCACATCTGGTGGTAGCTCTGTGGTGCTGACTGAGGAATTTCAGAACTTGAGCCCGTCAAACGTGCGGCCCCACTGGGAGAGGCGGCAGCCCTGTCCTCTGATGTGGTTCGTTGACTCTGTCCCCCACAGGACACAAACGACGCAGCAAGCTCTCTTCATGCTAGTGTCCTCACTTCTCACTACACTGCTATCCCCAGCGCACAAGAACCTCATCCCCTCACCCTCTGTGGAGAGTGGATGCATCGCTATCAGCACGAAGACGCCAGGGCCCTATGCTGGTAAGTAGCAGAGTCGGGGTCTGAAGGCCGACTTCAAGTCTCGGGGGCTTTTTCCAAGCAGAGCTTGAAGGGACTCGAGTGATAGCACAGCGAGTATTGCACTGACCCTGCACATGGCTGACTGGGGTTTGATTCCCAGCATCCTATATGGTCTCTCAAGCCCTGCCAGGAGTAATTTCTGAGTGCAGAGCCAGAAGGAAACCCTGAGCATCCCCGGGTGTGCCCCCCTCAAACAAAAACCAAAAACCAAATGGCATTTGACCCTTGTGTTGTTCTCTGAGGTGTGGGTGCCCTAGGTGAAGTCACGCCAGACTGAACCATAGCTGCAGGGTGGATGGATGGAGCCTCCAATTCTGGTCCTGCAAGAAAAGGCAAATGTGGCAAGGAGCTGCCTCCAGGGGGCGCTGTCACAGCTCTATGCTCCTTAGGACTGGGGACACTCTACCTGCTCGCCCCACCTCCTCGGCCTGCTACCACACCCCAGCCCACTCCCCAAGGTTCCAGCTATTGAGGGGCAGGGAAGGGGTAGCATGACCTACCAGGAGGCTCTTCTCCGAAGTACGGTGGTCCCAGAACCCCAGCCATCCTGGGGAGTCTGCCATCATTCATCCTTACTCCAGCCTCCTCTCAGCCTGCCAGAAGTGTCTTTCCAGGCTGGCCCTGGGAGGAACTTCCTATCCCCACCCAAACCCTCCTGGAAACCACTAAGCCTTGTCCTGAGACCCCCGGGGCATGGCTGGCACCCTTGTGAGCAGACCCCCAGCGTCCTCTGGGGGCCAAGCCAGTGCCAGGTTGGTTTCTGCTTCCCTGCAGGGGGAACAGGGTGGGGGGTACTGGGTGTGGGTGCACCACGGGTGAGCACAGATGGGGTCCAGCATGACCACGGGAGAGCAGCTTGGCTTTTCGGGAGGGAAAACATCCTCTGCTCCCTTAGGGACCCAGTTCCAGCTGCCTCGTGGACTGGCTGGCAGGATGGAGACTAGGATGCCTCCAGGGGGCAAGGGGTGGATGAGGGGGTGGGGGTGGGGATCTGGAGAGTGATCCTAGGGAGGGGAGGGGGCAGTGAGCACGAGGGGCGGGGAGGGGCCAGTCCAGAGCCCAGCCTGAGACCCCACGTGCCACCTGCCTTGTTCACACAAGGCTTCAGGTTGGGTTTTTTGGCACTGCCCCACTTGAAGTGGGAAGCCCCGAGGCCACACCACGATGTGTGGCCCCTAGGCCCCTGGGCATGCGGCAGCCACACAGGGACAGGGGAGGGAGCTCTGTCAGAGCCTGCTGTGGGTGTCTGTCTGGGTCTGGTTCCCACTGGACCTGGGAGCCCTGGCAGAGGGCAGCCTCAAGGCAGGAGCTGACGTGCGCATTCACATCCTGTGTGGGGCAATGGGGCTCTGCAGTGCCCCTGTGTGGCCCAAGATGGCTCCTGGGCCAGGGAAAGCTGGGCCAGGATAGGCCGATGCTTGTCTAGGATCCTGGGGCAGGCAGGCGTGCCGGGCAGCTGCAGGCAGCCCCTGGCTTCTGCTCTGCGCCTCGCACAGTTAAGGAACAGCCGAGTCGTCTTGCCTATGCCGTAGGGACCACACTGCCAGCTTTGAGCTTGCAATGAGAACATTGGAGTTTGGTGCTTAGGAGCTCCATAAAAATTGGCTTCCTTCTGGTCACTCATTCACTGCAGGCGGCAACGTTGGCTGGCCTAGCCTTTTTGGAAAGTAATAAGGACACTCCTCAGAAAACTAGGAATTGAGCTCCCTTAGGGCCTAGTAACTTCACTTCTTAGCATATACCCCAAGGACCCAAAAGCTCTATTCAGAAAAGACATCTGAGCTTCTGTGTTCTGTGCAGCACTATTCACAATAAGCTGGTAGCTGGAAACAAGAACAGATGAGTGTATAAAGAAACCATGGAGGGGCTGGAGCGATAGCACAGCAGGTAGGGCATTTGCCTTGCACGTAGCAGACCCGGGTTCGATTCCCAGCATTCCATATGGTCCCCTGAGCACCACCAGGGGTAATTCCTGAGTGCATGAGCCAGGAGTAACCCCTGTACATCGCCGGGTGTGACCCAAAAAACAAAAAAAGAAACCATGGTAGAGATACACAGTGAAATACTCCTCTGCTGTACGAGAAGATGAAGCCATGCAATTTGCTTGTTCTTGGATGCATCTGTTGAGTGAAGTTAGTTAGAAGGGGAGGGACAGACACAGAACGATCTCTCTTGTGTGCGGGATATAGAGAAACAACATAAGAGAATTAGAAATGTCCAAAGGTATGGGGTCAAAGCCATAATACAACAGGTAGGGTGCTTGCCTTGCACACAGCCAACCTGGTTTCAGTTCCCGGCACCCCATATGGTCCCCCGAGCACCACCAGGAGTGATTCCAGAGTGCAGAGCCAGGAGTAAACCCTGCATCACTGGGTGTAGTCCAAAACCAAAACCAAACAAAAAATACAAATTCCCAAAGGCAAGAGAAAATGAGAACTAGTCTTCAGTAGTAAATTGACCACAGAGGAGGGGAGA
Organism: Sorex araneus; assembly: GCF_027595985.1. NCBI lineage: Eukaryota > Metazoa > Chordata > Mammalia > Eulipotyphla > Soricidae > Sorex > Sorex araneus. Next base: position 97,981,282 of record NC_073304.1, on the reverse strand, counting down.
GTATGCCCAAGGGCGCAGGGCAGGAGCAGCCTGGGGTGTCTGTCCCCAGACAGGTGAGCAAGGCAGGACCGGGGCAGAGGAAAAGGGCAGGAACTTGGAGCCACCTCTTCCTCACAGTCTATTCAAACTTGGCCTTGGACATGGCTGAAACGCAGGAAGCTAGAACGTGCTGCATGTCACAGTTCATTCGCTTGATTCAGAACCTTTCACCACGTAGACATCAGGCAGGGGGGTTTCCCCCTGCACCATCCCCAGCATGCCCCAGAGGTCAGGAGTAGTCCTCCAGAGGGGGCCAGGCAGCAGGTGCAATTCTCTGTACCCTGAACGGTATCTGGCCACTGTGGGTGGGCAGCCACCTTGGCCACTGGGGTGCAACTCTGCGCCGGTTCCTAGTCGAGGCCTCCCATCTGGGAGGAGTTTGAGTTCACAGCCAAGGTCTCATTGCACAGATAGCAAGACTGAGGCCTGGAGGGATGAGCAGGAACTTGCTAAGGAAGCACAGGTGGCCTGTGAAGATGCCCACAGGAGGCTGATGGCAGTGGGGGCTGCCGTGCACCCAGAGGGGAGGCTGGGGTTGGGGGCTATGCAAACAAGGGCATGGGTGGGTCGGGGGATTTCTTTCTTCCCACTGTTTTTTTTGTGTGTGTGTGCCAGGAAGATCCATCATTTCCTTTTCCTGTAATGATGTTGACCTGATTAAAATTTTTATTGAATTTCACAAAATAATTTCATAGACCACATTCCCAGGGGGCCCTGCTGCTGGAGGAGGGGGGGCAGAAGAGGGTGGGAAACACAAACTGGGGCTGCTAGCAGGAGAAGACAGTGACAAGTAGGTTTAGAGAGCTTGAGAGGGGAGGGATTTCATGTGCTGCTGAAAATGAAGGGGCAGGAAGCCGGCCAGGGCTGAGGAGGATTAAAAATTACACCTTTCTTTTGGGGCTGGAGCCCTAGCACAGCAGGGAGGGCATTTGCCTTGCATGCAGCTGACCTGGGTTTGATTCCCAGCATCCCATATGGTCCCCTGAGCTCCGCCAGGAGTAATTCCTGAGTGAAGAGCCAGGAGTAACCCCTGTGCATAGCCGGATGTGACCCAAAAAGAAAAAAAATGAAAAAAAATTACACCTTTCAAGTCGCCTGCAAGAAGCTGCAAGACGGATCAGGATGTGGCCAGCCCTGGAGGGTGTCAGCCTGGGGTTATGAAAAGATCTTGCTGGCAGTAGGGGGATGGCTGAGAGAGAAGTGGGGTCTGCCAGGTACAGGAACAAAGAAGGGAGCTCACCGCCCCTCCTCCCTGCCCCCTCTATGGCTGGGGCAGAAATGTTGGGGTCACAGCAGCCAAAAGCCAGAGGGTTGTGCCAGTGACTGAGGTGAGCAGTGGGGGTGGGGGTGGGGGTGCCGTAGTGACTACACAGCCTTATGCCGGGCTGGGCTCTAGCTGGCCAGGTTGAGGAAAGTCAGGGAGGTCACTTACCCTCTGGGCCTTAGTTTTTGCACAGAGCAAGGAAGGGGTGTCAGGAGAATTCCAGGAGCTTATGAGGACTCAGGTGGTCAGGGTGCTCTGTCCTTGGCCAGATGGTCATTGATTCATTTTTGCTTTTTCCCGACACATTCTCATTCCTATTCTGCCAGGAACTGGGGAGGGAGCAGGGGAAACCCCTGGCCTCAGGGGCTTACAATCTAGAGAGGAGACCCCAGACACAATGAGAAAGTGGGGGCCTGGGAGTCAGTGGTAGGGCACATGCGTCATAGACAACAAGGCCCTGATTTTTTTTTTTTTTTTTTTTTTTTTTGCTTTTTTGGGTCATACCCGGCAATACACAGGGGTCACTCCTGGCTCATGCACTCAGGAATTACTCCTGGCGGTGCTCGGGGGACCATATGGGATGCTGGGAATCAAACCCGGGTCAGCCGAGTGCAAGGCAAATGCCCTACCCACTATGCTATTGCTCCAGCCCTGATTTTCTTTAATCACCATAAATTAGACAGTTACAAAATTACTCATGATTAAGTTTCAGAAGTACAATGCTCCAGCACTAATCCCTTCACCAGTGTCCATTCTGGCCACCAGTGTCTCTAGTGTCCCTCCTGTCCCCAGCCTGCCTTTGTGACAGGCACTTTCCCCCACCCAGTTGTCCTAATGTCCCTTTCCTAATTTATTCCCCTCACCCATCCCAGGGACAGGCTTCCCACTGAAGACCAGTTCTCCTAAGATCCTGATTTGGATCCCCAGCACTACATAGCACCCTGATTCAGGGTGTAGCCTGGTGGCTGCCAGCACCCCTGGGCCTGAGACACACCACGCCCCAGTTCCTGAGCACTGAACCATCAGGTTCCAGGCCCTGGGTTGAGTATTACTGGAAAAGACCTTGGGCCATGGAGTTGGCCTTGATTGAAGAATAAAAAAGGGGAATAAATGATCTAATTTTTTTCTTTTTGGGGTTACACCTGGTGATGCTCAGGGGTTACTCCTAGCTCTGTGTTCAGGAACCACTACTGGCAGTGCTTGGGGGACCATATGGGATGCCGGGAATTGAACCCAGGTCAACTGTGTGCAAGGCAAACGCCCTACCTGCTGTACTATCACTCTGGCCCATAAATGATTTTTTAGATGGTGCTTGGAGCTCGGGGAAAATCAAGAAGGATCTTAGGGGGCTGGGGAAAGGCTGATTGAGACCAGTGGTCAGGGCTGGCTTCCTTGAGGAGGTAAACAGAGATGCAGAAGGGGAGGGGCCATGGGTGCTGGGGGGGGACCCGAAGATGCACAGACCTTGTGGTGGGCGGGGCCTAGTGGGAGAGCAGAGCATCAGAGGCCAGACCAGGAAGTTGCGCTGCAAAGTGGTGACAGCTGGGGGCAGGGGTGGGAGGGATGGAAACCCCTAGTCAGGGCCCACAAATAACAGCACAGAGTCTATCTTGTTTCCCCTCTTCCCTCCCAGAGTACCAGTACCTACTCCCATCTGAGAAAAACTGTGAGGACCTCAAGCACGGACATACAGAAAGCTGGGAGCCAGCATCCCTGAGTACCACATCCAAAGGGGCCACAGCAGCCCCAGGACGCAGCCAAGACAAGCTGAGTGCAGGGTGCAGACGGGGTTGGGGGTGGTCCAGCCGGGGGCAGAGAGAGCCACGTTCCCCTGACCAGCCGCACGTCCTGACCAGAGGCTGGGTGTCCCCGAGGAAGGATGATTCCTGAGTTCATACAAAGGCATCATGAAGGCACTTAGGTGCCTGCCGCAGGGTGCTCCCCTCAAGCAGTGTGGATGGGACTGGGCAAGGTGGGTGGGGTGGGGAGAGTGATGTGCAACAGATTAGTAAAGAAAGGACGGTCACACAGTGTCCTGAGAGGAGTGCTGGAGAAGCTAGTCCAGCAGGACGCGCTCAAGGAGGCCCCGGGAAGGGTCGGGGCTGATGGCTGTGGCTTAGCGTGTCTGGAGCCAGCATGAGGTATCAAGTTCCATCTCCAGTGCCCCCCTATGGGACGAGCTGGATCCTGACCGCCCAGCTGGCTGTGATCGCCGGCACCATAAGTGACTTCTGGCTGCTCAGGGAGCATCGTGACAAAACTGGTGTGTCCCCACGTGATTAATGTGACTGAGTGTGTGAGCCCCCCAGCCAAACACGCACCCGCCCCCTCGAGGCAGCATCACAACTGTGAGAGCAGCACCACCCAGTCTGTGTCAGACACGGATTCTTGCAACAGCAGCAGGAAGAAAGAAGAAAGGGAGCACTGGGCGGGAGCCAGAGGAGTCCTTGAGGAGCTGAGACAGGCCTGGGGCGAGGCTAGGGCGCAGCCTGAGAGCAGCACAACAGCAAAGGAGACAGAACAGGAGACCATGGGGCCATAGCACAGCGGGGAAGGCATTTGCCTTGCACATGGCTGACCCGGGTTCAATCCCTGGCATCCCATATGGTCCCCTGATCACTGCCAGGAGTAATTCCTGAGTTCAGAGCCAGAAATAACCCCCAAGCATCACTGGGTGTGACCCAAAACCCAAAAATTAAATAAATAAATAAATAAATAAAGGGGGAACCAACTGTCTGTGGGCAGTGAGGGGGTGACAGGGGTAACGGGTGGATGTGGCTGGGTTCTGAGATGGGGAACCCTGGACAGGAAGTGGGTGGTGGTGGTGCAGAGCTATTTGGGTGGGGGATCCCGCACTCCCCCTGCATTCCTGCTGCCAAGGTTCGGGAGGAAGGTTTAAAGCCCAGCCTCCTCGCCTCTTCTTATCTCTTCCTGCCTCCTCACTCACCCACCCAGGTCCCCAAATAGAAAGCGCAGGATGGAGGTCAGCGGGGAGGATTGTTGCCAAGTGGAGCTATTTTAACTAAGTGTCCAGATATAATTTTTTATAGGCAAAACCCAGGGGGTTGCATGCCTTCCAGGGTCTCGCTATAAACCCAGAATGGGGGGCTCAGGCCAGCCTGTCTGGCCCAAATATTTGTCTTGTTGCCGGGTAACCACCAGTCAGGCCGGCAAGCTGGCATCTGTGGAGCTGAGGACTTGGAAGGAAATTCACACAGCCGCTCGGGGGCCTGGAAGCAGAAAGTGTGGAGGCTCTGGGAAGCGCCCCAAATGTCTCCTGTGTGCCGCGTTGAGCCTCCGGAAGCTGCCCCCAGGAGACAGGAGGCAGTCGTGATGGATTAGAGGCATCCTGGGGCGCCGGGGCTGCAGCTACAGCTCTCCAATGTTCTCATGGGGCACCTGCAGGGAGAGGTGGTTTCTAGAAGCTTCTGCCTACCCTGCGTCCAACTTAATGGGCAGGGATGGGCAGTCAGTAGCAGAGAGCCTCTTCTGTCAAGATTCTCATTCTGGCCCACTCCCTCTGTGTCCACCTTCTTCCTTACTGTCCATAGTGGTAGGTGTGACCCTGCTCTGGAGGTGGTGGGTGGGGGCCGCTGCCTCACCTGCCTCACCTGGGCAAGGAAGGCCCAGTCTCCTCCCCTGCAGCTCACCCCCAGCTTCCTCTCCCTTTCCTGCTCGCCTTCTCCTCTCCCTCCCTCTTCCTTTCCCCCATCCCTCCCTTCCCTATCTTCCCCTCCCCTTCTCCCCGCCCACACCCTCACCAGGAGATGACTGACCCCCATAGTCCACCTCACCCGCTCCTGTCCTCTAGTGTCTGGTGTCTGCTGCCCTCCAACCCCTGCCCCAGCACCCACACTGGGAGACTATCTGGTCTAGGTGGGTCTAGGTGGGGGACCAGGCCATGGACAGAGGCAGAGGCACCATGAACTACAAAAAACTCAGGATCTTGGAGGTCCAACCCTGTCTGGGCATTTGTACAGCAGGGCGGGGAGACCTGAGGACAATCACAGTCTTGCAGGTTGTGGAGGCTTCTGTGACTAAAGCGTTTAGCCCCGCGCCTGGCTCATCAAGGATGCTTGGCAAGTGTCAGTGCTTCCTTGGAGCAAAGCCCCTCTGCCAGGGAGGAGACTGGGACACGGCAGACCTAAGGCAAGCCTGGCAGGACCTGCCCCCCACACCCTCTGGCTGCCAGGGCGGGGCGGGGTAGTGGGGTGGGGATCGCGGGGGAGGAGAAGGAGCTGCAGCCTTCAGGGCTGGAAGGAGGTGGGGGTGCAGAGCTAGATGGTGGTGCCTTGGGCGGTGGGGTGGCGGGTGCCCTCAGTGCTGAAATTCAGTCTGTGCTGTGTCTTCCTCTCAGCCCCATGTAAAGGGCCAGGCTGTGCTTTGTTGGAAGGAAACCCAAGGCCACTGTCAGCACTGGTCCTCACCAGATGGCCACCGCCGGCCCTTTGGCACCACAACGCTCCTTGGCTCTGGTTTCCAGAGGGCAGATGACATACTTACTCCTGGCATGGCCCCCCACCACCCAATGCCCAGGTGTCAGGGCCAAGGTTCAAATTCTGCCCGGGACCCTGGCATCACCCACCAAAAGGAGGAAATTCACATCCCCAACCCCACGCCCCGGCCGTGCCTGCCACATGCCTTCGGTTTTACAAACTGGCACTCACATGCTCATCCTTGGAGAGCACTTCCAACCCAGCCGGAGTCAGCCTGCTCGTGACCCTTCGCCCTGATCTTCCCCAAGCATCCCCCCCACCCACCCCCGCACCTTCTCCCACTGTCAGTCTCGGGCGTGGGCTGACTCGGGGCTCCCAGTCCCAGGCCTTGCGACTAGGCGGGACCTGTGCAACGCCCACATGCTTCTGACCACAATGATTGGCTCAGCTCTGGGCATGTGACTCCACTCAGCCAATAGGATTGGATTCGAGACACACTCCGCGTCCTGGTTCTCCTGGAGTTGGGGGCATCTTGGTGGTCCCGAACTCTGGAGCTTGGGGGCAGGGAGGATCGGCAGGAAAGGGGTGGGTCTGGCCAACAACAAGGAACGCCAGTCGGGCACAGCCTCCTCGTGCTGGCCTGGGCGCTGCTGCTGCCACCGTGCCTCCGGGCCACATTACCCCTGGACTTCCCGGTGAAATTAACCAGTAAATCTTCCCTTTCCCCTTTGTTTAAGCCAATTGGAGCTGAGTTATTGTCACTTGTACCCAAAAGACTCATCCAAGAATAAATCCGAGAGCGAAAATGTTGAAAGGGCAGGGACAGAGCCCGGTGGCACAGCTGTGGGGACATCCATCTGGGCTGACAATCATGGCTGAGTCAGTTCCTGGGGACAGCTGTGTGATCGTGGCCCCCCAGCCCTCCAGCCCGGCCTGCAGGGGGGCAGGCAAGTCTCCAGGCCATCCTGCTCCCCAGCGGAGGAGGGGCTCTCTGGGGCCCCAGGGCAGCCTGGGAGGAAAGGAGGGCGGAGACAGCTCTCTGACAAGCCAGACAGAGACAGGGAGCTAGACAGGGAGTGGGCAGGAGAAGAAAGGGCTACTTCAAAGCTCATAAAATCACAGCAAATTGGACTGCCCAAGATGAGCACTAGCTGCCTCCTAAATTATGCAGATTTGTGCAAATTTTATGCAAATTAGCCCGGCAAAGGTGGCCAGGGGCACTTGCTGGCAGCCTGGCTCTGGAGTCTTCTCGTCAGTCAGCAGCAGCTTCTTTCAGGGGGAGCACGAGCTGTCGCCTGCCAGGCAGCATGCAGCCGGATGTCCCAGGCCAGCCTTCTGTCACCTTTCCCTGGGGGCCCCTCCAACATCACACCCTCCACCCAAGCCTGCTCCTCTGGCTGCCCTGCTAGCTTCAGTTGGCTTCCCCTTCCCATTGTGCAGAGAGGTAAACTGAGGTCTAGACCAGGAAATCAAGCTACCTGCTCCCTCGAGAAGCTGCTGAGTGGTACAAACTGCCCCACCCACTCACCATGTCCCAGAGGAACTGACAACCATTGCCTTCCTGTCCCTAGTGACTGGTCCCACACTGTGGTCCACTGACCACATTCCGGGCCTTGAGGATGGGGTTAGTTGTCACAGAGCTTGGGGCCCATGATGGCAAAAGCTGGCAAAGTTCGTGCCCCGGAGTTGGGGTGCTGGAGCCCAGACTAGAGCATCCAGTGGCTTCTAGGTCTGTGCCCCTTATTTTTGGAGAAGTGGTATTTTCCCTGAGGTCATGCAGCATGGGGCTCCTAGCTCACCTTGCAGCCTGGACTGTCCAACACCCTCCACACTCCCCCCGCCCCCGCCTTCATCTCTTTGTACTGTTCCCATCCTCTAACCACACTGAAGAATCTCGTCCCAGAGATGACTCATTTGTTGAGCATTTGCCATTATCCACATTTCAGGTTCTGCCGTCTTTTTGTTGAAGACTATTATTAGCCCTGCTTCCAGGCCAGAGGACTTGGTGCAGAGAGGAAAGTCCATTGCTCATATTGGTACTCAGAGAGGAGGCTGGGGGGCTCCTCGGGTGTGTCTGGCTCGGGGGGGGAGGGGTGGGGGGACACGTGCTTGTTGGTGCGCATGCTTAGAAGACCTGCTCCTCCTCCAGGAAGCCTGCCTAGACTACCATGCTGAAGCCATCAGTGTTGAGGCCTCATTGATGAAAACCCGGGGCTCAGAGCTGGTTCCTCCCCTGAATTGGCAGCTTCATAGCTTGGAGCCTGTGGGTTTGGCTATGATATTTGTCTATCAGGCTTGGCCAGAGCTCTCTGGGGACAGACCACACCACCCCCTGCCCTGTGATCAACCCTCCTCCCCAAATTTCACTCCACTGTAGATTCCACCTGGGACTTCAGGGAGGGCAGCTGGGGGGGACGGGATCTCAGCCTGAATGAACTTTTCAGCCCCTATGTATAGGACCCCGACTCCCCTTCCCGCCAAGCTCCACTGGTGGGGAGAGGGCAAGGGAACACTTGTTGGCTTTTATTTTATATTTTTAATCATTTATTTATTTGTTTTTGGGACCACACCCAAGAAGTGCTCAGGGATTACTCCTGGCTCTGTGCTCAGGAATCACTCCTGGCAGTACTTGGGTACCACATGGAATGCCAGGGATTGAACCTGGGTCAGCCACGTGCAAAGCAAATGCCCTACTCTCTGGACTCTTGGGCCCGAGGGGACACTTTTGCTGTAGTTTCTCCTCTCGTTTCAGCACCTTTTGCCTCTCTTGGGTCCTTGTCCCTGGTGCCCGAGAGCTTCAGAGAGTCCCTGTCTGTGCCTCCCAGAATGCCTTGTTCCCCCAGGATGGCTCCCACCCTGGAGGCTGCAGGGAGCTTACATCAGCTCCTGGGGCAAGGGGTGAGATGCTAAGTCAGGGGAGAGGGTTCTCCTGGGGCCCCTTCCCGCCCTTCTTCCCCTGAGTGTGATCTCAGAGCTGGAAGCTCTTGGGGTGTGGTCGCAGATACTTGGGAGACTCTGAAGAGGGCTCAAACTCCATCAGAGCGGGATGCGGGGACCAGCAAGGAAGATGGCGACTACTGCCCCATCCCCATGGGGTTCTGGCCATTTGGTTTGCCTTTGACCTAATGTGGCTCAGACCCACTGGCCCGGGCAGGCATGTTTGAAGTCCTTCGGCTTTCCCAATCCCTCCCCATGCCAGGACTTGCTTCTTGCATCACTCCATGGTGGGGCGAGGTCAGACAGTTAGCAACACCCCGCTGACAAGCAACAGCTCCTAAGAGGCTTCACGGGGGTGGGGTGGGCTGTGGTCCCACACAAGCACCAGACAGCCCTAGTAGGGGTGGGCATCACCAGGCAAGACACAGGCACCGTACAGCGGCCAGGTGAGGCAGAGGGACCTGGGCCATTGTCAGATTAGAAGGGACCATCTTTGCCCTTCAGGGCTGAGTATGTTTCCCCGGGCCCTGTACACTGGGAGCGCTGGGGAAAGGGACCTCAACTCCTCCCCACCATCTGGCAAGCTTGTTTGGGGGGTTTTATCTTTGGACACCAGGTGGTGCTCAGGGGCTACCCCCAGCTCTGTGCTGGGGCTGGGAGGAAGAACATACCCCCTGGATGTTCCAGGAAGCAAGTGGGGCCCATCCTGGTCCAACTGCTGAGCTGTGTCTTGTGACTTTGAATGGCGCAAAATTCAAGGCCAAACCAAGGCGCTGCCTCTCCGGGCCCATTGCAATTTGTAGGCCCAGTGACTTGCACTCCGGTCTCCGCTGAGGTCTCTCCTTTGGGCAGCTGACCACAGCTAAGAAGAGAATGAGAGCAACAGGAGACAGGCTGGGTGTGGGCCAGCACGGTCACTCCCCTCATGGCCATCACAGTGCCCACGAGGCTGCCGTCTGCACCCCAGGCTTCCATCATGCAGCCCCTCCTAGAGGAAGAGTGCCTCTGGCCCTTCCGCTGGGCCTCTCCTGGAGCCGGCTCATTGCTCTGGCTGGCTGGGAGCAGAGGGGAGGTGGAGGCAGGCCCAGGGAGCAGGGCCTTGGGAGCCCCTTATTTGTAGTGGCAATAGAATCCACAATAGAATCCAAAGTTGTCCCTCAGTCCCAAATCAGTTCAAAGGAGTCAGGCCAAGTTTATGGGGGGAAATGTAGATTCAAGACAAGACCTATCCATGGGTCATTCACCCTATTGTCTGTTGTGCAACTGTAGCTGTCACTGGAAAGATGTAACTGTGACGCACGAGTAAGTAGTGGCAGTGGCAGGGTGGGAGGGGTGTGTGTGTCGTTGCCCATGAAGCCCCTTCACAGTGCAGGCTGATCTGCAGGGAGATGAAGCCAAGCCGCCCCAGGCCGCCAAATTCTTTGTATTGCTTATTGATGTTTTATTGTTTATTTATCATGATGAAAATGGATTCATGCAGCCAAGCCTCTTGAATCTATGTTTACATGTTTTTAAGACCATAGAATTAAATCGCACACATCCACACACACACACGTTTCAAAATGCTCCCCCAACAACCCTGGTGCCAGGTGGGGCCCACCTGCTCCTCACTGGCTACTCCGTCCCTGTGTCCTGCACAGCCCCGCTCATCTCTCTCTGCTGTCCCACTCCTGACACACCTCTGTACGGCACATCAGCTTGGTTCCCACAGCTTCCTGTCAGTCACTCCCTGTGGCCATCCCTCACCCCTGATCCCTTCAGCTTTGGAACAGCTGCCGCTGCTGCCTCTGGCATGAAGCAGGCATGCGCCGGTACAAGCTGGGATGAGGTCCGCCCACAAGCTTTGCCCCGTCCCCGCCCAGACCCAAACTTTGTCCTGTACCTGGGGTGCTGGGGTCAGGGAGAGGAGAAAGAGAAGATCCAGCCGTGCACTCTCAGTCTGAGGCACCTCAGACAGTCCCCTTGAGCAGTGAGTAGCAAGAGAATCCCCAGTTGGCCAAACATCCCATTTCACAGATGAGAAAACTGAGGCTCGGGTAGAGCTTCTGACTGGCCCATGACCCAGAAAGAATCTGTACAGACAGGGGTTTACCCAGAGTTCTGGCCTCCCTGTGTCAATTCCCCCTCCCTCCCTCTCCCACTGCAGGGCACTCAGGAGCCGCCAGCCGCCAGCTGCCAGGACAGGGGCAGCCAGGCCCACAGGACCCAGGGCACGGACAGGAATGCATCTCGGCAGCCGCCCAGGGAAAATATTGACTTTCTGGCTGATAAAGCCAAATTCCATGAAAGCGCCAACTCCAGACTGAGAAAATCCATCTGTGTTTCATAAATATTTGAGAGTGTCCGATTGATTATCATCCTGAGATGGGCAGAGCCCTGGGCAGGCTGGAAGGCAGGACAAGGCCTGGCCCTCTCCAGGAGAGACCCCGAATCTTTCAGCCAGCCAGAAGCTGTTCATCTTTGTTTTTGCTTCTGGAAGCAAACGCAACCTTGAAAGCGCACTCAGGAACAAAGGGCCTCGCAGACAGAGGCCGGGGAGGGCTTTCCTGCACGCGGCTCTGTACCTGGTCGGCTTTTTCAGATGTGTGACCTAGTGTATTCCCTCTTCAGAAGAACAAATAAAAAGTTTAAGCTGCTCCAGGAGCCACTCTCAGTCTCCCTGGCTCTGTTTGGATGCAGCAGGGAAAACAGGGAGGTCTAAATGCCAGCCGGCCTGGGACTGTGGGCTGGGGGCGGGACCAGCTGTCCACAGCGCCTGTCGGCAGCCCTCGACATAAAGGGCTGCGGTGCCCCCTTCCTGGAGGCTTAGAGGCTGCAGCCCAAGGCTGAGGGGCGCAGGGGGGTACGGGAGAGGGGGCAGTGAGGTTTCTGAAACACACAGTTCCCGTATCACCTCAGACCTGTGTGGGGGCATGTCCCCAAGCAGCCCCTTCTCAGCAGACCCCAGCTTCCTGCACAGGTCACCAGCCTGGCAAAGACAAGGGAAGCCCCTGCCCCTTCCAGGGCAGCTGGCGGGGAGCCTGAGGGAGGCTGGGCCCCAGCTCCAGGCCAGAGGTGCCACTGCAGCCCCGGGGCCCAGGGGTTGGAGTCCTGCCCCAGGAGGAGGGGCTGGGCGGGGAATTCCCCAAAAGGGAGGCAGAGTCAGGGGTCAGGGAGGCTGCCCTCCTGCTTCCAAGGTGGACCCAGCCCTCCCCTCCTGGCCAGGAACCTGGGTGCACTCCTGTAAGTGCTCTCCCATGCAGTGTTTGCAAAGCTTGCGTCCCCAACAGGCGCACATACCCACACAGCACACACACAGCACACACACAGCACACAGGACAGCACATGCAGCACACACACAGCACACACGCAGCACACACAGCACATACACAGCACATGCAGCACAACATAACACACAGCACACACAGTACATACACAGCACACAGAGTACACACAGCACACACAGAGCACACAGAGTACACACAGCACACACACAGTACACACAGCATACACACAGCACACACAACACGCATACAGCACACACACAGCACACACAGCGCACACACAGCACACACAGCACACACACAGCACACACAACACGCATACAGCACACACACAGCACACACAGCACACACAGTACATACACAGCACACACAGCACACACAAACACCTGTGCACAGTGGTATATGACTTGTCCAGGCTTGAGGGCACGTGGGCATGAATGACCAGTGCACTCGTGCCCACCCATCTCCATACACACAGTGGCAGGAGTGGCGCAGCCCAGAGGCTCAGGCCTGCAGTGGACACCCGTGGGCAGGTGGGCTCTCCTTGTGCCCATCCCAGGGAGCAGACAGTACCCGGGAAGCAGACGGTACCCGGGCCCTGTGCAAACCAGGGTTCCTGCCTCCCTACTCAGGGTCCCTCTCTCCGGCACACCCCAGCTTTCTCATGAGAGGAGGGAGGCTGGGCTCAAGGGACCATATCCAGTGTCCAGGATGGAACCAGGGCTGGTCACATGCTAGGTGCTACTCACGTCACCAGCTCCCTGGAGCAACCCCTGACCCCCAAGGAGGCTGGCAAAGGGTAAGGGTGGGAGGGGGCTTTGCTGCCATCCTGGGAAGAGGACTGAGAAAGCTCAGATGTGAGGAAGGGGACGGTGAGAGAGGCCCCCCTTCCCTGCAGGACCAGCTGCAGGCAGAGGGCGCTTAGGGGGGCACCTAGGAGGGCACCTTGCTCATCAGCACCCGCAGGGATGTCAGACCCCGGCCCACCCAGCCCCCCCTGCCTACCACCCCCCTGCCCTCCTCTGCCCTCCTCTGCCTTCCCTGCCAGACCAGCCACCGGCCCTTGCTCCCCTGTCCCCCAGCCCATGGGATCCTCTGGGTGCCTCCAACACAACCCAGGCCTCAGGTCCCAGGGGCCTGCTGGGGGCCCTAGTCAGACTCCCGTGGGAACCCACCCCAGCCTTGAGGGCCTCCCCACCGGGTCCCAGGGGCTGGTTCCATGAGCAGCGGTGTGGGTGGGGGTGGCAGACAGGGGCTTCCAGCTGTCTGAGTTCACAGCACACCCCCCCTCACCTTTCCCTCCTGGGCCTAAGTTCCATCCCCACATAGGCCCCAACCTGTCCCTCCTGCAGCACCCCCCAAGCCCCGGGAAATATGCTTCCAACCCCCTCTCTCACTGTCCCCTTCCTCACATCTGCGCCTTCTCAGTCCTCTTCCCAGGATGGCAGCAAAGCCCCTCCCGCCCTAACGCTCTGCCAGCCTCTTCGGGGGTCAGGGGTTGCTCCAGGGAGCTGATGACGCGAGTAGCACCTAGCATGTGACCAGCCCTGGCTTCATCCTGGACGCTGGATATCGTCCCTTGAGCCAGCCAAGAGCAAGCCCTGAGCAATGCCCAGCGTGACCTCCACCCCTCAAATAAACAACAACAAGAACAAAAGGAACAGAAGCCGTTGGCCCTCCCTTGCAGACTCAGAACTCAGTTCCCAGCTGTCCACGGTGGCCTTGCGGACGGGGAAGGGCTGGGGGTCCTGCTCTCTGCCCCTGTCCGCTGCCCCCTGCTCCCCAGCACCCAGCATGAGCCTCTGCCCGTGTGCTTCCAGCCACCTGGGGCGCTCCTTCCCTGCACCTAGAAAGCACGGGGGCCAGGCCCTCCTCTCCTCTCCCAGTGCCACCGCACAGCTACTTCCTACCCGCACTGGTGATGGGAGACAGCTGTCACACGGTTATCCAGGCACTCTTGTCTCATTCCAGCCTCTTGCACCACACAGGAGAGAACCCAGGTCTGTGTTTCCCCCACACTCTGCCAAGCATCTAGCAGGAAGCATGTGCTCAGGTGAATGAGTGACAAGCGAGCTCTGGATAGAGCCTCAGCTGTTGGGGACACACAGGTGAGTCCCCCCAAGGGACGGGAACCGGGATCTTAGTGATAGTACAGCGGGAAGACGCTTGCCTTATTGCATGCAGCCAACCCGGCTTCAATCCCAGCATTCATGTAGCCCTCTGACTCCGTCAGGAGTGACCCCTGAGCACAGAGCCAGGAGAAAGCCCCAAACACTGCCAGGAATGGTCCAAAAATCAAAAGAAGAAAAGGAAAAAGGGGAAAGAGCCTAGTGAAGGTCTGGGAGGCGGGTGGGTTTTTTTGTCAAAACCAGGACCCCAGGGGCGGTGCAGTAGAACACCAGGGAGGGCACTTGCCTTGCACACTGCCGGCCTGGGTTCATCCCCAGCACCACTTATGGTGCCCCAAGCACTGCCAGGAGCAAGATCTGAGCACCACCTGCTGTGGGTCAAAAACCCAAACCAAAAATACCAAAAAACCCAAAAAACCGCAACCATAACCAAAACAAACAAAAATACCTGAAGGCCCCCACCCAGCCTTGTTATTGATTGGGGAGGAGTGCACAGAGGCATTCAGGTGGTCCCGGGAGGAAGGGCAGCCTGGTCTCTGCCCCCCTCCCCCCCGCCGCCCCCGGGCTCTGAGGGAAGAGAGGGCTCTGCGTGGGGACAGGCGTGTCGTGGCTGTGGATTTGTATTCCTGCCGACTTTTATTTCAGGCCTTGTTTATTTCTCCTTAAAACGCGGCTGCTATGCCAAGAGCCGTACCCGAATTAGCTGCGAGTGTGTAATTTTACAGCGATTACCCGGGTGTTTCTGTGACTTGGGTAATAACGAGAGAAAATACAAACAAACAGCCGCCAAGGCAGCTCTGCCAGGAGGCCCCGTGCAGCCTCTCCCAGCCTGGAGCCCGTCCCCGCTTCCCAGTGCCTGTTCCCAGGGTCCTGGCCTGCTGCCCCCTCCCCCGCCAGTCCCCAGGGGCTCAGCGGGGGGGCCCCCCCTACCTGTCCCCCTCACCAGTCCTCCCCCTCCACAAAGGCAAACAAAGCCCTGGCCTAATTATGTGCTATTTCCCTTCTCTGGTGGCTAATGGCACCGGAGCTGTGTGACATTTCCCTCTCTTTGCTCTATTATTCTTGCTTATTATCTGGCTGCTGCCCGAGGCTGAGGCTGGCACTGCTGCCCACCCTGCCCCCAACCAGCCCGCCTCCTGGTCCCGCTGTGTCTGGCCCTCTGGGATGGAGATAGAGCTGGTCTCTGATCTTCCAGGCTTCAGGTTTCAACAGATGCTGGGGTGTGGGGGGGCTCCTGGAAGTGGTCACCTCTCAGAGCACCTGTGTCTTGTCACAGCTGTGTTTCAGCCTGCCACTCTGTGCCTCAGTTTCCTTATATCCTGAAGACTAGGCTTGGTCCTCAAAGCACTCCCCTCTCATGTGATATGTGTGCTAGGGTAAAGAGGGGACTGGTCAGGGAGGGCAGGGAGGGGGGTGTAGGTGAGTTCAGGGGGGTGGGTTTGACTTCAAGGAGCCATCAAGCTCAGGTCAGGATTGGGAACTGAGGAGGAGGAGGAGGAGGAGGAGGAGATGGAGGAGGCAGAGGAGGAGGAGGAGGAGGAGGAGGTGGTGGTTCAGGGAGGAGAGATGAAGCTGGAGACTCAACATGACAACAGTTGGGCCTCAATTTCATGATACTCGATTGGTCATCAAAAATGCCAACTAGGGGGCTGAAGTGATAGTACAGAGTGGTGGCCATTTGCCTTTCACCTGACTGACTCAGGTTTGATTCCCAGCATTCCCATATGGTCCCCTGAGCACTGCCAGGAGTAATTCCTGAGTGCAGAGCCAGGAGTCACCCCTGAGCATCGCTGGGTGTGACTCAAAAAGCCAAAAAGCCAAAAACAAATGAACAAAAAATAAAACACCAACTAATTTTCTTCCAGATAGTTTTGTGTAATTTTTGTTTTGCTTTGTCCTTTGCGCTCAGGCCCTTCCTGACACCACTCAGGGACTGCTCCAGCCTCTGTTCTTGGGGATGGCTCCTAACAGGGCTAAGGAGACTGTGTGATGCTGAGGACCAAGTCCAGACCTTTTGCATGCAAAGCATGCATGCCAGTGACTGAGTCAAAACTCTCCACCCCCTGACTCCATGTTCCAAAGGCCCTAGGGCCCCACTGCACGGCTGCATGGACCCTCAGGTCTCCAAGTCTGCATCGAGAGGCTCTTGGGCTGCCTACATGGTTGGTGCTGTACCAGAGCTTAGTACAATAAGAAAATGACTGTCTGAAACAGGAATCATGGCACAGGGCACTTGCCCTGTTTGGGGTCAACCCTGATTCGATCCCTGGCACCCTATATGGTCTTCTGAACACGGCCAGGGTGATCTCTGAGCACAGAGCCAGTAGTAGAACCTGAGCACCATATGGCATGGCCCTAACCCTCCGCCAACACACACACACACACACACACATCACAATAGTGCTCACTGGGTCAGTGTGTATACAAAACACTTGTAGTAACCCTGAATCCTGAATCATTCTAAAAAGTATTGAAGAAATACAAGAACAACACAGGGACAGGAGAGCTAGTACGGGGCATAAGGGACATAAGCCTTGCGTGTGGCTGAACCCTCTGGCTGGATCCCCAGCACCACACAAGGTCCCCTCTGCATGGCATCCCCCCCACCCCCCTGCCCACACACACACTGCCAGGGGGCACTCCAGAGCACAGCACCTGCACCACTGGGTGTGGCCTGCCTACTCAGAAACAAAGAGAAGCAAAAACAACCCACATTCAAAACAAAGAAGGGACAGAAAGATAGTACATCTGGGAAGGGGGCTTGCCTTGCACATGGCTGACTTGGGTTCGATCCCTGGCATCTCATACGGTTCTCTGAGCATGCCAGGAATGAGTGAGTGCAGAGCCAGGAGTAAGCCCTGGGCACTGCCAGGTATAGCCTAAAATTAAAAAAAAAAATAAGAGAGTAGAGAAAAGAAAGAAAGAAAGAAAGAAAGAAAGAAAGAAAGAAAGAAAGAAAGAAAGAAAGAAAGAAAGAAAGAAAGAAAGAAAGGAAGGAAGGAAGGAAGGAAGGAAGGAAAGAAGGAAGGAAGGAAGGAAGGAAGGATGGAAGGAAGGAAGGAAGGAAGGAAGGAAGGAAGGAAGGAAGGAAGGAAGGAAGGAAGGAAATGGCTCTCTTCTGACACCCTTGCAGCTTCCTGACTTAAAGTTGCATTTATAGTGCAAATGAGTCTGCAGGTCAGTGGGCAGCCATGGTTCAGGCCAGGCTCAGCTGAACCCAGAGAGAGCTGGGCACGGAGCAGCTGCAGGAGGCCTGGGGCTGGCTGGTGCAGGGTGGCCTCCTGTGGCCATCTGACTGGCTGTCCACCACAGGCCAGTCCTGCCCTCCCTGGTGTCTGGAGGCCGATGCTGGCAAGGGCCGTGCTGGTGTCCAGCCTGTCCCACTGGCCGTCAGTGGGAAGCTGCCAAGTCAGCGCAGAGGCTGCGTCTCTTGACAGGAAGAGCTGCTGAGAGACACTGGGAAGGCAAAAATGTGAAGCGGGGATCATCTTCATACCGATCTTCCAAAGAGGCTATTACGGACAATTACCAACAAAGCACAGTACCTACTTAGCACCTACTCCATCTGGCATTGCTGCAGGTGTCAAAGTGGGGGTGATAGAGAGTTTAGGCTTGAGTAATGCCAAGTTGTCCTTCCAAAGTCTGAACTCATGACCATTCATACCAAATTTTCCAAACAGATAAATCGGAGGAGAGAGATCAGACAGGGATTTAGGCGCTTGCCTTGCGTTGTGGTCAACCTTGAGTCGAACTCTGACACTGCCTAAGGTCTCCTGAGCACCGCCTTGAGCACAGAGTTGGAAGTAAGCCCTGAGCAGAGCCAGATGTGACCCTCAAACAAAATGGGAGGAGAGAGAGAAAGCCCGTAGGGAGAGTGTCTTCCTGTCTGCATGGATTCACCCTGTGAGTCTGTGACTGACACTTGCCAACGCACCATGCCAGACAAAATACCCATGCAGAGCGGAGGGCTGGCTGGGTGGTGAAGTGACACTATGCCTCAGTGCCCAAGGCCAGGGTTTGTCCAATCTTGGCACTGAGCCATGCTGTGTGGTTCTTTGTGGATGATGTGAGCAAGGAACCCACCTTTATTCATTTTATCCCTCCCCCTGCTGCCTCCCTTTCTCATTGCACTGACCTGCCACCCGTGCTGAGCTGGGGTGTCACACGGTACATTTCTCTACTCCCCATCATTGCTGTCCTTCAGTTGTGATACTCGCACCCAGGGCTCTCTGCCCAGGGGTCCCCCTTCCTGCTCCTGGTGCTCACACATGTTTTCAGCTGCGCTGCTCAGGGGGCCAGGGGCACCCTCTAATCTACACTGTGATATCGGGGTTTCCCAGCATCATTTGTCAAAAAACAGCTTTCCTTCTCCCCATCAAATTCCCTTAGGTCCCTGTTTTTAAAAAAATTCAATTGGCCATAAATGTGCGGGTTTATTTTTGAACCCGTGTGTCTATGGCATCGATCTCCATGTCTGTCCTTGCTCAGGACCTCCCTGTCTCGAGGACCGTAGCTTTGACATGAATCTCAAAGTCGGGAGGGATGAGCCTGCCAGTTTTGTTTTTTTCTCAGTGCTATTTCGGCTAGTCTGTGTCCTCTGCATTTTTAAGTGGACTCTATTTCTTTAGGGCAGTTTGCGCTCCCTGATGACATGGTGCAGGAAATGCCCAGACCCCTGTTTCCTACTGCCCTCAGCTGGGCACGGGCTTCCCAGGGACCTCCGTTGAGCCGTCTCTGGGTTACCGTCCCCAGAGCCACGCCGACCTGGCTATCGGCCCGAGTCCATGGCTGACCTAGGGTTTATTCTTGGTGTTGGCCTGTCTGTGGGGCTGGACACATGTGTGATGAGGCAGCACCGTGCCGCCAGCATGCAGAATAGTTTCACAGCAATAAAAGAAACCCTCCTGAGGCTGGGATGCTTTCCCCACTCACCTCTGCATCCCCTCGACTTCTGGAAAACTGATCTTTTGGCTGTGCTCACAGTCTCACCTTCTCCAGCCCCTCACATAGACAGGGAACAGCACTTCTGACTGTTTTCCTTCACTGGGTGATAATATAAATTGGAGAGTCCCTCCTGTCTTTTCATGGTTTGATAGCTAATTTCTTTTTAGCACTGAATAAGTCACTGTCTGGAGGTCCCCAATTTATTCGTGCCCTCTCTTACTGAAGATACCTTGGTCACATTCCATCTCTGACAGTTGTGAATAAAGCTGCTACCAA
Source organism: Sorex araneus (assembly GCF_027595985.1). Lineage (NCBI taxonomy): Eukaryota > Metazoa > Chordata > Mammalia > Eulipotyphla > Soricidae > Sorex > Sorex araneus. The sequence goes on along the minus strand of NC_073304.1, from coordinate 97,961,994 downwards.
CATGAGTTTTCAGCTCCTTGGAGTGGAAGCCCGGGGTCATGATGGCTGGATCATGTGATGAGAGTATGTTTCTTTTTGATTTTCTCGTTTTGTTTCTTTTTTTTTTTTTTTTGTAGGGCACTAAGTGGTGCTCAGGGCTTTGTCCTGGTTCTGCATTCAGGGGTTGCTCCTAGTGGAGCTTGGGGAGGCCACCTGAGGTGCCGAGGATTGAATCCTGGAGAGCGACATGCAAGTCAAGCACCTCCCCTGCTGCCCTATGTCTCTGATTCCATATATTTAATTTTCTAAGAAACTACCAAAGTGTCTTGTCAAGCAACTGTACCATTTGCCACTTCCACCAGCAGTTCCTTGGATTTTCGTATTAAGTTTAGGGTCATTTGTCTATTTCTGAAGGAAAAAAAAAAGAACTCATCTGAGATTTTGATAGGGATTGTATTGATACTGTACTTCAACTTAAGGAGCGTTTCCATCTTTCACTGGAAGGGGTGGTCTCAGCAGTGCCGGGATGGCCTGGGGTCTCTCCACTTGATTCTCAGCCTGCCATCTGGTGGTTCTGTGCATGGGCCGAGGATGAGGTGCTGCTCAGGTCCTCTGCCCCCGGGCCCTGCCCAGTGGGGCTCAGGAAACTCCAGTACCGCACCCAGTGATGCTCAGGGGACCACTTGTCACGGTCAGTCACGTGCTGGGCATGCACCTTAACCTCGGGGCCCCGCTTTGCAATCCAGCGGCATTTGAGCTTCTCATTCAAGAAGAGGAGACATCTCTCCACTTCTCTCGGCCTTCATCTCTTACAGAAATGCTTCATAGCTTCTGGTGGTTCAACTTATTCCGAAGTGTATTGTTTTTGATGTAGTGAAAGGGGAATAGTTTTCTTCATTTCATTCTTCAGTGCTATGTATAGAAATACAACGAATTTTTGTCGATCGATCTTATACTTGGTGCTCGTCATTGTTCCAATTGATGTTCCCCAAACGTCTCTGAGAAAAGGAACACATGTTTCAAGGAGCCCTGACAGTGCCCCCCTTCCCCCCACCCCAGAGTGCACATACAGGAAGGCGGGGCCAGCCCCACACAACAACCTGCTTCTCCCCTGTGGGGGCTCTTTCGGACCTTTGCTCCGATGTGCCTCTCACAGAGAGTTCTCGCCCCCTCACCTGCTGGGCCTGCTTCAGCCACCTCTGAACCCTCCTCTCTCTGGTCACCCTTATCCCCCCCCCACACCCCCGCACCCTCACTTCCTCTGCAGGTCCTTGTGCCAGGCTCACAGCAGGTGGCAGATGTTTGTGGCATAAAGGGTTAACCAAACGTGTGGCAAGAGGTGGGAGGCAGGTGGGGAGCCCCATCTGCTTCCCTCCCCTCCCCCCTGCCCTCCCTCCTGCAGGGCCCCCTCTCAGCCCTGAGTTCCGACATAAAACCTGACCCACACCATCTGGCTTGGAGCCCACCCACCCTCGCGTCCTTGTCCAAATTCCTACTCAAGTGCCCTTGGACCTCACGCTACCCATCCTCCAGCCGGAAGAAGGAATTTGGGGGCTCCGAGGGCCTTGCTCCCCCACACCCAGCAGCCACAGCTCTGAGGGCGGCTCGTCTCTCCTTTGCTTTTCGGAGTGGTCTGTGCCCACCGCCTGCCAGCCTCAGCCCGGCCCAGCCCCATGAGCCTGGGGAGACACGGAGGGCATGCTTAGGTATCCCTGCACCCGTCAGACAGGTGCTCTCCAGTGGCCCCACACCAGGGGGACAGGCAGGCACAGGTCACCGCTGTGGGGTACCACCACCACCAAGTCCCCTCTTAGGCTCCGAGGAAAGCAGCTGGGCACTGCCTCCCCTCCTGTCTGGCTGTTTCTCCCCAACCTCGCTTCCCCGAAGCCCCCCAGATCCCAGCTGGTCTGCGGAGCCTGCTCCAGGGGTGGTGGACTCTCCTCCTGGCCCAGAAGCCGCAGGACACCAGCTGGCTCTTTGCAGCCTTCCCGTGACCCTGGCCTCCCGGTTGGGCACCCTGGAGCACAAACACTTCTCCCCAGGGGTGATCAGGAAGCCGGGGACCCTCGTGGTGATTCTCTGCCAGACTGGCCCCCAGGGTGTGGTGCCCTTTGGACCCGGTGGGCCATCCATCCCTGCAGTGCTGGGGTCCAACCCGAGTCAGTCACGCGCTAGGCCTATGCCATAGCACCCCCCGACCCCTCCTCTCCCCCATCCCGTCGCTCCGGAGCCTGTTTCCAGCGTGGACAGATGTGAGCCCTTAAACACGACATCTCTTCCTCAGGCGGGGCCTGGCAGTGCGGGCTGAGGCTGCTGGAAATGGGCCCAGGGGGACTTGAAGTGCTGGGGACCGAACTCAGAGCCTCCACCTCTGCAAGCTGTCTCTGGCTCCCATCATCTCTTTAGTGCCGATAACTGTGTGACATGAGGACCACTGGGGTCCCCATTTCCAGAACCCACTATCATATCCATTCCCTCCCCCACCCCCACACACACCCCCAAGCCCTGGCTCAGGTGTAGCCCGCAGCTCCTGACCATGAAGCCACAATACCCGCAGGCTGTCCACGTGGAGCCCAGGTCACCAGCGGCCAGAATGACCGTCAAAGGCCTCTCAGGAGGAGTGCGCAGAGGGACCATCTCAGCCTCTTACTGTCAAATCCTTATGATCTCAACACACAGGCCTTATTTGAGGCGGGGAGAGGTGATGCCCCGTGTTGATTGAGGGGCCATGTGGAGCCAGAGGTGGGGTGAGGGGCTCCTACATGCAACGGCTTGCTCAGGCCGCGGGGAGCTCAATGCCGACCTCTTTGTGGATCCTGACCAGTGAAGGACAGTCCCCATGGATCCTTAGGGGTCCCGAGAATGGGGTGCCTGGTGGCCCCACCTGTGGGCCCCGTGGGGAAGGACACAGGGACCTGATTAGCCTCCCCACATCCTGCCTGGAAAGGATGAGCCCCCAGGGGAACGTGGAGACCAGGTGGCCCGACTCTTTCCTGGGGAAGGGGCCTTGCCAGCAGGACCCAAAGGCATGGGGTCCCAGCCGGCTCTCCCCAGCAGGCACGGCTAGCTCCCTACCAGGGCTATGTTTTAAAATATCTAAATAGAGCTGAAAATAAAAATTATTTACACTCCCCAACCAAGGTGGCAGGCGGCTTCAGTGCTCCGCTGACGGCGCCTTCCGTGGCTGTCTCTCCCCGCTGGTAAAGGGCCATAAAGCGAGCTGACACGTTTATAATAACCTCTTTCTTCCTCGCCTTCCCCTCGCTCCTGGGCTCCAGTCTCGGCCTCTCACTCATGCGCTATGAGGGATAATTTTTTATTATTCTGCCATTAGCAGAGAATAGAGCGTTTGATGGGGAGGAGGGGAGGGGTGGGGGGACAAGCGTCACATCATTGAGAAAGAAAAGCTGCAAAGCCAGCCTGCAAGGCTGCTCTGTGCCAGCAGCTGTGGGCATGGCACGTTGCTGGGGCCGTGGCAGGAGGGAGGGAGTTTGATTTCACACTTTCCTACCCAAGGGGTCAGAGCCAGGTGGAGAAGTGTGACGGGGTGCTGCTTTGGGGGCAGGGGTGCAAACCTGACCCCAGGTTGAAGGAAGCAAATGCAGGAGCAAAGATAAGCATCTCCGTCACCTGCAGCTGCGTTGAGGAAGCTAGAGTCATCAGGGATTCGGGGGATGGCCTGGCCTCGTGGGCGAGAGGCCGTGGACAGAGCCTGGGCCGGGCATAGAGTGAGGGGCCCAAGCATGACAGCGCTGAGGTGAGGGACCTGGCTGCCCCCTCAAGCTGCCCACTGGCACCTTGGCAGCAGGAAGGCAGAGAATGGGTTGCTGTGGGGACAGGAGGAGGGGGGCCAGGGGTCTGGTGGCACCTCGGGGCAGGGATGAGCAGATGCCCCTAAGGGAGCCCCTGGGAGTCTTCTCTGCAGGCCCAGGGCAGGAAGTAGGAGGGTGGGGGCAGTACCTCTCAGAATCTCTCCAAGGGGTGTCCCAGACAGGGGAGTGACAGGGCGGTGGCTGCCAAGGGGGGATTCTTCCTAAGGGTCTGCATGGGAAGGCCGTCGGGCACGGGGTCTTCAGAGCAGCCCTATGAACCCTATGTTCTGGAACATTCTTCCTGGCCCTAGTCCTAGACCAGCCTCCCCTGGCATTCAGCCTGGCCAGGAGCTGGTTCCCTGCAAACCAGCCTTGTTCCGTGGATCACCCAGCAGAGCCTGCACCCCGGGCTCCTCAGGCTGTCGGGGAAGCAGGTGGGGGCACTCTGTGGGCAGTCAGAGATGGGTGGCCGCCACTCTCCTAGGAGGCTCCCCCAAGTCCATTCTCAGAGGGGGCGGCTGGGAAAGAGTTCCGGGCCCTCGCCTCCCTCCTGACGTCCTGATGCTCAGCTCCCGGGAGATGTGTCCATGGAGTGGGATGCGTCTCCGAGCGGCAGGAAAGCCCCGGGGCGCCTCTCCTGCTTCTTACAAGTGCATTGTCCACCCTAGCCGTGCTCCTGGGAGGCCTCCAGTCACCGCGCAGGCACTGTGCATGCGGGAAGCGAGCCAGCATCCCTGCATGGGCAAGGCACCCTGCAGACACGCGCACGCACTCGGGCCCAGGAGAGACCCCAGACCTGCACCCCAGCTGCTGCTTCTGGTGCTGGGAAGGGGCCAAGCTCTGGGTTGACCCCGTGGCCGGTGGTGACCCCAGGGCCTCTGCATCACACCCAGGGAGGGGCAACAGGCCACCGCCAGCAGGGCTATCTCCGGGTGAGCACGGGGGCAGCCGCCTGCCCCCTGCCCCCTCCTGCCCTCATGTCCAGCATCCTGCATCTCACCATCAAAGGGACATCTGTCTCTCCGTGGGAGGGAGACACCGGCTCCCTTGGAACACGCTGGGCTTTGATGTCTGGCCCAGACAACTTGGCCCAGCCGGCATCCTCCCCCCACCCCGCCGCAGCCCAGCTTTCCTTCCGGCGTCTCTCCTCACACGCTCATCCTCCTGCTCCCTCCTCCCCACCCCCCAGCACCCCGCTTTCTCCACCCTGCTCCCGGTGACCCCACTCTGCCCTGTGATGTGGTCAGGGACCCCACGACCCCCTCCCCCCCAGGGAGCTGAATCTGCCCCTGCCCAAGATGTCTCCTCCCCTCAAGTCCTCGGTCACCTCCCTTGGGGGTGTGGGGAGTGAGACCTACTAGCCCCATCACCAGGACAGGGAGATGCCCCCTGCACAGGCAGGCCAGCACCAGTAGACCCGGCCAGGAGCCTCCGTGTTCCCAGACACAGGACGAGCCTCTCACACCTGCGGGCACGATCCCTCCACACACCTGCAGTCACACACTGCTCACGCGCATGGCGGCTGCACACACACATGTCACACACATGACTCAGACACACACATGGCCCTCAGACACACACATGAGTCAGAGACCCACAAGCATGCAGAGACACACATGCACGCTCCCATCTGAACACAGGTCACGGTGCACACACCGGCACCCGCACCCCCACCCCCACCCGCACCCCCACCCCCACCCCCGCCCCCACCCCCATCCCCACCCGCACCCCACGCCCGAGTCTCCGCCTGTACCCGCGTCCCCCCCAGCTGCCCGCATAGCCGCAGTTGCCCCCGGGCAGGTTCTTCTTGTCCCCTGTGCTGCTCACACACGCTTGACTGTGGTGCTCACCAGGGTCATAGTCTTTGTTGGTGCTCACTGCTCTTCTCCCTGGGGTCTGTATCCCCCCCAGACACTGAGAGCTGCACTCCTGGGGAGCGGCCCAGCACCCCAAGGTCAGACTCTGACTTGGATGCTCTGGCGCTCTGCCAGGGCTGAGTGCTCTTCTGAGGCTGGAGGCCCCGCGTGGACGGGGCAGGGCAGCAGGCTCCGGAGATGGTCCAGCTTCTTCCCATGCCCCAGATGGGACTGCTGAGCCCCAACAGGGCCTGCTGTCCGTCCTCACTCCGGGTCAGCCTCCTTCAAATGAGGCTCCCCAGATCTGATAGCATGCGGGCCAGAGCACTGGACCTGAGTGGATGAGATCATGGGAAAAGGGACATCCAGGAACAGGAGGTGATACTGGGGCCAAGGCTAGGAACATAGGAACACCCCCACACACACCGCAGAAACCAGAGTGCAGGGACCCCTTCCCGCCCCCAATCTTTTTTTTTTTTTTTACTTTTTGGGTCACACCCAGCGATACACAGGGGTTACTCCTGGCTCTGCACTCAGGAATTACCCCTGGTGGTGCTCAGGGAACCATATGGGATGCTGGAATCGAACCCGGGTCAGCCGCGTGCAAGGCAAATGCCCTACCTGCTGTGCTAGCGCTCCAGCCCCACCCCCAATCCTTGAGCTGAGCCTGCAGTGAGCAGTTTGCAAAGGCAGGCGGGCGCTAATGCATGCAGAGACCCAGCCGGGGTCTTCCTTCGGGCCTTTCTCTCCAGAAGACTGTCCATTAGGACTCAAGGGGACCAGGACCTGGCAGCTGTCCCTCCTGGGCACTGAGGGGAGTCCTGGGAAATATGCGGCAGCACCTACAGGAGCAGAGGCTGACTGGGCTATGGAGCGTGGGTCACTGGCCACCCAGGACTGCCATGACGCAGGAGGCCTCAGACACCAGTCCCGGGAAAGGGGGCAGGTCCTGCTCTCCAGCTTGGTCCATGAAAGCACCCATGAGCCTCTGCTCTCTTGTGGGTCCTGTGGGCCTCGGGGTGCAAAGGCCTTTACTGGGAACAGAGGGTCCCGGGTACTCGGGGGTTCCAGGCCACGGGCTTTATGTGCATCCCGATTACTCCTCTGAAGCCAAGTAAATGCCTGTGGGTGTCCAGTGCGCAGGGGGTGGTCCCAGAGCCAGGCGTACCTCACAGGACCCCAGACATGGACAATTCAACATTCGTATGTGCATTCAGGCACACGGCTGGTGGAGGGCTGAGGGGTGGCACGGCCCTGGTAGACTCCAGCAGAGCGGGAAGGTCTGGGGGCAGCCGTGCGGGATAAGGGAGTGGAAACAAACCAGCGCTGGGTTCCGCCCTGGAGGCCCGGGGTGAGGCAGAGTGGGGGAGGGCCCGGAGCCAGGGACTGGGCCAGGCCCCAGCACTCTCTGACCTGGGGCTCCTCTTTGGAGGACCAAGGTGGTAGTGGGGAGGTTCCAGGACCCCAGGTCCAACCACCTAGGCAAGGGACGGCCTGCTGCCCCCCCCCCACATAGAGAGACCAGCCCAGACCCAGGGAGGGAGTGCAGGTGTTGGGGACCCCCACCCCCCCAACACATCGTGCACTGGACAATGAGACGGGGGTCGTGAACCCCCTTTCCTGGAACCATCCCCACCTGGTTCATTGGCTGGGAGGCGGCCACTTAATTTCACTGCGGCTGTCACTACAGCCCTGTTCTCAGGCCCCGGTGGAGGTGGCGTTTATGACCCCAATGTCCAGGGACAGGCACTGGCCTGCCTGGCACCCACCTCAGCCAGCCTCGGTAGCCCAGCCTGGTCGGAGCAGGCAGCACTGTGGGTGGGTGCGGCCGGCAAGGGACCCCCTTCTTCCCTGTCCTGGGCACCAAGCTCCCCTCCTCTCTCAGACAGGCTCCTCCCGTTCTCAGGCAGGGCACCCATCAGGGGCACAGCTCGCTGCGCCCGGTGCCGCCTGGGAGGAAGGGGGTCATCCCTAGCAGCTCCAAGCACCCCCTGCCCTCCTGCCTCTGCACTCAGATGCGGGGGCTCTCAGGAAATGCGGCCCACACCAGCCCCAGTCAGCCTGGCACTCACCCCAGCCCTGTCAGCCTGGCGCCCCCACACCAGCCTCCTTGGGTGTCCCATGGCGGTCCCGCAGGGCCTGGACAGTGGCCACGTGGCTGCCTGGGGATCCTCCACGCTGAGGCTGTGTCTGATGCTTGCCATGATCAACGACGAGTGTCCTCAGAGAGCAGGACGTGGACATGCCACCTGCCCCGTCTCCCGTTGCCACACCACGCCCGCACCACCCGCAGTGGGGCCGAGGGCAGCTGTGTAGGCCCCTCAGATGTGCCGGCTCTCGGCCACAGCGCTGGGCCCACCTACTATGTGTTTCCCAAGCTGATATGGTCTCCACCGACCCCTTTTCTGGAAGAATTAATCACTCAGCACCCCCTTGCCCTTCTATCTTCTTCAAGCAGACAAAATTGCACCCCCAGATGGCTGCCACCCCAGCCTGGATCACTCCACCGTCCCCTTTGGAAAGGGGTAGAAAGTTCCGAACCCTGAAAGCCTGGTGAAACCCAGCTCTGTGGGTCCCTCGCTGTGTGACCTCAGGCAGGGTGCTTGACCTCTCTGAACATGTGCTCTCATTTGTCAAAAGGTGACCGGGGCACTCTCAGGCTCCGTGTCTGACCCTGCCAAGTGCCTGCTCAGTGGAGGCCACCAGGCCAGGCGAAGCAGCCACACCCCATCCCTGCTGGCTTCCTGAAACAGCTCTGCTGCTGGCTTTAGAGGCACAGCCCCCCAACCCCTGCCCAGTCACTGCCTGGTTGATGGCAGTGACCAGGCAGCAGCCAGATTCCCCAGACCCTGCTGTGGGGTCGGGCCTGGAGGGCTCCCCCACCACAGAAGCCCACTCCAGTAGTGGGGCCAGGCCTGACCAGCTGGCCCCGGGAAGACCCTGACACTGTTCAGGTCAGCCCCTGTCTACCACCTCCAGACCTGATGACCCCGAACCCCAAACCCAGAACTGAGTCAGGTATGATTCTCCTTAGGTCCTGCCAAATTGGCTGGTCCTATCCATGACAGACCTTCTGTCCATCCACCCTTCCTTCTGCCTGTCCATCTGCCCTTCCATACATGCATCCATCCATTCATCCAGTCTTCCTTTCACCTACCCATCTATATATCCACCATCTACCTGTGTCCATCCACCATCTACCTATCCATCCATCCTTCCCTCTGTCCATCCATCCATCCACCCATCTATCTTTCCTTCTGTCCATCCACCATCCACCTATCCATCTATCCTTCCCTCTGTCCATCCACCATCCACCTATCCATCTATCCTTCCCTCTGTCCATCCACCATCCATCCATCCTTTCTTCCCTCTGTCTATCTGCTCTTCCATTCATCCATTCATCCTTCCCTCTGTCCATCCGCCCTTCCATTCATCCATCCGTCCTTCCCTCTGTCCATCCACCACCCATCCATCCATCCATCCATCCATCCATCCATCCATCCATCCATCCATCCATCCACCCACCCACACTCCCATCCATCCATCCATCCATCCATCCATCCATCCATCCACCCACCCACCCACCCTCCCAACCATCCATCCACCCATCCATCCATCCATCCACCTATCCTTCCCTCTGTCCATCCCCTTCCATTCATCTATCCATCCTTCCATCTGTCTGCCCATCTTCCTGTCTGTCCATCCACCCATCTGTTCTTCAATATGTCTACTCATCCTCTGTCCATCTGCCCATTCATCTGTCTGTCTTCCCTGCCAAGGTTCAAGGCCCCGGGGGGGCACCCTGTTCCCTCTAACTAAGCTCCATTTCTTGAGCCCAGCCATGCCCAACTGCTGGGAGAGCCATGGGGAGACCCAGCCTCTGCCCTTGGTCCCCTGGAGACAAGTTAGTCCCCTCTGGCAGGGCATGTGCATGGCCGGTGCGCCCAGAAGCGGGGACAGAGGAGCTGTGGTGCCAGCACCCCGGGTACCTTCCTGGCAGCCAGGGACTCGGAGCAGAGAGACCAGTGGTCAGAGGGACATCTGGGACTCTCCCTGGGGAACCTCCCCTTTAGGGAGCATGAGTCCCCACTCCACTGGGACCGGGGGGTGCAGGCAGCTCCCCGAGGCCATGTGCCGTGGGATGGACAGCATCAGGCTCACAGGAGCACTCGGGGCCCTGCTGTGCAGGGGGGAGGCCGGCAGGGGCCGCACACTTGCTCTCCCCTCTCACAGGGGGGCAGGCCTTGGGAAAGACTCTGGGCAAATGGCACCAGGCACCCCGAGCCCGGAGGCCATGAAGGAGGGACCCCCAGCCCTGCTAATAGATTCCTCTTGATCATGTTTTTGTGACCTTTGTAAAGGCAATTTAAATTCTAATTGTTCTGTGAGCACCAGAGGAATCAATTAGAAACAAGAGCAGCTAATTGTGCGGGGTGGGGTGGGGGGTGCGGGGAGGCGAGTCAGGGGCAGGAGGCTCAGGAGGGACACCTGCCCGGAGGCCTCCAGCACGCCCCTGAAAGTCTGAGGGTGGAGGCTGTTGGGGTCCTGAGGGAGGAAGCTCAGGTGAGGCAGGTGGGGGCTGAATGGGAGGTGCTGGAGCCCGGCACCTCCCACGCCCCCAGAGGCCCTGGGCACCCCCCAGCCCCACCTGCAGCCCCACCCCCTGCACACCCCTCTGCCCACCTGCCTGGATTTCTGGGTTGGGATCGGGGTCAGGGGGGCTGGGCAGACACGGAGCCTTCACCACGAATTCGTCAGCACGAATTCTGACCCCCTGTTCAGAGCCAGGCTGGAGCGGCAGCCGCCCACTCTCCCCTGTTTGGCCCTGGCCTGCACACACCTCTCAGCCTGGGTGTCTGGGTCACTCTCCGACATGGGGTAACCTTGCCGTGCTGCTCACAGGACACCCGCCCGGGCACGAAGGGCACAGCCCAGAGCGGGTCGGGGCTCAGTAAACGCACCTGCCATAACACCAGCCCTCCCCGCCCTGGGCTCCCCCACTGTCCTCCTCGGTGTCCCCAGCCTGTTCTTGCACCCAGCCTGACCCAAGCAGGCACCCAGGCACAGTGCCAGCCCCTCCAGCCCAAGGACGGGCCACCGCAGTGCCGAGACCTTCTCACGGGTCAGCCATGGGCATCAGCAGCAGAGCAGCGGCCTCCCCTCACCCCCGCCGGAAGCTCCGCTCAGCCTGGGCCGGCCCCAGCACCCCAGAGCAGCCGCAGGATGACCTGCTCCCTGCCCGCAGCCCCGGGGAGGGGACCGAGCCACCGAGGCTGACGTCCACTGCTGGGTCGTGTCCGGGCCGCCAAGCTCCTGAGTCTGGCCTGCAGCTCCCCTCACTGGACCTGCCGAGGGACTTGCTGCCCATCTGTGCCCAGACGCCAGGCAGTGCTGAGGGGGTCCGGAGACACGGGGACAGAGGACGCGGCAGGACAGGGCCGCGTATGGCCCCTTGCAGGGGTTGCTCTGTCCTGAGGCCTCACTGAGCCTTGTTACCTGGGTTCTGCAGGTCGGGAGGGCCCCAGGCCCGGGGCCATCTGCAGGACACCAGCACCTGGGCAGCCTCTTCAGCTGAGTCCCCCAATTCCCATGGCAACCCCCAGGCCACCAGGAACCTTCCCTCACCCTCACCACAAACACAAACAAAGGCAAACAAAAAGCACTGTGATTCCTGGGCCTGCACGCCAGAGGGTCCGTCCTGTGTCCCTCACCCCAGGCCGGCTGGTGACATGGCCTCACTGTGGAGTGACATGGAGCCTGCAGCCCTCTGAGGGAGGGGTAGGAGATGGGGGAGTGAAACTGTTCATCAGCTCCCAGTGAGCAGCCAGGGGACCCTGGCCCCAGAAGGCCAGGGTCAGGCTCCATCTGACATCAGGTGTGCAGGCTCCGTGGATGGCTAGGACCATGTAGGACAGGCCAACGGTCAGTGTGGGACATGCCAGGGTTCCATGGATGACCAGGACTGCGTGGGGCACTCTAGGGATCAGACCTGGGTTGGATGTGTGTTGGAGTCTCTCCCCCGACTTTTGGCACCTTTGCAGAATGAAAATGCACTGGATTTCTATTATTTTTTTTTCTTTTTGGGTCACACCCAGCGATGCTCAGGGGTGACTCCTGGCTCTGCACTCAGGAGTTACCCCTTGCTGTGCTCAGGGGACCATATGGGATGCTGGGAATCAAACCCGGGTCGGCCGTGTGCAAGGCAAATGCCCTACCCACTGTGCTATCACTCCAGCCCCTGGATTTCTATTATTTTTTAAATTGTTTTTTGCTTTTTGGGGTCACACCCGGCAATGCACAGGGGTTACTCCTGGCTCTGCACTCAGGAATTACTCCTTGAGGTGCTCGGGGGACCATATGGGATGCTGGGAATCGGACCCGGGTGGGCCGCATGCAAGGCAAACACCCTACCCGCTGTGCTGTCGCTCCAACCCCTGCACTGGATCCATCCTCCCTCCCTCCCTTCCTTCCTGGTTTGGGGCCACACCCTGCAGCACTGCAGATCACCCTCAGCAGCGCCCAGGAGCCACGTGGTGAGGAGGATTGAACATGGGGACTCCCAGGTGCAAACCACACGCTCAGTCCTCTGAGCTGTCCCCCCCCGCCCACCCACTGGCTGTACCTGCCCCAGAGTGCGCGGGTATCTCTGTACCTAAGGACACAGACCTTGCTCCCTCCTCTCCCACACACCCAGTGGTCCTGCCTGTCACGAGGCTTTGCCGTCTGGGTCGGCTCTTGTAGCTGAGTTCCCGGCAGCAGCTGTGACCGTGGATACTGGGGCCCACTGTCTGCCTTCCCCCTTTTCTCCAGGGGTCCTTGTAGGCCACATGTAGCCACATGTAGCCCACACTCAGCCCTGCAGCCGACGGCCCTTTGAGCCTGCCTCTCCCTGGGACCCAACATCTGTAAAGGTGCCTGGCGGCCCCATCAGAAACTGCAACTCTCTCTGGAGTCCGCCCCAGGAACCCAATCCCCAGACCTCCTCGTCCTGCGGGCTGCCCCTGCCCTGTCCTGCCCTCCCGCCACAGACTGAACATTTTATTCCTGAAAGCAAAAGAGCCACCCTGGGCTTTGCCCAATCACCCACTGCCCTCTCCTGCCCAGCACAGGGGCCGTGCTTGCCTTTCTGGGCACATGTGTGACCCTGAGCCTTCCTGCAGGAGCTGACAGAGAGAGCCAATCAGGACAGCAACTGGAGAGATCCACTTTTATATCTTCCTGCAAAAATGCGTGCGTATCCGTGTACCTGCATGTATATATGCATGGGTGCATGTGTGTGCTTGTATGTATATGCCTGTGTATATGTATACTTGTGTGCATGTATGTGTGTTCTTATGTGCTTGTGTTCATGTGTGCATGTATGTATGTTTGTGTGCATGCATGTATATGTGTATATGTGCATGTATATGTGAGTGCATGAATGTGTGTGTGCATGCATGTGTATGTGCATGTTTGTACGCATTTCCCCGGCCCTTAGCTGCTGTAGTGAAGGCAGGGATTCTCACACACTCGGTTGTGGAGTTTGGTTGGGGTGCTCACACACTTGCACAGTGCTCGCTGTAGAGGGCACTCTGAGGTGTGTTCTTCAGGGGCCACTAAAGGAAGTCCCTGCCAGGGCTTGTCCCTTCCACTGCAATGCCACATACACCTGACAGTGTGCCCGAACAGCACCTACCCACAAAGCCTCCAGGATCGTCTTGGCATGCGTGGGCAGAGCCTGAGAGGTGGGACTCGTGGCTTCACGCCGGAGTGTCAGGGAGAGGGGTGCATTAGACGCTGAGTCAGGGGCCTGAGTGATAGCACAGAGGGAAGGGTGCCTGCCCTGCACGTAGCCAGCCTGGGTTCAATCCCCGGCACCCTATGGTCCCCTGAGGCCGCCAGGATGATCCCTGACTGCAGAGCCAGGAATAAGCCCTGGGCACAGCTGGGCACTGTGCTCCCCAAAACAAACAACAAGAATCAGAAGCTGAGTCAGACTGGGCCCCTGACTTCCAGGGGGTGGAAGGAGAGAGATGAGGGAGAGGAGGGGGGGGGAGGGAGGGAGAGAGGGAGGGAGAGAGAGGAAGGGAGAGAGAGGGGGAGAGACGGAGCAAGAGAGAGAGAGAGAGGGAGGGAGGGAGGGAGGGAGGGAGGGAGGGAGGGAGGGAGGGAGGGAGGGAGGGAGGGAGGGAGAGAGGGAGAGAGAGAGGGAGAGGGGAAGGGAGGGAGGGAGGGAGAAAGAGAGGGAGAGAGGGAGGGAGGGAGGGAGGGAGGGAGAAAGGTGAACTCAGCAGGGAGGAGGGACAAAGAGAACGGAACAAGAGAAGGCAGAAAGTGACAGCTGCCGAGAAAGTGGCAGGGGCAGCCAGAAATGGGGGCTGAGGAAGCAGGGGCCGGAGCTATGTGGAGGTGGCAGCAGGACCCCAGGAGATGAGCCAAGCAGTGCTCACCACATTGACGGCCCGGAGGACGCTGGGGCTCTGGGGTGTTGCCTCCGTGAATGAACTGAACTTTGAGTATGGAGAGGCAGGGAACTTCTCCTTCAAGGGGCTGGCCTGGGAACAGGCCTGGCAGGTCGGAGGGGGTCTGAGGTCAGGGGGCTAGGGTGGGGTGCACAGTTTAAATAAAATAAAATAAAATAGGTTGCGAGTTCAGAGGAGAGAGGTTCAAGTCCACTGAGAAGCAGGTCTAGCTCAAGGTCAGCAGATGTCAGCAACAGATCCAAGGTGGGCTCCTGCCCCAAAGAGGGGAGTCAGAGTGTGGGAGACAAGCAAAGCCCGGGGAGCTCTGGAGGAAAACGCTTGGCAGCCAGCAGCTCTCAAGGTCTAGAGCTGGGAACCAGAACAGTGTGGGCTTCCTGCCTCCCCTCTGTACTCTCCAGCTCCCGGAGCCCATGGTAGGCACCAAAGGAGCTGGACGCGCTGCCTGGCTGGCCTGATTGGCGGGTACCACACAGCCCCCTGCCCCCGTTCGGCCTGTTCTGTCCGCGTGGCGGACACGGCTGTGAGTCGTAAGTAAAACCCACGGCTGATTTCCTCGGTCGGAGGGAGGAGGCGCTGTAGCGTTCGCAGACCCTAATTAAACCCGCTCGGGCGGTGTAATACTAAAATCAGTTCCAAGATCAATATTGCTATTCATTTAGAAGTGTAACGAGGTTAGAGAGGTGAGCAAAGGAAATAATTAACTCATTTGCAGCCTTTTAAAACAGAAACAGTCCTTTTCATCTCCAGGGTAATTAGCTATGCTCTGTCCATCAATCACACTTGGGCCATTGTTAGAAAGATTTGATTCGTCAAAGAAGGAGGGCGCTGAGGGCACCCCCCGCCCAGTCCCCTTACGGCCCCAGGAATCAGGATGTCCTGGCTGGGCATGGGGGACCCTTTCTGCAGGGGTGGTGTAGGGGAGCAGAGAGCAGGGGAGCAGGAGGGAAAGAAAACAGGGAACCCCCGGGTGACGGGAGGGGGACCCAGTGCTCCTTCCCTCTCCTGAACTTCCGGTCTGAGCTTGGAAGAGTGGAGGCCAGGAGGCCCCTAATCTGGCCCATGCATTGTCCCCCTACCACATACACACACACACACACACACACACACACACACTTGCTGTTTGACCTCTGAGTCCCTTCCCTCCTGGCCACAGCGTCTCATCTTCAGATTATACCACGATGCTCTCGGGGACCAGCTGAGTTAAACAGCAGCTCTGGGTACCAAGTGCCCGGGGGGCCTCCGGCCACTGGAGGGCAGCAGAGCCCCAGGGACCCCTGCGCCCAGCACTGGGCTCCGAGAAGGGGGTAGTTAAGCCACAGCTGGTCCCTGGCGCTGGAGGCGGTTGGTCTGGTCCATCTCTCTGAGCCTCTGGCAGTCAGAAGGGCCTTTTGCTCTTCCCATGGAGGCTCCGAGGAGGGTCAGGACCCACCCAGGTTCACACAGAGGACTCAGCGCTCACTTGGGTCTGAGAGTCAGAGGGGCCGCTCAGGAGACCAGGACAGCAGGGAGGATCCAGCCTAACTGTCCAGACCCAGTCACCATCACTAGCCAACGGGACCCCAAAAGACCATGTCCCTTTACAAGTGGGGGCAAGAGAACAGCAGTGGGGTTTGTTCTGCCAACCTCATCTGGCATCTGTTAACAAGCGCCCAGAATTCCTGCCGCGAAGGACCCCACTCGTGCTCAGCAGAGAGACCTGGAAACAGATGGGCATCACTCAGGGGGTGAGAGAACTGGAGGGCAAGTGTCCTTAGGGTGGGGGAGCTCAGTGAGGGCACCAATACAGCCTGGACAGTCCAGGAAGGCTTCCTGAAGGAGGTACCCTCTTGCATGAAAAGGCAGAGGTGAGCATCCCAGCCGGGAGAGGAGACAGAGAGGCCATGGAGGGGCAGGCAGTGGCGAGAAGCCCTGGAATGGAGCAGGCTGTGTGTGGAGTTGAGCTGTCTGGATCTTGGAGGACGGGCATTAAGACGGAACGGATGTGTGCACGTGTCCATGCCTCCACCCCCTGCCCCCACCCGGGGCCCATTTATGTTCACTCTGAAGCACAGTTCCAAACGTCCAGCTCTCCCCGTGGGTGCTGATGCACCCAGGAACCCCTCCTTACTCTGATCTCCTGTCCTGCACCCAGCTGGAAAGGCGGGGGGGAGTGTAGCTAAGAGGTACTGGGAATGATGGTGTTGGGGGGCCAAGAGATGAGGATACTCGGGATACGGAGGGGAGGCAAGGCCAAGCTCCCCGCGGGTCCCTCGCCGCACTGTGGCCCCTCTCCTTGCACGCCCCCAGCTCCGGAAGGCTCGCCCCCTCTAGTAGCTTTCTGCTCCTGAGTCTCCCCTCAGGACTGGGGCTGCCCAGCCCAAGAATCCTCCCAGGAGGGCCCCGGGGTCCCTGCAACTGCGGTGCCCACTCCCCCAACAGCTGAGAGCACTGACCAGGAGCCTCGGTGTCTGAATCACCCAAAAAAACCTGGGGGATCTTGGTGGGGGCTGGAGCAGAGAGGAAGGAGGAGGAGGGAGCAGGAAGAGGAGGTGGGAGGAGGCCCGGATGGGGTGGAGTCAGTTGCTAGGGGCAACAGCAGGGCCTTGGAGTAGGAAGCAGATGCTGAGGGAGACCAGAGGAGCAGACTAGGTCTGGGGGTGCCCCCAGAGCTCTGAGAGCTTGGGGGGTAAGCTGTGCGTGCAACACACAAAGGTCCCCAGAAGCAGAGGGCAGGCATGTGGAGACCTGGGAGAGCCCCTGGCCCACACACAGGTGTTTGGAGAGCGCTGAGGGGCCGGAGGGCGGGGCCCTGCACGTGGTAAGCCCCCCCAGTGTCACTTTCTGGCTACAATTTGTCTGGGACGCCCGAGTTCAAGCAGTGGCCAAGACTGGGGCTGGGAGAATGTTAATCCTGTGCTGGCAGCCTTGCCCGGGTCTCCTGTCTCCTGGGGCTGTGGGGCAACAGCCTGCCCTCTGCCGCCCCCAGCCCCTGGGCTCTGAGCATGGCTGTGACAGTCTCCTCGCTGCAGAAGTTCTGAAGGCTCCCGGGCAGTGGGACTCTCCAGCCACTCCCCACCCCCTTGCTTTCTGCTTCCAAAATGAGACCAGTCGCTTTGCCCTTGAATGTGCTTATCAACCGTTAAATCTATGCCGATGGTGAGATCACCTCACACCGGAGATGAAAGAAGGGGGGAGTTGATGAAAGGAGGAACGATCTCATTCACCTTGCAGATGCTGTGTGGGCAGGAGGAATTCCACCCCCTTTCCAGATGAGCAAACTGAGGCTCAGAGTTGGCTGGTTCCCGGTTAGTGGAAACACTGGGAACTGAACAGAAAACGCAGCCACCCCTCCTGGGGTGTTTCTCGGGGGTCCTCTGGTGATGCCCTGGGGCTCCTCTCCCAGTCCCCGCAGGCGTCAGCTTCTGTCCAGCCTTCTCCTTGGGGCACAGCTCCCGTCTGTCTGTCCGCCCGTCTTCCTGGCCCCACCGCCTGCCCTGCCTGCCCATTGCTCTCCAGCTGCTGCAGGCACCACAGTGAGGCTGTGAGCGCTCCCCCCACCACCCCGGGGCCAGAGGGGGGTGCAGGCAGATGGTGCACACGCCTGGCACATGTGGGGTTCTGGCCCTGGCCCCACACAACCTTTGGGCACTGCCAGGCTGAGTCTGGAACTGCCAGATCCCCAGGAGTGGCCCCTGCCCCCACCCTGACGAGCCCCCTGGAGAGACCCCACGAAAACAGAGGAGGAGGAGACCACCCTGAAAAACACAGCGATCCCCTGCCAGGCACTGGACCCAGGGGAGTGGCCCTTCTGTTCAGCCCCATCCCTTCTCTCCTGGGCTCCTTCCTCAGTGCTCCTGGTCTCCAGGCTCTCCGTGCCCACCCCCTCCCCATACAAGGGCTCCCCACACGCCACACTCGCCTTTTCTCCTTGCACAAAGGAGGACCCGCCCAGGGCATCTGCCTCTGGCCAGCAGGCGCCGTCTCCAGCCGCCGGAAGCTTCTCTCCTCACCCTGTCCTCCTCGGTGCTCCAGTCCTGTGCATGTCGCCCTGGGGTCACTTCTCCATGACCCTCAGCAGGGGGACTCCTCTCATCCTCACAGCCTGCCCCGCAGAGCGTCCCGTGCCATGGACGTGGCCTATCTCTGCTCTGCCCAGTAGCGTGGCCACCAGCCTCCTGCAACGTGCCCAGCATGACTGACGAGGTACTTAAAACTTCACTTACTTCAGATTACGCCCATGTAAATGGCCACTCGCGTCCACTGGCTCCCAGATTGGAGAGTGCAGCTCTAAGATGCCATTTCTTCCAGGAAGCCCTCCCTGATCTTCCAAGGCAAGGCTCCATGTCCCTCCCTCTATCACACAGAGCTCTATCTTCAAGGTGCTTATCTTTTCCTCTGCCTTCCATGCTGGCCTGTGAATTCATGAGGGGCTGCTTATTTGTTGTGGTATCCCCAGACTTGGCTCTGAATCTGTTCTCAATCAATATGCAGAATTAATGAATTTTTGGCTCCAGAGCTCACATAAAGACCAAACCCAAAATGACTGCTGTGGATGAGAGAGAGACAGAGACAGAGAGAGTGCACGTGTGCTTGTACATGCAGGTACATGTATGTGCATGCATGTGTGTGCTGAGATCAGTTGTAGGCATATGAACACAGCCCCTGAGCCTGTCAGGACTGAGGAAGCCCCCGATGCATCAGGCACAGTCACCGCTCACACCAACACAGTGTCTGGGCTAGACGGGAAACATGCCTCTGAATCAGTCTTGTGCAAACCAAACCCTGTTTTCATTCTTGCTCCGAAGACGCTCCCACTACCCTGCCGATGAATTTTCGGGAGTTGAAAGCAAAGCTCCCAGTTCTCCGTGTGGCCACCAATACTGTGCCAATGACGACAGGCCGAGCCCTGGCAGGGTTGACTGTGTGTGAGGCAAGTGCCTTACCCCTGGGCTATCTCCCTGGCCCTGGCATTTGCCATTTAAAATTCCTTGCCCTGGAGTTCTAAGCTTATTGAACTCTCCAGGGTCTTTTTGCTTGGGGCTCTATCCTGCTGTGCTCAGTTTACCCCTGGCTCTGCACTCAGAAATCACCCCCGAGTGGTGCTTGGGAGACCATATGGGAGGCCAGGGATTGAACCCGGGTCTGCTGTGTGCAAGGCAGATACCCTACCCACTGTGCTCCGGCCCCTCCAATTCTAACATTTTGATGTTGGTGTTTTTCAGTCGGGCATCAGGCTTCTGTCCCCCCCTAGTCTCCTGTCTCCTAGCGGCAGCCGCACTTGCCTGGAACACAGCCCCCCACCCCCACCCCCTTCCTCTTTCCTCCCAGGTCCTGGGGAAGAGGAAGCAGGCAGGGCCCACTCTTCAGGAGCTGGGGAAGGAGAGGGAGCTGTGCCTTCCTGCCCTGCCACCCACACAGCAGCCTCCCCCAGCCCCGCGCTTAGAACCCTGACGTCATTCCCACCCATGACGGAGAGTGCGCGGCCAAGGGGCCTGGGCTGCCTCTGGCTTCTGGACACATCCGCCCCCTTCCTCCACGGGCTTCGTGTGGGACTCCGTCCTCTTGGGGTGTGGGTGAGTGCCCCGGGCCCAGCCTGGCCGTGCAGCTCTTCTCGGGGGGGAGGGAGGAGTCTGCACCCTAGAGAAGCAGTGGCCGGCACCGCCAGGGGACGCCTGAGGCAGCTGCAGTGGCCCCGCCGAGGAGGGCAGGCGCCAGGACAGCAGCAGAGAGGCCCTGACTCAGCCAGAGCTTCCGGAAACGCGTGTGCAGGGCCAGCAGGGAGAGGGCAGCGGGTGTGGGCAGGGGCAGTGCTGGAGCTGAGCACTGAGTCCACAGCCCGCAGCCGCACTGCAGCCCTGATGGCCCCCAGCCCGGCGTGGCTGACCCTTGCTGCGCCTCTGAGGCCCTGACTGTGCCTCTGGCCTGAATTTCCATGGCCTGAAGTTCCCAGCTGAAGCTGGAGGGGTCCTCTCCCTGGAACATCCCCAGGCTGCGAGGCACCAGCTGTGACCAGGACATCCTCCTCTCCTGGCTTCTTGCCTGATTCGACTAAATTCCCTCACCTGCTCTCACATCCAGAGACTCTTGGGAAGCAAAATCAGGGGCCTAGTGGAAGCTCAAGAAAATCTCAGAAGGGCCCCGTGTCTTTATCTGTCCTAAGCACAAGAGTGGCTGGGCAAAGCACCCTCAAGCCCCTGTCGGACTTCTGGAAGGATCTAGCAGCACCTCACATACTCACGCACACACAAACTTACACACAGACTCACACATACACATACACACAGATGTACACACTTACACACTCACATACACACAAACACACACAAGCTCACACACACATACAGTCACATACACACAGACACATACAGACTCACACACACATACACTCACTCACATACATACACAAACACACACAGACACACACAGGCTCACACACACAGGCTCACACACACATACACTCACTCACATTACATACACAGATACACACAGACACACACACAGGCTCACACATACTCACCTCTATTCACAGACTCATGCACAACCCACCCCTCATATTCTTGCACCTCCTACAACACACATACAATACCTCACACACATACTCATGCTCATCTCACATGTATACATATATGTGCCACACATGCACACACGCACACACACCATACATGCATACATATCTATACTACATACACATACATAGCATGCACACACATGTATACACACCACACCAACATAACCACATATACACACAACACACTGCATATCCTTGCACCTCCCCCATACTCACATAACACACACCTCACACAGCTTGCACACATGCACATGCACACATGTACATACAGATGCACACATAGACACACATGGTGTGCCACAACAGAAGAGCCCCACGATCAGCAAGCTCAGGAAAGGTGCGTGCTGCCTCACCAGCTGCCTGTGTCCCCATGGTGGACATTTAAAGGCTCTGTGAGCCCCTGTGAGAAAGACTAACTGGGAATTTTTCCAGCTCATCTGACCAGGCTCTTAGCAGAGTAACACCTCTGAGTCACTTAGTAATTGCATTAGGGACCAGAGAGATAACAGAGCAGGCAGGGCACTTGCCTTGCACATGGCCAACCCATGCTTGATCTCTGGCACCCCATATGGTCCCCTGAGTGCAGAGCCAGGAGTAATTTCAGAGCACAGAGTCAGGAGTAAGCCCAGGGCACTGCTGGGTCTGCTCCCTAAATGAAAACAAAAGCAACGACAACCCAAAAAGATTATATTTGGGGGCTGGAGTGATAGTACAGTGGGTAAGGCACTTGCCTTGCATGGGGCGGATTCTGGTTTGGACCCTCACATCCCACTGAGCACCACCAGAAGTGATTCCTGAGTGCAGAGCCAGGAGTAACCCCTGAGCACACCTAGGTTTGGCCCAAAAATGAAGAAAAAAGAGGTGGATTTTCCTGCTGGTAACTAATTTTTCCCTGTCCCTTCAGGAGTGTGGCAACTGCATTCTTGGTGTTCCAGCCCCTTCTCACTCTCACCTTTGTCCCACTGTCTGCTGTCAATATCACCTCACATGCCATGAAGGCTGCTGGACTCCATCTGGTCTGCATTCCAGGCAGAAACAAGGAAGAGGGTGGGTGGCAGAAACAGGCTCTGTCTGTCTTGTGTGACAGACTGTCTCAGAGATCCCACTCAGTGATTCTCAATGCAGAATCTAGACACTGGGGAAACTGGGACATGTAGTCTTTAGCCTGGAGGCACTGTGCCCAAGACAGAATAAAAGCGCTACTTTGTTTGTTGCAATTTGGAAACAACTCGAGTGCATGAGAATAGGCGACTGATTAAAGAAACTATAGAAGAAGGAGAAGGAGAAAGAGAAGGTGAAGGAGAAGGGGAAGGGGAAGAAGAAGTAGAAGAAGGAAAAGGAGAAGGAGAAGGAGAAGAAGGAGGAGGAGGAAAAGAAGAAAGGAGGAGGAAGAAGGAGGAGGAGGAAAGAAGAGGATGGAGGAGGCAGAGGAGGAAAGAGGAGGAAGGAGGAGGAGGAAGAAGAAAAACCACCACCTATGGTACATCTACACAATGGAATACTACACAGCCACCAGGAAAAACAAAGTCATGAAATTTGCTTATAAATGGATGGACATAGAGAGTATCATGCTGAGTGAAATGGGTCAGAAGGAAAGGAATAGACATAGAATGACTGCACTCACTTGTGGAATATAAAATAACATAATGGGAGGTCAACACCCGAGGACAGAAGAAACAAGGGTCCAGAGAATTGGTCCATGGTTGGAATCCTGCCTCAAGTGCTTGAGGAGAAGGCAGTTGGGATGGAAAAAGGACCACTATGACAAAAATTCTGGAAAAGATCACTCTGGATAGGAGCTGCATGCTGAAAACAGGGAAAGGAACAAGCATAATAACCTCTCAGTGTCTGTATTACAAACCATAATGTCAAAAAGGAGAGAGAAAGAATAAAAGTACCTGCCATATAGAGGCAGAGTGGTAGGGGGTGGAGGGGTGGGGGTGGCGGAAAGACTAAAAAGGAAAAATAAAGAAAATAAAAGTTTTGTTGCCATGAGGAAAGACTCCTGAGTCCCTGTCACCATTTCCCTGTGTTCCAGTGCAGTGAGGAGGCTCGGGAAGGCTTTCCCGTCCACGGTGGAGCACGCAGAGACAGACGCAGATGAGCTGACCCCACCCAAGCAGACCACCCGGCCGCTGCATGTAGGAGGCTGGATCTTGCAGCTCTGGGTGAGTTCCCTCTCTGGTGCTCCCTCGGGGTGACGCTGCCTCAGACACAGTGCTTAGTGGTTAAGGGCACATGACCATATTATAGCAGCTGGTTGGGGCCAGGCAGCGCCAGGCCCAGCCTCGTCCCCCTGCCCACTCGCCTCCCCCTGCCTGCTCGCCTCCTGCAAGGATTTGGAGAAGCCTCTTCCTCTCTCTCCATCTTTCAAGTCAGTGAGTGAGGTCAGGTGGGCCCGTGCACTGTATGCAGCATGAAATGTGTAGAAACACGAGCTCCTCTACACATTTCACGGGCTCCTCCCAGTGGGAGGCAGGGCGGGCCATCCTGCTCTCTCTGGAGGGAAGGAGGCAGCGGAGGCTCCTGGCTTACCATGGTCTTCTCTCCTGCTGCAGGTTGGGCTGCGTCCTCACAGGTGCACTGATGCTCCCTCCCAGCCCACATCTGAACCCAGGCCTTGATTCCAGACTGAGCCTGGATCCGGGCCTGGGTCTAGGTTCTTAGAGTCTTAGGCAGTTTCCGAATACTGGCTCGGGATGGTGCCCTGATCCCCAGCTGACTCTCTGTCTTTTTTGTTTGTTTGTTTGTTTGTTTTCTTTTATTTGGGGGCCACACCCAGCCATGCTCAGGATGCCGTGGATCGAACCTAAGTCAGCACCCTTCCCGCTGTACTATCTCTCTGGCCCTTCTGTCTTGACCTCTAATTCTTAGCCAACAGAGGGTCACTTTGGGGGCACACCCAAAGATGCCCCCTCGAATTCCCGCCATGCAAGGCTGCCTGATGCTAGTCCCCCAGCCCCGAGCATTGCGCTCCCAAGCCCGAACCTCTCCTTTATCTGCCTGGACTGGTTCACACAGCTCTCACTAGCTCAGAGGGAGCCAACCCAGCCTGCAAACCCTGTGGGACAGTGCCCAGGGGGTGTCCAGAGAAATCAGGAAGGTACCAGGCCTGCTGAAGCCGAGTAATTTCCTCAGCCCAGACATCTGAAATGGGGAAAGGACAGACATTTAAATCAGCTCTGCCTCACCTCTCGGCCCGCCTGCTGCCGGCGTGGCTGTAATCTCCGGCTGGCTATCTCCTCCCGGGGAGAACGACAAACCAACTCAGGGAAAGTGATAAATTTTCAATTTTATTTTAAAATATACCAGATGGGAGATTTTATTGGAGCCATAAATATGTCAGGAGCAATGTTGGTGTGTGACGGGCGATGCCCCTCCTTGGGGCCGCTCTCCCTGTTTAGAAATTCCATCAGATTCTTAATAAGAGGCTCCAGTTCGACTGCAGCAAAATAGTCTCTACATTAAAGCAATTGAATTTCCATTTGCCAGACATCTTGTGCTTTAAGCTTCCAGGTTCCAGGGGTGTGGGGTTGCTAAGCCGATTCTAAATGAACCTAAACTAATAACTGCATGGCGGCACGCTGGGGGCTGTGAAGGGGGCGAGGGGAAGGGGGAGAGGAGGGGAGGGAGGACGGCAGAGGGAGGAGGGAAGGGTGGGGTCCTCGAGGAAGCTGGGGCTGGAAGATCACCCTGCATCCTTCTCTGCCAGCCTGGGATGAGAATTCTCCAAATGAATGAAGGCCCCAACCCCTCTGCTCAGAGGGAAAACCAGTTCCCAGAAAGAGGGGTGATGTGGTAGAACCTTTTGCTCTTCTCTTGTCTTTGCTGTTTGTTTTTTGTTTTTAATTTCAGACTGGAGCAATAGCACAGTGGGTAGCCTTGCACACGGCCGAGCCGGGTTCTATTCCTCCGCCCCACTCGGAGAGCCCGTCAAGCTACCGAGAGTATCCTACCCGCATGGCAGAGCCTGGCAAACTGGTGTATTCGATATGCCAAAAACAGTAACAACAAGTCTCACAATGGAGACGTTACTGGTGCCTGCTTGAGCAAATCCATGAACAACGGGATGACAGTGCTACATGGCTACAGGTCTTTATTTTTATTTGGGGGCTATACCAAGTGGTGCTCAGAGCCTATTCCTGACTCTGTGCTCCAGGATCAGGGCCAGGTATGAAAAGTGGACATAGGGTTCCGGACCTGAGCTTAGGGATCCCTCTAGGTGGTACTGAGGGGATGTGGCGTGGGCAGCCAGGTACAGCCTTAGCTCGAGTCCAGTCCCAGGCTGTCTGTCTGCAGGGTGGGCACCTTTCCACCTGCTCGCTGTGCCCTCTGTCAGCTTGACTGCGCTGAGGCTGGTCGCCTGTGCCCACACTCCTGCAGAGGCCTCCTCTGTCCCTAGCTGGCCATCTCCCATTGCTCCCTGCCCGCTGCCATCCTCTCCTTCACCACAACATCCTTCCTTTTTTGGGGGCGGAGGCGGAGCAGTAGTACAGCGGGTAGGGTGTTTGCCTTGCACTCGACCTACCCGGGTTTGACCCCTGGCATCCCATAGGGTCCCTGGAGCACCGCCAGAAATAATTCCCGTGTGCAGAGCCAGGACCCTCAGCCCAGTGTCCACTCTTCATACCTAGTCCCCTCTTGTAATCTATGTCCAGATCCCGCCCCTCCTCCACCAGGGGAAGCCCGTCCCCTAGGAGGGAGAGGGCATCTTCGGGACCACCAGGCTGCTGTGGATGCCGGACAGAAGCAGTGTGAGGAGAGAGCGCCGGCCAAGCCAGGCAGGGGCATGGAGACCTGGGCTTGAGCGTGTCCCCTGGTTGTATCTGTAAGCTGAGTATGCCAGACTTCCCTCAGGCGGAGCCTGTCCCTCTGTGGGGAGTGCTGGAACTCCTGATTCCCGTCCTGGCTTGGCTCTGTCTACCAGCTGTGCGATCTGGGGTCAGTTACCTAATCTCTTTGTCCTCATTTTGTTTCCAGCTGTAAAATGGGGTAAATCATAGCCTCCCAAGGACCTGTGGAGATGGCTCAAAGGGCTGCAGCACACGCTGTGTGTGCAGACAGCCGTGTCGCCACTCGGTCCCCTGCATACTGTTGGCATAGCCTCACTGGTCCTGAGTAGCACCGCGCCACCTGGCCAGAGCACTGTCCTGATGAGTATCATTGCGTGTGGCCTCTATCCCCCCCCCAGCTACTTAGGAGTCCCCTTCCCCCCAAATGTAATGGAGCTACTAAACAGGGCAGCTATACTGATGAAATTATTTCATTTACATAAAGCACTTGAGGACTTTGGGGGCCGTGCTGGGAGCAAACCCAGGACTCCTATAAGCAAAGTCAGGCATGCACTTTATTTCTTTTTTAATTAAAAAAAGTCTTTTTTCTTTTTGGTTGGGGGGGGGCACACCTGGTGATGCTCAGGGCTCTGTGCTCAGGGATCATTCCTGGCAGTGCTCAGGGGTTACTCCTGGCTCTACACTCAGAAATTACTTCTGGAGGTACTTGCGGGACTATATGGGATGCTGGGATGGAACCCAAGTCAGCCATGTGCAAGGCAAGCCCCCTACTCACTGCACTCCTGCTCCAGCCCATATTGTGTTTATTTATTTTTCATGAAGGCATTGTGATTCACGAAGATGTTCGTTACTGTGTTTTAGACATACACTGTTCACCGTGACTTTCCCTTCACCTATGTCCCCAGGTTAATGCTTATGGTTGTTTTTTCTTTTTCTTTTTGGGTTACACCAAGCAATGCACAGGGGTTACTCCTGGCTCATGCACTCAAGAATTACTCCTGGTGGTGCTCAGGGGACCCTATGGGATGCTGGGAATCAAACCCGGGTTGGCCGTGTGCAAGGCAAATACCCTACCCGCTGTGCTATCACTCCAGTCCCCAATGCTTAAGGTTTTGAAATGCATCATCATCTCCTCTCACTACCCACAAAGGACCCCAGACCTTCAGCCGAGGTCTCTGAGCTGTTATGCTCAGCCCACCCATCATTGCCCCAAGTACTCCCTCCCACCTTACTTGGCATTTTCATTTCCGTAATCCTGGGCAAAGGGTTAGGGCCTGTGCTTGAGCCCTGAGCCTCATGCCCAGCCTGAAGCCCTCCGGTTAGTGCCAGGCAGAGAATTAGTGTTAATTCCACTGCACAACTCCAGGGGGTGCCTTTCTCACACACACAATAGGCAGTGCCCAGCTCCCCACTCGAGCCAGTCTGCCTGCCTTCTACTGCCCTCCTGACAAGTGAGCGGCCATTGCAGGGGCTGGGCAGTCCCCACAGACCTGGTGCCTCTGGGCTCCCTGGAGCAGCCGCCCCTGCACCTCTCTTCATCGATCCCCGCGCCCAGGAGGCAGTGAACCAGACCAGCACTTTTAACAGCTTTTTTTTTTTTTTTTTTTTTTAATGTGCTGGAACTCATTGAGCTTGGAGAGAGGAGACATATCAGGGGGGCCAGGGCAGTTCCAAGGTCAGCCGGCAGCATCAGTCTGACCTTGAAGCCCGTCCCCTCCCCAGGGACAGCTCAGCGAGTGCCCTGACAGAGAGTGGGAGTTTCTCATTCACCCAGGACACCCTGGAGGCCTGAGCTGAGGAAAGGTGTAGGGAAAACCTGCCAGGAAGGGTGTTAAAAGGCGTGAAGAGGCAGGTGGCCCTTTGAGGAAGGAGCAGGAGCCCTGAGAGCTTCTGGCTGATATTGGCCTGACCCCCCCAAACCCGTGGCAGGCAGGCAGGCGGCCAGCCAGCGGGAGAAGCTGGGGAGAAAGGGATCTCTCCTTCCTCTCCTCTCCTCCTCAGACCCGCAGCAGGACAGTGCCTCTTCTTTTGTCCTGCAGATTTAAAAAAAATCAGAGTCTTTGGCTTCCTGAGAGATGGTTCAATTATCAGCTCCTCTCTGCCCACAGAGCTGCTGACACCGGGTAGCAGGAATATCATTCACCTCGCAAAGTGGGGTCTGCCACCAGCCCACCCCACTTTCCAACATGGGGTCTCCAGCTTTCTCAAAAGAGCAGTAAATCTGCAGGGATGCAGAGTGAGAGCACACAGGTAGGGTGCCTGACCTGCATGCGGCTGACCTGAGTTTGATCCCCGACATCCCATATGGTCCCCCAAGCACTGCCAGGAGTAATTTCTGAGTGCAGAGCCAGGAGTAAGCCCTGAGCACTGCTAAGTGTGGCCCCAAAACAAAAGAATTCTTCAGGAAGGAATGAGCACCTTCCCAAGGCTTCCCCTGGGCACTGGCAGTGGTGGGCAAGGGGGGCCCCTGGCTTCTTTTAGCAACTGCTGCTTGGAGCTGTTTGGGTCTGTGCTTGTACTACCATCATCGTCTGCCAGGTGGCAATGGCTGTACGTCCATTTTACAGGTGAGAAAACTGAGGCTTGGAGCACTTGACAAGTGATGCTCAGTCAATAGGTAGGAGTGAGGGGAGGGGAGGTTTAAGGGCAGGCTCCTAGACCCCAGTGTGGCCAAGTGGCCAGGGAGCAGCTCCATAGCCCTGTGAGCAGAGGGTCAGGTGCTCAGAGAAGAACTGGGTGCCCCCAGCAGCCAGGTCATGAAGGGACACCCCAGGAGGAGGAGAGTGGGGGCCAGTCCCCTTGCAGCATCCCTTCTGCTCAAAGCTGGGGCTGGAGCACAGGGTTGGGGTGGGGGGCGGGAGGGGGGGAAGGCCAGCCCGGGTGGAGTGAAAAGTCATGGGAAACTCGGGGCTTTTCGTTTCCCTGGGTGTCCTCTCTGCCCCCAGTGAAGCAAAGGGAAGAGAATTCCAAGCCCCATGGACAGCCTACTGGGCTGGGAACGTGGGGGCGCCGGCCAGCCCTCTGTGCCCTCTGCATCCCGCTCTGTGAAATGGGAGTGAGGGGCCTGAACTCCAAGTTAGAGGCCCCCGAGCCAGCCCCTCTGGGGGACCGGGTCCCACGCTCCCCACAGGCCCAGGAGGGAGCAGGGGAACGTCGGGGGGTGGGGGGCAGAGGGTGGTCCGGGAGGGGGAGTGGATGGAGACTGGGGTCTTGGCAATGTCTGAGAGCTGTCGACAGGAGCCAAACTTTCCCACAGAGGCCGCCCTGCCCCCAGAGCGGGCCCCGCGGTTCCCACTGCAGCTTCCAACTGGAAACCGCAAGGCGTGCAGACGCCAGGCGGAAAGTAAACAGACAGCCGCGTCCCCGGGACTCGAGGCAGCCGCACGGAAGGAGGGAAGGAAGAGCAGATTCCTCGGAGCCTGTCTGGATAGGCCTGGGCCCCCGGGAACAAGCCAGCCCTGCCCTGGCCTGGGCCGCGGCGGGAGGGCTGGCAAGCTCTGATGCTGGGACAGGTGAGCTGGCTGGGGTCAGGGTGCCAGGAGTCGCCACTCCTGGACTTCTTTGGAGGCTGGGCCAATAGCCATTGAAGCCCCTAAGGCTGCTAAGAGAAAAAGAAGCTTATTACTGGGGGCTGGAGCAATAGCACAGTGGGTAGGGTGTTTGCCTTGCACTTGGCTGACCTGGGTTTGATTCCCAGCATCCCATATGGTCCCCTGAGCACCGCCAGGAGTTATTCCTGAGTGCATGAGCCAGGAGTAACCACTGTGTATCGCTAGGTGTGACCTAAGAAAAGTAAAAAAAAAAAAAAGTTTACTATTGACCCATTGCCTCCCGGGCACTGGGTCACCCAGCAGAGCTCAGGAAGTCACCAGGCCATCTTAGACGCTGGCTGTAGGCAGCTCGGCTCATGCAGGGGACTTGGGGAAGGAGGGCGGGCCAGTGTGCGAGGCCCCAGAGAAGGCGCAGGGCCCAGTCTCTGCAGACCCAGGGTTGAGTGCCTGAGAGGCCCGTAGAGGAGAGGGTCCTGGGGCCAGGGAGACGGCCAGTGGGCAGAGCAGAGGTTTTGCACGCAGGAGCCCCAGGCTGGATACTCAACTCTGCACGGTCCCCTGAGTACCAGCCGGAGCCACCTCTGAGTAGCCCGAGAGCCCCACCTCTGCCTGATGTGCCGTCACCCTGCCCTACTAAAATGGGTGGGGGGCGGAGAGATAGTACAGGGGTGAGGGCACTTGACTTGTACACAGCTGACTCCAGTTCAATCTTGTCCCCCAATCCCAGCTCAGAGTTTCTGAATCAGCCAGGAGGAAGCCATGAGCACAGATGGATGAGGCCAAACCAAAAATAAAACCAATCAGAGGGAGAGAGACTGGGGGGCTGGAGTAATAGTGCAGTGGGGAGGGCATTTGCCTTGCACATGGCCAACCTGGATTCGATCTCTGGCATCCCATATGGTCCCCCAAGCACCACTAGGAGTAATTCCTGAGTTTCTGAGTGCAGAGCCAGGAGCATCTCCAGGTGTGACTTAAAAAACATATATATATATGTATATATATATATACACACACACATATACATATATATACACATACACACACACATATATATGCAAAAAAACAAAACAAAACAAAAAACAGGTGGGGAGACTTACAGATGACTGTCTTTCATTTTTGTTTTTTATTTTGGGTCACACCCAACAATGCCCAGGGGTTACTTCTGACTCTGAACTCAGCTGGCAGTGCTCAAGAGACCATATGGGAGGCCAGGGATTGAACCCAGGTCAGCCGTGTGAAAGGCAAGCGCCCTTCCCAGTGTTCCATTGCTCTGGTCCCGGCAACTGTCTCTTTCAAAGGTTCCTCCACGTGTTCTCGGAACCTTTAGCCAGCAACACGTTTGGGGAAAGGGCAGATCTTTGCTCCCCTCTACTGGGCACAGCTGACCAAGCTCGGGGCTTGGCCTGCTGAGGACCTTCAGGATGGACCCGCACCAGCCTTCCTGCTTGCTCTCACCTCCTAAAGTCCTTCCAGGTATAGAGAGTTTGATCCTGGGACAGCCACAAGGGCTCAGCTGCAGACTGGAGAAGCTGGGGGCCAACCAGGGGCTCTGTCAGGAGCCCCCTCCCCCAGACCCGCTAGAGATGGGACAGAGGCCTCTCCTGGCTGACCACACGCACACAATCCTGGCCCCAGCCCAAGTCCTGGATCCAGAGTTCTGAGATTTGGGCACGATGAGGCCAGGCTTGGGGGTGGCGGCCACAGGGCATGTGCTTTTGGCTTGGTTTGGCTAGACCCCATCTCCTCATTCTCCTTCCGGCCCCCTCTGTGCCCACCTTCAGCACTCCCGGGCCACAGCTTCTGCCCGGCCAGCCCATGGCCTCAAGGGCCATGCTAGGGGCAGCCCTGAGGGTCCTTCCTGCATGTGGTGCCTTTCTAGATGTTCCCCTACCCACTTAGTTATGTTTTTTTGTTTGCTTGTTTGTTTTTCTCTTGGAGTCACACCCAGCAATGCTCAGGGGTTACTCCTGGCTCTGTGCTCAGGAATTATTCCTGGCAGTGCTTGGGGGACCATATGGGATGCCAGGGACCAAACCTGGGTCGGCCATGTGCAAGGTAAATGACCTACCCGCTGTGCGATTGCTCCGTCCCCCCCCCCCACTTGGTTATGGGGGAACCAGCTTCACCCATTTTGCAGAGCTGGCGAGTGATGCCCAAGGCTCAGCTATAGGCTCCAAGTTCAGGGCCACGCCCCCACCAAGGTCACCCCTTCCTGGGTGCTGGCCTGTCCTTCTCAGCAGTTTTGTGGGAAGTGACTGCAGACATAGCGGTGCCCTCTCTGTGGGACCCACTTCTACCCAGGTCTCAGAGCTCAAGGCCAGGCCCCTCTCCTCCCAGTTCCCCTCTGCATGGGGTCAGGTGTGTGTCCCTGAAGCTGCTCAACAGTACCCTCATGTCCAGGCTCTCAAGCAAAGCTCCCCATTTCTCCTGTCACAGAAGATTCTAAGGCTACCAGGGTCCAATTCATGGTCTTGCTGGCCGGTGACACCAGCCCAGATCTATCAAAAAATCCCAAGACCTATCCTGCCCCTCCCAAGCCAAATGCCAAAGGTCATTAGGAAGGCTTGTCCCCAGAAGGTCGGTCTCCTGGCCCTCTGCACAGGGCCCTGTCCTGGGGTTCGGAGGCAGGAGGAGGTCTTGTGGGGAGCTGTGTGTTTGTCTTGGGCTCGTGGGCACTGGCTTGCTGTGCCACAGTGAGTGAGATGGTGTCGATGAGTCAGGGGAGAGAGGCCTGACCCACACTGGGCTTCAGGGTCTCCCCCAGACCCCACCAGGGCTGCCCTCTACACTCAGCTCTTTCTGCCCTTCTCCACACTCCAACCCCCAGGCTCCAACCCCTCACCGACCCCAGGAAGCCCTTTTTGGGCCCCTTGAGCACAGAGACTCACGTACCCAGATCCCTGAGGTGGCCACAGGCTGCAGCGTGTTTCCAGACACAAAGGGTCCCCACAGCGGCCACACAACTGGGCTCCCACTGAGCCCAGCTCCCCCCCCCACACACCCCATCCCCTGCCAAGCAGGCTAAAGCCTTAATCCCCTTACACAAAGCCCACCAAATCCTTCCTGGGAGAAGGGGGGAGCACAAATTGGCTTATTCTGCTGAGCCAGAGGCTTCTCCCAGCCTGGCCCCACTCAAAGCTGCAGCCCTAGGGACCCCAGAGGCAGGGAAACGCCGGCCTCAGCCTCCAACCCAGACACAGGAGGACACTGCAGTTGGCTGCTGGGTGTGCACAGGTCTGGGTGCAAGATTCTAAATCCACCTGCTGGATGTGCAGAGCATGTGGCCCAGAGGGGGGCTGCTAAGGAGGGCACAGTCCATCCTAATTGCACTTGGCCTCAGACCCAGAGAAATGGGAACTAAAGCTCCACCCACCCCTCACCTGCTTGCCCCAGCCTGATCCAGGGACCCTCCTCACCAGAGGGAAGCATCAGTGAACTGCC
Source organism: Sorex araneus (assembly GCF_027595985.1). Classification (NCBI taxonomy): domain Eukaryota; kingdom Metazoa; phylum Chordata; class Mammalia; order Eulipotyphla; family Soricidae; genus Sorex; species Sorex araneus. The sequence continues at coordinate 97,929,553 of NC_073304.1, read as the reverse complement.
CTCTGATAGCGTCAGGCCAGGCTGAGAGAGCCGAGGGCTAGCAGGAGCCTCATCCAGCATTAGTTCTATCACTGGCCCCTCAGGGTGCTGCAAGCAAGGTGGGGTACAACTTTGGAGGCCCCCATGCACCGCCAGGGCCATGTGGGAGCCAGGAGGCACAAGATCCTCTTGTTCTCTCAGGAACTATCTGGCCCAATTGGCCCAGTGTTGCCTGGGGTTGCCCGTAGGGGTTCCCTGAGCACTGCTTGGGAGCCCCCTCCAACACAGATGTTCATGCCAGCTGACAACAGAGTCACCTCAAAAATAGAGGGTTAGTGCGACAGCATTTGCCTAGCACCCAGCTGACCCAGGTTCAATCCCACTCCATAGGGCCCCCAAGTACCACCAGGAGTGATTCCTGAGTTTAGGAGTAAGCCCTGAGCACTGCAGGGTGTGCCCGTCCCCTCCACTGCCCCTCTGAGATAAAAACAGAAGCTGCTAATGGTGGGACTTTAGGTATTGCAGAGGAGGTCACCTGGAGCAAATGATCATCTGAGATTATCCTGGTTTGGGGGGCGTTGGTGGGCCACTCCCGGCGGTGCTCAGGGATTCCTCCTGCCTCTTTGGTCAGAAGTGACCTCTGGTGGTGCTGAGGGACCATACACAGTGCAGGAGATTGAACCTGGGCCATATGCAAGGCAAGCACCCTCCCACTGTGCTATTTCTCCCAACCGTCTGTTATTTTTTTAAAGTCTCTGGCCTTATGTCCACTCATGTATGTGAGTGAGATCCAGTGCATGGCGGCCATCTCCGGAGGGAGGCCAGTGGTACTCAGTCCATATGACTCGATGGTAGGTCCCTACAGAGACTTAGAATATTCATAGCAGATTTATTCAAAATAACCCCAAACTGGAAGCAAGGTCAATGTCCATGTAAGACAGCTACACATGGAAATACTACTCAGCCATAAAAAAGAACCAACTGCAACACATGTCACCACAGGAATGGATCTTAAAATACCAGAATTGAGGGCCAGGAGAGATGGTGTAGGGGTTAGGATGCTAGCTTCACATGTGCCCAAGCCTGGATGGATCCCCAGCATCACATGGTTCCCCGGATATCACTCGATGTAATCCCAAAGTCCCCTAAACATTGTTAGACGTGTCCCTGACAGTCCCCGACAGCGCAGTGCCCAAGCAGCCCTCATCCTCAGGTTCTTGCATTCAACCTTCTGGCTGAGGTGTCTGATAATCACTGGCAATCCCCTGGGCTCCCAGAGCACCATTTGCACAAAAAATCCCCTCCCCACTCCCCACCCCCCCCAAAAAAAAAGGTGCAAAAAATGTTTGAGAAAGCAGCAGGGCACAAAGTACATATAGAATGATTCCATGTATGTGAAAATCCAGGACCGGCAAAACTAATTTTGGTGATAGAGATCAGAACAGCAGGGAGAGGGGATGCAGGAAAGAGGTGTGAAAGAATTTTCTAGAAGGTTATGACAGAAACATTCTGTACCTTGATTTTGGTTGTAGATATATGGACAACTGTCTTTTGGAAAGTGGTGGTGGAAGTTCCCAAGTGGTGGTTAAGAAGTTTGGGGGCTCCACCAGCAAGTCTGGGCCAACTAGCCCCTACCAATTGCATGCACTATCTCCCTCTCATGGACAATTGCCAAGCCCACCACTGGCCACTGAAGGCTGAAAGTAAACTTTTCCCCAAAGAATGAATATGTCAATATAAGTAGGGTTTATAGCATTTTTATTTTATTTATTTATAACCCTTATATCTTTATTTTGAAGTTATAGTAAATTATGAAAAAGTTATAAAACCAGCACAAAAAATTCCCTTTAGCTGAATTTTTAAATAGATTTTTTTGCTTTTATTTTAATTTTTTTATTTATTCATTTATTTATTAATTAGTGAATCACCATGAGGGTGCAGTAACAGATTTACACATTTTCATACTTGTGTTTCCCTCATACAATGTTCGAGCACCCCTTCCTCTACCAGTGTCCATTCTCCACCACCAGTGAACCCAGTATCCCTCCCACCTCCCAATCCCAGCCCCTCTCCTCCCCTCCCCGCCTCTGTGGCAGGGCATTCCCTTTTGTTCTCTCTCTCTCTCCTTTTGGGTGTTGTGGTCCGAAATAGGGGTATTGAGTGGCCATCCTGTTCTTTAAATTGATTTTTATCAAAACACTGGAATTTACAAAACCGTTCATTATACAGTTGTTTCAAGCATTTAGTGTTTCAACACCACACGTGTGACCTTCCCTCCACCAATATTCGGAGTTTCCCTCTCAATCCCAACCTGTCCCCTTTGGCACACAACAAATTTACTTTATATTGCTTATTTCAACAAAACTTTAAGAACTGGCAAATAGAAAATAAATCAGTAAGGGCCAAGTAGTGATTACGATCTAATTTTGACCTTTGTAAATAAAAAATTAAAATTATTTAATACTATATAAAATAGCTATTCTCATTTACATGTATATGTTTTCAGCTCTGGAATCTAAAGTATATTACATTAAATTTTATTTTACACTTGGATCTCGTTATGGTAATAATCATGTCTCGTGTCATTAATAACACTTTTAAGGTAATTCTGTGTTAATATATTTTGGAGTTTACATGGAATAATTTACCTGAATTCTTCTATAATCAACATTGACTTATTGTTCTTTCTCCCTTGGTATATGTACAGAGTGGGGTTTTCTTTAAGTCAGTCAGAGTAGTTTACAAATACACCTGCTCCTTTGCTTCTAAATATTTCAATGTCTATTTCCTAAGCATAGGATATTTTCTTGTCTCTGTTATCAAAACTGGGATATTAACATTGTTAAAGAGAAACTGATTGATTTATCAATTGATTTTATCAATTGAAAAAAAGAACACCGATAAAACATCTGATCTGGGGACAGAGAGATATATAGCAGGTAGAACACTTGCTTTGCATGCAGTTGCAGTTAACCTGGGTTCAATACCTGGTACCCCATATTGTCCCCCAAGCATCTCCAGGAGTGATCCCTGAATGCAGAACCAGGAGTAAGTCCTGAGCACTGCTGGGTGAGGCCCTAAAACAAAAAAAATTAATATTTTTTTAAAGGATCTGATCTGTGTAATTCTTACTCAAATTTTGCCAACTGTTCCAATCAAATCCTTTACTTAAAAGAAATGTTTTTGTTTTTTCCTGGTTTGTGATTGGATCCAGGATCACAAGCTACATCTAGTTGCCATTTTATTTAAAGTCTCATTTAATTTGGAATCATTCCCCTGCATTCCTTTGACTTCCATAAGCCTGACATTTGCGAAGAGCACAGGCTGGTGATTTGAGTGAATGTTCCTCAGTCTGGGTCTGTCTGCCCTGGGTTCTCTGTGGTTCCTCATCTCCGGGGCGCCTAACGGCACCAGTCCTGTGACCAGTGGCTCTAATGCAGACCTCGGGTAAGATGGAGGCCACTGCTACCCATTACTATATTTTCCACTTGTACTAATAAATATTTGGCAGGGGGATCACTGAGGACCAGATAAATATCCTGCTTATCAGACTTGTCCACTAATTTTAGCACATTTTGTTATCCTGGCCTGATTGAAACATTACTAGCATGATAGCCAAATGTAATTTCCTTGCCCTATAATTCCCTCTTTATTTGACTTCTACTCTGAGAATTTCTCCCTTTCCTCATTCATTATATCGACATGGACACATAGATCTTTATTCTATTTAATGGGCTATAATTCATTCCTGTCACTATCTGTCTTGGTGGTTAAATTATCCCAGATTTTTTATCCCAGATACTATCCCAGATTATCCCAGTGGGAAGCCCTTCAAGCTGGCCCCTGTGTCCTTTTGACATTTCCCCTTATCCTTTGAGCATTTCCTTACATTCAGACTCAGCATGGACTTGTCCTGGGATCAGTCAAAGACCCCTGGTGCGTCTTAGCAGAAAAGGATCCGTATGCCTGAGCACAGCTGACCAGACCAGCAGAATATCTCATATCTATGTATCTACATCACCCACTTTCTCTGCCATGCTTACAACTCACTTCTCCAAGAACAAGAAGAATGCACAAGTCTAGAATGCACAGAAAATAATTTCTGAATTGCTGACACCTAATGGGCCCAGGTATACATTGGCAGGAAAGAATTTACCTTTCATATGTGAGGCCCTGGGTTCATTCCCCACCCAGTACCACAGAGAGAGAGAGAGAGAGAGAGAGAGAGAGAGAGAGAGAGAGAGAGAGAGAGAGAGAGAACAAATCTGCTAACAAGAATTCTGCAATCTGTTTTTAGCCTTAATGGTGGTGGGTTGGTTGTATGTAATCAAAATTCCATGTTCAAAACTTTCTTAAAATGAAAGTGGGGGCTGGAGCGATAGCACAGCGGGTAGGGCGTTTGCCTTGCACGCGGCCGACCTGGGTTTGATTCCCAGCATGCCTTATGGTCCCCCAGCACCTCCAGGAGTAATTCCTGAGTGTAGAGCCAGGAGTAAGCCCTGTACATCGCTGGGTGTGACCCAAAAAGCAAATAATAATAATAATAATAATAATAATAATAATAATAGTGAAAGTGGTCCGGGATGGAGCGATAGTACAGCGAATAGGGCCTTTGCCATGCACACGGCTGACCCAGGTTTGATTCCCAGCATCCCATAGGGTCCCCTGAGCACCGTCAGGGGTAATTCCTGAGTGCATGAGCCAGGAGTAACCTCTGTGCATTGCCGGGTATGATCCAAAAAGGAGAAAGAAAGAAAGAAAGAAAGAAAGAAAGAAAGAAAGAAAGAAAGAAAGAAAGAAAGAAAGAAAGAAAGAAAGAAAGAAAGAAAGAAAGAAAGAAAGAAAGAAAGAAAGAAAGAAAGAAAGAAAGAAAGAAAGTGGTTCTTCTGGGAATATATACCAAGGGTGCAAAACAGTACAGTAGAAATGACATCTGTACCTATAGTTCATTGCAGCACTGTTCACAATAGCCAAAATCTGGAAACAACCCCAATGTCCAAGAACAGATGACTGGTTAAAGAAATTTTGGTACATCTACATAATGAAATACTATGCAGCTGTTAGGAGAGATGAAGTCATGAAATTTGTTTATAAGTGGATACATATGGAGAGTATCATGCAAGTGAAATGAGTCAGAAAGAGAGGGACAGATATAGAAGGACTGCACTCATTTGTGGAGTATAAAATAACATAAGTAGGACAGTAGACACAAGGGCAGAAGACACAAGGGCCAGAACAGTAGACACAGGGGCCAGGAAGATTGCTCCATATTTGGAAGCCTGCCTCATGGGGGGTGGGGAGGGAGAAGGCAGCTGGAATGGAGAGGGGATCACTAAGAAAATGATGGTTGGAGGGATCGTTCAGGATGGAAGATGTGTGCCAAAAGTAGATAATGGACCAAACATGATGACCTCTCAGTGTTTGTGTTGCAAGCCATAATGCCCAAAAGTAGAGAGAGAGTATGGGGAATATTGTCTGCCATGGAGGCAGGGGGAGGGTGGGAAAGGGGGCGTATACTGGCGATATCGGTGGTGGGGAATGTGCACTGGTAGAGGGATGGGTGTTTGATCATTGTGCGATTACAACCCAAACATGAAAGCTTATAACTATATCTCATGGTGAATCAATAAAATAAATAAATAAGAAATAAATAAAAATAAATGTGGCCACTGGGGATGTATCTCAGGGCAGAATATTGGCTTATTTTGTATGTTGGAAACCCTGGGTTTAATCGCTAGCAGGTACCACAAACTAACAAGCAAGGGAGGAAAAAAATGCCCTTAGATTATGCTTTTTACTGCCTTCCAGTGTGACTGGTTTTTACTGGGAAATGCAGTTAAGTTGGATGGTCTATATTCCATTTTAGAAATTTCTGCCTTCTTTTATTATAGTTACTTGAATATGTAAAGCATTACATGCCTCCAAACATCTCTACTACACAAAAAAGTTAAACTCAGATAAGTACTCACATCCTTTCCATCCTGTTCCTACCCCACCCTCCCTGGTTAACTGACCTCGTTAGTTTTCTTTCCTGCATTTCTTTATGCAAAATCTTCATTAAAATGTCCTCATTTCCCTTTCTTTGCAACAAACACCATGTTAGAGATACATTCTGTGCTTTGATTTTTCTCAGTTAACCATATATACATCCTGGACTCACTCTCAGTGCCTAGAGAGATTGGCTTCATTTTGTTTAAGCTTGCACTTGTTATTAAAGGACCCATTCAGGTTGGAAGATGTGAACTGAAAGTAGACTATAGACCGAACATGAAGGCCACTCAATACCTCTATTGCCAACTACAACACCCAAAAGGAGAGAGAACAAAAGGGAATGCCCTGCCACAGAGGCAGGGTGGGGTGGTGGGGGATGGGGTGGGGGGTGGTGAGAGGGACACTGGGATCATTGGTGGAGGTGAATGGGCACTGGCGGAGGGGTGGGTAACTGATCACTATATGAGTGAAATGCAAACACGAAAGTCCATAAGTTTGTAACTGTGATTACACATCACAGTGATTCTCTAATAAATTTAAAAAAAAAAGAATCGTATGCGCAGAGTAAACGATGTCCAAGTTGGGACTTCCGGTTGCTAGGGATGTTGAGTTCATCAGTTCAGGGAGAATTGTGTGAATGAGCTCGTGTTGTGTTTACTCTGGTGTCTATTCCTTCTGCCCTATTTATCCACTTGCAGGTGTTTGCTTCATTCACGTTGCTCTTTAGCATTTTCATTGCTGAAACATATCACTATATTTCTATCCATTTTATGTTTGATGAGCACTTGTATAGTTCCTGATTATTTCTGTATCATGCCTAGTGCTCCCATTCATGTTCTAGGACTTTGTTGTTTGGGCCCTTAGGGGTGGAATTTCTGGGTTGCAGGTAGGCACATGCAGATAAGACACCAGCGATGTTTCTGTCAGCTATGTAGAAGAGTTCTGATTTTAAAAAATCTTCTTATCAATATTGGATTTTCCATCTTCCTTACTTGTGTTCATCATGCTAGCTAATGTGTGTATTGTGCTGAGGTTTTTTTGTTTGTTTGTTTATCTTTTTTTTTTTGAGATTTAAGCATGGATCTTTGAAGCAAGGCCAATAGATGCACTTACAAAGGGAAGGTGATGGAATGTTTGAGATACACAGTTACAAAGTTGTTCATGACTGGGTTTCAGTAATACAATGTTGCAACACGCAACCTTTCACCAGGGTACATTTCCCTGTGTTGAGGTTTTCGTCTGTTTATTCTTTTCTTTTTCATTTTGCTTTGGGGTCTCAGTTGGCAGTGCTCAGGGGTTACTCCTGGCTCTGCCCTGGGGGTTTCACTCCTGGTGGGCTTGGCGGGCTTGGGGCACCCTGTAGTCTGCTTATTCTTCACCAGAGAGAAAGCAAAATGATCACACTGCTGGTGGCTCTCTGCTGTGTCCTATTCTCCGCCTGCAATAGGAATGGGGAATGTCCAACCCATGAAACCCTATGGTCTGGCGCTGGGTGCATGAGAGTCAGAGAGGCTGCTCAGGCCCCGCTGCCTGCATTGTGTGGGCTGTGAATGATGTTAGAAATAGCCACGTGACCCTGGGCGGAGAGAGGTCGTGGCCAGCCTACAGGGTCTGTGACAATTAGACAGTCCCTCACTGGATAAGCTGCCTCAGCTGACCCCCTGGAACCTCACCCCAGCCAGTCGCCTTGCTAGTGGTTCCAAGGTTCTCACAGGACCTTGCGGGAGGGAGGGGCTCCACTCCTCCCCATAACTTGAAAGGGGGTCTGAGCTCCTCCAAGCCCCAGGCACCGCTGCTCTCCTTGTGGCCTGCTTCTCTTCTCAAGCCTGAATCTCAGGCTTCCAAAGTAGCGGCTCTTGCTCTATGATCTATAGCCCTGTATCACTGTCATCTACTGTCATCCCGTTGTTCATCGATTTACTCGAGCAGGCACCAGTAATGTCTCCATTGTGAGACTTATTGTTACTGTTTCTGTCATATCGAATACGCCATGGGTAGCTTGCCAGGCTCTGCTGTGCGGACAGGATACTCTCGGTAGCTTGCCGGGCTCTCCGAGAGGGACAGAGGAATTGAACCCCGGTCGGCCGCGAGCAAGGCAAATGCTCTACCTGCTGTGCTATTGCTCCAGTCCTATGATCTATATGGTCATAAACATTTGGTTTGGTTTGGTTTGGAGTGGGGGTCACCTGGTGGGCCTCAGGGCTGGGGACTGACAAGGTCTCCAGGGTATGCTGTGGCAATTTGAGCCCTGCCGCACCCCCTCCCCCCCACCAGCCATGCCCATCCCATGGCCCTGGTCTAAAGTGTTAATTACTTGAGTTTTAATTAGCTTCTTAACATTGGAAAATCAGCAGATTTTTATCAATTCATTTAGTGACAATGTTTCAAGTCATTAGAATTCATGCCCTTTGCCTTATATTTTATATCGATGAGAAAAAAAATTGTTTTTACTCCCCATAGTGCTCAAGGGACCATATGGGATGCCAGGAATGAACTCAGGAAATATTTCTTTAAATGGTACATTTTCTGTTTAGGTCCCTATGTTCATCTGCTCTAGGACCCTTGGAAAGCCCCACATGTGGCCCTTGATTTTCGGTGGGCTTTGCCACCAGCTGCCGCCCCTGGAGACAGCCTGCCCTCTTTTCCCACGGGTGCTGCTGTTCCCTAAAGAACCCCCTCCCCTCACTTGCCTCCCCGCCTGATGAAGCATTCGAGCCAGCTGGGTGTGTTCAAGCTGTGATCTCGGGGCTGGAGCAATAGCACAGCGGGTAGGGCGTTTGCCTTGCACGCGGCCGACCCGGGTTCGATTCCCAGCATCCCATATGGTCTCCTGAGCAACCGCCAGGGGTAATTCCTGAGTGCAGAGCCAGGAATAACCCCTGTGTGTTGCCAGGTGTGACCTAAAAAAAAAAAAAAAAAAAAAAAAAAAAAAAAAAAAAAAGCAAGCTGTGATCTCTCCCGCCTCCGGATGTTCCATGGCACCTCGAACCCAGCCCATCACGACAGAATGTGTATACTCTTCTCTGGCCACGCCCACCCCAATCTCTCTAAATCCCCAGTCCTGGAGCTAGAAAACCTGTGGCCCTAACCCAGTCCCAGGCGAAGGTCTTGAGGGACCTCTGGAACTCCTGTCTGCCTGGTAAAACTTACCATTTATCACTAACACTGATGGTCTGCAGACCTGCGCTCTGTATTGCTGTCCAACAGCTCCATCCTGGGCCATGCTTGGCTGAGACCCCGCAGTCTCACACCTGCATCTCATACTCTTGGCTTCAGTCTGCAGCCTGCAAAGTCCTCCCTCCCTTCATTTGTCCTTTCATCCTTTCCTTCCTTCCTTCTCTCTTTATTTTTTCTTTCATTCTTTCTCTTTCTTTTTCTATTTCTCTCTTTCTTTTGCTTTCTCTTCCTTTCTCTCTCTCCTTCCTGACTCCCTCTGTTCTTCCTCTCTTTTCTTCTTTCTTTTTCTGTTCTCTTTCTCTTCTCCTCGTCCTCCTCCTCCTCTTTCTTCTTGTCTGCCTCCTCTGCTTCCTCTTCCTCCTCCACCTCCCCTTCTTCTCCTTCCTTCCTTCCTTCCTTCTTCCCCATTCTTCCTTTCTCTCTCTCTCTCTCTCTGTTTTCAACCCCCCTAGGAATGGTGAGGATCATGCTGGGGTCATGCTAGGAATAGAACCCAGTGCCCTGTGAGTGTCTGACAGGCACCCCAACCCTTTGAACTATTTCCCTGGTCTCAGAAAGTTCATTGAAATGCAATGTGATTATGTCGCTTCCTGCTCTGACCCTTCTGGTGGTTTCCAATTGCTCTTGGGGAAAAATCCCAATTCCTTACAAGGAAAAAAGTCCCAACTGGCGGCAAGGGTCTGGTATGAAGTCTTCCCTTCCCAACCTCTTCCCACGCCCTCTCTCGGTCTCCACAACCTTACACTCTTGTCACTCATTACCTTCTTTAGTTTTTGAAACTAGAGATATAATTTTATACAACACACTGTACATATTTTATATGTGCAGCTTGATCCAACTATTTAATTGTTTTAAGCTTAACATGCACTATAGTAGTCATTTGTAAATGTGCACTTGGTAAAATCATGCACTCACAACGTTGTCCGACCATCCCCACCAACCTCCTCTAACTCTTTCATCATGGAAACATCATATCCCTTGAGCTTTACTATTCCATTTCTTCCTCATCAATCCCTGGCTACCAACATTCTGTCTGTGATTTTGACTCTCCAAAGTCACATAAATGGGGTCATACATATAAGGGGGTCATAAAGTATTTAAGCTCTTGCGATAAACTTATTAACACAGTGTTCTCAGGCTTCACCTGTGCTGCAGTCTGTGTCAGGACGTGCCTACTCTTTTTAGGGATGAATCATATTGCGTAAGGTGGTTCAGTTATTGATGGATGTGCATGTAAGTTAGTTCTACATTTTTGACAATCTTGCATTTCTAATTTTCCTTTTTTTTGGGGGGGAGGCAGACCTAGTGTTGCTTAAGGTTTACTCCTGGTTCTGTGTTCAGGGATCACAGGGATCATGTCCTGGTGGCACATGAGGGACCTTCTGTGGTGCTGGGGATCGAATAGGGGTCAGTAGCACTCAAGGCAAATGCCCTTCTTATGCACTCTCTCAGGTCCCTCAGCACACTTGTTTTTTGTTTTGTTTTGTGTTTTTGCTTTTTGGGGTCACATCCAGCAATGCTCACATCCAGGTTACTCCTGGCTCTTCAGTCAGGAATTACTCCTGACGGTGCTCAGGAATCAAACCTGGGTTAGCAGCATGTAAGGCAAACACCCTATCTGCTGTGCTATTGCTTCAACCCCTTGGCATACTTGTTTTTTATATAGGTAAACCTCCATCGAACACTACCCAGGCTAGCTAGGAAGCACTTTGGTGCTCCGGAGGCCTCCCTCAGGCTCCTTCCAGGTAATCCCTCCCACCTTAAACCAACTGTACTATCACTTATTATATAGAACTGTCACCTCTTTTTTGCCTTCACATGAACTCCTGTCTCAGTGCTCTTTTGTATCAATGTCATCTCTGTGAAATTTACCTCTGTTGCTGCACAAGTCAGTAGTTCATTCATTCTCATTGTTGAATGAATGAAGTCTGTTCCTTCATTCTCGCCACTGTTCTGCCATTCTCGGGTACTTGGTAATGTTGGGGGCTGAATTAAGTGTCCCTCCCAGCTCCAATTCAGAGGTTGAAATCCTAATCCCCAATACTTGGGATTAAGGCCTTTAAGGAAATAGGGATGGGGGTTCCGTGAGGTCATGGCGTGGGGCTCTAATTCATTAAAGCAGGAGTTCACCTACGAAGAGATCTGAGGAGAGCACGTGCCCCAGCAAGGCCAAGTAAGGACACAGGCAGGGAGGCAGTGGATTGCCAGGGGAGAAAACAGTGCTCATCAGAAACCAGTCCTACCAGAACCCTGAATGTACAGCTTCCAGAGCGGTGAGAACATGCATTCCTGTCACTGAAGTCAGCCAGTCTGCAGGGCACTGCTGCAGCCGCCTGAGCAGACGAGGAGAGTTTTCTAGTGGGGCAACTCTGAGGGGAGAGAAGCAATTCTTTCTGTCGAGTATGTTCACATTGGGAGAGACAGAGAGACAAGGTGAAAGAGACAGAGAGAGGCGGGAAGAGGGAAAGATAGACGAATCATTCGAGAATATTTTTCTGAATCATTTATTGAGAATAAATTTAAGCAGTTATTTCTCCCCATACCCCCCTGCCCCCATAAAACCACTTAAAAACTGGGACTAATAAAACAATAATAAAAATAAAACATTGGGGTGATTAGACAGCAAATAGTGCACTTGCCTTGCATGCTGACAACCTGAATTCCATCCTGGCACCACATATGGTCCCCCAAGAACTATCACTGTCACTGTCCCCCAAGAACTACCAGGAATAATTCCTGAGTGCAGAGCCAGGATAAGCCCCGAGCATCACTAGTATGGCCCCCAAACAGAAAAACAAAATCACTTAACCTTGAAGTGAGACACTCAGATTGTCATCAGATCTATAGACCCAATTCCACTGTCACCAATTATCCCCACAGTGCCCTCCCTTCAATCTATTGAGACAACCCATGATCACATGTTGCACTTAATTTTTAGATCGCTGCTAGTTTCCTTTCATGTGAGACATCAATCTCTGCTTTCATGGCCTTGAAACTTGTGAAGGTCACAAGGTGTGTATTTGAGTGTGTCTGGTCAATGTTGTACATTTGGGGGCAGGAATGACACAGAGGAGAGGCTGTATTTTCCCTGTTGAATTCTGACAGGTTGTACACAGGCAAATAACCCCATTAATGGGAGATGTAACTTTTTATTTTTTAATTTTTTTATTAGTGAATCACCATGAGGTATAGTTACAGACTTACAAACTTTTGTGCTTGTGTTTCAGTTATACAATGCTCAAGTACCCATTCCTCCACCAGTGCCCATTCTCCACCATCGATGATCCCAGTATCCTCCCCCTCCACCCAGACCCTGCCTCTGTGGCAGGGCATTCCCTTTTGTTCTCTCTCTCCTTTTGGGTGTTGTCGTTTGCCATAGAGGCATTGACTGGCCATTGTGTTTGATCTATAGTCTACTTTCAGCACGCATCTGGGAGATGTAGCTTCTATGTATTTGTTTGTTTGGGCATCACAGCCAGTGGTCAGGGGCTGCTCCTGGCTCTGTCTCAAGGATCAATCTGGGGGTGCTTGAGGGCCCATATGTAGTGCCAAGGATTGAACCGGGACAGATGAATGCAAGGTAAGCACATTAATCTCTGTACAATCTGGCCCTTGGCGATGCAACTTTTATCACTTAGTTGAAATGGTATCTGTCACACTTCTCCATTGTTAATAAGTATAATGCTCTTATTAATTTATAAGTAATTAACAAAATTTTGCAGGGAGAGAACTTGAGATAATGTAAATCTCCTGTTCCTCATGAAAATTTCGCCTGATAGTTTTTGTTTCCCTTGGTGATTCTGGTCTCATTCAACTAAATCTATGATGGTTGCAAAATAGTGGTTTTCTATCCATTCTTCTGTGTTTATTTGTTGGCGTTCTCCTCTAAGGAAGAGTTTTTTCTCTCTATTTGTTTATTAATGTACTTATTTATATTAATAAGAACTCAGGGGCTCTATCACTGTCTATTTTGATGCTCAAATTGTCCTAGACTTAGCCATCGGGGAGCCCCATAAATGAGACTTAGGATCTTTCAAAAAAATTTTTTTAAACAGTCACTTCCCCACTCCCACACTTCCCTTTCCTTCATTGTTGCTGCTGTTGCAGTGACAAAGAGCCTCCCATGGGCCTGGGTGTGTTGCTCCCACATCGGCTGGTGGTGCGTGTCGTGGGCTGCCTCCTTTCATTGTGGTGGCTGGTTGCACCCTGGCTTGCCGGGGCACATGCTCTTCAGTAGTGGGGCCCTGGGACATCGCTGCAGTGCTGAGGCAGGCACCTGCTAGGCTTCCTGCTGTGGGGCCCACACACTTCCTGTGGGCTTTGCCAGAGCTACAGTCCTCTGATTGCTCACACATTCCTGGCAGAGGTGCATCGGGAAATCATTTGCATTACCAGGGATCCTAGATAACACCGCTGCTCTGGGTTCAAGTGGCAGCCCTGGGGACTGAACTTTGAACCTTCTGCAGAGAATCACAGAACTGTTCCCCCAGCCCCCCAATTTGCTTTCAATCAGAATAAAATACAGAGAAATTGCAATTTTTAACATTTAGTGTACGCTCAGTGTACTCGTTTGTGACACGAGGCACACTCACATCGTCGCCTAATAGCATAGTTCTTTCTCTTGTGAAATTGGAATTCTGTGCCCCTTAAACAACCCCTCCTTGTCCCTGCAGCCCCCTGTGTTGTACACAGGCAAATAATCCCATTACTGGAGATCTAACTTCTGTGTGTTTGGGCATCACAGCCAGTGGTAGTCAGGGGCTACTCCTGGCTCTGTCTCAAGGATCACTCCTGGAAATGCTGGAGGGTCATATGCAGCGCCACTCCCTGTCTCTGTGATCAGGACTAGATACCTCTGAAAGTAGCTCCTATAGCACTGGCCTATTTGGAACAAGTTCACTTCACTGAGAATAATGTCCTGAGGTATGTGGGATCCAAAGAAGCTTCTAGGGGAATGTCAAATGCACAAAGGCAATAGGAAGGAAGAGCAGAAGACTCATCTTCAGTAGGAAACCTTCCTCTGGCAAAGGGTGGGGAGACAAGGGGAAGGGAACATTAAGAAAATGGGCGGGGGGGGGGGGCGGTAGAAAGTGCCTACCAGGGAAACTGGGGACATTGGTGGATGCCAATGGAGGGATTGGTGCTGGACCATTGTATGTCTGAAACTTAATAATGAATAACTTTGTAACTCACAGTGATTCAATTAAAAAAAATGTCTTGAGGGAAGATCCATGTTCAAGTGTGCCTAGGAAATTCCTTTTCCAGGCTGACTGCTCTTCTCCTCCACCATGTTCCACATGTTGTTTATTCATTGGTTCTGTGAAGGACTTTCTGGGTTGCTTCCACCTTTTGATTCTGGTGAAGAATGCTGTTAGGAACAGGGTGTCCAAGTGCTTCTTCAAAACTAATCAAAACAAATTAAAATAAAGCCGGGTCCCTGCTTTTGATTTTGAGGAGAGTGTGTGCCCCAGAGTGGAACGACTGCATCATATGGCGAGTCTGTTGGCAATGTTTTGAGGAACTGCCATGTTGCTTTCCATAGCAACTGCCTGAGTTTCTATTTCCTTCATCCTTGTCAGCACTTCCTGTTCACTGGGGGTTCATGCAGGCGCCCTCTGGGGGAATGACGGTTATCTCCTTGTGGTTCTGATTTGCATTTTCCCAGGGACTAATGATGCTGACCATCCTCTCACAAGCTTATGGGTTATTTGTTTATCTTCCTTGGGGAACAAAAGTCTGTCCGAGCCCTCTGCTATATTTTAATTGAGCTGTTTGGGTTTTTGTGCTAAGTGGAGGAGTTCTTTATTTAATCTAGGTAGTATCTTGTTTTCTCCTGACAGGTCTTCATCCTTCATCCTTCTTTGTGGATGTTCCTAGCGGATTAACACCATAAAACATTTCCAAAGTTCAGTTTTCCCTGGCCCCAGTGCTAGATCCAGGCAGTTCTCTAAGATGCCCTTATTTCTTTTAGGGGAGAAAGACATTTATTTTTTGCTTGTTATTTGGGGT
Source organism: Sorex araneus (assembly GCF_027595985.1). Taxonomy (NCBI): domain Eukaryota; kingdom Metazoa; phylum Chordata; class Mammalia; order Eulipotyphla; family Soricidae; genus Sorex; species Sorex araneus. Next base: position 97,914,397 of record NC_073304.1, on the reverse strand, counting down.
CCACACCCAGTGGTGGTCAGGGCTTACTCCTGTCTCTGTGTTCAGGGGTCACTCCTGGGGACCATATGCAGGATTGGGTATTGAGAGAACCCAGGTCAGCAGAGTGCAAGGCAAATGCCTTTCCCACTGTATTATCTCTGGCCCATGGGAAGACATTTCTACAGATCTGGGTTCTTGGTCTATTCTTTGCACATGGAATAGTGGCATGATGGCAGGGCATGCTTGCTGCCTTCAGGTGGGTTCAGTGATCAATGCTGGGAATGTGTATGCACACGAGTGTGCATGTATGTGTGTGCCTGTGTATGTACATGCATGTACGTGTGTGCGCATGTGTATGTGCAAGTGTGCATGCATATGTGTGTTTGTATGCATATGTGCATGGCTATGTGCATGCATGTGCATGTGTGCACATGTATGTGCATGCATGAATGCATGTGTGCATGTGTGTGCATATGTTTGCTTCAATATGTAAACAATGAACGCCTTCAGTCACAGCAGTGTCTCTATTTCCAATGCAGTCACACAAAATTCTCCTCCTTCCCATCTTTGCAACTTTCATCCCCCCCAGGGAAGGTCCCCCCACCCCCATGTTTTTGACCCTCCCTGTCTGCGTAGAACAGAACTCTGGGCTTGGCCTGGGCAGCTATTACTAGCTTGGCTCTTTCCTTGCTCCTCCTCTCCTCCAGCCCCCTCCCCCATCCTGCTGTCTTGAACAAGAATTGGGAAAGGAGACAGGGTCCTAATGGCTTTTCGAGGGAATGAATTATTCAGTTACTCCGGAAGGCAGGCGGAGAGAATAAAGCTGGAGTTTGACACGTGTGCGGACAGCTCCTGTGGGTTTCTGCCCTGCCCCATTCGCAGAAAGCTCAGGGACTTGCCTTTGGGGGCACGCAGGACTGTGCTCACCACCACTGCAGTGTCCTCGTGAGGCTCCCTGGGGCAGCGCCTTCCACAGCCCATCAGAAGCCCGTCTACTCTGCCACCACATTTGCTCTGAAGGCATCAGGGCCGCTGGCAGTGGGCGGGCGTGGCACCACAGCCAGGACCCAGCTGTAATTGAACCAGCCCCAGGCCCTGGCCCTGACAGGCTCAGGCATGATGATGAGGCCTGGGGCCTCCCCCAGCCAGTCTGGGGGGACCTAGACAGGCCTCTCCCTGGAGGTCGGGCCAGAAATTGGAAGGGATTCATAATTGATGCCAGAGCTCTTACTGGAGCCCAACCTCCTCACCCAGCGCACTTAGGCTGCACTTTACAAGTCCAGATGGTTTCAAGGGTTTCCTTTCATCCTGGCCACTGGCATCTGAAAGGTTTGCCTGCTCCTGTGGCTTCCGGCCTCCTTTCCACCACCACGGGGACCCCTGGGGAAGAGAAAGGAACTCCCCGTGCAAAGGGGCACTGGCTCAGCTGCAGCCTACTGAGGGGACCCCGTGGCCAGCCCAGCCCACCTCCAGCCTACAGACAGATCAGAGCAGCAGATTCACTCATACTTGCTACATGCAGGCTTTCTGGAAGGAATTCTGCCTTTGGGCAGGGGTTGGGCAGGGTCACAGGCCCTCCCGTTCCCTGTACCCTCTGAAGTGGGGATCCCGCAGTGGGTAGAGAGTCAGGGAAGGTGGGGATGATGGAAAAGCTCACAGAAAATCCTCCCAAAAGGCAGGCAGGCTGCTAGGTGCTGTCAGGTTGGACTGGGCACGGAGCTGACGCGACAAAGCAGGGAGGCTCTCCTGAATCAGAAGAAGGTGCAGGACTTGGGAAGGGGTCATGAGATTTGAGTGCTCTGAGCAGCCTGCCTGCACCTGGTGGGCGCCCCCTAAGCACAGAGCATGCAGCTCTGCTCCCCTTTGCTAAGGCTCTCCTGGGCAGGCACCAGCTCTCTCTTCAGGTGACACAAGTGCTTCCTAAGCATTGAGTGGAACAAATAGAAGAGAGGAAGGAATGCAATTTTGCTTAGGCTCCTCCCATGCCTTACTTTGCTCTGATAATATCGACAATCAATCCTTTTATTTTATGGATGGGGAAACTGAGGGTGGGGGAGTATCTGTTGGATGTGTCAGGTGGTAAGGGAAGGAGCTTGACTTGAACCTGGTAGACCAGATGTCAAAGCCCTTGTCCTTTCCCTGGGGGCGGAGCTTTGGAATGGGGGTTAACAGGCAGGATGGGGAAGTTGGAGAGGAAACGGGATGTGGGGAACCAGACAGAGGAGTACAGGAAGCAGGTGGGAAGGGAGGCCAGGGGTAGGTGGGATCCACTCACAATGGAAGAAGAAGCCAGATAAGAAGAGCTGACCGGAGCCCCATCCTCTGCCTTGGAAAATTCCAAGCCCTGGAGCTCAGACTGGGCCCAGGCAGCTCAGTAAGGCACTCAGGGGATCACATGTGGTGCCAGGGATTGAACCAGGATCAGTGGCATGCAATACTTGTGGGGGGCTTCTTGTCGGGGTTTCTCTCTTTGGCTCTTCTGGAACAATAGCATAGCGGGTAGGGCGTTTGCCTTGCACATGGCCAACACGGGTTCCGTTCCTTTGCCACTCTCGGAGAGCCCGGCAAGCTACTGAGAGTATCTCGCCCGCATGGCAGAGCCTGGCAAGCTCCCCGTGGAGTATTCGATATGCCAAAAACAGTAACAAAAAGTCTCACAATGAGAGACATTACTGGTGCCTGCTTGAGCAAATCGATGAGCAACGAGATGACAGTGATACAGTGAAAACAAATCTAGAAGTCAACAATTTATGGGGGCTGGAGCAATAGTACAGTGGGTAAGGCACTTGCCTTGCCCGTGGCTGACCAGGGTTTGATCTCTGGCATTCCAGAAGGTCTCCTGAGCACTTTCAGGAATGCCCCCTGAGTGCAAAGCCAGGAGTAACCCCTGAGCTGCACGGGGTGTGGCCCAAACAAAACAAAACAAAAGTCAACTATTTCTGGGCTACCAGAAATGTTTGTCCAGCCCTAGTTTGAATCCCTGGCACCGCATATGGTTCCCTGAGCACTGCCAGACTCCCTCCTGAGCAGAGAGCCAGGAATAGCCCCTGAGTACTGCCAGGCCTGACCCAAAAACCGATAAAAAAGAAAAAAAAGGGATAATTTCTTTTAAACTTTGCCTGTAGACAGTGTGTCGCTTTGCTTGTCCCAAGGCGTAGATGTGGCCTGTACTCTGACCCTACTGGCTGGAATTCCCGCACACACAACCCCCCCCCCCCCCGCCCCCAGTGTTCCCTCGCCACAGTTCCTGGAGGTACAGAAGCTTCCCGGTTATGGGCCCAGCAGGCCTATGTTCGGACAGGGCCCCCCACTTAGCACTGTGCCCATTGGGATCAGTCTCTCAGGCTCGCCGAGAACCAGTTTCCCTTTCTGAATCATGAGGTTTTTGTGTTCGGAGCCACATATGGAGATTGGGCCTGAGCATGAAATGATGGACAGGGCCGTGTCTAGGGGCCACCTTCAGTGGGGGCTCAGGGGACCAGGCAGGTCCTGCCCTCTCTCAGGCTATCACAGGCTGGGGGGTGGAGTGTGGACAGGGCGCCCTGGCCATCAGGGTTAGAGGAGTAACAGCAGGCAGGCTTGAGAACCAGACTTCCCCACGGGGGCCTGCAGGGAGGCTCAGCAACATTCTTAGTCTGTGGGTCAGCGGCTGCCTCCTGCTTCTGTGAGCGGCCAGCCAGGAAGTACACACAATGGACTTTTTGTTGTTGGGCTCAGAAATAGCTCTGGGACTAGAGTCATGGGCTGGGTGTGAGCACTGTAAATATTTCACTTCTCTACACCAACTTTTCCTGTCAGACTCACAGAGGTGGGGACCCCTGGGCGGCCCACCCAAGACAAGCCCTCCTGACCTTTGATCCCCTCACTCCCGGGCTCCCCCGCTCCAGGGGGCTGCCCTGAGCTTTCCCTCCCCAGTTCCCCTGCTGCACCCACCCTGGCACCTCCAGCCCCCTCACATTTTATTATAGAACACCCAGGCTGCCAGACTACTGTGCCTGCCTGCCCCTGGAAATATGGTCCTCCATGATGGGGGCCGGGGGTGTCAGGACCCCAGCTCTCTCACTCCTGGAATGCATTGAAGACATTCTCTATGCAGCTTCATTTCTGCCCCATTTCTCCTGCTTATTTTTGTTTTGTTTTTGTTTTACCTCCTGCTCTTCATTTCTCCATTCCACTTTCCCGCTCCTTCTGATCAACCACAGTCATACAAATCCTTCCTTAAGCTACTGGGGTGGGGGGGGGAGTACACAGGGCTGGGCACAGAGAAGAGGAGAGTTGTGTGTGTGTGGGTTTGTGTGTGTATGTGTGTGCACATGTTTTAAGTATGCAGGTGTGTGCATATGTATATTTGTGTGCTTAGATATGCAAATAGATGTATGCAGGTATGTGCATGTGTGTATTTGCATGCTTACATGTGCCTATGGACACTTGTGTTGGTGTATTGTGTGTGAGTGCTCTGCCACGCTCGTCCTCATAGTGGGGAAGGGGCAGGAGAAGACACAAGAGCCTGGAGGAGAGGTCCTGTGGAGTGTCCTGCGGGCACAGAGTCAGTGAACAAACCAAGGTGGGGGTCAGGAGGGTCCAGCAGGCAATCTCCCACATGTCCTGCTAAGAACCAGAGGGGGTCACTTCCCTGAGTCTGGAGGCCTCTGGGCAGGGCCTCGCAGATGTGCGTCCCAGAGCGCACACACATTGCACACAGCCGGCAGGGTGCTCAGCGCCTGGCTCCATCTCTCAGTGGCCCTTCTCTGGTCCTTAGCACCCTTCCCAGAACTCTCACTTTGGGGGCAAGAGAAGAACACCTGGGTGTTCAAAAGCCAAGTGGCCAAGTGGTGGTAATGAATAGTGAGAACAGGGAGAAAAGGGCAGGAGACTGCGGAATGGACGTGTGGGACAATCACCACCATCAATGCCTGGGAAGAGGCTTGAGCTGGGAGCGGGGGGACGGGCACATGGTATCTCCATTAGGGACACCAAACACAGTCTGTCTAAGGCTGCCTTAGATCTTTGCCAGCACTCCCCAGGACGAATGGCTGGCCTGGGTAGGGAGGGTTACGAGGCAAAATATGGGACACAATAGCTAAATTTTGTTGGTTTTTGTTGTCCTTGGAGTGAGGAACTCTTTATTAAGGTATCATAGTCTACAGCATTGCTGAGCTTATTGCTTTACTCTTCTGTTTGTTTGGGCCACACCTGGCTATACTCAGGGATCACTCCTGGTGGACTGGGGTGAGGGCATGACCTGTGTGGTGCAGGGTCTGGGTATAAGGCAATGCTCTGCCTGCTGTGTTCTCTCTCTGGCCCCGATTGATTTATTCTTGCATTATTGAGCCACACTCACCCATAGAGAGCAAATCTGAATCTCCAATGAACAACAGATTCTTCAGTATAAACATGCATCTCACCTGACATCCAACAGACTGATCCTAAACAATTACCTACAGCTTATCTAAACTTCAAGTGTACCTGGGTGTCCCGAATAAATGAATGGATGGATGAATGAATCTGGTGACCAGATCTGGCTATCTTAGTGAGGTGGTTTTAGCGTCCTGGCAGCTCACTGGGTCCAGGATGTTCTGTGAGAGTTTTGGAGCCAGGAGCTGGAAGAGGCTGTTTTGAAACAGCAGCTGTAGTACTGTTTGTTGTAGACCGAAGGACATAGTTGAAGACCAGCGGAGTATGTACTAGGTCACAGACTTTGTCACCTACACCCCTTCCTACTCCTCAGCTAGTTTCACCTGTGAGCCTCAGTGTCCCCAACTGCATTCATCTCCAGGAATGTGCCCTCTGACCCTCTCCAGCCCAGCGGTTCACAAAAGCCTGGTTTGCACCCTGACTCCCATGGCGTTTCTCTTGCTAGTGAATTCAGCAGCCTGGGAAGTCGCCCTGGAAGGAGAAAGTTCCTGGAAGGCGCTTTTCTGATGAAGATGGTGAGGGGCTGGAGCGATAGCACAGCGGGTAGGGCGTTTGCCTTGCTCGCAGCCGACCCGGGTTTGAATCCCAGCATCCCATATGGTCCCCTGAGCACCGCCAGGGGTGATTCCTGAGTGCAGAGCCAGGAGTAACCCCTGTGCAAAAGGGGAAAAAAAAAAAAGAAGCAGAGATGGTGGAGACTTGAGGCCACACCTACAGGCGCACCTGGGACCATGCCCACCTGGCACACTTCTAGCCCAGATACACAACACCTGAAAGGCTACTCCCAGCCAGGCACCAGGAAACCAGGCACCCCCCACCCCCACAGAGGCTGAGCCCCTTTGCCTGCTTGTCTAACACTAACAGCCTCACCGCTGCTCGTTCAGGAGGGCAAAGCCTCCCAGCCCACATCCAAGGTTGGTCTCTCGGGCCAGAGCCTACAGCCACCTGGCACGCATGTGCATGGCTAGTGGGCTGGAGAGGGACCATGTACTCCAACTCTCCCCACGAGGCACCCGGAGAAACCAAGGCCCTGAGAGAGGAAGGCCACTGCCGAGCAGGCACTCACATCCCCTGTTCAGTGCTCAGTTCAGTGCTCAGTGACCACCCGTTTTGGAGAACCAGTACACACATACTAAATTACTGACACCCCCTATACACTTAGCGCCCGCAGTAACTGAGTACAGATCCTCTGCCCTATGTACCCGAGACTGAAACGCACGCACATCACTGGCGCTTGACTGAAACGCATGCCCGGCCTGGCTGATATTGACATCCCGCTCCCCCCCCCCCCCAGTTCAAGTTTCCTGCTTCTGTTGTCTCTTCCTCTGCCTGAACATGGCTGCCCCTTTCCCCAAGGCCCCTTTCCAGCTCCCCCAGCAGAAGCTCTGCTTCCTCAGTGCCTCTCCAGTGTCCCTCTTGGGTGGTGCCCACAGGCCGACCCACTTCCCAACCCGGGGGCGCCTGGCATTTGCACAGCTGTCTATAAGTTACAAAGCTTTCCCCAGGATATCATGTCACGCTATATTTCCCCAAAGGAGACTCCGGCCCCGGCAGGGAGCACCTGTGTCTCTCGGGCTATTACCCCTGAGATGCCAGATGGAGCCGGGGGTGCAAAGGGTCCCTTGCAAAATGTCAAACTGTAGCCAGCAAACAGACACAGCCGTGCGTGCAGCTCAGCTGCGCCCGCGGAGCTGGGAACAGAGGCCTCCCGGGCTGCCCTACGCCTGACTTCCCAGCTCATTGCCCAGCACGGCAAGGACGAGCAAGTGCTCTGGGGCTGCAGACCGGAACCCAGCTGCCCTTCCTCGTGCCTCAGGGCCCCAGGTGCCCATTAGGTGAGGGCGGAGTCCCAGCCCCTTCCTGCTCCCACCCCCACTCTCTCTTCCCAGACTTTTCCCTGTTCTGCTCTCAGCCCGCCCTCTGAGGGCTCCTTCCAGTCAACCTTGCCTCCTTTTTGGTGGAGTCTTTTTCCCCTGGCGCTGTCTCTGGTCCCCAGCACCGCGTGGGCTGGGCTGTGTGTGCGGGAGCTGGATCTCAGCTGAAGTCCCAGCTCTGCTCTTTGGAGCTGCAGGGCTCGCACCACCTTCGCGATGCTGAATCCAGATCAATTCTAACAAGATCCCCCAGGGAGTCAAAAGCGTTTGAGAAAAAAAGCTGATGTCTCACCACCCCAGGGAGCCCCATCGCACAGGGCAAGGCATGGGAGGCTGGGCACTACGCCAGCTGCTGCAGTGTTGGGAAACCAGCCTCGGGTATCAGGTCTCCGTCTGCCCAGTGGAGACAAAAACTCGCTCTGCCACCAGAGTGCCCAGTGGCACGCTGACTGAGGAGGGGACAGGGGACTCCTAGGACTCCCCTGAGAGAGAACTCTGGGAATTTGCATCATACTGAGGCCTTTTTATTTATTTTTCTTTTGGGCCCACGCCCAGCAATGCTCAGGGTTTACTCCTGGCTCTGTGCTCAGGAATCACTTCTGGTGGGTGCTGCTCTATGTGCACTGACCCCTACATTATCTCTTCAGCCCCCATCGAAGCCTTCTATGGAAAAACAATTTTTTAAAAAAATTTTAGGTTTGGAGCGATAGCACAGCTCGGGTTCTATTCCTCCGTCCCTCTCGGAGAGCCCGCAAGCTACCGAGAGTATCCCACCCACACAGCAGAGCCTGGCAAGCTTCCCGTGGCATATTCAATATGCCAATAAACAGTAGCAGCAAGTCTCACAATGGAGACGTTACTGCTGCCCACTCTAGCAAATCGATGAACAATGGGACAACAGTGCTACAGTGCTACCGTGCATGTTTGGAAGCTGAAAAAAGATGTGGAGAAGATTCCTTTCTTAGGCATAAACCCAGAGCAATAATTTTACAGACAATGAAAAGAAGGAGAGAGAAAATGCATGGTCAGAGTTTGTGAGGCTGGGATTGGAGTCTGGGCCTTTTCTACCTGGAAGCCCCCTTTACCCCCGGAACACTGCCCCCGCCCTTCCATCAGCCCAGGCAAAGCAACTTACTCATGTCGGGCCTATCTTGAGTGCCACGTGGCTGAACTAAAGAGCTCTTGGATGCAATCTGCATCTTCCTTAACAACAGAACACCGAAGTACGTGAGTGGGCAGCTTCTCCCAGCCTTCAGTGGGGGAAAGGCAGGAGACTTGAGGCCCCTGAAAAGGAAGCCGAGTGATTTTTGCTGGTGAGGCATTGTGGCAGGCCCTGGGACACAGAGGAACACAGCACAGTTTCAGTCTCATGTCGCTCCCATGTGGAAAGGCCATGTGTCCTACACACTAGAGAGGCCCTGGGACAAGCCCAGCTGTTAGTGGAGGAGTTTCAAAAAGAATGAGAACACAAACCTTGGGCTGAGAAGCCCTGGATGCTTCCAGAGGATGCTGGGTTGGCAAGCCTGCTGGCGGATAGGAGTTTGATCCTGAGGCTCAGAGAGCACGGCACACAAACCTGGAAGCTGGCAAGGTGTGTTTATGGGGTGGGCAGCAGCACCTTCTGCTGTCATAAAGTACCCAAGACTGTCATCTATTACATAATTACACATCTCAGAGCGGGGAGTCCAAGGTCTGGGACTAGCGTGGGGTGTGATGAGGATCTTGTTGTTCCGTCTTAGAAAATGTCTTTTTTGTGTCCCCCCTCCTCCCCACACACTTTATTTAAACATCATAGTTTACAAAGTTGTTCATGATAATTTGTTAGGCATTCAATATTCCAACCCCACCCCTCCACACCCCACCCCTGCTGTCAGCTTCCCTCCACCATTGTCTCCATTTCCCTCAAGCTTGTGTTCTTGCGGGACGGAAGGAATGAAGGAACTCTTTGGGGTCTCATCTCTAACGGCTTTGACTCCATTCAGCAGGGGCTTTAGTTTTATGAATGAACCATCTCCTCAAACCCCCTCCAATACCATTGCATTTGATTTAGTGAGGGACACGCCAATACTTAGACGACCATGAGAAGTTCACAAGCTTCTTCTGTAGGCGATCAGAGCTGAGGTCCTGAGTTCTCTGTTGGAGCTGCTGGGCTCTTTGGTGATAGCTGGACAGCAATGACAGGTAATTAGTAAATAAATGAGCATGACCGTGTTCCCATGCAACTTTATTTATACACACAGAAATTTGAATTTCATAGAATTTTTTGAGTGTCAAAATATTATTCTCCTCACGATGCTTTCCGGCCATTTAAAAAAATCAAAACCAGTCTCTGCTCCTAGAGCACAGAGGCATGTGGTGGGCTAGACTTGGCTGGCAGGCCACATTCAGATGTAGACGCAGGGTGAGAGATGGGCTGGAAGGGCAGGTTGGAGCCAGGTTACGGCGGGCATTAATGAGGAGTTTGTCTGTTTTCCAAACCCAAGTTGGCTGTAGGAATTTATGACATTCAGACATTCCGACAAAGCTGCTTCCTAGGTAAGTGGGTCCCCAGGGGAAGGGGCGCCATGATTTGGGATTATTTTGCCTTTTACTGAAAGTGGCAAGACAGAGGAAGGAAAGGTTTGCAGAATGAACCTGAGAGTCGGTTTTAGGCCCTTATGTTTATTTTTTTTGGGTGGTGCTTAGGGCCTCCTCCCGACTCGGTGCTTGGGGGTGGCTCCTGGCAGTGCTTGGAGGACTGTGTAGCTTTGAGAATCAACGCCAAGGGCTCCAGTATGCAGAGCCCGTGCACGGGCCCTTTGAACTATCTCCCCCAATCCAACTTCAGGCTTTTGAAAGTCTGATACTAAATATCAGTGAGCGAGATGTTAACCAGGTTATTAAGTCTTTGGGTCTGAAGTGGAGTGTTAAATAGGGCAATATATTTTTTAAGTTTTATATTTTTAAACATGGCAATATATTTAATTTTTTTAATCACTGTGAGATTAGTTATAAAGCTTTCATGATCGGGTTTCAGTCAAACAATGTTCTAACACCTATCCCTCCACCAGTGTACATCTCCCACCAGCAATATCCACCGTATTCCTCCTGCCAACCCCCTATCCCTTGGCAATATTATTTTAATGGACTGGGATAGATAGAGTGATAGTACAGTGGGTAGGATGCTTGCCTTGCACACAGCTGACTCTGTTGAATTCCCAACACTGCATATAGTACCTCAGCTAGGAGTGATCCCTGAGCACTGAGCCAGAAGTAAGCCCCAAGCACCTCTGGGTCTAACTTCCAAACAAATAAACAAATGAAAGGAAGCCATAACACCCCAACCAAATGTCCAGTGAGCTCAAAAACTCAAAGTGTTTGAGCACCATGATCAGGTGTGTCGCCCCTGGTCATGGCAACAAAAGCAAAGGGAGGGAAGAGAGAAAAAATATATAATTGAAAATTGAAGAAAAGAAAGACAAGTGTGGAGACTTCCCCAGGCTGCCGAGAACTCAGGAGAGTTTGCATGAGTGGGTGTTGGGGGGATCTGGTGACACGGTGTCTTGGCGACATGATGAGAGAGATCAATGAGGAGGTGGACGTGGAAATCAGAGAGAGCAAGGGTGGTGTCGATAAGCCTTCGGAGATATTCTCACCTTTGCAAAGCAAATGAAATGAAGCATTAGTCATGAGGGGAATTGCAATGGCTCTGAAGGTAGCCCCCTTCTGTTGAGGTCTACCCTGACCTGGGCCCCAGGTCCGACTCCATGGGTGCTGGCTGGAAAGAGACAGGTCTGCCTGAACTACTCCAATACTGTCGGTCTCCAGGTAGATGTAAATAATAAGTGGTGTTGGCAAGTGGGGTGTGGGGGCCACAAACACTGTGTTTGAGGATCTGAGAAAGCAGCCCTGGGTAGGTGCTGTCAGTCTGATGCTGGCAGATGAGGAACCTAGAGGAGGAGGCGTGCATGCAGGGGGAAGGGAAGTTTCTACCAGGCAGTTAAGAAACAGCAGGAGATGGACTGAAGAGAGAATAAGGGTTAAGGTGTTTGCCTTAAATGCAGCTGACCCCAGTTTGATTCTCCTGGACCACATATGAGTACAGCCAGGGGTCACTCCTAATAATAGGTCCAGGAATAGCCACTGGGCACTGCTGGCTGTAAGAAAGAAAGAATGAAAGAAAGAAATAATAAAAGAAAGAGAAAGAAAGAGAGAGAAGTAAGGGAGAGTAAGAGAGAATAAAAAAGGAAAGAAACAAAGAGAGAAACTAGGAGAGGAAGAAAGAGAAAGAAGGAGAGAAGGAAGGAGAGAAGAAAAGAGAAAGAAAAGAGAGAGGGAGATGGAGGGAAAAGGGAAGGGGACGGAGAGAAAGAGAGAGGAAGTGAAAGAGAGAGAGAGACAGAGACAGAGACAGGGAGAAAAGGACCAGGCTGTGGCTCAAGTCAGAGAATGCATGCCATGTGTGAACCCCAAGTTCAACCCCTCATCTTGTGTGACCCCTGCAATAATAACAAAAGAAAAGTAAGGAGGCTTTGGGAGAACTGCAAGTGACTGATGTGGCATGCTGGGAGGTCGTAATAAGGGGACACAGGGAGTGATGGGGTACCGGGAGTGAGAGCACACTTGGAGCATTGGCTACAATAGAATATTTAAGTTTGCAAAAGTGAGAATAAAAGGAAAACAGACAAAACATTGATGTGACTCGCCACGTGCCAGGCACTGAGCTGGCTGCCTTTTATACTTATCTTGAATGTGAGATTTTCCAGTATTAGACAGACCAAAGGTCAAATCCTGACTGTGCAAGGTATAAGAGCTGTGTGGCCTTGTCCTGTCCTGTCTCCTGGCAACCTCAGCTCCATCTGTAGCCTGGAGATGGTGCTTCTCTTCGAGGGTTATTACAAGGCTTCGGTGAGATCATAAGGGATGGGGAGGGGGCAGAAATAAATCACTTGCATTCCGCCAACCCAGAACCAATGGGAGAGATCCCTGAGCACAGAACCAGAGGTTCTAAGCACAGCTGGGGGTGGCCCAAGTTCCTGCCCTTCCACCATCAAAAAAACAAACAAACAGCAACAACAAAAAAACCCAAACAAAACAACCCAACAAAGACCTGGTTGGAAATGGTGAGAAGGATGGATGCAGAGGGTTCTAGGGGAATGAGTTGGGGGGCGGGCGCAGGGGCTACTTTTTTAAATGAGGGGAGCAGAGCAAAGGACGTGGGCCAAGGGTGGCAGAGCCCCTCACTAAGACAAAGGGAAAGCATGGCCTAGGGAGACTGTCTTTAAAGCTGGACAAATTGAGTTAGAGAACGCTGCAGAATACCAGATGGGGTGGGCCCGGGGAGCGGGGCTGTCTGCATGCAGGTGAGCGGCTGGCTCCCGGGGAGGGTCTGCCAAGGGCCAGATGGCAGGTGAGCAGCGGGGACCCCGGAGGGTTTTTAGACCAAGTGGGAATAAACCGAGACTGAGTTCACCCAGAACTCGATAGTTCATCAGACTCGGGACGGGCTGTGGCTCGGGGATCCTGCGTCCGGTGTCTCAGCCCTGTTGAGGGCGAGGTTCCTTGGCTGCAGAGGGGGAGCAGGAGTGAAAGCTGCCTCCTGAGGGAGCTGCCAACTTATAAATACAGGATAATGAGATTAGCCACCCCTCCTCCACCCCATGGCCTGGTCTTTGCAGTAGGGGGCACAGCCCAATCCAAGTGCCAGAGGGTTTCGAGGGGAGAGATCTGGAGAAGATAAGAGACTTCTGGGGTGATGGGGAAGTGGCCTCTGTTGTGCTTTTGTCCATTTGTTCACTCTGAGCTGGATGCCAACAGCAACGTCTCACAGGGGCCCTGGAAAAGCCCCATTTTACAGATGGGCAGTAAGAAGGGTTGTACTGTGCGTCCAAACAACCAGAGTGAAACTGAACCCCAGGTCCCTGTGTCTAGTTGTGTACAGGCTTCCCCTGACCACCACACAGTCAGGGTCCGAGGTCGACTTGGGGCGGGGCTGGGCACAGCGCTTGCACTTGAGGTTCAAGTTGCTAGTTTTGCGGCATGTCAAATTACTGCCCAAGTCCCTGAGAACAAACTGAGTTAACACCCCATTAAATACAATGGACTTCCAGCGCGCGTGCCACACGTGCCTGGACTGAAACTAGCTGGTGCCAGGCCCGGAGGAAGATGCACTGCGCGCGCGCGCCCGCGCCGTCTTCCTGCCTCCGAAACGCACGCGGCAGTGCGGGAGGAGCACCAGCAGCAGCCCTGGAGCTCCGCGGCTGAGGAGCCCCGTAATGAAGTCTTTCTGGAAGGTAGGGAAGGGCTGTGTGCCGGCTGCTATTTTTAGACATGCTGGAGCTGCACAAGCCTTCCTGGCCCTGCACTTTCTCCCGCAGCGAGGGGCCCTGGGGGAACGCAGCCAGGAATTTAGATGCTATTTATTGTATTTCCTTTTATCAGTCAAATGATTTTCCTATTTCCCACATAGATAAAGATCTTCCGCTCACAGCTCCAGCTTGTTGACCTTGTCAGGAAGCTGTGTGGTCTGGAAATTGGTCCCTGAGAGAGGAGGGCAAGGATGGGTGGGTGGGGAGGTGGGGTGGGCGGGGCGGGGAGTGCTTCTTCCAGCAGGGAGAAGATGGGCTTTAAAAAAAATGAAATAAGAAGCCTTTCCTTTCCACTCTAACAAAACTGATTATGTTGTGCTTTTTATTTTTTTAAACTGCAAGGTTGTGTAATCAGCTCCCAGTTCTCCCCACCCCTACTTGAGTATGTTTCAACCACCCCATCATACACACCTAAACATGTGTGTACACACATGCACACAGCACACATGCACACACACACATGTGCACGTGTATGTGTGCATGCACGCGCACACACACACACACACACACACACACACACACACTTGCTCACTTCCCTCTCTTTCGGCAGTCACCCCACCCTGGCCCTGGCCCTGGCCCAGCCGAGCTGCTGTCTTGGCAGGCAGAGGGACCTGGGGGCGGCAGCTTGGTCTCAGCATGTAAGCTGAGCTGTTCTCCATGGTGCCAGCTCTCGACGCCCCTTGGAGATGCCAGTGTGCCCCCATGGAAGCAACTTTCCTTTGCAGCCAGCAAGGCCTTGAGAAGCATGTTCCCAGGTCAGTCAAGGGGGTGGTAGCAGGATGGCTCATGGGCGGGTACTCTCTTGTGTGGGGGGGGGGCTGAGGTTGGGGAGGGAGCATTGTTCTGGGGTCTTTGGCTTCTCGCCTGGGCCTGTGGGCCAGGTTCATGGTCAGGAGATCTTGCAGCTGATCCTCACCTTCTCATAATGGACCCGGAGTTTGATTATAAATCCTCTTCGTATGCTGGCTTGTTCTCAACCACAAAGCACTGAGAGAGCGAGGGGGCTACCTCCTGCAGACTCAACATTTGAAGAGCAGGAGTCCACGCCCCCTCCTCCCTGCAGGCATCTGCAGAGCTGCCTGCACCACCCCTGCCCGGCCCGGCCCCCCCTCCCCCCCGCCCCACCGGCCGGGACAGCAGAGGGCACGAGCTCTCCTGACAGCTGTGTCCCCGGCACTCGCCCACACATCTGGAAACTAGCTTCAGCTCTGTGCGATCCTGGAGGAAGGTCTGTCTGCAAGAGACACTGGCACCCGAGTGTGCACACGCCGGCCAGAATTCCACGCTCCCTTGCACCCCGTTGGCCCCTCCAGAGCACTTGTGGAATGTGGGGAATTTGCCTGGCCCAGGCAGCCAGCACAACTTGAGTCCTGGGCTTGGTCTGGCCTGGGTGGAATGCTTGGAGGGGCCACCTCGGGTCCGACCACCTTTGCCCTTCCCTCCCATGTCGAGGATGGAAAAGAAAATAGAAAGGCCGGACCTCCCAGAACTTCCCGCCTCCCTGGCGGGCAGAAAGCTAAAAGTGTTTGGCTCTGCCCTTCCGGCCCTCCTGAAGAGACTAAAATGCCCACGTTCCCAAATCCTTCTCAGGGAAACAAATCGCTCACTATGGGAGCATCTTCTAGAATTCCCAGTGCTTCAAATGCCAAAGCGATCTGCAGAGAAGGAAGTTGGGCGAGGAACAAGGGGCTGGAGCGGGACGAGGCCTGGCTGCTATTCTTGATTGCTCCTTAGATGTCCCAGAGCCACATGCATTTAAATGTCCACATTTCCCCGCAGAAACCGGCAATCTGTACTTCCCTTGGCCAAACAATGCATCAGTTGTACACAGTGCGGGAGAAATATGTTCTATTCTTTTATGAACAGAATGTTAACACCACCTAGAATCAATATTTGAATCTGAGAACACGATGAGCGGGTTTGTTGTATGTTTCTGCCGGTTTAGGGAGAGGAAGTTTGGAGGAAGCAGGAGATGCCTGACCAGGATCCTGCATCCAGAAAGGCAGGGCGGGGGGTGGGGACGTGGGGCGGGGGGGGGGGGCAAAATGTGTGGGCTGGGGCCTCACCAGGGTGTGGGCCTGGGAGAGTGGGGGCAGCTTGTTTTCTTCCTGCTCTGGCCCCTCGGCCTCCTAGCAGCAGGACTAGATCTGCAGACTGGTCAGAGAGAGCTGCCAGGGCAGTGGGGGGCGGGGTGTGTGTGTTCCCGGTCACATCCTGCATCTGGCACTGGCTCCTGTTTATGACAGAGGGAGCTGTGACAAACACACAAAACTCTCAGGTGAGAAACTTTGGGGGACTGGAGACAGGAAGGGCTCTCGGCTCATGCACAGTGGGGAGGGGGTATGTGGGGGGGTCAGACTGGCCTCAGCTGAGAGTGACAGGGGTAGTGACAGAAGCTGGGGGTCTTCTGCCCTTGCAAGTTGTCCTCCTGAGGCATTAGGGATGGGCCCCCAAGCACCTTAGACCAGTCGGTTTCTTAACACTGCTTTTTTTTTTTCCTTCTGAAAAATTTGACTGCCTTTCTGTTGCCTTGCATGTGGCAAACTTGGATTCAACCTCCCTCTGCACCCCATAAGTTCCCCCAGTACCACCAGGGATTATCTCTGAGCACAGAGACAGAAGTAAGCCTTGAGCATCAGAGGGTGTGGTCCTCCCTCAAAAATTTAAAAAAAAAAAAAAAGGATTGCCTTTACTGACTCTGGAGTCAGTGACTTGCTCTTTGGATGTAAATTCTGATATATATATATATATATATATATATATATATATATATATATATATATATATATATATATAAACCAAACACAAACTGATCTGAGAGATCGTAAGGGTCAAGGCACTGACCTTGCATGCCAGTGACCCAGGTTTCACCCCAGCACCACATATGGTCCCTCAAGTCCCACCAGGAGTGATCCCTGAGTGCCGAGGCAGGAGTAAGTCCTGAACACTGCTGGGTATGGCCCCCAGCCCTCCTTCCACTCATATCAAAACATGAAGATAAACCTTTTCCTTTTCCTTAGAAGATTTCAGTTTGCCTGCACCCTGGTGTCTGAACCCATCCGCTGCTCTGACCCCCCCACCCCCTAATCCCCTCATCCTCACACAAAATAAGTCTTCTTTGTTCAGTGGCTGAGTTGGGGTCTCATCTCCTGAACACGGGGGCTTCTACTTTCAGATTCAGTGCTGAAGGTTACCTGTTCCAGTTCTTGTTTCTCACATTATGTGCCTGGAAATCATTATGGCATAACTGTCAGAAAAGTCTTTTCTTCTCTAATAGGCGCCATCATTAGAAAAATCCGTTGGCTTATATATAAGATTGAGATGTAATTAATCTTCCCTCATTTAGCTGCAGTCGCATTTTCAGGCTCCAGGGTGTTTGTTGTTGGGGTTGCACAATCCCAACGTATAATTTTTTATCATCAATAGCTCTTTCCCTGTTTTTTTTTTTCCCCAGCATGTTTAATTGTTACAGAGCTCTCTTTTTCTGTCCTATTTAATTTTCATCCAGTTCTAAGAAACAATCAGTAAATATCCCAATCCTATTTGCTATCAAATCTGGCATGATAAATGTGTTATTTCTCTGCCAGCCACTGGGGTGTTTAGCAGCTTCCCTGTAGACGCAAAGATCCCCCTGCAGAAATCCCATGCGAGACACCTATGTAAGCTGCATGCTTTGCACAGCTTCAAGACTGTACCCGAGAGGAGCCAACAGGAAAGCTGTCCTTTGGTCCAGATGCTATTCTGGAGTCAACACGAGAATCAAAGAACAGTCCGTGCTGGGGGTTCTTTGATTCGAGAAGCCTTGAATGTGGGGTGGTGGAGGTGGGTGGGGTGTGGCTTTTTACCTGCAGAGCTGAGCAGGAACCTATGAGGAAAGAACTTTAGTTAATGTCACTCCCATGTCACCCCTTGTTGTTTAGCTTTAATATTATCAATAGGGTCAGTGAGACAGCTCAAAGGGCTGGAGCAAATGCATTGCATATTGGAGGCCCCAGTTCTGTTCTGGTACGATGAGGTCCCTGAGTGTCACGGAGAGTGACTCCCATGGTCTGAGCATCACTGGGAGTTGTCCCTGAGCGACACCCCCCTAGCACTGCCAGGTGTGTCCTCCCCCACCCACACCAAAACAATCAACAAGACCAAAACAATCACACTGTCAATAGAGATGCTCTCTGACCAGCAGCCATGAATCTCGAAGAACTTGTCCAGGGCCTGATTTCCAACGTCTCTGCTGCGTCTCCAGGCTTCTGCTGCAGCGAATGTGCCGAGAGTTCTGGGAACCCCATGAGAACCTGGCATTCGGAAGCTGCTGCTGTCCCTCCTGCCCAACTCACTCCTGGGGCTCATCCAGTGGCCACTTTGTTCTGTTCCACTCTTCTCCCCTTCAGTCTACTCTGCTCTAGCCTCAGTCCCAGCTCCCCCATCTCTGCGGGGAGGACTAACAGCCACAACTTACCCATTTCCATGCTCAGAAGTCTTCCTTTCCTAGGGCAGGCAGGAGACTTTGAAAACCACGTCATGGGTGGAATCACACGTGTCCTTGATCCTGTCTCTGATTCCAAAGTCCCTGGGATGACTCCATGTCCCCCGGGCCAGCCTCCTCTCTGCTCTGGCCTCTCTGTCCACCTCTCCCAACTCTGCACCCCTGCCTCTCATGGCTTCTCCAAGACCTTCCGGGTTCTGTTTTGACCCTTTAAATCCTTAATTTTCAAGTCTCACCTTAAGGGTTCCTTCCTTGGAGAGGCTTCTGGACACTCGCCTGTCTCTGCAGCCGAAGGGCAGTGCTCCATGTACTTAGCTTTGTTTAATCAAGTCTCCTTGACTCGAGAATCAGCCCCATGAAAGCAAGGCCATGGTCATTTTGCTGCTTCTTGATGCTGGTCACGCAGGAGCCAGACTAGACTGCCATGGGAACAGCCATTGAAAGGGTTTTGCAGCCTCCCTGGTGGAGCGGTGTGGCCAGATGAGATTGTCTGACCTGGAATGTAACCCAAGATTCTGCCTTGAGGATTGAAAAGCCCGATTCCCCAGTGCTTCTCTGATTGGCCTATCTGCCACGCCCTCCCTCCTCCCCCCCCCATGATCTTCTTTCGTCCTGAATTTCCTAACAGGCTTCTTTTTCTAAAAAAATATTTTCCCCTTTTTGGGTCACACCCAGAGATGCTCAGGGGCTACTTCTGGCTCTGTGCTCAGGAATTACTCTTGGCAGTGCTTGGGGGACCATATGGGATGCTGGGAATCGAACCTGGGTCAGCTGCGTGTAAGGCAAATGCCTTACCTGCTATGCTGTTGCTCCAGCCCCTTTCTAAAAAATTTTTAACCTTTTTTCTTTCATTGTTTGGGGGACACAACTGGTGGTACTCAGACTTACTGCTGCCTCTGTGCTCAGGAACTCTCTCCTGGCAGGGCTTAGAGGACTGTATAGGATGCTAGGGATTGAACCTGAGTCAGCTATGGACGAAGCAAGTCCCCTCCCCACTGCAGATTTCTCCAGCCCTCCAGACAGCCTATCTACACACGTCTTGAATTCAGGTATCCTGTAAAGACTAAAGACCACAGACAATGTCAATGGTGCTTGGCATAGCTTAAGAATTTCAGGCTGGAGAGATAGTATAGATGGCAAGGGGCCTGCCTTGCACTTGGTCAACCCAACTTTCATCTCCCATACCTATAGGAGTGACCCCGGAGTACCTTGGGTATATTCCAAAGACACACCCTTCCATTCTCGTCAGAAAAAATAAAGAATGTCTGGTCAAGTTTTCTTTCACCTCCCATTATGGCCTCCCCACAACAGTGGACTAAATATAACTCCCTTAGTGTGGCATTCAAGGCCCATTCAGAATTAATTTCCTACCCGGATGACTCTATTCTTTATCACTGCCCTGAAGACAGCCTGCATGCCAGGTCACTGAATAACTTCAGGGCACCGGAAATGCGCTCATGTCTCCGATTCAACATCCAGCTTCTCTTGAGAATGATCTCCTTTTAAAGGTCTGGCACTAAATATTATTCTTGAACATCATCCTTCCCTCCTTCAAGAGCTCCTTCTATATTCTTCCTTGGTATTTTCCAGAACACCTTGCTTGCAGCTGTCTGCTAATTTGTCAGATCCTATTACTGTTCCCTTTATGTCTATTGTTGGTTATTTTGTGAGTTTCTTGAGGAGAGGAATATTTCCTACTTTATAATCCAAATACACAGTACTGGACAGTGTTTGAATAAGTGGCTAGTTCTAAAGTACTCCTTCTCTGGTGGGAATGAGCATAATTCAATGACGACTGTAACCATTTGTCCTTTAAAAAGCAGAATATGGATGGGAGAGATAGTCCAGTGGGTAGAGCACTTGCTTTGCACTCAGGTGGCCTGGGTTCCATTGCCAGCACCACAAATGGTCCCCCCAAACCCCACCAGGAGTGATTCCTGCATTCAGAGCCAGGAGTGAGCCCTGAGCACAGTTGGGTGTGGCTCACAAAGCAAACCATAACAAGACAAAACCCAGAATTTCCTTTGATAAATCTAACACATTAAAAAAAACAAACCAAGAAAAAGACAAGGTATGATACACCACTGCCTGGACAAAGCTGCCTTCAACATTTCTCTCCTCAAGACAGTTGGAGCTCCCCTGGCAGGAGCCCTGGTCTCTGCCTGGACACCTTTTGGCTCTCCTGCTGATGTCTTCTCACATTTCACTTCTCTGAATGATGCCAAGTGCATTTTTGGCCACTCTCTTCCCAGCAGACGCTTTCCATTACTTGTCTGGGATTTTCTAGCCATCAGAAACTGGTTTGATTTTTCTCTCTTAGAACACTCAGTTGCCTTTTCACCAATCTAAAACAAATGCAGATGCAAGGTTTTTAGAATTTTTGTTTCCAAAGGAGCTTGAAGAATTAAAAAGGAGCCCGTTCCTTAATTTCACAGTTCAGTGAACAGCTTGAGTAACTGGATCTGTGTGCGTGTATATGTACATCCACGAACAGAGGGTGGAAGGAATTTAGCAAACATTGACCTGAAGTAAGCAGCTCAAGAAACTACAGAATTTATGATCTGAAATGGAGAGAGAGAGAGAGAGAGAGAGAGAGAGAGAGAGAGAGAGAGAGAGAGAGAGAGAGAGAGAGAGAGAGAGAGAGAGAGAATCTTACCCAGGGATTAATCTGCTAGCTGAATTTCAAATTTAGCAAGTTCAGTACAGAAATCTTGTTTTTTTTTTTTTTTTTTGGCGGGGGGTGTGTTTCCATCCTTACCCTAATGTGCTCAGAGGTCACTCCTGGCATCTGGCAGTGCTCAGAGGACCATGGTGCTGGGGATTGAACCTGGGCTTTCAAAATGCAAAGCATGTGCTCAGCCTTTTAAACTATCTCTCCAGACCCCCCAAAAGAATTTTTGTATTTTCTTCTAGGATGCTTCCTCCTTAAGTTCACATCATCTCAGACAATGCACCTCTGTGCCTTACCCAGTGGTTCAGGTCAGAAATCCGGGGAGTCCCAGTGAACTAGAGAGATAGTACAGTGGATAGGGGCTGGCTTTGCACAAGGTTAGTGGAGGTTCGATCCCAGTACCATGTATGGTCTCCTGAGCCCCACTAGGAGTGAATCTGCTCTTCCTGATGACTGTGACTGTGCACTGCTGGATATAGCTCCAAACAAGCAAATAGCAAATAACAATAGCAGAAATCCTAGGAGTCTTTTGATTTTTTTCTTTCCCTAAACCCAACCCTCAGCCACTTCTCTTTATTGTGCTGCCAAAGTCCATCTGCTCCCTTTGGCCCCCGCTGCCTCCGGCCCAGGTCAGCCTGCTCTTGCCTCCTTCCTGCTCAATGCAAAGCAGACAGGGTGATTTTAAAAAAAATCTATAAATCAGCTTTATAATTTTGTGGAATTTCAGGAGTTTAGCTTTAATCATCTATATGTGTGTAGGCGTCACCGCCTCCACCATAAATTAAAAAAAAATAGATCTCTCTCATATGTGGGATACAAAGAAACAGTCAGGGAACAACAAATGGCCAAAGGCATCGGGATGAGGATTTTGTCTGTAAAACTGAGATCAACATGGGAAGGGGTGATTGCTGGGTGGGATCCTTGGCACACCAAAGCTGGCACTCTTGTGGTGGGCGTGGTGTTGGAATGATAGATGTATGAGAAGCAGAACAGTGTTGTAAATCCAAGTACTTCAATAAAATTTATATATGTGTGTGTGTGTGTGTGTGTGTGTGTGTGCCCAGGTGCGTGTGCGCATGCGCACGCACACACACACATATCCACACACATATCAGGGGCTGGATCGATAGTATAGTGGGTAGGGTGCTTACCTTACATACAGCTGATCTGGGTTCAGTTCCCAGTGCCATATATGGTGCCCTGAGCCCCACGAGGAGTGATCCCTGAGTGTAGAGTCAGGAGTAAGCCCAGAGTACAGTCAGGTGTGGCCCCCAAGTGAACACACAAAACCCAAAGCAGGGGTAAAGCAGGGGCCCTAGATGTGCCTCGCTGGTGAGGCCCTCCCCTACACCTCGGGCACCACTCGCATTGTCTCTGCTCTGTGGGGTCTGGCCAACCAGCACTCGATCTTCAGTGGCTGGAAACCAAATGTGTGGGCAAACACCAGACTATGACATTCGGACAACCAAGGACGGCAACTACGGATGGAAGGGACGGGGGACGCATCCAAATTTATCTTGTTCTCACTTGTGCAGAGCACTTTCCCCCTGCACATCTAAGACTGCTGCCCTCCATCCCACACCCCCACTGCTCTTCCTGATGACTGTGAAGGCTCATTTGCTTGGCTCCAGTCTCAGTAGCTTTTTCCTTTTCCTGGAAATTCTTGCTCTCTGCCTCAGGACTATGGCCTCCACCCACAGGGCTTGTTTCTTTGATTAGTGATTTTTATTTATTTATTTATTTATTTTTTTTTTGAGGGGGGAAGGGAAGGGTCCCCCGGCTCAGGGCTTACTCCTGGCTCTTCTCAGAACTCATTCCTGGCAGTGCTCAGGGGTTCAAAGCTGTGGTGCCAGCTTTGGAACTGGGTTGGGATGCTGCAAGGTGCCATCTCTCTGGCCCTGCTTTTGTTTTGGGCTGGGGTCCTCTTCAGCAATGATAAGGGCCACCAGAGCTCTATTTGGTGGTGCTTGGGAGGCCGTGTGGTGCCAACAATTGAAGCTGGGGTCCTCTGCACGCCAGGCATGTGTGCCTGCCTTTTGACCTATTTCCCCTGACCCTCAGTCCAATTTCTAAAAATTTCATTTACATCTCAGATAAAGTCTAATCCTTGGAGACTCGGACCAACCTCACATTGGAAACTCTTGCAAAAATGAAAAGCCATTTCATCAGGTGAGATTCAAGCATCCCGTTTACTTTCCAAAACGTGTGAGCCTCTCCTGTTATTTTCTAGGCTAAAGAGAACTTCGGTTTCTACCTCTAAAAAAAAAAAAATAAATAAAAAATTTCCTGTAGGTACATATTCCCACAAAAACGAAACAGATTTCTGGATCAGTGGCTGTAGGTGAACACTTTCACCTGTTCCTCTCTCAATCCTGAACCCTTTTATGAATGAGCACATGAGCTAGTGTTTATTTTCATAGATAATGAAAAGCCTATTTCCCAGTGTGCTATTTGTCACCAGGTAAATAAATATAACAAAGAAAAAGTCCCGAACTCTTGGATGCAAGGCAGGAAATTCTTTCAGAGGGCAGGAAGTAGCTATGTACTTTTTCACCGAGCAGTGTGCTTCACTTCCCCACCCTTAGGGAAGACTGTGGTGCTGCTGCTTTAATTCAGCAGATGCTGAGCAGTGAGGGAAAAGAAACAAACAACTGTGGGAAATATTACCACCTGTTTATGTTGACTCTTACTAAACAACACTGGCCACCAGCTGTTGAGGGGCCAGGGAGAAGCGAAGGTGGGAACAGGAAATGCTAACTCAGACTAAAACTAGTTTTCAGCTCTCTGGCGGTTTGGGCTGATAACTGTGCCCAGGAAGATCAAGGTCATATTCAGATGGTCAAACATAACGGCAAGAGGGTGCACTCTGCTTACCACTGTATATGGGCTGGCTTTAGTTATCTCATGGAACCACACACGTGAGCCATGAAATTAATTAGCTACCTACCACATCTTCCTCTTACAAAAGCATGTTTTTTTTGGGGGGCCTGTTCAGGAGGAGAGGTCACTGCTGAACTTCCCTTGTCACCCGACTGGAAATGTGGTTTCCACAAAAACATTTTTTAAAGGGTACTGACTCCAGCTGTCTTTACTCATTTTATGCCTGCCCTCTTCAAACTGTCAGGAATTTCAAAGGATGGCTAATGGTCAAATGGTTATTTTGGACCCCGAGGTGACCTTGAGAAAGGACTTGTGTAATGGCAGACGGAGCCCCTGTAGTGACTTGGTTTGCCAACCCTTACAATGCTTTCTACAAAGAGACACTTTCTGTTTCAGCTTTTGATTTGGGTTGCTGTTAAATGCAGTCAGGTCCAGTCCTGAGTCACCTCAGTAATTCTTGGCATTCCTGGAGCAGCCTTCAGGGTTTCCAAAGCAAGGTCAGCTCTGTGACTCCATTCTTTCTAATAGCAGTGTGAGAGAGCTGAGGCATGTGTAATGTCAAAAGAGGACCTGGAGCTGAAACAGTCTTGCCCAATGCCACAGCAGACTGCTTAGAGAGCAGCAGGCTTCGGAAGCTGGGTTACCTTACTCCTAAGACTTTAAAAGCATGGGAGGTGCTGGAGTGATAGTACAGCAGGTAGGGCACTGGCCTTGCATGTGGCTGACCTAGATTTGGTCCCCAGCACCCCATATGGGCCCTTGAGCCACGAGAAATGATCTCTGAGCACAGAGCCAGGAGCAAGCCCTGAGCATTGCTGAATGTGACCTCCCCCACCCCAAATAAAACAAAAAAGCCCGGGAGAGATGCTGAGGAGAGAGTTCAATATCCTGGAGCATATACTATCCTCGCAGGAGCCCCAGGGTGGATCCCCATGCACCTTGCGGTATTCTGAGCACTGCTGGCCAAGTCCTTAGCCATAAGCTGGAAGTGGCCCCTAAATCCTGCTGGGTGCAGCCCCCAAACAAAACACAACAGCAAGGTAAATTAGGTCACAAACTTCCTTTAAAAATGATATCGACTGTTAAATCTTATTATTTTTAAGCAAGCACTTAAGGAAAATCTGTCTCTCCTGTCAAAAGACTGAAGACTTGGTTCCAGATCTCTGAAGTTGCTGATTTGAAACACAATGGACTTTCACACTGTCTCCAGAACCGCTGTGTGCTGCTAACTGGGCTACAACTCACTGCACTATCATAGAGAGCTGAATTATCAGATTAAGACATTTTGGATACAAAGCAATTAATGAAATACATGTGTCATTGTTAAGAGTTGATTAATGCAGAGTTGACAAAAGTCTTTAGGATGAAGAGGCTTTTTTCCTCTCATTAAAACACATAAAATGGAATCTGGTGGGTTCAATATAGAAAAGTTTTAATGAGGCAAATGTCAAGCAAGCGTTTTGACTTCTTAAAAAACAAAGAAAAATCTAAAAAGTTTAATTACAAAAACACTTATACAGAAACCTTGGCATTTCAACACTTTCAAACACATGTACACATTTCCCCCCACCCTGAAACTGAATTTTGTCAGAAATAAAACACTTTGTCTCACTCTCCTCAGCTGTTCCTTGCTTTTAACTAAAAAGAAATCTGTAACACTGAATAGGCAACAACTTATTTCTGGAGAAGACATTTAAGTGCAGTGGTATCTACAAGATAACTGGGAATCGGGAATTAGCCTGGAACTTTCTTTCCCACCTCTGAGTGGACAAGAGGGGAGAGGGGTGGGGGTGGGGGACGCACAGATTTCCTATACAGAGTCTGACAGTTTTGTAGTCCCTGAATCCAAGCATCCAGCGAGTCTACTGGAGGACCCGGCAATTTCCCCAAGGCTGCTTCTATGGATGGGGTGGAAATGGTCTCAACCCACCAGATCCCTGGAGGTCTTGCAAATTTCTCAATCTGTGAGAATTTCAAGTCCATGTCAGGTGTTTTACCCAGAATCAGGAGGACGATTATCTTTGGACCAAGCCTCAGCCTTTCTTGGTCGATGGCACTGCTAACAGAGCTGCACAGAACTAGCACTTGGGAGGAAAGAGAAATATCAGAGTAAGGAAGGAGAGGCTCGGAGGCATCTGGCCGCAGGCCGGCATCAGTGTCCTGCCAGAGACAGCGTGTTCCAGCTTGCACTCAGCAGTCTGACAAGTGACAGGAACAGCGGGGAGAACGGGAGAAGCGGAAAACGCAGAGAAGCAGGTGAGCTGGCGAGGCTTAGGGTAAGAAGACAACAATGGGCACCTGACGAAGTTGCCAAGTGGTGGCATGGGGGGTGGGGTGGGGGGTGGGCTTCCATGCAAGGAAATTTGATGTGTGATCACATACGCCATATAAAAGGTTGTTCCGTTGTTTGTTTCCTTTGGGTTCATAAAGCAATGCGGGTGAGGGGATGCTGAGAAGACAGGATGGTGTGCGGCAGCACGGCGGGGTTCCTGGCGCACACGCGGGCTCCTGAGCATATTGTGAGGGGCAAGCTGCCACCTGCCTTGGTGGCGCAGTGCCTGGACAAGGGACTCAGCACGCCCTGCTTCGGTTCCAAAGATCTCGGCTAGAACAGGCAGCCTCCCGCCCTCCTGCATCCAGCCCACCCCGACCCTGAGGTGAGAACCAGAATCCCCCCACTTTCCTTCTGGTGTCAGAAAACATCCCTTGCAAAGGAGGGGGAGCCTGTCCTGTGGCCACGGATGCTGCAGTTCTGCTACAGAAGGAAGACAACGGCGAACTCCTCTGTGCCCCGGTCAGCTCAAGCCGACTGACTATTCAGAACGCCGCTCACACGAGCTGGGGAGGCCGAGGGCAGACACGGACTCCCTTAGTTATCACTTAGGACAAACTTTGTGGCCTTTGCCCATCCCCAATACCAAATGCCTTTCCCCATTCTTTGTGTGACCAGTGACCTTTATCTCAGAAAAAGGAAAAAAAAATATAAAAGCTCCAGTAAAAAAAAGCTGCCAACAGTGGGGGGTGGACAGTGCAGCAAGTGTCGGGCAGTGCCCGGGCCGAGCGGCCCTCACAGCGCCGGGCCACAGGCAAGGGGGGAAGACTGGGTGTGTCCACGGAGAGAAGTTCTCTGCAGATCCCCGCTGGGCCACCAGGCTTAGAGGTGAGAGAATGGAAGTCTAACTTGTGTGTGTGTGTGTGTGTGTGAGTGAGTGTGTGTGTGTGCATGCGTGCGTGTGCACGCACACACACGTGGGATAGAAACATTTCCCCCAAGGCATTAAAAACGAGTGCGGGATAGCTAGGTAAGAAAGCTGGAGCGCGACTGCTGAAGGTGTCTTCGGGAATGAGGTGGGGGGAGAAGGCCTCCCCTGGGCTGCGGGTATCAGTGTGGGGGGCCCAGGGCACTCCCACAGGAATGCAGAGAGCTGGCAGGGGGGCAGTGCCCTTTGGAACTTCACAAGGACAGTCGTGGAGGAAGATTTGAAACGTGTTCTCTTTGTGGCTCCTCGGGTGGCTTCGTGGGATGAAGGCTTTCCACTCCCGGGCTGACGACTCTCGAAAGCAGACGTGTCTGCACTGCCACTCTGCCTGGGTTCAGTCCAAATGTCCAAGGGAGGCTTCTCAATCCTCACAAGCAAACCCACCAACAGAACCTCTTGGAATTCTAAAACCTGTAGGAATGGGGGAAAGGCGGGGGGGTGGGGGAGAGAAGATGCCAAAAAATAAGCACTGATAGGCAAAGATAAGGGCTAGACTTTTTTTTTTTTTTTAATTAGGTTAGGAAGCAAGCTTTTAGACTGGCAGGCAAATGGTTTAGTGTGGGAGGCTCTGATGGAGGGAAGTGGCCACTTGGTGAAAGGGTCACTATGGAAACATTGTATACCTGAAACCCAAACATGAATAACTCTGTAACTTCATAGTGACCTTTTTTATAAAAAAAAAGCAGCAGCAACAGCAGCAGCAGAGCTGTTTTATCTTCAGACAGGCCAAGCAGGCCCAGCGAGGGGACTCGAATCACCTCACCGGGAGTTTCAGCGAGGAGTGTGGTCTGCTCCAGCTCACCAGTGATGGGGCAGTGGTGGGAGGGTGAGCACAGAGAAGCAACCATTGGGCACCTCTGGTGAGGGAACATTAGTGCTCCAGTCTGGAGAAGGGACAGGTCATCAAAACCAATGTCCTGCCGCTCACAGTCTAAGGATCGCTGCGTGTGGCTGTGGCGTGCATATGAACAGAGCATTTTCTCTCACTGAGAGAAATCCCGCTCACGTCAGAGCAATGCACCCTCCTTCCAGCCTCACATGGTTATCATTTGTTTCGACTGAAATTTAAGCAATATGCATTTATCTAAAGTGGCTACCTCTCAAAAATGAAATCTCTCCCACTTTTTTGTTTGGGCAGCACCTGGAGGGGCTCGGGGCTCACTGCTGGCTCTGTGCTCAGAGGTCACTCGTGCTAGTGACTGAACCAGCATGGGTATGTGAGAGCAAGTGCTGGAACCCCTGTACTATTTTCTGGCTCACCTACCCCCAGGTTTCTCCTAGCTCTAATTTTCTTGAGGTACTAGTGAGCCACAAATGAAGTGACAGTTGGGGGCTGGTGAAACAGTTCAGCAATAGAGACCCTGGGTTTTATCTATTTAAGTATGTTTGCCTTTGGGTCACGGCCGGTGGTGCTCCGGGCTTATTCCTGACTTATGGGTCACTTCTGCAGGCGTGAAGGACCGTATGTGTCCAGGATCAGGGCAAGTGCCCTAATGGCTATACTATCTCTCTGGCCTTAGACCTTGGGTTTTATGTAAGGCACCAAGTTTAATCCCTGGAACCACCAAAAAAAAAACAAAAACAAAAACAAAAAAAACCCAAAAAACAAAACACAACCCCCAAACCAGACATTCTTCCATTCTTTATCTATTATTTATATAGTTTTATAATATATTTGAGACATATATTTAATAAATATAGCATATCATAATGGACTCACTAAAATGTTTTCCACACAATAGCTACTGGATTATAATTTTTTCTATTTATATTGAGGCCCTTGTTATAAGAGAATTGTTTTGTTTACATCCCACTTCCTCCAGCAATGTTTTAGAATCCCACTAAACCAGAGTTTAGATATATGTGATCTAGTCCTGGATTCTGTATTCAGATATTTACAGTAAGAAACTTCCATCTCTTTGGGCTGGAGCAATAGCTCAGCAGGTAGGGTGTTTGCCTTGCACTCGCCCTCCCGGGTTTGATTCCCAGCATCCCATATGGTCCCCTGAGCACCGCCAGGAGTAATTCCTAAGTGCAGAGCCAGGAGTAACCCCTGAGCATCGCCAGGTGTGACCCAAAAAAGCAAAACAAACAAACAAACAAAAAAAAAGTCATCTCCTCTTTGAATTTTAGTCTTTTCCTATGTGAATTGTTGGGTGCATCTCAAAACTTGCTTTAGCTTCTCTTCACTCACTGGCTCCTGACAGTGAATGAAACTTTTGCCAAGCTCATGTCGGATTAATTGATTGTACCCCAAGTGCTGGGGACAGCAGTCCTGGCTGCGTGTATAATGAGGCCAAGGTGGTGTTAATCATGGTTTTTTTTTTTTTTTTTTGGTTTTTTTTTTGGGGGGGGTCACACCCGGCGATGCACAGGGGTTACTCCTGGCTCTTCACTCAGGAATTACCCCTGGCGGTGCTCAGGGGACCATATGGAACGCTGGGATTAGAACCCGGGTCGGCCGCATGCAAGGCAAACGCCCTACCCGCTGTGCTATCGCTCCAGCCCCAATCATGGTTCTTTTAATTGTTTCTTCTGATGGAGGCTGGGGGTTGTGGGGAGCCATCCATTCTATGTTATGTTTATATAACTATAGTGGAAGAATTTGGGGTAATGAAATGGTTCATGGGTATTTTTTCAAGGGCAAAGTATCTGGAGACAAAATCAAGGATAAAGGTAGTAACATTCTATGCTTGGGTTAAGCTCTTACTGGCAACATGGTCAAAATGAAAAACTACTTTTGGCTCAAAACTTGCAGGAACTATGCTTACCTAGGTGAGGCACCACCAGTCTATCAATTACTACGTTCTTTCACCATCTTGCGTGGTTTTTCCCAGCTTTCTCTTTTCTAGCCTACAAGTGTGCTAATTGAAAACACTGTGTGAAAATGAGAAGGATGATGAGCTCCTGAAAATCCCAGGCCTAGATTTACAAGCTGTTCCCCTCGTAAACAGCAGCAGTAATGCCACTTCTATATTCTGCAGGGAGCCTGGCCATCTCTTAGAAGTGCAGTCCGTTCCATCTGGCTACGCACTAGAAGGACAGGAAGCCTTTCCCCATCTCAGCTCAGCTGAGGCTAAGAGTGTAATGAATTGCCTAACCTAATTACCATCCAAGGGCATGACCAAGAAGGATAAAGACGCAGCTCTTGTCGCCGCTAGCAGATGCTGCTTCGTAAGACAAAGAATCGGGACTTTCATTTATTTTTACTCATGTTTCTCAAGGTCCAAGCCATGCTAGAATATGAATATGTAGCAGACTATGTTTCCATCCTCCCAGAACAAATAAAGGTACAAACCCATGGCTGACCATTCTAAAGAGCATATCCTGTTGTCTACTCTTGGTTTAATATCCATACATTGCCACTTCACCATATGGTCCACCCTCAGATTTCCACATGGTCTATATGCCTGTAGGCTTGAAATAATTTATTGAGCAAAGGGTGGACAATACTGTGGGATGGCATACACACGGGCACCTGATCTCTAGGAATCTGCTAGAACAATTTACAATTTCTCTTGAGAAGTGCTACCCGATGATTAAACATTAGTACCAAAAGATTTATACAGACAGGCCTCTTGTGGAAATATACTTTTCTCTCCTCTAAAAGGATGTGACATATATAACCAGATATTTGTTAAATGTTCTTCTTTTTTTAAAAAATTTTGAGTTTATCTACTTATATTTTGTTCTTCTGGGCCACACCCAGTGGTCCTCAGGGTAGTCTCAACTTGGTGTCTGTGGGTTGCTCCTGGCAAAGCTCAAGGAATCATGTGGTGTCCAGG
This sequence comes from Sorex araneus, assembly GCF_027595985.1. Taxonomy (NCBI): domain Eukaryota; kingdom Metazoa; phylum Chordata; class Mammalia; order Eulipotyphla; family Soricidae; genus Sorex; species Sorex araneus. Next base: position 97,883,703 of record NC_073304.1, on the reverse strand, counting down.
GATTGAACCTGGGCTCCTGTATTCAAAGCACATGCTCCACCAGCCCTCTGAGCAATCTCCCCGGTCAACTAAGCTTGTTTTTGATCTGTTTAATCAGAACATTTACTATTTCATTTACATTAGTATAGTTACTCTGGCATGAGTGGGCTGAGCGGGGAAAGAAAGCCCCTTATTTATGTGGGCTTCCAGACATACACTGCATGGCTATTACTGTAAATCATCATTAGGAGAACAATTAGATGCTGTTATTTTGCTCTCGGTGAGATTTGAGGGGTGATAAGTTCCCTACTCTCCAGGAGGCTTTGGGAAACTGACTTTTCAAGAATACAACCCATAGGTGACAAAGTTACAACTGAGGTCCAACCACAAAAACCATGCTTTTCCCATCAAAGCATGTTAAGAAATGCTCGAGAAAAAAATTGTCTTGATTCAATTTGTGTTTAGCAACTGTGGAACAGGAGGCTCAAACAAGTCTCCAATTCATTTATTCATGGAATCGAAGGGTTTAGTAATACTTCGTGAGCAATCAAGTCTAGCCCCAGTTTCATTCTGATGATAAGCTATCACATTAAGTGAGTTCTCACCATTCCTTAACGATCAAGTCTATTCACAACTTCTCGAACTGTAGCTATGAAGTTTTCATTGTCTTGGGGATTAGCTAAAATAATACTGTGCAGTCTGTTCATATACGAGTCGATGGTGTCCACTGTTGGGGTCTCTCCACTTCCTAGAGGGAGAGGAGAAAGTAAGAAATCCCCCACGCTCAGTTCATCCTTTCCACAGTTACACAAATCCACAGCAAAAGGAACCATAACTACAATCAGGCTGTGTCAGACAAGATTTTAGTTTTAGAGGAGACACTTTTAGACTACAAAGAAATAAAGTTACCCTACAGTCTCACGTAAACAGATGGGCTATATAAGTGCAGAACGGTATATATAGTAGCTACGTATACCAACAACAACAAAAATTACTGATTCTTTTAGCGTTCTGTGTTATGAAGATCCTCAACCTGGAACCCGCGCAGTATTTAACCTGCGTGATACATGATTATCCCACAGGAGACACACCTGTTGGTTTTCTTCCCTTTCCTCCCCATGAAAACCAAGTCACAGAGCAGCCAAACGACAGATATGCCAAATGGGCGTGACTAGGAAGCGAGCTGGGGGGATTAGCATGCGGGGGGCGGGAGGAACCTGTCCAGGACGAGGGTGTCTACAGCCCTGGATGCTGCGGGCTCCCCCTCAGGCCCCCTGACCCAGACCACAGGGTGGGAGCAGGGACACGCGGCACTGATATTTCTCGGGTGGGGTGATGCCCGCCTCGCCCCCGCCCGCCCCCGCGCCCCCCGCGTGCAGGGGGCCGCGCCTGGGGAGGGCTGCCCCAGGCCCTTACCCGGCAGGGGCATGCTGGCGAAGCTGCTGGTGAGCACCTGCCGCAGAGTCTCCAGGTGCTGCTGCAGGACCGTGTTGCGGCTGCGCTCCTGGATCACGTCCACCTCCAGCTTCTCCACGGCCGTGCGCATGCTCTCCACGTGCTTCTGCAGGGCCGCGTTCCGCTCCTCGAACTCCATGTTGGACTTGCGCAGCTGGCGCAGCTCCGCCTCCCGGGCTGCGGGCACCCCCCCGGCCCGAGTCACATGCGGGGCTCCCGGCCCTCGGAGGGGCTCCCGCGGCGCTTCTGGGAAGTTCTGCTTAGCTGTCTCTAATTAGCTGCCCCAACTCATCTCCCTATTCTCATTACGGCCTCCCAGATAGCAATTTCAGCAATAAAACGCCTGGCTCCCTCGAGCTATTTTAAGTCCTAAATTAAAATATGGGCATATTCCGTACTTAAGACTGCAAGGAACAACTGCAGTTCCGGTACTTCTATCTGTGTAGTTTTGCGGGGACTGCCTTGCAACCCTGAAAGCAGATGCCCAGGAGTCCGAAAGTGTCCCATGCCCCCAATGCCACAGGAAAAACAGTAATAGCCCCACCGAACACCTGCAATGAGAAACAGTTTCATCTGGGCATCCGGGGCAAGGCGCCTTATCTTTACCATAGAGGGTCAACTTTGCTCTCACCTATTTATATTTTAGACATCCAAGTAAGCTTTCATTTGTACAAAGAATTTTAGGCTAAGAGTCTGAAAGCACTAAGTTAGATGAACTTTCATTGTTATTGATTTATTTATTTTGATGTTTGGGGCCACACCCAGTGCTCAATTGGCTCTGTGCTTGAGGGGGTGGGGTCCCTTCTGGGGGTCCTCTGGAGGGCCAATTGGTGTTTGGGATTGAATCTGGCCCCCCTGTATGCAAAATATGTGCGCCAATCCTTAGAGCTAGCTTCCTGTGCCTACACAGTTATTTTAGATGCATGTTTATTTCCTAGGATCTAGAGACGGAAGCAGCTTTGACCAACACTGTCCTAGCTTTCCTTCACTGGTAGGATAGCAGCTACCTTGAGCAGAGTGAAAGGGAGTATATTTCTTCTTCCAGATGCATCCTAGAGTTTGTAATAATACCACTGCATTTGACCAAAGAGTTTTCCTGACAATTACATCCCCTGTCATATATCTGAGGACATAAAATAATACTTTGGTAATCACCTTTGCTGTGGTTCAGGAATTCCTCTGTAAATATTGGGATGTCAAAGACAGATCGTTCCTTTACTTCTGTTTCTTTCTGTGAATCAAAAGGGGAAAAAAGTTAAATCTTAGAAGCTAAAATAAACAGTACCGCATAACTGCAAAGAGTAAGTGGGGTCGGAGGTTAAGGGGCTTGTCTTGCATGAGGCTGGGAGGGAAACATATTTCCCTTTTCACTGAACTTGAACTTTCATATAACTACAAACGCAGGTTAAGTACTGAATTTTCTAAGAGGAACAGATGTTTTCCTCTTAGAAAAACTTTAAAATAAAACAAACCTACATAAATTTCCCTAATAGAGTATTTGAAAGCCATTTCTTAGCTCTGTACTTTTAGTAGTCAACACTATTAATTGTGAAAGTAACTGGGGTAGGAAAAGAGAAATTTCTAGGTGTTTCGAGTTTGTTGATTATGCATGCAAAATGCTCCATGAGACAGGACGACCCAATTTAAATTCATTGAGTGGATAGTCAGAATCTTAAGCCAAGATCTGTCAATCATGAGCCGTGATAATGGTATTCCATTGCTATTTCTATTTTGACTTTACTTATTTATGAAGCAGCCTATAATTGTGATCTTTTAGACTTTCTTTGGAAGCAGGAAAAAAACAATCAAACAAAACAAAGAATAACTAGTCTCTAAAAAGAGAAAGCCAAAGATTATGTGACACAGAAAGTGACAAAACCTAAAACTAGATCAATAATAAGCCATTAAAAATAAAGACTCACAAAACCACTATAAAATATATTATACAATAATTCTTATGAATAATTGTTTCAAGATACTTGCTGCAATTTTTAAAAAAATTTATTTATTTTTTAATTAGTGAGTCACAGTGAGGATACAGTTACAGATTCACACATTTTCGTGCTTGTTTTTTCCTCATGCAATGTTTGAGAGCCCATCCCTCCACCAGTGTCCATTCTCCACCACCAATGAACCCAGTATCCCTCCCACCCCCCCAATCCCACCCCTCCCCCCGCCTCTGTGGCGGGGCATTCCACTTTGATATCTCTCTCTCCTTTTGGGTGTTGTGGTTTGCAATAGGGGTACTGAGTGGTCATCCTGTTCAGTCTCTAGTCTACTTTCAGTATACATCTCCCTTCCCGCTCGGGATCTTCAATCACATTTTACTTGGTGTTCCCTTCTCTATCTGGGATGACTTTCCCCCAGCGTGTGAGGCCAGCTTCCAAGCTATGGAGCCAACCTCCTGGTATTATATACTACTATTCTTGGGTAGCCTTCTACTCTGTTATTTTATGTTCCACAGATGAGTGCAATTTTTCTATGTCTGTCCCTCTCTTTCTGGCTCATTTCACTTAGCATGATACTTTCCATGTTGATCCACTTATATGCAAAGTTCATGACTTCATCCTTTCTAACAGCTGCAAAGTATTCCATTGTATAGATGTACCAAAGTTTCTTTAACTAGTCATCTGTTCTCGGGCACTCGGGTTTTTTCTAGATTCTGGCTATTGTAAACAGTGCTGCGATGAACATATAAGTGCAGATGTCATTTCAACTATACTTTTTTGTTTCTCCAGGATATATTCCCAAAAGTGGTATTGCTGGATCAAATGGAAGCTCAATTTCTAATTTTTTGAGAATCGTCCATATTGTTTTCCAAAGGGGCTAGACCAGTTGGCATTCCCACCAGCAGTGTAGAAGGGTCTCTTTCTCCCCACATCTTCTCTAATAGCGGTTGCTTTTGTTCTTTTGGATGTGTGCTATTCTCTGTGGTGTGAGGTGGTATCTCATGGTTGTTTTGATTTGCATCTCTCTGATGATTAGTGATGCAGAGCATTTTTTAATGTGCCTTTTGGCCATTAGTATCTCTTCCTTGGAAAAGTTTCTATTCATTTCTTCAGCCCATTTTCTGATGGGGTTGGATGTTTTCTTCTTGTAGAGTTCAATCGGTACTTTATATACCCTTGATATCAACCCTTTATCGGATGGGTATTGGGTGAATATCCTTTCCCATTCTGTAGACTGCCTTTGTATTCTGGTCACTGTGTCTTTTGTGGTGCAGAAGCTTTTTAATTTAATATAGTCCCATTTGTTTATCTGTTTCTACTTGATTGCTTAGTTCCGTGTCATCTTTGAAGATACCTTTAGCTTCAATATTGTGAAAGGTTTTGCCGACCTTGTCTTCGATGTACCTTATGGATTGTGGTCTGATGTTGAGGTCTTTAATCCATTTTGATCTGATTTTTGTACATGGTGTCAGGTCGAGGTCTAAACTTGCTGCAATTTCTACAGTGAATTTAAGTTGAAAGCATTACGAATGTACGTGCTGAGTGTCTTGGTCTGGTGTTTAAAGATTTCAAATCTTTATAAGATAAAGCTAAATAGCAGAAATCATTTCATAAAAACATGTTCAAAGTTAGAGACAGAATCTGTCTCTCCTACTCTTGCGGCTCTAGTCTTTTATCTTTGACTCTGAATATGATTTGGTGTCCAAGAGAAAAGCAAATTCCGAGCGCTCAAGCATTTGTTTCCGTATTGGCGTCTGCCTGCGGGCAGGGGCGGTCTGTGAGCTGCCTTGCCATCGGCAGTGGATCAAGAGAGGCATCTAAGATACCAAGGCTGAGACACGAAGCATTATGCTCTGCTTGCAGAGCATTTTATTTTTGCTCCTGGACTCCTTAAAGAAAGCGAAGTTTCCCAGAACAATCTGAAATTCAACAAGAAGTTGGCACCATGGCAAAGTTTCTGATCTCTGGCTCAACGAAAGCACGCAGCCCGGAGGAATGGGGCAACCCATGTGTGGGGAAGAACAGCCGTGAACGATTTCTGGTGAGTGCGACAAGTGTCTGAGCACGACGAGTGTGTATGATGTCTGTTATCACCATGATAATGAGGGGAAGGGTAAAAGAAATAAGTAAATAAGCAAAACAGATAAATAAAGTGAAAAAAAAAAAAGTTAAATTCAGGACTGGAGAGTCATTCCAAAAGGCTGGAGCGCACTTGGCATGCAAGAGCCTTGGGTTCGGTCCCCAGTATGGCTGCCAAGCACCACCAGATCTGGCTCCCAAGCCCCAAATAAACAAACAAATGAATAACTGAATTAAACAAAATTATCAACGAAAGCCCCAATTTCAACTTGTAAAGTCAGCTCCTAGTGGATTTCAAAGGGAACTAATGCATGAGCAAAAAAGGCTGGTTCCAGAATGATCTTAACGTATTTGCCATGGTTTTCTCTTGATTCTGCCACCTTCTATACTGCAACCCTGTTACTGAGTTGCTGCAGGAGAACAGAAAACTTAAGACACACAATTCCAACATGTGTAAGGCATGTCATATATGAGCAGACGTCCACAAATGCCTTGAGGAAGGACTCAGGCCTTCATCTGCCTACCTCATTCAGCCTCCTGCTTCAGGGCTGTCAGTTAGTTGGCTAGGAGTCTATCTGTTTCCGCAGGCCTGGCTCCCACTCCCATGAGCCCAAGAACTTCCTTTAAAACCCTGCTTCTTTGCAGTTGGGCAATCCCATCCTTTCTATCATAAAACACCAAGCTAATGCTCTTGTCTAATGTCTAACCTTATGTGGTTCATCCGGCCCAACCAAGCAAAACTACCTCAGAGCAGAGGACAGCGCCATGTAGGCACATGAATACGCTGTGCCTTGGTGTAAATTTGTAGAGTGCGAAATAAGAAACACCAAAGCAATTAAATGAAACCATTCAGTCTCCGAGAGGCAACAGAAAAATCCTACTTAATGGAAGAGCGGTAATAAAAGCCATCAGCATTTTTACATTACTGAGTACATTACGAGGCACGATGGGGATCCTCCTGCCACCCCCCTACCCCCACCCACCACTATACTTAAGCGACTCCAAGAATCGCTCAAGGGATTAAAATCGTAAGGATTTCATTACTTCTTCACTGAAAGGGTCCGATTTGTTCAGGCTGAGAGTCATTTTGTCATTTCTCGTAAATTAAGGGAGTGACAAAATTGTTGTTTCTTAATCCTCACACGAGTTGTAGACCCTTCCTTGGGAGTAGCACTAGCCGACTCGTGGGTCTCAGGGGCTGGATTCTGATGAGAGAAATGAGAATACTCTTCACTTTGGTTTTCATTCTATAGACTGAGTAGATGGTAAGGCAACAGAAGCTCTTTTGAGTTGAACCCATTCTACTGTGAACTAGGCAGAGGGCCAGAAATTCAGAGTGTGATATGATTTCTCTCGAGTGCCCATTATGTGAGAAGATGTTCTTGATATTGTGTACTGGGCAGTAGGGTCCCCACTAGCAGGCTTGAATGAGTTTCGGATCAGCACTGCTTTATTTTTTTTATTTTTTATTTTTTTAAATTTATTTATTTTTAATTAGTGAATCACCATGAGGGTACAGTTACAGATTTATACATTTTTGTATAAATGTTTCCCCCATACAAAGTTTGAGAACCCATCCCTTCACCAGTGCCCATTCTCCACCACCGGTACACCCAACATCCCTCCTACCCTCCCCAATCCCATCTCCCCCCACCCCACCCTGCCACTGTGGCAGGGCATTTCCTTTTGTTTTCTCTCTCTCATTAGGTGTTGTGGTTCGCAATAGAGGTCTTGAGTGGCCACTGTGTTCAGTCTCTAGACCACATTTAGCCCGCATCAGCCTTCCCCTGCATGGCCTCCGACCGCAATATACTTGGTGATCCCTTCTCTGAGTTGCCCTCTCCCCAGAATTGCTTTAACTCTATTATGCACCCTTTGGCTTCTGTTTTGGTATAATGTCTTAAGAACCTATTTCATTTAGGAAAAGATGTTTCTTCACCATGTACAAGCCAGGGAATTTCTGTGTTGACTGGCAACACTTTTTGCTGATACCTCAGGAAACCAGCTCCACCATTAGGTTCACTGCTGAGAGCCTGGCATGTGCTATGAAGAATGACAGGCTGGGAGACAGAACCCTGGGTTTCAATGACACTTATGCCTCTAAGTAGTTCAATATATGATTCAGGGCAGGTTTTTCCATGTATTATGTAAGTAATTTACTCGCTATAAAATGAAAGAGTCAGTTGAGAGGATTTCCAAGGTCTTGGCACTTTTGAAGTGAGCTTGACGATTAATACATTTGACATTTTACTTTAAATAGGATGAATAAAAGGAAATAAGCATGTTTTTAGAATAACTGACATTTCTGGCACTTTGTAAGACACTTGCATTTTTGTATTTTTTTTTCTTTTTCTTTTTGCTTTTGGGTGCTCAGGGCTTACTTACTCTTGGCCCTGTACCTGGGGATCATTCCTGGGGACTGGAATGGGGGACGCTATGGGGTGATGGGGATTGAATCCAGGTTGGCTTCTTGCAAGGCAAGTACCTTAGCTACTGTATCATTCCAGCCCTGAGACACTTGCTTTTTAAAGTAACATAATCATAATTCTGCTAAAGCCATTGTCTTGATAAAAATTTGGTCTTTTTCCTTTTCTTCTCTTTTCATGGTCCCGGCACTTTATGTATGCAAGGCAGGTACTTTCTCACTAAGCCACATCCCCAACCCGAACCTGCTTCAGTTGCTCTTTTCCCTGGGGTCTTCTCTGACTGCTTTTCACCTAAAGCACTTTCACAGTGTTTCTAAATTCCTATCATACACTAAAGCTACATATAAAGAAATCCTGTGTAACTGTTTAAACTGTCAAGCCAGTTCTTGTTGTCTGGAGTTGTTTTTTTTGAAATTACCTTTTAGGAAAGATATTATCCAATGTAAAGTAAAAACTGGTAAAACAGGGAGGTTTTTTGGTTAATTGGTTCAATAACCTTAATCTAAGAGAGCTTTCTCTTGATGGCACAAATCCATTGCCAGATGTATACGGTCTACTTATATACATGGTATTTTTTTTTTTTTTTTTGTTTTTGAGTCACACCCGACGATGCACAGGGGTTATTCCTGGCTCTCCACTCAGGAATTACCCCTGGCGGTGCTCAGGGGACCATATGGGATGCTGGGATTAGAACCCGGGTCGGCCGCGTGCAAGGCAAACGCCCTACCCGCTGTGCTATCGCTCCAGCCCCTATACATGGTATTTTTAACCCCCTCCACTTTTTTTTTTTTGTTAACAAGCTTCTAATCTTGAAATGAAAATCACAGACACTCCTTTTTGAAGATTTCAGAAACTCATCGGTACTAAATAATTAATTTTAATGAAAAGCATCATTTCTCAAATCAGCAGCATTTGAGATGACATCTAAATATCTTCTGACTGTAACTATCAACTTTACTGAGGATAAAAATGTTGCATATGGTTTGGTCAGAAAATCCATAGCAATGAAAGGAGCAGAAAATGTGAGCTCTAATTATTGCCCCCAATTCTCTGTTATAATTGTTAAGGATAGATAAGGTACAGAGGACATCACAGAGGGAAAAACAGAAGTATGCATTTTTCACGGGCATTGGGGAAACAGAGGAAAGGGCTGGTGTGCATGTTTGGCATGCTGGAGGCCTGGACTTGAACCCCAGAGCCACGTCATCCCCTAAGAACTCCTAAGAACATCCTCTCGCATTAAGCAGGGGATAACCAGGGGTATGACCCAAAACAAACGAATTTCATCATATTGATGTGTGAGCAAAGAAGACAATGTAAATAAGGATCTGACAACAAAGAACATTAGCAACATTATTAAATTATAATTAAAAACACAAAGTTTTGGGGCCCAGTAAGAGAGCTCAGAGGCTGGACTGCATACTTTACATGTGGGAGCCTTGGGTTCAATCCCTGGGAGTGAGCCCTGAGCACCACGTTGGGAGTAGCCCCCAGAACTATTGGTTGTAGCCCTAAAACTAACCAGCCAAACAAAAAAAGTAAAAATGTACCAACTGGGGATGTGACTCAGTGGTAAAGCATTTGCTTACACAAGTGAGGCTCTGGGTTTGCTTCCCGGCATTGTGAAATTGGGGGTGTGTGGAGCTCCTGGTATTCTGGGCCACCTGGGCTGATAGCTTTTTTTTCCGGGGTGGGGGGGGACACACCTGATGATACTCAGGGGTTACTCCTGGCTCTGCACTCAGAAATTAATCTTGGCAGTACTTGGGGGACCAGAGATGGGATGCCAGGGATGGAACCCAGGATAGAACTCTGCATGCTAGGCAAGTGCCCTCCCCGCTGTATTATCTCTCCCCAAACTATCTCTCCAGGTAGTTTTATGTGAGGGCCTGAGGATGCAGTGTAGCCTGGGCCTTGTGGTGCTGGGGATTATTCAGGTTACTCTGGTGATACTCGGGGACCTCTAGCATTGCACCCAGCCCAGTGGTACCACATAGTAGGCATCTGCTTTACTGTACCATCTCTCTGGCTCCCACATAGTGTTGCTTTCTTTCATTTTTTAAAAAAATGTTTATTTAAACTGAAAAAAATATTTTAAAATTTCTAATCACCATGAATTAAAGTTTCTTGAAAAATTATATTTAATCTTATATGTGACATATAGAAACACTGACACAGCCGTAACTAAACTGCTGATAATCATTAAACTTCTCATTTTCTAATTTATGGATGGTAAGAAATCCATTTCACTTATAAATTTAAGTAGTTTTTCCCTCCACTGCCCCCCAGCCAAATCTATCTTTTATTAGATATAAGAATTACCCCCTGAAATGTTTTATTCAAAATAGTTATGAGGAAATTATTTCCCTGATATGGCAACATATTTATAATGCACTTGGTGTTTTTCATTGCCTATAAAAATTATTCCATTGTCTAATTTTTTTTCTTTTTGGATCACACCTGGCGATGCACAGGGGTTACTCCTGGCTCTGCACTCAGAAATTATCCCTGGCGGTGCTCAGGGATGCTGAGAATCGAACCCGGGTCAGCCGCATGCAAGGCAAATGCCCTACCCGCTGTGCTATTGCTCCAGCCCCTCCATTGTCTATTTTTAAAAAATGTTTATCATGGCAGACCCAGGTTTGATTCCTCCGCCCCCTCAGAGAGCCCAGCAAGCTACTGAGAGTATCCTGCCTGCATGGCAGAGCCTGGCAAGCTCTCCATGGCATATTCGATATGCCAAAAACAGTAACAACAAGTCTTCCAATGGAGATGTTACTGGTGCCCGCTCGAGCAAATCGATGAGCAATGAGATGACAGTGATATAGTGATATGGCCACAATCCAAATACATGCCAAAAAAGTATAGTGACAATGCTTTTTGTGAAAATTCCCATTTTCCCCCAACAAGTAGATTGTGCATAAAAAGACTTAAGTATTCATGGAAAACCTCCCCCAGGCAAGAATATCATGTGAGGTGGTGAGATTTGGGTACAAGATTGAAAGTAGACACACATGCCTTCAGAGAGATTACAGTTTGAGAGCATGAATAATAGAAGCACTTGCGTAACCAGTTAAGAGCAGAACAGAAAAGTACAGAGCTGCGAGGGCTAAAAGAGGTTGAAATAAACAGGGAAAGACTGAAGGAGAAAATAAAACTTGAAATAGGGGTTGGAGGATGTCCATAATTTTGAGAAGCAGAATAAGGAGATGGGGAGGAAGAGAAAGTACATGAGGGCAAACATTTTTTTGCAAAAAGGAAGCAGAGACATGAAATAGAGAAAGGGATTAGGAATATTCTTAGTACCTAAGCTCTACAGGAAATAAGGGAGTGGAGGTAGTTGGAAAGGGAAGCTGGAACTTAATTACAAAAATCCCTGATTGCTGAATTTGAATGTGACTTGGTAAGCAATGAGGAGTCAGTGAGCAGATTTTATTGGGGCTCCGCCCACCCCAGTATCAAGGATTGACTCTAAGTCTTACACATGCAAAGCATTCACTTTACCAGTGAGCCACATTCCTGGCCCTGAGGGTTTTATTAAAACTTCAAAAGAATTATAGTCTAGATAATATGGTTACAATAATGTTAACATTTATGGTTTTGATGTACAAGTTAAAACCATACATCTTCACCAAAGTGTCTGTGACCTTTCACCATTATCTTGGACCCAATCTTCACCCCCCATCTCCATTTGTCAATCAGTTTTGTAATCCAAGGTCAAGGGGTCATCAGAGTTTGATAGTGTATATTCCCTTGTTTTGTCTCTATATCCACAGATGAGAGAAATCATTTTTATCTGGTATCTGTCTTTCTCTGACTTATTTTAACACAACACCCACGTTCCGTTCGTGTTGCAGCAAACTGCAAGATTTCATCTTTTCTTACAACTGAGTAGTATTCCATTGTGAGTGTATATATATATATGTTATATATATATATAGATATGGATATAGACACACATATATACATATATAAATATATATATCATAATTTCTTTATCCATTGATTTGTCATTAGACATCTGGTTGTCTCCAAATCCTGTCTACTAAGTGCTGCCATGAATATATCTTTTTGAGTGAATACTTTTGTGGTTTAGGGGTAAATGTCAAGAAGGGGCATCAATGGCTATATGGGTGCTTAGTTTTTAGAGGAATCTCCATACTGTTTTCCCAAGGGGCTGAACCAAACAATTTAACTACCAATTCACTGAGTACATTAAAGCAAGGAATTAATTTTCCTACAATCACATAACCAAAACCTACACACAAGTACTTACAGCTCTCTATGTAGTACTGTAACTGTTGAAATTTGCATATGAAAATAAACTAATAAAGCTCTTTATTAATAAAGCACAGCTACCACACACAGGACTAAATTCAGCTGATGATGCTAGACCAAGGTGGAAGGGGAAGGCCAGTAAATGATTATGTGCCAATAGGGAAAGGAAAGCATAAAACCAAGGTACTGCTACCTGTGCTCGCCTGACATTATAAATAGTTCATTTGAACTAAATACTGGATTCCTTAAATAACATTTTGACACTCAAAGTAAGGTGACACAGATGATGACAAGCTACAGCCAAGTTACAGCTTTCATCTGGTCTTCATTTCTACATTTCACTCCAAATTCCAGTCACCTTTTCAGTCTTTAAAGGAGAATTAAAAAAAGAAAAAAAAGTTCTGGGACCACATATAGAATGTCAGGAGTTAGGGGCCATAGTTCAAGGACAGACTTGTGACTTTTGTCTGATACATGCAAAGAATCCTTGACCTCCCCGAGTAAGACAATCTAAACTAAGGATAGAAAATACCATTCATTTTTAACAAATGCATTTCATACAAGTTCAGTACAAATATATATATAATCTGTAGATAGAAAGCTTATTACCTCATGATCATGAGTGGTCTGCCTGGCTGCATCTAAAAATAAGAAAGAAGAAAACATTAAGTTGAAAAACAGAAGAATAACAAAATCCAAGCATATGAATTTACTAAGCTATAAAAACTTCTGGCACATGTAGGTGTTCACCAAAGCTATTTTCTCTCATGGATTCATGACCTAAGCAGCTAGCAGAAGCTAGAAGAAACCCATACTCTCACGTTTTGCAATCAGATACAAAAGAAACAGCAGGCATAGCTTTTACCTTTGAGGAAAACAGGGGAGGGTGAGCAGTAAACACACCAAAGGCTGTTTGTCAACATCACACTTTACTAGACAAGAAAGCAATGGCCAAGGAGCAAGTGATTAGCTGTGGGTGGGGCTTTCTTGACAGTTTTTCCTGAAGAAGAACTTAAAGCAGTTCTTGTTCAGGAGTGAAGAGCAGTTAACTGTATGGATGTCTGCTGCATGTATGCACACGAGCAGCAACGCTGAGGACTGACCCCAGGGCCTGATCCACGGGGCAACTGCTCTACTACTGAGTCCAGTTCAGTCCTTTGTGATGACCAATTTTACCTTTTTAAAATTAATTTTTTGTTTATTTCTAGGCCATAACTGGCAATGCTCAAGGGTTACTCCTGGCTTACTCAGGAATTACTCCTGGTGATGAGCGGGAGACCCACTGGGATGCCTGGGACAGAACCCAGGGATTACACACACTGTACTATCTCTCTGTCCTCCATGATGAACACTTTTAATAAGAACAAAAAATACATGAAGGGGCTGGAGTGATAGCACAACGGTTAGGGCGTTTGCCTTGCACGTGGCCGACCTGGGTTTGATCCCCAGCATCCCATCTGGTCCCCCAAGCACCGCCAGGGGTAATTCCTGAGTGCAGAGCCAAGAGTAACCCTTATGCATCGACACGTGTGACAAAAAAAAAAAAAGATACGCGAAGACCTGATTCTTGTCTATCTAGTTCACCATTGCTTCCTCAATGCCTAGGCAACAGCCTGATCTGAAAAAGGAGGTGCTTACTACATTTAAACACCTCCCCACTGCCACCACACACACCCATGGATTAAATAAACTAAAAAGAGAAATGTCACTGGGGCCTCGGAGAAATGGCACATGAGAGCATTAGAAGTCTTAAGAGCAAGGTAGTTAAGCAGTTAAATAGAAGATTTGTTTAGATGCAAAGAAATACCTAAAGTGGGGATCTCAAAATAAGCACAAAGAACCAAAGGATGTCTTAGAGAACAAGATAAATTGTTGCTAATACTGGTTATGGAAACCTAACTGCAATTTCTAAATGAGAGCAATGTGATTTTATTTACTTATTTATTTAGGTTTCTGGGCCACACTGGGCATTGCTCAGGGGTTACTCCTGGCTCTGTGCTCAGAAATCATTCCTGGCATTCCTGGCAGTGCTCAGGGGACCATATGGGATGCCAGAGATTGAACCAGATTGGCCACATGCAAGGCCAATGCTGTACTATTTCTCGGGCCCCTGCAATGTGATTTTAATGTAATTCCAAACAATGCTTATGGAACTGGAGCGATAATACAGCGCGGGTAGGGTGTTTGCCTTTCTCGTGGCCAAATGGTTTTTGATCCCTGGCATATCCTGAGCCTGTCAGGAGTGATTTTTTTTTTTTTTTTTTTTTTTTTGCTTTTTGGGTCACACCCAGTGATGCTCAGGTGTTACTCCTGGCTTTGCACTCAGAAATTACTCCTGGCAGTGCTTGGGGGACCATATGGGATGCCGGGGATCGAACCCGGGTCGGCCGCGTGCAAGGCAAACCCCCTACCTGCTGTGCTATCGCTCCGGCCCCTGTCAGGAGTGATTTTTGAGCCAGGTGTGACCCCCAACCCCTGCCCCCCCCCCGAAAAACAAAACAAAACAAAACAAAACAATGCTTACATTAAATGAATGTCGAATAGAGAAATGACAGAAACACTGTCTTTTACATTTATCGCTCTAAGAGGGGGCTTTGCGATCCTCAATGCACAGTATCAGTAAGCTACAAATACAGCTGGTTCTGGTTCTGATACCTTGCCTATGGGATTTGCCTTTCTGACGGTCCTGTGTTTTCCTGCTGAAGACCTTGTACGCCTCAGTCTTTTGATACTGCTCCAGTTCCTTCATGTAACGCTCCTTATCTCTGTCTGCTTCATCAAGGTAGCGCTGGGAAAGACATGGGGAATTACATTCAAGAAACAACTCTTACTTAAGCAAAATATCAGTTATCTATTTGAAGAAAATAGGACAACAATTAGAACATAAGAGGAAAAATATACAGGGAGTAGCTTTATGGGAAAATTGGGGGAAAAAAACCTTAATAGACTAAAATGTAATATCTCAATGATAAAATAGGTGATTTTATCTTTCAAGACTATTGCCTTTTCTGACTGAATGAAGATAAGTCCTAATGAGAACATTCTCATCAAAGATTCATAAGGAAGATGATTGTAGTGATCCCTCTAACCCTATAGACAGTTCTGCATAGCCACTGGCTTCCTCAGGAGGACAGAACACCACCCAGTGAATCTTCCTAGGGGAAGGAAGGGAAGATTATTTTGTTTTTCTATCCCCATCCCATTCAGAGAGAATGATCTCATATATCAATAAGCCTTTTAAGAGCCAGAAGAGTAGCAAACTAAGCTGGGATACACAAAGAACATAAAAAAAGAATGAGCTCATCCTATGTGCCTAAAATGGACCACTCTATGAGAGCTCTGATCTACATGCTTTACATTATTAATTATTTAAACAAAGTTCACTGACCTACTAGGATAATTGTTTGATGCCTTGTCCTTTGCATGAATCAATAAGAAATAAAGCATAAAACATTACTTCTAAAAGCACACAAACCAGAGGTAGGGGACCATCCAACTGGCTAATGCCGGGGCTATTTAAATACCAGAATTCTTAAGGACAGTACTAAATCACAAATCATTAGGGAAAAAAGGACTTTATATGTTCATGTCAGTGATCAAAGACAGCAAACAGATACATGCATGAATGAAGGAGGAGAGCAAATCTGAAGCATGCCTGGTAAAGCAGAAGGGCTAGACTGGAAGCGCATCCTGGTCAAGGGTCAGTCAGGGAACAGTCATCAATGTTACATTAAATGTAGGGGGAAATTTAGCTATGGACAGGCTACTTGCATGTTTAAACAATGTCACCCTTCAGACGGCTTGCTTAATTAAAAAGGAAAAGTACAAACTTTGCTGGACTGAGCAGAATTAACGTTGCCAGTGAGGAACAAAAGGAGCCCACCCGCCTGGATGACACCGTGATGGACACAGCAGCCAGGCAGCATTGTGGCCGAGAAAGCCACCCTCAGAGCACCCGAGAGGGGGCTTTATAAGCCCACCATGAGCACTGTTCTGTTGAAAGCAAACAAATAGGAGGGAGAGGAGGGCAAAAAGGCTGTATTCTCAAAAATACCAAGGTCATAAAAGAAAAAAGGCCATGGAAATAGCCCAAATTAAAGAAATCTAGAGAGCTGACTACCAAACCCTGACCTGACTGGAATCTGAACTGGCGGGTAGAATGTTCGAGGAATCATGTTTGGTCAATGGAATATGGATAGTATGTTAAAGGGCTGTGATGACATAAAATTGGAACGTTGCTAATCATACTATGGCAGGGTAAGAGAGCATGTCTATTAGGATTTGGGGTGGGGAGAGGAAGGGGAGAAGAAGGGGAGTGTGAGAAGGTACCAGAACCAGTGAGCAAGCTCAGAAAAGAATGAACACTTATGTGAATGGAGACATGGGGGAAAAGGGTGGAAGCTAAGAGAATTTAGGAGCCTTGGCGAGAGAGTACAGGAGGTAAGGCACCTGCCGTGCACACAGTCCACCTCAGTTTGATTCCCAGCATTAAGATGGTCTTGTTAGCATTGCCAGGGGTCACTCCGTCCTGAACAGAGCCTGAGGTGGCCCTCTTCCTCCCAGTGTGGACAGGGGGAAGACCATCCAGATAAAGGGTATTTGGATGTTCTTTCTTTTGGGTGAGGGGGGTACTCACTGGAGATTCCAGGCCTGAAGACTCGATGCTACTTGGGCCCTGAGGTGCTGCGGATAGCTAGGCCACCTGGTGGTGCTGGGAGCTCCTGGGCTGCACCTGGCAATGCTTGGGGGTTGGGGGGAAGACCAGGTGGTGCCAAGCATCTTACCGGGGTTGGGCACATGTGTCCTAACTGCTGAACATTCTCCCAGCTCCTACTAGGGTCATCCTGAACATAACTACTGCTACTTTTTCTTTCTTTTTTTTTTTTTGTGCCACACCAGGCAGTGCTCAGTGCTTCTCCTGGCTCTGTACTCACAGATAATACCTGGAAGTGGGGGTGGTGTTGGGGGGACCATATGTGAGGCCAGATATAGAACCCAAGTCTATTCTTTGCAACAAACTGCGTGCAAAGAAATGCCTACCCACTGTACTATCTTTCTGGCCCATTTCATAAAAATATGTACTTCTAAAATGTCTGATAAAAAAATGAGCATGTCTTAAATTTGAAATTAAAAACCCTCCAAGAGTGGTTCTGGGATAGCTCAGAGTTAAGAGTGCATGCATGCGCTGGATTTAATTCTTAGCACCTCACAAAAAAGTGATGGAAGGATGAGCCCGGGAAATAGTTTTGGGGGTAAAGCACTCGCCTTACATATGACTGACAGAGCGACAGTCCCTGAAGCAGCACTGGTGTGGTCAACAGCCACCCCCCCGACAAAGCACTGAAGGAAGGGTCACACAGTGTGGACAGGGCCCAGTCACTTTAGACAGCTGAGCTGCCACCATGGGCAGCCCCGCTGCTCTCTACTAGCCTGCTACCAGGAACAGAGCTTCAAGATGCAACTTAACTCTGATCTCTGAAATTGTTTGAGTATTTGTCAACTCTCTTTTCTTTTTTCCTGCTTGGAATCTTTTTTAAGAGATTATAAGACCTAAGGAAATATATAGCTATCTCCCTGATTTTGAGGATACTGTGTCCTATTACCCCACAGCCACACCCACTACCATCACCATCACTTTGCTTTTGTACCGTTTCAACCAGTTCTTGGCTAGCTGGTCCTGAATTCCTCTCAAGTCTCTCTAACAAATGAATTTGCTTCAGTTTGGCAATAGGGTTAGTTCTGTCTTAGAAAAGAAAGAATTCAAGTAATTCTGGCTTTATAGTGCACAGAATGTTAAATTTGCCAGAAATCCACTTAAAAAATTTTTTTTAAAGCAGAAACATCTGTTCTTGTTTTCTGTGTCCTCCCTGCCCCCCCACCCCCCTTGCCAATATCAGGGATTAAACCCAGACAAGGGCTTTACTGCTGAGCTATATCCCTGGCCTAAAGTAGTAAAAACCTTTTTCTTAAACAAAAATCTTATGTGAATTGCAGAATTTTATCAAATGACCTTTTCTCATTTAATTCATGACTTTTCATTTAACTTGGAAGAACAAATTATGTTGAGATTAAATTTCTTAATACTGAACGTGCTTTGGAAAAAAACCCTGAGGGGCCCTCAAGGCCCTGGTGCTCTCATGGAACAGACTCAGAGGAGTATCAAAATCACCGAGCCAGGAAGGGGCCAGGGAGCCGCCTGCTCTCTGTTCTAGGCACCCCGACAAAAATCAAGGGATCAACCATGCATATTCTTTGCTTTTCTGTAATTTTTCTGACAGGTGATTTTTATTTATTTATTCATTTATTTTTTTGAGACATAGTCCAAATCCAGCAAAAGATCAGTATAGGAACAATTACCTGCTTTTCCTCAGGAGGAAGTTTACTCCATTCATTGCCTAACATCCTTGTGATTTCTGGAAATGGGACTTCTGGTCTTTTTGCTCGAAGCTGTTCCCGACGCTCATTCATGAACCGAACATAACCCGTAAGAGGGGACTTGGGTGCATTGCTGTCTCGAAGAGGTTTCTTTCTCTTTCGACCCTTGGACCAACCTCCACGTTTACTTCTTTGCTGCAAAGCAAGAAAACATCCAAAACGAAATGGCACATTACAACAACATCAATTTTCCAAGGAGCACAACAAATTTTCCAAGTTTTCCAAATTTTTCCACCCAAACACAAGCCAACAAAATAGGATATGAGTTGGATTTTCCTACCTTTCAGGCCCTGAATGTCAAGGCTCTCCAAACATGCCACAGGAACAACGGACTGCAATGCAGTTTTCAAGAAGGGACTCCAGATGGTTCAAATGCCTATTGTTTTATGTACCACACTATAAAATGTTGTGCTAAGGGGTCATTTTGGTCAAATTGCAAACACTGAGAATAAGGAGCAAGATGATCACATGAACTTTGGCCTTCCTATGCACTTAACAAGTGCTGGCTCACTACAAGGTTCTATTCTAGATGAGAAATGAGCACAGATGCAGTATTGTACCAGAGAAGCAGACACTGCCACAGAAGATCAGAACAAGATGTCATTACATGCATTGGGCAAATAAATAGACAAGCTGTAGCAGCAGGATTAAAAATCATTCATGAGGGGGCCAGAGATTTTTTTACTGTACAAGACACTTGCTTTACATGCAGTCAATCCCAGTTAGATTCCCAGCACTGCATACGGTTCCCTTGTGCAGGTAAATTCTTTTTCCTGTTCAAACATATTTTTTTGTTGTGTGACTGTGTGTGTGTCCTGATTCCACAGTCCCCTATGGTTTTTTTTTTTTAATTCTAAAAGATTTTTATTGAGGAACTGTGATTTATAAATTATTTATAGTTGAGTGTCAGGTCCCACTAATCCCACCACCACTGTCCACTTCCCTCCACCAATATCCCACTGCCACTGTCCACTTCCCTCCACCAATATCCCACCACCACTGTCCACTTCCCTCCACCAATATCCCACCACCACTGTCCACTTCCTTCCATCAATATCCTACCGCCAATGTCAACTTTCCTCCACTAATAACCCAGGTTTCTTCCCACCCTCCATGTCACTTGAGTATAGAGCCAGGAATAGCCCCTGAGCATCGCTTGGTATGGTCCAAACCACTCCTTCCCTATCCCCCCCAAAAAAAAATTCACAAAGGGTTTTGCTCACTCACATCATTAAAAGCAATTTATTTTTCACTAAGAGCATATGCATATAGATTTTGAAATTTTAAAAAAGTACATTTTATTGATTTCCTATTGGCTTACAGTACTGTAAAACTTCAGGAGGATGGTTTCACACGTGTTTAAGAGCACAAGCCTCATGGCACCCATTGCCAGTTCCAGAGCCAGCACACTATCAAAATGATGCCCTCCTCCACACACACCACCACTCCCTTCTTCTCTCCCAGCTACTATGGACTTCAGTGTTTACTCCTGGCTGTGTGCTCAGGGATCACTCCTGGTTGTGCTGGCAGCTGACCTGGGGTCAGTCACATGCAAGGCAAGCACCTTAATAGGGTCTCTCCAGCTCCTGAATTGTCATCTTAATCTCTCTTTTATTGTTTCTATATATAAATGCAAGATTTTAAAAAATATTTCTTTTGTATTCTAACCCTTTACTGTATTTATAATCTCTAAAAGTTTTATTTCTGTTTTTGTCTCTAGGATTTTTTATGTGTGGTGTCAGGTCATTTGCAAATGATAATAGTTTTGCTTCTTTTTAAAATTATTTTTTTTAATTTAATTTATCTATCTATTAAGAGAGTCTTCTGCCCGCATCGCATGCCTGGCTGTCTTCCCCGGGACCCCTCGGAGGGGATGGGCTGCAGCTTCCCTCCCCGCCCTGAGCAGAACTCCCGGCGGCCGAAGATCACCGGGAACCTAGCCACAGCCATGCTCGAGGCCCCTCTCCACATGTTCGTTTGGACAAGCCTCATGCATGAAGGTACCGGAAGAGAATCCAGGTGTGTGTAATCCCATCAACGGCCAACATCCAGAGACTTAAAAGCAAGCTCCCAGAAGTGTGTGGCCGCTTTGTGGCCGCGAGATATCTTATAACCTACTTCTCCCTATGGGAGAAACTAGCAAGCTACTGAGAGTTTCCTGCCCACATGGTGTATCCATAAGCCAGTAACAAGCTGGATCTCATTCCCCTGACCCTGAAAGAGCCTCCAATGTGGCATCGTTGGGAAGGCCGAGTAGAGAGAGGCTTCTAAAATCTCAGGGATAGGACGAATGGAGAAGTTACTGAGGCCGCCCGAGAAATTCAACCATCAACGGGATTTCGTGATTCGTGATTTTGTTTAATACCCTGGTTTACAAAGTTACATTGTTTTTGCTTGCTGAATTTAGTTGGCTTCTGTTACTTTTCCATGTAATTTGGTGTGCCCCTACTGGAATTTCAGTATTGAGGACATAGAAGGTGTTGTGCATCTGCACATGTGACAGCGATCTACAGATCCTAAAGTCTAGAAACTTTAGGATATGTAGAACTGGGGTGAGTCTGCAGAGATTCTTAGTGAAGCTGTGGAGCTAGACTGTTGGTGTGCTGGCAGCAGTGGGATGTGGGTAAGGCTGCAAGGCCCTCAGCAGGGTGTGGACTCAGTTCGCCGCCTCCTTCACTCCCCCACCTGAGGACAAGTATATTCATGAATCTCAGCTGTTGGGCTTGCATTTCCTTGGAGATTTAGTTCTGAATCTGAAGAACGGGGCTGGTGGGTGAGTGAACAAGGCCAGTGAGTGAACAAGGCCGATAAGTGAACAAGGCAGTGGCTCTGGGAGGTGGGCTACTTTAAAATTTTTCAATGTACCCCCTTTTTGGTCTGTTTTTGGGCCACAGCTGGCTATGCTCAGGGTTTGGAGCTGCCAGTCAAAACAAGGTCAGCTGTGTGCAAGACAAGAGTCATACATGCTAAATTATTTCCCTGGTCCTCAACGGATTCATTTTTAATCCTTTATTTGCCTAATCGTTCTGGCTTTAACTTCCAAAACCACGTTAACAGCAGTGGTGAGAGTCTTATTCTTGATCTTAGAAAATCAAGCTTCCAATTATTCACCCTTGGCTAGGATATTAGCCATAAATTTGTCATATATGAATTTTATTATGTTGAGGTATACACCTTCATTCCCAGTTTCTTGTTTTGTTTTGGAATCACAAATGAGTGCTGAATCTTGCAAACACTTTTTTTCCTTCAGTGTCCGTTGATATTACAATCTATTATATCTCCATTGAAAATTTGGTGGAATTCACTAGGGAAGCTATCTGCTCCTGGGCTTTTGTTCTAAGGAATATAATATAATATCTACAATTTTCCTTGCTTTTTGGGGTGGAACTTGGGTCGGCCACATGCAAGGTTAAGTGCGCTACCCGCTGTACTACAGCTCTGGCCCAGAAATATTTTTAATTACTATTTCCATTTCTGTGCTTGTAATGGGTCTGCTCAAACGAAGTATTTCTGATTTAGTCTTGGAAGGCTGTAAAATCCTAAATATCTTCCCGACTGTTTCTGGTTGTCCAGTTTGTTTGCACACAGATACTATATGCCTTTGATCACTTTTCCCATTCTTCAGTGTCTTTTGTACTTTGACCTCTTTTCTAATTCTTCTACATAGATTGCTTAATTGAGACTCTGGTTTGACTTGGATTATACTCAGTGGTACTCAGGGGTTCCTCCTGTCTTGGAGGTCACTCCTGGCAGTACCTGAGGGGCAGGGTGGCAGGAGTGCCAGGGACTGCATCTCACAAACAAGGATGTACTTTAGCCCACTGCGCTATCTCTTTAGCCTGAGAGTTTTCTTCTCTATTGCTTTGGACCTGTATTGCCATGAACTTCCCTCTTACGGCTGTTACTACATTCTGATGGTGTGTCTCTTCATTTTTGTTGTCTCCATATAATTTTTTTTTGGTTTCTTTATTTACTTAAGAATTGTTCAGGAGGGTCTGGAGCAATAGTATAGTGGGTAGAGTGTTCACCTTGCACATGGCCGACCCGGGTTTGAGCCCCAGCATCCTATATGGTCCCCAGAGCATCACCAGGAGTGATTCCTGAGTGCAGAGCCAGAAGTAACCCTCGGGCATCGCCAGGTATGACCCAAAAAGCCAAGAGGAAAAAAAATTAAATAAATAAAAGAATTGTTCAGGAGCATGTTTGGCTACTGTCCCACTGTCCCTTTTTTTCTTTCTCTGGGTGATTTCTAGCTTCATGTCACTGTAGCCAGAAGAGATAACTGATATGACTTCAACCTGCCTATATTTATTTTTTGGGGGGAGGAGGGGTCATTCACCTACCAATACTCAGGGGTTACTCCTGGCTCTGCACTCAGGAATTACTTCTGTGGTGCTTGGTGGACTATATAGTATATAGGATGGTGGAGACTGAGTTTGTTTCAGCTGCATCCAGGCAGGCACCTACCTGCTGTCCTACCTCTCCAGTCCCAACTGAGGTTTGTTTTATGTCCTAACATGTGACCTCTCCTGAAGAATGTTCCATATGTGGTTAAGAGGAATAAATATTCCTTCTGGGGAGCCTGTTTCATCTGAGAACATCATTCTTCATTAACTTTCTCTCTGTATGATGCACTCATTGATGTAAACAGTGTGGGGAAATCCCCTATTACTGTATTAATGTCTATACTGTTTAGGTCTTTTAACAATGTTTTATATATTTAGGTGCACCTTTGTTGCAAATAAATAACAGAGTTATTTATTTATTGCTTCTTTGGTTACACCCTGGTACTCCTGGCTCTGCACTCAGAAATCACACCTGGTGGTGCTCAGGGGATGATATGGGATGCCAGGAATGGAAACAGGGTCAGCTGTGTGCAAGGCAAACGCCCTCCCTGCTGTACTACCACTCTGGCCCCGGGAACACAGTTACTAATGACAAAGGTATTTTCTCCTCCTCCTCCTCCTCCTCCTCCTTCTTCTTTTTTTAAATATTTTAGGATCCTCAGCGATCCTCAGTGGGTTACTCTTGGCTCTGCACACAGGAATCATTTCTGGTGGGCTCAGGGAACCATATGGGGTGCTGTGGATGGAATCCAGGTTGGCCGCATTCAAGACAAATGCCCAACCTGCTATAATACCTCTCCAGCCCTAACAAAGGTATTTTATTGATAAAGTGGCTCCTAGATCATTATACAGTGTCTGCCCCCTTTCAAAAATCGGGGCCACACTTGCTTGGGCACAATTGTGCTGGGGGCCACCAGGGTTGTATCTGTTGGTACTCAGGGAATCACGTGGTAACAGGGTAACAGGGATTGAACTTAGGTCTCTGCACACGATAGGTATGTATCCTACCACCTGGGCTATCTTCGAGGTTCACAGAGTGTCTGTCTGTCTGTCTGTCTGTCTCTCTCCTGACACCCAGCAGTGCTCAAGACTTACTCCTGACTCTGTGCTCTGGGATTACTCGAAAGACCCACAGGTGGTGCCGGGGATAAAATAGAATTGGATGCATCCAAAGCAAGGACTTTAACCTCTGTGTGATCCTTTGGCCCCCCCTTTTTTAAAAAATTTACCTTTTTTAGCTGAAAATCTACTTTATCAGCTACAACTATGCCAATTCCTGTCTTCTTGGTGTTATTAGCTTGAACTATCTTGCTCTCTCCAGCTTTTCACTAAGAATCTATGTATGTGGATCTCATAGGACTTTCTTGTATATATAATATAGATGGATTCTGCTTTTTAAAATTCACCGAGCTACCGTATCTTTTTGGGGGGTGTTGGGTGGGGTTTGGGGTGATACTCTGCTGTACTAAGAGGCTATTCCTAGAACTGTGCTCAGGAGAGATGCCTGGTGGTACCCAGGGACCACAGGCAGTGCTAAGGATCCAACCAAGGTCAGCCATCTGCAAGCAGAGCTTTTCCGTCCTGTACTATCTCTCTGGCTTCTATCCTGTGTCTTATTTTTTTTCCATTTAAAAGAAAAATATTATTTTAATAGTATGTTAGTTTGGTTTGTAACATTTAAATATTTAGGCTTACAGTATGTTTCATTTGCATTCTTTTTTTTTTTTTTAAAATTGAATTATATGAGCTACAGTTACAGAACTTTCATGTTTGAATTTCAGTCATACAATGATCGAACACCCATCCCTTCACCAGTGTACATTTTCCATCACTGATGTCCCCAGTGTCTCCCCCGGCCCCCCTCAGACTCCTTCCCTTGCCTCTATGGCAGAAAATTTCCCTCTTACTCTCTCTACTTATGGGCATTATGGTTTGCAATATAGATACTGAGAGGCCATCATGCTTGGGCCTTTATCTACTTTCAGTAGACATCTTTCATCCCGAGCGATTCCTCCAACCATCACTGACTTAGTGATCCCTTCTCTATCCCAGCTGCCTTCCCCCCCAGCTCATGAAGCAGGCTTCTGACTGTGTAGCAATCTTCCTGGCCCTTGTCTCTACTATCCTTGGGTGTTAGTCTCATGATATTTTATATTCCACAAATGAGTGCAGTTATTCTACATCTGTCCCTCTCTTTCTGACTCATTGTGTCTTTTGATTGGTGAATTTATACTATCCACATTTAGGGTCATTAATGATATAAAGGGCTTACTTACTGTCACTCTTTTTTTTTTTAAATTTCTATTTTTGCTGTTCCTTTTTCTATACATTTCTATCTGCAGTGGAATTTGGTTGATGTCCCTGGTGATTCTCTCAACTTCTTCAAAGCTCCGTGCTGCATTCTCTTTCTGAGTAAAATTCCTCCTTTCAACAGTTCTTATTTACACATCTGGTAGTGGTAAACTTTATTACTTTTACTTTTCTAAGAAAGCTTTTATTTACTTAAGTAATAATTTTGCTGGATAGAGTATTTGTGGCTGGAAGTTTTTATCTTTTAGAACTGTCAATGTCACTTCACACTCTTCGAGCCTTAGTTTCTGCTGAGAAATCTGATGATAGCCTAATTGGGGTCCCTTTGCGTGTTACAATTTATTTTTCTTAGCACCTTTAATAATTTTTTCATTATCACTGACTTTTGATATGCTAACAATGGTTTTTCTTAGTGTGAGTCTTTTGAATTTATAAATTTAGTTATTCTGTCTGTTTCCTGGACTTCTATGTTTGGCAATAGCTTAAATAAATTTTTAGCTTTTAGTTTTTTGAATAGACTCTTTGTTCCTTCTCTTCACCTAGACTACCTTTTTATATATCCTCTACTAATTAAGTCTGATAATTCTCAAATGGTTTCATTTTTCTTAAATCTTATTTCTCGCTTCTCTTCCATGAGTCATTACTAGAATTTTATTTTCAATTTCAATTATTCTTTAATCTGCAAGACTGAGCCTGCTTATTATGCTTTCCATAACAGGTTTCTCTTTTTTTGTGTGGGGTGGGGGATAACACATTAAATGGTGCTCAAGGCTTCCTCCTGGCTCTGGTGCTACAGTGCTAAGGATTGAACCTGGTTGAACGTGACTGCATTCAATCAATGACTGCATACTTACCCCTGTACTATCTCTCCGGCTCCCCCATGGAAGTGTTTATTTCATTATGTCTTACATATCCAGCATCTCTATTTGGAATTGCTTTCTCTCTGCCCCTCCACCACCCTTCTGCTGATGTAATGGCTAGGCTGCACTGCTCAACCCTCCACCACGATGCAGACCAGTAAGCAGAAAAGATCCTTAAACCTACCTCATCTTCGTGCCTTGGCTCATTGCTTTCTGCCAGATTTGAAGACTCATTCTGAAGCAGCTGTCCCTGGGAGAGATCCTCTACAAATTCTGGATTATTGGTAGATGACGTAGCTCCACTACTGTAAGGTACCTCTGGATGGGGTAACCTAAGGCAAAGTTGGCAGAAATGAAGAGTTCAATACCAAGGGCATTTGGTATTGAAAATGAAAAATTTCAGTACAAAAAAAAAAATTCTACTACCATGGTTCAAGACAAATTTCATGGCTAGGAAAAGCAACGCTAATCCTTAAATTAATCCCCAAGTTCATTCCCAATAGATGTAAACAATACCTTCAGAGCTGTTAGTGTGTTTTCAAAAATAGTTTCAGTGCTTGACTGGAGCAGACAGTTCCATGGATTCTCCTATTCAAAACAACTATAATCTTTTTTTGGGGGAGAGGCAGTGCTGGAGGGGTGGTCAGTGTGTGTTTGGGTCACACCCTGCAGTGCTCAGGGATCACTCCCGCTGGTGCTTAGAGGACCATATGTCATGCTGGGGATCAAACCTTGGTCAGTCATATGCAAGGCAAGTACTTAGCATCTATATTATCTCTTTGACCCTAATCTTTAGAAAAAAAACATTTATTTAAGTAACATGGTCATAGTAGCGTTAATGTTTATGGCACTGGTAGACAGATTTACTGTACCCTATTATGAGCAAAAGCCCATTCCCTTCCAGCAATGTCTTATGTCACCCTTTTCATTTTAGATCACTTTTTTTTTGTCATGCAAAGCTTATCAGTTTGATATATTCTCATCGCTCTTGTTTTTGTTGCCTTTATCAATGTAATCAACTCATGAAAGGTATCTATGAGGACTATATTCCTGGAAAGTTTTGTCTATATTTTCCTCAATGTAATCTGATGGATTCTGGTCTAGTTTTGAGGTCTGTCATCCGCTATGAATTAACTTTTGTGTATGCTGTGAGATATGAGTCCAGCTTAAACTTTTTTTTGCACATGGCTATCCAGTTTTTCCATCCCCATTTTTGGAAGACGCTTTCCTTACTCCACATATCCAACTCCTTTATCATAGATTAACTGCCCATATATCCGAGGGCTTATCTCTGGGCTTTCAATTATTTTTCAATAGTCTGAGAGTTTATTTTTATTCCATTACCACACAATTTTGATTACTACAGCTTTACAGAATGCTTTAAAATCAGGAATGTAACACTACCCACCTGATCTTTTCTTTCAGAATTGCTTCAGCTATTTGAAGAGTTCTATGATTCCATATAAATTTTAGTAACATTTGTTCTAAGTCCTTGAAGAATGCAATTCGTATTTTGATGGGGATTGCATTGAATCTGTATAATGCTTTGGGTAATGTGATCATTTCAAAGTATCAGTTCTTCTAATCCATGAACAAGAAATACTTTTTCCCATTTCCTACCATCATTTTCTATTTCTTTCAAAAGTGAATTATAGTTTTTGATGTGCAAGTTTTTCACATCCTTTGTTAAGTTGAGTCCTAAGCAGTTGATATTAAAAACAGCATAAGGTGAAATGCTAGACAGACCCCAGAGAGACAGTGAGAACAAAAGACAGACATAACTCTGCAGAAACAGTATCAGTTTAGGAGCAAGTGTTAGAAGATCTAAAAAAGGATAAGGAGGGCATTACACAAGATTTAGGAGAGAATATTGTTATAGTGGCTAAGGCAGGAAGACTTTGAAGAAAAGGGGTATTATTCAGGCAAAAGATTGCAGACATCAAATAAGGCAGGCTAACAAGTATATGCTAAATCCGAACCATTATAGGCTACTGGCAATATTATGAAATACAGTTTCAGTGAAATTATGGGAATAAAAATAAGATTTTTATTCTTATTTATTCTAATTCTTATTCTTAGAGGACTAAGAAATGAATGAAAGCAGATACAGATCATCTTGGAAATGAAAATTTATACTTTTAAGACTTCCAGAGAAAACAATGGATTATTTTTTAAAAAACTGAATCACCATGAGATACACAGTTACAAAGCAGTTCATGATTGGGTTTCAGTCAAATAATGTTCATCACCTGTCTCTTCACAAGGGCACATTTCCCACCACCAATGTCCCAGTTTCCCCCCCCATTTCCCTTTCTGAGCCTAAGGAGCTCCCCCCACCCACCTTTCTCTTTTTGGGTAACAATGGATGATTTTAAGAAGTGGTTCCTGTATTTCTGATATGTTTTTGAAAAAAAAAAAAGTAATGCATGGATGGATTCAATGCCAATAATGCCCTGAGGAAAAAAAGTGCCACCAGAGTGCCAGTGTGACCACAGCAGCTTCCCCCCCCTCAATATTTCAATACTTTTGGATGTCTGAGGCAGCCTATTCTTTTAATGTCATTCTCATTTCAA
The DNA here is from genome assembly GCF_027595985.1 of Sorex araneus. NCBI lineage: Eukaryota > Metazoa > Chordata > Mammalia > Eulipotyphla > Soricidae > Sorex > Sorex araneus. The sequence continues at coordinate 97,855,013 of NC_073304.1, read as the reverse complement.
CTGTGCTATCAATTTTTAAATACTAATTCTTGGGTATTCTTATTTTAGTAAAATAAAAGTACTAAATTTGGGAAAGAGTATCAATCCTGACTCCCTGGTTGAAACGGATGGGAAATGAGAAACGATGGTCAAAGGTGTCAAATGCCATGAAGATGACAATTTGGGATATGAAACAACAACAAAAGGTGGGGGACTTTTGTTTCTATAAATGGACTGTCCATACTCTTAGCTAAAAGCAACAACCCTTCTATTTGTGCCCTGGGTCCCACATTCTAAAAGACAGGTTTTCAGCAATTCCAGCCTCTCTAGCATCACCGATCTTTCCTCTAATTTCCTCTAGTAACCCTATTCAGGACACAAATGTGGCATTATTAGACTTATCTTAAAGTGAAACAAAACACTCTCTGGATCCCATTTCAAAACTGTTTATACTTACTGGCTCCACTGTTTATAAAGGAAAGAACTGTTTATGCTCGTTTGCCTTACACGTGGGAGGCCCTGGTTTTGATCCCAGGCAACACACACAAACACAAACACACATCTATACTTATCTTCAATTTCTCTTCTTCTATTCTCTCTTCCTCTGCTCCCCAACTCCTTTTTTTTGGGGGGGGAGCAGTGCATCAGGAGGTCCTAGGGGCTACTCCCAGCTCACTGCTTGGGAGTGGTGCTTGGGGAACCATGTGGTACCTGGGATCAAATTCAGGCCTGCAACATGCAAAGCATGTGCTCCAGTCCTTTGAGCCATCTCTCGGGCCCACTTTCCATTCTCTCTCAAGCTCAACCCAAAGAATTTTTACTTAGAACTCCTGCCAAGGTCACAATGATCTCCATCTAAATCCAAGGTCATTTATCAGACTTCATCTTAACTGAATGTCCAGAATTTTGACATGTTAGCAATGTACTGATGGCTTGACAGATTAGCTGCATACTGATGACTGTCGAGTTTCTTTCTATGGATCTCCCCAGCTGTAGAACTGGAATAAAGTTCAAATCAGGCTGCTGATTTGAAAGCTTTGTTGGATATCTACTACACACCTCAAGTTTAAAAGTCTCCAGACTGGCCTGGAGAGATAGCACAGTGGGTAAACCTCCCTAGCCACTCAGTTTCCTATCAAAGTTACTGGCAAATCTATCCTTCAATCCCAGAGTCCCTTTGCTTTTCTCCTCTCTTTTCTCCTCTCGTGTCCTCTTTCTGACAAATCCTGTCTAGTGTGCCTTTAAAATATATCAATAATTCTGCATTTCTCAATATTCCCTGTTCCCATTATCTTAAAAACTCATTCCAATTAGATGTGTGCTACTATTACTTCATGAAAAACTTGTTGTCAAAGTCGTGTAATTTTCCTCTGGTCCTTATCCTTCACCTGAATTACTTTGGTGCTTACTTGATCTCTAGCTATATACTCTACTCTCTTTATTCTATTCTCAATATAAAATTCACTGGAAGTATTTTTTGGTGGGAGGGAAAGCTGGTGGTGCTCAGGGGACCACATACAGTGTAAAGATTTCATCATTTTTGTGGCTGCAGCTGCAAGCAATCCAAACGTCTTAACCTTTGCTTGCTATCTTTTTAGCTTGCTACAGCGAAATTAATAAAAAACAAGCCAGGCCATATCATTTTGTTAAAAATCCTCCAGGGTTTTCCCACATCCATTAAATAGTAAAACATTGCCTGTTCTGACCTATGAGATCCTGCAGGATCTACTCACTTGTTGCTCAATCTAGTATGGATCTGACATGTATAGCACTGGCTTTATCTGCAAGTTTATTACACAGAGAGTCTCTGGCCTTAACCCAAAACTTTCTCTAGGAATGTTTAGGTACTTCACAGTCTGAGAAGGACTAATATGTTCCTCTGTTAGACCTCCACATGGTCTCCTCTGATCTGGCCACAATGGCCTCTTCCAGGCTATTTCTAAAAGGTTAAAAAAAAAAAACCACTGAGGATTTACACATCACTTCCTTTTGCCTAGAATACTCTCCTTGGATAACTGCATACTAGTTACCTTCCTTCCATCAGATCTTGATTCAAATCTCTTTCTCATTACAGTCTTTCTTAGCCATCTTATCTAAAACCAGGACTGGAGACACGATACAGAGAGTAGGGCATGTGCCTTGCCCACAACTGACTCAGGTTAGATTGCCAGCACCACAAATAGTGCCGGGAGCCCTACCAAGAGTGATTCCTGAGCAGAGAGCCAGGAATAAGCCCTGAGATTTGCTGGGTATGGCCCCCAATGTCCCACCTCCCCCCCCCAATAAAACTGTACCCAGATTCTTACTGTCCCTCTTCTCTGCTGAACTGTGAATCCTTATCAGTGCACTACATATTTTACTTTTTTTTTTTTAAACTGACTTCTCTGGTGAACTATGAACTCTACAGGAGATGTGATTTTCATCTGTTTGGTCATTCTTTTATATTTAGTACTTAGACAAGCATGCCCCACATAGTTAACACTTTGCATATATTTATTTATTTGTTTCATTTTGGGCTATATTGATCATGCTCAGAAACCTCTGAGCATGATCACCGGGCTCTGCACTCAGGAATTACACTTGGCAGTGCTCAAGGGACCATATAGGATGCCAGGGATTGACTCCAGGTTGGTTGCGTGCAGAGCCAACTCCCTACCCATGGTACTCTGGCTCTGGAAATTCTTTATTGAATGAATTAGACTTAGTAACTAGGCAGCCTTTAGAAAAATCCTAAAGAACAGTTTTACCTGAATATTAAGGTCAAAAGGCAGATATCAGCGAGAAAAGAAATGAATGTAAGGGAAGGAAACTTATAAAATGCAGTCTCTTTAAAAGAGCTCTAAAGAGTATTAAAATAATTCATCTTAGGGATTAGTTAGCACTTCAATCTACTGGCAAATATATTTCTTCCTTGGCAAATAACTTCTAAATATAAAAAAGATAAAAACTCAAGTGGAATATAGAGATTTTCAAGCAAAGGGGATTTGCTTTTAGCCCTTTTCTATAGTCCTTTATCTGTTTAAAAAAAAAAGAAAGAAAACAGAGAAAGAAGATGAGAAAAAAAAGAAATAGAAGTTAGCTAATGCTCCTAGGCATCGTGAATAAAGAACCATATTAAGAAGTATGATTTACGGATGGAGAGACAGTATAATGGGTAGGGCGCCTGGGCCTACCCAGGGGGTCGGGTTTGGTCCCTGGTACTGTACAATCCCGTGAACACTGCTGGAAATGGACCCCAGCACCATAGCATGTGGTCCAGAAATCAAAACCCCTAGTAAACTCCCCCAACCAAAAATACAAATCTAGACTTTGGGGAAAAAGGATTTTTTTTCCCATGATAAAAAAGGAATTTTTAATAGAAAATTAAAATGTATAGAGTTGGATAAAAATGGAAATGCAATGTAACAAAATATGTAGTATGCAACTAAAGTCAGTAGTGCTACATGGACCAAACATGGTTCTTGTATTATAATGCTTAAGCCCGACAGCTCTACCATCTATGATACCTCTGTTTCATGTGTAAGTATTGCAAGTGATTTTTTAAAAAATTTTTATTGAATCACCATGTGTAAAGTTACAAAGTTCTCAGGTTTATGTTTCAGTTATACAATATTCAAACACCCATCCCTTCACCAGTGCCCATATTCCACCACTAAAAACCCCAATATACCCCCCACCCCCGCCCCTCCACCCCTAACTGTATAACTGATGAATTTCACTTCATTTTCTTTTTACCTTGATTACGTTCCATATTTCAACACAAAACTCACTATTGTTGTTGGAGTTTCCCCCCAAGAAAGACAGCCCTACTACCAAGGAAGCATTTGATAATTAGTTTTCCATTAAAAGATTGTATGTTTTCAGTTTTTAGAAAAGGTCGGTTTGGAGTTGTCCCAGTCCCGCATCCCAGAGCCGTGTTAGTTGCTGCTCAGTGTCGCCGGGGCTCCATTTGGAGAGGGTGTGGTGGCTGCACCTCCTCCGTCTGGATCCCCGGTATTGCTGGCCCGGTGGGGAAAAAGGATTTTCATATTAGTGCTGATTCAAATAGAAAATGTGTTTGATTTTCAGAATCTGCCCCATCATGGTTATTTACTCAATGGTGTCTATGCGATTGTCTTACCTGGGAGTCACTGAAACCTGCTAGGTCCAGTGCATTGCTACTCTGGATTGAGAGGAACAGGAGCAGAGCAAAAGAAGCTGAGTAACAATTACAAAGCAGCTGACAATGGTGCTCACTTCCTCTGCTAAATCCAACAGCATACTTTCTAGCCTATCTACAGCTGCCTCTTCTGCATCTCCCATAGTTGTTACCAGCCTTGTCTGGAAGCTGAAGCAAAGACCCAGTGTCCCAAAGTAGCTGCTTACCCAGTGGAAGCCAGCTCGTTACTCTCCTTGGAGCCATCCTCATCCGCAAAAAGGGGAGGTAGAGTGGAACTAGTCATCAAGGTGTCCATCCTTCTGAATGAAAGAAAGAAGGAAAAAAATTAGCAGATTAATTACTTCCAGTTCAAGTTCCACGCATTTAAAAGCCAGTTTACTGTAACTTAATCACATCAAGAACAGAATAGACAATGACCTAAAAAATTTCTTGACTAGGACACATTAATTCAAATTCTGTGACTAATAGGCACCCTTGGTTTTAACAACTGACCAGACTAAAACCAGATTTTTAACAATCGAGGCTTGTTGGAAAATTCCTTTTTTGGTTCATTCAAAATATTTTCAAGAATCTATTTTACACAAAAATTGCTAAGCAAAGTAACTCAGAAGCATTGCCAACCTGAAACATTCAACCTCTGAGACAGAATTCTGCCATCTTAGATAGGCAAAATGACTGACTTAACCCACTGGGTGACTGTGAATGAAGTATTAAACGGAATTTGCTTTGTGAACTTTTTAGAAAGGATAAGCTGGCCAACGTGGTGAGTGCAGTAATACTAATGTACATAAAGAAAGATATTGTTGTTACAGAATTACTAGTTCTCAGTCCCAGATGAATCATCCTTAGGTTAAATGAAGACAAACTGAGTCCGCCAAAAGGAAATAATGCAAAGGAAGTGGCGGATGAAGGCCTACTGATGTGGTTCTGAGATAAAGAAACCACACTTCCAGGTCAGAAATACGCTCCCCAGCTCTGCTATGACCAACTACGGAAATAGCATGCACCTGGGTCCAGGAAACAACTAAGCTTAATTGGAGAAAACAAATAAATCACAAGAACTTGAGGTCGTCAGACTGAAAGGATAAAAGGACAAAGTGATGAAGAGGGTAATTTCATTTAGCATTATCACTACAAAGAGCGACGTTTCCCTTTCAAGGCTTACCACCAAGGGCTTCACCCCATAGAGCTAAAAGCAGCAGCCCTCCATTCATCATGAAAGTGATATTCAAACAAAACATTCAACTGTGACCCCAAACACCAGCCACTTAAGTGGAACTGTAAACCACTCCAGAGAAAAGAGTGCCTCAATCAAGTGGGAGAATTGCGAGGCGAATTATGAGAATTCACTTAGGAGCTCCCTGAGCAGTTATTTCAGGTGCTGCTGCTGCGGCACGAGATGGAGTGAAACAAGCAATTAAGAGGAAAGCACCGAGGCCGGGCAGAGCCGGGACTTCGACCCACCGAGGCGGAAATGGGAAGAAAGTGCCGATGACGGTGAAACCATATTCTAATGTTCAACAGAGTCATTTACTTCCCAACTGGTAACCTGAGGTTTTATTTTTTTGTGCTTTATTTTCTTAGTTTTCCTTCTAAATTTTTTATGTAGCAGACAAGGTTCCATAAATAACTTAATGTGAAAAACGGTGTCTCTATTAGCTCTCACCTTTTATAGTGGAGGGTAGAACGTGGAGGGAAGCTCGAGAATTTTACAGCTACACAGTAATACACGTGCATGCTAATCCCTTTCAAGTCCTTCAAGGGAGGGGGCCAACAGGAAGAACAGGTCCTGCAAAATTCCATTCTAGGTGTTTTCTAGAATAACCCTGATACAAGTAGAATTACGTTTTAATTCCCTTCATACACAAACCAGATTAGCGTCCAAGTTTTCATTTTAGGATTGCTAACTTTACATGGAAAACACATTAGATGTCATACAGACTACTGTATCCAACAAGCAAACGTTCATAATTCAAAGGGCTAGTATGCATGACTTATATGCAGGAGGCAGGGTTTCATGGGCTCCATCGCAGGCAATCAGTGGTCTCCTGAGCACCACCAGGAATGACCCCCAAGCACTGAGCCAGGAACACCCCTGAGTACCACTGGATGTGTCTCCCAAACAAAACACTCAGGTATTTACCCTGAACTTTAAAAGGACTCATCTAATTACTTCCTTCTAAAAGTCTAGGGGGGAAATGGGCTTTCAGGAAGCTCAAGAGTTGAAGTTCCTGGTGTCCTTCTCACACTTCAGAAGGAGATATTTTCTGGTGAGAGATAGTTTTTTTTTTTTTTAACTCACTATGCCAACATGACCCTCGGAAGTGTTTTCCAGATATCTTTAGTCATTTTTGAAATATGGGGAGGCAGCTGGACAACACAGCCTTAACAACATATAAACAGATCATATAAACAAAGGAAGTTCAGAGAACACGTTTCTTGCTTTCTTTTTTTTCTTCCCTCTTAAGTTTGTTTTCCTAAACCCATATGGCTTCAGATATATTTCCTCTAGTGTTACTGAGTAGTCAGGCCCCGAGAAATGAGTAATAAGTGGGTGGGAGGCTAAGGGGCCAAGATCAATAAAATAAGGAAATGAGGAAAAAGTCCAGTGAAACCCAAAGGCTCTGAATAAGTCCAACTTGTTGGAAAAGAAAACGATTCCTAAGAATATGACTGTGACCCTGCAAGACTCTGCTCCTCATATGGTCCATGAGAGTGTGATTCAAGCTGAATCACGGCTACCAAGTCACTGACGGCCGGAAGCCCTCAGCATAGCATCTGTGCCTGATAATGTCCTAGTACTAACAGAGGTCAGGATGAACTCAAAAATTCTATGCAAAGCACTTAAGAAATGCAGTGTATGCTGCTCTGGAAAAGGCAAGGAGAGAAAGATGTATACAGGCAAAGCAACACGTTTCGTTCTTCATTGCTGTTTCTATCAATAAGTATACCATGCAGATGTTTACTTGCAGCCAGTGAATGCTTGTAACTAGGGATCTAAAACGATGGTATTACACTAGGCTTTTTTACTTGGAACCAGGTCTGAATTTTAGATCTGGAATCCAGAACTTCTTCCTAATACAAATCACTCACTACAAAACATCGAAACATAAAACCGAGTATCACCTTAAGATATTTTAATAACTGTATGAAGAATTATATTAAATGAGACACTTATTGGCAAATCAACACATTCTTTTTATTAGTAATATGATGAGTCAAATCATAAGCAGCACATTGCTGAAGTTTTGCAAAAACAAAGGAAGTTAGATTGAGTTAAAGAACTAGTCCTCAATTAAGATGGTTCTAGTAATATTTTCAACAAGAGGGACAATATCAACAGTTGTTGAGACTGTTTTGGAAGCTTAATATCACAATCACTGTCATCCCATTGCTCATCGATTTGCTCGAGCAGGCACCAGTAACATCACCATTGTGAGACTTGTTGTTACTGTTTTTGGCATATTTAATACGCCAAGAGCAGTTTGACAGGCTCTGCCGTGCGGGCGAGATACTCTCGGTAGCTTCCAGGGCTCTCCGAGAGGGGCGGAGGAATTGAGCCCGGGTTGGCCGCATGCAAGACAAACGCCCTACCCGCTGTGCTATTGCTCCAGCCCACGGAAGCTAAATATGTATTTCTATTTCCCCAGATTAGCCCTTCTCTTACTTTATGTATGCTTTACCGCTTCATTAAGACGGCTAAGCCCTACTACCTTCTCCCAACCACATGCTTCAGAGTTGAGAGGTGGGATTCTGCCCTCATTTCACTTACAATAATCCTTAAGCAAACCTCACAGTTCTAGGGATCACTGGTAAAGCTTGTACTGCATGTATGAAGTTCTGAGTTCAATTTCCCTGCAACAAATATATATTCCCAGTTTCTTTAAAACCATGCCGCGGGGCCATACCAACCTCAAATTAAAAAATTTCCATTTACTATATCCTATCATGTCACTTCTCTCAATCACTTTTACTACAAACGACTTTTCACCATACAAACTGCTATTCAGTGATACTTTATTTCCTTTTTTTGTCCAGTTTATATTCCATGGCTACACTTCAAATGTTCTTTGCCAATATCTCAATTCCTTTTATTTGTTTGCCTTCTATATCCCAATTCTGACCAATTCTGAAGCTTAGCTCAAGACGATTAGGAGAAAAAAAAATCACAAAATAAAGGTTGCTACTGTAAAATTATTAAAAACCACAAATGAGTTCTTAAAGATCTCAGCAGTTATTCTACATGTTCTCAGGCTATTTCTCACTTGTCACATTAGCTTTGTGAAACCTTTTAATTAACTTAAAATGGAATGCCCCCAGATCCCCCTACTTGGCCATATCTATCACACTTGCATCCCTGACTCACATCAAGTTACCCTAATTCACTTTTTAAAAAACACATGATTCAGATAAAACACCTTACAAAAGTTAGTAATTCATTAGCTTTTATATATTTATAAATTGTATAACACTGTAATTGACTTTTTAACATTTTCATCATGCTCCCCACCCTCAATCTTGGTACTTACACCTCAAACTACCCTCCTCCCCAGTCCCAAGAAATGAAGTAGTTTAAAATTTTTTTTAATTAATTTTTTTTTTGTCTGTGGGTCACACCTGGCAGTGCTCAAGGCTTATTCCTGACTTTCTGCTCAGGGATCACTCCTGGTGGGACTCAGGGGACCTATATGAGGAGATGGAACCTGGGTAATATTAGGCAAGCATCTTAACCCATGTACTATCACCCCAGCCTCCACTTTGCTTTTACTTTGAGCATCTTATATAAAAGGAATAATAAAAGATGTGTGGTTTTATGCCTGGCTTACTTAGCACAAAATATTCCAGGCTCATCACCCTATAATATGCATCCACACAGCATTCCTTTTTTTGTTTTAATAGGGACGACATCCAACGGTGCTGGGAGCCTGCAGCCACATGTGGTGATGTGCAGCCTGCTGGGTTAGGGACACACTCCTGCCAGGGCTATGGCCAGTAGTCTTCATGATGCTATGAAATGGCAGGGATCAAACTCAGCCCCTGTATGTGCTAAGCATGTGCTCTATCTACCATGCGAATCATCTCTCTATCCCCTTTCATTACTTTTTAAGGATGATTAGTACCCCACTGTAGTGTTCCACCAAGTCTTGTTCATCCATTCATTAGCCGACAGACTTAGGACTCCATTTTCGCGTTATAGTGAATAATGCAGCCAATGAACGTTTGGATACCAGTGCTTTAGAGGAGAGGTGAGCAACCATGGGTCCCTCCCGGGAGGGGACTGAGCCCCGAAGGAGAGGGGGCGAAGGACAGCAACCCTCGGGAGAAGGGAGAGGTCCGGTTCTGCCTCCGCCAGCCCTTCCGACTTCAGGGTGACTCCGGGCCCTACCGGGCCACCCCCGACGAGAGCGAGGACGCCTGACACCAGCGGGCATGGGGACCCGCGAGCGAGGAGCGAGGGTGGGGAGTCCGTTCGCGTCGAGGCCACAGACACCGGGCTGGCCTCGGGCGCCTTAGGTGGGAGGGCGACAGCCACGCCGGGATACCACCCCCAGGTGCACAGCGGGAGCCGGCGCACAGGGCCCAGGCGGGGGGCTCAGGTGGCGGGAAGCCGGGAAGGGTCCTCAAGACAGGTCCCCAACATCCCACACGCGCCTGGGGTTACGACCGTCCCCATCCTCCCGGCAGAGAGCCACCGAGAGAGAGCGTGTCAGGAGGGCTGGAGCGACAGCACATTTGCCTTGCACCCGACTGATCCGGGTTCGATTCCTCCATCCCTCTCAGAGAGCTCAGCAAGCTACTGAGAGTATCTCGCCCACACGGCAGAGCCTAGCAAGCTCAACGAAGGGTATTCATATGCCAAAAATAGTAACAACAAGTCTCACAGTGGAGATGTTACTGGTGCCCGCTCCAGCAAATCGATGAACATTGGGACAACTGTGCTACAGTGCTTTAGAGGACATGTTTTCAATTCTGAGTCATCTGGCAACTCTGTAACTTTGAACATTTTGAGCAATTTCCAGTTTTCTGGAGCACTTTGCATTTCTATTAGTAATGTATGAGGGTTTTAAATTCTCCATATCCTTAATACAGTTTTAGCAGTGTTAGGGAACTACCAACTTCAGCCTCCTCTACCTTTTTGTTTGGGGTACTGGAAATACACATTTCAGGCCCCTCCAACCATCCTGCTTCACTTGAGAGGGAAAAATAACCAGAGAAGCCCTGGCAAAGTTCACAGGGTAGGGGCATTGGCTCACTGACCGGCCAAAAGACTAAGACCTTTATAGTAAGCTTCTCCTTTCCCCATGTCTTACTACTACAATGTTTTCTTTTTCATCACACCTGATGGTGCTCAGGGGTTACTTTTGGCTCTGAGTGCAGGGATCACTTCTGATGATGCTCAGGTGACCATATGAGGTGCCGGGGATGATGGCAAGCACCTTAACCCCAGTACTATCTTTCTGGCATCACCACTGCATTATTAAAGGACTATAGAACATGATTCCTTGCACCCAAGACATCATATTTGCCTTTCAACAACAACAACAAAAGACAGGATACACTAAAAGGCAAGCAACACAGTTCGAAGAGACCAAATGAGCAACAGACCAAATATAAGATATGAGTTGCACTGAAAATATCAGTGCTGAGTTTTCAGAAATTATACTTAATATGTTAAGGAGTTTGATGGAAAAACCAGATAACAGGAATAGATGAATAATACAATAGTAGAGGATACAACAAACTGAAAAGGAAAGAGAAGAAAATGACCGGGAATAAAATGAAAACAAAAAATAACTGCGGCCAGAATGACAGTACAGTGGGTAGGGCCAAATCCATGGCAGCCCATATGGTCCCTGGGCGGAGTGAACCTGGAGTCCAGAGGCAGGCGCAAGCCCTGAGCATTTCCAGGTGTGGTCCCGAAGAAAATAACAACAGCAACAAAAAATAAACTAAAAACTGTGGGATAACTACCAATGTTACAATTGATGAGAACACCATCGAAAGAAACAACAGAAACATCAATAGAAGCAGTTATCCAAATTAATGTCAGACATCAAACCACAAACCGAAGAAGCTCAAGGAACACCAGACAGAATGTAAGGAGGGGGAAAGAATACTATAATAAAACTTCAGGAAATTAAAAGTTAAGAACAAATTTGAAAGAAGCCAGGTGACCCTACCCCCCAAATACCTTACTGGAGATTTTTTTCTTCAGAAAACATTCAAGGAGAAAGGGTGAACTAAAATATTTTTAGTATTGGGGGAAAAAACCTAACAACCTAAATGTTTATGTATACTGTGAAATTAGCTTACAGAAGTGAGAAAATACGGACACAGAAAAATAAAAATGGAAAGAATTTGTTTTCAGTAGAGTTGCCTTGCATAAAGTGTTAAACAATACAAACAAAAACAAAAACTTTCACATCTTCAGAGAGAAGAAAATGATACAGACTAAACTTTCAGATTTATATAAAGAAAGGAAAAGCCTTAGAAAATGAGTTAAGTGAAGGCAAAAGAACAACTTTTGCTTTCTTATTCTTAGTCAACATACAGTTGACAAAATAATAGCAAACTGTATTTGATTCTGTGTTCTTCTACAATACACACATGCTTATATATATAAAAAATAAATAGCAGCAACACTACAAAGGATGGAAAGTTGGCATCAGCAATAAGGTACCTGAATTATCTATAGTTATCTGTATGCTATTTGAAAGTAGACCCAGATTCACTGTAAAGGTATATTGAAAATTCTAGGGAACCATTAAAAAAGTGAACAAATTGTTTTTGACATAGTAAGAGCAGATGGAATCACAAGAAATCAATTAGTAGAAACCAAAGCACAAACATTGTCATTGTGGAAGCCAAAGAACAACAAATCAAAACCAGTAACCAACATGACAAATGTGAATCTGACTAATATCAATGGTCTAGGGATGGTCAAGGTAGACAAGTCTCAACTACATGCTGACCATCAGAAATTCACTTTAAACAAGAAGATACAGACCAAAAGTGAAGGTGATGGAGAGTGACAGGATGCCTATCAAGCTAACACCAATCAAAATAGAATAGTTATCTTAACAGCCACTTAACAAGTAGTAGGGACCTACTTGTTATATACTGTTATTTATTTATATACTGTTTATATACTGTTATTTATTTTTACCTTTTTTTGGCTGCACCTGGCTCTGCACTCACTCAGAAATCACTTTGGGAGGTGTTCCAACACAGGTCAGCTGAATGAAACGCAAGTGCCCTATCCACTGTACTCTTTTCTAGCCCCTATTTGCCCATCTTCACAAAGAATTAAATTCATGTAGGGATGGGTAGCCTCCGGTACTCCCTTATTGCCACACCTATGTCCACAATCACTGCCATGTAAGCTCATACATCAGCCCAGCTTTACAGATTTCACAGCTAAATCTTGGGAGAGATCAACAATCCACAAAAACTCACGGGGGGTGGGGGGTGGGGTTCTGGTCTCCTGCCAGAAAACTATGAGACACCCTCGGGAGGTGGTGCCGATGTACCTGCCCTGCTGAAGCCCCAGCAGTGGCAGTCGCACCCCACAGCTGTCTCTTGAGCCTTTCAAAGGGCCAACTTCACTGCCTTTGGACTAAGCTGCAGAGATGCCAAACTGGTGAAAATTTCAGGTACATGGGTCTTCAGGCTGAGAACTTGGGTCTTAAGAGTACGGGAGGGTGCCCCCCACTTCTGGAAGCCCCCCAGTCACACCTACATCTACAACTGCTGCCTAATAAGCCCTTCTGGCCACACAACACCTCCAGATTCTTCTATACTAACATCCCAGTGGCAGCACACTAAAGTAGATGGGAGAGTAAACAGAAACCAACTGAAGCTCAGTAAACAAGAACTTTAAACACAGGACACTCAACTAGCAAGGAACAGCTTAAAACCTTCAGACAAGAACTTAATGACCCCACGATGAGATACAATTTACACAAATTTTCTTTTACTGGAGTATTTTTTTGATAATTCCATTAGCCATTTAGTTGTAACAACCAGTATAAAATACATTTTTGTGCCTGCTAATGGGGCAGACTTTGGGGGTTGGGAAAATGGAGGCGGTGGTGGAAAGAGGGTTCCACTGGTGGTTGGAATTGCTGTTGGAATAATAAATGCCTGTAGCAAATGTATAATGAACAACTTCGTAGACCATGGTATTTAAATCAAGGGGGAAATTAAAAACTTGTTTTAGGTTTAAAAACAAATTTGAGTATTTCACATTCAAAAGTATTTTTGACATAGCACCAGCAGTTTGTTTCTACATATGTAAACCACTGAGGTACAGAGAGTGCTTGACCAAAATTATGGCTTACCAGGAGTGTTTGAATCCCTTCTACTTGGGCTTCAGAGCCAGGTTTCTCAAGGCACCAAAAGATTTCTCCAGAATTAGTTTTTTTGCTTTTTTTTTTGTAAAAAAAAAAATATATCCTCTAGTATGTTAATTCTAGTATAAGAGCATCCTGCCTGCAAGGCAGAGCCTGGCAAGCTCTCCGTGGTGTATTCGATATGCTAAATACAGTAACAATGATGGGTCTCCTTTCTCTTACCCTGAAAGAGCCCCCAATGCGGCACTGCTAGGAAGAACGAGTAAAGAGAGGCTGCTAAAATCTCAGGGCTAGGATGAATGGAGACGTTACTGGCGCCTGCTCAAGCAAACTGATGATCAACAGGATGACAGTGATATAGTAATCTTAATAGTGGACAGAGAAGATTGCAGAGCAAGGCAAATTATGAGGAAGAAAGAAGATGTGTGCCCGCGTGCGTGTGTGTTCCTATCTATATATTATGTAATAATCTGGTTCACTATTGGAAGAAGACATAGCAATCCTCAACGTGTATATATCTAACACAACAGAGTGCCAAATACTTGAGGCCAAAACAGACAAAAATCTAAGAAGAATGATTACTGTTGGAGATTTTAATACCCCTGTCAGAAATAGATCCAGAAGGTAGAAAATCAGTAAGGACATAATTGAACTCAAGCGTACCATCAATTAACTCGATATAATTGAAATCTGTGAGATAATTTCAATCAATTCAATAGCATATTACATTCTTCTCAAACTCACATGAATACTCATCAGGACAAAACTAATTTGGGGCCGTATAATGTACCTTAACAAATTAAAAAAGAATAAAATCATACAATATCTGCTTTTAGACCATAAAGAAATAAAACTAGAATTGGAATAAGGTTGGTGAATTTCAAAATACCAGAAAATTATGGGCTGGAAAGCATAACTCTATGATAGTACAGTGGGTAAGGCATCTGCCTTTCTCATGGCGGGCCTGGGTTCCATCCCTGGCACTCTATATGGTCCCTGGATCCCACCAGAAGCAAGTCCTAGCCTAAGTTCAGAGTCAGAAGGAAGCTCTGAGCACTGTCAAGTGTGCCGCCAAACCAAAACCACGCCAAACAAAAAAAATCCCACACTAAAATACCTGGAACTTAAACAACACACTTAAAAAATATTTTGATGGGGATAGGGGTAGTTTGGCCCACATCCAGCAGTGCTCAGGGGCTATTCCAGGCTTTGTGCTCAGGAGTAACTCTTGGTGGTGCTGCGGGTACCACAAGCAAACTGGGGTCACCCACAAGTGAGGCAAGCAGCTTAACTCCTGCACTATTTCTTTGGCCCAAAACTACACCTTTAAATAATACACATGTCAAAAAAAAATTAAGAGAAATTTTAAAGGACATAAAATTTATAAAACTGAGATTTTAAATAAGGGCGTGCTTAAATGCATATTATAAAACAATTAAAATCAATAATTTAAGTTTTCCCTTCATAAAGCTAGAAAATGACGAGTAAATTAAATTAAAAGCAAGTGAACAAGGCTAGAGAGCACTGCGAGGAATGACTCTGGAGCGGAGTGGCAGGAGAAAGCTGTTGATCTTTTTCATAAAACAAATAAAAAGCAAAACAAAGAAATAATAAAAACGTAAGCAGACATGGATGAAAATATAGTATAGGACTTAAGGCACTTGCTGTATATATGTGCTTCGGCACTACATGTGGTCCCCAGAACACTGAGGGTCACTCAGTGTTCAGTAAAGGGTCACTCCTGAGCACTTTTAGGAATAGTCCTTGAGTACCTCTGGGTGTGGACCAGCCACTCCCCACCCCACACCCCACCCCACCCTCTACCACAAAGTAAGCAGATCAGGGTGGCAGATGAGTTTCGTGCAGCAGTCCTGGGGGTATCCTTGGCACTGCATGGTCCCCAAGCATTACACATCTCCTTGAGGCCCCTCCCCAATAACAAAATAAGCAGGTAAAAAATAATAAAAATTATAGCAGAAATTAATGCAACTAAAACCACAAAGTTGATAAATTTGAAAATCAACAAAAACTAAAAACCTTTCTTTTAAAAAGCACTGTAGCACTGTCATCCTGTTGTTCATCGATTTGTTCGAGCAGGCACCAGTAACATCTCCATTATGAGACTTGTTACTGTTTTTGGCATATCAAATACACCACGGTTAGCTTGCCAGGCTCTGCTGTGCGGGCGAGATACTCTTGGTAGCTTGCCAGTCTCTCCAAGAGGGACAGAGGAACTGAACCCGGGTTGGCCACATGCAAGGCAAACGCCCTACCCACTATCGCTCTACTAACACAGTGGGTAGGGCATTTGCCTTGCACACAGCTGACCAGGGAGTAATTCCTGAGTGCAGAGCCGGGAGAATCACCTGTGCATTGCTGGGTGTAGCCTAAAAAGCAAAAAAAAAAAGAAAAGAAAAGAAAAAAAAAAGAAATATCTTTTAAAAAAATCAATAAAAAGTCAATCTAGTTAGACTAAGAAACTGAAGACACAAAATACTGATATTAGAAATGAAAGATGAAATATAAGTCCCACAACACTAAAATAACTTAATTTTATTATAAGCAGCTCCACGATCACCATAAATATTATGAACAGCCCTATGATCACCAATTTGATAGCCAAGATGAATCTGACCAATTCTTTTTGTTTTTTAAAATTTAATTTTATATTTTAAAGCTGCTTACAATGATTTATTATATTCAATGTTCCAACACCAATTCCACTACCATTACACCTTTCTACCACTATTCCAATTTTCCCAACCACCACCAAAGCCTGCTAACAACAGCAAGCCCTTTGTATTGCTTGTTATGATAAATTTGCTAAAAATGATCAAAAATTATTTCCTTAGAAGAAAGTGTGTGAAGATTGTTGTATCTTACCCTGGAGCCATTAAGCCCTTGTGTAAGAGATTATTAACATGTTGTTACAAGTTAAGCCTGTGTGTTAATATTCATCCAGAGACTTAAAACCAAGCTCCTGGAAGCATGCGGCCACTTACCAGCCTCTCAACATCTTATAGCCTAGTTCTCTCTCTCGGAGAACCTGGTAAGCTACTGAGAGTTTCCTGCTCATATGGGAGAGCCTCGCAAACTCCCCATGGTGTATTCATATGCCAAAACCAATAACAATGCTGGGTCTCATTCCCTTGACCCTGAAAGAGCCTTTAATGCGGCATCGTTGGGAAGGATGAGTAAAGAGAGGCTTCTAAAATCTCAGGGTTAGGACAAATGGAGATGTTACTGAGACCGCTCGAAAAATTCGATGATCAATGGGATGATGATGATGATGATGATGATGATGATGATGATGATATTCTCTTAATTGAGATTGGGTGCCTTCTACTTTACATCCCATCCAATGTAGTGTGCTACTCCTAGGATATTAGTGGTTTAGAGTATGAGATGTCACTCCAGGAATTCTACAAGTCTGATACAGCTGGAGTTGAATTTTTAACAAGATGGTGACTTTGGAGTCTGGAAGCGTCTCTGCAGCTTGTTGATCTCTTTCGAGATTTCTTTAAGAGTCTTTGGATCATGGCCAGTTAATGAGCTTATATGATGCCAGAGGCAGTTCACGGGTGTGACCACCAGGTTTTTGGAAGAATAGGGGGATGGGAGGAGGTCATCCATCCCCAACTCTGTGAGAGCTTGGAGATTTCGGTCACAAAACCCGCATACCTGAATTTTTTCAACAGATCCTTTCCTGGAGGGATGAGGCTCATCAGAGCCTGTGGAGTCCGGCTGTGAGCCTGGTGGTGGTTGGGCTATGGAGGTTTTCAGCTGCTGGGCTCACCCACCCTCCTCCAGGGTTCTCCAGATATGAAACTCAGCCTGGCGCGGGCAGACCAATTCTTTGAAAGCTACAATCTAGGTAATCTGAATAGACCTATATATTTATTAAATAAACTGTCACTGTCACTGCCATCCTGTTGCTCATCGATTTGCTCGAGCGGGCACCAGTAACGTCTCCATTGTGAGACTTGTTACTGTTTTTGGCATATCGAATATGCCACGGGTAGCTTGCCAGGCTCTGCCGTGCGGGTGGGATACTCTAGGTAGCTTGCTGGGTTCTCCGAGAGGGGCGCAGGAATCGAACCTGGGTTGTCTGTGTGAAAGGCAAACGCCCTACCCCACTACCCACATGCTATAGCTCCAGCCCATTAAATAAACTAAATCAATAAATAATAACTCCACCTTCCTCCAACAAATAATAATGGTCCTAAACAGAAAATCAGGTCAGGGTTTATTTTCTGGCAAATTCTTTTCAACACTTAAGGAAGGGTTTATCTAAATCCTCTACAATCTGTGTAGCAGACATGGGGAATTCATTCTGTGAGGCTAGCATCACCCTAACACCAAAACTAGATAAAGATATCAAAGAAAAAGAAAACGACAGGCTAGTGCCACTCATGAACAAGACTCCTTAGCAAAATACAGGCAACTTGAATTTTGCAAAATGTAGAAAAAGCGTTATTTACCAGCAAGTGACAGGTATCCCACGTATGTAAGTCTAGTTTAGTATTTAATAAATCAGGGACCTCCACTGCCATGTGGGTAGTGTTAACACTGTCAACTAGTTGTTGGTTTCTGACTTAGTCTGCATCTGCTATATTCACATGTCTGAGAGCTGTTACCCTGTTGTAGGAAAGTTAGCCGGTAGGGGCCTCCTCTCTTCTAATTTGGTGACCCACAGACCAGTATCCCACAGACAAAAGATTTTGAGCTTGGAGTGTAATGTCAGTGGTAGAATACCTGCTTTGCATGTGAAACCCTCGGTTTTATTTCCGGAGTTGGAAAAAAAGAAAAAGAAAAGATTCAGCTGTACAGCACTTTTTAAAATTCATTTACGGAACAAAGGGCCAAAACTGGTGCTTTTCTCAACATCTCTATACCTCCTAACAACAGACCAATCTGTTCACTGCTTCGCTCAATGAACATGGTGCTTGCATGTGTTCACCATGCTATATTAATTTTCTGTGGTCACTAACATATCACCACAAACTTGGTCCTTAAGCAAACAGAAATGTGCCCTCTCCCCCTTAAAGTTCTGGAGAGTCAGAAGTCTGTAATCATTATCATTGAGTTAAAATTAAAATATGCTTCCTAAAAATCTCTAGGGGATAGGGGCAGGGAGAGAGTTTAATGGGCTGGAACAGATGCATGATCCCTGGTACCATATGGTCCTCTGAGCACTGCTGGGGGTGTCTGGAGCACTAAGCTGGGAATCACTCTCAGCACTGAGGGATGTGACCCAAAAATTCAGAAAGAGAAGACCCAAAAGACTGGTGCATAGGCTCCTTATTTTTCCAGTATCCACCCAGATAAAATCTCTTCGCTTTCTAACTCATAAAATATGAGCTCAGGAGAGATGCCCTGGCTGAGCTGTCACTGTCACAGGTCGGCGGAACTCCAGAGCCGCCTCAGGCTAGGGGCAGGCCAAGCCCAGTCCTGCTGGAAGGCCCAGGCCTCACCCACACCCAACTTCCTCTGGTACACAACAGCCCTGTTCCCTGACTAATCTCAGAGCTTTGGAATCATCCCAGTCCCACAGCACCTGGAGCGACATCTCCAAATTTCAAGGTGCTGACAGATGAGGAGGAGCACAGCAGATCAGACAGGAAGGTTATACAGACGCTCACTAAGCTCAACGAGCAAAAGCAGTAGCACAGGAAGCTCTACTAGCACCTAACGGCTCAGTAAATCCTCAGACAGAGACTTTAGTAGCATCATTGTGAGATATATGTTGTACAAGCAATAAAAAGCAAATTATTTTGCGCCTGCTAAGGGGGCAGATTGGGCCTGGTGAGGGGAACTGGGGACATTGATGGAGGGAAGGTAACACTGGTGGTGGAATTAGTATCGAAGCACTGGCTACTTGAAACAACTATAGTATAAACAACTTTGTAAATCACAGTGTTTAAATAAAGTTAAAAAAAAATGTAGGGCTGCTGAGATAATACAAAGTTTAAGGTGCTTGCCTTGCATTCAGCTGACCCTGTTCTGATTTTTGGCACTGCATGATTCTCTGAATTCTGACAGGAGTAATCTCAGTGCAGAGATCCAGAAATAGCCTCCAAGCACCACTGAGAGTAGCCAGTCCCTGAACCCCAACAATGAATGTAATCCATCACATCAACAGGCTAAAGAATCAGAGATGCAAAAAGGCACTTGTAAATCCAACACCCATCCTCCAGGATAAAAATTTTCAGCCAACCAGCAACAGAAACAAACCTGAGAATTCAAATTGATTAAAAACAAATCTATAAAAAGCTTACAGTGACATTACAATTCACGGTGAGAAATTCAAAAGTTTCCCCTCCGGGGGCTGGAACAATAGCACAGCTTGGGTAGGGCATTTGCCTTGCACTCAAAAGGCAAAAAAAGGCAAAAAAAAAAAAAGTTTCCCCTCCAAAATCAGAAGCACGGCAAGCTTTTCAATAACAATAATTGAAATTGTAATTGAAGACATCAAATATTTTTTCCAATTTGATTTATATCAATTTAATAAAATAATTTTACTAATTAAAATCAATTCAATAAAAATTCCAGGAAATTATTTTGTGGATTTCACGAAACAGATTCAAAGAAGATAAGCAGATAGCAAATAGGCATATGGAAAGAGGTTCATTATCATATGCCCTTAGGGAATTGAAAATTAAAGTGAGTTATCACTACAAAGATAGAGGAATGATTAAAATCCAGAACAGTTTCAGCACCAAATGTTGGCATGGATGTGAAACAAGAATGCCCAGACGTGTTGGTGGGAATGAAATCAAAATAGTAAAGTCACTATACCTGTATATACCAAAAGTTCTCACAAAACAGCTTGGGAATTATATTCCTTGATATTTAACCAAAGGAATGAAAAATGTATATGCTCACACAAAAATGTGCACATCAATTAACTTTATTCATAATGTCAAAACTTGGTTGACCCAAAATATCCTTTAGCAGTTGTGTATATGAAAAAAGGTGATACTCAGGAGTAATTCCTGAGTACAGAGTCAGGAATAATCCCGAGCACTGCTGGGTGTGCTCCCCTAAAAGAAACAACTCCCCCCAAAAAAAATCAATTTTAAAAGGTTTTATATGAGGCTGGAGATCCAGCTCAATTTGATCCCCCGCATTGGATGGTCCCCTGAGAACCACTGGCAGAGACCCTCATGTAGCACTGTGTGTGGTCGAAAAGCAAAAAATGAAGCCAAAAACTGAAACTAAAATTAAAATGTTTCCTTTAACAAACAAACAAACAAAAATGGACAGGCAATCAGATAATGGAGTATTATCCAAGGTCAAAAAGAAATCAGATATTAAAGCATGAAGAAAACAACATGGAAGGAACTGCATACATGAAAAGGCTACACACTTTGTGACTGCAGCCAAACCATACACCTGAGGAAGGTGGAGGGATGGAGACAGTGGTCATCAGGGGTTAGGCAAGAAGCTGGGGTACAGAGCAGAGCACAGAGGATTTCTGTGTTCAGGGCAGCGAAATTATTCTGTACTATACAGATATATGCACACCAATCAAACTGCATGGAAGGGACACCACCCAAAGTGAACTCTAATGTTAGCTATAGTTTGGGTGATAGCTGTGTGACAGGGTGGTTTCACTTTCATATAACAAGGTGCCGCTCTGGGGGAGGAGAGGCTGAGCGGGGGGAAGTTATACCTGTGCACAGATGAGGGGGATCGATAAAGCCAAAATATGGGAAAATGCTATTTCCTGATTTTGCTGTGAACCCAAGCCTGCTCTAACAAAGTTTACAATTATTATTTAAAAAATTACGATATAATACAATGTTACAATTTACTATAAGACAGAACTGATAAATAGGTTTAAGAACAGAATTGATTTATGCAATTTCACTGCAGCAAATAAAAATATGAAAACTTACCAGCTGTGAGCATTTATTGATGAGAGCTCAGTAGCATGTGGGTATTATCATCAATATTCTTTACAGAAGGAATGGGAACAATAGCTAGCTAATTCTACCAGGAAATTAACTGGGTTCAGGTGGGTGAAATTCAGTTAAGAGCTGTTTCATCATAGGCTTTAATATGAGATAAGCGGGAAAAAGATAAGAGTAAGTAATTTGGAAGCAATTAAGTAGTGACTTTTTTAGGGGGGTGAGGTCAGGATGGGGGGATAATGACCAGTCTCAGGTTTATGGTTACTTCACAAAAAGGACATACAATGTGTGTCCGGCTGGAGTCTGAAGAGAGTATGCTGAAACATGGCACTCTGTTCTTGGAATAGAGAGACAGGCTTCTGGACCGGGAATATTACTGATTTCCTTAAGTTGCTCTTGTGATGAACACACATGCGCACTGGTCAGGGACTACATACCTTAGGTACTTTAGAACACCATCCTGGCTCTGATTCTCATGGGGGTTACAGGCTAGCCATGGTGCCCCCACATCTTTAGTCGCAGTGCTCACTGAGGGTGGTGTCCTTTAATTGTAGGGCCAGAATACACCTCGGATGTGGAGGGTTGGAAACTGCTGTTGTGTGCAGACCCTACTGTTGGTCCATGCAGCTGGCACTGGAGGTGTAACTCTTGGTCTCACACCTGCAAGACCAGCATCACAGGCAACTCCGGTCCTCCTACTGATACTTTAAAAAAATGCTGATAGACAAAGAACTAACAGAGGCTGATTCATTCAATGAACATTTACTGAATGACATTCTAGGTACTTTCCGTGCACTGTGGATATAGAAGTGTTCAAAACAGGGCAAGATTCTTGCCCTCATGAGTTCTCAGAGCACAGGTACAGAGAGCCACAAAACAAGATGAAACACATAAATAGCACAGTGGGTAGGAGTTTGCCTTGCATGCGGCCAACCCGGGTTCGATTCCTCCGTCCCTCTCTGAGAGCCTGGGAAGCTACCGAGATTATCCTGCCTGTACGGCAGAGCCTGGCAAGCTACCCATGGTGTATCCCATATGCCAAAAACAGTAACAAGTCTCACAATGGAGACGTTATTGGTGTCCGCTCGAGCAAACTGATAAACAACGGACGAGTGCTACAGTGCTAGAGAATGATTAGCACTAGGCAAAAAAATGGAACAAGGAAAGTGACGGAAAACTCAAGGAAAGAAGATCAATAAGGAGTTATCTGCTCAAGGAAAGAAGATCAATAAGGAGTTATCTGCTCAAGTAAGACAACTTCAGGACGAGTCTTTGAACTAAGACTTCAAGTAATCCAATTGAATCTGAAATGACTTCCTTATGACAGAGTACATTCCTTAACTATTTCCTGGGACTCTGACCTAGTATGAAGCAGTTACAAAGGGTGGGGCCCAGAGCAGAGGCACAGGCACAGTGGGGTTCTGGTTAAGTGAGGGAATTTGAAACCCCAGGGAGGTTTCATAAATTAGATGGGGTGTGGGCCAGGGTAATAGCACAGCGAGTAGGGCGTTTGCCTTGCATGCGGGTTCAATCCCCGGCATCCCATATGGTCCCCCAAGTAACGCCAGGAGTGATTCCTGAGTGTAGAGCCAAGAGTAACCCCTGAGTAATGCTGGGTGTGACCCCAAAACAAAAAAAAATAGATGGGGTCTGAGAGTTAACTTGGCAACCAGACCATTTAAGGATTTTTATGTCACAGTAAGGAAGGTGGCTTGATCCCTAACATGAGATGCCACTGAAAGGACTTCAGAAGAATAAAGTATTTGGATCTAACATTTTAATTTATTTATGTTATTTTGAGCTACACCTGGCAATTCTCAGGGGTTACTCCTGGACAAATACTGAGAAGTCACTCCTGGCAGTGCTCAGGGGACAAAATGGGGTGCCTGGGATCTAACCTGGGTCGGCTGCACATAAGGCAAACACCCTATACCTGCTGTATTATTACTCTGGCCCAGGATCTAACTTTTTTAGAGGCTCCCTCTGCATGCTGTCTGGGTGAGGCTGAAAGGCAGACAAAGTCAAGGGTGGAAGTGAGATGGCCTGCATAGCTCCAAAATCTGTTTAATGATAAAAGGTAGGCTAGGTGGTAAATACACTGCTTTGTGTAATTGTTTGAAGTTAAAGGTTTGTTTTGGTTTGGGGGTTGGGAACAAGAGAAATAATCCAACTTCTAGGTACTCTAAACACTTGCACAGTACACTGCAACAACAAACTTACTGTAACACCCAGATTGTGCTTGGTGTTAAGTGATGAGTACGGGTAACTACACTTCATAATAATTTATAGTTTATTATTCTCCTTAGTCTGGATTACTGTTTCAAAATGACAGTGGAAAATGAGGAGAGGCCAGAGCTAGAAACAAACAAGAACCTTCTAGCTGTAACTTTTTCTCTTTTTTCAGGGCAGTGGGGGTCCTCCCAAGCAGTGCTCAAAAGGCCTGAAGGCCATTCCTGGAAATACTTCACATAGTGGATTCAATGATTAAATGTTTGGGTTCAGCAGTGTTGGGGACCACCAAGGCCCCTTGCAATGCTGGGGGCCAAAATCATGCCAGAGAATGAACATGGATCTCTATGCATTCCTGGCAGGTGCCCCTGACTCCTAAAATAGCTGTCCAGCCCATTTATGACTTTTTAAAATAAGGGTTTTAAAAATTTTAAGTTAGATTATTAAAAAAGGAAAAAAGTACTAGATCATCCAAATGAACTGGGGACCAGACAGCTTAACCACTGCACATGCATTTGTTTTTCTTCTTAATTGGCACACTGAAGGAGACTTATTACCATCAGAACACAAGATGTGTTAGGAGGGATAAAAACCTCTCAAACTACAAATAGTATTCAAGTGTCCAGCACAGTGATGTAGGCAGATGGGTAGGGGGCCCATGGTAAATGTATTTTTAGGGAACAAACAAACTTAAAAGGGATTCCCTAGCCCTGAAATAGCCCATGGTGGGTGAAGACCACATTCCTTTGAAATATAAACCTTGAGCTTCTTGACGTGGAGAAACTGAGGCCCCACCCAGATGTAGAAAACCAACGTCTCACCCAGAGAAGGGTGGACCCCTCAGAAAAGAAGCTACAGAGGAAGAGATTATGAGATGGCCATCACCAGCACAAGGCTTTCCTATGGCAATGCCCAGTTTAACTTTTTTTTTTTCTTTTTGGGTCACACCTGGTGATGCACAGGGGTTAGTTACTCCTGGCTCTGCACTTAGGAATTACTCCTGGCAATGCTTAGGGGACCATATGGGATGCTGGGAATTGAACCCGGGTCGGCCTCGTGAAAGGCAAATGCGCTACCCGCTGTGCTATCGCTCCAGCCCTGCCCAGTTTAACTTTTATGGGCAAAAAACTTCAGAGAAACCCTTCTGGAGGAACTGTATAAAAACTCCTCCTTGCTTGCTCTTCCAAGCCTGTCTTTTCTCTTGAACACATATCTCACTAGTATTTTTTGGGGGTCACACCCGGCAATGCATAGGGGTTACTCCTGGCTCTGCACTCAGGAATTACTCCTGGAGGTGCTCAGGGGACGATATGGGACGCTGGGAATTGAACCCGGGTTGGTTGTATGCAAAGCAAATGCCCTACCCACTGTGCTATTGCTCCAGCCCCTTGCCTTTATATTTTTTGCTTGCTTATTTCCACTCCGGAGAAGCCTTTGTTCTCTCTCGATCATGTACATTTCTCTTTCTCTACCCTCACATCTTTCTAACAAGTTTCCGTAAAAACTATCTTGCTTCACTATTTCGCTGCTGCCTAAAATTCTTTTTTTTTTTAATTTTTTTTCATCTGGACTTTATTGATCTAATAAAATTACATTAAGAATTGAAACGAATTATACATTATTGTGCTCATGTTTCCCCCATACAAAGTTCGAGAACCCATCCCTTCACCAGTGCCCATTCTTTACCACCAGTAAACCCAGCATCTCTCCCACCCTCCCCAGTCCCGTCTCCCCCCCACCCCACACTGCCACTATGGCAGAGTATTCCCTTTTGTTCTCTCTCTCTGATTAGGTGTTATGGTTTGCAATAAAGGTGTTGAGTTGCTGCCTAAAATTCTTCCCTCTGAGGGAAGGCACTGGACCCCAAACACCTGTGCTGAGGCTAGGACTAACCTGATCTAGGCCAGCACTGCCCCAAGCGCTGCTGGCCCAGGGAGGTCAAGCAGAGAGGTGAAACGCTCTTTGCATTCAACCTCCCTCGCTCCCCACTTCACCGAGCTACTGGCCACAGGGAGAACACAGGAACCAGGAGACATCATCTCTGCTAAAAGCAAAATGTGTCGGGGCTGGAGTGATAGCACAGCGGGTAGGGCATTTGCCTTGCATGCGGCCGACCCGGGTTCGAATCCTAGCATCCCATATGGTCCCCTGAGCACCCCCAGGGGTAATTCCTGAGTGCATGAGCCAGGAGTGACCCCTGTGTATTGCCGGGTGTGACCCAAAAAGCAAAAAAAAAAAAAGCAAAATGTGTTGAGCTGCAAGCAGGGTGTTGCCTGTAAGGATACAGGGGTATCATCTGGCTCTCTCATCCGGTCCCACAGCCTTGACGAGAGCAAATAAGGCCCAACGGTCGTCCCAGTAACGCAACTTCTGGATCAGCGCAGAATTAAGAGTTACAGTAATCCAATAAAATTTGGTATTACTTCCTTAGTGTATTTTCCCAAAATACTTCCTGGGACACTGGTGGACTGTAAGGAAGTAAAGAGGTGGGTGTGTATGAAGGGGTGTGGGGATAAGTGGGAGAGGGAATTGCTAGGGGAGGTACATTACTCCAGAAGGCTAAAGAATAACTGGAAAGGCATTTTTCAGTGATACTCAATGTTATAATTTAATTGTGTCTATTTGGAAACATGAAATAATTATATGATGTACAATTTCTGATCTTACTTGGTGAAGATAAAAATGCATCCTTTGACCCATTTCTTGGTGATTCTCAAGGAGGGCACATTAGAACAAAGAAATTTTATATGTATCAGGAAGAGTCTTTTTCTAAGCTGAAAACATGCTTTTCACAATTCACATGTTACTATGTTCGGCATTAAGAACATATTGGCAACAATAGCCAGAATCTGGAAAAAACCCAAGTGCCGAGAACAGACGACTGGTTAAAGAGACTTTGGTACATCTACACAATGGAATACTATGCAGCTGTTAGGAGAGATGAAGTTATGAAATTTGCTTATAAGTGGATAGATATGGAGAGTATCATGCTAAGTGAAACTAGTCAGAAAGAGAGAGACAGACAGAAGGATTGCACTCATTTGGAGTATAAAATAACATGAGACTGACACCCACGGATGGTAGACACAAAGGCCAGGAAGATTGCTCCATAGTTTGAAGCCTGCCTCATGAGCAGGGGAGAAGGCAGCTAGAATAGAGAAGGGATCACTAAAAAAATGATGGTTGGAAGGATCAGTCGGGATGGGAGATGTGTAGATAAAGGACCAAAACTGATTGGCCTCTCGGTATCTGTGTTGCAAACCATAATGCCCCAAAGTAGAGAGAGAATATGTGAGAAATTGTCTGCCAGGGAGCCGGAAGGGGGGGATGGGAAAGAGGGGTTTACTTGGGAGATTGGTGGTGGGGAATGTGCACTGGTGGAGAAATGGGTGTTTGAACATTGTATGATTGTAACTCAAACATAAAAGCCTGTAACTGTATCTCACTGTGATTCAATAAAATAAAATAATAATAAAAAAAGAACACAGTGGCAAATAAAATTAACAAAGAATTCTTGTCTTCACAGTTCATAATCTAGTATAGAAGATGGGCAAACAGTAAAAAAAAAAAAAGGAAAGATGGAAGTGGCTGATGTATGTGAAGGTATCTGTTAAATATTTAAGCAGGGGAGAGGTACAGCTGAACCTGAACCAAACAGACGACATGACCAACTAAGATAACCACTAATTAAAATAATAAATTCACAGATGCAATAAAGATCTGAAGGAGAAAGAAAACACCAGCTGAGTAAACACCTCAGAGAACGCTTAGCCAGGTACTCACGTGTTTGGAATCCAGATTCCTCTCAAGGAGGTAGATAGGATTCTTTCTGAGCTCTAAAACAACATGACTTAAGCCTGTGGTCTGCGGAAGCAATATATGAGAAAGCAGAAGCAACAAAGGTCCTTAGTATCTAGTATCTTAACTCAAACAAAAATGTACTAGTTAAATGTTCTAGGGCAAGGATCCTTATTGGCTCAAGTAACAACATCCTCAATTTACTTAGATTTTTATACTCCTTTCTGCAGCTATGAAATAACACTGCAAAGAGATGGAAAGAATGTCCATTTCTTGGCTCAGAGATAGTACAGCAAGCAAGGTGCTTGCCCTACACATGAATGACCTGGGTTCAATCCCTGGCACCAATATGATCCCCGAAAACCCCACCAAGAGTAATCCCTGAGCACTGCTGGGTATTACAAAATACACCCCCCCCCAAAAAAAAAACACAAAAGGATGTTCATTTCTGTCCTAGGCAAATAACTTTCAAACCTTCTTTTTCAAAAATACTGAAAGTAAAGAACGACACATATGAGAAGGAATCACAGCCTGGTTTTAAATCCTATCGTGCACGAAAAGAAATTCCCATTGAAGTGACCTTCAGTTTAATCAATTAATTAACAAATTAAATATACTTCTGGAAAATTTTTTCTGTAAAAAAGGAAAAGCCTTTGCATGGTAAGTAAATTTCTTATACCAATAGTTGAAGACAGAAAGTACAGGGAAGCAAAGCAGTGCCTAGTTGTTACTACTTTGAACAGTAAAAGAAAATTCCACAAAATAAATGGACACAACTGCAACGTGCTTAACAAAACAGCTTAAACTGGGAGAATACTTCCAGGCTGGGGAGATAGCTCAATGGGCTGAGTGAATCCTTTGCATGCAAAGGCCTGGGCCTGAACCCCACCTGGTCCCCCAAAGCACCACTTGGAATGGCCCCTAAACATCATACCATGTGGCCCCCCCAAACAATGTATCACTGTCACTGTCATCCCGTTGTTCATCGATTTGCTCAAGTGGGCACCAATAACGTCTCCATGTGATACTTATTACTGCTTTTGGCATATCGGATACGCCACGGGTAGCTTGCCAGGTTCTACCGTGCGGGCGCAATACTCTC
Source organism: Sorex araneus (assembly GCF_027595985.1). NCBI lineage: Eukaryota > Metazoa > Chordata > Mammalia > Eulipotyphla > Soricidae > Sorex > Sorex araneus. Next base: position 97,826,477 of record NC_073304.1, on the reverse strand, counting down.
GGTAGCTTGCTGGGCTCTCCGAGAGGGGCGGAGGAATGGAACCCAGATTGGCCGAGTGCGAGGAGAACAACCTACCCGCTGACAAATAATAAATAAAAATAAACTCAGAGACTATTCAAAACAATCATTTTGCTTTTGAATCCTAAAGCTGATGATGCTCAGGATTTAAGAACATGTAGCCATCTAGTTCAAATTTGACATATTTGAAACTCCAGACCATTTGCCCAGGAATATTTTTCCTTTCCCCATCAAATACAGTAAATCTTAGCCCTTCATACAAAGAGCTGTTAAGCCTCTGGCCTGATCAAAAGATAATTTATATTAAGTGATAAGATGCAATCTTCCTGGTTTATAAGCTGATTCTGTATTTCCTTTGCTTCCAGGTGAAGTTAAAAACAAGCTTAAACCCTTATTAGCTATGGGACTGGGGAAATAGCATAAAGGGTTGAATCTCATGCCAAGCATGGCTGATACCCACGTCTCCCCTTTCCAGCACCACGCTGTTAGGTAAAGCACTAAACCACTGGCCAAAAAGTAAAATTGGGAGTGGAGCCATGAGCATGGCTTGGTAGCACCGACTGTGCCCCTTAGAAAACTGTATTAGCTATAACTGAGGATTAACCAGACTAATAATGAAATCATCTTAAGATGCCTGGTGCTTAGTATAGTTACTAAAACCTTACAAAGTGTGTTATTTTCAGAGTTGCCTACTGCTATTCAAAGCCTCATCTAGAAAGGCAAGACTAGGAACCAGGGAATAAGAATTTTTCGAATGACTTATTTTGCTCTTCTTTGTACATAGGAGCCCACGAGTGTGAATTTAGCAGGTACTGTTATTGAGAACAGAAATCCACTCTAATACCAAACAGATATACGTGGTCAACTGCTCTTATATGTAAAACAGGGCCAATACTTTCTTTACTTAATTGAAAAAGATAATGTGAGGATAAAGTGACACTCTTACGGGCCAGGAGGTAGCTCAAGTGAAAGAGCACATGCTTTGCATGTATGATGCTCTGGGTTTGATCCCTGGTACTGCATGGCCCTTTAAGCACCTCTGGATAAATGTGGCCCTAATCCTACAGATAATGTTCTTCACAAGTAATGCTCTTCGGACAATAGAAGAAATACACTTTTGCTAATTCTGTTGCAAAGTTTTCAATAAAATATTTATTTAAAAGTAAATATAGATTATAACTGTATTAAAAGAATGCATACACAGATATACAAAACAGAGTAGCAGCAAATACACCAAAATGCTCAAAATTATTACGTTATGATAATGAAATTATAATTAATCTTCAATCTTTGTTTTAACTCCCCAATTTGCAATAATGTGTCTATATTACTTTAAGAAAGAGGGCAGGTATCATCAAATATACTTAAATACTAAATTAAAATTAGGTCTTAATATCACATGCAATGCTTAAATGTTTTCTTAAAAATGGCTCCATATTAAAAAAAATGGCTCCATATAGAACAAAAATTTCCCTTCAACCATCCTTTAGAGAAAATACATACTTCTAGGAGGTTCAAGTTTATTCCTGAAAGAGTCTTAGGGATTATTTCAAAAAATATATTCATTTTCACTTGCTCTCTCTCAAATCAAAATAAGTTACAGGTTAGCTCAGAACCTGAGCAGAGCAGAATCTGAACTGAAATGTATTTCAGCAGGAAGACTATGAGTGCAATTTACAAATGTGACATTTTATATTGAAAACTTCATTTACATTTTGCACTCAATCTTACACAAGTATTTACTTTGATATAACCATAAGTTCTAAAACTACAGAAGAGCAGGGAAAAGATCATATGCTCTTAAAACTGAATATATTTTCATATAATACCACAAAGCACAAACAAGGTCAACCCTTCCAACAGATTTCGATTTCCTCGAGTGGGCACCAGTAACGTCTCCATTGTGAGACTTGTTACTGTTCTTGGCATAATAAGACAATTTTTTTTTTCTGTTTGTTTTTGGGACACACCCAGTGTACTCCTGGCTTACTCCTGGCTCTGAGTTTCAAGGATTACTGCTGGCAGTCTCTGGGGACCACAGAGGTGCTGGGATCAAAACCAGGTTGGGCAGTTTCAAGGCAGCCCCTTACCCGCTCTATCATCCCTCTGGCCCCGAACTGACACATTTTGGAATGGAGAAAAAGAGAGCTATGCTTTTGTATTCCTTTTCTACTGTATAAGAGAAATAAATGAGAAATTCCTATTATTGGCTGGAAATGTATACTTAACTCAATTTCTATCCCGTTAAAGATCCAGATAAAATTATGTCATAATACACTGTAATTCTCATACACAAATCCCATTTAATTATGGGAAAAGAGGCCATGACTATCAGTTTTACATGGCTTGGCATTACCTTAAAAGGTTTAATTCTAGGGCAGTGGAGGCAGCTCAAAGGACTGGAGTGTATGCTTCCATGTGGGAAGCCTGCATTCAATGCTGAAAATTACAATACATTCGATGTTGATAAATGTATATTCTTATGATACCAGTAGGAAAAGTATAAGCCTTTTGTAAATAAGTTGTTATTTTTTTTCTTACCAATGTATCTTGACATATACGTCAAATGTAATAAATGTAAACTTGGTCCAATTTTAATCTCTTTCACTTTAGAAATCTGGCTCCAAATTTGCCTTAAATGAAAAAGTTCATTATAATATTTTCCCCCAGAATTATGTTCCCTGGAGGCATTTATTATTATAAGACTTTTCAAAATAACTAATTTAGCTCAGAGTACTTAGTGGCATTAGAGTATTTAAATAAAAAAAAAAATCAGTAAGTTAAAATCAAGATGTGCCAATGTTGAGTCATGAGGAAAAAACATGTAATTATAGTTTTCTATATAACATATTCACTTGAAATTTGGGGGGAGGAAAAAACCCCATAGCACCTTAAATTTTCTGATAAAGTACAATGTGTTATACAAACTCTAAAGAGGCAACCTGAAGCCGTGGGATGAGCTCTGAACTGAAGTTAGGAAATCTGATTCTGAGTTCAGGCTCTGCCACCCACTCACTGTGGATGTGGGAGCACTCAGCCACTCTGGGAAAAAGTACTTCATCTGTTAATAAAGGACAAAATCAATTCCAAATTAGCTGTCAAGACCATACGAGAACACCATGCACTAGTACATTTAACTAAAGGACAGGAACATTGGTTGGAGGGCATGTGGACCACACCTGGGGGCTGTGCGCTCAGGGGACCAAATGTGGTGGTGGGGATTCGGACCAGGGTCACGGCTGAGGCAGCCACATGCAAGGCAAGTGCCTTACCTACTGAACTAACTCTCCACAGCCCAAGACAGGAACATTTTTACAAACCAGGAGAAATAAATTAAAAAATTTGTCATGATTATGACCATGGACCTTGCATGTATATAGAGTTCTCAAAGCACAACGTGCATTTCTAAAATGTGTTAATATTTATTAAATACTGTGAAATCAGACTTCCTGAATTCAAATTTCATCTGCTATTCTACTTATGGAACATGGGAAAACTAATGTCTCTGAATCTAAGTCCTCCAGAAGGAGCAATAGCACAGTGGGTAGAGTGTTTGCCTTGCACTCGGCTGACCCGGGTTCGATTCCTCTGCCCCTCTCGGAGAGCCTGGCAAGCTATCGAGAGTATCCCGCCTGCTCGGCAGAGCCTGGCAAGCTACCTATGGCGATATGCCAAAAACAGTAACAACAAGTCTCATAATGGAGACATTACTGGTGCCCGCTCGAGCAAATCGATGAGCAATGGGATGACAGTGATACAGTGATACAGTGAATCTAAGTCCTCTAATTTGTGTTGATAATAGTAATTAATCTACTATAGGAGTTATCTGAAAACTAAATCCATGAAAAGCAAGTTCATCTCACAGTAAAAGCCTAATAAGTTTAACAATAATAACAGAAAACACTCGTTGAGTGTTTACTGTTAAAAGTTATCATTCTTTGAGTTTTACCTGTATTATTCCACTTAACCCTTAAAACTACCACTTGAGGTGGGGCTGGAGCGATAGCACAGCGGGTAGGGCATTTGCCTTGCACGCGGCCGACCTGGGTTCGATTCCCAGCATCCCATATGGTCCCCTGAGCACCGCCAGGAGTGGTTCCTGAGTGCAGAGCCAGGAGTAACCCCTGTGCATTGCCAGGTGTGTCCCAAAAAGCAAAAAAACACACACACACACAAAAAAACAACCAAAAACCAAAAAAAAAAAAACAAAAACCATAACTACCACTTGAGGTAAATACTATCAATAGCCTCTAACTTGTCCAAGTTATTTGTGATAGTCATTAATGCTAAATTAAATTTTAAAAATTTAAATGTTAACAGGGGCTAAATATAAGCACTTCACAAAAGAAACTAAATGATCAGTTACCACAGAAAAAACAATACACTCCTACTAGAATGACAAAATAAAAAATCTGACAATACACAATGTTAGCAAAACAGGAGGAACTAAGATTCTCAAATACTGCTAGCAGGAATTAAATTTTGGTACAATCATTTTGACAAGAACTACTGAAAACAGAGCTATTCTATGAATTAGTAATTCCTAGCAACATACTCTCAAAAATATCTCCTAGCTCCAGAGTCTGTATATGTTCCAGTATCTATCTCCAAGAAATGAGTTCAGATGTTCTAGACATGTATAAGAATAATTGCAGTCCTTATTACTAGTCTCAAAGTGGAACCAAAACACATGGTAATCAAAAATACCGCAAATCCATATTGATATTTTCCTACAATGAAATCAATGGAATATTACAGAGATTGAACTATCACCACATGCAATATGAACACGAGTTTAATGGACATGTTGATGAGCAAAATAAGCCAGACCCTTGAGAGTAAACATTCTGGAGTCCATTCATGTGAAATTCTTAGTTTCTGTTTTGTGGGTTACACTTGGAAGTGCTCAGGGCTTGCTTCCAGCAGCGTTTGGGGGAGTTTGCATTTCCAGGAGTCAAATCCCGGTCTCCTGCTTGCCTTCAGCATACTTGGTATCCACCCCAATTATGCGACACCTAAGCACAGACAAAACTACTTTTTGAGCATCACTCCATCCCAACCTATGTGACATGCAAAACTACAGGTATCTAAATAGTGCTCTGTGCTTGTATTGATTTATTTTGGTCCACATCTTGTGCTGCTCAGGGGACCATGAGGTGTTAGGGATCCAATCCACAGTTAATGCATGAAAGTATTTGCTGCTCTCATTGCTATCTTATTGGACCATACTTTCATTTTCTTTTTTTCTTTTTGGGTCACACCCAGCCAGGGTTACTCCTGGCTCATGCACTAGACCATATGGGATGCTGGGAATCAAACCCAGGTCAGTAACGTGCAAGGCAAATGCCCTATCCGATGTGCTATTGCTCCAACCCCCATATTTTCTTTTTTTTTTTTTTTAACCTATTTACTTTTTATTTAACTCCTTCCACTTTGCTTTATCACTAAGATGCATTATTAACCAGTTAACATAATGTGAAGTCCAAATGCCAGGACATTGTCATAACCATGTCCAGGTGATTCAGCAAGTACCTTTCCCTTATGGTACTAATGTCACAGGCAGCTTTCACACACACCAGGATTAATTCCGTCCTGACTACTTTTGTAGCCACTTGTCGAAATCCCCTAGCCACTTGTCGAAACTAAAATTGTTTTACCTAAGGACCCTGTTCTGACCGTGGTGATTGTTATTAGGGAATTGATTGATCCAGCATAACTTTTACATTTACTAAGGCTTGAGGGGAACACGAAGGCTATTCTATATTCCTTACCTACAGGATTTTCTCCAGTATTAATTCTCTTATGCCTTTAAAGGCCGCAGGTGCGAATGATGGACTTCCTATGTTCTTACATATATATATATGTATGTGACATGCAAAACTACAGGTATCTAAATAGTGCTACAGGTATCTATATATATATAGTTCTCTCCAGTGTGAATTCTCCTATGCATAGTAAGGCCTTCCCACACTCCTGATATGTATAAGGTTTCACTCCAAAATGACTTTTTATATGCATAGTAAGGGCTGTGTGTCACGACTGTGGAAGGGTTTTAACTTTCTACTCAAACTTTTTTGTTCGCAAGAAAACGTACACTGCAGTGAATCCATATATATGTAAGGAGTGTGGCAAGGCCTTTGCTATTTCGAAAGCCTTTTGAGGCACAGAAAATTTCATACTGGAGACAAACCTTATGTTTGTAAGTTCTTTGGCAAAGTCTTCACTTCCCCCAAACTTCTTATTAAACATAGGACAATTCATACTTGAAGAAAATATACATAAGGGTGTGGGAAGATCTTTACTCAATCCTCATGTTTTGCTGTGCATATAAAAATTTATCCTCGATTGAAACCTTACATATGTAAGGACTGCAGGAAGATTTTCATGCAACTAGCATACCTTTGTGAACAGGAAAATTCACAGTGGAGAGAAACCTCTTAAGTGTAAGGAATGTGGGAAGGTCTTCAGTTTGTCCTCATACTTTCTTTTTTAAAGTAGGTTTGTATCTTCTTCGTAGAAGATATCAGGCTTTCAACATCATTCTCCATTTTTCAGGAATTTCAGTCCTCTGATTATCACTAAAACTGCTTGCAACCAAGAGAATTTCTCTTTCCATCTAATTTAATATTCTGTTCCTTCCATCACATACATTCCCTCACCAATCTCAGATCTGTTTTTCCTCTCCTTCTATATTCCTGTTACTAGTCTCAGTTAAAATCTTTACTTTTCTGGGGTCTAGAGAGATTGTACAGCAGGCAGGGCACTCACTTTGCATGCAGTTGGCCCGGCTTCAATCTCTGGCACTCTATATATCCCCCCAAGCCCGGTTATGATTAGTCCTAGAGTACTTCCAGGTGTGGCCCCACAAAACAAAAACTTCTATTTCTCTTCATTTACTCTAACGTCTTTTTTCCCTATCTATTCTTCCTGCAACCAATCTGTTTCCACATAGCTGCCAGTAATAATTCTGAAACACAAATGTCATTGTGTCATTCCTTGTTTAAAATCATTCAAGAGGCTACTTACTGTCTTCAGGTGTTTTTGTCTTTGGGTCACACCCACAGAGACTCAGGAGCTACTTCTGATTGTGTCTGGGGTTTGTTTCCAGCAGTGCTCAGGGCTGGACAACAAACCCAGGACTCTGGCATGTAAAATATGCTCTATAACTATTTGAGCTACCTCAGACATCATTGTTCCAAATTATGGTTGCTTTGAATGTTTAAATATTGAATTGTTATAGTAAGGAGACCCTGCTTTATCCTTTGCACTGTTGCACTGTTATCCCGTTGTTCATTGATTTGCTTGAGCGGGCACCAGGAACGTCTCCATTGTGAGACTTCTTACTGTTTTTGGCATATCGAATATGCCAAGGGTAGCTTGTCAGGCTCTGCCGTGTGGGTGGGATACTCTTGATAGCTTGCTGGGATCTCCAAGAGGGACAGAGGAATCGAACCTGGGTTGGCCGAATGCAAGGCAAATGCCCTACCCACTGTGCTATGGCTCCAATAAAACTGGAGCGTTACCCTTTAAACAATAAAATTTGGCCCTATAATAGTTAATGACTACCTCTACCAGTTTTGGGATCAGGAAAAGGAATCTTAACACAGAAATATAATATGGAAAACTTAAATTAAAGAATACATTATAAGGCCAGAGTGAAAAGCTGGGAGGGCATTTGCTTTGCATGCAGCCAACCCGGGTTTGATTCCCAGCATCCTATATGGTCCCCCGAGCACTGCCAGGAGTGAGATTCCTGAATGCAGGAGTAACCCCTAAGCACCGTAGGGTATGACCCAAAAAGCAAAAAGAAAGTAAAATTTCTTTTAAAACCAAGTAAAAAAGAATAAAGGGGTTGGAAAGATAGTATAATGGCATATGCTTGCCTTCACGTGGTCAATTGGGGTTGGATCCTAGGACACCCATATGGTCCTCTGAGCCCCACCAGGAGTGATCCTTGAGCTCAATGGGTGTGATAAAAAAACCCAAAAAACATTAAAGTACATTAAAAGCAAAGTCCTCTTTACACAGAACTCATACATTTGTGTTTTCACATGAAACAGCTAACAAATTTACCCCTCTGGGGCGCAAGATTTAGTTGGTTTTGCTACTAAGATTTTATACAGCATCAATAAAAACTAAATAAAAAAGATGCAACCATGACCTAAGTAAGCAAAAGAAAAACTATACCAAACAGCTATGTCCATGAAAAACACAATTATTAAGGAAAAATTAAATACAAGAGTATCATAAGATTTAACACTAAATTTACACAGCTGATAATGGAGTTTACTCTCCAATTTCAAACTAAGGAGATGATTTTTCCACAACATCACATTTAAATACACGGTTCAGATATTCAAATTAACAGGTTATCAGATAGAGTAATTTCTAGTCTCTCCCATAACCCTTTTAATTACAGTATCTTGTACTTTCCTGCAATACATTTCAGCTGCAATCAACTCTAAAACCTCTTGAGAGTAAATGCTATTCAGTATTATTATATGTGCATTACCAAGTAAAGTAGAAGAAGCTGTTAAACTGAGATCCCAGGATGCCAGTTAAATTTCAATCTTCCTTCCAGGCTCCCAAAACATGTCAGCACTATTGTAGTAAAGTAGGTTATAAGTTTTGGGTGATATGATTTACTTGAAATACAAAGAGAACAAAACGTAGAGCAGACAATATAAAGTCAGAGCAGAGTAAGTTCAGCACTGCAGGTACATATTTCCCTTCTACTTCCTTTTTTTTTCCTTATGCATATTTATTAAGCATTGAAACAAACGAAGTTCAGAGATAAACACATGAGGCTAAACAGAAGCCTTCCCAACCCTCTAGGAGGCATAATTAAAAAAAAAACAAACACTCTAAGTATTTTATTTTATTTAATTTTTGGTTTTGGGTGCTATGCCCAGTGGTACTCAGGGTTACTCTTGGCTTTGCACTCAGGGATTATTCTGGTGGGCTTGGGGGACCATATTAGGGTGCCTGGAATCGAACCCAGGTTAGCCATGTGCAAAGGCAAGTGAAGTACAAAGCCTGAAGTACTATACCTCTAGCACCAAAATCTAAATACTTAGGATAAAAAAAATTTTCACAGTGGCCAGAGACATAGCACAGCAGGCAGGGTGTTTGCCTTGCATATGGCTGACCTGAGTTCACTCCCCAGAATCCCATATGGTCCCTGAGCACCACCAGGAGTGATCCCCAGTACAGAACCAGGAGTAACCTCTGAGCACCACGGGGTGTGGCTCAAAAACCAAAGCCAAAAATTTCACAACCAGTACACTATACTCATCGTTTTCTAAAACAGTCCACATAATAATTCACTACTAAACCTACTTTATTTCAAAAAGTGATCTCAATTTCTTATCTTTGAACTCGAATGACCAACTGTTAACAGGTCAGTACCCTTGCTATATAAAAACAGTTGTTGTTTCATCACTAGCTAGGCATTCTTTATTTTTTTTTAATACCAATTCATCCTTAATCTTCCACCTGGCCCTCTTGGAACAGTTAAATTGAGCTACAGGGCAAAATTCTAATAGGCAAAGAGAGAGCAATTTCCTTCCCATGTTTCAGAATTGTCTTATTACACGAAAGTCATTAAGCCACTAGCAAAAACTGAGTTGTACTTTTTAGTGTGATAAGGTTTCTCTTATCTAAATAATCAGAAACTCTTTATAGAACAAAATATAATGCTATAGATGGTGACATTATAGATGAAAAAGACTGGACTCTGTTCTAATCGTGTTGGTAGACAGAACTATTAAATGAGAAAGGCAGCACTAAGAAAGACTGAAAGCAAGAAAGTTAACCCAACTCTTTCTTCAGCACGAGAAATTAAACTATATTTTATCTTCATCATCATATACTACTAAGAGTATGATTTTTAAGCAAATGCCAGGGAGAAGGAATTCACCAGTTAGAAACTGAAGCTTAATAAATAAATAAACAGTTGTCTTTGGTAGCTTTGTCTTTCTGACAAAATAAAACCACTCTTTCCCCTTTCTAGAAATAAACATAAAAGGACTAGGTTATGCTTACTTAATATAGTCCCTATATTTGCCATTTCCTTAGAAAGACTTGTTACATACAGCAGCATTCCCTAAACTCGTCTCTCATACCCACTTTCTATAACCACAATATACCAGATTTATATAAAGCTATTGTGCTCTAGGAAGACTTCAATATTCTTTACGTTCTTTCACTAGTCAAGAGTCTGTTATCTACTTAAAAACAAAACAAAGCAAAATGAAACAAAAAACAACCCAGAGTTTGCAGTAGCAAGCAGAGAATTATGAAATTCAGGCACTTATTTAGTCACACTAAGAAGCCAACATTTATTAACTCTTATGAGCTCCCAATTTCAGTGATGTGAGAATAATTATGAATATCTGGCAAATCTTCAATTGTCAACAAACAGATTAAGCTTAAACTCATTTCACTAGAAGAGAATTTTTTTGGGGGGGTTTGCTTTTTTGGGCCACATCCACAGTGCTTACTTCTGGTGGCGCCCAGAGGACCATCTGGGATGTCAGAGATCAAACCTGGGTGAGCATGTGCAAGTCACGTGTGTCCTACCCACTGTCTCATTGCTCCAGCCCAACCAAGTATAGAAGAAATAAGTGTGAAGATCATGTCATTAACTTAGACAAATAGTACTATCTCTGAAGTTAAGCAAATATAATTAGACAACCTGTCCTCTGTAGGATCCCAATGTGGGGACATATCTTACTGATTTCTCTCCTTTTCTGGTTCTTTGGGTCACATCTGGCAGTGTTCAAAGGCTACTCTAAGCTCTCAGGTCATGCCTGCCTGGCAGTGCTCAGGGGACCTTGTAGTACTGGGGATCAATCCTGGACCTCAGATGCAAAGCATGTCTTCTAGCCTTGTTGAAAGATATTTCCAGTCCTGTGTGTTTTTAAAAGGAATTCTAGAAAAGGTAAGTTCCTTGCCACGACCTCAGCTGAGACCACACAGCCTCTAGTTTTCAAGCACTCCAACCGAAGAGATGTGGGCAAGTGTATTCCTCTGTGGGGGCTTAAATAAAATCTGCCCACAACTGCCAGTTTAGCTTTACACATAAAATATACATCACTGAAAAGACTGGCTAATCATCAAAAACTGTCTCCAGGCACTTTAGTGATTATTTGCTCTCTTTCTCTGAGAGCAATTTTGAAGAAATAACTAAACAAGAGAAAATAAGTAATTCCTCTCTGTTCACAGGTATAGAACACACCTAGGAAATGGTTTCTGACCTACAGTTTACCTAAGGTGACATACCATATCCTTTCATTTGTTATATATTTACTAAACATATAACCTGTATTAGACAATGAAAACACCAGGACTACAATGGTTGAATAGTCAGAAAAATTATGGCTTGCAGTGCAATTATGCAAATATAGCTGTACATATTTTGTGAGGTGATATAAATCAAATAGATATATTTTTAACATAGAAAAAATTCTTTGTAGGAAAAGAATAGGGAATTAAATTGGGAAGATAAACTAAAAATAAAAGTGGGAGAAGAGCCTACAAGTAAGAGGTGTCATTAGGACATTAAACTGCTTTGCAGGAGGCTGAATGTCAAGCGGTATATTATAAGATCAGGAACTTGCTTAGTAGGTTTTGAGGTGAGAAAGAACTGGTACTTTAGGGGAAGTGAGAGAAGGCTAGAGTGGGTGCAGAAAAATGAGAGGGAGAAGGGAGCATAAAGAGAGACTTGCAGGGTTTTCTTCAAAGTGCAAGAGCAAACCTCTGATGATATTAAAGGGCATAACAGAATCACTATCACTATCATCCTGTTGCTCATTGAATTGCTCGAGCAGGCACCAGTAATGTCTCCATTGTGAGACTTGTTACTCTTTTTGGCTTATCGAACACGCCATGGGTAGCTTGCCAGGCTCTGCTGTGCTGGCGAGATACTCTCGGTAGCTTGCTGGGCTCTCCGAGAGGGGCGGAAGAATCGAACCCAGGTCAGCTGCGTGTGAGGCAAATTCCTACCCGCTGTGCTACTGCTCCAGCCCATACCCAACCAGAATTTTTTGTTTGTTTGAACAACAGGTGCTACTTTTGGCTCTGTCCTGTACTGTTACTTTTGGTGGTGGTGGTCAGGGGACCATGGTATTGAGTTTTGAATCTCGCCCTTCTGCATGCAAAGCATGTGCTTGGCCCTCTGTGATATCTCTCTAGTCCTAAATCTTTGTAAAGATTGTGTTAACTTTACTGCAAAGAATGTGCCAAGGTGTTAAAGAGATAGTATGGAATTTAAGGCATTTGTCTTGCATGCTGCTGACTTGTTTGATTCAGCAAGGACCGTACTGCATACGGTCCTTAGAGCATTGCCAGGAGGGTCCCTAAGTAGAGACCCAGAGAGCCAGGAGTGAGGCCTGAGGCCTGTGTGAGTATAGCCCAACTCCTCTGCCCCCCATTCCCAAAAGAATGGATTGATAGGTGATAGGAATAAATCTAGAAGTTAGTTTAGCTTCTTTTAGGTCAGGGCGAGAAGTTTTAGGTCATACTTGGCAGTGTTCGGTGTCTACCTCTGGTTTTGTGCTCAAGGGACCACATAGAGGGGCTCAAGCCAGGGCTGTGCATACAAAGTAAGCGCCAACCCTCATACTATATCTCTGGGCCCAGGAAGGCCACTAAGGAAGTTACTGCAATTCCACCACAGCATGATAGTTGTGTACCATGGGGTACTGGCAATGGAGAGGTAGAAAAGAGGGTGGACTGTGATATATTTAGGGTATAAAGTGAACAGAATCTTGGCAATGGTTAGGGTGGGGGTGTGAGCATATGTTCACATGTTGTAATGAGACTCTCAAGGATGATTCCAAGGTTTTTATTTAAAAATTAGGAGCAATCTGGCTGTGCAATGATACAGGGGTTGGAGTGGGGGTGGAGACTACGGTCTTGCATGCATAGTTCCGGGCATTACAGCATCCCCCAAGCACCGTGACCCCTGGGCAGAGCTGGGAGTTGTACTAAGCACTGTCATATGTGACCCAAACACCCCCCCCCCACCAAACAAGTAGATATTAAGGAGAAAATAATTATGGGGAAAAGATTTATAGAGAAAAGGAAGACTGTCAATAAATGAAAACATGGAAAGAACAATTTAAGATTGAACATATTTATTGTATGATGCCTTTGAGATAAACATGAAGTTGGAAGCTGGATCTTTGAGATAAACATGAAGTTGGAAGTTGGATCTCGAGCTCAAAAGTTTGAGTTAAAGCTCAGGTATTTAGTAATTTTTGGAATACTAAATAGCAGCTGATATGAGTTTAAGAAATAATCAGGGCAGGGACAGTAGAGTAAGAAAAGTTAGGATTGAGTCTTGAAGGACTCAACAAAGTTAGTGGAAGAACAATGGGAGTTTGTAAATGTGTCCCAGCAGACATAAATAGAAGAAGGTACAGAACTAGAAGTGAGTGGTGTCTAAGAGAAAATAGATTAAGACAAAATGCTACTGAGATTAAATAAAATAAAAAAGTAAAAGGTGACTTTTTCGGACAATATGGAGTCAGTGATTAGCAAGAGCCCCTCGATGGGGTGCTACTGTACATGTATGTGGTTTGTGTGAGATGGCCAGGAATAGAGCACAGATTTAAAATCCTATGGGGAGTTGGGAGAGGATTAAATAAATGACCCAGATTGTAGAGATTGTAACTGCATATCTTGTGCAAGTGATATCTTATACATATCTTGTGGAAGCTTTGGGGGTCCCAATCAGCCCATGGGAAAATAGTAATTTCTGAGCAGAATATTCTACATACTTAGTTGTATTTGTATTTATTTGGCTTCTTTTGCTCAATATTAAGCTTGATAATCATTCAGGTTGCTACAAAAAGCACTTAGTTACCCATACCACTTTAATGAACATGTAAACTATTAAAGTATACTTTTATAAATACTCACATTCATTCTTAACTTTTGGAAAATGTGTAGGTGTTTTCGTGTGTGTGTGTGTGTGTGTGTGTGTATGTAGATTTTTATGTGCCTATGAACAAACTGATTTACAAAATGCCTATAATGATTCACACAGCAACTAGTAGCATATAAGAGATTTAAAGGTTTTCTATCATCAATACTTAATATTGGGACCGCAATGATAGTACAGTGGGTAGGGAGGGCACTTGCCTTGCATACCACGGGTTCTCTTCCTGGTATCCGATGTGGTCACCTGAGCAAGGCCAGGAGTGATTCCTGAGTGCAGAGCAAGGTATAACCTCGAGCACAGCCAAGTGTGGCCCCAAAGCCAAAACCAAAACCAACCAAACCAATCCAAACAACACCCTCCCACACAGCTTTATTGGGGGGGGGGTATGATCGGGGCAGTCATGTCCTGTGGTGCTCTGGTGCTCTGGGGCTACTCCGGGCTCTGTGTTTGGGGAATCATGTGGGGCTGGGATCAAACCTGGACCTTCTGCATGCAATGCCCACATTCAGTCTATTGAGCTATCTCTCTCTGGTCCTGTCAAACTTATTCTTAGCCATCTTATTGAGTGTATAATAGTATCTCATCCTGATTTCAATTTGTACTTATTTGATGATTAATGACCATCAGATGCATGTGGGACATATTTTGGATAGTTTCTTTTGCAAAGCAAGAACACTGAAGTGCATGCATAGATAACATCTAGGAGTCACAGGAAAGATAAGTTTTTAATATGCCTTTCCTGATGACCTGTTACAGGAAATTATCTCCCCCACCTTCCAAGGCCTGCTCCTCATCAACTCCTTAGATGACAGCCCTGTGGAGATTGCAAAACCGTCTTCTTTTTGGTTTGAAATTCACCAGTCTGATCTTAGCCTGAGAAGTCCAGAGTATTTCATCTATGGGCCCTAATACAAACATGTAACCAGATCTCACTGCCATCTCTGCTTATATTGTCCTGATCTCACCACAGAGCCCCTCAAGGTGTGCTGTGGCCTCTTCAAGACTTGGGATTTCAATTCCCTTTATGGTACTGGGGAGGGAGAGGGCAGAGGGGGCAAGAAGCAGTCAGAGGGCTGAGAGCCACTTCTGGAGACAAGTGGCTCAGCCATGCAGGCTGGACTATCCAGTCCTGAGTACAGCAGGGTGGTACTGCTCAGGCCCTGCAATGCCAGGGATCACCGAGAGCACAAACGTTCAAACCCCAGGTAGCCCAGATGTACTGGGAGTGACCCAGGCAGACCTGTAGTTTAGCCTGGCAACTATCCCCTGCAGCACTGGCTATTTATGGTTGCACTGCAGTCACCTGCATCTGAGCACAAAAGAAGGGAGTTACTTCCAGCGCACCCTAAAACGAAAAAGGGGTGCAAGCACCACAGCGGCATAAATGTGACCTCTCTAAGCACCTGTGTGTGTACCACAACCATAACTCGTCTGTCTTGCCCCCTGGCTGGAGATGTGGCTCAGGGTTAGAGCACTGCCTTGCATCGTATTGCAAAAGAAAAAAGAGAAAAAGGGTGTGTTCACCCTACAACTAAAGGAATCCAAACCTCAGTGGGCACTGTGGCCAGGTTTTCAAGCACTGTCAGCAGATGTGTGATCCCCAGTACCACCTATGGGATCATGCACAGCCAAGCCTAAGGGCAATCTTTGATTATCAAAACAGCAATGACTGTCACTGTCATCCTGTTGTTCATCAATTTGCTCGAGTGGGCGCCAGTAACGTCTCCATTTGTCCCTGTCACATGCTAGTACAGCCTGACGGTGTATTGAGGTCTCTTTCAGGATCAGGGGAATGAGGACTGTCGTTGTTACTGTTTTTGGAATATCGAGTATGCCATGGGTAGCTTGCCAGGCTCTACCGTGCGGGCAGGATACTCTCGGTAACTTGCCGGGCTCTCTGAGAGGGACAGAGGCTTTTGGGGCAGCCACTAATCGCCTTTACAAGTGTTCCTAGTCTACTGAATGTAAGCTTTTGGTCAACTGGCATGTTGTAACGATCTGCACAGTGACAAACAAGCACCTGCCTGCGTCTCTGGGCAGCACCTAGGACACCTGTGGCCTAAGGTTGATCTCCCTGAGGTTGATAGAGTGAGCCTGGAGGTTGTTGAGCAGCTGGCAGAGCAGGACCCTATCTCGGAGGGTCTGTGCCAGGTCAAACAAACACCTGTGCCGAGTCCCAGGTCACCCAGTGGTTGGCTGACAGCACCCCACAGTGGATGAGCCACTGTGCGCACTGCTGCCACGGCTCTATGTCTGATGGAGCTGCAACTCGGCCCAGCCAGGGCAGGTGGCAATGCTGTGGCTGCTGCTGCAGTTTCTCCGTGCCCTGCTGATGCCATTCTGTTCGAATCTTGCAAAACAGCAGGTGATGTCCATTAGGAATAACGCCTTGAGTTCCAGCAGGGATCACGCGTAGAGTTCCATGCCTGGCGTGCTGAGCTGCGCATTGTCTAAGGCAAGATGGTGAGCTGGGTTCGGTAGAGCACGAGGGGTTTGGGCGACATCAGCACCATCTTGCCTCCAATTAAATATGGTGTCGTAATTATGGAAAATGAGTAGGGAGTGTCTTATGATGTGTTGCATGGCCGCAAAAGCGGCTGTGCAGTTTAGGAATATGTTCAGTCATATGTGAAGCTTGGCCTGAGCGTGTGGAAAGCGGGCTGAAGGGTGGTGGTGGTTGGGCTGTGGAGGTCAGCTGCCAGGGCTGGGTCCCTGGGGCAGGGAGGGCTCTCACCCGCCCCCCTCTGGGGTGCCCTGAGTGAAAACAGCCTGGCGTGTAGTCTGGTGGCATGGTTATAGGAGCCTCATTTTATGCTCCCTTCTGGGAGAAGCAGCCTTGAGTTCTGGAAGGTGGCCAATGAGGAGATTATCTGGCGCAGGCAGGCGGTGGCTTATGGGTGTGACCCCTGGGCCACTGGAGACTAGGGGAAGCAGGCAGAGGATCTCTGCTCCCAGGTCCCATTGAGTTCAGAGTCCTAGGCAACAAAGTTCCGCAATGACAATGAAGGGAAATGGGGGAGGGAATAAAATAAAAAGTCCGAGAAGGAAAGAACTGAAAGCTTCTGCACAGTGCAGGAAACAATCATCAAAACAAAAAGGCAATTTACTAAATGGGAGATTTCCCCATGAATCACATATCCAACAAAGAATTAACAAGTAATACACATACACAATAAACTCAATAATTAAAAAAAACCCCTGACTTAAACATGGGCAGTAGACAGGTAATTTTCCTCAACAACAAAATTTCCAAAGAAGATAAGCAGATGGCTAAAAAGCAAATAAAAAGATACTTATTTTCACTTACTGGAAAATGCACATCAAAGCTACAATATTACTTAACACTTGAAAATAGCTATTATCAAAATAAAACTAAATCTAATATTAACACTAATAATATGGCCAGGGAGATAGCTCAATAGATTGAGCTATCTCAATAGGGTGAGGCTTTTCATAATGGAGACTCCAGTTCAACCCATTGTCCTCTGAGCACTGAACTGGGAGTAGTCCCTGAGCACCATCAGGTGTGGTCCCAGAACCAAACCCCAAAAACAAGTTAATGAAGATGTGGAAATAAATGAACCCTCATAGACTGCTGGGAATGTAAACTGGTCTTGCCATTACAAACACAAGAGATTCTTTTTTAAAAAGGAAGAATAAAAATGCATACTATACAGTGATTCCACTTCTGAGTATTCATTTTTGTTTTTCTGGGCCACACCCCGCTGTGCTGGGGGGTTACTCCCAGCAGTATGCAGGAGACCAGGAGATTAAGTAGTGCTGGGGATCAAACCTTGGGGCTCCTACAATGCAAAGCATGAGCTCCAGTTTGCTGAGCTATTTTCTGGATCCACTTCTGGGAATTCATCTTAAGAACATGAAAACACTAATATGCAAAGACATTCTCAACTCTCTGGGCATTTCCAGCATTATTGACAGTGACCAAGATATAGAAATAACCTAAGTGTCCACTGATGGCTAAGTGGATAAAGAAAATGTGTATGGTGTATACATACACACACACATGAATACTACTCATCTATTTAAAAAAAATAAAATCTTCCTATTTGTGATCACGTGTTAAGTCAGGGAAAATACAAATGCACAGGCCTGGGAGATAGCTCAAGGTATGATTTTCATACAGGAGAGTATGATTTCCATACAGGAGAGTATGATTCCCATACAGGAGCTTTGGGTTGAATCTCTAGCACTGTATGGTCTCCACTTCCCTGAGCACTGCCAGAAGTGAACTCCAAGCACTGCTGAGTAAGGCTCAAAAACAAAAATAGGGCCAGAATGATAGTATAGGGGAAAAGCTTGCCTTGCATGTGGCCAATCCTGGTTTAAACCTAGATACCACAAAAAGTTCTATAGTGCCACCCAGGAATCATCCCTGAGGCACAGGGCCACAATGGTAAACCCTGAGTACCACAAGATGTGGCACCTCTCCCTACCCCTTTCTCCCCCAAAAGTCAAAACAAAATAAAAAACCCCACAATAAATAATGGTTTCAATCATGTGAAATATAAACAAAGTAAATGAACAAACCAAAACAACCTCTAAAATACAGAGAACAACAAAATACAGAGAACAGATTGGTGATCACCAGAGATCTGTACTGGAAGGGTGGGTGAAACAGACAGAGGGGATTCTTTGTGTTTGTTTTGGGCTATACCTGGTGTGCTAAGGGCTGCCTCTGCCTCTGCACTGTGCTATGCTACCCGCTGTGCTATCGCTCCAGTCCATTTCATAGTGTAGTGGTTCTGTAGTGGTTCTCTCTCTCTCTCTCTCTCTCTCTCTCTCTCTCTCTCTCTCTCTCTCACACACACACACACACTTTTTTTTTTTTTTTTTTTTGCTTTTTGGGTCACACCCGGCGATTTGGATTGGAGCGATAGCACAGAAGGTAGGAAATTAGCCTCGCACGCGGCCAACCTGGGTTCAATTCCTCTGTCCTTCTTGGAGAGCATGGCAAGCTACTGAGAGTATCCCTCCTGCACAGCGGAGCCTGGCAAGCTACCTGTGGCGTATTCAATATGCCAAAAACAGTAACAAGTCTCATAATGGAGATGTTACTGGTGCCCGCTTGAGCAAACTGATGAACAATGGGAAGACAGTGCTATAGTGCTACCCGGCGATGCACAGGGGTTACTCCTGGCTCTGTACTCAGGAATTACTCCTGATCGTGCTCAGGGGACCATACGGGATGCTGTGAATCGAATCTGGGTTGGCCATGTGCAAGGCAAACGCCCTACCCGCTGTGCTATTGCTCCAGCCCCCCACACTTTTCTAATATGAAAATAAAATTGGCTAATACCCGTAACACCAAATTATTATAATTCAATCAAGTGGGAATAGGATACATGGCTTAGTGTGATTTGAATGTGTATCCTTTTGAATATATGTAAAGCACCACTGAAGTAATTTTATTTTTGTTTTGGGACCACATCTGGCAGTGTTCAGGGGTTACTCCTGGCTCTGCATTCGGGTATAACTCCTGGTGGGGCTCGAGGGACCATATGGGACACTGGGGAAATCAAACCTAGCAAAGGCGAGTGCCCTACCTGCTGTATTCTCTCTGGCCCAAACTGAAGTAATTTTAAAGGCTAGTTAGTTGTACAGATTCTTTACAAATGCATGGTTGGGGGTCCAAGAGAGTAGCTCAGTAGTTTGACATGCTTGCTTTACAAAAATAAGGTCAATGGTTCAGCCCCTCCCACGTGTGTCTAGCATCATTTTGGCAACTCTGTTGTTTGTGATCCCTGGTGCACTGCAGCCGATGTGTGTGGGCATCGCAACCAAAGGGGTGCAACCCCTGGTAAACACCACTAAAGGATGTGGGAGTACCATAGCCAGAAAGTGCAACCCCTGGTGAATACCTGTGTGGGCATCATAGCCACCCTCAGTGCACTGCAGCCAGAATGTACACAAACACCACTACCAAAGTATGACCCTCAGGAAGTGTGTCAGCTCCACAGTCTGATGTGACTCTTCCCAGCCCCCACAAGCCCAACTACATGTGTGAACTGTACAACCAGGTATATGTGTGAGTCTGTCACCATAATAACGATGACAGAAAGAGAAGGGTGAAAACCACACCTTTAAAAGAAGCTATTCCAGGGAGAGACTGAAGCTGAGCTAACCCAGGAAGTCCTGGTATCTAGGCCCAGATCACTGGAGCCTTCTCAGGATGGGAGATGGCTGAGTCCCTACTTCGATGGGCATTTAAATGGCCCAGCAGAGACACCAAACTCTGAATCATCCCAGTTCCACAGCTCCTGGAGTGCTGGAGCTCCAAATTACAATCTACAAATTTCACAGTACTGACGGCCCTGTAAGGAGCACAGCAACTTAGAAGGGAAGGTGTGTAATAGCCGGCTAAAGCTCAATGAGCAAAAATCATAACACAGGAGGCTCAGCTAGCACCTAACAGCTTGGTAAATCCTAACTGACTTTAGTAACACCACCATGAGATATATGTTGTAACAAGCAAGCAATATAAAGTAAATTAATTTATGCTGCTAAGAAGGCAGGCTGGGGAGTGGGGTGGGTAAGTCACTGGGACATTGGTGGAGGAAAGGTCACACTAGTGGCGGGACTGGTGTTGGAACACTGAATATCTGAAACTGCTGTATTATGAATAACTTTGTAAAGGAATGTTTAAATAAAGTATTTAAATAAAATTTTGAGCATTAAAAAAAATTAAGTTATTCCAGGGCTGGAGAGATAGCACATGAGGCAAAGCACTTGCCTTTGACTATGGTTCCATCTCTCAGGAACATGGCTTAGTGGAAGCATACATGCCTCATCTGTGTCAGATTTGGGGCTTAATCCCCAGCAACAAAATGAAGAAAAAAAGCTATTCCAGAAGGGGTAGTACATATGAACACTATGTATTTCTCATGGTCCAACAGAAGCCAGTTCCATGATAGAGAAACACTGAAAGACCGCACAGTGCCAGAGAGATAGTACAGTGGTTAGGGAGCTTGCCCTGCATGTGGCCAACACAGCTTCAAATCCCCAGCACTGCATGAGTTCTGCAGGAAAGACTCCCAAACATAAAAATGGGTGTGAATCAACCCCCTCCATCCAAAGAAACACATCAAATTAAAAGCAAGAGAGTGAAGAATAATTTCTGGCATAATCAATTAGCAAAAGTTTGCTGGTAAACTGTGGTATAAACAATACATTCATATATTTCTGTTAGCATAAAATTAGCATAATATTTTAGAGAAGTAGAATCATAAAATGCTGATTTTTAAAACCAATAACTCCACTTACGTGACTGTCCTAAGAAAACAATTCAAATAAGGAAAATCACTTAGCTTTACTTAATATTGCCTGGCATGTAAATGATACTAAGATATTACTTCAGCTGATTACTTTTATTTGTATTAACTTTTTCAAATCACTGTTCTTGGTTCTTCCCATTAAGAGCCATCCATTTACATTTTATGGGGATAATTTTACAATTAGATTCTACTGTCTTTCCCCAGTCTTGTTTCTCCCAACTTTTCCAGTAATCTTTATTTATATCCCTGAAGTTGAATCATTTACCTCAATGTCTGCTTCAGAAGATAGTGGGAAACCACCGGCTGAATCCTCACTTGATCCCAATGTGCCCTTGGTCCTATGCCTGTGCTCTTCTACTGGCCTAAGGAAAAATCATCACCTCCTTTAACTTTCTTATCCATTGCTTCTAGCCCCATTTCAAATACAAATCCTTCAAATTTAAGTATCCCCTCCCCCTGCTTTTAGATGTAATGTACATATCACAACATTAATCTCTTCAATATAAAATGCAGTGGTTGATTATTGACAGAAACTGTGTTTTAATATTAAGGTTGTGTAACCAACACTAACTCTAAAACATTTTCATTAGCCACCCCTTTTCCCCCCCAAGTTCCATACCTATTAACAGTCACTCCCCAGCTCTATTCCATGTTCCTGGCAATCATTAATATGCTTTCATCCCCCATTGATTTACTTATTCTAGATTTTTTTTAAAAGTGAAACCACACAGTACTTTTACACCTGGCTTCTCCCCTTTGATAAAATTCTTTAATGTCCTTCAATGCTATAGACTGTATTACTGCTTCATTCCTTTTGATTGTTGAGTATTTCACTGTATGAATACACCACACTTTATTCAGTGATAAAATGATAAACATTTGTTTATTATTTACTTACTGGGGTGAAGGGTTTGGGTCACATTTAGATGTGTTTAGGTCTTACTCTTGGCTCTGTACTCCAGTGCCAGGGACTAAACTTGGGCTGGCCACATGAAGGGCAGTGCCAGACCCCCGGTATCATCTATGGCTTTGCTGTGAGCATTTGTTTAAAAGTTTTAATGCAGATACGCTTATTTCTTTTGTGTGAAAGTTGAAATGAAACTGCAAGTAATTTGATCCAAAACCATTCTGTCTGTGAACTCAAATGGCCTCTTTCATAAGACAAACAACTTTACACTGACCTCCCCATCCCACACTCAAAACTCAAATTTATCTATAGCCTTTAGGAACTACTAGTTACAGTTTACATCTTTGTAGTTAAAGCACACTGAAAGCAGGTCCTTACAGTGCTAATCAGATAGTAGGTATTTAAAATACGCTCATCGGAGGCAGGAGACATAAGAGTTGCTTGCCTTTCCTGGAGCCAACCTAGGTTTCAGTCGCCAGCATCTCCATGTTCCCCAGAGCACCACTGGGAGTGACACTCAAGCATGGATGGGTGAGGACCAACTCCTGCATCCCCCAATCAATAAAATGAAATATGTTCATCAACACAATGAGTTCCTAAAAGCCTCATATAATTTATTGACTTTAATTTGGCAGGTATTTGAGTATCTATTATATATAGGCCATTTGTTTAAAGTTAGGTTACAGATAGTGGACAAAAGTTGTTATCAGTTCTTCAGTGTTTCAAGTGCCAATTCAACTCCATAAATGCTTACTGAATACTTAACAATGTGAATGGCATTGTGCCAGGTATGAGAGCAGTCACAGATAAGATAGGACCTGCAGCCTTTTATGGCAGTACATAAACTCTGTACACAACAAAAACCAGTAAGAAAAACAAGTATCAGCAGCAGCAACAACGTCGGATATTAATGATAAAAGAATAGTAAAACTGCTTTGGAGGACTGATAGGCAGGGTACACATGGACGGGAGAGTGGAGAGAAAATAAGATCGATCTCAGAAAATACTTCTTGAAGTTGACTGCAGTGGAGTACTTGGAAAAGGCTTGAAAGAAGATGGCATTCACCTGGTTTAACCCCCACCTCAACATGGTGCCCAGAGCACTTGCTGTGTGTAGACCTGGATGCCCCTGGGTGACTCAAGTGATCCCTGCCACCAGCCCTTCCTCATTCCCACCCCTCCTCATCACTCAAAAATGAGAGGTGCAGGTGAATTCCAATAGCTAGAATAACAGAAGCGAGGCTGGGGATAAAATAGCATTAATTAAGACCTTAACACTAGGCATTATGCTGATTTAAATATTTTATATGTATACAAATTATATTCTTATATATAAAACCCCTAATATATTTTGGGGGGAATCCTACCTGGAAGTGTTTGGGGCTTACCCCTGGCTCTATGCTCAGGGATTACTCCTGGCATTTCTCAAGGGACCATATGTGATGTGCAGGGGATCAAACTCAATTGGCTGTATGCCAGGCAAGCATATTACCTGCTGTACTAACTCTCTGGCCACATACACTATTCATGATCTACTAAAAAAATAAAACAAAACAAAAACCCCCCATTAGACTGATCAAGATAGGCTCATACAGAGCAAGTAAACAGCTTAAAATTGCCAAGACAGGACAGTAAGCTCAGCTAGTAAAATGTAGACACAAATTTTGAACCTAGACTGTCTGACCTCGTATTTTCTCCCTGTTCGTGTGTGTGTGTGTGTGTGTGTGTGTGTGTGTGGGTGTGTGGTGTGTGTGTGTGTGAGTTTTGGGGTCACAATCAGTAGTGCTTAGGGGCTACTCCCAGCTCTTTGCTCAGAACCAAGAGGCAGCAGGGATCAAACCTGGGCCTCCTGCATGCAAAGCTTATTCTTAATCTGTTGACACCCTAGGGTCCATGTTTATTTGCTTTTTCATCAAAGAGGATAAAGTGGTAGAATCACGAAGATGTGTTAATGAAAGAACAATATAAAACAAAGGTTTATTTAGTCTGAAGAAAAACCAGGCTAAAATATTTTTAAAAACTGGATTTAGAATGGCTCAATAACGAGAGATCAAGCACGTGGTTCCTTCTTAATCAAATCTCAACAATGTCTACATTATAAAACTGATTTGAAATACCAAGAAAGGAAAAAGTTTTGGTTTGGAAATTAGGGTTAAATTCCGAAGATAATATGGATATTTTTCTGTCTTTACCAATGTTCTCAAAATCCCTAGAATATAGCAGAAGGCAATAAATTTTTGTTGAAATAATGAAAGGTCTGTTAGGAGTACTTTCATTTGAATATTTTTGAAATCTATAAAATAATGTGGTAGGGAAGGAGAGAGATTACAAGAGCAGGTAGAGTACTTGCTTTGAAAGCAGCACACCTGGGTTCAGTCCCTGGCACCACATATGGTCCCCTGAGTATCACCAGGACTGATCCTTGAGCACTGAGTCAGGAGTAAGTCCTGAGCCCCGCTTGGTGTGGCCCCCAAACAAAACAAAAACATAAAATTGACAGTAGATAAAGTGTTAGGATATTCTTTTTTTTGTTGTTTGTTTGTTTTGCTTTTTTGGGTCACACCTGGCAATGCACAGGGGTTACTACTGGCTCTGCACTCAGGAATTACTCCAGGCGGTGCTCAGGGGACCATATGAGATGCTGGGAATCGAACCCGAGTGCAAGGCAAATACCCTACCTGCTGTGCTATTTCTCCAGCCCCGGATATTCTCTTTAATACTAAACACATGGCAAAAACAAAACAAAACAAAAAACCAACAAAGCTACCAAACAAAACATACAAAAAAAGGGCAATAGTTAAAAAAAAAAATAACATGATCTAACAAAGAACAGGTAGACAAAACAATTGAAAGACACTTTTTGCATTATGTATAGCATCTAGCACTCCACGGATAATCAAATTTCAGTGCGATGGAATCCACAATTGACCCTACTGTTTCAATATTTCAAATGGCTGTGAGCAGAGTATCCAGTGACTGTCTCTCTCTGGAAAATTAAAAGCTTATTTAATCCTTAGTTTCTTAACTGTGGGTCACAAGCCCATATGGGTAAATGAATGTGGGATATATCTTAAAATAAATTTGTGATTGATATAAATACATATATATATTTCTTACTTCTGTTATTATATATTTATTCCATAAAATAGCATTAAGGTCAATTCAATAAATTCTTTTGCTTTCCAAAGACAGTTTCCAAAAGGGAGTGCAACTGTATCTCACCAATGTTTTATCTATATCTTCTCTATTTCATTGTTCTACAACCTTTACTTACTTCATGTGTGTGTGTGTGTGTGTGTGTGTGTGTGTGTGTGTGTGTGTGCACACTCCATTAAATGACTGGTATATCTTTGTGTATACCTACATACCCAGGTTCAAGTAAAAGTTTCTCGGGTGAAAGGGGGTCACAATGGAAAAAGTTGAAGAAACCCTGGTCTAACATAAATATAAAGAAA
The DNA here is from genome assembly GCF_027595985.1 of Sorex araneus. Lineage (NCBI taxonomy): Eukaryota > Metazoa > Chordata > Mammalia > Eulipotyphla > Soricidae > Sorex > Sorex araneus. The sequence continues at coordinate 97,800,857 of NC_073304.1, read as the reverse complement.
AAAAAGACAACTTCTTTATTATAGATGGCAAATAGCACTATAGCACTGTTGTCCCGTTGCTCATCGTTTTGCTTGAGCGGGCGGGCACCAGTAACTTCTCCATTGTGAGACTTGTTGTTACTGTTTTTGGCATATCGAATACACCATGGGTAGTTTGCCAGGCTCTGCCCTGTGGGCGGGATACTCTAGGTAGCTTGCTGGGCTCTCCGAGAGAGACGGAGAAATTAAACCCGAGTTGGCCACATGGAAGGCAAATGTCCTACCCCCATGCTTATCGCTCCGGTCCATAAAACTAAGTTTATTGGTTCAGCTTTGGCTTTGGTTTTAGGTCACAACCAGAAGTGCTGGAAGTTGTGGTGTGGGGCCTGGCATTGAGCCTGTGCCTCCTTAGTGCAAAGCATGTGCTCCTGTCCTTTAAGTGATCTCTTTAGCCCCTGGAGTGAACTTTTTTAAGTCATTAATTCAAAGAAGTAACATAGTACACACAGAAGTAACATAGAAAAGTCTTTACTTTCCAAATTTTGATAGTATGTATTCAGTCGGAACACCATAGAGAACTGCATTGAAAGTAAAGAGCACTTAAAGGGAGAGAAAGCTTTCCGAAGACAAGCTAGCCTTTCTGCAGAAACACTTTTACGAATAAAAGCCAGTTCTATGGACTTTTCTTCTATTTTTCACAAGCATTTCTAATATTTCTTCTTTGATAAAAACCAATGAATAGCTGCTACTTATCACAAAACATCTTCCTGCAGATACATGCTTTAATCTATTGCTTTTTTCTGAACAGACAGTTCCTCAAATAGCTCAAGTATTCTCAGCTACAGCAATTTTTTTTATTTCTGTTATTATGCATTTCTCCCATAAAATAGCATTAAGGCCAATTCAATAAATTCTTTTGCTTTCCAAAGACAGTTTCCAACAGAGTCTAACTATCTCAACCAATATTTTAACTATATTTTCTTGATTTCATTGTTCCACAACCTTTTCTTCAATAATTCTTTCTTTTTATCTTTGTCTTTGGACAGCATCCAGCAGTGGTCTGGGAATATTTTTGGCTTTGCACTCAGGGATCACTTCTGGCAGGCTTGGGGGACCTGATGGGGTGCCGGGGATTAAAGCTGAGTTGACTGTGTGCAACGCAAGTGTGCAACCTGCTGTACTATCACTCTAGTGACACTTCAATAATGTTAAACTGTAATTTGTCAGAGTACTTATATAATACTTTCCCCTCTACATTCCACTAATAAAGAAGATGGTGACTACCTCTGTAATCAACTAAGGCTTGCATGAGGTAGTCAACGTGTTCCCAACTTTCTCTCAGTAACCCAGATGTTATTATTATCTTTAATATTTTGTTTTATCTTCTCAACTACTGCTGAAATGTTGTAGCCTTTCAAAAGATAACTACTAATTAATTTTAGGGTCATATATATACATATATATATATATGCATATATCTACAATGCTGGGGAACAAACCCAGGGACTCACATATGCAAGGTAAGTGCTCTACCACTGAGCAATAGCCCCAGTCCAAATATACACATTTTGTGTCTACAGAAAGTTAAAAGTATAAAACATATATCTATAGGGGCTGGAGCAATAGCACAGCGGGTAGGGCGTTTGCCTTGCATGCGGCCGACCCGGGTTCGATTCCCAGCATCCCATATGGTCCCCTGAACACTGCCAGAAGTAATTCCTGAGTGCAGAGCCAGGAGTAACCCCTGTGCATCGCTGGGTGTGACCCCAAAAAGCAAAAAAAAAAAATATATATATATATATATATATACTTCTCCTTTATTGTAAGTTATTTTATATCATTATTATTTTGTAGGACTGAACCTAGAACCTAGGGCCTTTATCCATGCAATGTAACACTTATTTTAAAATACATTAAAAAAACCCTCTAAAGTCAAAAAGCATTTGTTTTTTGGTTGGGGGGGTGTAAGAGTGGCTTTCAGGAGGTGCGCAGGGGGCCCAAAGGCCACTCCTGGCAGTACCAAAAGGCCCAATGCTAGGATCTAGCAATGAGGGTCTGATGGGGCCTGTTGTCGCTGGACCCTCTGGAGTTACATAAGGTGGTGTTCTCTGTGTGTTTGTGTGAGTGTGTGTGTGTGTGTGTGGGGGGGCTATCCATTGGATAGGGAGGAGGATCAGGATAGAACTCCAGCATCCCAGACATGGACCCTGAGCCTGAGCTATCTGACTGGCCCCCAAATAGCTTTTTTTTTTTTTAGAACTAGAATGAAAATTATTGCGAACTGAGAAGATAAGCAAACTGAGGCTAGATCTGGTAACAACCCCAAAGGACAAAATTAATAGAACTCATTTCATTCTTGAGAAGCCTGGGAATGAGGCTCAGTGTTAAGAGTGTCGGCCTTGCATGGGTGAGGTTATTGATTCAACCCACCTTGGAGGGCAATCGCCAGCACTGTTGCTGTGATCCCTGCACCACAAAAACATGACCTCTGGGGCACTGCAACCAAGTACCTGCCCACCATACCACAATCAAGTGAGCATGGGAGTTGCTGAACCAAATGTGCCACATTAGCAAGGCATAGCAACCAATGTGTGGCACCTCCCATCCCATTTACCACCCCCCCCCCCCCACCCAAGAACAAAAGGGAAGAATACACTCTTGAAAAACATTTCAGTTCGCTCAACAGATATCCCACAACTACTGGAAGAGCTGAGACTGATAAATTCCAAACAGATCGATTCCTTCACTACAAATCCACACAACATAGTGGTACTTGAATGCAGACGCCAAGGAATTAAAATCGGTGAACATTAATTACCTTTTTACATAGGGTTTTGCAAAATACGGTTTCCCCCACAAGATAGCATGGGGGGGGGTGGGAAACAGTCTTTTCTCAACTCAGTTTTGGCCTTTTGTGAGCCAATTCGCCCTTGTTCTCATTACTTAAAATGCGAGCCCAATCTCCTCTTTCTTGCATTACTAGGCTTTAAAACCACCAGGGACAGATCTTTTCTCAATGGACATGTTGAACTTAAACGACAAAGCAGGGAAGGAAACATCAATGAAAACCTGCAAGTCATATGAAAGAATTTTTTGGCTGAGGAAGTTTCTGGAAAGGGGCAAAACCTGTAGCCTAAGAACTGAAGATAACAATGGCCTAAGTTAAGGTAACAGCAAGCATATGAGTACTCTGACTCAGGTAAGGCAACAGGTCTTCTATTACTGCAAGTGAAACACGAGGCCTGCAATAAACCAACTGTCTCTTAAAAGAGTAGCTTCAGCTCCCCGTGGCATGTTAAGGCAGAGACCACTCCAGCTCACTGGGCCCATGTTGGCCTTGATTAGGGCTCAGGGGCAGGCAATTCATGAGTCACACAAATAACTATGTCTTCTGGTAGCAACGGTGGAGCATTTTAACAAGGGTTTTGCATTCTTTGAAGAACGTTATTATGAAAATTTTGCTGGAATTTTTCATTTACACGTGGAGCCATCATCTTACAGCCATTCTGATTGGAGGTGAAGGGCACAAGCTGGTGGAATAACCCAACTTCACAACGCACATGATTCCAATGCTACCGGGTACCGTCTGTGCAAATGGTACCAAGCATCACCCTCTCAAAACTTAGCCCACACAGGAAGTGGGTTGGACACCCCCAAACCATCAGCCTACCCCCACCGGAAGTGAGTGCTGTTTCCCTCTCCCCCAGGATGGCCCTCCTCCCCACCCCCAACCGGAAGTGAGTCGTCCCCATTCAGTCGGCCTTATAAACCCAGACAAACCAATATCAACAACAGCAAAAGAGGGATTATCTCAAGGGGTATAGGGCATCTCCGCTGTGGCCACCCCCGAGCTCGCCTTGCTTACTGACCTGCTGACGGTAGGGGCAGGCAGGGGCCTGGGGCCTAAAGAAAGTCCCTTGCACAAAGGACAATTCCCTGAGCCCCTCTCAATCGCCTTCACTCTTCTGACTCCGTCGTCTCACAGCTTGACAAAAATTCCTCCGCAGTAATTTATTTTTATGTTCTTCCCCCCTTTTATTTGGTCGCTTAACCAAGTTCCCACAGGTAACCTCTTTTGTTGAAGAAACTGTAAAAATCGCTCCGGTGGGGAGAAAAATGAAGTATTATTGCTATACCTTGCGAAAAATGAAGGGATTACTTTGTTCAAAGGCGGCGAAGGATTACGTGATTACGCAAGGTGAGACTCATTTCCGCGGAGGTTTCTGGGAGATGTAGTTTTATTTAAAAAAATTGCTCAGGCCTACAAAACATATTGGAATTTAAGTTGGTCATTACTGTATACTGGAGTCCTTGGAAAAAATCATGTTTTCGACGGAGTCCGCTATATGGGGAGGGCCAGCCAATCCTTCCGAGTCTTTCCCTCCGGAACCGGATTGGATCCAAATTTGCCTTCACGCCGGCCCCAAGGTAACACTGGCCCCACCCCCTCCTCGGCCCCGCCCCTCTCGGCCAATCAGGCGCCGTCTCGGTCTCAGCCTCCGGAGGTAGGCGCGCGAGAGGAGGGGCCTCCGGAGGCTCCTCCCGCTGGGCGGTCTGAAGTCGCGCGGGCGGCCGCGGGCCCGGTGTCGGCGCGCGCGCGCGCGTGCTCGCTCCTCCGGGCGCGCGCGGCGCGGAGAGGAGGCGGGCGGGCTGGTGGGCTGGGCGGGTGGCGGGCGGCCGGGCGCGCGCCGCGGACTCGGCGGCGGCGAGTAGTTAGTTGTTTAGTCAGTGTCAGTCGCTCGGCGGCGGCGGCCGCGGTCACCAGGAAGCGGACGGGACGGCCGGCGATGGTGGTCCCCGCGGCGGCGTGTGCGCCCCTCAGGTAACGGGGGCAGGCGCGCCCGCGTCCCCGGCGTCCCCATCTCCGCCCGCCCGGGCTGCCGGCCGCGGGGTCGCCCGCGGGCGGAGGGCGCTGACCCGGGGAGCCGGGCGGGGCAGCGGCGCGGGCTGCGGGTGGCCCCGCCGCGGGGGCTCGGACGGCGGCTGCCGAGGAGCCGGACCGACCCCCACAGCCCCCTCCCCGCGCCCGCGGGCGTCTCGCGCCCCCCGCGCTGCCCCCACGCCCGCGGCGCCGGCAGCCCGGGCGCCCCCCAGAGGAGGGAAAGTTGGGACCGGGCTGCGGGGGGAAAGTGGCGCGTGGGGGAGCCCGGCGGGCGCCGACGGGCTGCGCTGAGGGGAGCGCCGAGGGGAGCGCTGCAGCCTGGCCCCCGCCGCGCCCCGGAGCGTGCGGGGCTGCTCCGTGCGTTTCTAATCTTTTTCTCTCTTCTTCTTCTTCGGGGAGCCGGGTTAGGGCGGGGGAGGGGGTCTTTGGATTTGAGCAGCCGGCCAGTTTGCTGCTCCTCTGCCCTCGGGTCCGTCTGGCCCGGTCCTTGCAACTTTTCTGAGGAGGACTGGCCGTCTGCAGCCCCGGCGTGCCCCCTCGGCGGCGTGCGCGCTCCGGAGCCCGGTGGCCGCTGTCGTCCCTTGCGAAGGAGCCCTCCGCATCCCACCTTTAAACGCACTTTCTTTCGGCCCGGTGCGAGTGTGCGTGCTTGTGTGCGTGTGCATGTGCATGTGTATGCGTGTGTGAGTGTGTGTGTGTGTGTGTGTGTGTGTGTGTGTGTTCGTTCAGAGATCCAAGTTTAGGAATTTGAGCGCTGTGGAATGAAGTTCCTGGGAGGCTGGCGTGAAGGGGATAATGAGGAGTTAAAGGAAAACTATGATTTCATCTTCATTGGCTTCGCTCTAGAGAGCCTAATCCATTCCCCCCTCCTTTTCTGTTAAATGTGGTGAAGGTTATACGGTGAATTAGATACTAGGGGTCTTACATAAAAAGGCTATTTTTAGGCTATCGGGGGATGTATGTTAACCGCTTTTCACCTGAGTTGAAATTGCCTTGAGAATTGGGGCCGGGGTAAGGTATGTATTGATTTTTGTTCAGCCACGTCGTTCCCCACCCCCCTCCCGCCCTCCCTAATGGGATGGTGTAGTAATGTGTGTCGTTGGAGAACCCAGATGATGGCTCTCTGCATAGTGGAAGTGAGAAGTGAATTATCCACAGGGGTAAAACTTTCCTTGAGCAATCTTGGGTATACTTGCTTCTTGATGGCTTCCTTTGTAATCTCAGCGCATTTCTAGGTAGCGCAATTCACTTACTACCTTAATTACCTTCTGAAGTGCCTGGCACTTCTCTTTGGTGACTCGTTTAGTAAATTGCAATAGTGGATAAGATACTTTTTTTTTTTTGGTTTCAAAAGATGGGATTTACAGTGTTGGCTCAGAGATTAACAGTTAACAATAGAAGCAGAATTCATACCATTGCTGGTGAGTTTTGACTATGACCAACTCACAAACTATGTGAAAAAACAAACATCTTTCCATAGCTGTCAGAGGGGAAAGGGGAAATATTTTATCATGTCATTATTTTGCAGGCTCTTAACATTACTGTATTTTGTGGGGGAAATGTCAGATTGTTTCCCTGGTCTTTTTGATGTGTGGTCCACTTCATTCCCTGCCCCCTTTTAGGGGCTTGCATCTATGTTGGGCTGGATTCCAGGATGGGAAGAAAAGTGCTTTGGTGAAAAGATAAGATTGCTTTGAACTATTTTGATACTATGACTATTCATTTTACCTAGTGATAGTGTAGAGAAACTGCCTTGATAATGGTTGTACCCTATTAACATTCTGTGACAATTTATTTTTAAGTGTCTACCCTGAGGCCCATGAAGAAACAATGCCAACTTCCTAACTGTTCCTGACAATCATATTAAAAAATGTGTTCTTGGAATGCATTTTATTTGTACTTATATAAACATTTATCTTTGTACATTTATGGTAATGTAAATATTTAGGTCTGAAAGCTTAAAAACTTTTATTGGCTTATTTGCATACTTGTTTTTCAACATCTAGCACTGCCAGCCATATTTGCCAAATATGCATCAGCCATAAATTCATGCTTTGGCACATTTCACATAATAACTCTTCTAAATTGCTCCATGGTGAAGCATCATGAGATTAGCATTTGTTTCATGAGAGTGATTTGTTGTTGTTTTTTACTGTAATGATGCACAGTTTAAAAGGAACAGGTGCTGGGATCTCACTGTTTGTGTTGAAACCTGCCAGATCATATTCTTTTTGTTGGATGGATTATTTAAATAGTTTAAGAACCAAACCATGGCCCTAGCATGCCAAATGCCAGTTCAAGGCTCATATCATTATGGCAGATCCCATCAAGACAGGTGTATATCATGAGTTTTATTTCCCCATTGCTTTTCTCTTTGTTGTAATTTCTGCTCCCTATAACCACCCTAGTATTTCTTTTATTAAAAGAATTTTTGTTTTTTGGTGCCACACCTGCTATGTTCAGGGCTTACTCCTGGCTCTGCACTCAAGGGTTCAGTCCTTGTGTGGGGTTTATATGCAGTGCTGGGGGTAGAACACAGGCCAGCTACCTACATGGCAAGCACCTTTCCCCTTCTGCTAGCTCCCTGGCTAGTATGAGCTCTTGGGAAAGTCTAGACTCCTTCACTGCTGGTTTGTTTTCCTTGGAGAACTAGAAATTCTAGTAACTTTCAGGCCCAAAATAGCTCACATTTGTTTGACAGATATTTTGAGCGCCTTTTAAGTGGTAGGCATAGTGGTAAGTCCTGAGTATATGTAGATTGATATCTCTTTCTGCAGGGAGTGTACAGTTTAGGAGAAGATAATTGATAACCACTAATAAGAATGTGGTGTGATATGTGCCAGAGGTATAAGCAGATTTCTATGGATGGAAGCACAGAGAAGTATGGGTGGTAGTTAAGTAAGACTTCAGTTTGGGAAAAGTTCTGAAATGCACCTTAGTGGTTTACCTGAGCTAATCTTCAAAAATAGGCAGGATTAACTAGGTTCAGAATGAAAGAACATTTTCATAAATACACACAAACCACAGATGTTAAGTCACAGTTATTTATTTTCTAATAACCAAATTAAGAATAAAAGAGATTAGTTTTAATAATATTTTACACTTAACCGGATATATCCCAAATGCCATTTAAACAAGTAATCAGTGTTAAAAGTATTATTGAGATATTTGATCTTCCCTATTTCATGCTGAATCTTCAGTATCTAGAATTCTACTTAACAGCACAAGTGATTTCTACTTAACAGCACATCTCAACTTGGATGGTTAAACTCAAATTTTTATTGGCTTGGCCAGTAAAACAGTAAAAGAGGTAAGGTGCTTGCCTTGTATGTGACTAATTCCAGTTTCAGTCCCTAGCACCACATATGGCACCCCAGCACAGGCCAGGAATAGCCCCTCTCCACCACTCCGGAGTCCAAAACAAAAACAAACAAAGGAAAACAGGCTAAAGAGATAATACAGTGGGTAGGTGCTTGTCTGGCAGGTATCTGATCTGGGTTCAATCTTTGGCATCCCATATAGTCCTCCTAGCCCCTCTAGGAGTGATTATTGAGCCCAGAGTGGGAGTAAGCCCTGAGTGATGCCTGGTGTGACAGAAAACTCAAAAAATAAAAACAGAGCAACAAAAATCAGGTGATAAGAAGTCAAAGCTCTGAATGAATAATTTACAAACTAAACTAAGTAGCTTTAACTTCATCCTAAGGCTGCAAGAATTTTAGCAAGTGAAAAAAACAAATAAGTGCATGAGAGAATCAGATTTGTGTTTCATACCTACCATGTTGGCAGTGAAATGAATGTGAGGTTAAAGAAGGGCAAAACTGGAAGCAAAGTTAGGAAACTGTTCTTAGTGAGACAGGCAATATAAGGGAGGTGGGTATATGAGAGATTTGGGAATTATGGTAAAAAGGACATACTGAAGACATAGAAAGATAGTACAGAGGTTAAGGAACTTGTCTTTCAGACAGTTCAGTTTTTGGCACTGCTTATGGTTCCTCAAGCACAGATAGTGAATCTGAGCATCTCAGGGTGTGGTCCGCAAACCAAAAAATTAATAAAATGAGAAGGACAGGATAAAAATAATCAGACATTGGCACTGAGCAAAATCCAAGATTAAGGCTGAATCCCATGTTTCTGTTGTGTGCTAGACTAGAGACTTGGGAAAAGAAAAGAATTCAAATCTTATGTGCCAGGCAGGCCAAAGATGGAGGGAAAAAAAGAAAGAAAAAAAGAAAGAAAAAGAAAAAAAAGGGGGACAAATTTGTCAGGGAAACCCAGGGAGTAGAATAATTTGTAGGAGTAGGTGTAGTCAAGACCATATTACCCCAGAAAAAGAGCTAGTAAAACAAGAATCCAATAATCTCTTAAATTGGGTAATTTAAGATGCCATTTGTAACTCTGTGTAGAGCACATGGTTACATTGTAATGTTTTGAGGTAGTTAAAGGTAAATGACAAATTGTAGCTGATTATGAGGGATACAGTGTTGATTTTTGTTTGGGTTCTATTCCCAGATGCCTAATTTTGCTCCTGGCTTGCTCCAGACACCTTGCAGTATCTAGGATTAACCAGGCTCTGTATTGAAAATATGCCCATCATGTCTGTCCAGTTACCTCTCTGGTCCCAAGAATTTTAAGCAAAGGACTGAAGGAAAATGTATAGGTGGAAAAAAATGTCAGGGGGTTGTTGATATTAACTTCTCTACCACCACCCTTTTTTAAATTGTGGGTCTTGGACATGGTTATGTAGGATTAGAAAGAACCCGTGGAGGAGATTATAGTGGGAGAAGAGTGGGAGAGTGGCGTAAATGTAAAGCCATAAAATTTTGAGGGGATATGATCCAAAGCATTGAAAAAAATCGCCTTGGGTAGGACCTGGTTCTTGGAAGTATGTGTGTGTTTGGGAGGGGGGAGTGGAGGAGGGAGGTAAAGCAACTGAAACAATGTAATGAGACCTTACTGGTGCCCACTGAGCAACAGGATGACAGTGACAGTGATAGTTTTTTATTTAATTTTGTGTATTGTTGGGAGGCTTAGGAGCCACATCTGACAGTACATGCAGGGATCACTCTTGGTACCCACGGGACCGTGCTGTGTAAGGTATTAAGCCCAGGCCTCTTCTTTTCAAAGCATGCTCACCAGCTGTTTGAGCTAACTCTCTGTCCCAGGTACAATAAATACAATAAATTATGTTATAGAGCAAGAAAGAGAATGAGTTGACATGTCTTCTATCAATATTTGAGAACCTGCTAAGAGTTGTGGCCAATGTGGTAAAAAGGGGGTTCTTAAAAGTACTATTATCAGAGGCAGACAGGTACTTAGACCTGAGTAGGAAATGAAGGATCATTAGACAGCATTGAGGATTCATTTGAGGTTGTAGACCTTTGATTTATAGAGGTACCAATTTGTATACTTTGATTTTTCTCTGGCAGTGATTAGTTTGGGTATTTATACTATATTAGAAGAAGTAGTATAAAAAGTAATATAAGATAGTCACTGTTAATCTTCCTTTATTGTAACATGAACAGCTCAGGTTTAAATTCTGATGGTTTATTCCAGAGCCCAGTTTGCTGTCCACTGTTTTGTAAATGCCTGCTTGGTAGAGATATCTGAAGGACAGTTAATGAGGGAATTAGTGTTCCCGAGGATTATGATTGAAATGAACTGTAGTATCTAGGCTGGATCCTGAGCAGGAGGACTGGAAGGTGATTCAGTTGGAAGAAGATGAAGGGCAGGTAGGGCTGGAGATTAGTGTGAAGCTGAAGAACTGAGAAGGGAGCAATAATATTGATTTTTATTTATGGAGTACCCACCATATACTGGAAACTTTCATTTATTTTTTACTAATCCTAGCATTAATTCTGCACTGTGTTATTTACCTTTTGTTCTTCATTTTCCCATTTCTTTAGGGTGGTGCAGTTGAGGATAAGAGAGATTAAATTTACATGCCCAGGGATATTTAATAGCAAATGATTCAAATCAGGATTTAAAGGCCATTCTTTCTTCTCTGAACCATATTTTTATCTAAGGAGATAAGAGAGAAAATATGCTAATGATGAAAAGCAAAAGAATGCCAAATATTTAATTTGGGATATTATAGGTCTAAAATTTATTTAATAAATAATTGTTGAGAATTTAGTATGTGCTTGACCTTTCTCTAGGTGCAGAGTTTATTGAACCAGAGACAAAAATTATTTCTTTCATCAGTCTTATATTCTAGACACAGGGAGGGAAATAAGTTATTATAGTATATTAGATAGTTGGGCTAGAGAGATAGCACAGCGGTTGGGCTTTCGCCATTCACACGGCCAACCCGTGTTCAATTCCTCCACCCCTCTCGGAGAGCCTGGCAAGCTACTGAGAGTATCGCACCCACAGAGCCTGGCAAGCTACCTGTGCTTATTGGATATGCCAAAAGCAGTAACAGTAAGTCTCTCAAAGAGAGACGTTACTGGTGCCCGCTCGAACAAATCGATGAGCAACGGGATGACAGTGACAGTGACAGTGATTAGATGGTTAAGTGTTACAAAGAATGAAACAGACAAGGAATGCTAAGGGGTGTGTTTACTTTTATTTAAAATTTCTTTCTTTCTTTCTTTCTTTCTTTCTTTCTTTCTTTCTTTCTTTCTTTCTTTCTTTCTTTCTTTCTTTCTTTCTTTCTTTCTTTCTTTCTTTCTTTCTTTCTTATTGAATCACCTTGAGATACACAGTTACAAAGTTGTTCGTGATTGGGTTTTAGTCATAAAATGTTGTAACAGCCTTCCCTTCACCATGGTACATTTTCCACCACCAATTTCCCCAGTGTATGTTTGCTTTCTTAAAGAGGATGTCTGAGGACTTGGTGAGAAATGATCAAAGAGGTGAGGAGTTACATTCTTTTTTAGAAGAAACATTTTAGCTTTTTATTCATTTATTTGTTTTCAGGCCACACCCAGTCGTACTCAGGGGCTATTCCTAGCTTTATCTTCAGACTTGACTCTGTCAGTGCTTGGGAGACTATATGTGATGCCAAGATTCAAACCAGGGCCAGCTACATTCAAGGCAAGTGCCTTAACCTCTGTACTATCCCTCTGCCTTTCTAGAAGAAACATTTACATTGACCATGAATCAGAGGGAGGTTTGGTATTATCCATGAACTCTTGGTCATTGTAGTTAATTGGGAATAAATGAATTTAAGTGTAGAGATGGTTAAGTTCAGAGAGTCAACTGAGTTCAAATCATATTGACCTTTGTAAAGACTTAAGTTGTTACTTTGTGAAACGAGAACAACTTTATGGGTTTAGTCATAGAAGCAGATAAAATTGGATTATATTTTTAAAAAATTTCACTCTGAAAATTTTAAATGAAATTCTGAGTGAAACTTGGGAGATAGTTTAAAGTCAAGGTTTGGAGCACATGTTTATTATGTGAGAGCCTGAGGTTCTATCCTTGATGCTCTTCGTTTTGGCTACTGTATCACAAGTGATTTAAAGCAGGAAAAAAGAAAAGCAACAGAATTATTTAGGAGGTTTTCATTGAAAATCAGAGGGGGCAGGGAGAGAGAGAGAGGAGAGAGAGAGAGAGAGAGAGAGAGAGAGAGAGAGAGAGAGAGAGAGAGAGAGAGAGAGAGAGAGAGAGAGAATCTTGAGCCAGGAAAATGAGAGACAATTGGTTTTGGGCACAGTCTTAGCTTTATCCTTGAGCCTAAATACATGTTTTCTAACTTTCTATTTTAAAATGATTCTAAATTTACAGAACTGTTGCAGAGTCTCTAATACCGGTGTTTCTTAAAACTTAGCAATGTTGGCATTTTGAGCAGGAGTATACTTCATTGTAGAGGTTCTCTATTATGCAAGAGAATGCTTAGCAGGATCCCTTGTCTCTCAGTGTTTTTTAAAATTTATTATTTAACTGTTCACATTCGTGGAAATCTCTTTATTTAAATTGTTTAAATTGAAAAACCTTTGTTTTTTACTTCCTCACCCTCCTCTTCAGTGACGTTTATATTGTTGTTGCTATGGTAAGTAGGTGATGGGGTGGAGGGTGGAAGGAAAGGGGTGGAGGGTTTACACACACATGGCTGTGGTGCTTACTGAGGCCTGCACATCAGGTTGTGGTTCTTGCATACTGAGCCATAGTGCTTACTGAGGTTTGTACCCCTTTAGTGCCTCACACTTGCTCACTGGATGGGGGAATGTCACATATTTACTTGAGACACACACATTTATGTTTGTGATACACACCAGAAGCTGTTATGGTGTTCTCCAGATGTTGCACTTCTGGCTGTGACACTCGTACATCTTTTAAGTTGTGCTTTCCTAAGGTTGCATCCCCTTGTTTTGGTTGTGCTCACACCTGTAGTGCAACCAGAAATAACTTGTGTCAGGGATTGCTGACAGTAGAGTTGTCAGATCTAAATAGTAAAGCTGTCAGGAGCATGCTTGTATATATGAGGTACAGAAAATTTGAACACATGACCATAAACTTGCAAGGCTTGGGCTAGAAGCTGTTGCATTATTCCTCCAGGTTCTGCCTTTATTCATGAGATCCATCTCCCTACTTACTGATTTATTTTTAAAAGTCTTCTTTTGGGGCTAGAGCCAATGGTAGATCAGGTAGGGCACTTGTCTTGTACACAGCTCACCTGGATTTGATCCCTGGCACTCCCTATGATCCCCTGAGCCTGTCAGGAGTGATCCCTGTGCACAGAGCCAGTAGTGAGCCCAGATCACTGCTGGATATGACTTTCAAACAAAAGTTTTCAGCCACTGTCAAATTCTGCAATAGGGCAAAATTGTTCATTTTAAGAATAATTGTCATCTATAAGCCCTTCTTCCAGTTTCCCCTAATGTTAAATTTCTTTAAAGTTTTTGGGTCACACCTGGCAATGCTCAGGGTCACTCCTGGTTCTGTACTCAGGAATTACTCCTGGCAGTGCTTGGGGGAACTATATGGAATGCTAGGGATTGAACCTGGATCAGGTACATATGTATAAGGCATGCAAGTGCCTTGCTGCTATACTATTGCTCCAGCCCCCTGTTGTTAATATTTTTAATAACTACATTTGTCAAGCTAAGAAATTAGTTTTGATACAGATGTTCTAACTAAATTGCAGACTTTATGTTTAAGCACTTTTTTGGGGGGTTGTTTTGGGCCATAGCTGGCAGTGCTCAGGGCTTATGCCTGACTCTGCACTTCAGGATTACTGGTGACAATGTCCAGGGGTTCATCTGTGGTGCAGTGTATTGAATCCGGTTGGCTGCATGCAAGGCAAGTGCCTTACTCACTGTACTCTTTCTGTGGCCTCCAGAATTCACTTTTAGTTCATTGGTTTTCACTTTTTCCTTTCTATGATCCAAACTTGGAGAATATGTTGCTTTTAGGTGTAATTGCATTCAACTTTTCCAAAATAAAACAGTTTATCTTTTCTTGTCTTTTATGGCTTTGATACTTTTAAAGAATATTAGTCTAGGTATATTGTAGACTGTTCCTCAGTACAGGTTTGCCTGGTGTTTTCTCATGATTAGAGTTGGATTTACAGTTTTGGAGGCAGAATATCAGAGAAGTGAACTGTCCTTCCTAACATGTCAGATAGAAGATACACGATACCAGACCCACCTATAACTGGTGATCACTTTGTTAAAGTGGTTTCTGATAGACTTTTCCACTGGAAGATGACTCTTCCCTTTCCACAGTCTGTTGAAAGCAAGTCACCAATAAATTGCCTATATTAATTTTTGCTGTGCATTTTTCTAAAGGCACTTTGTAATTTCTTTCTTTTCATGTGTACTAACTGAAATTTTTTCTGTAAGGAAGGTTTGTTCCGTCTCAACTTTCTGCATACCTATTATCATATATGTGTACATACACATATGTTTTATATATGTATGTGTATATATATAAGTTCCAACCCAGGCCATTTGCCTTGCATGTGGTCGACCTGGGTTTGATTCCTCCGTCCCTGTCAGAGAACCTGGCAAGCTACTGAGAGTATCCTGCCCGCACGGCAGAGCCTGACAAGCAACCCGTGATTTATGGGATATGCCAAAAACAGTAACAAGTCTCACAGTGGAGACATTACTGGTGCCGCTCAAGCAAATTGATGAACAACGGGATGACAGTGCTACAGTGCTACTGTGAAGGGCTGTAATTTACTGCTCTTGGTATTTATTTAGCTTCCTTATTATTCTATCTTTGGCCATCAGGAGTTCTCCTAGGTTGGCTTTTCTGTCCTTTTTACATGTTACTGTTTTTGTACATGTTTTTTGTACATGTACACTTCTTTATTCTTTGGTACTATTAGTTGCATGAGTTTCATCTTGCATTTTTTAAAATTTAATTTTTAATTTTTTTTTCCTTTTTGGGTCACACATGGAAATGTACAGGGGTTACTCCTGACTATGCACTCAGGGATCAACCCTGGCGGTACTCAGGGGACCATATGGGATGCTGGGAATCGAACCCAGGTTGGCTGCATGCAAGGCAAATGCCCTACCCGCTGTTGCTCCAGCCCCTATTTTTAATTTTTTAAATAATTTATTGGGGATGTCCTGTTGATGCTCAGAGCTTTTTTCTGGCTCTGTACTAAGTGCTCACTCCTTACAGTGCTTGGGGAAACCATATGTGGTGCCAGAGATCAAATCCAGGTACACTGCGTGCAAGGCAAGCACCTTAACTCTTGTATTATTTTTCAGGTCCTATGTCTTAATTTTCTTTGTTATTGTTTTACTTGAGGGAAACAGCAGTTCTCAGAGCTCTGTTGTTCTTTTCCTAAAAAAAAATTTTTTTAAGGCGTCGTGATTTGCAAAGTTGTTCATAACAGACTTTGAGGCATACAATGATCCTGTATCAATCCACCCCCAGTGTCAACTTCCCCTCCACCAGTGTTCTCAGCTTCCAGCTTGCTTTCTTAACAGGCTCATTTTTAAGTTTGATTATTATAATTTGGGTCTCATACCTTGCAGTGTTATTGGCTCTGTGGTTTATACATACACATTTCTGAACCACCAATGTATCTGTGACCTCTAGCCCCTACCAGTTAACTTCTGGTCCTCCTCTTCTTACTTCTCTTATCAATTATTTTCCTTCCTTGTCCTCATTTCTTTAATCTAGAATTTCTTTAATCTCCCCTTTGGTACCCTTTGATACCAAGGCATTCCGTGTCCTATATTCCTAAATACCATAGGTAAGGGACATCAGCTGGCATTTGCTCTTCTCCAGACTTCATTTAACATGATATCCTCCAGTTCCACTCAAATTGCAGTTGAATTGCATGATTTCATCATTCCTTGCAGCTGCATTGTGTTCTATTATCTATAGTTATCATACCTTCCATATCTGCTCCTGTCATTTGACTCCTCCTTGTTCATTCCATATCCTAGCTATTGAGCTGAGTTCTGCAGGGAGTAATGGCATGCAAATGTCCTTTTGAAGTTTCTGTGTCTTGGGGCATGAGGGGTGGGGGACAAGCTCTGTTCTTGAACTCCTGATAGTGTGGGAAACCATGTGACCCCTGGGATCAAACCCACACTGGCTCCAGCCTATTGAGCTCTCTCACTCTGCCTTTGTTTTCTTATCTGCTACATAGGAACAATGATAGAATCTAACCTTTATGGATTTTTTAATGTGGTGGTATTTGAAAACCACTTAAGATAATTTCTGGGGTATAGGAAGTGTATGCTTGTTGACTAAAAAATACAAGTTGGTAGAAATATTACATAAAAAATTAAATAGTTTTCTAGTGTGTGTTTACAGGTTTATTTATAAATTATAAAATATCTATAGCTTTTTTTTTTTTTTTTTGGTCACACCAGTGTTCCTCAGGGGTTACTCCTGTCTCATGCACTCAGGAATTATTCCTGGTGGTGCTTGGGGGACCATATGGGATGCTGGGAATCGAACCCATGTCGGCCGTGTGCAAGGCAAACGTGCTACCTGCTCTGCTATCACTCCAGCCCCAGATAAAATATCTATAGCTTTTAAAGAGAAGTTTGCCTCTTTCCTAACTCCGCCTCCTTAACTTTTAGTCTCTTGATAGAGGAACAGGAAAATTATGAATCTTTTATATGACAGGAGCCCTTTTCATTATTTAAAGTTAGGATTCCCTTAGAAATTTCCAAGAGTATTCAGTAACTTTTACTATTACAATGAAGATGTCATCATATACTTCTTAAATATTTTGGAATAATGAGTTGACTGTTCCCAGTGCTGAGTTCTTCCCAGGTGTGCATCAGTTTGTATGGATTTTATTTGGGTAAGAAGTAGGAGTAATTGTGGGAGTTTGTGTGAAAGAAGATTTAAGGCATCAGAGAAAAACAAAAAGGATCTTCCCAATGCCAGTTCTTTCCTGATTTGAAAAAAAAAATTTTGCAGAAGTATCTTGTTTTTTTCAGCATTTACTGCCTACATTCCTGATGTTAAACTTCACAGCTATTGGCTAGGTGAGTGCCTTACCTGCTGTACTATCTCTTATCCTGAGGGCACATTTTTTAATATTCCTTGCCATACAACTATTTGTGGAATGATAGCATCAGTGGATATGGATATGTAAATTGCCCCATTAGCAGCATCAGAATAATTTGTAAATCCAGTAGATCCTAACATAGAGTTGAGCATTTCTTGATTGCTGATTTAAATTTTGTTTTTTATTAAAATATATGCAAATAAAAATTGAATCCTATTATATTTCAGCTTGTAATTGTGTTGTTAATTTTATATTCCAAATATCTAGTTAAAAAACCCACATCTTTGTCATTTAGAAAAAAAGATATATCTTGTGTTTTGTCATCTTTGTGCATTGTACCTCATGAATGCTGACCCTGAATTTGAATTTCCCATGTGGACTGTGTGGTTTGGATTTTCATGGAGAGCTGCCAACTGGGAAACTGAGTCCTGTACAGTGTCTTTAGTTTGTCTTTCTTTGATCTGAAAGAGCTGAAGTAGGATTTGTTTTCATCTATATTATACTACACATCTTCCATTTTATATTAAGAAAAAATTCAAATTTGGTTATGAGAAACATTGAAAAAATGTAGAACAAATAAAAGTTTGATATTTGACCATCCAGAAATAAGCAGCACTAATGATTTGGTGTGCTTGTTCCCCTATTTTTGTATCTGTATATGCATTTCAGAATACCCTAGGTCATATTTCCTGACATAAAGATGTAGTTTGTATATCATTTGAGTTGATACAGTCAGTTAATCCTGCTGTGAGACACATGCAGGAGCCAAGACTCAAAAGCTGGACTCATGCTTGCTGCAAGAAGGATTAGTCTTTTTTCTTATATTGTTAAAGTAAATTTGGGTAATTTCTATGTATGTTTGTAATAGTTCTACTTTTAAATAATATCTTGGGTTTTTTTGGATGACATATATGTACTTTTTCTATACCATTAAAAAATATCCTACCTCTTCTTCCCATTTTATGTTCACTCTGGCTTGAGAAGTGTGTGATCAAATAGCAGTTGAATTGGTTTTTGATAACCTTAAAGAATATATATCAAATCTCTTGGGTTCTCTTAGAGCAGGCTGTTCAATAAAAATAATGCATGCCACATGTATAATTTTGATTTTCTAGCCACATGTTTTTAAAGTACAAAAAGGGTGAAATTAATTTTAATGATTTATTTAATTCATTTAACCTGGAACCAAAAAATCATACATACTATATAAATGTGTTTTATAGTCTTACTACTAAGTCTTCAAATACAGTGTATTTCCCTCCTTGATACACATCTCATTTCATATTAGCCATATTTTAAGTACATACTAGTCACATGCAGGTACTATTAGCACAGTCCTAGAATATATATGTAATTTCCCACATAAGATTCAAGAAACAGTTGGCAGTTTTAATGGCAGTGTTTTATGAGAAGAAAATAGCAAAGCCAAGTGACACTATGAATGCTGAGTAGTTGTTTTGGTGTCTCACCAAATTGTAAATCTTTTTTTTTTAATTTATTGGGGGGCTGGAGTGATAGCACAGCAGGTAGGGCATTTGCCTTGCATGCGGCCGACTGGGGTTCGATTCCTCTGCCCCTCTCGGATAGCCCGGCAAGCTACTGAGAGTATCTCGCCCACATGGCAGAGCCTGGCAAGCTTCCTGTGGCGTATTGGATATGCCAAAAACAGTAACAGCAAGTCTCACAATGGAGACGTTACTGGTGTCCACTCAGGCAAGTTCATAAGCAATGGGATGACAGTGAGACAGTGATACAGTGAATTTATTGGGAGGGAGGTTGGGACCATGCCTTGAAATACTCAGGGAATTCTCCAGACTCTCTACTCAGGAATCACACTCCTGGTGCTTCTTGGGGACCATATGTGGTGCCAGGCATTGAACTGGAGATGGCTGCATGCCTTAATAAATGTACTACCTCTCCACTCCCTTAAATCTTTACCTTTAATGACATAGTCCTATATTTATGGATCTTCATGTTGTATTAACATTCATAGTTGTGTGAAATTTGACTGGGTACTTTATTTGTAGTGATTTAGAGAATAGTTAATAAAATTAATTCCATACCCCAAGAAATTTTGATTACTAAGAGTTTACCTATTGATTTAAGAGCTGAGGACATACTTTATTCTTTATTTGTGGAATGAAGTATTCTATGAAATGAGTAATGATGACACACAACTGTGTGAATCCTTTTATCTTGATCCTTAACATGACCCTTCTCTTATTAAAATAAAAAATTCAATCCCTGACACCACTCCACATGCTTCATATATTCCAGGCAACGCTGCTGGTTGGAATCCTAGTGCCACAGCAAAGTACGTGATCTCTGGCGCACCACAGTCAAATCTGTACAAATCTGAACAGTGCTCCACTCTGCCTGCCCTCCTTACCACAAGAACAGCAGCAACTCTCTCCCTCTCTTGCTCTCTCCCCCCGCCCCTCTCTCTCTGTCTTTCTCTCCCTCTCTCTCCCTCTATCTTTCCTCTCCTTTGGGCATTATAGTTTGCAATACAGGTACTGAAAGATTATCTTGTATATCCCTTTACCTACTTTCAACACTCAGTTCTTGTCACCCAGTGTGATCATTTCCAACTATTATTGTCCTACTGGTCCCTTCTCTATCCTAACTGCTCTCCACACGCTCCCATCCCCATCCCCCATGCACACAAACTTGTGGCAAGCTTCCAACCGTAGACAGTCCTCCTGGCTCCTGTTTTCCCTGGCCTTGGGTATTAGTCTCATATTATTTTATTTTTATATACCACAAATGAAGGCTTTGCTTTTTGTCTAGTTTGTGCTCATGAGAAAATTTTTCTTAATATCACTAAGCTTTATTTTATTCTGTCAGATGGAGATAGTCCTGTCTTTTTAAAAAAATGTGAGTTTGATGGGGCTGGAGCGATAGCACAGCAGGGAAGGCGTTTGCCTTGCATGTGGCCGACCCGTGTTTGATTCCCGGCATCCCATATGGTCCCCTGAGCACCACCAAGGGTAATTCCTGAGTGCAGAGCCAGGAAGGACCCTCATGCATCGCCGAGTGTGACCTGAAAAGCAAAAAAAAAAAAAAAAAAAAAAAAGAATGGAAGAAAGAAAGAAAAAAAAAATTGAGTTTGAAGGGCCAGAAAGACAGTTCAGCAGGCAGGGCACTTACCTTGCACATGTCCAACCCAGATTTTATCCCCAGCATCCCATAAGGTTCCCCAAGCTCCATTAGGAGTGATCCCTGAAGACTGGGCCAGGAGTAAGTCCTAAGCACCACCGGGTGTAGCCCAAAACAAATTGTATATATATATATAATTTTTATTATTAAATTGATGGAAACTAAAGTGATATATCTTAATAATCTTTATATCCTAGGACTTGGTATTGAATCTGGCACACAGACATTCAATAAATATTGAATTCAAGATTGAAGATATATAAAAGAGCTTTCTTTCCAAACAGTACGACCAATAAAAGTTGTTATTATGTCTACTTGATTTGGACTATTTCATCTATAAGTTCTTTACTGGAATGTGAGAACTGTAATAAATACTTGCTCATAATATCAATATAATTATCTATTGTGGTTGCATTGTTATTTATTAATAATATTTTATTCACCAGATATCTTCTGGAAATATATCTTTAAAATGTTATAGTTGCTTTATTTAAAATAATTTTTAGGTACCAGAGGGATAGTACAGGGGGAAGGGCATTGCATGCATCTGATCTGGGTTCAATCCCGAACATCCCATATAGTCCCCCATGCACAGCCAGGAGAAATTCCTGAGTGCAAAGCCATGAGTAACCCTTGAGCAACACTGGGTGTGGTGCTAAAACAAAACAACAGAAATAAATAAAAATTAAAGAATGTTTAGTACTTTGATGTCCTTTTTTTTTAAGGTTTAGTTTATAGCAGATACATTTTTGTTGTTGGGAAATAGACTTTATTCACTATGTCCAGTATTTATTAAAGTGAAAACCAGCTCATCTGTGACTGAGAAGATGGTTCAAAGGTGTATAGCATATACTTTGCATGCAAAGGGCTACGTTTGATTCCTAATACTGCGTAATCCTGCAAGCACTATTGGAGGAGCAGCTCCAAGCACCAAACTGAGAGTAGCCCCTAGCATTGCAGGGTGTGGCTCCAAAATAAGACAAAAGTGTTTCAGCCCATCTGAAACAATATAAGCTTATTAGATAGCCCAAATGGCAGGTTGTTGGAATATAGTCTAGTAATCATAAAATACCCAAATAAAAATAACTGTTTCTTTCTTTTAAGACTGGGAGAAAATTTCTCTTTCTTTCATGGGGGATGCAGTACTTCATAGATACTTCATTGGAAATAAACAGAATCATAATTCAAGAGCAAATAATCTATTCAGAATGGTATTTAAAAGTGATCTTTATGAAATCATTTAGCTTTTTCTAGCATCAGCTGAGTTTCTACCCACTCACTGAGTCATCTCTAGCAATTGAAAATTTGGATATTTCACATTTTTTAGAGTGTATTTTTTGGTAAAGTGGCTTACTTATATTTATCATGAATGAAATACGCAGAGTTTATATAAAATAGCATATGCAGCATGATAGATAACTTATTGTTTCTAAGGAGTAAGTGAGGAAAACAGTTGGAAATCATCAGTGTGCTAAGACGCTATTCGCTAAATGATTCTCTGGGAATATCACACTTTGTTGTGTTTCATTGTTTTCTTCTATATCTACATGTCACCACAAGCCTTTGAGTGGTTATCTTCGAATATTTGGTTTTCAAATGATAATCAAACTTGATTTCCCCCTCTTATTTTCTGTATGATAGTACTTATTAAAATTGCTGGTATGAAGAAATATCGTGCATATTGCTAAAGAGATTGACTCAGTGACAGTGCAGGCCACTTGGCCAGATGAAACTGAGCTCTCTGTTGATAGTATGAAATGATTAGCCTTAAAGCCGGAGAACAGGATTCTTGCTTCTTCCTCCCTTGATTTCTTGCCTAGCTGATCATTTCTCTCTGATGACCAGACATGCATTTTGAAGAAATTGCATTGCTAAAAGACCTCCATTTATTTCTATCTCGTTTTGAATTTTATAGCTATTGTGTACCGACACAAAGAAACTTGGAATCTTGTCCTTTTAAATTCTGGTGTTTATGTATCTTGTATCTTCTCATTCTTAGGAAATCCCAGTAATAATTAGAACAAGATGTTCACCTCATGACTGTTTGTTGTGATCTGCTTCTGAATAGTTTGTATTGTTAGGCCTTTATTATTTCCATTCAGATCAGCAAAAGCTCCCTAAGAAAACCAGCATCTTTAATGTATCCCAGGGGCCAGAGATTTAGCTCAATGGATTGATTGCTTGCAAAGGCCCATGTTCAGTTATTGGCATGATAATTCAGTTATCACGCAGAATTCCCTGAGCTCCATTGGGTGTGGACAAAAACAAGCAAAAAAAAAAAAAACAAAACCAACAAGAACATGAAAACATAAAGACATTCCAAATTGTTTATTTATTTGACAGTTTGTTCTGTGCTGAGGTTTGGTTCTCATATGTCATTTTCTGACAAAGTTAAGTAACAGTCTGTGGAAAATTAAAAGATATGTTCATAGCTGATTCAAAAATTTAGTGGCTCAAAGAGGTACAATTACTTGTGTTGAGCTTTTTTAAGAAATATAAGAAAAGGAACCCTGTTTTAGTTATGTAATTACAGAATAATTGTAATGTGACTAGTATGGATTCACTGTTATGGTCATATTTCAATTTCTGGTCCGGATGTATTATTTCTGGGAAAGTATTGAGAGATTAAGACTTTTAGGGCTAAGTTGAGCCACTACTTGAATTGCTTGCTAATTGAACTGTAGAAGGAAAGGAAGTGATATGTATAGCAGAACTATTCTTGAGGGAACTAAATGTTGTTCATTTATAAGGTGATGACTTTGGAGTTAATTGTTTGCAGTTTGAGGATATTATTATGATCTGTTAATCTGTAAAACACACTAAATAAATGAGTTGCAGGGTCTGTATGAAAACAGTTTTTATAATGTCCTAATTTCAGTGACTTAGAATATGAATTTTGAAAGTGTTTTATTTTCCTTTTGACTTATTCTTTTAGAATTAAAAGTTTTCAAGTTCATGCTCTTGAATTAGTAATTTTTCTCTACAGTGCTTGCAATTCTAAAGGCTAAATATATGGGTCTAGAGATAGTTTCTTTGTTGTGGGGGGTGCAGGGTTATACCTGGCATAGCTCAGGGCTTACTCCTGGCTCTTTGTGTGGGGATCACTCCCAGTGGTGCTCGGGGAATCATATGAGGACCCAGGGATTGAACTAAGGGTGGCTGCATGCAAAGCAAGCACTTTAACTTGTATCCTCTTTGACCAGAGACAGTTTCTTTAAAAATACTTTCTTTATATTCCCTTCCTCCCATCTTCCTTCATTGTTGTTATTGTTGATCATGGTAATGATGTAACATTAAAGCCATCAGAGTCACTGATAACTCAATGACTGGGGTTGTACACATGTTTGGTGCTCACACATTTTTGTAAATTTTTTTGGGGGGGCTTTTTGGGGTCACACCCAGAGATGCTCAGGAGGTACTCCTGGTTCTGTACTCAGGAATTACTCCTCGTGGTGCTCGGGGGACCACATAGGATGCTTGGGATTGAATCCAGGTCAGCCACATGCAAGGCAAACACTTTCCCCAGTGTACTTTCACTCTGGCCCTTCACAGATTTTTAAAACTGTGGTGCTTGTCAGGTTACATTTGAGGTTCTAGTGCTCACCAAGGATTGTACTCACTTAGTTGTAGTGTTTAGTGGGGTTCACCGCAGGTGCTCACACAGCGTACCAGAGGTCACACTTCCTGACTGTGGTATCTTTTTTAGTTCCCAGGTGGTTGCACCCCTTTTTGTGGTTCTTATACACATTTGGCTGTCGATCACTGTAATGCTGGGAATCAGACAGTGTAACTACCCTGTTATGTGAACAGTGCTGTCAGGATCATACTCTGTACATGTGGGCCATCTGGGATTTGATTTGTGACCATATGCTTGTGAGGCTGGTGCCCTAATCCCCCCATTCCCCACCTGTGCTACTCCTTTAAGCCAAAGTTGTTTATTGCTATTTATTTATAATTAAGTTGTTTTTGCTTTTGAGTCATACCTGCTGGTACTTAGGCCTTATTTCTGACTCTAAGCTCAGGGATCACTCTTTGTGGGGCTTGGGGGACATTATGGGGTGCCAGGGGTCGAACCAGGGTTGGCTGTGTGCAAGGCAGGCATCCTACCTGCTGTGCTCTTTCCAGCCCCTGTTTACTTTGTTGTCCAAAGATTGAACAGCCTCATAGGACTCATACATATGAGTCATGTGCTCTGCTACTGAGCCACTTCCCTTGTCCCCCTAAAAATAAGAGAGAGAAAAATAGTATTTTAGAAGAAAATTGGAGTTTCAGTATATGTCCACTAGTTGTTACTGTCTTAATTTTCCTACTGAGGATGCTTGCTGTTTTTAGGTCAGCATAGGACACGTTTCTTTCTCTCCCCCTTATGCTGGCAGCAAACCCAGGGCTTCACAAATGCAGGTCAAATATTCTCCATTGGGTTATATTCCTTGCCCCAGGAAGCATCTCTGGTATTTATTTGTGATAGGCCTAATGTTAGATGCTAGTGGGGTAGAAAATAATGAAGGAAATGCAGTCCGACATTTGAGTGTTCAGGGGGAACACAAGAATAAAAGAATATATTTTAGAGCAGGTATAATGATTGGGGTATATAGTGAATCATAATTTTTTGCTTTGATATTAATTTGGCCATCTGAGATTCATACAGTCTGTAGGCCAAGAGTTTAAAGTATTTCTAATGCTTCACATTCTGGCATTATCACTTCTAAAAAATCCACAAGTGAATAGCCAGTTTTTAGTATGTGTGAGGTGTCCTTCCCTTTCTCTTTCAATTTCTTGGATGTGAACTGTTGGACTTGAACCATCTCTGGTTTCAGCTTCATTTATGCGGAAAGAACTCTTCTCCCATAATTATTACTTTTTGACATTTGTTATCTTCCCCCCCCCTTGTTTTGTTTGAATACTGATAATAACAATATCAAGAGGTGGCAGATTTTTGGATTCTCCGCTAGTAGTTTTTATTTTTTTCTATTTAAGTAGGGTCTAAAAAAAAAAGGTGTATCATTCAAGCTTCTGTTGGCTTGCCCTTTTCATTTCTCTCTTCAGGTACCTGGAGAGGGCCTCTATTTCCTTAGCATGTGCCAAAAACAGTGTTAGTTATCCACACTGCTTTTTTTGTTGTTCTGTTTTTGTTTTGGGGGTCACACTTTGCAATGCTCGGGGATTACTCCTAACTCTGCAATCAGGAATTCTTGCTGGTAATGCTGGGGGTGTGATATGCAATGCTGGGGATCAAACCTTGGTTGGCAGTGTGTACAGCAAGTACTCTACCTGCTGTACTATTGCTCTGGCCCTCTACCCACACTGCTTTTCATTTCAAGTTGAAAAACCTCCCTAGTATTTTAGTGGTTAGGATTCAGTGCTCTCTTTCTCAAGTTGGAAGTATTTTTTACAGCAATACAATAATTAGACCCTAATGTGGAAGTTGTAGTTTAAAAGATACCCATGTTCATGCCATTCAGAATAAATAGTTCCCTTGTCCTCATATTTTATTTTTACCTGAATTTAAGATGGTACCAGCACCCTTTCTTCCTAGAGCTGACCTTTTAAAAGTCCATATC
This sequence comes from Sorex araneus, assembly GCF_027595985.1. NCBI lineage: Eukaryota > Metazoa > Chordata > Mammalia > Eulipotyphla > Soricidae > Sorex > Sorex araneus. Next base: position 97,774,840 of record NC_073304.1, on the reverse strand, counting down.
GATTCATATTTTCTTCCCACTAGAATGTCAAGTTCTTCACTTTAGGACCTCTGGTTCACAGGTGCATTCCAGTGCTTAGAGTAGTGCCTGTCACATAGAGTACTTGCAGTAAGTGTTATTGAATGAACAACTCTGCCCAGAAGACTGCATGCTTATTTCACACATCTTGTTTCAGAGCATGGAGTTGTATTCCTAGTCTTTATGCAAAGCTTTGTTTATTTCACGTAGCCCAGTAATAGCATGTTGGGGCAGGGCTGCCTCCAAATCAGTATTATGTGCTAGGGTCACTTAATGGTTATCTTACCCGGGCATAAGAAGTGAAGCCCTGAATGATACCTTCTGGGCCCATGACTCTGGTATCCAGTGTCCTTGTGATTAAATTTAAATCCTGGTGGAGTAGTCAACCCTTATAGATCAGTGTGGGTAAGAATGGAGGTTTTTGGATATATTCTATTTTTTTTTGTATTGCTTTAAGTTTTTTTTTTTAATTGAGTCACCATGAGAACAGTTACAAAGCTTTCAGGATTAAGTCTCAGTCATACAACGATCAAACACCCATCCCTTCACCAGTGCACATGTTCCACCACTAAGAACTCCAGTATGCCTCCTTTCCACTCCCTACCCTGCCTGTGTGGCAGATGATTTTCACTTTACTCTCTATTTACTTTGATTACATTCAATTTTCGACAGAAAACCCACTATTATTATTCAGAATTTTCTCCCCAACAATCAGACCTACTGAAAAGGCATCATTAGATCATATTCTAGAGGCAGAATTTCTTATCAGTTTGATTGTGGCATCGTGCAAAGAGTTCCTGAAATTCCCCAGGGTACCAAATCATGCGCCAGGAAAGCTGAGAGACAGTTTATTGTCATGTTTCTTGAGAACTAGGGTTCTGTAGTCAGATCTCCTTTTTTGAATCTTGGTTGTGCCATTTCCTTTCTGTGTGATCTGCAGTGAATTGCTTATTTTGTGTCTGTTTCCTCACCTGTAAAATGGGAATAAGAATGTTGCCTAACGCTTAATTTCTTTTGTAGATTGACAGGCAAAAGGCTTTGAACATGTCCATTACATAGTGACAATGTTCATTAAATATTAATACTTATTTGATTCAGGGAGTACTTGTATCTCTTGTTTTCATTCTGATTGCGCTCCTTTGAAAAGGTTGAGAAGGCAGAGAGGTGCAGTTGATGCTCTGGGAATTCCACACAGGCCTACTTTCGTCCATGGAGGTGGGTCACATCAGCCACCAATGCCCTCATCCATCATCACTGTGTGTCCGGTTGGGAACTTTGATCTGAAGAGTTCTAATTATCCCCTAAAGCATGCCATTCAGTTTGACACTCATGATTTTTAATATTTGAAAGTTCCAGAATTGCTCCTATGGGATGTAACCCATTCTTCTACCTCCTTCTTGCTTTTCCTTATACAGTTGAGTGAATATGATGCTCTGTTTTCCACACAGATACCCAACTAGCTCAGACTGCTGAAATAGTAGATATTTTAATGTTAGTGCATAACATGTTGTTATGTTATTGGATATTTAAAATTTTATTATTACCTGGGTTTTAATTCCAGCTGTACTTAGCTTAATATTTTATCCCAATTCATAAAATGAAAAAATATCCCCCTTAGGACCAGAGAGATAGTACAGCAGGCAGAACACTTGTCACGCATGAGTCCGACCTGGGTTCTATTCCTGGCACCCTCTATGATCCTCTGAGCACTGCCAGGAATGACTCCTGAGCACAGAGCCAGGAATAATCATAGAGCCAGAAATAGACACTGAACACCTCCACGTGTCCCCCCCCCAAAAAAAAAACCAGACAAACACCCCCCCCATAAGATTGTTGTGCTAATATTGTCATGTTCTTCATAACTTTTTGGTTAACATTGGATTACATATATGATGGTTATCCCTGTATATAAGCCTAGGTAGTATAGACCAGGGCTTCCTACATTTTTTACAGAGCCCCCTTTCCCAAGAAATCAGACATGGACCAGTGTTACCAGAAGCACTTAGGATTCATGACTCATTTGATTTTGAATTAACTTTTGGCTGTGTTTTCAGAAACCTTTTACTATTGCTACATTTTTGCCCCTCCCCCCCATTTATTCTTATTTGATTGTGTAGCACAGTTTAGGAAGCTAGGGTATCAGCTGTACTATGTAGTATGGGCTATACCATGTATATTTGTATAAGCATATATATTTAATTTGTGTAACTTCACTTCCTAACTTTTCATACAGCAAAATCACCCAGTGTATTTCTGTCATCAAGCAACAGAAGGCTAATGAATACAAACACTTAGCATAGTGATTGGTATGCATTATTTCAAGGATTAGTCACAGAGTTACCATACCTGTCATCATCATCATCGTTATGGCTGCTCTTTATATGGATTTATTTTGGTCTTTTTTGGGGCTATACCTGGTGGTGCCTAGGGACTGTTCCTGGCTCTGCACCCAGGGTCACTCCTGCCTGTGCTTCTGGGGTCATATAGTGCCAGGGATCGAACCTGGATCTCCTGCATGCAAAGCATGTCCTCAGCCTGTTGAGCTATCTCCTGATCCTGTTCTATGTTTTAAATCAACAATGAAATACAAACGCACAGATTCTTATTTCTGCCCAGGAAGACTAAACAAAATGGAGTAGTTCTATGCCTGACATACATTATAACTTTCCTTTTTGCAGTCAAGGTTTTAGTGACACACAGGTACTGGAACTCAGCAAGCCTTGAGATTTGGCTTTTATTGTCTTATAATCCAGCTCCTTTCTTCCCAAATATTTTAGTCCAAATTTCCACTATACATTTTCTTTGGTGATTTCTGTGAGAGTACCACAGTAAAGTAATTGTAGTTTGTCCTTGAATTGAGGCCAGGATTAGGAAGAACAGTCAGTATTTTTGGTAGTAAAGTTCTGTGATGATCTACAAAATAATACTTTACTTTGCTAATAGCACATACATTTTTATATACGATATCATCCTATCAAATAGTGTTTTTTAATTATTCTAGATTTCTTATATATCGTTCCCCTTGGGGGATATTGGTGGGAAGCCTCTCCAAGCAGTGCCCTGGAGGTTCAGGGGTCCTCCTGGTGACTCTTGGCTAACCAGCTGGCAGTTCAATGCCCAAGGCTTTTCAGTGTCAGGTCAAAGATTACCTGAACCATTCCGGTGGTGCTCAGAGGACCTCCAGGGCTGCACCCAGTAATGTTCAGGAGCCATGTAGTGCCTGGGACTGAGCCCTTTTATTTCTCTGACCCTTCTTCTTTAGTTTGAAAAACATGTATTATACATGATATCATCATCCTTATCTATATGAGAAAACTGTAGTTTAGGATGATAAATTTGCTAAGGGTGCACAGCTACTTAGTGACAGATGATTCACTTCACAGTTTTTTTTATTTCAAAATTTGAAAGTCAGATCTCAAAATTAGAGGCAGATTTTCAGAAATGTTTAAGTGTTATAATTAAATAATGAGATTTGATGAAAGAATGTAAATAGAAAAAGGTAAAGAATGTAAATAAAAAAAGGTAAAAGAAAAAGGTAAAAAGGTAAAGGGTTAATATGATAAATGAGGAAACCTCCACGAAAAAAAAGCAAAGCAAACAACAAAACAATAAACAAAAAAACCCAAATTAACCAGGATAGGAAGTAGAAAATATAATCCAAGTCTAGTCTGATTTTTTTATTTGGGGGGAGAGCACTGTAGCACTGTCATCCCATTGTTCATTGATTTGCTTGAGTGGGCACCAGTAATGTCTCCATTGTGAGGTGAGACTTGTTGTTACTGCTTTTGGCATATCAGATACACCATGGGTAGCTTGCCAGGCTCTGCCATTGGGGGGGGAGGGGCGGGATATTCTCAGTAGCTTGCTGGGATCTCCGAGAGGGACAGAGGAATTGAACCCGGGTTGGCCGAGTGCAAGGAGAACAACCTACCCGCTGTGCTAAGTCAGTTTTAACTTAGAGATTCAGAATTAAAGATGAGAAACGTATCTTAGATGAGAGGGTGAAAATATTACCAGTGGAAAGGATACTGTAGACTTAGATATGTATTTTTAATAGAAAAAATGAGATCAAGATAAAGTGTTACAGAGAGATGGGCTAAGTGGATTTAAAATAAATATGGTTCAAAGAATGTTAATTGTAAGTGTTCTTTGATTCATGGAGAAAATAGTCAGATAAGCATTCTGGAGTTTGTTGCCATAGTATTAAATTATATCTTTATAGAAATGTGATCTTCTGTGAAGCATCTATCTTTTATTTGTAAGCGTTTTAGCCAGGGGCAGGAATGTAAACTCTGAATAGCTACTGTGATTCTCTGAAGCGGTATTTGTAATATACCTAGGGTTCATCTGGATTTCATTAACTTTGTCATTGCTGCACTCTAAGGCTTTATCCTTTCCTCGGAAGGTCATCTCATTGAATATTTGGTGTGTTTAAACCCCTACAGGAGGCTCAAATTCTGCATTTTCTATTTTTTTTTAATGAGCCTGTTGTATATACTATTTTTGGTGGTGGAGGAGGGGGTCACACCCATCTGTGCTCAGGGATTACTCCTGCCTCTGCATTCAGGAACTACTCCTGGTGATTCTTTGGAGACCATATGGGATGCCAGGGATTAAACCTGAGTTGACATATGCAAGGCAAGCGCCCTGCTACTTGTACTATCTCTCCAGCCCCCTGTTGTTGTATATATTTAAGTTATACTAAATATCTCCCCTTTGCCTAACATTCATGTCCAGTGGAATAAACTGGACTCTTTGGTTCTTCTTTGAGTTCTGGTTTTGTTAGGTCTTCTGAGATTTAGTTGCTTGGGCACCAAAATACTGAGATTGTTTATGATGCATTAACTTTTTAATTTTGGAGGTTTTTTCCCAAGCAGTATTCAGAGGCCTGAGGGCTGTTCCTGGTGATAATTGACCAGTGCTTTTCTAGTCCAGCTGTGCTGGGATCATCAGGACCACTCTACTTGTGCTGGAGGGAAAGTTTCATAGAATTTGTTACTGGCAATTGAACCTGGGGCTCTATATATGACATTCACTCCGCCCTTTGAGCTATCTATCACTTTGACCCCCAGTCATTTTTTTATTGTCTTGGTATCATGACACATCTAGTAATTATTCTTTTGGAATGTATAGTTTTTCCTATTTTCTTCATTTCTTTAATTTGAACCCCCCCTCCCTGTCCCCCTCTTTTTTTTTTTTTTTTTGCTATAAGGGAAAAAATAGTTCTTGTTTTCTGAAAATTTCCATTGACTTTTCAAGTGATTTTATTTTATTATTGGAGGCACATCCTACAGTGCTTAGGGGTTATTCCTGGCTCTGTGCCAAGGAGTGAGCCCCAGGTGTGTTTTAGGGTATCATATCTGGGCTGGGAATTGAACTGGGTTGGCTGCATTACTGCAGGCAAGGCAAGGCCCTACACCCTATACTATTTCTCTGTCCCTGGTGTCAAGTGACTTTAGAAAGATTTTTAAAAATTTTTAAATTTTATTTTGGACTGGAGAAATAGCACAGGGGGTAGGGCGTTTGCCTTACACGCAGCCAACCCAGGTTCGATTCCTCTGTCCCTCTCGGAGAGCCCAGCAAGCTAGTGAGAGTATCTGGCCCGCATGGCAGAGCCTGGCAAACTACGCATGGCATATTCACTATGCCAAAAACAGTAACAAGTCTCACAGTGGAGACGTTACTGGTGCCCGCTCGAGCAAATTGATGAACGACGGGATGACAGTGCTATAGTGCAGTGCTATTTTATTTTATTACTCACGTTTTTCTGTGAGTACCTCTTCCTTATTTTAGTTATTTAACCTGCATTTTGACGTGGTATTTCACTGGAGAGTTATGTTGTTGTTTAGCATGTTTCACTTTTGCTAAAAGGGCTGACATGAGAGGAGTTTTAAACATCAGCTGTTAACAGGTAATAAAGTCACTTGCCTTATGTGATTGTTTTGAATTTAAACAACAAATTAATCTGTTTTGCCTTAAACAAAAAGTAGCATGTTTGAAGAGAGGTATTTGCAACCTACTATGAGGGAATTCTTACCCTACAACTTTATTTAAAAGCAGGCTAATTATTTTTACACTTGGCCAACAATCATCCAATCATCTGAGAAGAAAGGATCTTCTCTTCCCGTCCCCTCCTTTTGCTTTCCCTCCCCTCCTCTTCCCTTCCTTTCTTTTCTCTTCTCTCTCTCTCCTCTTCCTTGGCCCTTCCCTTTCCCCTTCCCTTTGCTTCCCTTCTCTTCCTTTCCCTACCTTTCCGCTCCTTCTTTTCCTTTCCCTCTTCCCCCCTTCGTTTTCCTTCCCTCCCCTTCCCTTCCCTTCCCTTCCTGTCCCTTCCCCTTCTCCTTTTTCCCTTTCTTTCTCCTTTCTTTCCCCTCTCCCCATCTCTGTTGTGATAGGTTGCATACTTGGTTGTGGTGCTCATCAGGGGTTATGCGTCTTTGCTGCAGTGCTTGCATGTGCCTTTGTTTCAGAGAGGGCATGCTTTGCTGTGCATAGACCAGTATCACTCAACCTTTTGCTAACTGTGACCCTCTCCTGACCTTGTTTCCTTTTTGTGTCCCCACAACCCTTTGTGTGCCCCCCACCCTTGAGCTACCCCTCCCCCCACCTTTAAACAGTTTTTACTGTGTCTTCTTTTGAATATCCTGGAGGCCCACAAGGAGCCATATGGCTCCCGGCTGAGAAATGCTGGTTTAGACAACAGCTGCTGGGACCATGCTCAGTACATGCTGTGGATCATGCTTTTAGCCACTGAGCCATGGTGCGAGCCCTAATAATTCACTAACTTTATTATTTGTTTTGTTAGGTTTTGTTTTTTTAGCCACATCCAGTGGTGTTCAGGGTTTACTCCTGGCTCTGTGTTCAGGGATTACACTGACAGAGCTCAGGGAACCGTATGGGGTGCCAGGGATCAAACCTGGGCCAGCCATCTATAAGGCAACCACCTGGCCTGCTGTAATATTGCTCCAGTTTCTAATTCACTAATTTTAAGAGTGTAGGTTTTATTTCCCCCAAGAGGAATGGATTAAGTGATGGGGGCGAATAGTTTTATAGAAAAGATTATTGGGAATATGACCGGGCGTTAATGACAGTTTTCTTGTGGGGGATACTTAAAGGGATGAGATAATTTATGCTGGAGACCTAAAGAAGATGCAAACAGTTCAGCAGAGCACTAAGGGATGTTTACCAATTTGTATGTCTCCATTTTGTTCAGAGTCAAGGCTGACTGCTCAGATGCTTTTCAGAGCTTCTTCAGTGACTCCCCATCTGCTGATTGCCAGTTTATTTCTATCATGCAGCAATCTACACATTTCTTTTCAGTGGAGTTACTACATTAATGAGACGCTGGTTTTGCAGTTCCAGGGGGATTGGACAGATCTGTGTAGGGTAAGGGCCTCCTGCCTCTGGTCTTCTGTGAAGGGGCCTATCTGTGAGACATGGAGAAGCCTGACGTCTCTCTTGGCTACAGTTCCCACTGTGAAATAGGGGATTAGACTAAGGACTTTTCTAGCTGGTTCTCTGATTTTGTGATGCCACCTAAATCCCTTTGGAGTTGTTTTCTTATGGATCAGGGTGTGTGTGTGGTGGGGGACGGGGTGGGGGGTCTTTGTTCCATCATCATCCCCTTGATCATCATCATCCGTCATCATCCCCTTGATCGTCGAATTTCTCCAGAGGTCTTAGTAACTTCTCCATTCATCCTAGCCCTGAGATTTTACAAGCCTCTCTTTACTCATCTTTTCCAATGATGCCGCATTGTTCCATAGTGTATTGTATTCTCTAAAAGCCAGTCTGTATGTTCTGAAATTTTTTTTTCCCCCTCCAAGATTAAGTAATGTAAATAAATACATAGTTTATGCACATAGTGCTACTAGCTCTGTGCTACCAACCACATTTTAGCAACAGAGCATTATTATTTCCAAATCAGGAACATATTAAAATCCAAATGTTGATGAAATTTTAAATACTTTGTTTAGTGTAGGAAGCTCTTTGGACTAGTTGGGGACATTGTGCAAATAACATTTTTATAATAACTGCAGTATATTGACATCATAAAGAGCAGTGACTCTCAGCTTTTTTTAGACCAATTGTCCTCTTTCCTCCTACCCAGTCTACCTCTAGTCTCCTGCCATGGTCCCCATTTATGCGATTTTCCTGAGGACCTACCGCAGGCCAGAGGAACACTGGTAATGAGCATGAGCACTGGGGGTGCAGTCTGGATTCTCCTGCTCTGCCACTTGCTTGTTTTGTGATCTCGGGCAAGTTTAATAGTATATTCCTAGTAAGTTTGCTGAGGAGTACATATACCTAGCCTGCGGTGCTATATGTGTTAAGCTAATTTAATTTATTTTACATGGGGTGGGGGGAGGCTGTCCTTTACTTTGAATCTTTAATCCTCCTAATAATCTTATAAAAGTTGTACCATTATTATCCTCCTGAAGAGACTGAGACTCAGATTAAATAACGTGTTGCATTTGAAATAGGTGCTAAAGTCTTTCTTATTCATTCCAAACCCAGGTTACTTCTTAATATACTGCTCAGAGCCAGTCCTTTGGAAATTCTAAATGCTATTAGCAGTGTGCTGGCATGACAAAGGCTCAAGTAGCATCTGAATGGTTTTACTATCACTAGGATAAAATGACATTATCCTCTTTTTGGATAAAGAGGAGAACCCTCTTTTTTAAAAAATAAATGTCCCTCTCAGGCCTTGGGTTTTCTGTGAATTTCATATAAAGTGATTTTTCTTTGTCCATGTTCCCAAAGATTGAGGTAGCACAAGTGCCCTATCCTCAGAAGACCACTATTATAGTGACATAGGGAAGAATCTAATCTGGGTTAAGAAAGGACTCCTTTACTAGGGTTATATCTTTAACTGAGAAGAACAAAAGTTACAACTCGAAGGTAACAACCAGAGCATCCATGTATCTCTTCTGTTCTTCATCAGATGTTTACAGAATATGTGACACTTGAACTTCAAATCCAAAAATCTTGGTATATCTTTTACTTGAAAAAATTTAAATGCCCTTAGAATCAAAACAGCATCACTTGAAAACCTAACACCAATTGTTTCTTTACAGAAATTTAGAGTGTGTTTATTTTGAATACTTAGAGCTGTTTTGTTTCTTAACTCAAAATCTTTTAGCAGGGCCCAGGAGTAAGCTGAAAGGGCTGGGGCACATACTTTACATGAAGAAACTGGGTGCAGTCTCCACACTGCAAGGCTTCTCAAGCATCCTCAACACCACTGGGTGTGTCCCCAAACGAGAAAATCCTTTAGTAGAAATAATTGTTCACAAATAGGCTTCCATTATTATTCATCCTCCTTAAGACAATAACATACTTAATACTGAGTAATAATAATTAGGGTGGTGCTGGGTGTAGACACTGCATTTTCTGTCCCACAAGATTTTAGTTTCATTTGAATTTCGAAGTCTATTCTGCTCTTCAATTTTTTTTTTTTTTAGGAAAACGTCTTGTACATGGGTTCTAAGTAGAGTTTTAAGCAGTTAATTGCTTTTAGGAGTTCAAAGAGGTCCTGTTAACACTGTTCCCTTTATCTTTTAGATAGATAAATAGTTGATTTATCATAAGGACACCTTCTGGTTTATTTTGAAGAAGTCTTGATGTTGGCAGTTTTTTCCTGTAAAGAACCAGAGAGTAAAATTTTATGTTTTGTGGGCTATGTGATTTCTCTCACAACTACTCAAGTAGCCACAGCAACATGTAACTTGTATGGGCCTGGGGGTGCTTTTATAAAACTTTATGTAGTATGAGAGTCTTGAATGGATCTGATGAAAGCATTTGATAAAAATGGTTGTTTAAACTTCTGGCAGAGTTGGCTGCTAACTTTAGCAAGGAGTCATAGTGTTGTTTATATAAAAACAAAGCATTTCTTTGAAACATCACAACCGCTAAGGGCCATTTTCACTAGAGTTTATTTCCAAAGTGGCATAATTTTGTTCTGAGTGAATGCTTATAAGATAATCTTCAATATAATATATTAATTTAGAAGTCATTAAATTTTCTACAGTGTATCTTAAAGGTTTTATTTTGTATATTTAAAAATGATAGATAAAGTTTTCAAGTCTGTAGAGACACTACTCAATACTCTAGTTATTTGCCAAATCACATTTTGAGTTGTTGCTATTTTTAACTGACATCCATAAAACTTAAGTTTGCCAAAAGCTGGTTGATTTTGGAAGGAAAATGGTATTGTTGCTATTTTTCTCTGCATGAGAAGATCTAAAATAGTCAACTGGTAACAGGGAAAAGTAAAGGCAAAGTGCAAGAAAAACAGTCTTTTGTGGACTTATATTTTTTCTGTATGAAATTTTAAATTTTGGTTGTATTTTCTTTCACTCTGATGCTTGAATACTTAATTTACTCTATGTATTTCATATTGCCCTCAAGTAAATAAAAGAAATCTACTAGTATTAGTATGAGTTTGTTAACATGTCTTTATTATTGACGTACGATTAGAAATCATTGTTAGAATTTAGCCTCCTAATTCCAGTTGGCAATTGTTACTTGTGTCTGCAAGGCAAAAACCTTTCCTCACCTCCTGTATTGTCTCTCTGACCTTGATTATTCCACTTTTTGATTACTTCCTACTCAACTTTTTTGTTATCCAGAAGTGTGTATATGAATATATTTTTCAAGTAGATGCAATGAAAATTTTAGTGAAGTTTTCTTTAAAATTTTGTTTTAGCATCATTAAGAATATTTATGAAGAATCTTTCTTTAAAAAAATCAAATTAATCCATTGATCCCTATAGGGAAACATTTCTTCATGTGTTAAATCTCAGTCATATTTCCTTTTAAGAAACAAATAGACAGGCCAAAAAGATACTGTCGTTATATCTTCTTTTCTCATTTCTTGTTACCTAACAAAACTCAATTAATTCATTGGCAGTGTGACTTGTAACCTGGAGAGAGTTGCAGCACTTTTGGGCAAGTCTTGTGTAGCAGATATATCAATTAAAAAAATACATATATATATATTTTGGGTTTGAGGCCATACTCTGCAGTGCTCAGAGGCTACTTCTGGCTCTGCTTTCAGGGAATGTTCTTGGTGGTGCTCAGGGAACCATGTAGTGCTGGAAATGAGATTCAGGCCTCCTACACGCAAAGTATGTACTCCAACCCTTTGATCTATCTTTCTCAACTATGTATCAGTTTAAAGGCAAATCCACTGAATACAGTCTCAGCTGAGATAGTTATTTCTTGCAGAGTAAGGAAGACAGAAACAGCGGCATCCTTTGATTACAACACTGTCCATCTCAGCAAAGATGTAAGGACACTGTGACTTTTCTGTGAATGGTATTTAAATGAATCAACAGAATTCTTCTTGTTAGCAGAGGTTAAGGATCTTTTTCAAGTTTGATTAGAGTTGGTTTTTAGACTTTAAAATTTGATAAAATCTCAAATGTATGTTTGCTTTACTTTCTGGTTGAGTTTTTGATATGTTTTGTTTTCTGGGGCCAAAGAAAATAAGATCTGATTTATTAAAGGATTTATTTATTTCAACAAATAAGTATGCAGTGATAATGACATAATAAAAGAACTAATGCATAAAATGTTATTGTTGTAATTTATAGTGCCCAGTAAATAATGCATTTAGAATGTCAGCAAAGGAAAATATTTTGTTATTTTTAATAACTTTAAAATGCAACAAATAAAGAGATATAGTTAATTCATGTATATTATAATTCTAATTAATCATAACAAGAATTCTGGGGACTAGACTGTTAATTCCTTACTTTGTAAGAAGCAAATGTTTCTGTGAATCATTTCATTTAGCCTTTGCTTATGACTTACACAATCATTTAGGTGAAGGAAAGAAAGTTCATCTTTTTTTTTTTTTAACCTCTTCTGGGAGTTGCTCCTGAACAAGTGCTCACGGATCACTCTTGGAGCTTCTGGGGACATATGGTGCCTGGGATCAAGCCCAGCCTCCTGAATTGCAAGGCGTGTATTGCAACTCTTTTAGCTATTTCCCTAACCCAAAAGATAATCTTTTAATAGTTTGCTAAAGAGATGAACGCTGAAAACTGAATGAAACTTAACATGGCTGACCTTTTCAAAAATGTAAATAAGATTTACAAATTATTTGTAGTTTTTATGATGGACAGAGTATTGTTGCAATAGAGCCTAATTTGGCCCTCTATTTTATGAAATACAATAAACTGCCTAGTTTTCTTATTAAACTCATGTGAAATAAAAGTATGTTCAAATTATAGGCGGTTTTTTAATTTTATATAATGTTGTCATCCCTTGGTCTCAAACAATCCAATCATAGGAATTGTTCTGCTAGGGGAAAATATTCCATGTACTATTTTTCTGGCCTCTAAGATAAATTTATATATGATTTATTATCAGTAATGTTTGATGTTATACCTATTATACTTGCATTAAGAAGACATGATACAGATCAAAGTTAAGGAATTTTTTGGCAGCCCATAATTTGATTGATGAATATCAGGGTAATTCAAGAAAGGATCAAGAAAGGGGAAAAATAGATGGGTTATTCTGAAAAGCAAAGCAAGACCCATATAGGTATTTTATCTCAGATTAACATTTTTGACCTTTTCTTAGGGCTATAGATTTATTAAAATCTCTCAACCTAGCATTATTATTAAAAATATATAATGGGGTTGCAACAAATTTAGGGGTCTCTAACCGGTTTATAATTACTTTTATATTTTTTCTTAGATATTCACATAGTAATATCCACTGAAATAGTGAACTGTGGTCTTCATCTATCTAAAACTATAATACAGGGCTGGGAATGTGATTCAGAGGGAGAACACCTGTCTTATATGCATGAGACTCTAGGTTGGATCTCCCTAGCCCCAGTGCCACAAACTGTGTTTGACCACGTGCAGTACCATCACTTTAACCCCTATGCTATGGTCCAACTTAATAGATTTTTGTAAAGATAGTGTACTTAGTAGTATTTCTAATAATTTGAACTTAATATGTGATATATTTTTGAGGACTTTAAAAATTAACATGAAGTGTTAAACATTTAATTATTATAAAGATAACTTAAAATCTGATTTACATACTCAGCAAATTCTTGTGATTAGAAAATTCTCTTTATAGTGTTGTACTTATAATTATTATACCAAGTAAAACTAATTAGAAATATCTGAACCTCCTAGCTGCATCTGTAATTAAACATGTGATTCATAATTAACTTGACTCTTATTCTTGCCTTTTCCTCTCCACTTTAATTAATCACGTATGTTCTTCCTTGTGATATCCATTATCCTGTCCACAACACTGGCTAGAGTTTTGTTTGCTATTTGTAATATCCTTTAGAAATTGTGGATTTTATTTAGAAATAAATGGTTTGCTCTATAAATTATTACTTTTTATCAAATTATTTACATTATTTGGGTGAGGGATATTTTTGGGATACACCAGGATACACCAGGCCTTCCTTCCTTTTGGCCCTCACCATGCTCAGGGAACTATCTGCAATGCCAGGGATTGAACTTGGGTCAGGCACATGCAAGGCAATTACCATAACTCCTGTTCTCTCTCTCTCTCTCTTTCTCTCTGGTAGTAAGCATTACTTTTATGGTAGACTAAGGGCAAGCATAAAAAGTAAACATGTAACCACCTTTCCTATCTTGTTCTTACGTACCTGGATTCTCTCACTCCCAACAATCGTACCATCATCTCTCTAGTTTTGACTATTGGTCTTGAATCATTGAATGCAGCTGGTATTAAGTCTTCATTATTTTGATTTATAAAGGTCCACAAATGATCAACTGTATACTAGGCAGTGTCTGAAGCTTTTAGTTCAAAAGATGATATTCAGAATATTTACCAGTCCCTGTAGCACGCCACCAGCAAAGAAAGATGGCTCTAGTATTGTTTCAGAGGCCTTTACTGTATGAGACTTTGATGCTTTTGTTGGCGAATTGTTGTGGTTGTGGTGATAAAACAGGGTTAGAACTGTTGGAGTTTGGGGGCAGACTACATTAATGAAGTGTTTTAATTTATATATTTAATTCACTTTTTGTTTTGAGGTCATGTCTGAACATTATTGGGACTTATTCCTGGTTCTGTTCTCAGGGATCACTCCTGGCAGGAACTGGGAGACTGTATACCTTACCACTGATCACTTAGAGTGACCCCCAAGCACCAAGGTAGGAGTGGCTCCTAAGTACTTCCAGTCATGGTCCAAACCAAAATCAGTAGATAAATATATTAGTAAATAAATCTTCATACCATTTTCAAAGACTATTAACTTAATTTCCCACCAACAGTACACCTAATTTCTTTTTTGGTCACATCCTTGCCAACACAGGGGTGGGTAACCTTATTGCTTCCAATAAGGAATTGTTTGGATATTTATAACATCCATCATGGGCCATACCATAAAGGCAGCTAGGCTGTGGGCAGCCAATGAGAAGCAGACATGTCTGTTCTTGTCATGTACCTGGACCAGATCACATGATTTTGCAGACCTTATAGGACACATGAGCTGGACGGTCCTCACCTCTGCTATAGACCGTTCTTGGCAACGTAAGGTGATATCTCACTGTGCTTTTGGTTAGTTTTTCCCTGATGAGTGATACAAGCTTCCCCCCCCCCCCCCCGCCCAAGTGTTTGTGGGTCATCATGTTTTCTTTGGAGAGGTACGTCCACATTTATCTTTGTAATTGGTCCAGTTTTAGTACTCCATTTCTTCAATTATATGTAAATGATTTTAGACATAGGAAAAGAAGGGAGAATAAGACTTGAGTCCAGAGTTCTACTAAACACTGATAGAATAAGAGTGTAATTAAAACCTCTCTTCTGATTCACCGAGAGACTTATAATGAACAAATACAAATTCAAACAGATTGAGTGTGGCAGTTCTTTTATTGACATAAAACTGTTGCCTGTGAGGCTTTTTGGCTGACACCATGAGACTAATTTTGTTTAATGGTTATGGAGGCCTACAAATTCAAATGTTCCGAAAATGCAGTAAATTACTAGCCTGTCAAATTCCTGTTGCCTATCATCTTTTATCTGAATAGCAGCTTTTGTTTCCAGGCTGTCAGGAGCAAGTATGTGGACCCCTTCAAGGTATTTGTATATGCTTGAATAATTTGATTCAGAGATATCTAAATATAGAAAATCAACACCAGTGAAACGAGACTGTTTCTTGTACTTGTGCTACTTAGGAAACTCATCTCAGGCTATCTCTCATCATTTCTGAGAGCTCTTGAAATATATCAAGCATTTGTAGTAGTGGTGTCATTTCTGCTTAGATGGCCAGAGTTGGACACTCACACATTTGAAGTATAATGAAGTCATGTGGACAGAAGAGAAAATATTTTCTTTTGACTGTTCAACTCAGTGAACTATTTGAAAGCACCCACTATGTGCTAGGAATTATGTGGAATACAAAAGTGAACACTAGGTAATTTTATGAGTACCAAATTATGTTATTTTTCTTCCTCAGAGGGTTAGTAAAAGTGACTGCCTTGATAGTATGTGTAGTATTACAACAAAACCTATGATAAGGAATCACGTTACTTGTGAACAGATCATTTGCTTCAAAG
This sequence comes from Sorex araneus, assembly GCF_027595985.1. NCBI lineage: Eukaryota > Metazoa > Chordata > Mammalia > Eulipotyphla > Soricidae > Sorex > Sorex araneus. Next base: position 97,759,259 of record NC_073304.1, on the reverse strand, counting down.
GTGGTTTTAATATAATGAGTTTTTTTTTGGCTTTCACTTTTCTGTTTCCAATTAATGCTACTTATTTTCTCTAATTCTGAATGATTAGGAGTGTTTTTCACGAAATGTATACCATATCCCAGTATCCATTTGACATGGATAGATGGCATTTACTACATCTTAGATAAGAAGTGAACATACCAAAGTTTACCGTCCATAGCATAAAATCACTCAGTAAAAAAGAAAATAAAAATAATAAAAAAGTAAACTTTAACCCTTTTGGTGTTCTTGCTGTTATGAAAACTACATTCAGACTTAAATGTATGTAATTTATTTTTAACCAGTCTGTCTTTTTGTGTTATTGTTTCATAAGATTATTTTAAAACTTCTACATGAGGAGACTATGAACTTTGGATACTTTTTACCTTAGTCAGCATATTATATTTCTAATTTGGGATACTTATTGATATGAGAAATCCAGTTATCTTAGAATTTAAAGGCATTCCATGTGACATCATTTAGCTAGAATCAAATACAGGGAAACAAACAACAGCAAAAACAAAAAATCAGAATTCTTGCCTTAGCAAATTGTTCCTTTCATCCCTTTGTTCGTCCTTTTACCACTTTATGGAATGCCTCTCTTTCTGTCTGTTCTTTAATATTATATTCAAAGACTTTCCCTAAACCTTTACTCCAGAGGTAAATTTTGCTCTCTGGAATTTTTTTTTTCTTTGTATAGCTTTGTTGATCTTTACTTTTACTTCCTTTTGCGTGTACCTGCACTATTTTCCTACTTGATTATAAATTCTTGAAAGTGTCATGGATGTTGAACTGGGCATGAAAAATGGTAGGAATTTGGATAAGTGGAAAGGAGGACATGTCCATAGGAGAGAAACCATAGGAGCAAAACAGCACAAATTAAGGATATCAGGCCCTAAACAAAATAGCAAACAAAAATACATGACGAGATGACTCAGAGGGCTGGGCTTATGCTCTGTATGCTGGTGAAGTGGGTTGATCCCCAGCACTCCGTACTCCGCTAGTACAGAACCAAGGTAGTCCTCAGGCTCTGCCAGGTATGACCCCCCCTCAACCCCACCTCTCAACCCAAACCACCACACCACAACAAACCCATAAAAACACAAACCCTGGAGGTTGTATTTCAGGAATGTTAGGTTAGTTTTTTTTTTTTTTTTTTTGGCTGAGAAAGCACATTGGAGGAGCTCAGGGCCTGTCTCTGAGGCAATGATCACTCCTGGCAGTGCTTGGGTATCCATATGTCATGCAGGGGATTGAATTGGGACCAGCTGTGTGCAAGGCAATCCCCTTTACTGTTGTACAATCTTTCTTTCTGTGAAAGATACTTCAACAGAATAGAGAGATACAAAGCTGAGAAAATATAAAATGACCCTCCCTCTTTGCTGAACTGGACAATAAGATTATCAATGGTTTACATTGATTAGTTGCATGTAACAGAAGTTCAGTGGATGTTTGGAAGAGTGCATTTGTACTGCTAGCCTTTTTTTTTATTCTCAGATTACTCACTAAGAAGAGGGAGCCAATGTTGTGATGGAATAAAAAGCAAATTGTATCCTAGAGATAGGAGACATGCAAGACTGAAACCTTAGGTCTTAGTTAACATAATGGGGAGTAGATAGTTTTTAGTCATGTTTTAATACCAAGGCATACTTGAAATCTCTGGCTTAAAGCCACCTCTAAGACTTGTATCACCTATTTATGTATTATTTAGTTCAGAGGTCAGCAAACATTTACTCTAGAGGGTTTTGTGGCTATATGTATCTCTTTTGCATATTTTTAGATTTATTTTTGAAAACTTGGTAAAAATGTAAACCCATTCTTAGCTTAAGGGCCAGACAAAAACAGATATGGTCTAGATTTGGTCTCCAAGCTATAGTTTTGATCCCTGGTTTAGTTGATAGAGAAGCTTATAATTTACCAATATCAGCTTGGTGATAGCTTTTTAAATTTTTGTCTCTATTTTGTTGTTGTTTGGAACCACACCTTACAGTGCTCAGAAGTGACCTCTGATCTTGCTGGGACACTTTATGTGTTTACTGAGGATTCAATCCAGGATCAGTGGGATGCAGGCAAACACCTTAATCCCTGTACTGTCTCTCCAGCCCTGCTATTTTTAAGGATCAGGAATGGGATATATACTGCGAAGTCTTCATCATTTTTCTGCAGTCTTGATAATTTTGTTTTTGACTCTGTCCTCCAAGTGCCTTGACAGCTCCCTGATGTCTGAGATATTTTGTTCATCTTTACCATCTGTATCCTGACTAACAATCAGTCATTTCCTGTGTTATATTCTTTTTATTTTGGTGGGGATATGGGGATTGTTTGGGCCAGACCCATGTAATGCAAGGGCCACTCTGGGTAGCCCTTGTGCTCAGGGACCATATATAGTATAGAAAGTCTAACCGGGGTTGGCTGGATGCAGGGCAAGTGTCTTCATACTCTGTACTCTCTCTTCATTTCCTTTTTAAAAATTTTAATTTTTTCAATTGAATCACAGTGAGATACACAGGTTGCTCCTGATTGAATTTCAGTTATATGTTCCAACACCCATCCCTTCACCAGTGTACATTTCCCACCCCCAGTGTCCCTGTTTTTCTCCTGCCCCCTCCCATCATCCTGTCTCTATGGCAGGCGCTCTCTCTCTCTGTCTCTCTCTGTCTCTCTCTCTCTCTCTCTCTCTCTCTCTCTTCCCCCCACCTCCCTCCCTCCCTCCCTTACTGGGCATTATGGTTTGCAGTACAGATACTGAAAAGTTATCATGTATATCCCTTTACCTACTTTCAATACTCAGTTATTGTTCATAGCGATCATTGCTATTACTGTCATACTGGTCCCTTCTCTATCCAAACTGCCCTTTGCCCCCCCCCCCCACACACATGCACATGTGGTAAGCTTCCAAACACTGACCTGTCCTCCTGGTCCCTGTTTTTTTTCCACATCCCCAAAAATGAGCTCAATCATTTTATATCTGTTCCTTTCTTTTTGGCTCATTTCACTCAGCATGATAATCTCCAAGTTCATTCATTTATAAGCAAATTTTATGATTTCATTTTTGCTAACAGCTGCGTTGTATTCCATTGTGTAGATGTTCCATAGTTTCTTTACCCAGACATCTGTTCTCAGGTACTCAGGTTATTTCCAGATTCTGGGTACTGTGAACAGTGCTGCAATCTTCATCTCCTTTTTATTCTTAATTTCTGAGACTGTTTCAATCATCTGTACTAGCTATATATGCTAATCATATATTGTCCTAGTATATCCTAGTAATTATTCATATAATGTTGCTTCATTGTATTTTGTTTTAAACTGATTAGCCTGATACATTTTGGATCCTACTTACTAAATAATTATTAATATCTAATTAATAACTAATCATTACTATCCGAACAGACTTAAAAAGATAGCATATTATATAGTTATGATTAAACATAGTGATTCATCCTAGATACCCATTGTTTTAAAATAATTTCTGGGTTAAACTCTTGTACATGTTCTCTCTACCTTTTTTTCTTCATATGTATTCCCTGCGATAGAGTAGATGTCTCACAGTTATGGTGAGAAGTTTATTTGGACGTTTAACTCCCATGCACAATGTCTTGAATTTCCAAACTCACTGCTGAAACAAATGTTTCTTGTTATGTCCTTCCATGTTGATTGTAGCTTGAAAAGAAATGAATCAGCAGTTTATTTTATATTAATACTCTTTGATCTTCTCTAAGAATTTGTCTTCATTGTCATATTTCTTTTTCAGTTACATTTTTTAGTTTCTTCTAGTTTTATAACACTTTAGGCATCTTTTTTTTTTTTCTTTTTGGGTCACATCTGGCGATGCACAGAAGTTATTCCTGGCTGATATACTCAGGAATTACTCCTGGCGGTGTTCAGGGGACAATATGGGATGCTGGGAATTGAACCTGGGTCGACTGCATGCAAGGCAAATACCCTACCCACTGTGCTATTGCTTAAGCCCCCACTTTAGACATCTTAAGAGTTGTAAAAACTTTCTTTAATTTTTTTTTTGGTTTTCTCTCTATTTTTTAAGTGGTTCATAAGTGGTTCATGATTGGGTTTTAGTCATATAATGTTCCAACACTCATCCCTTCACCAGTGTTCATTTCCCACCATCACTATCAATGTCCCCAGTTTCCTCCCACTCCCCGCCTCTATGGCAGGAACTTCTCTCTCCTCTCCCTCTCCCTCTCCCTCTCCCTCTCCCTCTCCCTCTCCTTCTCCCTCTCCCTCTCCTTTTTGGCATCATTATGGTTTGCAAGACAGATACTGAAAGGCTATCAGGTATTTATCCTTTATGTAATTTCAACACTCAGGTTTTAAAAACTTTTAATCCTTTATATAATTAACTATTCAGATATCAAAATTTAAATGAAGTTATTAAATGCGTGTAATCCCTATGAATGCATTTGCACATAAATCATAATAAGTTATCAAGAATGTTCAGCATTGGGGCTGGAGCGATAGCACAGTGGGTAGGGCGTTTGCCTTGCACGCGGCCGACCCAGGTTTGATTCCCAGCACCCCATATGGTCTCCCGAGCACCGCCAGGAGTGATTCCTGAGTGCAGAGCCAGGAGTCAGCCCTGAGTGTTGCCGGGTGTGACCCAAAAAGCAAAAAAAAAAAAAAGAATGTTCAGCATTAAGCATTATAAAAGTTTTTGGCTCAATTTCAGAAAGATAAGTTAAATGGATAATCATAAATAGGCTGACCCAGGTTCGATTCCTCCATCCCTCTTGGAGAGCCTGGCAAGCTACTGAGAGTCTCTCGTCCTCACGGCAGAGCCTGGCAAGCTACCTGTGGTGTACTTGATATGCCAAAAATATTAACAACAAGTCTCACAATGGAGACGTTACTGGTGCCCCACAAGAAAATTGATGAACAACGGGACGACAGTGCTACAGTGCTACAGTGCAGTTAAGATAGTCCTCCCTCTTATTTGCCAGTATAAAAATGTTAAGTAGATGTAGTTTGCAGATTTTTCATGCTTACATGTTCCTGGCGTGGTGGTTACCTGAAGGTTTGTCTAGTTGAACTTTGGGGGAACACATCCAAAAGCAGAACAATTGCTCTGCCATCTAGAATACTGTTTGTGTGTGAGGCAGTCAGTAAACATGGATACACTAAATGAATGTAACTGCCAAAATCTAGATTTCAAACTCTTGTTCTCAGTTAGATAATATCTTACTGTTCTCAGTCTAAACAATGCTACATACTGATTTGGTATCTTTTGAAAATACAGGACACAAGGAAAAATTAGAATCTTTATGCAAAGTGTACTACTATTAACATTGTAGTTCTAGTATTTTGTCATGCAAATTTTGTAAATCAGCTTTTTCAGTAGATGGACTTTTAGTTTCATTTTTAATTTTTCTCTTATTGTGGTTTTTTGACTCCTGGGGAGCCACACCCATGTGGGTTTAGAGCTTACACATTTAGTTGTAGCATTCGCACTTTTGAATTGTCCTCACTGAGGGTGGTGTGTCAGGTTACTGTGCTCCCACTCTCACTTGCTGTGCTCTCTAGGGGTCACGTAATTTAATTGCAGTGCTTAGCACATGTTTCCCGGGGGTCATGCTGCTCTAACTGTGATACTTGTACACATTGGGTTGTACTACACAGTGTGATGTTTACACATACACTCGCCATGGCTTGTATTTCTTCATGGAACTAGCTCATCTTTTAGTTCCAGCGCTTGCGCATACTTCACTGCAGTGTGGATGGAAATTGTTTGCTGTGCTGGGGATCACAGACAGCATAGCTGTCAGGCACAAACAGAACTGTTTAGACCTCATTTGGTGCATATGCAGCACGGGGATTGAACTCAGAGCCTCATGGCTGCAAGGCAGGCACTCTAAGCAGCTGAACTATCCCCAGCGTCCCTATTTTATTTAAAAGTTTTAGCAAAATGTGATTTATATGCAGAACAGTTTGATGAGTTTTTGCTAACATGTATTCCTGAAACTGACACTGTATTCTAGATAAAGAAAATTTTCATTACTTCTAGAAGTTTCTGGTAAATTGCTTTGCAGTTAGTTCTTTGACATAACGTTTGGTTCCTTCAGTGACTAATCTGCTTTCTGTCTCCAGATTGATTTTTCCCATTCTAGAATTACATATGTAGAAAATAGATCGTAGAGTACATAATGCTCCCATCTGTGTCCTTCACACAGTTTTCCATGCTAGTCATTAACCATTATTTGTAGTTTTTGTGATTACTTATTATTCTAGTTTAATCATTGGAGATTAAATTTGTTTTTTTTTGTAGTAATAAATGAGCAACAATGCAAGTTTTTGTTTAGATATTTTGTTATTTAGGACAGTGTTCTAGATGAAAAGTTACCAAAATTCTCTTTGGAACTATTCAGAGAACAAGTCTGATCAAAGCTCCATCTGCTTATACTTCATTCTCTAAGCACTGGAGCAAGTAAGGATATCTTCCAGTTGTGACTTAATGTCTCTTGAAAGTTCTGCCTACCAATGATTCCCATCATGTTCATCACACTTTTGTATCTAAAGCAGGGGATGTGACTACATGCCTAAGATGAAATGGAAGGTCCTGGAAGGAGGATCACTGGGACATTACAAATGGCAAATATCTTTTTTTGAGGGTTCGAGGAAAAATTGCTTTTTTTAGATTGAATTCCACCATGCTACTGGATATGTGCTTTTCATATTTTTTATGTCACAAATTAAAAGAAAATTAATAATTAAAGGCAATAGAATATCAAGTAGAATTAAGGTTCTGGAAATTCTCTCTATTTTGTTTCTTTTTGGCTTTCAAAGCCACGCTCAGGGGTCCCAGAGGCCACTCCCGGTGTTAGCCAGTCGGGCAGTGGCTCAGTGTTGTGATCTGAGGATGTTATACTGCTCAGGTCCTTTTCTGCTGGGGTCCAGCAAGACCACCCTGGCAGTGCTGGACCCCAAAGAATAATTTGAATATAAGCACTTAAGGGGTAAATAATCAAAGGCAGAGTTCTTCTATTGAAAGGATTGTATTATCTACTCATGTTTAGTCATATTGATTATTTTTTTTCTCCCTCCCTCCCTTCCAGGTGTCTGCCTAAACTGGAATTTATGCTGTAGACAGTTCCTTGTGGATTTGACTGAAAACCTAAGGTAAGCTGCTTTTTGAGTCCATTTGCCTTTTAAAAAACATTTTATGAAAAAATATTGTTTCTGAAATCTTGCAAATTTTTTGGAGGATGGGATTTTAGACCACACTGGTGGTGCTCAGGGGTCACTATAGGCTTCATGCTTATAGGTCACTCTTCTTGTTGTCCAGGGAACCCTGTGGTGTTAGGGATGGAATGAGCACCTCTGGCATGCACAGGATGCAGTCAGCTCTTTGAGCCATCTCTCCAGCCCCTGTTATTGAATTTTTTTTGTCTGTTTTTCACTGTTTTGGGGCCATACCCTAACTGTGCTCAGGGCTTAACCTAGCTCTATGCTCTGGAATCACTCCTGGCAGGACTTGGGGGACCATCTGCTGTACCAAAGATTAAACCTGGGTATGCTGCAGGGAGGCAAGACCTTAACCCTTATAGTATCTCTCTAGCTCCTGTGTCTGAAAAATCTAGAGCACTGTCAAATATCTCTTCCACTGAGAGTTTTAATAGGAGGCAAATATTATTATTGCACAGTTAGTATATTGTGATTTCTTGCTTCATTATCTAAGACATGTGATCGAAAGAAATGAAGCTGTTATAAAGGTGTTTTTATTATTACTATCATTTTTATTGAATCACTGTGAGATACAGTTGCAAAGCTTTCATGTTTGAGATTCAGCCATATAATGATCGAATACCCATCTCTTCACCAGTGCAAATTTTCCACCACCAATGTCCCCATTATCCAATGCCTCCCCTTCCCAGTCCTTACCCTGCCTCTATGGCAGACAATTTCTGCGATACTCTCTCTCTGCTTTTGGGTAGTGTTCAGGGACCATCCATATGTAGTGCTGTGAATTGAACCACGGTTGGGCCTTATGTCCTGTACTTATCTCCTTTTTAGTATTTGGGGAGTCTTTTTTTCTTGGGGGGAGTGTTTTCCCAGGTGGTGCTTAGGAAGCCACTGGGACCACACATGGGGCAAGATATCCTTGCCTTATTCCTCATGGGCTTATGGGTTTTCTTTTTTTCAGTGCTGTCTCATTTACATGGTTTTGCTTTATAACTCAAGGCAGTTGTGTATGATTACAATCTGATTTTATTGGGGGCACACATAGAACAATAGAAGCATATTATTTAATTAGCTGTAAAATGTGGAGGGGAACTATGAACCATTAAGATGGGGATTTGGATGTACAAAGTGTCCTTCACAGCTGTCTCTTACTCCAGAGAGGGGTGTGTGTCTCATTCAATGATTTAGGTTACATCAAGAACGCTTGCTGTTCTAGTAGAATACATTCAATTCTGCTTTGCTTGATTATTTGCCCTCTCCAAAGAATAGTCTATTCTACATGCTACCTTCTATTGTATATCTATGTACTGTGTTTATTTTCCTTTTATGCCCCAGAAGAGAAACATACCTTTTTAAAAACATATCTTCTTAAAAAATGCTAAGTGTTGGCACAGATTCTGCCAAATTTGCCGCAAAGTACATGTTCTGCAGTTGTCAAATTAGCCTACACAGGAACCCTACAGCAGGGATTGCATTCTAGGGAGGAAAGTATGAACTTGTAACCATGATAGGTCCTATATTTTGACATCACTAGAATAAATGGCATGCGGTGGCAGTTTGTAGGAAAGACCAAGGTTGCAAAGTGCCTATGTCAGAGCAAGCTATGTCAACAGGTTTTGATGTGATAGCTTACTTTTTAGGTTCCTAAACCAGTACATTGATGTGACTAATACTTTAAGAGATGATTTTGATCAAAGTATGCCAGATTGTATGTGTGTTTTTCTTTTTTTTGGAGGGAGCCACTCCTGGCTGTGCTCAGGGCTTTTTTCTGACTCTGAGTTCACGTAACACTCCTGACATGACTTGAGGAACCATACCGAGTGCCAGGGATCAGATCTGGGTCTGTTTATATTCTAGTGCTTTGTTCTGCCATATCCCTGGCCCGAGTATGAAAAACATTTTGAAAGATTCTTCAGAGTGTATGGTCCAGACAGGACACAACTTGAAGAGAGGTAGACTCCAGAGAGGTTTCTCAGATAGGAGCTAAGGACTTGATTGATTAGGTAATGGTTGGTACTGAGAGGGCGAGGAGGAAGGAGACAAAGGGCAGGAAAGGAATCTCTTAGGCTTTCCAAGTTAGGTCATTAGGTGGATGGTAGTGCTATTTATTTCCAGTGCACACTGAGGTTTATAAAAAATTGTAGGGTAGGAAATGGTAGGGTTTTAGAACATTAAGTTGAGGTTTCTCTGAGAAGTAGGGATATGCAGATCTGTGTGCAGATTTTGAAGAAAGGTGAGGTTTGAGAGATTTTAAGGCTACATTTTAGAAGTGGTTAAAGAATTTGCTCAGGATTTGATGATAAAACCTCTCAGCCCATTAGTGGACAAGTACAGAATAAGTTTCCAGGAAGGACACCAATAAGGAAAAACTAAATGTTAAGAAAGGATTTTACTTTATCACTCCAGCTTCATCTCTTCCTGGAGACCAAATTTTCTTCAACATCCTGTGTTTGATCTTTGTCTTCAGACCTATTCTTTTTCCCTTCAGTTTTATCTACTGGGGAGATTGTGTATTAAAATGTTTTATTTTCAAACTTGATAGTTTCTTTAAATTTTCTTTTTTTTTTCCTGCTTAAAAATGGAACACTCTTAAGATAAAACTGGAGGGCATCATGTTAAGTGAAAAAAGTCAGAGGGAAAAGGGTAAATACCAGATCATCTCATCTGATATATAAACAAAACAAGGTATTAGACAGTGAGTGATCTGGGGGGACAGGGAAGCTGAGAAGACTGAGTCTGAGGAGCAGAGGGAATGCACTCTAAGGAAAGTTGCATGCTCAAATGTTCATTCACTTATTAAACTAAACATTTGGCAGCTTCCACAAGCCTCCCAGGAGTGATTCCTGAACCAGGAGTAAGCCCCAAGCACCTCTGGGTATGACTCCAAAACAAACAAACAAACAAAACCCCACAACTTATAAGAAGGTAGGAGAGGCTGTGGTGCTGAGCTTAGGAGAAAGTATTCAGCTAGGATGGGAGGAAAGCAAAAAAGAAAGGAATTGTGGATGTTTGTAGGTCATATTCATTTATCAGAGTATGTGGCATAGTGAGAAAATGTAAATATAATTGATTTCAACACAGGAGCAAGGAGTTCAAGGAAGGTCCCAGAGAATGTCACAATAAAGATTTTGAAAAGTATAAGAATGTTAGGGATAGGATTAGTTGGGGAGGAGTGTAGGGGACAATGAAATAGGATAGAAAAAAGTGAATGGATGCAGATTACAAACTTAGTCTTGTTGGCACTTATGTTTTATGCGTTCCTAAGACCACTCTCCTTATATGGATGTTGATACAAAAAAGAGTGGAATAACAATTTGATGAATATACATATATGTATATTTCATATATTCTGACATCTATTTAGAGTTGTTAAATTTTTCCAGGTGTATTATTTAGCTATTTGTAATTAATGCTTGGAGTACCTTTGCAACAAAATGAAATTCCAGGACCTTCTCTTTATGGTGATTTGGGATTGATATTGAATAGCAGTGCATGTGTTTACTGCTTCTATACTTACAGTTGAATGGAAATTGGCCTCAAAGGACCCATGGTTTTCTTTGTCATTAGCCAACAGATGCTTGCTTTACTGTTTTGTTCATGGAGTCTTTATTTAATGTGAGGGTAATTCATCTCTGTACACTAATGAGAAGAATTATACTATCCAGTAGCTCATGTATCTATGATAAATATATGCCTTTAGCCATATATCGATCCTTTACTGGATGCTTTTTTGAATATTTTACCAAGCTATTGTCAACACCTGGTTGCATATCAGCCTTCAAACTGCTTTGGCTATCTAATAAACTGATCTTGACTTTTGTATGTCTATCTTATGGGGAGGAGGAATTTTTTTCAGTTTTGTCCCTGTAGGATTCAGGGGTCACCAGAACTGTACCCTTTAGTGCTTTGGAACCACAGAGGTGCTGGGGATTGAACCCTGGGCCTTGAACACGCACGACATTTGCTCTACTATTTGAGCTAATCCTTGGCCTCACAGGGGCTATTTTTTCTGTCAAAAATTACTTTAGGGGCTGGAATAATAGCATAGTGGGTAGGGCCTTTGCGGGTGGGGCTGACCCAGGTTTGATTCCCAGCCTCCCGTATGGTCCCCTGAGCACCGCCAGGAATAATTCCTGAGTGCAGAGGCAGGAGTAACCCCTGTGCATCTCCCGGTGTGACCCAAAAAGGAAAAAAATTACTTTAGAGCTTCTTTATATATTAAAATGTTCATATTTCAAATCAGTATGTATTATTTCTAAAAAGCCTGTTAGGTTTCTAGGTACAAACATTGTATGAAATTGCTAATTTGCAGTGTTACTATTTAGTATTTGTTGTATATACACTTACATAGACTATATACTTAATAGTTGTATGTAACATATGCTTATATGTTACATATATTTTTGTGACAATAAATAGTTTCCATTACTATATGTTATTTTAAGCATAGACATAACTAACTTTTTTTTTTTTGCTTTTTTGGGTCACACCCGGCGATGCTCAGGGGTTACTCCTGGCTCTGCACTCAGGAATCACTTCTGGCAGTGCTGGGGGACCATATGGGATGCTGGGAATCGAACCCGGGTTGGCCGTGTGCAAGGCAAACGCTCTACCCGCTGTGCTATCACTCCAGCCCCTAACTAACTTTTCTTATTGTGATAAAGTGTCCAGCTGTCGATGAAGTTCCCTCTTCCATAGTTGTTCCTTGACCACCACTTAAACCAAAGAATGCAGGGGCTGGAGTACAGCAGAAGTGAGATTTTCCTTGCATGTGACTGATCCATGTTCAATCTTCAGCATCCCATATGGTCCCTCTCAGTGATTCCTGAGTGCAGAGCCAGGGTAACCCCTGAGCATTCTCTCTCTCTCTCTCTCTCTCTCTCTCTCTCCCCCTCTGTCCTCTCTGTCTCTCTGTCTCTGTCTATCTGTCTCTCTCCTTACTTTCTAGATGGGAGAAACATCCAGAACGATCACTTCCAACCAACATTCTCATAATGGTCTCTTTTCTATCCCAACTGCCCCCTCCCCCACTTGAGGAAGGCTTCCAACCATGGAGCAATCCTCTTGGCCCTTGTTTTTACTGTCCTTGGGTATTAGTTTCATACTATGTTGTTTTGTTTTGTATATCCCACAAATATGTGCAATCATTCTATGTCTATCCATCTCAATCTGACTCAGCATGATACTTTCCATGTCCATCTATTTATAAGCGAATTTCATGACTTCATTCTTCCTAACTGCTGCATAGTATTCCATTGTGTAGATGTACCATAGTTTCTTTAACCAGTCATCTGTGGAAAACTCACTTTTATAAACTGGGGATAACCTGAGATTCCATAAATTAAGGACTCTCTCCTGTGAACTGACCAACATCATTTCCCCAGAGTCCCCTTCAGACACCTGTCCAAATCCGAAACTGTTGCCTGAGCTTCTGACTGATTGGCTGTAAATCAGATTTCCATAGCCACTTCCTTTGGCTCAGTTTACTAGTGCAGCTCACAGAACTAAAAAAATTCATTTACTCACTCAACCACTCAATTTATTGCAAAGAATATTATTCACTTGGAAGAGACACAAGGGGGGGAAGATATGCTGTATACTACTGTACCCAAATCTCCAGATATTATTACCAAACTGTAAATGCTCTGAAGTTTTAGGGTTTTTTTTTTTGTTGTTGTTTGTTTGTGGTTTTTTTGGTTTGTTTTAAGGGGGCTACATCCAGAAGTGCTCAGTGCTTACTCCTGGTTATGTACTCAGGGATCACTCTTGGCAGGGCTCAGGAGATCATATGTGGCACCTTGTTGGCTGTATGAAAGGCAAGTTCCCTACCCATTGTACTATTATTGCCCAACCCCCAAATTTTAATTTTTTTTTAAATGGAGTCTTCATTCCTTAAGCATGATAGATCAAATAATTGGCTGTTGGGATTGGCCTCACTTTCCCTTTCCTCTCCCATGCTGGAGTTTGGGAATTGAGTGGGGAGTTTTAATTCTCAAATCACCTCTGCTTTTTATTCTGAGAGCCAGCTCTTATCCTTGGTCTTACAGAAGATATCTTTTGCACATAGCAAAAAAAGATATCTTGACCATTTTTTTTTATCTTAAAGATTGGGAGTGTGTTGGGGTGGGTAGGAGGAGGTTTTGTTTTAGTTTGGGGGTCACACCCGGCAGTGCTCAGGATTTAATTCTTGGCAGGCTTGGAGGACTGTATAGAGTGCTAGGGATCAAACTCAGGTCTGCTGAGTTTGGCAAGTACCTTACCCACTGTACAATCACTTCCGTCCAGTTTGGTTTTTTAAATAATGAATTAAAAGGAAAAAAAATCCTTTTCTTTTAAGATCAGGGATGTAGCTCATTGGTAGAGCACTTGCCTTGCTTGTATGAGTCTCTGCATTTGATTACAGCATTGCTAAAAAAAAAAAATGAAAAAAAATGAGCTTGTTGATTTGAGCTTTTTTTTTTGGGTTAAAGACTAGATCTAGTAAATGCTTTTGAATGGCAGCAATGGAAACATTTGTCTTCATAGTATTAAAAGTGAGTATTAATTGAAGAAAAGAATGATTTTTTATAAAGTTGTACTCTTGGGTTAATCAAGTTATAAGTAAGAAAGGCTCTTTTAAGAGAAACAGCATTCATTGTTTGAGTTTTTATTCATGATTTGGTTTCTAACTGGCTGACTGCAGTACCTTGTGTTTTCCTATGAGTCAGATTATCTCTCTTATGGTGGAGAAGACCTCAGATAATAAGCAGCCACTTATTTCACTAGCAGAATGGCTTTATTCAGAAACAACAAAAAACAGTTTGAGAAGTGGGGTCTCAGAGAGACACGTGCGTGCATACATCCTCAGAGCAAAGGAAGAAATGCCTTTATGTAGAATTTAGAGGAGCTGTGAAAGGAGAGTCATTAGCAGAGAAAACTTGCCTTTCAGATGTACTGGCTTCTCATTTGCTGCTCTGCTGTTCTGTCATTGGCTGGGATGTTGCTGGGCAAGAAAGAACTTTTTCCTTCCTCTTGGGGTTGCAAAGCAGGAGCATCTCTTGTCAGAGATGCAAAGCTTATTTTTTCTGGTCTCGGTCTGCAGTATGCACTGAGTGCATGCACTCAAACAAACATTCCTTTTTAACTTCCTGACACTCAAATAAAGTGTCTTTTTCAAAAAAAGTTAACTGGATCTTCTGGGTGGAAGTGCTCTCTAAAATGTATGCCACCTTTAGGAGGTAAGCATAATTTTAGACTCCTTTCTTCATGCTTTAAAACTGTAGAAAGTTTTTTCTAAAAATGTTGAACATTGAAATTCTTTAAACTTTTATTTCATTATAGGTAAAACAGAACTGTGGCCCATGTATTTAACTCAAATAATACTATTTACAGTGTATTCAGCTCTTACAATCTATAATTTTAGATTTTTTTTCTCTTTTAAAAAAGCACGCTTCCTAAAGTAGAAAGAGAGTAAGAAGGAAGATGCCTGCCACAGAGACAGGGGTGGCAGGAAGGATGCTGGGAACATTGGTGGTGGAAAATGCGCACTGGTGGAGTGATGTGTGTTCAGTCATTGTACAACTGAAATTCAGTCATGAAAGCTTTGTAACTGTATTTTATGGTGATTCAATAAAAATTTTTAAAAACAAATTTATAAAAAATTTTTAAATAAAAAAGCATGCTTGTCTACTTCTCTTACTGGTGCTATGATTACCAAATAATAAGACTAGATTTCATTAATCATCACCTATTATATTTCATTTACTTTTCCTGTGAATTTTCTGAGAGTAGGGGATATTGGCAACCTAGTCTCAGATGAGGTCAATAAATAAGGTCAGTGTTCTTCAACCACTCATCTGTGTTTTAGAAAGGTTGAAAGCCACTAGACTTCCTTGTTTATAACTGCCAATCTGTGGACACATAATGTAGCATAGGCCCTGGTCCTCAGGTATGGAAAAAAAAGCTTATAAACATTAGCTTAGGTAATATACAGTTAATTAGTGTTAAAGGTTGGGTTTTAGGCTCTGATGTCATTGTTATTTTTAATAACACGTGGCTTAAGTGAAGTCACATTACAACTTACATCATCCAACATAAGCCTTTGACCTCTTTTGTTTTCCTATTGTGATCATCTCCCTGCTTCTCTCAAATAGAGCTTTATTCAAATGTTTTGTCAAAAAATATATATATTCAGTAGCAATAGGATAGTTTGGGAATGTCATCTTGATCTTGATAGTACCTTTAAAAAATGTCATCTTGATCTTGATAGTACCTTTAAAAAATGTTTTTGTTAGTATTATATAGCATGTAATACATTTGGGACTCTTTATTTATTTATTTTTGGGTCACACCCAGCGATGCTCAGGGGTTACTCCTGACTTTGCACTCAGGAATTACTCCTGGCGGTGCTTGGGGGACCATATGGGATGCTGGGGATCGAACCCGGTTCAGCCGCGTGGAAGGCAAACGCCCTACCCACTGTGCTATTGCTCCGGCCCCCATTTGGGACTCTTTAGTTTTAGAATATGTCTTTTCAAAGAGGATGAGTTAGTTCAAATGTATATTTTATTTTAAAAATATAGCATTTAATATTATAGATACTCTTAGACATAATGTGCTTGCTGCTATAGGAAAACATGTGTCCTAAGTACTTTCTGAATTTTTTTCTGTTTAAAAATTCAAATTTATTTTCTGATTCTAGGAAGAAAATTAAATATGGCAAAATGTCTCAAATTTCCAGTTCTAGGAAGATTGCTTTTATGATAGTTATTGTATTTTAATTTTAAAAGGAAATATCTATACTATCTAAAATGAATAGGTCTGTCAGGCAGGATAAGGACGAATATATCCAGAAACTTTAATTTTTATTGGGGAGGGAGGTGCTAGTACTCAGTGTTGTTTGGGACTACGTTCAGCTCTGTGCTCATGGGACCATCCGTGATGTCAGGAATTAAACTGGGCCTTGCCTTATGCAAGGGAAGTAACTTATTCCTTTTACTATATCTCTGGCCCTCAGAATATTATTTTTTTGTCTGAAGTATATGAGTTCTGTGTTTTAATAATTTCCTTTTATCAGACTCACATCCCTGTGTTCAGGCCCAGCAGATCTAAACATTTTATTTTCACATATGTGTCTGGAGTCGAACCCAGGCCTCATGCAAGGCATTCACTGTTATCATGAAGAGCTGCATTCTGACACCAGACCCAGTCTCTGATCTGACTTTGAACGCTATTGCTTTGGGGGGCAGGGTGTAGACTGAAAGCACTAGACATGCCAGTTCTTTGTTTCAAAATCTCTACCCTTGGAACCTTTCTTTTCTCCTCCTCCTCCTCCTTCTCCTCCTCCTTCTATCCCCCTCCTCCCCTTCTCTCTCCTCTTCTTCCTCTTCCTCCTCTTCCACTTCTCCCTCTCCTACCACCAACCCCCAATACCTTGCCTCTCTTCTCCTGACCCTGCACTCAAGGATACTCCAGGCAGTTCTCAGAAACAGTATGTGGTTCCAGGGATGGAACTTAGTTAGCCACACATGCACAGCAGGCGCCTTACCAGCTGTACTATCTCTCTGGTCCCAACTTGGAACATTTCTTAACTCAATGTGTTTCTTTTCTTTGCTGAAAGTTTCCTAGTGGTCATTACTTGTCCAAATATGAATTCTTATAAGTAGCTCATTAGTCACAACTTTATTTTTATCATCCTAACTGATGACTTTGAAATGACTGTGGCACTTTGAGGAGACCTTATCTGCTGCTATTCTTAACTCTGTTCATTAAACTTCAGCCAGCATAGACTGCCTTTTTTGCTCTATGAATATATAAAGTTCATTCTAGCCCCAGGGTCTTCCGCTTCATCTTCCATCTGGAATGGTCTTACTTCAGACTGTTGCTTGGCGCTGACTTGATGTTTAAGCTGGCTTTAAATGCCCCATCAGAGGGCTTTTCCTTGAAGGTCATCACTCCTGAACCATGTGTTTTTTCATTAACTTTGTTTTCCTTTCTCCTTAGCACCTAATAACTTATTGTTAGTTGTTTATGCCCTTGATGGTCACAGAGACATTCTGTTTTGTTTGTTGTTGCTTTCCAAGTATCTAGAACAGTATTGGCCTTATTAGGCCTTCCGGTAAATATTGTAAAATTTTTTAAATTGTATATATGTGACCATTACAAAACTGTTCATAAGTGGGTTTCAGTCATACAATGATCCAGCACCCATCCCTCCACCAGTGTACATTTCTCACCACCAATTTCCCCTGTTTCCCTCCCACCATCTTCCAACACCCCATTCCCACCTCCAGCCTTCCTCTATGGGAGGCACTTTCCTTCTTGCTCTCTCTCTCTCCTTTTCCTTTTGTGCATTATGATTTGCAGTACAGGTACTAAGAGGTCATGGTATTTGCTCAGGGCATTCAGTATTTTTATCAGGACAGTCACGCTTGGAGTAGCTTTTTAACTGGGTAGCAGCTTTGGGGTGTGGATGCGACTGCCAAGGATTCGGGAAGAACCCCCCAAAAGCCTGTAGATTTCAGTCACAAAACCCGCTTACCTGAATTTTCAGCAGATTATATCTTTGTGAGATGGGATATGGCGGCAGTTTGGATTTTGGAAGCAAGTGGCTGCTGGGGCTCTGCCTGGGCGGGCTCTAGGCTGACCCTCCCCCCTCTGATTTACCCTGGTCTGTTCAGCCATATGTGGATCTGAGATTAATTGCAGCTTTTGATCTATTTTGAGATTTATTTATGGGTCTCTGAAATAAGGTTCGTAAATAAGCTTGTATAGCTGAGCCAGAGGTGGTTTGTGGGAGTGGCTCCCACATACCTAACTTTTGTCCATTTAATTTCTTGGTAAACTTGGCCCCAAGTTGTTGGGGTCTGGCCAAAGACACAGAGACAATTTGAGGGTATCAGGAAGCCTGAGGCACCATCAGGCAGTTGATGCATTAGCCCCACATGTACAGGTTGACCTGCTGGTGGCACCATACCGACCCCAGTAAATATTTTTTAAATGACCAAATGACTATATATTTTTTCTATTGTCTATGAATTTTAAAAAATGTAATCTTTTTTTTGGGGGGGAGCTAGGAAGCGACAGTTGTTTTTACAATTAATGTTTATGTGCTTTTGACATTTTATTCTACCTTTTCTGTTCTCTAATTTATTCTTTTAGGGGAAGTAGGGCTGGGGGGAAATGCCTTCTAATTTTCAAACCCTTCAGATGTGACTGTCTTTATCTATCTACTATTTTCCAGGTGGTTATCTGAGCTGGTGCAACTTAGTCACAAAAGCAATTAACAGGTAGAAAAATTGGCTCCTAACAGCTGCTTCGGTCCTGCTTGAGTTGGCCTTTCCCCCAAGGGACTGGCACTGTCAACCTAGTAAAATGAATTGCCTTCTCATAAACATTTTTTTCTAGGATTATAAAACAGAATCAAATTCTAGGTTTATAAAATGAGTTAAAATGTGTCAACAGAGTGGGACAGAATAATGACCTGCTGCTGCAATTTAAATTCTGAGGCATGGCAGCCGTGTTTATTTCCAAAGGAGATGACATTGAAATTGAACCATTTTTAGTCCTATGAAATGATTTTTATTATGCCAAAATGGTGACTTAATAACTTATTTACTGGTGTTGGTGAGGAAAGTGGCAGTTCTCTAAGATGCCACTGTTTTTTTCAACCAGAGCTTTGGTTTGTGGCATAGTCTTTGAGTCTGGACTCTTTAGTGGACTCTGCGAAGCTGGGAATGGGACTCAGTATATGCCTGTGTGAGATTCTGGATTCAGTCCCTGGCACCATGTTTAACTTTGTGAGAAGGGGCAAGCTTAGGAAAGTATGTCCCTTTAGGGTGAGGGTTGATTACCAGAAACATCAACCACAGAATTAGAGGGTTGGGACTTTGGAGCAGTTTCACCTAGAGAGAGGTGGGGAATGTTTGGAGTTCCATCATGTGGTCAGTGGTTTGATCAGTCTGGCCAATGAGAATTGACACCAAAATTCACTGAAGCTTCTTGATCAGTGAACACAATGATGTGCCGAGAGAATAACACCCCTTGACTCATGGGGAAGGAGAGTATGGAAGGGACTATCTCAGAGCTTACCTTGTATATATTCTTTATAATAAAACTGTAAGTGCAATGATTATAAGCAGTACGTGTTCCTAGCTCTGTGAGTTGTGCTAGAAAACTACTACTCCCAGAGTATTTTGAGAATCTGAGTTTGTGGCCCTTTGTTTAGAAAGCTAGAAGGCCTAGGGATCCCCAATTGTGGCTGACATATAACAGAAGTGCAGTCTGGCTTGGGACAGTGGCTTTTGATATGTGAATTCTGCAAGAACTCTAGGTGATAAGTGCCAGAATTGAATTGCAGTGTCCTCATTTGAGGTTGAACAAAGTGGTGGTACATTAGTAATAAATAAGCCAATATTGATTCTTTATTGTACAACCTGGCAAGCTCCCCATTGTGTATTCAATATGCCAAATACAGTAACAATAACAGTCTCATTCCCCTGACCCTGAAAAGAGTCTCCAATTGTTGGGAAAGACGGTAAGGAGAGGCTGCTAAAATCTCAGGACTAGGATGAATGGAGACATTACTGGTGCCCGCTCTAGTAAATCAGTGAACAACGGGATTACAGTGATACAGTGATTGTACACCCAAGTTCATAGTTTGCATAAGGGTTCAGTGTGTTGTAGTTTCATGGATTTTGCCAAACTCATATGTCATGGATCTACCACTACATATATATGTATCATACAGTATAGTTTTATATACTATATGACTAATACTGACCATTAAACTCCCCGTGTTCCACCTGTTTGTCCCCCCTACCCCTTGCAAACTCCTGGCACTGCCTCTCACTTTTTTTCTATCATTTTGCCTTTAGACTGTCATAATGCTGGAATCATAGTATGTAGTATTTTCTGCAAGGCTTTTTTAACTTAATGACTTTTAACTTTTAACTGATGATTTTAATATGCTCCTGAGGTTCCTTCATATCTTTTTAATCTATGATATGATAGTTCATTTTTATTGCTGAACGATCTATTGTATGGATTTATTACAATTTGTTTGCTCATTCACCTACTGAAGAACATCTTAATTGCCAAACTTTGGCAATTGCGTTTCAAACTGCTTTAAACATTTATATTCAGGGCTTCATTTGTTTCTTTTTATTTGGTGGTCATTGGTTTGCAAAGCAAAGTATAGTTGCTGCATGATATAGTAATAGTAAGTTTAACTTTGTAAAAGCCTGCCAAACTCTTTTCCAAAGTAGCTAGACCTTTTTGCAGTTCTTCTATTTTGGTATCTTTTTTTGGTTAGGTGTCTGTTTCAATCTTTTATCTACTTAAAAAAGTTTTTTTGGTGTTTGGGGTGCATCCAGTGTTGCTCAGGGACTATTCCCCACAAGTGGCTCAAGGTTGTTCTTAGTGGTGTTCAGGGAACCTTGTGGTGTAGGGATCCAACACAGACCTCCTGTATACAAAGCATTTAGACTAGCTTTTTTGAGATATCTCCCCAGCTCTTTAGCAATGCTTTGAAGTGTTCTTTGTGTGTTTTGTATAACAGTCCTTTGTCAGGTTTTTGCAAATATCTTTTCCCACATGTGTGGTGTATCTTTCTCCTAAAATCTCTCACTAAGTGGAAGGTTTGTTTGTTTTGAGGAGGGGTGATTTTGGGGCCACACAGCTGTGCACAGGATTTACTCCTGGCTCTGTGCTCAGGGAATCACTCCTGGTGGTACTTGGGTGACCATACGGTTGTTGGGGATTGAACCTGGGCATTGGAAAAGCTGTACTCTTTCCAGCTCCAGTTTATATTTTTATTTTATTTTTTAAAACTTTTTTATCGAATCACTTTGAGATAGACCCTTATAAAGCTGTCCATGATTGGATTTCAGTCATAGTACTCCAAAACCCATCCCTCCACCAGTGCCAATTTATATTTTTAAAGGATCACCCTGACTGTTTTGTATTGAGCAGAGGGGAGGCAAGAGAAGAATCAGAGAGCCCTTAACAAGCTGGAGGCAATGAGGGTGGAAAATAGCAGATGAATTCAGGATATACTTTGGCAGCACAATGGATAGAACTTGTTGGAGGTGATGGAGAGATCCCTGCAGAGCCTTCGTAAACCCTGAGCACATCTGGGTATCTGGGTGTGGCCTGAATCACCCCACACACACACAAAAAAAAAAAGGAAAGAAAAAAAAGAAATTGCTAAGATTGAATGGATTTGGATTTGGAGACTGAAACAAGAATCAGGAAGGACCCTGATGATTTCTGACTTGAGCAACCGGATATGGATTGAGGTGCCATTACCTGATCCAATATGGAGTTAATGGTTCAACTATAGTGTAAGCACTGTGCTATATTTCTGGTCCTGGAAGTTTTTATTTTTTAAATAGAGTCTAATTTATTCATTTTTTTCCTTACATTTTGCTTTTGGTATTTGATCTATAAAAAAGTCCAAATCCAAGGCACCTAGATTTTGTTTTCTGTTATACTCAAAGTTGTTTTTTTTTTCTTTTTGCATCACACCCAGCAATGCTCAGGGGTTACTCCTGGCTCTGCACTCAGGAATTACTCCTGGCGGTGCCTGGCGGACCATATGGGGTGCTGGGGATCGAACCCGGGTCGGCCGCGTGCAAGGCAAACGCCCTACCTGCTGTACTATTGCTCCAGCCCCTATACTCGAAGTTTTATAGTTTTCTGTCTTACCTATAGGTTTGTGGTACATTTTAAGTTAATTTTGCATCACTGTATCACTGTCACTGTCATCTCGTTGCTCATCGATTTGCTCGAGCGGGCACCAGTAACATCTCCATTGTGAGACTTGTTGTTACTGTCTTTGGCATATCGAACACACCATGGGTAGCTTGTCAGGCTTTGCCGTGCGGGTGAGATACTCTCGGTAGCTTGCCGGGCTCTCTGAGAGGGGTGGAGGAATCGAACCCGGGTCGGCTGTGTGCAAGGCAAATGCCCTACCTGCTGGGCTATCACTCCAGCCCTAATTTTACATATGTTAAATTATCTATGCATATTTTTAGTACTTTTAAAATTATAGAATATATTTAAAACTTAAAATAAAGCCAGAGAAATAGTACAATAGGTACTAGAAAAGCCCGTACACTTGCTTTTCATGTTTGATCTCTGTTTGATCCCTGGCATCACATATGGTCTCCCAAGACTATCAAGAGTAAGCTGTACGCCATGTGCAAAGCTCAGTGTGGCCTCCAAACAAATGAATATATCTATATATCTATACACACATATATATCTATATAGTGTGACATACACAAATGGATATGAAGTTTAATGACCCACATATTATGAAGTAGCTTTATAAAATAGTAATTTTGAGGGGGGGTAGCCAGTATCTGGTGGTGCTCAGGGCTTCTTCCTGGCTCTGTACCAGGGATCAGTCCTGGCAGTGCTCAACAGGCTGTATGTGTTATTAGGGAATAGAGTAACTTTATAGTATATAATATATAGTAACATTAACTATATCAATCGGCAATGTATAAAATTGGACCTTTTGTGAATTTTTCCTAAACTTATTCTTCTGCCTATTATTCTTATGCTATTTTTAAAATTAATGCATTTTTTGTGATTTACTAAGCACTTATGTGTCTTGTATTGCAAGTTTATAAAATTTACTATAATACAATAGTAAATTACACATTTACTATTCCATTTTTTTTTCTTTTTGGTCACACCCGGCAATACACAGGGGTTATTCCTGGCTCATGCACTCAGAATTACTCCTGGCAGTGCTCGGGGGACTATATGAGATGCTAGGGATCAAACCCAGGTCGGCTGCATGCAAGGCAAACGCCCTACCCGCTGTGTTATTGCTCCAGCCCCTGTATTGTTTATTTGAGCATTGTGCTTATTTTAAAACTCAGCATTGGTTTTGTGATTTAGAGGACTTTATTTTTTTCTTTTTGGGTCACACCTGGTTCTGCACTCAGGAATTACTCCTGGCGGTGCTCAGGGGACCATATGGGATGCTGGGTCGGCCGAGTGCAAGGCAATAAATACCCATTGTGCTATTGCTCCAGCTCCAAGAGGACTTTTTTTTTTATTCACAAGGAAAGTTTTTTATTTGATAGTAACTAAATGTTAAAGAATTTATTTAATAAATAGGCATAGTTATGTACTTTGATGTGTATCTCATGATGAAATTAGTTTCAAATTGACAGAAAAAAATAATTTGATGCATGTTGTGATTTTATATTGTTTTTCTCTATCAGTCATGCCTTAGTTCTGACCTTAAGGTTAAAATTTTCAGCCTTTGAGACTGGAACGATAGCACAGTGGGTGGGGCAAACACCTTGCACTCGGTGACCCAGGTTCGATTCCCAGCATCCCATATGGTCCCCCAAGCACCACCAGGAGTAATTCCTGAGTGCATGAGCCAGGACTAACCCCTGTGCATCGCTGGGTGTGACCCATAAAGCAAAAAAATTAAAAAAAAAAGTCAGCCTTCAAATATTTAATCTTTTTTTTTAATAATTTATTTATTTTTAATTAGAGAATCACCGTGAGGGTACAGTTACAGATTTATACACTTTTGTGCTTATACTTCCCTCATACAAAGTTCAGGAACCCATTCCTTCACCAGTGCCCATTCTCCACCACCCGTAAACCCAGCGTCCCTCCCACCCTCCCCGATCCCATCTCCCCCCCAACCCACCCTGCCACTGTGGCAGGGCATTAATCTTTAAACTTATTAAAGAATATATTTCTTTCAATTTTACTAAGTAACTATTTTTTGTCTTAATTATTTTTTGAGGGGCTGATGAGGGTGTTTTTGAGAATACACACACACACACACACACACACACACGAAATTATATACTTTTTGTGGTCTCTGTGCTCAGGGGTCACTTCTAATGAGGTTGAGGGACTATATGGAGTGCTGGCAACTGAACCCAGGTTGGCTGCATGTGAGGCAAATGCCCTACCCACTGTAACATCCACTTCGTCCCCCAACCTTGTTAAATGTTCTCAACGGAGTGAGACTTGCTCATTTAGAGTATGAAACTTGTTGGATAACCTATCATTCATAAATTTCTTTCTGGGGACCCTTTTTACTTTTTAGCTTTTCTTTACTATAAGCATTAGCTTTGATAAGAGAGTCCCATTTTAGGCTGAATCAGAGGATCACTATAATTTCAGGTAGGATATAAAGAATTATCTTTCCCCCTCATTTTGAGGAAAGTGACATGATTTTCTTTGGGGTAGAGGAATGATAATTGAACCTTATCTGGGGGGCGGGGGGGATGATTTGGGTATACCTAGTGATGGTCAGGGCTTATTCCTGGCTCTGCACTCAGCAATTATTTCGTGAGGTTCTCAGAGGACCATATGGGATGCCAGAGTTTGAACCCCCGTTGACTGTATCCAAGGCAAGCAGCCTACCCACTGCATATTGCTTCAGCTTCTTGAACTTTATTATTTTTGCTAATATACAGAGTAATATCAGAAGCACCAGATATTGGTAGAATTTTCTGTGGGCTAAATTAAATCTGTACCACAAGGGATTGCTGACTTCAGTGGGGACTACTGGCAAAGCCTGTAGTGTTAACTGTACATGCTAACCTGTCACTGTTGATTTGATTATTATAGGTCATCTTATATCCTTCGGTGTATAGTTTGAGTTCAGTAGCAAAGCTTTCAAAAATTAAAAGAACATCTGGGATTTCTATTGTGTTACATACACATTTGAAAAATAATAATCTCCCTTTCTCCCAAGACTGTTATTATATGTTCCAGAAAATGACATAATGACACTATCAATCTATATTACCTTTCTATCAATATCTTGAAAAGTCTATTATATTGTAAAACAACATTGGCAGATTCTGTTGAAATTTAATGAGAATAGACGAATATGTCAAAGGAAGTGATTTTTAACTGCCTGCTTTCTCTCCTCAGCTATATTGCATAAGATGCAAAAAGGGTCACTCCTTTTGTGTTCTCTTCAGTGATGAAATTTGTTCCAGATTTTGTCTCCCATCTCCCTCTTTTGTTAAAACATGATTCATATCTATGCTGTACTATACTAATAAAGGAGTATTCCCCTAGAATTTTGTAGCAGTCTTTTAAATTTCTTTTAATTATGCCATGGGTTTAGAAGTTACTTCATTCACAGGAATGAGCCCAGGTTAAATGTTTTATAATGTAATCTGTAAAACAAGGTTATAAATTAAAAGTTGAATTTTCTGTAGGTCCTCCAAAACAAACGATAGCATATCTCCTTTTAGGATTATATGTTCAGGAGCTTTATTTGACAGGTGATGGATGTATACCAGCTTATTTTTAGACTGTTATAGATCCGAATTTCAGAGAATTTCAGACAGTCATCAAATTCTACCTTTAATTGTGTAGTTTAAATTATTGATCTTCAGTGATTATTTTTCCTTGATTTTTGAAAATCAGTGTTCACTGAAAATTTCTTCTCACATAAATGAGATATATTTGGATCCTCTTAACATAATGGTGCTGATTTGTTCTTAGCATTCTTAGAGCAGTTTTTTAAAATTTATTTTGTTTCTTTTTAAGGATTTCCTAGACTACATAGGCTTAACTCACTGAGTTCATTTGAATTTTTTTTACAACCCTACCTATTTCTCAAGACCTTTGGAATGCAAAAATAATGTAGTCATGTTTCTCACTACTGGCATCCCAAGGGCTATGACACATCTCTAGATTGGTTATTTTGTTGACATTGTCACGTTCATTTTCTCATTTCTAATCATTTTGTTTTCCCATTATAATGTAGTTAATATATCTTTAGATACTTGTTTGTCTTTGAAAATTTATTGTGTTTTCTATGTTTAATATCAGCTATGTATGTCATTTTCTTTAAAAAATATTTATCCTTGTATTTGAACAATTTATTCTTATTGCTGTATATTTTTTTGGTTCATTACTTCTGACTGCTGTTGAATGCTCTATCATGCAGTATTCATCTTACTTATACATTCCCCTAGTGATGGTACTTGGGAGTATTTAATTCTGTGTACTATAACTATAACTCTATGTACTATAAAGAGTGCTGCAACAGTAATCTCATTTTTCAAAATCGAGTTATGTACTCAAGAGTGGGATTGCTGGGGTTTTGGGTGTCTGTTATGAAATTCCCTAAGTATTGCCAAATTGCTTTTTAGAATGCTAGACAAGTTACACTCTTGAATTGTGCATGAGGATTCACAGATGGTTTTCTGGGTAAGCAACTGGGCAACTAAATTGACCTTAGCAGTTGCTTTTATGGACATTGGAAGATAAGCCCCAAACTATTTGAATACAATAATCTACCAGAGTAGTTTACTATTAGGTTTTCACTCAGGAGGGACTCATGAGTGGAAACGTTGCTTTGACTCACAATAAAGGTTCCCATAAAGAGTACTTTTAATGAGAGAATATGTGGGAGAGCCTTCATTGCCAAATAGGTCGTCCTACCAGCCATGTGGAATTCAATTTAACAAGCTGTGAATTTAGTTCTTTGTACCCAGCATAGTACTTACAATACAAACTTGACGGAAGCAGACACTTTGTCCCCAGAGCTGTTTGGGTACAGGGCAAGTGGGTGTGGGACTTTGCGATTATCTCCTTTTAGGGGAAATCTCTTTGCTTCTATGAGAAATTGGTTATGCAACTTTTCACAGCCGTCCTCTTTCAGTCCATTACGCTTTCCATACTACTTTGTGAAAAATTAAGGCTCAAGCTACATTACCTATTACTTTGACCATTCAGGATGCTACTATCCAACATCAAATCTGACCTGGTAACAGATTTTCTAAGAAAAGATATTACAGTATCACACTTGTATCTTGAAGTTTGATGATTGGTATGGAAGGGATGACATGTTGCTCTGGCCCTTTGAATTGGGAAAGTGGAAGTTGGAAAATATTACCTAGAAGCGTAGGTTAATTAAGAAGCAGTGAGAGGCAGCATGATGTATAGCAAAACTAATAAAATAATATGAATAGATAACAGCATTGAGCAAAATGGCAGAGATAAAACATTTCCAGTCTTTACTTTTCTAAATTCCTAGAGAAAATACCAGGTGGTAATGGATGGGAGAAAAACAGTGTTCGTGGAGGAGGAAATGAACTGTTAATTAAAAAACTCCAGGTGTGGGGTGTGTGTGTGTGTGTGTGTGTGTGTGTGTGTGTGTGTGTGTGTGTGTGTGTGTTGCAATAAAAGTGGATCTTAGGTACAGGGAGATGGCTTAACGGACTGGTTACATGCTTTGAGTTCAGGAACTTTGAGTGCATGTTGATTCCTTAGGCACTACCAGCTTGGCCCCCAAACCAAACATCAAACCAAAACACACCCTAAAGTGTAGAGATTGGAGTAAGTCACAGAGAGACCAATGACTCTACTCTTCATAATGGAATATTCACTCTCAAATAATATGACAGAAAATCATTTTATAGTATACTACACAGATTAATTCATAGCATAGTGACTGGCACATTATTACATAAACATTGTGTACAAAGTTTCTGGCACATGAATTGTGGCATAATATAATTGTTTCGAATACACTCACTGTCACTGTCATCCCGTTGCTCATCGATTTGTTCGAGCGGGCACCAGTAACATCTCTCATTGCAAGACTTATTGTTACTGTTTTTGGCATATCCAATAGGCACGGGTAGCTTGCCAGGCTCTGCCGCGCGGGCTCGATACTCTTGGTAGCTTGCCGGGCTCTCCGAGAGGGGCGGAGGAATCGAACACGAGTTGGCCCCGTGAAAGGCAAAAGCCCAACCGCTGTGCTATCACTCCAGCCCTCGAATACACTATAAAACTGAAGTACAACATCTTTAAAGGAACTCAGTTAAAGATCTGACATGCAAATCAAATGTAGTAACTGACATTATACATCTACTAAGAGAGAGAAGTACTATGTAAAAAACATCTTAGAACCAGAAATAGTAGAGGGGTTAAGGAGCTTGACTGAATGGTTTCATCCCAGGCACTGAATATAGTCCCCTGAGTACAGCTGGGTGTTTCTTCAAATCTCAAAAAACAAACAAACAAGCAAGCAAATAATAGGAATTCCTCAGAGCAGAAAGTCAGCTAGGTTTCTATGGAGACTACAGAGTAGTGGCCATCAAGAAAATGTAAGAGAGTTGAATGGTTATTTTATTTATTTGCTTATTTTGTTTTTGGGCCACACCCGGCTGTGCTAAGGGCTTCTTACTCCTGGCTTTATGCCCAATGACCACTCCTAGATGGATTCAGGGGACCCTTGGGATTGGATCCTGGTTGGCTGCATACTGGGCAAGCACCTTACCCCTCTACTAGCTCTCCGACCTCTTGAATGTTGATTTTAATATCCTTGAAATCAGGTGAAACTTTAGTTTGGAGGGTTTTTTTCTCTTCCTACTTCTTTTCTTCATCACACCTTCCTCCTCCTCCTCTTTTTGCCTCCTTTTCTGTTCTTTCCCTTTCTCTTCCTCCTTCATAATGTGCTTACGAAGTTTGAAGTCTTCCATGTTCAAATATCTTTCTTAATTTTAATTGCTTTTATCTATCTTTGACTTTTATTATATCATTGCATTTTGCACTTTCAAAATATCTTTAAATGATACTGCTTTAATAAAAGGGGAATTTAACGTGTATAGATTTTAAGTTGGTATAGTGTTTAAGGGTTTCTGAGTTGGTATAGTTTTTCAGGACACATATAAAAGAACTCAATAATAACCTATACTTAGTTTTTCTTTTCCATTAAATAGGAATATTTAATTATGGCATTAGTGGGTTTTGTTATTATTAAATTAATGATCAACTAATGTTTAAAATTGTTAAGTTGTGACATATTTATATATAAATTTTAAAAGGAAACTTGTTTCCTAATTATCTGTTTCTTATTTATAGGAAATATGAGTGCTAAAGAAAAGCAGACAGATGTTGAGAGGACATTAGAGCCAAATTTGACTTTTTATCTTATTGGCAAAGGAATTTATAATGATTCATAAGTTGTTTCTTTATTTAACTGACCAGTTTCAGTTTAAACATACCCTTGTCCTCACAATGATTAACTTTATTTAGAACTGTAATCTGATGAGTCCAGGATATCTAATTTAACTTAACATCAAATATTTGATTCTGTAGTTTTTTAAAAAAAGATATGAATTGCCCACTCTTGTGTTGATAATCATTTGGAAACACTTTTTAGTATAAATACTTTTAATTTCTTAATTTTAAAATCCTTGGTTATTTATTTTTGGTGTTTTCAAAATATAATTTTTCAATGGCATTGCTGTTTACTTGTAAAACAGCCCTATCCAAAGTGTTTGGATTTTCTTTACATATTCTGAAAGCTTGCTTTAAATGATAATCAGTCACAAACTTCATATGCATGGGTATTTATTTATAATGCTATATACCTGAAATCTACATAACATAATTCAATCTTATTTTATTTTTTTTTAAAACCTAAGGAATCAAATGTCATCATTAGTTTCACAAATATCCATGGGCTGGAGCGATAGCACAGCTGTAGGGCATTTGCCTTTCACGCGGCCGACCCGTGTTCGATTCCTCCACCCCTCTCGGAGAGCCGGGCAAGCTACTGAGAGTATCGCGCCCGCACGGCAGAACTTCGCTAGTTACCCGTGGCATATTGGATATGCCAAAAACAGTAACAGTAAGTCTCAGTTACTTGTGCCCGCTCGAACAAATCCATGAGCAACGGGATGACAGTGACAGTGATAGTTTTTCAAATATCCTTTCTTGAAGCAAACACAGCAGACTTTTGGGGATTATTTTGCTTTAATTTTTGAGAATTTTCAAAATACACTACATTGGAGCTGGTGAGGTGGTGTGCAGGTAAGGTCCTTGCGTTGCATGCAGCTAACTTGGGTTCAATCTCCAGCACCCCATATGGTTCCCCAACCCTTCCAGAAGTGATCCCCTGAGCTCAGAGTCAGGAGTAAGTCCTGATCACATCCAGATATTGCCCAGACCATCTCTCCCCATCAAAAAAAACCTCAACAACAAAACAAATAAAAATATAGTATATTAATTACTTTCTATTTGCCTCTAGCATGAGTTCACTTTCACTGATAATTTTAAAACTATATCCCACATATATAGCTGACTCCAAAAAAATAATAAAGAATCTGAAACTAATTTTTAAATTTTGGGTTATTAATGAGATATTGTCAGTTTTGGTTCTACTAACGTCTTAGGTAGAGTTGCCTTTTTTTTTTACCATTGTTAGTACATTGTGTCCAGCAGCCAACAAAGATTGTTTTTTCCTAGATTACCAGTCAGGAAGTTTCTATAATGGGGAACTATTTCCGGCATTCCGAGAATGCTGTCATGAGATGGAAAGTACAAATTGAGGCAAAGCAAGGCGTCTCAGAATAGAGCTTTCAAGCCTTACATTTTGTTTATGCTAAGAGAAAATTAGATATGTTTCATCCTTATAAAGTGGGTAAAACTTTTTGAAATGGTTCTGGGATTTCTATTTCTATTAGAGATACTTTTTGGTGGGGTACTTCTAGCAGTGCTCAAGTCTTACTGTTGACTCTGTGCTCAGAGACAACTCTTGTCAGACTCAAGGGACTATATTGGGTGCCGGGAATTGAATTCAGGGTGGCCTCATGCAAGGCAAGTGCCCTACTTGCTGTACTATTGCTCTGGCCCTTGGAGATACTTTGTGTCCTTTTATTTCTTAAATTTCTGTGTTTACTTAATCTATTTGAGAGATTAAGACACAGAATGTAGTAGTGTGTATTATAACATATTACAATGGTTGAAAGTGTTACTGATGTTTTTAGAGCTCCTTCATCAAAGTTAATGACCACTAATGGTGGAGTTCATTATGTCCTTAAAATCCAAAGATAAATTTGGCTGAAGGAAGGATGTTAAGTGTTCACAAAAGATGAGTGAAGTAGCTTAGCGCATGGGGAGATTTTATATCCTATAGTCCTGGAGAATATTTTGAGACTAGATGTCTCATACAGTCATATATTTTATAGCATTTCAAGAGACAAATTTAAATGATCTGATAGCAGATCTTTAAGATGCAGAGTTACATTTAGTCTAAGATTACGATTTGTTTTTAATTTGTGTGTATTGTGGGTATTTGGACCATACTAATGGTTCTTTAGGATATATTTGGTTTTGTGCTCAGAAGTGACTTTGGTGGTGCTTGGTGCCTGCCCATCTTGTTTTTTAAGAAAGTTTTATTAAAAAATTGTGATTAGTAATTTTATTGATAGTTGAGTTTTCGGTATACATATTTTGGCACTGATCCTACCAACTAATGTCAACTCTCTTTGCCAGTGTTCCCAAGTACCCTCCTATCCCCCAAGCCTGCCACCTTGACAGGCACATTTTTTAAATTTGATTGTTGTTGTTTGGATTTCATGTTTTCAGTATAGATTGGATATGCAAATATAACACTCCTCTACATCACCGATGTATTTGAGGCCTTTGATCCCTGCCATCTCCCCACCCCACACCTCATTGCTTCCCACCAGCTTTTTACTTCCCCCCTAGAATTCTTTCCTATAAAAAAAAGGCAATTATTTTTTTCTATGTCATATTTTCCTTATCCTTCATATACTTGGGGGTCAGGGGTCACCTAGTAATCTTCCTTTTACTGCGTTGCATTTTTTTATCTTCTTATTCTATATACCATAGATAAGTGAGATCATCCTGTGTTTATCCTCCTTCTGACTTCATTTAACATCTTTCAATTCCATCCAAGTTGCAGTGAATTGCATGGTTTCATCATTCCTTGCAGCTGCATGATATTCTATTATGTACATATACTACATCCTACTAATCCATTCATGTGTTGTTGGAAATCAAGATTGTTTCCATCTCTTAGCTAATGTACTAAGTGATGCAGTGAATAATGGTATGCATATGTCCTCTTGGATGAATGTTTCTGTTTCCTGGGGATAAATACCCAGAAGTAGAATTCCTGGGTTGTATAGCAGCTCAGTCCTTACTTTACTGAGACATTGCCATACTTTTTTCCACATAGGTTGAACTAGGCAGCATTCCCACCAGCTGTCATTGAGAGTTTCTTCTTCACTACATGCCAACCAAATGCAAATTGTTCCTGTATTTTTGATGTGCCATTATTACTGGTGTGAGATGATATTTCATGGTTCTTGATTTGGATTTCCTGATTACAAATGTTGATGAGCATTGTTTTCAATTTGTATATCTTCCTTAGAAAAGTGCCTGTTCATTTACCCTGCCCATTTTTATGAGGTTTTTATTGTTGTTATTGTTGAAGATGATCTTTGTGAATACTTTATATATCCTGAATATCAACCCTTTATCTGATGTGTTGAATGCAGATGTTTTTCCCATTAAGTTAGCTGTCTTTTAGTTTTAACCTGTATTTATTTTGCTGTACAGAAACTGTTTAGTTCAATATAGTTCCATTTGTTTATTTTATTCTGTTGACTTTGCCCTTGGCATCATATCACCTTTGAGATCCAAATCTTGGAGCATTCTTTCAATGTACTTTATACATTCTGATCAGATTACAAGGTCTTTGATACTTCTTGAGTTGACTTTAAAAAAAAAATCTCAGATCATACTGTACATGTAATTTAGGAACTGAGTTTTCATTTGATACATCACTGCTTCATACCAAAGTGTCTTACAAGCACTAGAGTTAGAGATCCCCAAATTTATTTGGCCTACTTCCCTCTTTTTAGGAAAAAAAAATCACTCAATATCCCTCTTTGCGCCCCTTCTTCCCCAAAATCAACTTTATTTAAGTAGGTAAACAAAAAGTATGCCACAGTTGCTCAATGTGATATGGCTATTCCTCTTATCATTCCAGTGCTCCCTGGAAGATGTGGTATTGCCCACTTTGGGAAACACTGCACTAGAGGGAAAATTAGGGTTTTTTTTCCTACATGTGTTATGGGTACAATATTAGGAAAAAAAATGTTAGTATAAAAAACAGTGGTTATAATTTTAAAATAGTGATTATAATTAAACATCTATTTAATTATGCATTTACTCAATAAACATTTATTGAGCTCATACTCCTTAGCTAGCAACTGGGAGTACAGAGATAAAGAAAATGTGACACCTGCCCTTGAGGAGCTCATTTTCTGCCTCTCAAGTCTTCAACTTTGACTAGCTGATCTAGATAAGGTTTTTAACTCCCAAATATGAAAAATAATGAACTGCTAGAGGCAAAGCACAACTTGTTGGGTGTAGCTATCATATTTTATTTTGGTCTAGAACTTAGAAAATAAAATTCTACTCAACAGTGCACAGCAGAGCCTGGCATGCTACCCGTGGCATATTTGATATGCCAAAAACAGTAACAAAAAGTCTCACAATGGAGACGTTACTGGTGCCCGCTCGAGCAAATTGATGAACAACAGAATGACAGTGCTACAGTGCTACTCAATAGTGAATTTTTTCTTCTTAGAGAGTTTCATGGTAATTTTTTAAATGTTTTAATATTAAGGTACTTGCTTTCTTCAGAGCCTACTATGTACAAGCAATATATTTAGCACTAGCAATATAAAATGCATGACAGTGTTTTATTCTTGATGAGGACAGTGGGAGAGACAGCTCAATAGACAATAATTACAAACACGATAAGGATATATTTTATTATTACGTTCTTTACCCAGTGATTTCTCTTGGTAGCAGTGATATAAGAGAGTAAAGAAGAGACAGGGTTGGGAAGCTACAAATCATGAATGACTGAGGCAGTTGTTCATGTCTATGAGAATCTTTCGAAAGTTCTTTACCTTTCCATCATGTATCAACACCAAAACACCAGAATTTTTTGCTTGTTTTGGGGCCACACCCAGTGGTGCTCAGGGCTTACTCTTAGCTCTCTGATCTGTGATCATTCTTGGCAGTACTCAAGGAACCATACATGGTGCCAGGGATCAAACCCAGCTGGCAGCATTCAAAGGCAAGTGCCTTCCCCATTGTATTTTTTTTCCAGCCCCACACCAGAATATTTTTTTCTCAGTGAGGCATTTTAGTTATTATAATAAAACCTTATATATTGGTCCTGCTTTATAATTGGTTCCTAAAATTATATACTGAGAGAAACTTCTCATTCCCCCATGCCCTAAAGGAATGATTACCCATATAATCCTATCAAAAATATTGGTCACCTTGCATGCTCCAATTGGATGTCTATAAACTCTTGGCTTTAGAAGGTCCTTATTAATAGGCCACATGGCTTTATGGATAGATCTACTATTTGAGAGGGATTGATGATACATAACATTAGAAGGAAAAAAGTTCACTCAAGCTATGCTTATGGTGTTTCAATTCCATTTCTTAGCTAGTTGAACTGGTGGTTGGTATGATTGTTTTGCTTTATTTGGGGGCTAAACCCAGGTGTGCTCAGGGGCTGTTCCTGACTTTGTGTTTGGGGGTTGCCCCTAGTGGTGCTTGGGTGACCAGGCGACCTCCTACATGAAAAGTAGTCTATTGTTAAGTTATCTCTCCAACCCTGATATTCTTCTTTCTGCTAGCTCACAAGTCATATTTGTGTACTCGTTCTGTCCTCGGCACCACAATAAGTGGCCTTAGGACACTTCTCCGGTAGTTCATACCATCCCCGCCCCTGTGCCAGGACTGCTGATATGGCCAAACAAACAAGCAGAACAAAACATAAAACATTTCAAGTAACATTTGACATCAAGTAACATTTCAACATTTAAAAAATTTTTCTGCTTTGGGTCCAGTCATTAGCTGAATATGAACTACTCCTACCCACATGCATGCAACAAAGGGTTTCTCCTCACCAGTCGTTATGGCCAGTTTTGGTTCCCCGTACTTTTGTTATTATTTGGGAGCTTTAAAAATTAGTTGTTAATGCAGTTGCTTCAAAGATAATGGTTATTTTAAGTGTGAATGTTTCCTCTTTACAGTTTCTCTATTACACTCCTTTTGAAATTAGAGTTATTTGAAGACCACCAAAAGAGTCTGTCTTAATATTTTTAAGTGGTGCTTGGTAATATTTTTAACTATCTGGGGGCAAAATTTTTCACTTTCCATATTCTATAATTTTATCTATTATAGACCAAGAATAATTTTAGCTTTTTTGAAAGTTTAAAAGGTAATTCTAATTTTAGTGATTAAAGTACTAGTAGGTCATTAGATCAGAGTAGCTATTTGAATTTAAAAGTATTATAGTGATTATGATTACAAATTCATTTGCAGACAGTTTCCTTTTTTGGGTGGGAGGAGGGGTTTATGCCACAAAGGGCAAGTACTCAGGGCTATTCCTGGCTCTGTGTTCAAAACTGACCCTGATGGTGCTCTGGAGATCATATGTGGTGCTGAAAATTCAAACAAGGGTGGACATGATGCAAAGCTAGAGCCTTAACCCCTTTAAGGGGTTAGCTAGAGCTATCTCTCGCCCCCACCCCACCCCAGAAGTCTGTCTTCTAAGCCTTCTTTTAGCAAAAGAATTTTGGAAAAACTTGACTTTTGAGTTAAAGCTCTTGGTTTTGCTATCATCCATGATAACTAAAACTCTCTGAGTTTTTAGAATCAGATTGACAAGTATCTGTTGACAACTAGGAGGCTTGTAGGAGATAATTAGAAAGGAATGATGCAGTCTATCAATATCTATTGTGATCACAAATTCTAATATGAGGGAATGGGAATTGTGTAACTTTATGTCCCATGGTTGCCTTATTCACAAGGGGTAAATAAAGCAGATATTTTAGTCCCACTTATAAATTTAATAAGTCATTATTTTTTTGTTTTTAGGCCACATCTGGCTTGGTACTTGGAGACAGTACTGGGTATCAAACCCAACCCCTTTTCATGCAAAGCATACTGACTAGCCCTTTAAGTTATTTCCTCAACCGGGGCCAGAGCGATAGCACAGCGGGTAGGGCATTTGCCTTGCACGCGGCCAACCCGGGTTCGATCCCCAGCATCCCATATGGTCCCCCAAGCACTGCCAGGAGTAATTCCTGAGTGCAGAGCCAGGAGTAACCCCTGAGCATCACTGGGTGTGACCCAAAAAGAAAAAAAAAAGTTATTTCCTCAACCCCTAAACGAGTCATTCTTACCATATTTTGTGTCAGTTAATCTTTCTTCTTATTCCTGTATGATCAGTGAAGAGCTTACTGCTTGCATAAGCTCTTACTCTGTCATTAGACAGCTGTTAGAAATTACTCCCATTACTATCCTATTTTTTCTTATCCAATTATAATTCTATTTATTGAATACTCATAAAAATCTAATATAAAGGCATTTTGGTGAGTGCAAATTATGAGATATCTTGTTATCATTTATCAAGTTTTATTTCCCCATTAAATAACTCTGCTTCAAAATAATAATTTCAAATACTAAAATAATATTAAATATATATTCATAAAATGCATAGGAAATTGTCAAGTAGTACATAATATTTTTGTGTACACTTTATCCACTTTCCCTAAATGATCCTGTCTTATATAAAAGGTAGTGCAATAGCAAAACCTGGAAATACATTGGTATATCTCACAAATCTGTAGTCAGATTTCACCTATTTTATCTAGATTCATGTGTATCATGAATGTGTATTATGTGTATTATGTATGTTTAAAATATGTTTTATGTGTTTTATATATAAACATATTTATATGTTTTATATAATATTTAATATATAAAACATGTATGTATTATATATATACATATATGTATGTGTGTAGACCTCTGCGGTTTTTAAAATTTTGGTTTTTTGGGCCATCTCTGGCAGTCCAGTTCTGGTTTAGTGCTGTTCTGGCCCATTACCATACTGCTCTGGGGGGACAGTATGGTGCCAGGGACTGAACTTGGTGTTCCCACATGTAAAGTATGTACTCCGCCTTTTGAATTCTCTCCACAATCTATACAGTTTATGTACAATAGTTTTGTCTGACTACCACCATAGCAATCAAGATCCCAACTGTTTCATATTCACAGAGATTGCCAAAATATTACCCTTTTAAACCAGCCCTCTCTTCCTGATCCTTAAGCCTCATTAATATAATGTCCATCTTTGAAATATTGTCATCTTTGAAATTTTTTAATTTGCCAGAGTGATAGTTAAATAAAATGGAATCATATCATAATTAGCCATTGAGAGGTTTCTTTTTCCATCTGGCATAATTTCATTGTGATCCCTCCATATTATTAGATATATCCTATTTTTTTTTGTTATTACAAATGACTCGCTTTCTTAGAGCAACAGTAAATATTTGTCTAACTATATGAATAACATTGAAAATTAGTTTGAAAAAAGTAATTTGTTTGAATTTAAGAGCTCAGTTTGAATTGCTAAATTTGTATTCACTGTTACACAGCACATGTGAAATCTCAACTTTGATCATTTGTTGCCAAAGTGTGAGGACTAATAAGGAGTGCAAGTATGAGTGTTAGGAGACCCCATTCTTCTGTCTGCTTCTAGCTCACTCTTGGCCCACATGTTTGTCATTCCATCCCTTTGTATCACATCCTTTGTGGCCAAGAGCTAAATAGTTGAGAGGGTGATTAGGTGGAGTAAATGAGTCAGAAGACAAAATACAAATTTCCCTGTGCCATATCAAACAAAAATAAACATGGAAAGTACAAATTTTATTTGTTTTGGTTTTGGGGCCACATCTGACTATGCTTAATGCTTGCCTTCTGGCTCTGTATTTAGGGTTTGAGGGACCATATGCGGTGCCCAGGATCAGACCCAGGTGGGTGTCATACAAGACAATGTCTGACCCACTCTACTATCTCTCTGGCCCCTAAAGTATACATCTTAACTATTCTTGTGTTTGGTACAATGAGATTGGGAATAGGAGAGGGAGTTTTATTGTTCTTATTTTTTAACTTTTCATATTTCATCATCATCATCATCATCCCGTTGATCCTCAAATTTCACAAGTGGTCTCAGTAATGTCTCCATTCCTCCTAGCCCTGAGATTTTAGAAGCCTCTCTTTACTCATCCTTTCCAATGGTGCTGCATTGGAGGCTCTTTCAGGGTCAGAGGAATGAGACCCATCGTTGTTACTGTTTTGGCATATGAATATACCATAGGGAGTTTGTAAGGCTCTCCCATGGGGGCAAGAAACTCTCAGTAGCTTGCCAGGTGCTCCCAGAGGGAGAACTAGGTTATAAGATATCGCGAGGCTGTAAAGTGACTGCGCAATTCCGGGAGCTTGGTTTTATAGTCTCTGGATGTTGGCTGTTGGTGGGATTACATGGCGCTGGGGGCAGTCCCTGGGGGTGACCGCCTAGCTACTGGAAAATGGGGGATCTGGGCGGAAGAAGCCCAGTCCCAATCTGAGCAGGCTTGGAGATCTCAGCCCCGGGTCCCACACACCTGGGTTCCTCTGCTATGCGTGAGGCTTGTCCGAACATGTGGTGAGGGGCCTTGAGCATGATAGTGGCTGGGCTCTGGAGGCTCTGGAGGTCTTTGGCTACAGGGGCTCTGCTCAAGGTGGGCAGGGAAACTGATACCCACCCCCTCCAATGGGCCCTGGTGAAGACAGCCAGGCGCAGGGGCAAGAGTCTCTTATATTTAATACTTGTTATTTTTTTGTATGTGTATTTATAATTTGTGCATATTAAAATTGTGTATATATTAAGTTATCCAAAGCTTTGGAACATGGCATATTTGAGATTTTAGGATAACGAGCTACACACAAAGTCTGCAGGAACCACACTTGAGTTTCTGAGAACTCTGTTCAAGCTGTGCATTCTGCTGAGTCTGAGGGACTGAGGTCAGGGCAGGTGGGTGGAGCTGTCTTAACCATGCTGGTACAGTGGAGACAAGATCCGGAAGGGTTTTGTCTCCACTACACTTGAGCTTCCAAAAACTCTGGCATGGGAGCTGGGGTCAGGGCATGTGAGCCTGAAGGTGTACATTCTGTCATGAATTCTAATTTGTAGTAAACTTACATGTCATTCCTATCTGCAGAAATACAGATTTACTGTTTGCTGCCTGACCTAGAAGAGCATGGAGTAGTAATATCAACTGAACTTAAGAACTGCTAGAGGATATGTTGTAAGAGAGAGGACACATTCATTTTTAATAGCGACTGAAACTTGTACCTTTCTGATCTTTTACTACTCAAGTGCTAAGATACATTATTAAATGAAAATCATAAAATGACTTTGTAACTATTTCTAGCAAAGATGAAAAGCTTTCCTCTTTCTTCCTGGTGTTTGTAGTTTTATTTGTACTCCTAAATGTAAACATTTAAAGTAGAATTATTCAATCCCCAGGAAACTGCTTTTTCTGGATATATTTAAGTTTTGGTTTTGATTTTTTTTTCCCCAGCAGTAAAATTTTTGCAGCTTGTTGATCCTGCTTTGAGCAGAAGTTTCAGTATTTGTAATGTCTCTTCCAATAATTTGGTTTTTTTTTCTTATTTTAATATTTGTTGAAAGGTGTAGGACCAGAAAAAGTCCTATGTAACATAAACAAGCATTTAATTAAGGAGTTATACCTATGATACCGGAGTATGTGAAGTGAAACAGAGATGCCTAACCAGCCAAAAAAAAACTATTTATCGCTTCATAGACCTCAGTGTTCATAAATATTATTACTTTTCCAGCACTTCAGAGGAGCAATGAAATGTCAAGTATTACTTTTCCCTACTGTTAGAATTTAGAAAGTTTTTTCCTAATAGAACTTTGTAATGAAGTTGATATTTAAGAAAAGCAAATATACCTGAAAATTTTAACTGAAGTAGGGTCAGAAGGAACTTCTATTCAATATAAAAGGTATCTCAAAAGTGAAGCAAAGAAAAAGGTTTTATCCTTCGGAAGTTGAAATTTTACTCAGAATAAGCCACAAAATTTTGCTACATATTTATTGAATGCCTGCTGTGGGGTGTGCACTATAGAGTATTTCCTTGTATTATCTTCAGTTTTTTTTTTTTTCCTGGAAACAGAAGCTCAGTCAGATTGTTGTACAAGTGTGTCATGTCTGATAAAACCTGTTTTCTCTCTAGTACTTTACAATCAGATAAAACTTTGCATTAAAGTATTTATCCCCTGCTCCCCAGTTTCTTATTTCACCCCACCCCTACCCCCACCTCATCACTTCCTTGTTTCCCTCTGTTGATGTTGTGATGACCAGCAGTGGCATTCATGCTTTGCTGTGGCGCTCATAGAATTGGCTTGCTGTTCTCCAGGAGTCGCATTCCACCAGCTGTGGTTCTTTTACAGGAGCTGCTGGAGGCCACACTCTTTAGTGGAGTAGTGCTTATGTGCACCTACTGGAGGATTCACCCCAGGTCATGGTGCTTAAACCTCTTCCTAGTTACAGACCTCATGTCTAGGCAGGTAGCATCTACCCTTGGACTCAGGACTTCACGTTTGCAAGATGGGTTCTTTAGCCACTGAGCCTTGACTAAAGAAATTGAGGCTTTGAATTTTAATGAAAGGGGTCAATTTTGGATTTGGGGGTTTTGTTTATTTGAGGGGAGCCACACTCTGTGGTGCTCTGGCCCCTCCTGACAGTGCTTGAGAAGTGAACGTGAGTCTCCTGCACTTAGCCTATGGAGCGATGGCTCTGGCCAAAAGGGAACAATTCTGACAGTCAAGCAGTCACAAAATACTTGAGAAAAGAACCTTCCTCTCTTTGAATTCACTGAGGTCTTCTTCAAATTCAAAGCCCTGACCCTTCTAAAGAAATTCCTTTTTTTTTAATCCGTTGTGCTGAATAATTACTTGTACACTTGAAAAGTTATGTTGCACTACGTTCATTCTGAACATTTTCAATCTTCTCTTTGTTTTTTTAATTCAGTATTTGCTAAGTAACACAAAGGTTTTTTTTTTTTTAATTTTTATTAGTGAATCACTGTGAGGTACAGTTACAAACTTATGAACTTTCATGTTTGCATTTCATTTACATTCCTCCACCAGTGCCCATTCTCCTTTACTGTTTCCAGTATCCCTCCCACCACCCCCACCCCAACCCCCACCACCCCCACCCTACCTCTGTGGCAGGGCATTCCCTTTTGTTCTCTCCTGTTGGATGTTGTAGTTTGCAATAGAGGTTTTGAGTGGCCATCATGTTCGGTCTATAGTCTACTTTCGGCATGCAGCTTTCAACCCGAGTAGGTCCTCCCAACATTCTCTACTAGGTGTTCCCTTCTGTATCTCAGCTGTCTTTTCCCCTAGCATGTGAGGTCAGTTTCCAAGCTGTGGGGCAGACCTCCTGGTTCTTATCTCTACTACTCTTGGGTGTTAGTCTCCCATTCTGCTACTCTATATTCCATGTATGAGTGCGATCTTTCTGTCTGTCTCTTTCTTTCTGACTCATTTCACTCAACATGATACTTTCCATGAAGTTTTAATGAGAACTGTAACCAAACAAGACCCAGAGTTCCTGTACCTTCCCTGCCTCCCAAAGGAGTTTATAAAATGATAAATATTCCAGCCTTCTATACACAAAAGTTTTAAAGTGAATTCAAAGAGAGGAAGGTTCTTTTCTCAAGTATTTTGTGACTGCTTGACTGTCAGAATTGTTCCCTTTTGGCCAGAGCCATCGCTCCATAGGCTAAGTGCAGGAGACTCACGTTCACTTCTCAAGCACTGTCAGGAGGGGCCAGAGCACCACAGAGTGTGGCTTCCCTCAAATAAACAAAACCCCCAAATCCAAAATTGACCCCTTTCATTAAAATTCAAAGCCTCAAATTCACAACCCAATTGGTATCCATATGGTCAAGTTTGCAGGAAAGAATGAGAGAGTTCTCAGTCGGCTTGAAATGTCTTGATGGAGAGGTAATCAGTATATTGAAAAGAAGTAGTCTAGGATTTCCTGAAACAGGAAGGGTTTTACAGAACAGCTGTTATATGAGTCAAGATGAGGAAAATCTAGGCTGCACAAAACCTCCAGGTCTTTTGTTAGTATTATTATATTTTATTCCCTCAAATGTTGATATTTGTCTGTTATTTTTATTACTCTTTGTGACCTACTGATTCTGTAGGGTTTTAATTGTGGTAATGTTATCAAATTGTTCTTTGTGAAAGTATTAGCCAAAGAAGTTAAAAGTTTGGCTCTAGAGAGGTTGGCCAAAGGCCTTGGGCACGTGCTTTGCATTTGCGAATTCTGGGTTTGATCCCAGGCACCAATAGGCGTGGCTTCTAGACATAGAAACAGCACCTGAGCACCATACACCACTTGGTATGCTCCCCACCTCAAAAGAAAAATGTTTAAAGTTTAGATTGTTGATGTTTGATTGTTTTTAAGAGAATTTTCCAGTCATTGTTTTCATTTCTTTCAATTTCTTGTACAAAGAAGCCAAGGTCCAAAAGCTGTCAATGTGCCATGCTTTATGTTGGATTCTGTAAGCATTGAACCAGGGTTGTGGTTTCTGCTCTAAAGCCCTAGGTAAAACATGCACGAAAGTCAGTGGGAGAAGAATGATAAAGCTCACTTATATTTCCCTTCACTGTGTTTCTTCATTGGTATTGGGAAAGAAATGATTGAAGGAATATGAAGTAATGGAAATAACAAAGATGGATATGAACAAGAATTTATTTAGATAAGGAATATGGAAACTTTTCTTCAGAAAGTTCATCTTTCTGAAGTGAGGCTACTTAATTTCAGGAGATGTTTATGTACTAGCCATCTTTGTAATGTAGTATGAAGATGGCAAAGTTAATAAAATGTCAACCTGTGAGATAATAGTGACAATCTAACTTGTAAGTTTAGATTTATTCATACATTCTTCCTCTAACTGGCCTTTTAACTGAAGTGAAATTGATGGGCTATGGAGAGTTGGAATTGGGATGCCGTTGGTTGACTGTGATTATTATAATATATTTCAACCTTGAAACTGAGCCCTGTATGACAGAGGAAGGCAGCTGAGACATAAGAAAATGCCGGAGAGACAAAATAACCTTCAGCTACTCTATAAAAGAAAGATTAAGCAGTTCTAAATGTAAATGCCAAATTTTATCACACAGCCATTTCCTGGGATTTTAAATGATCATAACTGCTTTCCTGGCTTCAGAAAAGCATTTCAATTCTGAATGACTTAAAGAGTATCTGTTGTGGGAGTGGCGAGAGAGTTCAAAAGTAGTAGAGAATATGTCCTGAATGAGTAGGACCCTCAGTTCAATTCCTGCACCTCATACCCAACTGCCATCCTTTCCTCCAACACTCATGGTGACCCTGGTGACCCTGGGGCTGCTGAGTGCCAAACCATCAGACCTGTGCCACATGCCAAGAGCATCAGTGGGTCCCTGTTGAATACTACTAAATATGCCCTTATTTTTTTTTAAAAGAAAAAAGTAGTTGATGTCTTACTTGACACTTTTTTCTAGTTGCTTGAATCAGGAACTATAGAACAGGGTATTTTAAGTTTGTTCCCTTGAGTTTCTTTTTTGTATAAGGATTTTCCTCCCATGATCCTAACCATATAGGTACATAAAATAGATATAAAAATAAGTTACTGGTAATAAATCATAAATAACTTTATTTTAAGACACATTTCTTCAAAGTTGCCTGGCCCTCACTGTGGTTGTGGCCCTCAGCTTGAAAGCTAAAATATATAGTATGTGCAAATAAAATTAAGTTCCAGATTTAAAAAGAAATGCCATGTAAAAGCAAAAGGCTTAAGTTTAACTTAGAGTTTCTATAGTCAAGTTTGAAAGAGGGTTTAGACTTTCTAGTATTTAAAGGTTATATTTATTCAGTTTTGATTTTTTGGGTGGGATCATACCCAATGATGCTCGGGGGGTACTTCTGGCTTTGTACTCAGGAATTACTCCTGTCAGTGCTCGGGGGACCATATGGAAAGTTGGGAATCGAACCCTGGTCAGTCACAAGGCAAATGCCCTCCCCTCTGAACTATCACTCTGACCCACTTTCTAGTGCTTTTAAACTCATCCTGGTGAATTACCCCTCTTTTACCTCTCTCAAAAGAAATTAAAAGCCAGTGTGGCCAGAAAGATAACACAATGGTAAGGCACTTTCCTTGCAAGTATCTGACTTGGGGTCAATTTCTGGCATGCTACATGGTTTCCTAAGCCTGACAGAAGCAAATTCTTAGCAGAGCTAGGTTTGGCTCAAAAGCAAAATACAAAAATTCAGCCAAAAGGAGAAAATCAGTGAGCAAAAATGCACTGTTCTTTCTTTAATATTAAAGTATTTAACCACGACCCTAATCTGTTATTCGAATTTCTGTCCTTGCCCATTTTATTCTACCCTTTCTACTAGTCACAGTAGTAGAATTTACCAGAAAATTCTAAATTATAATCAGTTCTTTTGTGTTTTAGAGGGTCTTCATTATAGACACATAATTGAACCTCAGCTATCACTCCACTACCTTTACTACCTCTCTTTTTTAATCTTTCCTTCTGGGCAGTTTTGTTTACTTAATACGGCTATGTATATACTTAGTACTTCTATTCTCCTAGTAAAATTTTGTTGAGTGTCTTACTTTTCTGAACTGGTTTCTTCATCCTTATAAGAAAGATAGTGGATTTAATGAAACTTGTAATTGTTTAGTGATTCCTAATTTGCATATAATTTTCCATATAATTGTCATTTCATCTTTATAACAACCCTTTATTGTATGAGTGCTGGAATTAAACACTTTGTACAAATAAGAAACTCAAAATCCATGTACGTTAGATGATTTGTGTGACAATTCTAAAAATTATTTTCCTTTCTCTCCTTTTTTCTCCTTCCTTCCTTCCTTCCTTCCTTCCTTCCTTCCTTCCTTCCTTCCTTCCTTCCTTCCTTCCTTCCTTC
Organism: Sorex araneus; assembly: GCF_027595985.1. NCBI lineage: Eukaryota > Metazoa > Chordata > Mammalia > Eulipotyphla > Soricidae > Sorex > Sorex araneus. The sequence continues at coordinate 97,714,359 of NC_073304.1, read as the reverse complement.
CTCCCTCCCTCCCTCCCACCCACTGATACTGAGGACTTATTCCTGGCTCAGTGCTTAGATATCACTCCTGACAGTGCTCAGAGATCCATATGTGGTACAGGGTATTGAACCAGGGTTGACCACTAACAAGGCAGATAATCTTAACCCCTGCACTATCTCATTGACCCTATCTCAAAAAATTTTTTAATCTCAGAAAATATCATTTATAACAAGATCCTCAAAAAGAAAATAATTTAGTATCTAAGAAAATATAAGCATAACTCTGGGGCTGGAGTGATAGCACAGCGGGTAGGGCATTTGCCTTGCACGCGGCCGACCCGGGTTCGAATCCCAGCATCCCATATGGTCCCCTAAGCACTGCCAGGAGTAATTCCTGAGTGCAGAGCCAGGAGTAACCCCTGTACATTGCTGAGTGTGACCCAAAAAGCAAAAAAAAAAAAAATATATATATATATAAGCATAACTCTAGATGAAAAATTTTATGTTATAAAATCAAAGAACATATAGATGGAGAATTATTTTGAAAGTACATTTTATATTATAAAAATTTTTTTGTTTGTTTGTTTTGCTTTTTGGGTCACACCCGGTGATACTCAGGGGTCACTCCTGGTTTTGCACTCAGGAATCATTCCTGGCAGTGCTCGGGAGACCATATGGGATGCTGGGAATCGTACCCGGGTCGGCCGCGTGCAAGGCAAACGCCCTACCCGCTGTGCTATCACTCCAGCCCCTTATATTATAAAAATTTATATTATAAAAAATTTTATATTATAAAATCAAAGAACATGTAGATGGAGAAGTATTTTGAAAATACATTTCAGTGTACATTGGAAGACTCATAATGTGAAAATGTCATTTTTTTCCAGTTTGATCCATGAAATTATGCTAAATCTAGTCAAAATCCAACAAGCTGTTTTATGATCCAGATATATCACTCTTAGGTATTTATCAATAGACTAGAATAAACATTAATTCAAGAAAATACATGTGCCTCTGTGTTCTTAGTAATATTATTTATAATAGTCAAGAGATGAAAAGCCCTAAGTGCCCAGCTGTGAATAACTAGAAAATGGAGTTGCAATATACATATACATATATACATACACACTCAATAGAATACTGCCTTACTATTAAGACCTTGAGGGTTAGGGAGATGGTTGAAGTGGTAGAATGCTTGAAGTGGCCTAGCATGTTCAAAGCCTTAAATTCAATCTCTTGACATTGGAGTCCTCTTCTACTCCCTGCATAGCCAGGTGTGACCTCGGTGCTCCTTAAACAGTACAGCATTGCTGGGCGGTAGCTCTTAATAGCCCTGGGACCCCTGAGGTCCTCTGACTGTGACCCCTATTTGAAAATGTTAAATTTGGGGTCAAGATGTATGTCAATGATAGAGCATGTTCTTTGCATATAGAAGAGGCTTAGTTTGATTTTCAGCACCAAAAAAGAAAAAAATAGATGGTGCCTTTTTTTTTTTTTACAACAGGAATGAAACTTGAGGTTATTAGGGCTAAGTGAAATAAGTCTGAAAATTTAGAATGTGTCTCTCACATGTGGACTATAAATAATCTAAACAAATAAAGTAGCAAATCAGTAGAGCTAACTTCCTAGACTCTGAAAAATGATTGCTACTGAGTGTGGGAGGAGGTTATAGGGAAAGATAGAGGGGGTCAATGAGGATAACATAGAAATTTGATGGTGGGTGTGGTGAGGCATAAGCACATACAAAGCTGTGAAGCTGTACTCATACATTTTTACTCATTGTCCTCTTCACCCCTACCCCAAAACAGCATTATGAGAGGTGAATACATCTGAGCCTGTGAGATCTACATTCTCTCTGCTATCTGCACGAATATCTTGTTTATAGGAAATTTGGCCAGTGCATATAATTTTATATGCTGAAACATAGCAACATAGAACAGTGAAAAGTGAAGAGTGCAGTAGAAAAGTTTTTATGTTTTCTAAGGGAGGTCAGCCATTCAGGTCTCTGAGGGAAGAGGTAACAAGTACTCTCCTACTAAGTTTTCTGTGAAGATTCTTTACATTTAATTTTTTTCCCTGCGATTCTTCTGATCATAATTATCTTTCTGGATAGATGTAAAGACTTAATTTGTTACTTAATGTGATCTACCCTTGGAGGTGTTCCAGGATTATTTGAATAGAATGTGTATCCTGTTATGGATAGGGGAAAATTCTGTTAGCTATAGTTAATTGTGTTACTTATATCTCTTTCTTTGCTGATCTTTCTAAATATTCCATTAATAGTGTGTAGCACTGCACTGTAGCACTGTCGTCTCGTTCATCAATTTGCTCGAGCAGGCACCAGTAACGTCTCCATTGTGAGACTTGTTGTTACTGTTTTTGGCATATTGAATATGCCATGGGTAGCTTGCCAGGCTCTGCTGTGCGGGCAGGAGACTCTCAGTAGCTTGCTGGGCTCTCTGAGAGGGATGGAGGAATCGAATCTGGGTCGGCCAAGTGCAAGGCAAACGCCCTACTCGCTGTGCTGTTGCTCCAGTACATTAATAGTGTGAGAAGTATTAAAATTTTTTAGTGTAGAACTGTCTCTTATTCTGTCAATTTTTGTTTCATAATTTTTGATGGCCTGTTATTAGATAAAAACATCAATTTTAATGATTTGGTATATTGAGTCTTTTGTTTATATAAACTATATACTCTGATTTTTAATAAGAAAATGTTTTAAAGAGCAATTAGACTTTAAGTTAATATGCTCTTCTCCATCTTTTAAGTTAAATATTCAAAATAACCCTCCATGGTAAATATTTTAGTTGTGACTTATTTTACAAACATTAACAAATAATTTATTGCTTATTTCATAGTTTTGTGGGAAAAATATTATTTTTAACTGATGAAACAATCTTTGTATGTGAATAAAACAATAAGAGTAATATTGTTTCTCCCATTTTAAAATAAAAACCAATAGAGCAGAAACTGTTGAGTTAGTTAATAAAACAGGTCATTCTTGCCATTTTAATATTTTTATTTTTGTTGAAATAAGTGTTCCATTTGCAGACATACCTATAAAATATAAAGTCTGATTCACTGCTGAAAATTTTCAATTCTGTTTGTGACTAAATGATATTTTATTCAGCACTCTGCTGGAATTTACTGGCCTACAGTCTTGATTTTTTGTTTGTTTGCTTTGGTGTTAAGGTGAATCAGTTTTCAGTTTTAAATAATTCCATGGTAACCTACATTAGAACAGTTTCTGCTTAAGTGAATAAGAAAATGACAAGTCTGTTTGAGGAGTGAGAGTTAATTAAACAGAAGACCATGGATTACTTTTTCCCCAAGACAGTTATTATCCACAAACACTACAAAAATTAAGATACAAAAGAATTTATTGGTTTTTTATTTTTAGCTCATGGTACTCAGGGTTTACTCCTGGCTCTTTGTGCAGAGATCACTCCTAGCACATTCAGGGGACCAAATGGGGTGTCAGAAATTGAACCGAGGTTGGCTCTGTGCAAGGAAAGTAGTATTGCTAGTATTGCTACAGCCCCACAAGAACCAATAATTATATAATATAAAATATACAATATATCACTTTATCACTGTATCACTGTCATCGATTTGCTCGAGTGGGCATCAGTAACGTCTCCATGGTGAGACTTATTGTTACTGTTTTTGGCATACCGAATACACTACAGATAGCTTGCCAGGCTCTGCCATGTGGGTGAGATACACTCGGTAGCTTGCCGAGCTCTCCAAGAGGGTGGAAGAATCGAACTTAAGTCGGCTGCATGCAAGACGAACACCCTAGTTTTTACGCTATCGCTCCAGCCCCAATATACAATATAATAATACATAATACAATTTCTGTCATTTTTTCTTACTCAGCAGTGGTTATTATTGTTTGGTTTTAATTTTTTGTTCGGTTTGGTTTTAGGGTCATGCCCAGCAGTGCCCAGGAGTCATTCCTGGCAGTGTTTGGACTGCCATATATATGCCAGGAATTTTACTGAGGCCTTCTGCATGCAAACATGTGTTCCAGCCCTTTGAGTTATCTCCCTGGCTCTACTGTTGGCTATTTGAATATAAAACTGTTATGGATAAGAAAGCATATACTTAATGATAACTTGTAAAATTGTCCATTGAAGTTGTTATTTACCAGGAAAGGTTCTGACCATCAAGATAGCTTGTGTGCATGAACCATGAGATCAGTTTAAAGGAGAGTCTCTTAATCAAGGTTATTAAAAGTTGAGAATGAATACTATTTAATGACTCTACTGTTTTATTTCTCACTTGATTTATCTTAGAAGTACTTTTGGACCTTTGCCTACTTTACTAGTTTTCATTTATTGGTAGTAATTAATAGTTAATGAACTGAAATTTGATGTCAACTGTTCTGTTAACTATGCCATTTTATTTTTTAAATCCTGTTTTTCAAATTGAAAGTATTATGTATTTGTATCTAGATACTTTGTAAAGCTTCTTTTCTTAATGGGATATAAGTATAAAATGCAGTTATTTTACTCTCCGATAGCCACAAAAGAAGCAGAGCTAAGTCCAGAAATTCATGTACAGTGGCAAACTGCACTTGAGTCTTTTACTTGGGCATAAAATAAGGTCTCTTGACTCCATGTTAATCCATTATCTGTTATACTCTATAGAAAGAACAATAATTATAAATTATTTCATTTCATTACAGTGAATTCTTGTTTTCATAGGTCTGGCAAATTTTTGGTCACCTTTTTTTTTATTTAATGAAAATGAAAAAGAAATAATAACTACTGGATTTTCTGTACTTTCCTTACTGGAGTTTACTATATGAGACTTGGGTACAGTGGTCCTCTATGGATTGGATTGGTTGTTGAAGTACAGAATAATTTCTACCCCCAAAGATTGAAATACTCTTGTCTGATCTACAGGTATGGATAATGTGATGTATAAGCTAGGTTTGCTGAGGACACTGAACAAAGGGTTTTGCTTTTCCTATTAAAGAGAAAAAGATGTAGGGCCAGAGGATAGTAGAGAGAGTAAGACTTTGCCTTACATGTGGCCATACTAGGTTTGACCCCTGGCATTCCATAGGATCCCTGAACCCACTAGTATTAATCCCTGAGTGCAGAACCAGGAATAAGGAATAAGTACCTAGGTGTGACTCAAAAACAAAAAAAATAAAACAATGAGATAAAGATATAACTAGGATTGTCTCTTTTCCTGCCTCAGATGCAAAGGTAACATCTGCTTCAATAGTAAGCAACATTGAAGCAACAAACCAGCACACTTAATAGAGCCAATGGCAGAGACTTTGATGAACTTGATTCTCTACCAACCCTAGACTTCCTACCTTTGTACTTGCCATATGGGGAAAAAATTAATTCTCTATGTGTTTGTCACAAAGAAGTCAGATTTTTAGTTACTTTTAAACAAATACAAACAATCTGTCTTTCTGTCTCCTCTTTCTCAATTTTTAAATGGTTTAATGAATCTCTATTTTCTAGCTTCCTTAATAATTAGTGTTTGTACTTTCTTGCACTTTCTCTCTTAGTAATTAGACCTCAAGGAATTATGTAATGAAAATAGGTTTTTTTTTTTTTTTAAAAAATTTGGTCTGATGTGAAAGTAGAAGTAATCAGAAAAGATTTCATGGAGGTGATATTAGTGGATGAAATAGGACAAGTGAAAAATAGAAGAGCATTTTTGGTCCTAACAAAGGCTTACTTATTTAAGAACATTAAAAATATTTTAAAAAATAAGATGATTATGGTTATAATATATTTTTTCAGTCAAGTGTCAGTAAATGAGTCTTAAAGAGATGAAGTCTGGTGCTGAATAACAAAGGAAGACATATCCTATTCCATGAAATTTGAAGCTGGGAGTATATAGGTAAAAGGAATTGAATAGTATGTCAAGAATTGGAAAAATAGCAATGACATGTAGCTTGCTACTGTGGCATTAGAGAGATAAAGCAGTAAACTGTGCCAAGGTCCAAATGATAGAATGCTACTTAAGACATGTGTGCTTGGATAGGGGCTATTAAGAGATGTTTCAGGACTGGAGAGGTAGCCCAGTTATCTGAGCACATGCTTTGCAAACAGGTTTGACTGCTGACGCCACATGGTCCCTGAAGAACCTCTTAGGGGGACCCCAGGGCACTGACAGGTGTGGTCTATGAGAGGGGCAACATGATTTGGTGCATAGGATGTAGAGAAACGAATCAGATACATAATAGCTTGCAGATATGTTAATTGCTATAGAAGTAGTAGAGCAGAAGACTGATTTGGGGCATGGGCAGAAGATATGCATCTTTTAAGTTTGAAGCGCTAATAGGAAATTCAGGTAGAAGTTGCCAATATGCCAAGTGGATGTATGAAACTGGATCTTGGTTGCAACTTGTCTTTATCTAAAATTGGCAAAGTTATGTCACATATAATTGACATATATTGAATTATATATGAAGTCTATATATGTATGCACATAACATTTTATCCTCATTTTTCATGAATCCTCTATTTTCACATTTGCCCATATACAATTCACAATTGTATATGAAGTCTGTGTATATGTATGCACATAAACCTTATCCTAATTTTTCATGGATCTCCTATTTTCACATTTGCTCACTTGCTAAATTTATTTGTAGCCCCCAAACTAACACTGTGCTTCATAGTCATTCACATGTGTGTACAGAATGACCAAAGGACCCAACCATCTGATACACCCTTAGTTAAGCTCAGAAAAGGTGCCACCCGACTTGTTTTTACTTCCCTGTTTGCAGTTCGTTGTGTGTCCTTTCAACAGTCTCCCTAATTTCACTTTCTTTTACATTTTTGTGCTCTTGGGGGGGTGATTTTTCTATAAATCATGTCCCTTAATGTGTCATGCCTAAAGTACTTTATAGTTTAGTCCTTAAATGTAAGAGGACTGTAACTATGCCTTATGAAGAAAATGCATGTGCTCTATGGATAATCTTTGTTAATGCATGATTCTACTGAAGCTATGAGTTTAGTTGTAGTAAACCATATATATGTGTATGTGTGTGTAAACTATATCTTTAAACAGAAATACACATTAAAAACAAGTTTATATATGATGTCCAGTGAAAATGTGACCAGAGATTTGTAGGAACCTAACCCTGTGCTTTCCTTTTCCTGAAAAAATTGAAGCACAGTATTTGCTATTTAAGTATTTATAGACACTTTTTATAACATTGATGCCCTGCATTTGTTCAATACAGATATTAGTGCCAATTTATACTGGAGATTGTGATAACAAGAAATATATAATTCTTGTTGGAAAAGAAATGCACATGAGACAAAAAGAGTTTGCTTTTTAGACCAAATGGATGATACCATTTGTAGGATTGTCATGAAGTGGAATATTTATGTAAAGCAGTGACACTGATGGACAGCATCTAAATAATTATCTACAGTACACTTGAGCATAACATGGTTGTCAGCATCTTATTGGTAAGCTGCTATCTTCCATTGTAGCTTGTTTTTTTTTTCCCTCTTTAGCAATCTTGGAGCATTTTCAGTCCTTCTCTTAGAGAAATTTATTTTACAATGGTGTTTATGTGTGAGGAGATTTTATAACTGAAGAATAGTGTTTGTGCATTCATATCTGTCAATTTGCTTGAATACAGCTTAAAAGGATTTTTTAACCTTTCATTCATAAATGATGGTTCATGTCAGCAGGGAAGTCTTAAAATGGCAGATATTATGCAAGAATAAGAATCACCCATATCTTCTGACATAACATCAGGGTTATGTTGAAAACTGACATTAAGCTTTATATCTCATTTTTTATTGTCTGCAAATCTGAGAGCAGGGAGTTGGCATTTACAGAGTCAAGGATAGGAAAAACACACAACTCTATGCAAATGACTTATGCTCCAAAGTGCTTCTCTGCTTGTTAGCATATATCTGTTTTCCAATCACCTTTCCCCTTGCTAGAGATGTGCTTTGGGTTATTACTAAAAAGCTCTTTGGTTGAGTATATAAAATTAAAAGGATAGAGACAGCATTTAGAGATGCTTCAGATTGGGATGATTGATTTTCTTTTGTTGGTAATATACTTCTAACTTGACTGCAGTTTCTAGCTAAGGTGCTAGGGTGATTCTTCTCATCTTCACTGCCAGCATTAGTTTTGTGTCATTAGCTGTAAATGAGATGAAACATTTTCATTCCCTTTCTTTAATTTTGGCATAGATGACCCTAATCTTCACTTTTAGTATGTAATTATCTTTTAGATCTCTTCTCTGTGATAATCATATTCTTTAATTATACAGCATTCACAAAGCAAAATATTTATAGTTGGAGTATTTTGTGAATTGGACGTTAAGCTTATTACAGTTTCAATGTGTTCCTTTGACTTGAAGCAACCTAATTTCCTAGGATTGTTTTGTAAGATTGAATAATCTTAGGGGCAGAGAGATAATATAGAGGTAAGGCACTTACTTTGTATGCAGTAGACTTTAGTTTGAATCCCTGGTACCATATTTGGTTTCCTGAACATGGTGAGGGATCCTTCCTGAGTATGCAACCAGGAATAACCCCTGAGCAATGGATGTGGACCCCAAAACCCCAACCCTCTGAAAAGTGGGAGGGGATTGGATGATCTTAATAGAGAATCTATGTTACCTTATTCCAATTTCATGCATGATATGGATATGTAATGATTTTGGAATTTTGGAGAACAGAGAGATAGTACAGCACGAAAGGGGTACAGCTGACCTAGTTTCTGTCCCTGGCACCACATATGGTTCCCCAATCTCACCAAGAGAGATTTATGAACACAGAACTAGGAATAAGCCCCAAGTACAGCCACATGTGACCCAAAATTTTTTTAAAAAATTATGGAAACTTCTTCAGTAAGTGCTATTTAAGGAGGAATACCCTCTTAAACCTTTAAGAATGTAGGGGGTTAACTAAAGAAATGAGAATATTTCTCCAGGAGCCTGAGTGTTAGTACAAGGGGTAGTATTGCACACTGCTGACCAACCCTGGTCAGATCTCTGGCACACATATGGTCCTCTAAGCCCCATCAGGAGTGAGCCATTCGTGCAGAGCCAGGAGTAAGCCCTGAGCACCACCCAGTGTGGCCAAAAAACACCCCTCTACCTCCCTCAAAGAAAGTATTTCTCTAAACTATCACCTCTCCAATGGATAATATATGCACCAGCCTTATGAGGCATCTCCCTAACCTAGCGTTAGTCCTTTCACTTGCTTATTTTTTAGCTTTGGACCAGATCTGGGTGATACTCAGGGCATACTCCTGGTTCTGTGCTCAGGGAATCACTCATGGTGGAGTTTAGGAGACTATATGGGGTTCTGGGGATCAAATCTAGGTCAGAAGACTGTAAGGCAAAAGCCCTACCTGCTGTACTGTCTCTTCAGCTCCTAAACTTTATCCTTGTTATATTCTCAGTGACATGTTGAATTGCATATTGTGTAACAGATAATAAATATTTGGCACTTATTTTGTTCAGCTGGGAAGCTTTTCGTTAACTTTGAAATTTTGTTTTATTTATTTATTTTTTAACCACTGATCCACTGGATCCCAAGACTGAATAAGAAATTTCTTTTACTTAATATCATTTCATTAAGACCTAGTATCTCTAAATGCTGTTAGATATTTCATACATTAATTGATTTTATCCCTAAAATAGTCCCATAAGAATAGGCTTTGTTATTTTTATTTCATATCCAAAAACACTGAGGAGACCAGAGAGGTAGTGCAGTAAATAGGACACTTGCTTACTTTGCACACGGCTGACCAGGATTACATCTTCAGCATCACATTTGGTCCCTGAGCACAGAGCCAGAAGGAAGTCCTGAATATCATGGTGTGGCCCAAACTTAAATAAACAAAAAGGACCACCAAGGATAGGAAAGTTTAGTTGTATTGTGATCAATTTTTTAGGATATCTATTTAATTCTAAAATTAATTCTCCTAAACACCACTAGTGATGCTTAGATCTCAAGACATTTTTTATGTTTAGACCACATGACAATTTAAAATCTCCTGATTCCTTTGAGAAAATTGCTTCAACTCAAAGGCATTGAATTATACTAGAATATTTCTGGTTAGTCATCTGTGGATTATCATGGGAGATAGACATCTCACTATTTCTAAATGCACTGAGAATACTTGATTCTTTGTACCTTTCTGGGTTCTTCATTTTCCTATTAGCAGTTTCTGTTAGATAAATGCTGTAAAGCTATTTATTTTGAAAAACCCAGTGCAAGTTATTATGAAAAGCTCAAAACAGGTTAGGGAGCTTATTAACAGGTTTTGGAGATCTAATAGATGCAATTGGGCTTAATAACTTAACTAAAATTATATACATGGATCCAGAATAAAAGTACAGCAGGTTAAGGTGCTTGCCTTGTATGAGGCCCAACTCAGGTTTAATTCCTGGTATCCCATATGGTCCCCTGAACCTACCAGTAGTGATTCATGAATGAAGAGGCAGGAATAAGCCCTGAGTGAGCACTGCCAGGTGTAACCAACAAACCAAATATAAATAAATAAATAAAATAAAATAAAATGTATGATACATATGAGTGTGTTTTCTAGCGATACAATTAGAGATTTCATGAGATTTTCATGAGATTTTCATGGACTGTAGCGACGGCACAGCGGGTTGGGCGTTTGCCTTGCATATGGCCTACCCAAGTTCGATTCCTCTGTCTCTCTCAGAGAGCCTGGCAAGCTACCAAGAGTATCCTGCCCGAATGGCAGAGCCTGGTAAGCTACCCGTGATGAATTTGATATGCCAAAAAAACATTAACAACAAGTCTCACAATGGAGACATTACTGGTGCCTGCTCGAGCAAATGGATAAACAATGGGACAACAGTGCTACAGTGCAAAGATTTTCATAGCTTTGTGTACCTCATCACTTAACCTTACATACATAAGATTATAAACAGTCCTTGATATGTTTTTAATGATGTTATGAACTACAGTGGTCCACACAATCTTTTATGTAGTTGCCACTCTAATAAAGATATCCTTTATTGAAATTCATTGATTGAGGTTGGTTTTTATTTAAACCTATTTCTTTTGTATTATCCAACTATAAACCTCTTGTTTATTTAATCACTTAAAAACAAAAGTCAATAAACTTTGCTTTTAAATAAATAAGTAAAAGTTTAACTCTGCTTATGCTAAATTAAACTATGCTCAGTTTTAAAATGTGATTCAGATCACCTTAATTAATATATATTCCCCACTTTCCACCTTTCTGTAGGAAAAGAATATTGGAAGTCCATTTCTAAGAAAGAAAAGAAGCAATGACATAATACCTAGAGTTGAAGACAGTTAAACTGGGTTTGTACTTACTCTTTCCATAATGTAACACATTTGTCCTATATTAAATCCTTTTTTAAAAATCAGCTTCTGCCTTGTTCCAGCAGAAAATTTTGTGATTTTGAACCTTGCTTTACTTTTGGAGAGATGATGAAAAATATTAATAGGAAATTCTTTATTTTTCTAAGGTTTTGCAGTGTCTCTGTGAGTATGAAAAACAAATGATAAAAAGCTAGATAACCATCTCATTTTCAAATAAGAAGCTTTGGGATTTTTGGTAAATTACTCAAGGTCAAAAAGCTCTTAGTCAACCTGGAATTCAAACATATTTGTTGACTCAAAACCCCATTCACCTTCCATTATATCACAGTGTCCTTTCATTTTATGTAAGCTGACTATTGTACAACTGCTGATATCTAAAATTGAGGGTCAGAACCCAATATTCCTTTAATTTTGGACTCTTTCTGATAAATGGTAAGAAAAATATTCTTTATTTTCTAAAGTTTAAGAGAATATTCTCCTGTATTTATGGAGTGCTTACTAAATAAAAATATCATATAGTCTTAAACTAAACTAGCTCAATTAATTCACACTAACTAGGTGATATGCATGTTCTAATGTTAAGACTGAGGCAAAGAGATGTAATGATTACATAATTAGTAAATAACAAATGCAGAATTAAAATCCATTATTTGTAAAAGTTAGATAGGATTTGTCTTACCTTTCGTCAAAGACAACTATTTCCAACACAAGGAGAAACATGGAAGATGTTGGTTGTTTTTAAGCGTTTGCCATATATGTTTGGCATATGCATATAAAGCAAATAAAAGAGCAGGACAGATAGCTCTGGCATCAGGGTCACATACCTTTTATACCTGAGACCCCTTATTTGACCCTCAGAACTAAAGGGTGCCCTGAGTGCCACCAGTTATATATAGTCTATGTGCCCCCAAGTGTTTTTTGAAAATGACCCCAAGGCTATTTAGTAGGACACTCCCCCCAAAAATAGCACCCCAAGTGCTATTTAGTAGGACACTCCCCCCAAAAAATGGGTAAATTAAAAAAATTATCTCTGTTTTTTATAGAACAATGGCTCTTAAACTTTACCCTGTTTCATAGTTATTAGAAAGCCTACTAAAATTCAAGAACTGAAGCAATAACACAGCTGGTAGGGCGATTGCCTTGCATGTGGCTGACCAGGGTTCAATTCCTCTACCTTTCTCGGAGAGCCTGGCAAGCTACCGAGAGTATCCCACCACACAGCAGAGCCTGGCAAGCTACCCTAGGTGTATTTGATATGCCAAAAACAGTAACAAGTCTCACAGTGGAGACATTACTGGTGCCCGCTCGAGCAAATCGATGAACAACGGGACGACAGTGCTACAATGCTACTAAAACTCAAAATGCTGAGTACTCTTGATTGTTCTGGTTGGATTACATTCAGTATTTCAACATCAAGACCACCGCTATTATTTTGAAGTTACCACCACTCAAGCCATAGGCAGATGCTAGATAATTTATTTTGTATTGCTTGTTATGAATAGTATAAGATGTCTGTAAGGATCTATCTTACAGTGATTCAACAAAAGAGCAAAACCCAAAATATGGTATGAGATAATGTGTGGCCGTACGCTCCTGGGATTCTAAAAATTTAAATTATTGGGGTCTGGAGCCATCCCTGCTGCGAGCTGCTCATTCTGAGAATAATTTCTGAGTGGTACAAATGGACCGGAGGCAGTTTGTGGGCATGACAGCCAGCACCCCAGAAGGGCAGAGAGATGGGAAGGGACGGCCCAGTCCGGTCAAAATTTTTTTGAAAGACAGTTTTCGTAAAAAGGAATATAAAAAGGGTTCGAGGGATTATACCGGGGTTGAGGTGCAGACCTTGACTCTGGCCCAGGTTCAGTCCTGTGTACCACTTGACTCTGAACGTTGTTGGGCATAGCCCTGCTGGACTCCGAAGACCACTGGGGGTGACCCTTGCAGCAGGGAGCTAAATCCTCACCCAGCAGAGGGAGAAGGTGAAGGTGTGAGATTGCCCCAAGTCACCAGCTATGGAATCACTGTATCACTGTCACTGATATCCCATTGCTCATCGATTTGCTCGAGCGGGCACCAGTAACATCTCCATTGTGAGACTTGTTATTACTGTTTTTGGCATATCGAATACACCACAGGGAGCTTGCCAGGCTCTGCCGTGCAGGCAAGATACTCTCGGTAGCTTGCCGGGCTCTTCGAGAAGGTGGAGGAATTGAACCCAGGTCGACTGCATGCAAGGTAAATGCCCTACCTGCTGTGCTAAAAAAAGAAAATTATTGTTTCTATGTTGGGGGCCACACCAAGCACTGCTCAGGGATTACTCCTGACTCTGTGCTTAGGGCTCACTTCCTGGCAGAGTTGGGGACCATTTGGGGTGCTGGGGATTGAACCCAGCTCTGCTACTTATAAGGCTTTCCTACTCTACTACTGCTCTGACCCTGAAGATAATTTTTTTGTCTTTGAGGACTGGAGTGATAGCACAACAGGTAGGGCATTTGCCTTGCCAATAGCCAACCCCGGTTCGATTTCTGTCCCTCTTGGAGAGCCTGGCAAGCTACCAAGAGTATCCTCTCTGTATGGCAGAACCTGGCAAGCTACCCATGTCATATTTGATATGCCAGAAATAGTAACAAGTCTCACAATGGAGATGTTACTGGTGCCTGCTCAAGCAAATCGATGAGCAACGGGATGACAGTGCTACAGATGGGATTTATATCATTCTAATGACTAAAATTGCATACCATACAAACCAAATGAATAGTTAAAAAGTTCAATGTGTACTCCTTTTTTTGTCATTTAATGTAAATATTGTTAATTGGACTTACCAGCAATTAAGTTATATTTAACAAATTAGTATACACATTTTAATATAAGAAAGCAACTAAGAAAGGGTAATTGCTTAATATATAGTTAAAACTGAACTCAGGTTTTCAATCTCCCAAATAGTGAATATTATTATTATTTTGGGGGGTCATTCTATATGATTTTTCCCTTTATTTATTTTTTAATGAATCACTGTGAGATACAGTTACAGACTTACAAACTTTCGTGTTTATGTTTCAGTCATATAGTGATCAAGTACCCATCCCTCCACCAGTGCCCATTCTCCACCACCGATGTTCCCAGTATCCCTTCCCCCCACCCCATTCCCTGCTTCTGTGGTGGGTGGATTCCCTTTTCTCTCTCCCCTTTAGGGTGTTGTGGTCTGCAATGCAGGTATTAAATGGCCATCATGTTTGGTCTATAGTCTATTTTCGGTACACATCTCCTATCCCAAGCGGGTCCTCCAAGCATCCAAACCGCGGAGCAATCCTCCTGGTCCTTATCTCTACTATTCTTGGGTGTTAGTCTCCCATTTTGTTACTTTATATTTCACAAATGAATGCAGTCTTCCTATGTCTGTCCCTCTCTTTCTGACTCACTTCACTCAGCATGATACTTTCCATGTTAATACACTTATATGCAAATTTTATTATTTCCTCTTTTCTAACAGCTGCATAGTATTCCATTGTGTAGATGTACCAAACTTTCTGTAGCCTGTCATCTGTTCTTGGGCACTTGGGTTTTTTCCAGATTCTGGCTATTGTAAATAGTGCTGCAATGAACATATGAGTGCAGATGTCATTTCTACTATACTATTTTGCATTTTCGGGGTATATTCCCAGAAGTGGTATTGCTGGGTCAAATGGGAACTCAATTTCTACTTTTTTGAGAAATATCCATACTGTTTTCCAAAAGAGCTGAACCAGTTGGCATTCCCACAAATAGTGAAGGAGGGTCCCTTTCTCCCCACATCCACACCAGCGCCAGTTGCTTTTGTTCTTTTGGATATGGCCAGTCTCTGTGGTTTGAGTTGATATCTCATTCTTGTTTTGATCTGCATCTCCCTGATGATTAGTGATATAGAGCATTTTCTCATGTAACTTTTGGCCATTCAGATTTCTTCTTCGAGAAAAATTCTGTTCATTTCATTGCCCCATTTTCTGATGGGATTGGATGTTTTCTTCTTGTGTAGTTCAACCAGTGCCTTGTACATCCTTGATATCCCTTTATCAGATGGGTGTTGGGTGAATATCCTTTCCCATTCTGTAGATTGTCTTTGTATTCTGGTCACTGTTTCTTTTGAGGTATAGAAGCTTCTTATTTTAAGATAGTCCCATTTGTTTATCTCTGTTTCCACTTGCCTGGCCAGTGGCGGGTCCTGTTTGAAGGCACCTTTAGCTTCAATGTCGTGGAGGGTTTTGCCGACCTTGTCTTCAGTGTACCTTATGGATTCTGGTCTGATATTGAGGTCTTTAATCTATTTTGATCTGACTTTTGTACATGGTGTTAGGTAGAGGTCTGAGCCCATTTTTTTGCATGTAACTATCCAGTGAATATTAGCTGATAGAGGGAATTTGAAATAATCAGGTTGGATCCTTCCTGTTCCCAGTTTTCTCAGTGACTCTATTTTAAGTCTTTTAGCCAGAAGCTACTTTGTGAAATGAGAAAGCTAATTTTTGCCTAAATTTCTTACAACTGTAAAATTATACATCAATAGTAGAATATTTATGTGCTTCAAATGTAAATATCAAAGAAATTTTAGAAATGGGAAGTCTCTAGAGATCACTTAGTTGAATCTTCCTATATGAAGGAGATAAAAATAGAAATTCTCATTGAGTGGCACTTATTTATTTAAAAATTTATTTTAGAGAAGATCAAAACAAAAAAGAACAAGGAATTTTAAAAATGTATTTAGTCTATGTTAAATACAAAAAATAATAAAAATAATAACCAAAAATAATAAAATATGTGTAATTGAATTTAATAGATATATTTTACCCCGTCCCATACAAACAGTATAAACCTTCATTTAAAACATCCATAGACTAATACTTTTAAGTGTTAGATCTCAAGACCAGTAAATTCTAAAAATCAGAGCAGAAACTACAAAAGCCATTATTTTTTTCTCCTGTATTTATTTTATTTACTTATTTTTATTAAGGAAATGTGACTTACGAAGTTGTTGATAGTTGAGTTTTAGGCATATTTCAACACCAATCCCACCACCAGTGTCAACTTCCCTCCACCATCTTCCCATATTTCCTCCCTACCCCCAACCCATGCACCATCCCTAAATTGAAAACATGAATGAAAAGCAATTATTTTTCTTTATATTATGCTTTAAACTTTCAAAGCTCTTTCATGTACATTAATCTAATACAAGCCTCAGCATGATCTTATGATTAAATGTTACTATCATTCTACAAATGAACAAATTTAAGTCCAAGGTGGCATAACTGGGTCTACACATTTTATAGCAATAACAAAAGCAGTAGAAATGGCAGAAACAGAGAACTAAGGAAGCTCAAAAATGAGGACCTATGTGTTGATTTCATCTTTGTTTTTATTTATTCTTGAATTAGAAATAAGAATAATAGGCTTTCAGTATTCTTCTGTTTATCAATAGTGAACTATTTTGGGTTTCTTTTTCTTTAGCAAAATTAATTCAGGAAGGCACTGGTGATGGGATTAGTGTTGGAACAATATGCACCTGAAATTCAGTCATAAAGATCTTGTAACTTTGTAATTCACCATGAGTCAACAAAAAGAGTAAAGAAAAAAATAATTCAGGGAGAAACCATACTTCTTAATAAGGTACTTGTAAGTTGTAGGCAAGCCAAGAAGTTAGAGAGTTCATTGAAAGAGATATTCAAAAACTTAAATAAGCAGTTACATGTGGGAAACTATACACCAAATTATTTCATTGCCTTTAGTGGTATTAGTTTCATTTTCAGATTATTATCTGAAAACTGGTATAAGGTTGTTAGCAGTGTGTCTTTTACATTTTGTTACCCAAATTGTGCTTCTTTAAAAGGGAACCAATTTTGGGGCTGGAGTAATAGCATAGCGGGTAGGGTGTTTGCCTTGCACGAGGCGACCCAGGTTCAATTCCCAGCATCCCATATGGTCCCCTGAGCACCGCCAGGAGTAATTCCTGAGTGCAGAGCCAGGTGTAACCCCTGAGCATTGTGGTGTGACTGAAAAAGCAAAAAAATAAATAAAAGGAAACAATTTTATACATTACATAGTATCATAGTATAATGATACTTTCTCCATGCATATAAAAATTTGAGCATCAATGAAATCTTTTTTATTCTGATTGTTAGGGACCCCCCCCCCTTTTTTTTTAAGGGAAGGGGATACTACCAGTGGTGCTCAGGGCTGTCTCTGTGCTCGGATCAATCCTGGCAGTGCTGTGGGGATTCTGTTGTGCTGGGAGAGGAACTGGGTCAACAGTTATAAGGAAAGTACTGTAACCCTTGTACTTTCTCTGGCTTCCTGTTGCTTTTTTCTTTTTTTTTTTCTTTAACTGCAAACTATATTCTGTTAAACTAATAATGCATGTAAGGATGATTACTCAGGTCTAATCAATGAAAGTAGTAAAGAATGGAAAAGGTGCAAAAGAAAATTTGAAAACAAACTTACAATATATGACTTTAAGAAAAATTTATGACTTTAAGAAAAAATATGACTTTTTAAGAAAATTATTTTAAGAAAAAATATAGCTTTAAGAATAATTTATTGTGACCTTTCTGAAGTCTTTTTTTTCTTATTAGTACTTTCAAAGATTCTGTTTTTATCTTTTAAAAGTATACTATTAGGAACAAACATGATAACCTCTCAATTTCTGTATTGCAAACCATAATTTGTCTGGTGTATGAGAGAGAGGGGGGGGGGGATAAAGAAGAGGGAGGGGGAAGGGAGAGAGGGAGGAGGGAGGAAAGGAGGGAGAAGAACGAGGGAGAGAGAGAGAGGAGTTTTTTTACTTCAGTTTTTATGTTAAAGATTTCGTCTTCTTGGCTGATGTCTCATTTGTAGTAAAACATTCTTCAGTGTGAAAGACAGTTATCAGATTGTTTCACTCACATTTTGAAATATGAATTATTAAAGCAAATGAATTGGCAAAACCAACTCTTAGATTCAGTGAAAACTATGGAGTTTTCCAGAGGGGAAGGAGAGGGTGGGAAGAATGAGCAGAGAAGCTTCTTGGGGGTAGGATAGCACTGATGTTCTGCTGGTGGGAGTGGTGATAATTATACACATAAAGAGGTGGGAAGCTAAAGCCCTGAAATATCATGAATCAATGCTAAGTCAAATAAAAAGTAAATATGGAAAAAAATGTTTAGTATACCTGTTGGCCTTGTGATTCAGATGACATGGTTTAACCTTTTTTAAAATTAGTTATTTCTATGGACTGGAGCAATAGCACGGCATGTAGGGTCTTTGCCTTGCATGTGGCTGACCCGGGTTCGATTCCTCCATCTTTCTCAGAGAGCCTTGCAAGCTACCTAGAGCACGGCAGAGCCTGACAAGCTCCCCGTGGCGTATTCAATATGCCAAAAACAGTAACAAGTCCCACAATGGAGACGTTACTGGTACCCGCTCGAGCAAATTGATGAACAATGATATGACAGTGCTACAGTGCTACAGTTATTTTTATAAATAGTTTTACACTCTTTAGTTTTGGAGGGACAAATTTGGTACAAATTTGGTAAAGTGTTTTGCCGAGAGATTGATTTCATATTGAGATAAGTCTGCTTTCTTCTGTGGAATTTAATTTCTTTATCTGGGTACTTTCTAAGAGTGAGATCAATTCTAAATAGATTTTTAGAAGCTCTTAATATCTTTTTGGAATTAGGTGGGGCACAGGAAGTGTCAGCTCTTCTTTCTTCCTTTTTTTTTCTTTGTTTTGCTTTTTGGGTCACACCCAGCAATGCACAGGGGTCACTCCTGGCTCTGCACTCAGGAATTACCCCTGGCAGTGCTCAGGGGACCATATGGGATGCTGGGAATCGAACTCATGTTGGCCTCATGCAAGGCAAATGCCCTATCTGCTGTGCTATTGATCCAGCCCCTGAGCGTATTTGGTATGCCAAAAACAGTAACAAGTCTCACAATGGAGACGTTACTGGTGCCCACTCGAGCAAATCGATGAGCAACAGGATGACAGTGACAGTGACAGTGACTTAATATCTCTTTAATGTCATGTTCAAGATGACAGTGAGGAGAATATGATGCTGATTTGTGTGTAGATGTGTGTACTTTAAATACAAAGGAAATACATATTTACTTGCAAGCTTCTTAAAGTTTAACATGGCAGTAGAATTATAAGAAAATTATATAAAATTATAAAAATTGATTCATTTTCCTTTTTAAAGTGTATTTCCATTTAAAAATTAAATGACACTGGTGACTTCATTTTGTACCTTAATCTGTATTTTAAAGCCAGTGATAAAAGCACCTGCCTTGCAAATACGAGGTGCAAATTATATTCCTAGTGGTACCACATCCACGAACATGGTCTTGGCAGCTCTGATATCTAAGACCCCCACTGCCAGCACTGTATCTAAGTGTGCACTCAGATACACAGCCAGGTGTTCGTGAACCAGTGCAACTACAGATGTGCGAGCACTGCAGTCAGGACTGTGCACACACATCTGTAGGGGCTATGAGTAGAATGCACACAAGCTCCACTACTAAATGAGTGTCACCCCTGTAAGAACAGTTTTAAGAACTACAACTAATGTGCAGCTGCTCAGGACAAGCCAAGCAGTTGAGTGTTGCTAGCACCGAGATCAAGCTTAAGTGGCCCTCGTCATTACAATGTAAGTGACAAAGTGAAGGCTGGTGGTGGGGTGGGGTGGAGAATGAAATAAGCTAGTATTTCGTTTTGTTTTTTTTTTAAATGTTAGGAGAATTACAGAATTTGCCTAAATTTTATAATGCCAATGCATCTAGAGTTGCTGGTACTATGAAACTATCAAAGAAAGTAGTATTTGCACATAGGTATGCCACTTTTATTTTTATTACTCTCAAAGTGGGAAGATTACAGTGCTGGGGATCATGTTTGCAGGCTATGTGGAGTCGTACTATTGTCAACTCAAAGCCTTATGCATGCCAGGCAGGTGCTCTGCCACTGGGCAGGCCATATGTCTAAGTCCAATTTACATGCATTTAATGTAATTATATAGTGAACCGCATACGACAACATAATTTTAAAAGAGTAAGGCATAATATGGTAAACTCAAGAGGAGAACTTTATCTGTGTTTTTACTAATACTGGTCTTTTCACTGATGTTCAATATTTTATCTTTTTTTCATTTCAGTTTAGAGAACTTCCTTTAACCATTCTTTTAGGGCAAACCTGCTAGCAATGAATTCTATTAGTTTTAGTTTAAGAATATCTTGATTTTTTTTTCATTCCTCAAGGGTATACTTTTTTACAGGTTGAAGAATTCTTGGTTGACAGCTCTTTTTCTTTTAGGACTTGAAAAATATTTGTACAGTTCCTTATGGCCACTTTGATGTTTGGTGAGAAATTAACTGACATCCAAATTTATAGAGATACTGTTTCTTTCTAGCTTCTTTCAAGGGTTTTTTGCCATCTTTACTTTTCAGAATCTTACTTATTCTGTGGATTTCTTTGGAATATTATTTTTATATTGGTTAAACTTTTTGAATTTCTATGTCTTTTGCCATAATTTGGAAATCAAACCATATTTTTTTCAGGCTGCTTTTTTTTAAATTATTTTTTATTTATTTATTTTTCGACATTACTTTTTTTTTTTCCTCTTATTTTTTTTTATCAGTGAATCACCGTGAGGTACAGTTATAAACTTATGAACTTTCATGTTTGCATTTGGTTTACATCCCTCCACCAGTGCCCATTCTCCCCCACCAAATTTCCCAGTATCCCTCCCCCCCACCCCAACCCCCACCACCCCGCCCTGCCTCTTCCACAGGGCATTCCCTTTTGTTCATGAGAGCTTATTTCTAAAGATTTTTACTGTGTGATATTATTCCTTCCCATGGCTTATCCACTGCTAGAACCTGAGAGAGAGCATCTATGAACTGTGGTAGGTGTAAGATCTTCCATAATCTTGGCCTAATCTAAGAAAAATAGCCTATTGCTTCTGGAGGCCCTGGGGACAAGCTGGAACATCATCTTTCAATTGTTCTTGCTCTACTTATTTCTCTTCAGGCTGCTTTTTATCTTTGCTTCTAAGACTCCAGAGACATGATTAGATCTTTAGTTTCCCAGACCCATGACATTCTTTTGTTTATATAGTCCATTTTGATTTTATTATTTAGATTGGATATCTTCTATTTTATCTTTCAGTTCACCCATTCTTCTGTCTTTGAACCTATCCGCTGGTGGTTCTTGCGAGCTACTCCCTGCCTGGTGTTCAGGGATCACTCTGGCGGTGCGTGGGGGACCATGTGGTGCCAGCAGTCAAGCCTGCAGTGCGTGTGTACAAAGCATGTGTACCAGCCCTTTATCCCATTTCTCTGTCTCCCATTGACTTTTTAAATTTTTTTGTTATTTTTATTTATTTCTTCTTATGTTCTGTTTCTTTGCTCTAACTTTGTTTTTAAGTGTACTGTAAAATTTTAGGTTTATATCCATTGGCTTACTAATTTGTTCACTGAAGCATTTTCTGTGCTGATTTTATGAAGTATTTCCTTATCAGCGATTGAAAATTCTTGTAAATATTCTTAAATCTATCTCATCTTTGTATTAATATCCTTATTGGCTTTTCTTATTCAAGTTTAGGGTTTTCTGATGTTTGGTATGTTAAATGATTTCCAGTGACAATTTGGACATTGTGGTGGTATGTCATGAGACATTGAATCTTATTTTAATCTGTTTTAGTATGTCTCTTTGACAACCACCCTGTGAGGTTGCAAGGGTGCTTCCTCATTACCTCCACATAGAGTTTAAATGCACAGTTCCACTTGCAACCTAGGGAAGAGACTTATTACTTATGGTTGGGATGGGGGGTTCCAGCTACCAATTAGGCCTCCTTTGACACCAATCATGCAAAGTACCTAGGTAGACAATGTCATTGTTTTGTTTAATTCTGAAAACACAAAAGCCACATTTTTTAAAGTAAATTTTACATGCCAGTCAGAAATATATGAGCATTTCAAATCCTTACATCAGTATCAGTCTATAGAACTTTCTGTAATATCTCATAATGTTAGATCCTTCACTTTCTAAGCAATATATTCCTTTGCCTGAACTTCATTTTTGCATAGATTATACTGCTGTGTCTTGAGTACAATAGTTTATCTTCAGTAGTATATAATCCCATGAAATTTTCTTTTAAAATGTTATGTATTTTTTTCTCTATTAAAAGTTCTAATTTATGGAGCTGGAGTAATAGCACAGCAGGTAGGGCATTTGCCTTGCAAGCGGCCAGCCCAGGTTCAAATCCCAGCATCCCATATGGTCCCCTGAGCACCGCCAGGAGTAATTCCTGAGTGCAGGGCCAGGAGTAACCTCTGTACATCGTCAGGTATGACCCAAAAAGCAAAAAGAAAAGAAAAACAGAAGTTCTAAGTTTTTGTTTTGTCTATAAAAGATTTACAAAATATTTTTCACTATATTTCCCTTTCCATTTATATCCTTGAATATAGAATGCTTATAATGTACTTATAACCCTTTCAATGTCATTGCTTACTCACTGCATCACTTTTGTTATTTCTTGGTCTCTTAGCAGATATTTTTCTGGTTAAGGGGGTCTCATTTTTCTGCTTCTTTATATGTTGATTAAATTTTAATTAAGTACAAAATATTTCTGGGGGCAGGAGCAATAGTACAGTGGGTAGGGCATTTGCCTTGCATGCAGCCGACCTGGATTTGATTCCCAGCATCCCATAAGGTTCCCCCAAGCACAGCCAGGAGTAATTCCTGAGTGCAAAGCCAGGAGTAACCCCTGTGCATCACCGGATGTGACCCCCCCTAAAAAAATTGTGAATTTTACACATTGAGTTCTTGATTTTGTGGAATTCTTTGAAAGATCATTAGGCTTTTTCCTGACACCCATCTAAAGTTGCACTGAAACCTTCTAGGGTTTCAAGTTCCTTTTTGACATATCTAGTGGCTGTTTCTGTGGGGGTGGGGGTGGAGCTTCTTCTAAGTGGTACTCAGGAGGCCTACAAGACCTCTTAATGTTTCTCAGTCAAGCCAGGCCTGCAAGTTCATGCTAAAACCAGGGATTACCCAGGCTACACCTGGGAGTGCTTTGGGCCTCCAGGGCTGCGGCTAGTGGTGCTCAGGGATCAAACACAGGTTGGGCATGTGCTAGACATGTAGCTATATTGTACTAACAGCTATACTATCTCCTGGCCCTTAGAGTAGTTTTTTTTGGGATAAGGTGGAGCACATGGGTGAGACCCAGAGTTTAATTCCTGGCACTGTATGTTCTCCCAGGTCTCCCAACACAAGGGAACAGTGTAACTCTGGTGTCCCCAAGCACAGCAAGAGTAGTGTCTGACCCCTAGGCAGGCCCATATTTTCAAGAGTGGTCCTAGTCTCTCCAAGCACCATTGTGGAAGCAGCTATAAAAAATTAATAAGACATTCCTAAACTTTAGAGAAGCTTTTTATGTAGGACTCTGTTTCCCTTGCATAGGGCTCTTCTGGGACTCACTACATTGTCTTGTTTGTTCAGTGAACTTTCCTCCTGCTTCTTTGAAATTTGCTGAATTATTAGCTCCATATCAGCTCTAGGAACTCCCTGGTTCCTTTCTCTTTTGAGAAGTTCTTGTCTGGTCTCACAAAATTTTACCATCTCATATATAGGATTTACCTAACTAAATACTCAAGGGAAACTTCATATAAATTACTAGAACCCTTTCCTTTTTCTTTGGAACTCTGTCCATAAATTCTTCCCATTTTGACTATCTTGAATTTTTTTTTTTGTCTTCTCAAGTCAACAAGATTGCATGGTTCTGGGTTCTTCCCTTCTAGTAGTGGAGTGGTGAATTTTCTGACTTGGGCAGGGCTGTCCTAGTGTGCTTCCCTTTTCTCAGGGTCACAGTCCTACACTTCCTGTTTCTGAAAGTAGTCCTTTTATGTATTTTATACTGTTTTAAAGCTGTTTGAAGTGGGAAGATTATTCTGGACCTATCCACTCTTTCATGGCCATAAGTTGAATCACCCTAGTGAATGTTAGTGCAAACACCTTTACAAAATCCTGCAACTATCAAACAATTAATTTAACATGATTCAATTTTCCTCAGTATTGTAAGTAATGATGTGTCAGTTCTAGAAATTGTTATTTATTTTTTAATTCAAAAAATCATTATAAATTCTAAATCAGAAACTAACCCAAAGTAACTACTTATCATACAAATAAATTTCACAGGCTGGGAAAATGAATTTTTGAATATATAAAAATTCTTTCAGTAGTTTAGAATAAGTCATTATAAGTATAAAATCATTAATATTTTAGTAGAAGTATTTCAGTGGATAAGGACTAAAATGATTTGACCTATAACTTTACATTATTACCATATATGTATACTATATATATGTATCTTATAACAGGAACTAGCAAATATTATCTGTATAAGATCATGCTCTATGTATTTTAGATGTTATGGACTCTACTAGATGTTATGGACTCTACTAGAGTTATGGTCATAACTCTGCTATTGTGCTCAAAAGTAGCCATATACAACACATTAAAATAGGAGGCTGGGGCTACAGCACAGTGGGTAGGACATTTGCCTTGCACACGGCCGACCTGGGTTCGATTCCCAGCATCCCATCATCCCACGTGGTCCCCTGAGCACTGCCAGGGTTAATTTCTGAGTGCAGATCCAGGAGTAATCCCTGTGCGTCTCTGGGTGTGACACCCCCCACACACACACACATCCACACATGAAAAAAAAAAAAACAGGAGGCTGTATCTCAGATTTTTATGTTTCAAATGACATTTTAATTTTAATTTTTTTCTAGATTGTTTAAAAATGTAAACACTATTCATGCCATTCAGACCATACAGAAGCATAAAGAGATTTTCATGGTTTTATAGCCCTGCCATATATAACTGAAAACTTCCAATACTGGCTATAGGATTTTTAGTGGTCTGTTGTCTTATAATTCTAAGTGATACTTTTATTTCAACTGTTTCCTAATATTAAATCACGAATCACGAAATCCCGTTAATCACCGATTTCTCGGGCTGGCTCAGTAACATCTCATTTGGTCCTTTCCCTGAGATCTTAGAAGTCTATCTCAACTTGGCCCTCCTAACGATGTTGCACTGGGGGCTCTTCAGGGTCAGGGGAATGAGATCCAGCTTGTTACTGGATTTTGCATATGAATACACCTTGGGAAGCTTGCAAGGCTGTCCCACGTGGGTAGGAAACTCTCAGAAGATTGCCAGTTTCTCCCAGAGGGAGAAGAAGGCTAAAGATATCGCTTCTGGGAGCTTGCTTTTAAGTCTTTCTCTGGATGTTGGCCATTTGATGGGATTACACACACCTGGGTTCCTCTGCCCAGGGTGGGGAGGGAAGCTGGAGCCCATCCCCTCCGAGGGGCCCCGGGGAAGACAGCCAGGCGTGCGGGCAAGAGACTCTCTGCATCACTCTCTTCTGAGAGCTTGCTTTTAAGTCTCTCTCTGGATGTTGGCTGTTGATGGAATTAAATAGCAATGTAAATAAGAGCACACAATTCTGGTCCTGTAGGAATTTAGGAGATTTTATGATCAAATGTAATATTAAAGGTTCTTTAGCCATTGGGGAGTCACTGTCACTGTCATCCCGTTGCTCATCGATTTGTTTGAGCGGGCACCAGTAACGTCTCTCATTGAGAGACTTATTGTTCCTGTTTTTGGCATATCCAATACGCATGGGTAGCTTGCCAGGCTCTGCCGAGCGGGCTCGATACTCTTGGTAGTTTGCCGGGCTCTCTGAGAGGTGCGGAGGAATCAAACTCTGGTTGGCCTCGTGAAAGGTGAATGCCCAACTGCTGTGCTAGCAATGGAGAGTAAGCTGTAATAACTAATTTATTTTACTCCAAAACTCTGGTAACCTCTCTCCTTTTACAGATGGCTAAAATTCTTTTCTTCTAACATAGTAAGGGAATAAGAAATGGTCAAAGTCATCAGAACTAAAGATTTTGTCTATAGAAATGAGCTTACATGGGATTTGGGAATTGGGATATTGTGAAGGGAAGTGGGCTCTCTGGTACTGGGCGTGGCATTGGAGTGATGTCTATATACATGAGAAGTATGTATATGCATAAAAAGTATGGCATGTATACATAAAGGATTGTAAGTCCAATTATACAATAAAGATTTTTATAAGGATAAAATTAGTTTCTTCCTGTTTTCAATATTTGGAAAATTACCTTAGCAATTTCCCAAAATCAGCATATATAGCTAGATCCTGAATTGAGTTATATTTTTGATGGCTTCCTGGAATTCATAAATAAAAGGCTCCCAACATTACATCATTTTTTTCCTTTTATGCTAGTCCCATTTAAGAGATCTAGGAGATTTTTTTCCCCACTTAGTTCATAATTTTGTGACTGCCCTTCTTTTATTCATGACATTTGTTTCTTAAATGACTTCCATATAACCCTGTTAGCTATTTAGGACACAAATTTTACTCCATACTCTAAAGTGTATTATTTTTATTCTACAGCATATGGCTTAGGACACTGTTAAGGTCTCTTTGAATGCTCAGAATTTGTTTTCTATTTTAAAGAAAATTCTTTTACTGTTTTTGTTTCAGTTGGAGGCCACACTCAGTGGTGCTTACTCCTGGCTCTATGCTCAGGAATCACTCCGGTGGACTTTGAGAACCATATGTATGCCAGGGATTGAATCCATGTTGGTCAAATGCAAGGCAAATGCCTTACTTGTACTATTGCTCTGGGCCCAGAATTTGTTTTCTAATATCTACAGCAATATTGACATACACAGTCGATGATTTTGTTTGTTACTATGTGTTCATAAAATTAGTTCAAGCCACACCTGGGAATTATTATGTAGTTCATAATCTATAATTATACATTTATTTATTTTTATTTATTTATTTGTTTTGCTTTTTGGATCACAACCAGCAATTCACAGGGGTTACTCGGTTACTCCTGGCTCATACACTCAGGAATTACTCCTAGTGGTGCTCAGGGGAACCATAATGGGATGCTGGGAATCAAACCTGGGTCGGCCCCATGCAAGGCAAACACCCTACCCGCTGTGCTATCACTCCAGCTCATACAGTTATTAATTATAAGTACATTTTTCTTCTTTAAGTATGTGATTAAGTTTCTTTTTGGTAATGAGCAAAATTCCAGAAGTTCTAGAAGAGAGGCTTGGGTTTCAGTAGATGCCACTGCTCCATCAATGAGCAGGTAGAATCATAACTAAATTTTTATATACTTAGAGAATACTCTTCCAGCTTTTATGTCTTCATAGTATTTTGCCAACACATTGTTGTTGATTGGTACACCATCCAGGAAAAATAAAGACAGGTTAGTTTGGTTTTGTTTTTGCTAACACAAAGAGAAAATCTTCTCATTCAAACAAATTAAAATATGAATTAGAGGTCAGAGAGGTTATAATACAGTGGGTAAGGCACTCACTTACTTATCTTGCACATGACCTACTTGGATTATATTCCTCGGGCTGCCTATGGTCCCCTGAGCACCACCAGATGTGGCCCAAAGACAGACCAACAGACAGATAGACAGACACACACACATACACACACTCACACACATAATTTGTTCTGCCAAAGCTGGAAAGTCATGTATGAAAAGTGAACATCCAAAGAGAATTTGAAGTCAGTCAAAAAGTAAAGTATTTTAAATAATTGTCAGTTTATTGTTATTGTTATGTAGGAATAATAAATATAAAATTATATTAGTTTCCACATCTTTTGAGTGTTGTGGTACTTGATATTTTCTTTTTTTTAATTTTTGTATTTTATTGAATCACCGTGAGATAGTTATAAGCTTTCATGTGGGTTACATTCTCACAATGATCAAACACCCATCCCTCCACCAGTGCACATTCACCACCACTGATATCTCGGGTTTACCCCCCCTTTTCCACCCTTCCCCTGCCTCCATGGCAGACAATATTCCCCATACTCTCTCTCTACTTTTGAGCATTATGGCTTGCAACACAGACACTGAGAAGTCATCATGTTTGTTCTATTATCTACTTTCGGCATGCATCTCCCATCCCAACTGTTCCTCCAGCCATCATTTTCTAAGTGATCCCTTCTCTATTCCATCTGTCTTCTCCCCTCCACTCGTGAAAGTCTTCCAGCTATAGGGCAATCCTCCTGGCCCTTGTATCTACTGTCCTTGAGTGTCAGCCTCTTGTGATACTATTCTATACTCCACAAATGAGTGAAGTCCTTCTATGTCTGTCCCTCTCTTTCTGACTCATTTTCACTTAGCATGATACTCTCCATGTCTATCCATTTATAAGCAAATTTCATGACTTCATCTCTCCTAACAGCTGCATTGCATTCCATTGTGTAGATGTACCAAAGTTTCTTTAATCAGTCATCTGTTTTAGGGCAGGTACTTGATATTTTCTTATAAAATATTATTTCATTGTTTTGATAATTTAGAAACATTTTTCCATGAGCATTATAAGCTCATTTATGTCTCACAACATGTATGCTTTCTGTCTGAAATATTCTAAATCTTTCCATGATATGACTCATTTTATTTTTTGGCATGCACACTTTCTTCTCTTAGACTTTCTTAATGTAAAGTGTAAAATGGCATTTTCACCTTCCCAATTTTAGCTTCCAATTTAAGAGAATTTATCACCATCAAAATTTGTTTCTCTAGGACTGGAGCAATAGCACAGGGCATTTGCCTTGCACACGGCCAACCCAGATTCAATTTCTCCGTTCTTCTTGGAGAGCCTAACAAGCTACCAAGAGTATCCCGCCCGCATGGCAGAGCCTGGCAAGCTACCTGTGGAGTATTTGATATGCCAAAAACTAACAACAAATCTCACAATGGAGACATTACTGGTGCCCACTCGAGCAAATTGATGAACAATGGGATGACAGTGCTACAGTTATATTCTAGAATGTACCTGCATTCAATGAGAGAAGATCTCTTGCTTTATTTGTTCTCTCTCTTTCTACTTAAAATACTACCTTTCATGTAGTGGACCTAGGTTATAATTTATATATATGGTTGGAAGGATGAATACACAAAAACATCTAATGCATCATTTTTTAAAAGACCTGGTTTAACTCTATCTTCTTTTTTTTTCTCTTGCAGAAATATTGCTGAATTCAAAAAATAAAGGAATGAGAGGCAGAGAACAAAGAACATTCATCTTACAAGCACTTTGAAATTTTTAAGGACTGTAATGTCAGCTGCTAAAACCACCTTTGTCACCATAATGGATGAAGTACTTCAGATTTAAAAGGTAACCAGCATTCTATAATATTAGGTTCCTACCAAAAATGCTAGATGACTTGAAAATATGTCTTTCTTTTGGGGAGAGAAAGACGGGAGGGGTAACTTCCAGATGTGCCCAGGGCTTACTCCTGACTCTGTGCTCATACAATGCTCATGGGAACATATATAGTATCAGCCATAGAACCCAGATCGCCTCATGTAAGGCAAGTGCCCTACTCATTGTAGTATTTCTCCAGCCCCAAATAGATCTCTTTTTAATTTTACATATTTACCTTATAAATAACAGTATAATTTTGGGGGCATAAGAAGTATATACTTGTTGACTAAAAATACAAGTTGGTAGGAATATTACATAAAAAATTAATCAAATAGCTTTCTAGTGTGTTTTTACAGGTTTATTTATAAATGATAAAATATCCATAGCTTTTAAAGAGAAGTTTCCCTCTTCCCTAACTCCACCTCCTTAACCTTTAATCTCTTGATGGAGGAACAGGAAAATTATGAATCTTTTATATGACAGGAGCCCTTTTCATTATTTAAAGTTAGAATTCCCTTAGAAATTTCCAAGAGTATTCAGTAACTTTTACTATTACAATGAAGATGCCATCATATACTTCTTAAATATTTTGACTTTTGTTGGTGGAGGGATGGGTACTCAAGTAGTGCATGATTGAAACACAAGCACAAAAATGCATAAATCTGTATCTGTATCCTCATGGTGATTCATTAATAGAAAAGTAAAATATATATACATATATATATATATATTTTGGCATAATAAGTTGACTGTTCCCAGTGCTGAGTTCTTCCCAGGTGTGCAGCAGTTTGTATGGATTTTATTTGGGTAAGAGGTAGGAGTGATTGTGGGAGTTTGTGTGAAAGAAGATTTAAGGCATCAGAGAAACAACAAAAAGGATCTTCCCAATGCCAGTTCTTTCCTGACTTGAAAAAAAATTTTGCAGAAGTATCTTGAGTTTTTTTCAGCATTTGCAGCCTACATTCCCGATGTTAAACTTCACAGCTATTGGCTAGGTGAGTGCCTTACCTGCTATACTATCTCTCATCCTGAGAGCATACTTTTTTTTTTTTAATTTTTTAATTTTTTTGTAGTGAGTCACAGTGAGGGTACAGTTACAGATTCACACCTTTTCATGCTTGTTTTTCCCTCATGCAATGTTCGAGAGCCCATCCCTCTACCAGTGTCCATTCTCCACCACCAATGAACCCAGTATCCCTCCCACCCCCCCATCCCATCCCCCGCCCCACCCCGCCTCTGTGGCGGGGCATTCCAATTTGTTCTCTCTCTCTCTCCTTTGGGGTGTTGTGGTTTGCAGTAGGGGCACTGAGTGGCCATCGTGTTCAGTCTCTAGTCTACTTTCAACACGCATCTCCCTCCCCGCGCAGGATCTCCAATCACATTTTACTTGGTGTTCCCTTCTCTATCTGGGATGAATTTCCCCCAGCGCTGAGAGCACACTTTTTTTTTTTTTTTTGGTTTTTTGGGTCACACCTGGCGATGCACAGGGGTTACTCCTGGCTCTACACTCAGGAATTACCCCTGACCGTGCTCAGGGGACCATATGGGATGCTGGGATTTGAGCCCGGGTCAGCCGCGTTCAAGGCAAACGCCCTACCCGCTGTGCTATCTCTCCAGCCCCGAGAACACACTTTTTTTTTTTTTTTTTTTTTTTTTTTTTTTGCTTTTTGGGTCACACCTGGCGATGCACAGGGGTTACTCCTGGCTCTACACTCAGGAATTACCCCTGACCGTGCTCAGGGGACCATATGGGATGCTGGGATTTGAACCCGGGTTGGCCGAGTGCAAGGCAAACGCCTTACCTTCTGTGCTATCTCTCCAGCCCCGAGAACACACTTTTTAATATTCCTTGCCATACAACTATTTGTGGAATGATAGCATCAGTGAATATGTAAATTATCCCATTAGCAACATAGGAATAATTTGTAAATACAGTAGTTCCTAACATAGTTGAGCATTTTTTGATTGCTGATTTAAATTTTGTTTTTTATTAAAATATATGCAAATAAAAATGAATCCTATTATATTTCAGCTTGTAATTGTATTGTTAATTTTACATTCCAAATATTACTGCCAAAAAACCCACATCTTTGTCATTTAGAAAAAAGATATATTTTGTGTTTTGTCATCTTTGTAAAAGGCAACTCCAAGGCAATGTACCCTCATGGATGCTGACCCTTTATTTGTATTTCCCTTGTGGACTCTGTGGTTTGGATTTTCATGGAGAGCTGCCAGCTGGGAAACTGAGTCCTGTATAGTGTCTTTACTTTTTCTTTCTTTGATCTGAAAGAGCTGAAGTGGGATTTGTTTTCATCTATATTATACTACACATCTTTCATTTTATATTAAGAAAAAATTCAAATTTTGTTATGGAAAACATTAAAAAAATGTAGAACAAGTAAAGAAAATTTGACTGATGTTTGACTACCCAGAAATAAGCAGCACTATTGATTTGGTGTGCTTGTTCCCTTATTTTTCTATCTGTATATGCATTTCAGAACACCTTAGGTCATATTTCCTGACATAAAGATGTAGTTGTGGGGGCTGGGGCAATAGCACAGCAGCTAGGGCATTTGCCTTGCACGAGGCCGACCTGGGTTCGGTTCCCAGAATCCCATATGGTCCCCTGAGCACCGCCAGGGGTAATTCCTAAGTGCAGAGCCAAGAGTGACCCCTATGCACCCAAAAAAAGCAATATATATATATATAGTTTTTATATCATTTGAGTTGATATAGTCAATTAATCATGTTGTGAGAGACATGCAGGAGTTAAGACTCAGGAGATAGACTCATGCTTGCTGCAAGAGGAGTTAGTTTTTTTTCTTATATTGTTAAAGTAAATCTGAGTAATTTCTATGCTTGTTTGTAATAGTTCTACTATTAAATAATCTCATATCCTGTTTTTTTTGGATGACATACCTCTTAAGGTTTTTCTCCTTTCCCTAGTCCAAGAATTTATTCACATCTTAATACTAGTTATTTTTGTATGGACATAGCAAGAGATACATTGAGGCTTGCAAGGCAGCTCTTCTGGCAACATCTTGCACAGACTCAAGACTACAGCATTCAGGCCAGATTAATCATTCCTAACCCTAGCAGGGTCTGAATCTAATTATTACTTTTTGGATCATGACAGCATTTGTCCATGACCAAGGTTTTTTGTTTTTGTTTTTTTTTTTTTTTTGGTTTGAGCACTCTTTTTTTTAAATTTTTTAATTTTTATTGAATCACCATGTGGACAGTTACAAAGCTTTCAGGCTTAAGTCTCAGTTACACAATGTTTGAACACCCGTCCCTTCACCAGTGCACATATCCCACCACCAAGAACCACAGTAAACCTCCCCGCCACACCCCCACCCCCCAGCTCCCCACCCCGCCTGTGTAGCTGATAAATTTCACTTTACTTTCTCTTTACTTTTATTACATTCAATATTTCAACAAAGAACTCACTATTATTATTTGGAGTCTCCCCCGCCCCACAAAGTCGGACCTGCTGGAAAGGAAGCATTTAATAATTTGTTTTCCATTGCTGAGAATGAAGAGATATGTGGTCGTGTGGCCACAGTAGTGGTCGTGAGGGTTTGGGTTTCTGTATTTTAGTATTTCAGTACCTAAGTCCAGAGGAATTTCTGCCAGAAGTTGCATCATTACTAGCTCGCACCTCTCTGCTACTTTATATTCCACATATGAGTGCAATCTTTCTATGTCTATCTCTTTCTTTCTGACTCATTTCACGTAACATGATACTTTCCCACTTATATGCAAATTTCATGACTTCATCTTTTCTAACAGCTGCATAGTATTCCATTGTGTAGATGTACCAAAGTTTCTTTAACCAGTTATCTGTTTTAGGGCACTCCGGTTTTTTCCAGATTGTGGCTATTGTAAACAGTGCTGCAATAAACATAGAAATGCAAATGTCATTTCTACTATACCTTTTTGCCTCTCCAGGATATATTCCCAGGAGTGCTGGGTCAAATGGGAGCTCGATTTCTAATTTTTTGAGAATTGTCCATATTGTTTTTCAAAAGGGCTGAACAAGTCAGCATTCCCACCAGCAGTGAAGAAGAGTTCCTTTCTCCCCACATCTGCGCCAACACCGGTTGTTTTTGTGTTTTTTGGATGTGGGCCAGTCTCTGTGGTGTGAGATGATATCTCATTGTTGTTTTGATCTGCATCTCCCTGATGATTAATGATGTTGAGCATTTTTCATGTGCCTCTCAGCCATTCGGATTTCTTCTTTGGGGAAGTTTCTGTTCATTTCATCACCCCATTTTTTGATCGGGTTGACAGTTTTCTTCTTGTGGAGTTCAACCAGTGCCTTGTATATCCTTAATATCAACCCCTTATCAGATGGGTATTGGGTAAATATCCTTTCCCATTCTGTAGGCTGCCTTTGTACTTTGGTCACTATATCTTTTGAGGTGCAGAAACTTCTTAGTTTAAGGTAGTCCCATTTATTTATCTCTGTTTTAACTTGCTTGGCCAGTGGTGTGTCATCTTTGAAGATACCATTGGCTACAATGTCGTGGAGAGTTTTGCCAACCTTGTCTTCAATGTACCTTATGGATTCTGGTCTGATGTTGAGGTCTTTAATCCATTTTGATCTGACTTTTGTACATAGTAATAGGTGGAGATCTGAGTCCATTGTTTTGCATATAGCTGTCCAGTTTTGCCAGCACAATTTGTTAAATATGCTTTCCTTGCTCCACTTCACATTTCTTGCTCCCTTATCAAAGATTAGATGATCATATATTTGGGGTGGTGTGTCAGAATATTCAACCCTGTTCCATTGGTCTGCATCTCTGCCTTTGTTCCAGTACCATACTGTTTTAATCACTACCACTTTGTAGAGTTTGAAGTTGGGGAGGTTGATTCCTCCCATTTTCTTTTTTCCGAAGAATTGATTTAGCTATTCATGGGGGTTTTTTGTTCCATATGAATTTCAGGAGTGCTTGCTCCATTTCTTTGAAGAATATCAAGGGTATCCTTATAGGGATCGCATTGAATCTGTACAGTGCTTTGGGGAATATTGCCATTTTGACAATATTAATTCTTCCAATCCATGAGCAGGGGATATCTTTCCATTTCCTCGTGTCCTCTTTTATTTCCTGAAGTAGCATTTTGTAGTTTCATTATACAAGTCCTTAGTTAAGTTGATTCCGAGGTATTTGATCGTTTGAGGCACAATCGTGAACGGGATTGCTTTTATTATGTCGCTTTCTTCTCTCTCATTATTTGCGTATAGGAAAGCCATGGACTTTTGGGTGTTGATTTTATAGCCTGCAAATTTACTACACAAGTCTATTGTTTCTAAGATAGAGGTCTATTGTTTCTTGGTAGAGGTTTTAGGGTTCTCTAAGTATAGTATTATATCGTCTGCAAATAGTGAGAGTTTTATTTCTTCCTTTTCTATCTGAATGCCCTTAATACCTTTTTCTTGCCTAACCACTATTGCAAGTACTTCCAGTACTATATTGAACAGGAGTGGAGAGAGTGGGCATCCTTGTCTCGTCCCTGATCTCAGAGGGAAGGCTCTTCTTAGTTTTTCCCCATTGAGGATGATGCTTGCCAGAGGCTTATAGTAGATGGCTTTGACTATATTGAGGAAAGTCCCTTCTATACCCATTTTGGTGAGAGTTTTCATCATAAATGGATGCTGGATCTTGTCAAATGCTTTTTCTGCATCTGTTGATATGATCATATGGTTCTTTTCTTTTGTTGATATGATGGATTATGTTGATTGATTTCCGAATGTTAAACCATCCTTGCATCCCCCACTGAATCCCACTTGGTCTTTGATCTTTTGTATGGTGTATGATCTTTTTGATGAGTTGTTGAATTCTGTTTGCTAATATTTCAAGGCACCCGAAGGGTGCCAGCTAAAAGAGACCCTAACAGAAAAACCCCAAGACATATCATAGTTAGAATGATGGACATCATGGATAGAGACACAATACTGCAAGCAGCAAGGTCGAAGAAGGAAATCGCATACAAAGGAGCACCCCTTAGATTCACAGCAGACCTATCAGAGGAAACCCTCCAAGCCCGAAGGCAGTAGTGGGATATAGAGAAAAACTCAATGAAATGAACGCTTCACCAAGAATACTTTATTCGGCTAAACTCTCATTCAAATTGAGAATTGAATTGTAGACTATTTGGGGGATAAACAACAGCTCAGGAACTTCATAGACTCAAAACCAAACCTAAAAGAAGCACTAAAGGGGCTATTATAAGACAAAAAGAACCCCTACAAGCACAACAAACCCTTACAGAAAGATGGCGCAAAATCCCATAACAATAATCTCTCTTAATGTCAAAGGTCTAAATTCACCAATTAAGAGACACAGTGGCAAAATGGATTCAGAGACTGAATCCAACATTCTGCTGCCTGCAAGAAACCATCTGAATAATCAGAACAAACACAGACTCAAAGTCAGTGGTTGGAAAATAATCCTGCAAACAAACAACACTCTCAAAAAAGCTGGGCTGGCCTTACTAGTATCGGACAACATAGATTTCAGGTTGAAAAGGATTAGAAAGGATAGGGAAGACCATTTCTTATTAATCAAGGAATATGTACAGCAGGAAGAAATCACACTCCTAAACATGTACGCACCCAATGAGGGACCAGCCAAATTCCTACAACAACTGCTAACAGACCTTAAGAAGGACATCTCGAGAAACACAATAGTAATTGGAGACTTCAACACTGCCCTGTCACTCCTGGATAGATCAAGCTTAAAACCCACCAAGGAAATACTGGCTTTGAAGGAAGAAATAGAAGAGATAGGGCTAATTGATCTATACAGGGCTTTATATCCCCAAAAAAGGGAATACACATTCTTTTCCAGTGCACGTGGAACGTTTTCTAGAATAGACCATGTGCTGGGCCACACAACATGACCAAGCTCTTAACTTATAGTTAAGCATTAGGCGCTTTGGCCAGGCCCATCTCGATGCCAGGGTAGCACACAACTCACTGCTTGCCCTAGGTCCTTCTCGTCAGGACACTGCTTTTGGGAGTGCTAGGAAGTTCGGGCAGCTGAGGCATAGATCGAGAGAACAGATGCCCAGGAGGAAAATATCATGTAGAGTCAAATGATTCCCAGGTTATCAAAGCATAGCATTTGCTAAGCCTCCCTGTGTCCATACAAAAGGACATGGCTCTGAATAAACTATGCAAAGGTCTCAAGGAGAAGAGAAAAACAATATTTACAACTCAACAGAAAACAAAGAAAGAAGTTACAAATAAACACAGAGGAATGGAGCACTGTGAAGGGAGTAACCCAATAAACCTAAGCTACCTGAGGCTATGTTATCCTACAGTTGCTGACATAGGCTTAAGTGGTTTGTGTACATAATACTCTCCGACTGTAAGCATGTCACTTTGCATTATACAAAGGATACCCAAAAAAGGGGGGGGGGGGAGATCCTGTCCTCGGTAGCTCACTAATTACAGGCAGGCAAATGTGTAAATAGACAGAGATAGCATTGTATCAGGTACTTTATGAAAATATGAGTGGAAAACTATAACATTGCTTTTCCACCTGGAAAGTTGGGGGAAGGCCTCCCCAAAGCTCAAAGGTGTTATTAAATAGATAGTTTGCAACTAGGAAATGAGCAACTGGAAACCTCCTATAGCAGATTTGGGGGTATGTGGGGTGGGGAAGAAGGTCATATGTTTTTCAAGTTGAAAGATTACCTATAGTATTTTAGCTTGAAACCCTTGTGATACATGAAGAAAAGTGGAATTCGGTGTTGGAACAGTAATGCAGTAGGTAGGACACTTCCCTTGCACAAGGTCAACTGGTTAAATCCCTGGCACCACATGTGTCTCCTGAGTTCCACTAGGAGTAATCCCTGAATGCAGAGCCCTGAGCACCCCTCAGTGTGTCCCCCTGACACCACCCGCAAAAATTAAAGGGAACTCTTAGAGGAAAGTGTTTCAATTCAGTATCATATAAAAATTATAATATCACTTTATTTATTTATTTATTGCTTTTTGGGTCACACCTGGCGATGCACAAGGGTTACTCCTGGCTATGCACTCAGGAATTACTCCTGGCAGTGCTCAGGGGATCATATGGGATGCTGGGAGTCGAACCTGGGTCGGCCGCATGCAAGGCAAGCGCCCTACCTGCTGTGCTATCGTTCCAGCCCATATTCTTAAGAACTATAGTTTGATATGTAGTTTCATTAGTATTGAGAGGTTTGTCTTCATGGTTTATTTGTGTACTTGCTCTACTTCTAAATTAAAATGTGACCTATTATTAATAAATTTTAGTTTTATCTATTATCTGACCAGCAAGAGTTACTTCATTACTAACCCTTTTTCATTCTTGCTAAAGATAATAAAATCATTTAGAAAATAGTGAAAATCCTCTTAGTTCATTCTCCAGTTTTATTCCTACCCTTCCTTATCTAAAAAAAATTGCCCTCTGAGGTTGGTGAATTCATAGACACATTGTAGTATAAATGATGACATATAATATGTACATTTTGCATCTTTCATTGAGGTGTGATATTTATTGCAATGTATTTTTTCATATGAACTCAAAATATAGCATAGAAGAGCAGATGTGTTATGTTCTAATCCAGTCTTTCGCAACTTGGGCAAAGCCACTCCCTCACCTCAGGTTTAGTTGTTGGGGGAGAGGTGCTTTCTGTTTATTTGCTTAAAGACTGTAGATTTCCAGGAGGGGACTACGTTAATTTTTTTTTTTTTAACCTGGAAAGAGGTTGTAGGCTAAATAAGTTTGGGAACTTCTGCTGTAGGTCATAATGAAGATTTACTGTTGAGCTATGTCTTTGTTCTTTTGTTTCTTTTTATATAAAGTGCCACTTTTTCTTAAATCTTCATTACATTTTTCAGACTGCACTTTAATCTTTCTGAAGATTCTCGAAACCTAATTTTCGGGAAACAATTACTTCTGTGGGTTGCATCTCCTCATATATTTATTTCCCGCTACTTTTGCTTTACTGGTGAGACAGTACTGTGTAGAATGATTTAAGTTGTGTCATATGGAAAGAATTAGTTTTTTAGACACCATGAGAATGATCCAGGAAAAAAGGTTGTTTATCTGGACTTAGGAAAGTTTAGTAGTTCTTTCTTCTAGATGTGAGGCATAAAGAGGGAGTCAGGAATCTGCAGCAATTTTGAAGGAGAGGATCTCTGTGGGTGTTGAGAATTTTTATTCTTTGGTTCATTATAGTAACTTTAATCAGCAATTAATGTTTTAAGTTACAATCAGCTGTAATGCAACTAAACATAACGTGATTGAAAAGCTTAATAAATTCATAGAGCTTTCTCATTTCTATTACTGAAACAGAAATTTACTCACTAGACTCCCGTAACAGTGAAAAGATTTTTTAAAATCTGCAAAAATTGTAAAAGATAAGCCAGGTTATTCCCAAATCCACCGGTAATTTAATTCTGAAGTATTTGTACCCATATAGTAGCAAGAGAATAATGGACAAAGAAAGGTTGTATTAGCATTCTGACTTGTGTTCTAAAGATTAACAATTCTAGCACGTGATCATAGAAAAGCTTATCTAAAAATGCCAGATTGTAAAACATGAAAGGAAACTCTTAATGGCTAAGAAACTGATTCTTTTTGGAGTTAGGCCCAGTTTTTGCTTCCTTTCATTGATTTAGCACATAGAAGGGAAGGAAAACATAAAACATCCTGGAGATGTAGGTCTCTCTGATGACATATTACAGATCATTTTATGACTGGTGCTGATGTACAGGTAAATTTCATATGAATAGTGTTTAAAGCGAGACAGGTGTCAGAGAGATGGTTCAAAGGTTGTAGCACATATTTTGCATGCTAGAACCCTGGATTTGATCCCCTACAAAGCATGATCCCCCTGAGTATCACCTGGAGTGATGTCCCAGCACTGCGCCAAGAATAGACACACCTGGGTATGGCCAAAAGTGAAAAATAAAACAAGACATAGATGCTTTATTTAGATGCAAAAAGGGAAATTGCAGTCACAAAAATACAGTTCCATATAGATTTCTCTAATCAGTATTTCTTCTATACCCCAGCGCCCACCTACCAAAAATGACAAAAGCACTAAGACTCCTGCATATCCTCCCAGAGTCATCCATAGGTGTCTACATTTACTTTTTAAAAAGTGCTAGCAACAATAACAGAACCACATTGGAAACCCTAAAAAGAAGAGAAAAAAAGGGGAAAGTTGGTAAGGATGTAGAGAAATTGGAGCTTTAGTACATTGCTGATATATATGCTAAATAATTTAGCTACTGTGAAAAAATTAGATCATCCTTCAAATGTTAAATAGAGAATTATGATTTGAACAAGCAATTTCATTTCTAGATTTATTCCCTAAAGAATTGAGAATATTTCTACACAAATATTCACAGCAGCACACTGTTCATTGTCAAGAACCAAATGTCCATCAAGAAATGAAATGTGAAAAAAAAAAGAAATGAAATGTGACCCAAATTTTGGGCACATTCAAAAGCTTAAATAAAATGGAAACATTTTATGAATGATGCAAATTAATTTTTCAAGAAAGATAGATGATCTGCATGGTCTTCTTTATGTTAAGGAAATTGAATTTGGTGTTTAAAACTTTTAACAAAAGAAAACTCTAAGCCAAAATGCTACGAAGCATTTAGGGAAGAAATAATATAAAGTCTATATAAAATCAGCTGAGAAACTGAAGGATAAATACATACAACTCATTTTATGAAGCCAATATTATCTTGATATTAAAACGAGCTAAAGCACTACAAGATTGAAAACTATAGACTTAGACACAAAATTACTTGACAAAATCAAGTAAACAAAATCAAATCAAAACAAAACAAATCAAAATCAGCAATATGAAAACTATGGTGCATTATAACTAAATACTGCACTTTATCCCAGGAGTGCAAGGTTGTTAAAGGTTGTTAAAAATGAGACATAGAGGCCAGAGCAATAGAACAGCAGGTTGGGTGTTTGCCTTGCATGCGGTCAACATGGGTTCTATCTCCAGCACCCATATGGTCCCTCAAGCACTGCCAAAAATAATTCCAGAGTGCAGAATCAGAAGTAACCTGAGCATCACTGGGTATGAACCCCAAAACAAACAAACAAACAAAAAGATAATAAGTCATTGCTTCTGACATATCGACAAGTCAAATTAGAAAAAACATCTCAGTGTTTAAATACTGCATCAATCTGTAACAAAGAACACAATAAACTAGGAGTAGAAGGAATTTTTTTCAATCTGAGAGGAAAAGCATAAATATTTCCTAGCCAATATTGTATTTGATAAAACTATTTTATAGCTAATATTATATTTGATTTAAAATGTGTATCAATATTGCATAGAGTCATGGTCAATTCTATGAAGCAAGAAAGGGAATGTAGATTAAAGAGGAAATAAGCTATAGAGCTTTGTTTGTTTTTTGTTTGTTTGTTTTTCTTTAGATTTAGGGGCCACACCAGACAGTGCTCAGGTCTTACTCCTGACCTGCAGTGATCTCTGCACTCAGGGATCACTCTTGATGGGTTCAGGAGATTCATATGGAGTGCCAGGGATTGAACTTGGATAGGCTACATACAAGGAGGGTTTCCTACTTGTTGCATTGCCACTCTGGCCCCTGAAAATGAAGCGATTTTTGCAAATAAAATAACTTTTATATAGAAAATTCCAAAGACCCTACTCCCAAAATATTTTTTATTACCAATAAGTAAATTCTGCAAAGTCACAGGTTCAAAGTCACTATATAAGCATAAATCACATAGATCACATTTCTATATAGTATTTGTTAGAAATTGAAAACTTAGAGAACATTTACAATAGCACTATGAGACTGAAATATATATCATAATGAAATATATGCTAAAGCCTATAAGGCACTGATGAAGGAAATCAAAGATCTCATTTAATAATGAAAGATATTGTGCTCAACTCTTGAAAGTGTCAATGTCAGTTCTCTCAAATTGTCCTAGAGATTGAATGAAATCCCTATAAGTCCCAGCAGAAATTGTTTTTGTAGCAGTTGACAAAAGGCCTCTAAACTTTATATAAAAAGCAAATAAACTAGAATAGCTAAATCAGTTTTGAATGGAGACAAAACTGGAGGACTTTGATATTTATTACCTGACAGTATAAAACTACAGTAATCAAATAGTCTTGTTATTGTTGAAAGAATGACACATAAATCTCTAAAAAGAATTAACAGTCCAGAAATAGACCTATAAATGTATGGTCGGTTAACTTTTGATAAAGGTGCAAATGCAGTACTACGAAAGATTAATCTTTTCAACAAATGAAACATTAAAAAAAACAAAAGATCTTAACATAGTCTTTGAAGTGAAAAAGAGAAGATGGTAAGAGATTCACTTACTGAAGTAGAGAAAGTAAGAAGACTACCAAGAAAATTGAAACATTAAAAAAAGATAGAGTAGATTATTGGAATGCAGTTGTCTGTGAAGCATTGTGTATTTTAGGAAATGTATGTGCATTATAGGAAATGTATATACATTATAAGTAAATATTCAAAGAATTTATTAAGCATCCTATTATTCACAGAGCACTTTATTAGGCTGGAGAGTCATTGTGAAGATTACTCAAGGGAATTGTATATAAACGATAAGAGAACAATGTAAGCACTGTAGCACTGTCTTCCTGTTGTTTATTGATTTGCTTGAGCGGGCACCAGTAATGTCTCCATTGTGAGACTTGTTACTGTTTTTGGCATATCGAATACGCCACAGGTAGCTTGCCAGGCTCTGCCGTGTGGGCGGGATACTCTCGGTAGCTTGCCGGGCTCTCTGAGTGGGGCGAAGGAATAGAACCCAGGTTGGCCTCATGCAAGGCAAACATCCTACACGCTGTGGTATGGCTCCAGCCCAAGAGAACGTGAAAGTGCCATGAAAACCCTGAGGAGCAGTGTAGCTAATATCTACATTCATGCAACTAAGCTCTGAGTTGATGAAGGATGTTAATTGGCTTAGAGTCTCTTTGAGGGGTGAGAAATGGTTAATTTGATAGTCAGCTAAAATCCATTGTGGGATCTCTTCCATCTGCTGCCATTTGATAATAACACTGGCTCAAAGGGAGGGAACTTGATAAGGATTTCTTTTATCCTTTCAGCTGTTATTTGATCTATTTTAAAGTGGGCATCTTCCTCTTGCCTC
The DNA here is from genome assembly GCF_027595985.1 of Sorex araneus. NCBI lineage: Eukaryota > Metazoa > Chordata > Mammalia > Eulipotyphla > Soricidae > Sorex > Sorex araneus. Next base: position 97,671,598 of record NC_073304.1, on the reverse strand, counting down.
AAGATGTTCACCATTCAGTGCAATCACTGTCTCACAAAGAAAGCAGCTAAGAACATTTCTCAAAGATTGCCAAAACTCTGTGGGGATGAAAAATCATGTTTTTCATTGTTTAAAGACCCCTCTAGTGATATTTCACATATTTAGAAAAGAGTGTTTCTTGTGATCTTTTATAACCAGCCTTCTGTAGATTTCTAATTATAGATTCATTTTCATCTATCTTTGAGGGATTTTTCATTGCAATTTGTACTCACACTTTCATTAAAGAAGAACTTCTTGGGGCTGGAGTGATAGTACAGCGGGTAACGTGTTTGCCTTCCACGTGATGGACCCAGGTTTGATCCCCAACACCCCATATGGTCCCCCAAGCATCGCCAGGAGTAATTCCTGAGTGCAGAGCCAGGAGTAGCCCCTGAGCATCTCCAGGTGTGACCCAAAAAATTACCCCCTCTCCCCAAAAATAAATAAGTAAAGGAAGCACTACTTGTATTTTCCCCCAGCCGTCTACCATATAGTAAGAACATTAGTGGATTGCTTTTCCATAACAAGAATGGTGTCACTTAATCTTCAGATATCTGTGATTAAGAAAAATTGTTGACTTTTTTCTTGAGGAATAAAGTAGGCTTTTCCTAAGGAGTTGAAGATAAAATGTGAAAAATGAAAATAACTTCATATTATGAGGAAAATGGTTACATAGTTTCCATGGAAATAGCATGTAGACATTCAAAGCAGGAACTTATGATAGCCCCGTTATTTGTCAAATATAAATCAGATTTGTTGCTTTCAGTTTCTTGACTTAAACTTAGCTTGGCCTGGGATATTGTGTAAAAATATGCTACTACTTTAGTTGTATTTGCTTAGTATTTTCAGAAAATGGGCAATACAAGAAAAGGTCAAAAAAGAGTGATGGCAACACCTAATCAGAGAGAGAGAACAAAAGGGAATACCCTGCCATAGTGGCAGTGTGGGGTGGGGGGAGACGGGACTGGGGAGGGGGGTAGGGATGTTGGGTTTAATGGTGGTGGAGAATGGGCACTGGTGAAGGGATGGGTTATCAAACTTTGTAAGGGAGAAACATGAGCACAAAAATGTATAAATCTGTAACTGTACCCTCACGTTGACTCACTAATTAAAAATAAACTATTAATTAAAAAAAAAAGAGTGATGGGGGGCTGCCATATTTTAAGATCCTATGTTTAAGTGATTATAAAGTGATTCTAAGCAAATGATTCCTAAAACAGATAGCACAGAGTAGCTTTGACTGGCCTTTCCTGTGACATTTATAATTAACAGACTTTTGTTCTGTTATTGGGTCATACCCGGTGGTGCTTAGGGCTTAATCCTGACTGTACTCAGGGATTGCACCTGGTGGGGCTTAGGGCTTGAATCTAAGTCAGTCACATGCAAAGCAAGCACCTTACCCGCTATACTATCTCTAAATGTCCTTAACAGATCTTTTTCTTAATAGTAACAGTATTGGACATTTGACACCAGCTACTTATTTGTGAATGACTTAAAATTCTGAGGATGTATAGCATGAGAGTTTGTTTCAATTTATGTGATTTTACTTCACAAAATAGATTAAGACACATGGACAGTGTTCCTGAATAATAATCTCTTTTCTCTTCACAGAACTTGTTAGTCTTCAATTTTTATATAAGTGAAACATGATTTAAATGTAGAAAACAGCACATACGACTTTTTACAGATAAGAGAAAAGTGACAGGATTTCCAAAGTTTATACTTTCTTTACTAGTTTCACAGAAAATAAAGACAGGGTTTGGAATGTAGCTCCGTGGTAAAGCACTTGCCTTGCATGTGTAAAACCCTGGGTTAAATCCCCAGCACTGGGATTAAAATTTAAATTAAAAAAAAAAAAAAGAATTCAATGCAAACACTACCTGCACCCTCTTGCTAGAAATAGTAGACAATCAAATCAGAGCAATAGTAAAATCAAAATCAAAACATTATTAGAATATGCTCTATCCATGAAAAAGAGTACTAGCCACTAATTCTGGTAGTCACCTCTTGCCAACTTTGTTAGCCATTTCATTGCTCATAAATGTATCGTTGCCCCGTATATTTTCTTCTCTCTTAAATTTCCTCTGAAACATATTATATACTTTGTAAGTGGATAGCCTAGAGATTTACATGTCTTATTAAGGCAGTAATTGGTAGATATATGAGCCAATAAATATAACAGTAATTTAATGTGATCCAACTGTTGTACAGGTGGGAAAGGACTAATCAGAAAAGCTTTGAATCAAAGATAAAAGACCTTTCTAGAGGGATTTTAACAAAACTTTTAAAGTATAAGAAAGTATAGGTACCACCAGGAGTCGTCCTGAACATAGAAACAGGAAAAAGTCCCTGAGAATAGCTGGGTGTGGACCAAGTATGCTTATTTTTGTGTTATTTAACAGTTAAACTGAATGTGCTGAGGGAAGGGTCCATGCAGTGCCAGGGATTGAACTCAGGACCTCATGAGTGCCATGATACACTTCAGCCCTTTAAAAAAAAAAAATATATATATATATATATAATGATTTTTTGTATTGATTTGTGGCCTACAACTTTGTGAAATCCATTTACTAGCTCTGTGTATAAATATATATTTATAAATTTATCTATAGGATTTTCAACCTAGAAGATCATATGAACTACGAATAAAAATAATTTTACTTTTTTGTTCAGCTTGGATATTTTATATGTCTTCTTGCTCTCTGGTTAGAATTTTCAGGACAGTGTTGAATAGAAGTAATAAAAATATAAAATCCTTGTTTTATTTTTGATTTTAGAGAGAAATCTCTCAATATTTCATCACTGAATGTAGTGTTAGCTGTGGATTTTGCTTTATGCCTTTTGTTATGTTTTCATCCCCCGTTAGAAATGAGACCTCCAGGAGCTGGAGCGATAGCACAGTGGGTAGGCCCTTTGCCTTGCACGCCGCCGACCCAGGTTCGAATCCCAGCATCCCATATGGTCCCCTGAGCACAGCCAGGAGTAATTCCTGAGTGTAGAACCAGGAATAACTCCTGTGCATCGCTGGGTGTGACCCCAAAAAAAAAAAAAATGAGACCTCCAGTTCCTCCATATTCTTTCCAACATTTGATATTGTTAAAACTGTCATTTTAGCCAACTCAGTTTATAGTGTTTTTTTTTTTTTTTTGCTTTTCAGTATTGACACATGACACTGAACATTTTTCATTTGCTTATTGTTTTTTTTCCCAAGATTTTTTTATTGAATCACTGTGAGATACTCTTATAAAGCTGCTCATGATTCGGTTTCAGTCATACAGAGTTCCAACACCAATCCCTCCACCATTGTACATTTCCCAGCCCAGTGCCAGTGTCCCCAGTTTCCTTCACATCACCACCAGCCCCCCTCCCCCAGTGCCCCAGCCTGCCTCTCTGGAATTTTTTTTCTTTGGTTTTTGGGTCACACCCGGCGATGCACAAGGGTTACTCCTGGCTCTGCAGTCAGGAATTAACCCTGGTGGTGCCCAGTGGACCATATGGGATGCTGGGAACTGAACCTGGGTCGGCGGCGTGCAAGGCAAAGGGCCTACCCACTGTGCTATTGCTCCAGCCCCCTCTGTGGAATTTTTTTAATGTAAAAAATCAGTGTCATAATGAGAATAGTAGGAGTAAAGTTTTTCTCCTTCTCTTCCTTCTGCTGTTGCAATGACCTTGGGTCATACACACACACACTTGGTATAGTACTCGCACATTATTTAGCTGTGTGCAGTAGGGTTTCCCGTCAGGTTGCAGTACTTGTACAGTAGGCCATAGTGCCTGCAGAGTGTTGCATTCCATTCAGTGGTGGTGCTCCTGCGTCTTTTGGTAGTCCTCACCGGGGTCACTATGTGCTCAGATATATTTTTAGTTGCAGTACTCTTCAAGGGTAACTTCTCTTGCAGTGCTCACACACACCTGGCTGCATTGTGACCATAAACCACTTGCAACACTGGGGAGTCACAACAGCAGAGATTCCAGGATCACACTCAGTGCTAGCCATAGTACTAGGGATTCAACTCATGATTTCACATGTGCAGAGCAAATGCTGTAGCCCTTGAGCCATCTCCTGGCTCCTGTTTCTAAGTCAGTGTTTCTTTTTGTTTAATATTTTAAGTACTGGATATACTTAAATAGTAAAGTTTTGAAAGATAGTCTTATCATGTAATGCATTTGACTACTAACAATTTGTGAACATTTAAAGAGCTAGTAACATAATTTTTCTCTACTGTTGATAGGTAAAAAATTATATTTATGTTTGGAGATGGGCTAAAAAATTTTAAAAATTTAGTTGATATTATCAAGATGTGATGTTTTGTCAAGTGGCATGCTTGTGCCTGTGAATGATATAAATGATAAAGGTATGCACATTTGTCAGCAATTGAGCATCACTGTGTTTGGCTAATGATCTAAGAGCCCTTGGAAACTGAGTTGTTTCCGGCTGGCTGTAATTAGGATTGGATTGTTTCGTGCATCAGAGTCATTAAAGTTGCCTTTATTCTGGGTCCCAGAGTTTTCTAGTTATTCAGCTCATTTCCTGCAACTTCAAAGTACTCATCTCTTTCTCACCAGATATTTGAACAAGTACAAACAGAAACATGTAACCAGGTAGCCATTATCATTAGCTGTTTTCACTCTTAGATATTGAAATATAAAAGAATGGTTCAGAAACCTTGAAATAACTTGGAAAGTGCTACCTTGAAAAGAAATGCATTGAAATAAAGATATTTGAAGAGCCCCAGGGTATAATAAAATGAATCTGGAACACTGTATATCCCACAGTCTTTTTCAGTTTAAAATATCTGGCAATGATTGTCAGCCCATTTTAATGGTTTGGGGACATTTGGAATTAAGTTTTGTTCATTTTGGCTTATGAAGGGATGTTCTGTTTTGTTTGATCTTTTTTTTCCCCTTTGATGCCATGTTCTTTGTTGCTTACTTTTTTATTATTTGCTATTTGTCTCCCACAGTGCTAATCTATGTTCTTACATTATCCCTAATCCTGATCATAAATCTTGTAAACCCAATTTATAGATGAAAACAAGGCTCAAAATACTGTTTCTTGCCCAGAGTTACAAAACATAGTCAATAATATTTGAACTCCAATTTATCTAATTCTAAGGCCCATAGTTTTTCTACTATATCACTCATTCCTGTCCCAGTCCAATTGAAATGGAATTTCCAAGGCTGGAGAGATAGTACAGTGGGCAATATGCATACCTTGCCTGGAACTCTCCTGGGTTTGATCACTGGCACCCCATATGGTCGCCCAAACCCTGCCAGGAGTGATCCCTGATCATAGAGCCAAGAGTAGTTCTCAGTACCAACAGGTATGTCCCACAAAGCAAATAACTCAATTGGAATTTCTGGGATTAGACTCTGAAGTTTTTGAGTAACTCCTTAGGTCAGTAGTGTGTATCTAAATTTAGAAATCACTGAATATCCTGTGCTTTCTGTTCTGATATTATAGTTCAGTAGAAGGAGCCATATAATAAAGTAACACATTTTCCTTTAAAAGTGTGTGTTCAGGGCACTGGAGAGATAGTACAATAGGTAAAGCTCTTGCTTTGCATGCAGCTGACAAGGTTTGATCCATCAGACTCACCACCACCTGAGCACTGCCAGGAGTAAGCCCTGAGCACCACCATGTGTGCCCTAAAATCTAAATAAATAAATAAATAAATAAATAAACAAGCAAAATAAATACAAGGTTGTACTTTTCTCTCTGCCCAGACATATTTATTTGAAAGTTCAAGTACAAGGTGTTATAACCTGAAAACTTTAAAGCCTACCTTTGGTACTTCACTTTCCCAAAAGTAATTTCTTTTTCCTCTTCCAAACAGAATGCAGAATCAGACACAACTATGAAAAGAAAAGACCAACACTGGCCAATACCCAATAAGAACATCTGAAGAGGGGAATTAAAAAGCTGATCATACCATAATCTAAAATAAGGACAGAGGCTGCAGCGATAGTACAGCGAGTAAGGCTTTTGCCTTGCACATGGCTGACCCGGGTTTGATCCCTGACATCCCATATGGTCCCCCAGCACCGCCAGGAGTAATTCCTGAGTGCAGAGCCAGGAGTAACCCTGAACATCGCTGGGTGTGACCCAAAAAGCAAAATATATATATATTATATATGTATATATAATATATATATGGACAGGGATGGAATACTGTAAAAGTTTTACAGTATATATATATATGTATATATAATATATATGGACAGGGATGGAATACTGTAAAAGTTACTCGTGGGTGGGCTGGAGCAATAGTACAGCAGGTAAGGCACTTGCCTTGCAAGAAGATAAACCTGGTTCTATCCCAGGCACTACATATGGTCCTCAAAGCGCACCAGAAATGATCCCTGAGCATAGAGCACGGAGTAAGCCTGGAGCAGCACTAAATATGACCCCAAAAACAAATAATATAATAATTTTTAAAAGGCTGAAGCAATAGCACAGTGGGTAGTGCATTTGCCTTGCACGCGGCCGACCTGAGTTCAATTCCTCCACCCCTCTTGGAGAGCCCGGCAAGCTACCGAGAGTATCTCGTCTGCAGAGCCTGGCAAGCTACCCGTGGTGTATTCGATATGCCAAAAAACAGTAACAACTCTCACAATGGAGATGTTACTGGTGCCCGCTCAACCAAATGGACGAACAATGGGATGACAGTGACAGTGACAATGAATAAAAAAAAAAAGCATCCCAGTATTGTCATTATCCATGAAGATTAGGGAACCCTCAAGCACGATCCACATTATACTTCCTATTGGCAATTATTGCCCTCCCATAAAAATGCTGTAATCACATAATCAGTATAAACTAACAGTATACCTAAATAGAGATGAACTCATAGCCCCCAAATCACAAAATACCTAAAGACAACTAATGCTATGAGGAAGGGTACCAAACTGTACTGAACTGTTTTCAGGGAATCAGAGGTAATAAAGAATACAAAAATTAACATGAAAATAATATCCTGAGAGACAAGCAGAATGGAGCTGCATTCACTAAAAATAAGGTAGAATGTTAGAATAGAGGATGGAGAGACATTCGATTCCTGGTACCACATCTGCCCCTTCCCCCACAATTCAAGCACTTCCAGGAATGATCTTGGAGCACAGAGCCAGGAGTGAGACACTAAACCCAACTGGGTGTGGCTCAAATGAGAAGAAGAAAAAAAATTTTAATTAGAATGTGGGGTTATTGGCTGGGGGGGCAGGGGGGCAGAAGACTGATCACTAGTGATGCTAGGTGCTAGGGAAGCTATAAAGTTTTAGAACTCTTTAAAGTTAAGAACAGTTTAAGAGCAGGGGCTGGAGTGATTGCACAGCGGGTAGGGCATTTGCCTTGCACTCGGCCGACCCGGGTTCAATTCCCAGCATCCCATATGGTCCCCTGAGCACCGCCAGGAGTAATTCCTCAGTGCAGAGCCAGGAGTGACCCCTGTGCATTGCTGGGTGTGACCCAAAAAGCAAAAAAAGAACAGTTTAAGAAGAGTTTAAAAGGAAATGCAAATTATTGGGGGTAAAACAGTTAAGAATCATAGCTAGATATTAAAAATTCAGCATCTGCCTTATTCTTGAATAGAGCAAAGCAAGGTAAGAAAAATTTAAATAAGCATAAAAATTAATTACTTAGAATTAAAGATGTCTTTAAAATATAACTTTCTGGGCCAGAGCAGTAGTCCAGCATGTTGGGGACTTGTCTTGTACATATCTGACCCGGGTTCAATGACCAGCACCTCCACGTGGTGGTCCCTGAATCCACCAGGAATGATCTCTGAGTGCAAAGCCAGGAGTCAGCCCTGAACACTGCTGGGTATGGCCCCGAAAACAAAACAAAACAAAAACAAAATAAAAGAACTTCATGTACATTCATCAAGCAAGGTGAATGAGCAAAGACTCATAATTCTTCGGATTCTAGAATTTTTAAACTGTACCGATGTGTTTTAGAATTCCTAAGACAGAATGTTTCTTTAGCAAAAATGGGGTTTTTGTCCTGTTTTGTTGTGTTTTCTGTGGATCATTCACATTGTCCTGTTGTAGACCACTGGAGCTTTGGCTGGTCTTGAGGTCACGAGGCCACACTCTGCCGCCTGATTTATATCCCTGGCTCCTAGAAAGCTTTTTATGAAAAGAATGGAAATAAAAATAATCAGAAATTTTTTCATATTATTCATAATTCTGGATACAAAAAGATAATGAGAGACCTCATCAATATTTTAGGGGAAGCTGATTTTGAATGTAGAATTTTCCATCTGGCAAACTATAAAATTACCATTTTTCTCACTGTTTTTCACCTTTAGTTTTGCAAGGACTTAGGAGAAAGAAACATGGGGGCCAGAGCGATAGTATAGCAGGGTGCAGTCTTGTGTGCAGCCGACCTGGGTTCTGTCCCTGGCACCCCATATGGTCCCATAAGCACTGCCAGGAGTAATTACTGAGTGCAGAGCCAGGAATAACCCCTGAGCATTGCTGGGTGTGACCCTAAAAAGCCAGACAGAGAGAGAGAGAGAGAGAGAGAGAGAGAGAGAGAGAGAGAGAGAGAGAGGAGGGAGGGGAGGGGAGGGGAGGGGAGGGAAGGGGAGGGGAGAGGAGAGGAGAATCACAGGGGAACAGACAGGAGAGCAATCTATGAGTTTCAGGTTTGAACTTTGGTCAGACCACAGCTTAGTTATAAGTCATGCATGGGTGGATACAGTGAGGATGAATCTCAGAGTTTCTAAAGTGACATCATTAAAACACTTCTTAGAGCTGAAGAGATAGTACAGGCATTAAGGCAAATGCCTTGCATGCAACTGGCCCCATTTCAATCTCTGGCACCTTGTCGTTCCCCAAGCTGGAGGCTTTGAGCATACTGGGGTGACTCACAAGAAACTCCTTATTATTTCTTTCTATAAGCTATCTTTCATTCCTGTCCTCTAGGTTCTGAGTAGACTCTAGAGGTAGCTACTGGAGGTGAACAGGCCCCAGAGGTCAGCACAGTCTCAGTGATGGGCCCAGGCAGGCTGCAAAATCCAAGGAGAGAATAACCCCTTGTGAGGGACATCCCTCCCTCCCCAGAGGAAGCTCATTCCATTCCCAACAAATTCCACAATTAGGTACCCCAGCCTGTGCTCAGGGCTCACTTTACCACTATCACTGCCTTCCCTGGAACCATCCAGTGGCCTCAGGCACCCCCTGCAGCAGATGTGCAAGTCTTTTCTCTCTGCCCTCCTTGATGCCCTCTGGCTATGTCATTATTGCATCTGTCTATGCCCCTGGCTTTCTGGCTTTGCTCCCCAGCTTCCCACTGCTCTCAGTAGAAAAATCTGGTGGGATCCTAATCACAATTTCTCTCCCTCTCAGAAGTCATGGCAGCCCACTGATCCCCACGCGATCTCACTTGCAGTTTTTCATGCCCTCTCCATTGTCATCAGTTGCTTCTCCTATTAAAGCATCAGTTCCTGGGGCCCAAAAGATAGTATAGTGGGTAGGCACTTGCCTTACACACAGCAGACCCTGAATCAATCCCCGGTAGCACTGCCCGGTGTGACCCAATAAATAAAGCAACCACTTCTAGTCTCTGTTGTTCTTTTAAAGAATTTATATTTTGTGAATCATTAATCGTTTAGTTGGGAATGAGATGAGTAGAGTCCGCACTTGCCTGCCCTCTTGTCAGAATCCCAGAAACATGGCTTGAAATATAAAAATAAAAGCTAATAGAAAAATTTTAATTGATGAGTCAGAGATCATTAACAGGAGACTTTCTTTAGCTTACACATTTAAGAAATTAACAAAACAGTTGAAAAATAGAGAAAGGTTTGAATAAATCAGTTAATAAGCCTCATTATACAAAACATTTATTTCAAATAGAAGCTATTCATAAAAGTGATTGTACAGGTCCAGAGAGAGCTCCTGGGTTTAGCTCCTGCATGGCATACAGGATGCCCAGGTTCAAGCCTCAACGGCACATGGTCCCTAGAGCACTAGCAGGAACCACCCCAGTGCCATGAGTTGGAAGTTGCCCCTGCAAACAGCCATGTGTGCCCTCCCACTGAACTGATTGTATAATAAGTCAAGGAATATTTGAACAATTTTTGGCAGGAACAAAATTATATGGACCATGTTCTCAGGCCACAGAAGGAATAAGTGGAAATTTAGAAAGCAAATGTCTCAGACTCAAATGATTATGGGAATGAAGAAGCAATTTAGAAATTAATGTTGTCAATATGAAAACCTGGGAGGTGCTGTCAAATTTTACTAAGAGGGAAATATAATTTTGATGCATTTCTTAGGATCTAAGAGGAATTTAAACTTAATCATTTGTGATTTTTTTTTTACATAACCTTAAAAAACTATTTTAAGGCTTACCATCTAGAGGGAAAATGTGTATCTAAGTATAATATTTTGTTATCTGTTCATGTAAAGCTAAATCTACTTACTTTCAAATTTGTGTTTGTACTATAACCTCATTTCTTAAAAATTATTTAAGAGTGGGACTGAAGCATTAGCACAGTGGGTAGGGCATTTGCTTTGCACGTGGCTGACCCTGGTTTGATTCCCAGCATTCCATATGGTCCCCTGAGTACCTCCAGGAGTAATTCCTGAGTGCAGCAGAGCCAGGAGTAACCCTTGTGCATCGCTGGGTGTGACCCAAAAAGAAAAAAAAATTATTTGAGTGGCAGAAGTAATAGAGCAAATGCCTAGCTTGTGTGAGGCCCTGAGTTCAATCCATCGCTCCCCAAGGCTCTTAGCACAGAACCCTCAGGTCTGCACTGCTGAGAGTGGTGGAGGCTAAGGGATCCCTTTGCACTTCAAATAAAATAAGTGAATTGAATACTTAAAGAACCAATAAGAAGACCCAGGGAGATAGCACTAAGGGCTGAAGCACAGACTGTGCATGCAAGAGGGCAAGGTTCAATCTCCAGCAGCATATTGTCCCCTGAGCATTGCCAGGTGTAACCCTAAACCCCAAAAGTAAATAAAGTAAGAAAGGAATAGTAAAATAATTTAAAAAAAAATAAAGGTCTAAATGAATCTTTTAAATCATTACTCATGATGAATTAAAAATCTATAAACTAGATCTTATCAACTTTTAAAAGTAAATTTGAGAGTGCAGAGATACATGTTTAGAATGCAGGGTGCACAGGTTCAGTTCCCACCCAGAATGTCCCCTGAGCTCTGCTGGGTACAGCCCCAAACTAAAAAAATAAAATAAAATAAAGTAAAATTGTAAAGCATGGATTAGCATGAGAAATTGAAAGCATAACCAAGATGCAGAGAGTTGTATAAGAATTTCATATTCATGTGCATTACAAACGAAAGCTTAGATTTAATATGAAATATTGTGGTTTTTTCAAATTAAACTAATACTTAATATAGAAAGCAATAGATTGAATTAACTAATTTTATGAAACTAAATTGAGGATTTGTTAAGATTTGTCGCTATAGTGGCCCAGACTTTATACATAAGTCATAGGAAACTTTTAAAGAAATCATGTTTGTGCTTGCCTGGTTCCATAAAAATGACAGGGCCTTGAGCCAGATAGATAGTACAGTGGTTAAGGCACTTGCCTTTCACACAGCTAACTGAGGTTTAGCCTTCCGGTGCCACATATGATCCCCCAAGCCCCACCCCACAAGGAGTGATCTCTGAGCACAAAGCCAGGAGTAATCCCTGAGCACTTTAGGTATGATACAAAAAACAAGCAGAAATAACAAAAATACATATAGGCCCTTACCATAATTACTGATTTTATGATGTTGATATACTTTTAATGCCCAAACTAGGACCAGATTTGAGCATTATACCTGACTCAGCGGTTAGGGCATGTGTTTGCCTACACAAGGATCAAGCTCAAGTCCTTACACTCCCCTGAGACTTTCAGCCTGGTTGGCCAGGCAGCACCTGAGGCCCTCGACCCCAGCTTCAGAGGTTCTTCGCACTCCCAGCAAAGAAAAAGAAAAGACAAACAGAGCATTATCTCAATAATACCTTCAAAAAGATGGAAATTCAATAAGATGGAAAGTATTGTTTGGGCATAGGAAAGACAACTAGATCAATAACTAAGTAAAGATTCTGAGATGTAGATTTCTCAATTTAAATATACAGTTAATGTGGCCGTTTAAATCCATTTTTAAAGAATACACCACTATAAATGACATAAGTGGTATGTTAGGAAGATATACAAAATCTTTCATGACTTTTATAAAAATTAATTATAAATGTAATTGAAATCTAATTATTAAAAACACTTAAGAGATGTGTAAAATTTTTATGACCATGAGATTAGGAAGACATTTTTACTGATGTATTAAGCTCAAAGGCCATTTTTAAAAGATGGATAAGTTTAGGACCGGAGTGATATTACAGCAAATAAAGCACTTGCCTTGCACACAGAGAATCCCAGGTTTGATCCCCTGTACCACATAAGGTTTCCTGAAGTCCTCCAGGAATAACCCCTTAGCTGAATGCCAGGAGAAAGCCCTGTACTGCAGGGTGTGGTCCAACCTACCCCTATAAAGAATGGTAACTTTAGATAAATCAAAATTAAAATGTATTTAATGACAAAGAACATCTTCAACAAAGTAAAGGATAAGTGTTAAAAAATAATTTATTGGGAGGCCAGAGAGATAGGACAGTGTTAGTTAAGGTACTTACTTTACATCCTGCCAACTCCTATTTGAATCCTAAGCACCACATAATGTTCCCCCAAGCACTGCCCGGGACATGCCGAAGCATTGCCAGGTGGGCCTGAATTGCCCCGCTCCCCAAATAATTGCATTGGGCATAACAGAGTCTTTATAGCCATGTTAGCAAAAAGGACAGAGGAGTTAGGAAAATGGGCAAGGAGTAGGAACTAGGAATTTAAGGATAAGAAAATATGCAATAGACAGTGAAGTTCAGCCTTACTAATAGTAGGAAAATGAAAATTTTAAAGAGAATAAAAGCATTTTAGTTTATTGGTTGAAAAAAACTTTTGACACATCTAGTACGTGGAGCTATGTTTGCAAGTCACTCCCTGTGACGCTTGGGTGACCATGCAGGGCTGAGAATCAAAACCAGGGCCTCATACATACCATACAAGCCAGACCTCTACCACTGAACCAGCCACATCCCCATACCCTTGTCAGGATTCTTTAAAGATGATATACCCAATGGTTGCAGAGTATAAGGAAAAAATCGATATACTCAGGGACTGTGAGGTTGTAGAACTGTAGAACCATTATCTAGAAGAATTTCACTATATTTTGTGTATTCCTTAGAATTTATAAAGAGGTCTGGAATACATTCTTAGGTTATCCTAAAACTGGTGCTTTGTCCTTGTTTTACCTGAAATAAAATAAATTTTGGTTGGTAGAATTAGTGGGAGAAATGAAAGAAAATTCATTTGTTTTATTTTCCCACTTAAGTATAGGGATGTTGGAGGTTTGAAAATTCAGCAAGAAAATTTGTAAAATGGTGATCTCACAATGGTAAATATATACATAAATAATTGGTTTGGTTTCTGTGTCTGTCAATGTTATATCAATATTGGAGACTTATAGTGGTTTTTTTTCTAGTTGTAGTTTATGTAGCATGGTTACAATTGTGTAGACTCATGGTTTTGATGTGTAATTAACTGTCCTTTCACTACCACCAAAGTGCCCAAGATCCTCCACTACTGTCCATATGTCACTTTTAGCCCATCTCTTCTTTCTTCCACTCCCCACTCTGCTTGGTAATCTCAGTTTTGCAAAGGTTGGGGGTAGGGAAGGGGGTCCTCCTCATTCTAGGAGATCTATTCCCTTGTTTTGTTTCTCTAGATATTACTGATGAGTTAGATCATCTGACATTTGTTCTTCTCCCTCTGATGTATTTCACTCAACACGAAGATCTTCAGTTCCATCCAATATACAGTGAATTGTATAATGTTCACTGCATAATATTCTGTGGTGTATATCTACCACAGCTTCTTTATCCACATACCTATTGTTGGACATTTGGCCATTGTACTTAGTACTGCAAAAACATATATGTGCATATATGTGCATACATATTTTCCAATTTTTTGTGTGAAGCTCTATACTTAGCTTTTAAAATGAAACTTACATTTTAAATGTATATAGTCAGCAGAATAGTATGTTTTTTTCCCCTTCTGGTGCTATTGATCTACTCAGAAGCCAGCCTAGATAAGCTAATGGTTGGGTTGGCATTTAACTAGCAGAGATAGAGAAGAATAAGAGAGTTTTGAAAGTGAAAAACATGATTGTTCATGAAATTTAATTTTAAAGAGGGAAGTCGGAATACTGATCAAAATAATACAAGCAATTTCTTTTTGGTGGTATCCAAGAATTTAAGAGTCTGTATTTTAAGCACGCATCCCTGGTGAAATATGATTTATAGGAGCTGTAGCCCATGAAACATTTACTGTAGCTTTAAGTCATGATGGTAGTATTAGAGCAAGGATCTACATTTGTTCAAATTTTATAGTGTATTTAAACATGGGCAAGGGTACTTACAAAGACATGAATCATATATGAATCTTACAGGAATATATTAATAATCAAAACTTTAGTTGTGACTACATTAATGGTCAGAGGAAGTAAAACTTTTTCAATGGTAAATATTAAACACTGCACTGTATCTGCATGCATTATAATTTTCATGTATGATAATTACATTGCTTAAATATTTAAAATTTACTCCTTTTAGCTACTTTATTTACCATTGACCAGCCCTCCTGGGATACTTAAGGCATTTTAAACCAATTGGTATGTTTGGTTGAGTGTTTATAGGTGTGTGTGAGTCACACCTTGCAAAACTCAGAGAATTATGTGCTGAGGAGCAAATCCAGACCTTTTTCAAATATATGCACTATGCTCTTTATATTATATCCTGGTGCTCAGTTTGCTTATCTTAATTTCAAAAGTTTACCCACATATAAAAACTTAAACTCTAAAAATGGTTTTTCCTACAAGAAAATGCTGGATTTTGGTTTAACTTGGCCAGTTTCTCAAACTGTCAAATTGGAGAAAATTTGTTTCTCCAACTGCCAAGTTTGTGCCATCTTTCATTCCCTAGGTCCTACCTAATTATGCACTTGCAACTCATTCTCAGTAGAGCCTAATCTTTCATTTCACCTGCCTCCTTTTGCTTGGAAAGCCTTTATAGTTTTCCTTTATTAAATTAAATTTGCACCACTCCTGAAAGATTTGATGAAAAGTGGACTTAGTAGGCTAAACCGCTAGAGATTTCTTTCTTCTTTAAGCTCACTTATATGTATCTTTTGCATACTTTGTTTCTGAGCTTCAGAAGAAATAAAGACATAAAATTGCTGGTTCGTATTAGTATTTTTCAAACTGCCTAATATAAGAAAGGTTAGAATGATTTTTCTACAATCTACTCTTGTTAATTGTTTTACAGTGGGGAATTTTTTAAAAGTGCCTTATATCATCACATACTTACTATAATTATTTGATGTCTTTAGTCGGTGCCTAGGGATTATTATGTATATTATTATTTTTTCTAACAGTTTAAATCAATATATGAACAACACTGGTCTGAGTCTTCAGGAAATAAAAAGAGCAAAATAAGGTCCCAGATGTTATCCTTGTCTTGAGATATTTATATTTTGTTCCTAATTTTGCTCTTCTCTTACTACTAGTACTGCATACTATACATCAACTTATGCTTCTTGCTGTTTTAAAAATGTATTCCACATTTTGCTGCTTCTATTTCTTTGCTCTGCTGTTTCTCTTTCACCTTCTCTCTAATTCTGAGTAATCTTTCCTCATTGAGACTCCTTTCAAATGTTATCGCCTACCTGCTGTCCTTCCTGACACCTTCATCCATTAAGTACCTTATTATGTGTATATTTGACTCTGTTCTAAATTTATGTTTTGGAAAATTTTCCCCCTTACTTGATATTAGCTTCTTGGGAGTGGTGTCTTAAATCTGTGTGCGTCACGTCATGTGCCCGTAGTGGTCACAGAACTCTCTCTCTTTTCATTTAAAGATCAGGATGGTCCAAGGGAAAGTAACCTGTGACAAAGTAGTCAATAGACAAAATGTTACTGACAAGTTTTGAGCTTTGTCTCCATCTGGGACCATGAGGTAAAACCAGTCACAGTGGGCAGTGTGGGAATTCTAAATTCCCTATTTAAATGGGAGTTTTCTTTTTTAATTCTTTTTTTTTTCTTTTTGAGTCATACCCGGCGATGCACAGGGGTTACTCCTGGCTCTGGACTCAGGAATTACCCCTGGCAGTGCTGGGGGACCATATGGGATGCTGATAATTGAACCCGGGTCGGCCTCACGCCAGGCAAACACCCTATCCACTGTGCTATTGCTCCAGCCCCTAAATGGGAATTTTCTTAAAGTGAATAAACACTGGAGATTTGACAGACTTTTATTTTTCTCTGGCTATAATAGCTGAACCTTCCTTCGTTTTATGAATAAATCATCCTTTTCACATAACAAAATTACTTCCAGTCCAGAAGTGTTGTTTCCTGTGTATTTAAAATAAGAGTATCTCTGTAGGTAGAGATGAGAGTGTGTGGGGGGAGGAGTAGGAGGGTGGAATACAGTTTAAAGGGTCTCGCACATGCCAAGCATGTGCAAGGGCCAGGTTTGATCTCTGCAGCCACACTTGCCCCCACCCCTAGCCCACCCTACACCTACCCAGCACCAAAGCTTCAGCAACTCCTAGTACTGTCATGGGTCTAAACACTAAACCATCATCAGTACTGAACCACCAGATGGAGAATCTCACCTCAACAGGTTACCCCTATTAAAAAAAAAAAGAAAGTATGTAGGTGATAATGAGCCATGTTGTGAAAGATAGAAATTCCATTGACTTGCCTAACATTCCCATAAATACTTTTGGGACCCTGAAGATTTTCATTCCCAGAGGCTTGGCTGCTGATCTCTGCTAGGTACTCCAGATTCTTGGAATGGTTTCCTAAAGAACTGGCTGGCAGAGAATAAGGAAGTAGATTCTGAAGAGCTGTTGGAATGAAAATCATTAGAGTAACCTGATAATAAATGAGTTTTTTAGAACCGGTATGTCCAAGTCATAGATAAGCATATTGTAGTCTTCTGTTTCAAAACCAAATCTCCTAGAGAATAAGTCTGATTTTTCAACCAGCAGAGGATCCTAAAACCAGGATTATCTTAGGCATTAGTGCTCAGCCCTCGATACTTTTAGGAGCCCATGGAATGGTTTTAGTGTCTTTTCAAAATGTCAGTGTCACTGTTATCCCATTGCTCATCAATTTGCTAGAGTGGGCACTAGTAATGTTCCATTGTGAGACTTGTTACTGTTTTTGTCATATCGAATACGCCACAGGTAGCTTGCCAGGCTCTGCCTTGTGGGCGACTCTCGGTAGCTTGCCAGGCTCTCCAAGAGGGGCAGAGGAATCGAACAAGTTGGCCACGTGCAAGGCAATTACCCTATCTTTCAAACTCAGAAGGAAAAATGAACTTGAAATGTAACAAAATGATGTAGCACATGCCATTAATATATTTGTTTTCATACCATGGCAGTCATAAAGTGTCCTTTTAAGAAATCTTGTGGTGCAGAAGAACCAGACAAAATTGTCAAGGGCCATCAGAATTCTTCCCCGAGGGCCTTCCTAAGTCCTACCCAAACTCTTGAGGCTGCTGCAAACTCAGAAAGAGCAGCAACTGGGGGCAGATGCATGTTGTTTCATCCCAGTTCTTCTCCCTCTCAGTATCTCAGGGTCTTCAACTCTATCAATAAGAAGTTTGCACTGGAATACCTGTGAGGTTATAATATAAACTATTTTTTTCTTTGCCGTTTTTATTGAGGTACTGTGATTTACCATTAATTAGACTTTTCATACATGCATTGTTGCAATGGCAAACCACATTAGATTCCCTGTTTCCCTTCACAGTGTCCCATCCCCCGGCCCCAAGTAAGCTAAGTTCAAGAGACAGAATCTCCAGTTCTGATGCTTTTGGCCATTTGTTGTTCCCTTACTAAGTTTCTTTATAACTTGCAGATGAGAGAGATCTCTTTTAGATTGTGGAAGTGATGATACCAACCCACTTACAGATGAATAAAGTGAAACTAAAATTCCACAACATTGTAAATCAATGATAAGTTGATGAAAAAATTTTCAAAAACTGTGCATCTTTTTAAAACATATATATAAATCTAAAAATTACTAGTGTTGGGGCTGGAGCGATAGCACAGCGGGTAGGGCGTTTGCCTTGCACGCGGCCAACCCGGGTTCGATTCCCAGCATCCCATATGGTCCCCCAGCACTGCCAGGCGTAATTCCTGAGTGCAGAGCCAGGAGTAACCCCTGTGCGCTGCTGGGTGTCACCCAAAAAGCAAAAAAAAAAAAAAAAAAAATTACTAGTGTAAATAATTTTATGGTAATAAAAGCATATAAATATAAGATTTAGTAAAAGTGCAGATAGAATCTTTAAAACATTATAGAAAAATATGAATAGGTCTATAAAAGTTTAGAAGTGTGTTTTATCCAAACAGGTAATGTTGGTTTTATAAATATCTGCATTAATAAATAAAAGAAAAATTCTCTATAGATGTAAAAAAATAACACCTGAATAGATAAAGAACATTCAAAATAAATTAGATATTAATTAATTATTAAAATATATAACCTCCATAGCATGCTAAGAATGAAAAGTGGGTTTTTTTTGTTTTGTTTTTTTTTTTTGCTTTTTGGGTCACACCCAGCGATGCTCAGGGGTTACTCCTGGCTTTGCACTCAGGAATTACCCCTGGCGGTGCTTGGGGGACCATATGGGATGCCGGGGATCGAACCCGGGTCGGCCTCGTGCAAGGCAAACGCCCTACCCGCTGTGCTATCGCTCCGGCCCAAGAATGAAAAGTTTTCTTAATCTAGTAGAGAACAACCAAAAGCAGGCCATGAGCAAATGCCATAGTCAGTGGTGAAGTGTTAGGAGAGTTGCCCTGTCTTTTAAAAAGAAGCTCATTTAATGCTTCTTGCAAAACTGGTTTCAAGGTTATGAATTCCTTTAAGGTATTGCTTGTCTCTAAAGCTTTATTTACTTCCTTCAAATTTGAATGATAATCTAGCTGGATAGAGCATTCTGAGGGGGGTGTAATTTCACTGAGGGCTTTCTAGGGTTTTTGTTTGTTTTTGACAT
Source organism: Sorex araneus (assembly GCF_027595985.1). NCBI lineage: Eukaryota > Metazoa > Chordata > Mammalia > Eulipotyphla > Soricidae > Sorex > Sorex araneus. The sequence continues at coordinate 97,652,454 of NC_073304.1, read as the reverse complement.
TGGGCCACACCCTGCAGTGTTCAGGTCTTACTTCTGGCTCTGCATTCAAGGATCACTCTTGGCCGGGCTCAGGGGACCAAATGCGCTGCCAGGGATAGAACCTGGGGCCACTGTTTGCAAGGTAAGCACCCTCTCTGCTATACTGTTGACTTCAGCCCTCATTGTATTGTGGGATTTGTTTTTTTAATTTAAATTACATTCCATCATTTTCTTCTGGCCCATAGAGTTTTATTTGATAGATGTATTGTGAATCTTGTGGGAATTCCTTTGTATGTATGTTCCTTCTTTCATCTTGCTGCTTTTGGTATTCTGTCTTCAACTTACAGGAGTTTTTCTATTTGGTCCCATTCTTGCTGAGACTATTCAGACCTATTGGATTTTCCTCAACTCCGTAAAATTCTTATCTGTGATTTCTTTGTTTAGTGCTTCATTGAAATCTCCTTCCTCTTCTTTTCTAGAGGTTTCATAGCTCACCGATCTTTTCTGCAAGTACTGTTATTCTGCTGCTCAGGCTTTCTATTGAGGTTTTTTTTTTCTTTTACTTCTATTCTCCTCTTCATTTCTGTAACTTCTGATTGTAGTTTTCTCATTTCCCCTTTCGTACTTTTTTTTTTCTTTTTGGGTCACACCTGGTGATGCACAGGGATTACTCCTGGATCTGCACTCAGGAATTACTCCTGGTGGTGCTCAGGGGACCATATGGATGCTTGGAATCGAACCTGGGTCAGCCTCATGCAAGGCAAATGCCCTACCTGCTGGGCTATTGCTCCAGCCCCATCCCCTCTCATACTTTCTTGTATTTTGCTGACTTCATTTCTTTGAGCTCATTAAGCATCTTCACCGTGGTGTCACTAAAGTCGATATCTGAGAATTTACAGAGCTGGTTGGTACTTGCAGTCTTCATGCTATTTTCACTCATTGAGCTTGATGGGATTTTAAGAAGCTTCCCCTTTGTGGCCCTGAGAGTGAATCTTTGAAAAGCTTCTGAGGGTTTAGGTGGGATGTTGTTCTTTTACTTCCCTGCTGGTCCTCACCCAGTGACAGGATAAGTGTATGCAGTGTGAGGTGCAATGAATAGAGCTATGCAGCCACATGACTCAGGGTACAAGCAACAACAAGCAGATTTATGAGGTGGGGTGTGTGTGGATGTGGGTCTGCTGAAATGGCAGAGCTCAGGTTTGGAGGCTGCCGATACCCAGGTAAAAGGGTTAAATATGATCTTTCTTAAATGAAGTCCTTCATTAAAAGGTCTGGACAAATTTCAGGCCAAAGCAGGTTATCTCTGTGTTGTGAATTCAGGTATTGTTATTACTTGATTAGATGCAAAACAGTTGGTCTGGAAAACATTCTGTATCTTTAGAAGTCCAAGTGGGGAAATGATAGAACATGTGGTATACTGCAACTGGTAAAAAAGATTAGTAATGATAAACACAGATAAAAATCTGTGTTTATCAGGGAAAGTATGAATTTGTGGAATTAAAAAAAAATTTTTTCAAACCAAAAAACCCACAGTATTTTGGAGGTGGTTCTATATATTAAGTAGCCAAACCACAGTGTTATAAATTACAAACTTCTAAAGATTCAAAACAGAGCATTTTAAAATAGTTATGTTGTTTATGAGGTTTTGTTCTTCTGTGTCTAATCCAAAATGTGCTGTTTAAAGGAAATACAGCAATATTTCTCTTCCACTTCTTTTGTCCATTTATTAAATTATCACTAGAAAATGGTTGGTTTAATTTGATGTTCCTTCTCTGGGGAATGGATCTCTGTATCACTTAGGCTACTACAATCTCTATTTGCTTAGGGATATCATTTCAATAAAAAATGGGATGACTTAGTGGATGCCTACAAAATCTATAATTAGAAGGGTAGATTTGCAAAAACATGTCTTACAGAGTGACAGATAACTTCTAGATTGCCTTGGTTATTTGTTGTTTTTTTTACAGCCTGTTTCCTTTGGTATTTATCAGAATACCAGAAGCACCAGAACATTTTGTTTTTTGTTTTTGGGAGCATCACACTTGTCAGTGTTTAGGACTAATTTCTGACTCTGTGCTCAGGGATCATTCCTGGGTGATAGTTAGGGGAACATATGCAGTGTAGGAGGTCAAATCAGTGTCGCTCACATGCAAGACAAGTGCCTTAATCCCTGTACTATTTCTCTGGCCCACTCCTGAACTACACACACACACACACACACACACACACACACACACACACACACACACACACAAACACCATTTTTAAATTTTTCTTTTTTTTTATTTTATTGATTCACTGTGAGATATAGTTACAAGCTTTCATGTCTGCGTTACAATCACACAATGATCAAACACCCATCCCTCCACCAGTACGCATTCCCCATCACCAGTATCCCCAGTATACCCCCACCTTTCCTACCCTCCCATGGCCTCCATAGCAGACAATATTCCCCATACTCTCTCTCTACTTTTGGGCATTATGGTTTGCAATGCAGATACTGAGATATTATCATGTTTGGTCCTTTATCTGCTTTCAGCACGCATCTCCCATCCAGACCGATTCCTCCAGCCATCATTTTCTTAGTGATCCCTTCTCTATTCCAGCTGTTCTCTCCCTGCCCGCTCATGAGGCAGGCTTCCAGCTATGGAGCAATCTTCCTGACCCTTCTATCTACTGTCCTTGGGTGTCAGTCTTGTGTTATGTTATTTTTTTATTTTTAAAATTTTTTTGTTATTTTTTTCATTTTTTAATTAAAAAACTGATTTACAAAGTTATTGGTAGTTGTGTTTTAGGCATATAATATTTCATATGTATAGACATGTTCTCATAATGCTGTTATCTGTCTAAATCAAAATCATATACAGAGCCACATTCAGCTGTTTTTATTTTAAAATTTTTTTGGTTAATTTAAAAAATTTTTTATTAAAGAACTGTGATTTACAAAGTTATTGGTAGTTGTGTTTTAGATATATAATATTTCAACACCAATCCACTGCCAGTGTCAATTTCCCTCCACCAGTGTTTCCATATTCCCTCCTGACCCCTATCCAGCCCCATCCTTTCTTTTAGTTAGACTAACTTTTGGCTTTAAATCAAGTTTGTATTTGGACCACTGAGAAAGCAGTGACAGAGAAAATTAGTGGCATCTTGGTTTTCAGTTTCCCTAGCATCCTCTAGTATAGTTAATTTTAAATCAAGAACATATATGTAATTGATTTATCAGGAACTTGAGACATAAATATTTTAATCATAAAACCATGGCTTTTGTTAAAAAGGAAAAAAAGAGCACCTGGGTGTCTAATGCATTAATGCTTTGTAGTGGTAGTTTCATTGTTATATGTTTATATGGTTAATCTGGATTTGTAGATGATAGTATTTCAGATTTCTTTTTAAACATCTCAAGTCAATTTAACTGACAATGTAAATTATTGATTTCCTTTCTTTCCTTGAGGTTGCTCAGATGCTTAGTCCAAATTGCTGGCTTGAATATTTAATTTTCACCAACTTTGCATAGTATTTAACAAGGCTGTGGATATTTGCTTCCTCTCATCAATGCACATTGACTTTGCTTTCTCAGTGAAGAGACCTCCATTTGTATACTTTGTTGGTTTTATCCTCTATGCAAAACAGCAAGTTTATTAAGTGGTGTCTGAATTTAAACATTGCAAATGCTAGAGATTATATTCCATGTTTGCTCTATCCTGTCCAGATTTTTATTTTTATTTCTAGGATTATCTTTAGACAACAGTAGTTGTTTTCTATTATGTCTAGTTATTTGATGAGATCTGGTGAGTTCAGGGTAGTATGGTCTTAGTCTATGTCTTGTTATTTGGTACTGTTTTCGTAAACCTCTTCTCAGATTGCACCATTGTATATTTCTGGACCAAGGCACCATAGAGGGAAAAATGAACACCAAAACTATTTTTAGACAAGGAAATACCAAAACTACAGCTGATAAGGATGTGAAGAGACAAAAACAATTTTAATCATTTTAGAGATCTTTTAACCACCATTTAGAGACTTTGACTCTAAGTGTTTTCAACTTATTATGTAATTATAAAACTTTAATATTTTTATCTGAAGAGCCATAATTGCTATCAGGGCAACAGATTAAGTATCTACTGTATATGAGCTCAGAGTGAACATGAAAAAGAAGCTCTAAGAGATTAATATAGTTGGGGAAATATCCAGAGAGCCATAAATGCAATTGTAAGGTAATATTCACACACCCAGTTCTTAACAGGGCCAATGAGATAAGTGTAAACATAGAAACCAGAATTTCTGGACTGAAATTCCAACTCCTTTCCCAACTGTATGACCCTGGGCAAGTTGCCTCAAAGTGCTTCAGTTTTCTCATCTGTAAGGTAGAGATGATTCATTTGAAATGTGAAGGGTTTTGAAGTATGGGCTGAGAGATGTGTATTCGATATGCTGAGAAATAGGGAATGCAGCATAATCTTTTGAGCTGGCAAGTTATGTGATGAGATTAATTGAGGGGCTTTATTTTAATAAATTTTATGGATGGGGTGAAAGGGCCTAGAGGAAAAGCTCAAATACCGCCAAAGCAATCAAAACATAAAAAAGTCTTAAGTGCAGAAACAGAAGTAAATGGGTACAACCAAAACCACACGGGAGGAGAAAAAGCATCCAAATGAATTGGATATGTTTTTAAACCCTCTTTCTGTACAAATGGCACAATTCAGCAAAATCTTAGAAAATGCTGATGTAGCAGAGCAGTGGAAATTTTCTGTAGAAATTATAAACTCTGGGGATTCCAGATGGTAATGTGTGCATTCAATTATAGCTGCCTTTGCCCCTTTATACTCTAGAGCACAACAGGAAATATTGGCTTAAACCAGTGGGAAGTATCTCTATAGGAAGTGCTCACTGAGCTGAATGCTTTTGTTTAGAACTAATTGACCTTTCTAAAATAGTAGTTTATTATCACCTTCTCAAATTAGGCAGACTTCAGCCATCTGAGAAGTCAAAGACAAATCAGCCTACTTTATAAGCAAGATTATCAGTCATATTGAAGGAGAAAAGAAGGCAAGATAGAAGGCACTATTAGACAAAAGTATATTAGTGAAAACGAGACAATTAAGAAAACATTATTTTAATTTGAACACTAAATTGCGTCCCTAATCCTTTCCTGCATTATAGTATTTAGCTGTATGACACCAATATTTTTTCAGTTATTTTGCTGTAGGATGTAAGGATGTAAGAATTGTGAGATTATGAAGTAGAAGATTCTAGAATTAGAAACCTGATAATGTCTGTTTCTTCATCTGAATTTGTTTTGTTTTTTTTCTTTAATTGTTTTTGACCAAAGAAATTCTTGACACTAAAGTAGAAAAAAAATGTTACTTATATTATATCTTAGATGTTTTGAAGATTTTGACTAAGATCTTTTTTATTATTAGAAATACCCTGACTGGGCTGTTCCAAGAGTATAGCAGGTAGGGCGTTTGCCTTGCACACAGTGACCCGGGTACAATTTCCAGCATCCCATATGGTCCCCCAAGCACTGCCAGGAGTAATTTCTGAGTGCAGAGCCAGGAGCAACCTCTGAGCATCACTGGGTGTGACCCCCAAAAAGAAAAAAAAACAAACAAAAAAAGGCCCTGACAAAAATTACAACGAGGACTAAATTTGGCTTAATAGAAAACTCCTTTGAAATACATCCGAAGGGATAGATTTGACTCCATGGCATTTTTTTATTTTTATTCAACATGATGTTTTATAAGTGTGATAAATATAAAAGTGTACTTTAAAATCTCTCAAATGAGGCTATTGTTCTTCCTTTTAAATTAATTAATAGGACTGGAGTGATAGTTCAGTGGTTTGTGTGGCACTGACCTTGTACATGGCTCACCCAGGTTTGATTCCTGGCACCCGATATGGTCCCACAAGCCCTGCCAGGAGTGATCTCTGATCACAGAGCCAGGAGTTAGCCCTGAGCACTGCCAGGTGCAACTCCAAAACAAAGAACAAAAAAATTAATATGTTGTCCTCTTGCCTTGTGCTTTGATAGCTGTTTTTTGTATAGTGTTGGGGTCTATTTGTGCCTTTTCTTGCTTTTTTGTTCTAAGTATTTTGTTTATAAATACATAAATTATGTGGTATATAGATAAATCAATCGATCTAAGCCTTTAAAAAATAAAATAAACTCATTGCTGAGGGCTGGAAAGTTAGTACAGCGAATAAGGTACTTGCCTTGAATGTTACAACCAGATTCAATCCCCAGGACTCTTATGGTCCTCTGAGCCTGCCAGAAGTGATCCTTGTGCATAAAGTCACGAGTAGCACCACTGAATTTGCCACCAAAACCTAAATAGTAATAATAATAGCAATAATGCATTGTCAGGGATGGGGAAGTAGGTCAGTGGAAGACTACATTCCTTGCTAATGGAAGTCCCTGGATTTGATCCCTAGTATTGCAAAATGATAATAAAAAATAAAATTAATTTATTGTTATCTGGTCAGATGCTTTTAGCAAGTTGTTTTTAACTAATAACAGTTATTTGTTTTATTAAGAGAGCCGTCAATATTTTTTTAATTTATGCAACAATGGTACATGGTAATTTTTCTTCTTATCAGTTGCTTAATGGGTTTAATTAGCATCTTTTCTTTAATCAAACACATTACCATTTATTCCACTAGTGTTAATAGTTCCGGTAGGGGCTACTTATGTAACAGAAGTAACATACTTTTACAAGATGTTTTGTCTTAATAAAAGCATCCAAAACTTTTTTGTTAACCACAGTACCTAGAGACCACCATTGAGACAGTAATTGCTTTTTGTGAGACTACCATATTGTTTGCTAATAAACTTTAATCATAAAAATATCTTAAATTTAAGTGAAAATAGCTCTCCCTTTTAAGTGTTTTATTTTGCATATCTTGGCTCTGATCACTCTACAGTGACTAGATATTCTGCTATTTCTTTTCTGTTTAGATTTGGATGGAAGCTAAGAATAAAAGTAGGTGAAAGGTGAAGATAAAACTAAATTTTTGCTAAGTAGGATTCTTGAAACAGAATAATGACCTCAAAGTTTTCATTAAAAATGCTCTTAGCAAGGGATGTATAAGCTACAGTTCACAATTTGCAGAATGAATCAAATGATGAAAAGTTTTTTCCTGAGGCATTGTTGGCTATAGACTTAATTTTCACCTCTTTAGAGTAGTTTTGGCAATCGTGTAGTCGGCACTGACTTAATTATAACTAAAATCATTGCTTCCCAAGCTTTCATCAGTACACTAATCTTTTTACAACCGATTGATTTAGTGGGTCTGGGATAAAGTATGAGATTCTGCATTTCTGACAAATTCAAAGGAACTACATTGTGAGTAACAGGAGTCTGAATAACTGTTCATATTATCTCTAGCTCCTATTTTCTTGCTGTTTGCCTTTCTCCTATAAGAATAGGCAAGAGTGTTGAATCAAAGTGTCACTTTAAATGATTTCAGAATATTTGACCCAGTGGAAACTCTCTGCTTTGTCTCAGAGCCACAGTGCTGTGCCCTGGAGGAGCTTTTTCTTGCCTCTGCTTGGAAGGAAATTGAATCACTTAGAGCAATTGACCTCTCGAGCAGCATTTCTCAATCGGGGGCCATATGTATTCCGAGGGAGCAACAGGTGTAAGTAATATAAATGTGTGTGCATCGGGAAGGGGGCCTGGGAGGCAATAAGACTCCACAGGACACAAGCAGGGTTAAAGGGGACTACAGTCAGAAAAAGGTTGAGAAATACTGCTCTAGTGAACCGTGATTATAGGGAAGATGGGTTTTAAAGTAGGACCTGGATATGTGACCTTGATCAGGTTACCTAATTTCTTTGAACTCCCAGATCCTCGATCTATAAAATGAAATAACAGAATATCATTGGGATTGTGATTGATTCACCATAATGTACACGAAGAATCCATGATAAGTTTCTGTGGTATAGTACATATTTATTTCTGGCTAATAGTAATAAGCATTCCAGTCACAGAATAGAATAGAGTATCATTAAAAACTATTTTATTTTCTTTTGTCAGGCTTTTTTTTTTGCTTTTTGGGTCACACCTGGTGATGCACAGGGGTTACTCCTGGCTCTGCACTCAGGAATTACTCCTGGTGGTGCTCAGGGGACCATATGGGATGCTGGGAATCGAACCCAGGTCGGCCGTGTGCAAGGCAAATGCCTTACCCGCTGTGCTATCGCTCCAGCCCAATGTCAGGCATTTTTTTAAAATTTTATTGAATCACTGTGAGATAGTTACAAGCTTTCATGTTTGGGTCACAGTCTCACAATGATCAAACACCATCCCTCCACCAGTACACATTCCCCACCACCGATATCCCCGGCATACCCCCCTTTCCCACCCTACCCCTGCCTCCATGGCAGACAATATTCCCCATACTCTCTCTCTCTCGACTTTTGGGCATTATGGCTTGCAACACAGACACTGAGAGGTCATCATATTTGGTCCATTATCTAGTTTCAGCATGCATCTCCCATCTCAACTGGTTCCTCCAGCCATCATTTTCTTAGTGATCCCTTCTCTATTCCATCTGCCTTCTCCCCTCAGCTCATGAAGCAGGCTTCCAGCTATGGGGCAATCCTCTACTGGTGTCAGCCTCATGTGATGTTATTTTATACTCCACAAATGAGTGCAGCCCTTCTATGTCTGTCCCTCTCTTTCTGACTCATTTCACTTAGCATGATACTCTCCATGTCTATCCATTTATAAGCAAATTTCACAACTTCATCTCCTAACAGCTGCATAGTATTCCATTGTAGAGATGTACCAAAGTTTCTTTAACCAGTCATCTGTTCTAGGGCACTCGGGTTGTTTCCAGATTTTGGCTATTGTGAACAGTGCTGCAATGAACATATAAGTACAGATGTCATTTTGACTGTGCTTTTTTGCATCCTCAGGATATAGTCCCAGAAGTGGTATTGTGGGGTCATATGGAAGCTCAATTTCTAGTTTTTGAAGAACTGTCCATATTGTTTCCCAGAAAGGCTGGACCAGTCGGCATTCCCACCAACAGTGAAAGAGCGTCCGTTTTTCCCCACATCCACACCAGCACTATTGCTTTTGTTCTTTTGAATGTGTGCCAATCTCTGTGGTGTGAGATGATATCTCATTGTTTTCATTTGCATCTCCCTGATGACTAGCAATGTGGAGCATTTTTTTTCATGTGCCTTTTGGCTATTTGTATTTCTTTTTTAAGGAAACTTCTGTTCATTTCTTCTCCCCATTTTTGGATAGGATTGGAGGTTTTTACTTATACAATTCTACTAGTGTCTTGTATATCCTGGATAGTAATCCCTTATCAGATGGGTGTTGGGTAAATATTCTTTCCCATTTTGTGGGCTCTTTCAACATCAGACATTTCATTAGCAATATAGATAACGGGGGTGGGGGTGGGGCGGGGAGCAGCAGGAATGAGATTTAAAAGAAAAGATTACAGTTATGTTTGTTTAGAGCCAGGGAGATGTTTCAAAGAGCTGAAACATATACTTTGCATGTGGAGTCCCTCAGGTTTTGTTTCTGGTACTGCATGATCCCCCCGGGACCAACGGGTATGCCCCCCAAATAAACTGATAAATAGAGTTATGGTACTTTATTCTTCTTTTTGACATAATACTATATAATTCTATTTGACTTAATGATATAGTGGGGTGTTGGGCCATACATACTCAATGGTTCCCCTGGCTTACTCTTGTCTCTGTGCTCAAGGGTGGTGCTCAGGTATATAGTACTGGGTATGTAGTACCGGGCCTCAAAGTAGGGTCAGCCACATGCAAGGTAGCATATGCCTTAATCCCTGTGCTCTCTCTCTGTTACACATCTTCATTAAAAAAAAAAAAATAGTTCATTTGATGTATCTGGATTACTTAGGGTCAAATCAATTTTCTGAATGTCTGCTAGAATCCCTGTAATTCAGAAAAGGAAGGAAATATTTTGAATAATGACATTAATTTCATTCTATCCTGACTAACATGAATTTTTAAGGTCAGAATATTCCCAATTTATGTCATTCTCAATGACTCTATTCTGTCTTTTTACTCCTAATCTTGTAGAGGAAAATCATCAGGGGTAACACAGTGAAGAGCGTAAATGTTTCATAGTCTTTTCAGTCTGAGTCTTTGATTTGGCCCCAGTGTACTACAGATTCACTGTATCACTGTCATCCCATTGCTCATCAATTTGCTTGAGTGGGCACCAGTAACGTCTCCATTGTAAGACTTGTTGTTACTATTTTTGACATATTGAATACGCATGGGTAGCTTGCCAGGCTCTGCCCTGTGGGGGAGATACTCTTGGTAGCTTGCTGGACTCTCTGAGAGGGGTGGAGGAATCGAACCTGGGTCAGCCGAATGCAAGGCAAATGCCCTGCCCACTGTGCTATCACTCCAGCCCATACTACAGATTACCATAAAAATATTTTTATTTCCCTCACTAAATCTTCCCCTGATCTTAGCCAAAAGGCCAAAAAATGATCCCCTCACCAAATCTTTTGCATTCTGAAATATAAGCATATTACAGGCTGTATTCCTTTTCCTCATTTATGTTGGCTGGTATCCTCCTCTGGTAAGTGCTTCGTAACAGATTCATTTCAATGGCACCTGTGTTCCAGGATAACCTATTAACTATATTGTGTAATCGGAACCTCTATCTGATGGGGGATTCATCTGTAAAGAAAATATTTTTTCATTACCCCTGGGCTTAGCAGTACAGATATCATTCCCATTTGTCTCACTTCAAAGCTAATTGAAATCTGCCAGCCTGTGTTTCAGAATATCCATACATATTACCAACCATCTGGCTGCTCACAGGTGATGAAGATATTTCATAGAAAAGCCTGGGTAACGCACTGGCCTCTCACCTCTTGAGGACAGACAGCTCTTGCCTAGCACACATGAAGTCTTACATTAGTACTTGCCTGTAATAGAGAGTAGTCCTTTGGGCCCCTAACTAATAAAAATTTAACACAACCCCTCCTAGGTAACTGGCTGTGTGGTAGATGTTCACAGAGATTTTTCCTGGATACATTAAGAGTTGCGGTCATAGAGCAGAAGGTTTATATTTCAGTACCAGAAAATTTAGACTTTTGTAGTTGTGTATAAAGGTTAGATGGCTTTTATGGGTAAATACCAGTTTTAGGGGAAATGAAATCAACAAATGTTGAATGAAATGTACTTATGGTAGAAAGTTTTAAAATTTTGTACTTGACCTCTTATTTTTAGTCTTTCAGTCTTTATTTTATCAGTCTGTTTATTTTTGTGGTGCTCAGGCCTTGTAAGCAAGGCAGGTAATGGAGCACCGAGCTGCATCACATCCGTCTGTCCATCTTTTTCACTAGACTTTTGTGTATGTTCTAGCAAAACTGAAATTATTCTTTCTATATATAGGTTTTTACTCTTTTTTTTTTTTGAAATAACAGATTTTATTTTAGAGGGTTTTAGGGAAGGAGGAAGGGATAAGTGGAAAAGAAAAAAACAGCAGGAGTAACACGCTCAAGAAAGAACACGGGCTCCTCCGAGGATGGAGAGAACTCTACACACATCCTAGCACTGGACACGAAAGTACACATCTCAAGGGGGGAGATGTGGGCGACACATGTGCTCAGGCACCACATGTGCTTGGTCACGTGGGCACAAGCAGCACATGGGCTCAGGCAGCATATGCGCTAGGTTTTAACTCTTTTTAAACTTTTGTTTGTGTGAACCTTTTCAATGTCAATAAGTAACCATTTTAATAACTATAGAATTCATCTTCTTGCTCCACTTCCCTATCATTGGATCTTAAGTTGTGTCTTATTCCTCTAGCACAAGTAACTCTGTACTTAGCATCCTATGGGAAACTATTTATATTGATTAGTTGTTAGGCATAACATTGCCTTTGAGATAAATTGTTAACATTTAATTAATTGCAAGATTAGGGTATAAGGTTGGGCGCTTGAGGGGAGATGGGTGGTTGTTTTTTGTCTTGTTTTTTGAGGGCAGGCATACCCTGAGTTACTCAGTGTGTACTCCTGGCTCTGCACATAGGGATCACTCCTGGTGGAGCTTGGAAGACCACATGGAGTGTGCCAGGGGTTGAACCCAAGTCAGTAAGTGCCTTACCCACTTTATTTTCTCTATGACCCCTGTAGAAGTTTTTTTGTTTTGTTTTTTAGTATTTGGGTCATACCCGGTGATGCACAGGGGTTACTCCTGGCTCATGCACTAAGATATTACTCCTGGCAGTGCTTGAGGGACCATATGGGATACTGGGAATCGAACCCAGGTTGGCCGCATGCAAGGCAAACCCCCTACCTGCTGTGCTATCGCTCCGGCCCCCTAGATGTTTTTTTAATATGTTTTTTCTTCTTTTGATGTTAGGGCATGTTTTTAAAGGGGAAAAATAGTACTTTTTTGTATGCACTACAATTTATTAGGCAGTTAGTTGTTTTTTTCAATGTTGTTTTAGATTTTATGAGGAGGGGTCTGTTTTGGGCCATATCTGGTGGTACTCAGAGGTACAGTCTGTGCTCAGGAGTCACTTCCAATATCCAGGGGACCTGCAGTGCTAGAGATCAAATCTGGAACTCCTGCATGCAAAATAGGCTCCAGCTTTTGGAGGTATATCCTCAGTCTTTAAATTTATCTTATGTATTTTGATAAGGTAGCATACTGGAAGCAATATAATTATATGTTCTGAGATATCATGGATAAATTTCTCAGTTATCTAACGAATCAACCCAGACATTAGTGAAAAGGAAAGCATTTCATCCTCAAGTAATATCTTCTCAGTGCTAAAAAGCAATAGGATTGTCACTTTGAAAACCTTACATGTGTTCTGCTTCCTTAGATTCTGAATCAAAGTTATCATTTTTATGTCATGTGAATTTCAGCACCTATTATATTACATATTATATTTTTGTTAATCGGCTCTCTAAACAAATTTTACCAGTATCTCCCTCATCTTTTACAAAATTGCTACGAATAATTCCAATGCCATTCATTCATTTCATTGAGAAACATTACATTTGTGCTTCTTATAGTATTCATTTTTTAAAAAACAAAGTTTAGGCCATACCCAGAAGTTATCAGGGCTCTGTATCAGGGATCACTTCTGGGAAGACTCAGGGGACCATATGTGCCCTACCCACTCTGCTATCTCTCCGGCTCTATCATAGTTATTCTTGACCAAAATAATTTCTTTCTCTTCCCATATTTCAAAAAAACAAAAGACAAAAATCCAATTATATTTTCCTTTTGTCATACTTAAATGGATGATACCTGTAAACATATATATTCTTTTCATGTTTTGTAAAAGGGAGGGAATGTTGTGACACCTACACTCTACTCTCTATATAAGAAACAAACGAATTATACATAAATCAAAAATAAAATTAGCAACTTTAGTAACATTAAAGTATTGTTTATTAATAAGCTTGTTTAAGTATATAAATTTTGTGGGTTTTTTCAACCTTTTTACACCTATGTAAAAAGTTACTTGAATAGACTGGCGGTTGAAAACCACTAATTTAATTACTAGACTACAGAAGAATATTGAATTTAGAATTTTAGATAATGATGAAAAGGAATTTTGGAGATAAAGAACCCCTTTTAAGTGCTATATGTTGTTTTCATTGGAGTTTTATTCTTTATGATAGTGATACCTTAAAAGTCATTTTAGGGGGCGGGAGAGATA